>NC_141699.1:563367348-564793330 GCF_964263255.1 Lissotriton vulgaris | reverse complement strand
TAAGTGCGCTTGACAGGCAGCCTGTTTGTTGCGCCTCTGTCTCTGTTTGTGTTTCTGCGTGGAGTGTTTTGTCTAGGTGTGTGACTGCAGATGTGCACCCGTGCCCTGTTGGGAGTCTGCAGACCCTCATCCACTCTGGCCCCCTCACAGCAGGCCCTTTGTGTCACAAGTGGCCTCTACACACTGTCACCCATGCCCCGAGAGAGGCTGCAAGGGTACTCAGCACACCCCCTCTTCTGTCTGGGGGAGCCGGCTCATTAACAGAGCGGGAACACGGGGTGAGAATATGGAAAGAAATAAGGGGAGGGGGAGGGATGTCCGGGGAGGGGGGCGCGCGGTTTAGGGCCAGTGCTCCGTTGAGTGTGAAATTGCAGCCCGTGGTGCTTCATATTGTACCAGAAGCTCTTCCAAAAACCTAATCCGCGGGCGTGAGCAGAGGGGCTCCCAGCTCCCCCTGCCTGAGGCCGGGCTGTCTGGGAATCAGTGTTTATAAATTATTGTACGTCCTCGCGCAGTCTGTCTGCGAGGGGATGGACGCACACAAAGCACGCCTGCCATGACTTTATCAAATATACTTAGTTGCAAAATGTGGTTAAAGCACTGACATGGACAGAAAGCGCTATACAAATGTATGCGCTGTATATGTGCATTTTCTCTTGTCCGTTCTAGCTCCCCAGCTGCCCCTCACTCTCCACCCCTGCACAAGCCGATCTTATTAAAGCAGGTCCAACCACATGTCTAAGCCCCGTCCTTTTCAGACTGGGGGGCGTGTTTTTGACTGTTGCTTACAGCCTAGAAAGAAAGTAAAAAAACACGCCCCCCAATCTGAAAAGGACGGGGCTTAGATCAAAAGAAGAACGTCACTAGGACCTCTTCTCCAATGGCTGGCCACCGTTTAGGAGGCCAGCCAATGGAGAAGAGGGGGGGGCTTAACCCTTGCTAGTGAAAGTACCCTAAAGTCATTAAATCTCGCGAGCTCGAGTGCGCATGTGCGCACCCGACGCCACGCGAGACCTAACAAGTGCATCAAATTTACCAGGCTAATTCAGCAAGAGAGTGGTAGGGGTGTAGTACATAGCCGGTGGTGCCTTCTGAAGGACTGGTGTGCTATTACGATGTCATTTACAGATAGCACATTGTCCATTGAAATGGTTGCTAAATTTGCATAGAAAGTTTTACTGATTGCATAGAAATGCAATGTTACTGGTAACCCTATACAGCACACAATATTTACCATTTGCGCATAGTCTAGTGTCTTGATTTGATTATATTAAAATCTTTGTTTCCATCATAATTCAGAAGAAAAAATTTACTTCATGGTTCATTCCCAATTGTTGAAATATTTTTGATATGTGTATACTTATGTTCCTGTGTGTTAAAAAATAATGACACCCTACAGCCTTTCCTTTCACTTCCTGTACCAAAGAAAGACCATCACTTAGGTTGACTTAAAAAAATTCCCTAACTTTGTCAGAGAAATAAATGCAAACACGAGCTCCTAATAAAAGAGCTGTCTGTCAGAAGACATACCCTGACATTTGGCCTGTCTTCGAATTCACAGCAAATGTAACAAGATAAACACAAAATGGAAAGGAATCTTTATAGCTCAATGACCTTATGAACTCCAGCATGGTTATTTTTGGGGGTGCTGCATGACCCCCACATGCAGCACCCACACAACTCTACTTTGTTTGCCTATCGGAAAGTGTGAATCTTAGTTCCCATGGGAGAGGAACATGGACCCGACATCTTCTGGCGTTGTTTGCGGGAGAATGCTGAGCATGGTGGAATCTGAAGATGTAAATGCCATAATACTGCCTCAGAGGCACATGCTGGATAGATTTCAGTAGACGAATGAGGTGCTACTGAATTTCAACAACCTTTCACTTGTATAATGCGGCAAAAGAACAAGAGATTGTTGAATCATAAAGTTTACTTTGGTGGATATGTAGAAGGAGCTCAATATGGTGTTCCGAAGAATCAGAACTCTTAAAGGGGAATAGGCAAAACAATTCCCGGAAGCTTTTAGCAAGGCTCACAGAACTCCAATCTTGGAAGATGATGATTTTGATACTGATACAAGAATCTTAGCCACCACCATTACCACTTCTGAACAGCCACGAAGTCTTGCAACATCAACTCTGACATAATTTTACCCACAATGAGTTAGGATTTTGATGACTTTTGACTGGGGCAGTCTTCTACACCCTCTGTGAATGAACAGATGAAGAGGCACAGTAGCAGGACTGGAAATTACCCAACATTGCCTTCTGTGTTACAGCGCGCACCAATGTCAAAGCCTACCAGAGATTGAAGCAGACTGGATTGATAAATATATCTTGGGGACATTCAGAAAGCTAAACTAGCAATGTGTTATGCCCCTTGCTTACAATTGGCACTGTAGATTGTAACTCGCATTTTCTGGCTTTCTATTTGCTGTTTTTATTTTGCTTTAGGCTGTCCAGATTGAGTTTGTTCCTTCCGTTGGCCAAACCTTGTTTACTGTATTCATCCACAAACTCTCTTTCTGTAAACAGGCCTTTAAATCTTGTTCTTATCTTACATTTGCTGTGCATTCAAATACAGAGGTCAAATGTCAAGCTCTTTCTTCCGAGGGAACTTGGTGTTTACTTTTCTATCTCTGACTTCAAAGTGAGAGACTTTAAGTGATAATCCTACTGAGTATCCATGTAATAGGAAGGCTGTAGGATGTTTTTGCCTCTCTGCTTTACATCACTCCACTCCACTTTATGCCAATGCACTCTATCCCACACTATTCTACTATGCACCACTGCACTCTACACCACTCCATGTCACTCCACTCTATGCCACCCTACTATGCAACACTGCACTCTATGCCACTGTACTCCACGGTTCACTGATAGAATATCGACACCCAAAATATCCCCATACACAAATATCGATTCATAAACATCGATGAAAAAAATATCGACATTCATTATTTATAATGGTAAGTATAAAAGTATCGGGAAAAATTATTATTCCCACTCCAGTGAGTGCAACAGTAGGGAAAGTGTTGGATAAGGGAGGGGTAAGACTTACTATTCCCACTCCAGTGAGTGCAACTGAAGGGAAAGTGTTGGATAGCGGAGGGGTAAAAATTACTATTAACACTCCAGTGAGTGCAACAGTAGGGAAAGTGTTGGATAGCGGAGGGGTAAACATTACTATTCCCACTCCAGTGAGTGCAACAGTAGGGAAAGTGTTGGATAGCGGAGGGGTAAACATTACTATTCCTACTCCAGTTAGTGCAACAGTAGGGAAAGTGTTGGCTTGCAGAGGGGTAAAAATTAGTATTCCCATTGGAGTCAGTTGAATATTCCCATTAGAGTCAGTTGAAAATTAAAAACAAAATATCAACTACAACACAAAAGACTTTAAAAAACAAAAAAGGGGCGTGGCCAAGATGGCGGAGTGAGCGGACGCGTCTCCTCGAGGCTCCGCCGACCCAACCAGGCCCGGGCCACAAACTATAGCATTTCTCCCCCTCGCTGAAGCAAAACAGGGGTCGGGAACCAAAACTGAGACGCTGGGGTCCCGGGGAAAGTTGAGCGGTGATCGGCAGAGCAGCGGAGCAGCAGCGGTGTCCGGACGCCCGGAGCCAACCGAACCCGGGAGAGCTGGGACGAGAACGTCGGAGGCGTCTGCACCGGGCTGGCGGCCGCGCTCGGCTCCCAGGACAGACGCATCGACTCAACACCGGGTCCGGCAGTGACGAGGGGCCCGGTGGCGGAGGCGGGTTGCCGAGCGGGGCGGCTCGAAGGTGGTGCAGGTGGTGGCCCGGAGAAACTAATTGAGGCAGCGGCTGCGGCCTAGAAGGGGAGGTGCTTCGGCGGGCTGCTGCCTATACCGACACTTACTGCGACACTGGGACCGTCTCTCGCTCTCCCCCCTAGAGCTCAGGACAGGGGGGTCTTGAAGCATGGCCTCAGCGGCGATAGCGCCGGCAGCTGGGCCGAGATACAGCAGAGCGGCCCAGTCCGCGACAGAGGACCGCCATTTTGCCCCCCAGAACTCCAGACTGCAGAGACAGCGGCGGGCCTGGACTGTACTACGGGGCCCGATCTGCCGACCTAGACAGGGCCCATCAGAGGAGCGGAGGGGCCGCCTCGCCCCCCACACAGACGGAGATTGCCAGCCACCACGGCACCACAGGGTGACCAGCTCCCCAGGAATCGCCCACATCATAAGGTGAGGAGCAGTCAGGACCCAACGTTGGAGGCCAGAGGCCCTGTAAGTCCCTCAAGACCCCGGCTGGGGCAAATTTAAATTGGACACTGGGGGCCCTTAGGGTATGGACAGACCTCTCATAGTGCATGGGCCCCCACCCTTCCTCCACGAGCGGCACCCGCCTGCGGGCCCGACATTGCAAGCGAGACACGGCCCCCGGGCGGCAGCGTCAGCGACAAGCCCCATCATTTAGGAGTGCATCAGAGGCATATAGCCCACCCGCCGGAGGCTCCGACACGGTAGGTGGCGGTGTGGTGGCAACGACCCCGGACCAGCAGGGGTGGACTCGACGGTGAGGCCCCGATCATTGGGCCCAGGCGGCGCTCCCCCTGGGGAGCCCTGGGCGGCTGCCCAGAATCAGTGGCACAGCCTGAAGGCTTAACGGACCCGTGCGCGCGAGGAGGGCACCAATTTCCCATGGACTGGTCTGGGAAGGAGGGGTGAATGGTGGCAGAGGATAAGGCAGAAAGAGGGGGCCCTGCATCCACGCCCTGACCCGAGCGAGAGAGGTCACGTGCCAGGCAGTGGCGGAGCGGGGAGCCCTCGCCCACACCACACGACAGTCAAAAGGCAAGTAGCAAGAGGCCGGGACCACATTCGGACATGCAGGAGGCCAGGGATGGCGGGCCAGAGGAAGAAAGGGGATCGCACCCTCCCCGAGATGCTGAACAAGGGCCAAAACAAAGGGGACAAAGGCCAGCCGTCCCCGGGATCCTCCAAAGTACAACAGGACTCAGAAGAGGGAGAGGTGCCCATCACGAGGTCCTTCATGGAATCTCTCTTCAACTCCCTCCGAGAAGACTTCTGCACCCTGAAAAAAGAAGTCGCGGGCGAGGTGCGAGAGATCAGGAGGGAGGTGGACGGCCTTGGTGAAAGGGTGGCCAACATTGAGGACAGGGGCGAGCTCGGGATGAGGAGCTGGAGCAGCTACAGCAGGAAGTTATCTGCCTGAAAGATCAACAGCTGGACCTGCAGGCCCACAGCGAAGATCTGGAAAACAGGTCTCGGTAGAATAACATTCGGGTCCGGGGGGTGCCGTCCAAAGAAGAGGGCACCGACATGAAGGCATATTTACAAGCCCTATTCCGGGACATTCTCGGGGAGCCGGCAGACTTCCCCATCAGGATCGACAGGACACACAGAGTGGGACTGGCGAAGCGGGCCCCTGCACCCCCCCCCCAGACATCCTAGCTTTCCTACCTGACTACCCGCTTAAAGAGCGCATCCTCAAAGAAGCACGTAAACGACAGCCCTTGCAGTTCCGAGGCCACCCAGTGGCCCTCTTTCAGGACCTCTCCTCAATTACGCTAGATAAACACAAAACCTTTAAACCTGCGACAGCCTTCCTCAGAAGCAAGGAGGTACAATATGCCTGGGGCCATCCATTTCGGCTGATATTTAGATGGAACGGGGTCCTGCATCAACTCCGCTCGCTTCAGGATACATGCGCAGTGCTCGGCCTCACACACGAAGACGAAGAGACTCTATTGAGGTCGCCTGACATGCACCTAGGGATGACTGGCAGCAAGTGAGGAGACGGCGCTCCCCTGCAGAACACTCGAAACCTGATGCACACACTATCCAATCCGAAAGAGCCAATGCCATCCAGGAGGTGGCTAAAGACACTTCGTCCCAAGAATGATTGATCTCCGGGGGGGAGAACACATTAGCATGACTCTTTGAATGTGGTCAGGGGGGGAGAGGGAGGTGCCGAGAGGACGCAATGGCTGGACGTCCATACAAGTACTCACCACAGCCTGCGCTGTGAGAGGGCAGGTCTGGGACTACATTCCTTCATGGGAGATTTGGGGTTGGGCACGGGAGGGGGGAGAATTGTTGGGGAGGGCTCATGTTGGGTGAGAGGGATGGCGGGAGGCGGGGGGCGAGTGGGGGGTGGGGGGGATGGGATGGTTTGGGTGTTGGGGGGAGGGGGGGAGGGTCCTCCTTGTCCACGGGGTTTTTTTGAGTTTCTTTGGTCACTGCATGCCAGGTGCAACGCGCTACCTCCGCGACTACCCACTTAAGATGTTGCGCCCATTGAATATCCTCTCTCTTAATGTGAGGGGCCTTAATAACCCAAGCAAACGCCGAGCGATACTTTCCCTTCTGGAGCACTCGGCGGCAGATATCTGCCTCCTGCAGGAGACGCATCTATTACCCAAAGACCACCACCAACTTAAGTCTCGGTCCTTCCCCCAGCAGTACTTCTCGTCAGCAACTAAGAAGGTGGCGGGAGTGGCGATCCTGGTATCTAGATCCTTTGAAGGGCGGGTTTTGCAGAAGGAAGCGGAGATCAAGGGTAGGCTGCTGGTACACCGCTTTCTCATCGCAGGGCAGACACTCTTGGTGGGCAACATTTACGCACCCAACGAGGGACAAGAGAAATTCCTACACACTGCACTAGAGTCGGCCACAGCTAACACCCAGCCACACTTGCTACTAGCGGGCGACCTCAACTTAGTCTTTCACAACACAGCAGATCGTTCCAGACAGCGTCGCGCTCAGGTGGGGGCGCTCTCTGGGGCGGGCCACGCACACCTCTCTGACTTGGGCCTGGTTGATCTTTGGAGGCGCCTTCACCCACAAGCCACAGCATACACCCACTACTCAGCGGCACACAAAACCTACGCTCGGCTCGATTATTTTCTGTGCTCCTCCCAGCTGGCGCTCCGTGCGCGAGATGTGGATATCCTCCCGACCTCCCTATCAGATCACTCCCCGGTGATGGCCTCCTTCCTCTTCCCGCCCATGCCTAGCCCACAGCGACATTGGCGTCTGCGGGACGCCCTGCTCCAGAGTCCCTCTGTAACGGAGTGGATCAGGACTGCCATCACTCAATTTCTTGTTCATAACGCTAACACAGACACCACCAAGGCCACGCAGTGGGCCGCACTCAAGGCGGTCCTCAGGGGAGAATTCATCTCTATCGCCCAGCTAACAACAGGGAACGTGCTCAGAAACGGCTGAAATCGCCCAACGTGTGGCAGAGTTGGAACAGATGCACCAGCGCACTGGGGCGACTCGGGCGTGGCGCCAACTCTGTACGGAAAGGAAGATGCTGGCGGCCTTGGACCAGGATGTAGTGGAGTACGCAGCCCTGCGTCTCCGGCACGTGTATTACACCGGGGGGGATCGCTGCGGGAAACTCTTGGCGAGTAAATTGTGGGGGCAGCGCCAGAGGCAGGGCATTAGAACCATCCGATCCGGCCCGGGCGACCTTGTCACTCACGACAATGCCATCGCCGCGGCTTTTGGGAATTTCTACAGCGACCTTTATGCCGCAGACTCGCTTGACATACAGGCGGGCCAGACTTACCTGGGAGGGTCACACTCCCGTCCCTGAACGAAGCACAGTCAGAGTTCCTAGATCGGCCCATAGGTCTGGAGGAAGTGATCTCGGCGATATCTCGCCTTAAACTGGGGAAATCGCCAGGCCCCGATGGCTACTCGGCGGCCTTCTATACAACCTTTTGTCAACAGGTGGCCCCATTGCTGCGAGATCTCTTCAACACAGTTGATCAGCCCGGTGCCATCCCCGCAGATCTGCTAGAGGCGGCGATAATGGTTATACCCAAACCTGGCCGAGATCATACCCGGTGTAGCTCTTACAGACCGATCTCCCTTTTAAACATTGACCTTAAGCTCTACACGGGCATTCTCGCAAATAGACTGGTGCCTTATATGCACTAAACGTGTCCTTCACCTCATAGAGGCCGGGTCGCGGACGAGGCCTGGCGGTATGCTGCTCACCGTCGATGCCGAAAAGGCATTTGATAGAGTGCACTGGCCCTATCTGGAGCTGCTCCTGCAGCGATTCGGAATGGGGGAAACGCTACGTAACCGCATATTGAACTGCTGTGGCCAGCCTAATGCTACGGTCCGGGTTAATGGGCATACCTCCCCGCGCTTCCCAATTGGCAGGGGCACCAGGCAAGGGTGTCCGCTCTCCCCAATCCTATTTGTCCTCTACATGGAGCCACTAGCACAGCGGATAAGACACCACAACCTTATTAAGGGCACAAGATTAGCCTCTATGCAGACGACATTCTGCTCTCCCTAATGGACCCAATGCAATCCCTCCGAGCGCTCTTTACTGAGCTCCACACTTTCGCGCTAGCCTCGGGCTTTAAAATCAATGTAGAGAAATCGGAGGCCCTGAATATATCCCTGCCACCGGAGGTGCTTGCGGAGGCCCAAAGCGAGTTTGATCTACAATGGTCTGACTCCACCCTCCCCTACCTGGGAGTACTGCTGGCCCCCACCATTCAGGCCACCACAGAGGTCACCTACACCAGGCTTCGCTCGAGCCTCAGTGACGAACTCAAGAGGTGGAAGCGACACACACTCTCCTGGCTGAGACGGATAGCGGCTGCCAAGATGACTCTGCTGCCACAGATTCTCTATGTGTTTCAGACACTCCCTCTGCGCCCCCCCACGGGCTGGCTTCAGCGTACTCAGTCCGACTTGGCCCGTTTTGTTTGGAACGGTCGGCGTCCACACTTTAAACATGCAATTGCAATACTGCCCCCCGCGCACGGTGGGGTGAGAGTGCCAGACCTCGCCTTATACTACCGGGCGACACAACTCCGCACCCTCGTGGAGTGGCACCAGTTGGAGTCAGGCAAACACTGGCTCTTCCAGGACCAAGCTGTGGCGGGCAAGCCCTTACAGGGGATTCCGTTTTTACCGCGATGCCATAGACCTCCCAACCTCTACGCATCAGAGATCACGAGCACCGTGCTAGATGTATGGGACAGAGTAGCTGTCACACACGACCTCACCTCCTTCCCTTCCCCGATGACCCCGCTCTTTGATAACCCAGACTTTTCCCCAGGTCTGGACGCCAGGGCGTTCGCTACTTGGAGAAGTTCACCATGTAGAGCCCTGGAAGACATATTCGATCTAAACGGCATCCTTTCATTTCAGAAGGTGAAGGTGGACTATGACATACCAGAAGCTGACCGGCTGCACTATCTACAGGTCCGACACTGGGCCTTGCAGCCGGCGATCAAACCCGGCGCCCAGCGATTCCTCACCCCATACGAAAAGTGGTTAATGACACGCACCTCCGAAAAGAAACTAATTTCCGACCTATACCAGCACCTTCTCCTGGCCAATATACACACACACAATGCAGGGCAGGCCAGATGGGAGAGAGACTTAGGGAGACAACTCACGCGCAAAGTATGGTAAGGCATATACCACAGAGCCAGACACTCCGCTTACCACACCGGCCTTACCGAAACCCTGACCAAAGTGGCCACCTACTGGTACTACACACCATATCGCCTGCACCGTTGAGACCCCCGCGTTAGTGATCGCTGCTGGAGGGGATGTGGGGAACTTGGCACGCTAGAACACCTATAGTGGAGCTGTGACCGCTTACAATCCTATTGGAACTCGATCCTAGATGAAATAGACTCCCTAACGCTTTGATGTACCCCTTAAAGTCCAGGAGAGGGAGGCTCATAGCAATTGCGCTGGGGGTGGCCGTCCAGAACATTGTAGCACACTGGAGGACCACTCAACCACCCCCACACACTGGCTGGCTCCATAGGCTATGGATGATATTGGGGATGGAGAAGTTGACATTAGCGAAAGAGGGGAGGGGGGAAGACTTTGCAGACCTATGGCGGCCATTTCTGACTATGCTCAAGAGAGAGTTCAGGGAATTGAGCTGCCTTCGCTATCTGTGCTTGCTACGCCTTGCTGACACTCCACTCAAGGAACCTAAAACCCAGCCGCGCAGACAGAAACCAAGGGCTGACGTCTGACCTATGGACTCATCGTGGCGAAACAGTGATCTTTCTTTACCTACTATTCTGTTTTGTGGACAAGGAGGGGGGTGGGGGGGAAGGGGGGTTCCGGGTCTGGTTCTCCTGTTACAAGACCCTATCCTTAGGACAACGACAATATAATTGCTACCTTAAGCCTGGGGTCTTTGCCTTACGACTTAATGCTATTGCATCTGAGGGGGAATTGTGGCCCGCTTGTTTTTTCTTGTTCTGAAAACTCAATAAAAGATTTGTCCCATAAAAAACAAAAAAAGAAAGCATATATAAAAATATTAAAAAAGTACAAAAGAGAAAAACATATTATAATGTTAAAAAGATCTAACAAATACCTAGAAAGATTCTTTTTTTAAATGTAAAAATAATTTACAAACAAATAACTATTTTGAAAAGAAATTATTTATAATCAAAAACATGAATTATTACACAGATGTAATATTTTTTATTTCCTACCCTACAACACCACACAATTCACAACACACACCTAAATTTAAACAAAATGTACCTCCATAATTAACATAAGTAATTATCAATTAAAGAAATAAAAAAATTAAAATAGATACAATTTACTTTACTTCTCAAATGTTACCCCTATAAAACCAAAACCCACACACAAAATGTAAATAAACAATTACCATAAATATTTATGAATTGATGGATTAATACTAATTATCAACTAATTATTAATTAATCAGACATAAATAACTTTCCACCCTCTACCCCAATGAACACCACAACCCACACCTAAAATTTAATGACACAATTTTAATAACTAATTTAACATTAATAAATGAATATCAATTAACAATGTATTAATTAATTTTAAAGATATTACTTCTCACCCTTTACTACATCTCACAACTAAAATTAAATTGTAATTAATTCCTTAGCATCAATTAACATGTAGTTATTAATTATTTATAAATAACTTACTTCCTACCTTATTACCCTATAAACTCCACCACCAGCTCCTAAAAAACATAACAATTAAAATAATTAATTACCAAGTAATTCATTATGTATTATTATTTACAAGCAATAATAAATAATTAATAGTAAATTAATTCCCACAATTAACACTATAAAATGTAAAGTAAATAAATAAACAATATTAATACATTTATTATAATTAAACTACTTCCCAACCTATTCCCCTATAAACCCACATCCTGCTTCTTAAAAAATGACACAATTAAGATAATTAATTACCAATTAATTAACTAATAATAATTAACAAGCAATTAATAAACAATGAATAATACATACATTCTCACAATTAACACTATAAAATATCAATTAAATAAATATTAATACATTTTTTATAATTTAATTATTTCCCACCCTATTCCCCTATAAACCCACAACCTGCTACAGAACTAAAAAATGCAAAATGTAATTAAAATAAAATTAATAACTACTACAAATTTAACCCACATATTAAAAAAGAAAGCAATAATATACAAAAAATAGTTCACATACTTTTAAAATACATACTAAAATACATAACACTAATTAAAACATCGATATTTTAAACAACTATATTCATGCAAACAATATTAATGACTTCGAGATTTTCAAAAATGATATTTCCTACCTCCAAGTCGATATTCTTGACCATGATATTCTTGCTGTCGATATTTCTGCATCACGATATTTCCAACTCGATATTTGTGTATGTTGACATTTAAAACTTGCTATTCTGTCTGTGCACCGTACTCCACACCACTGCACTTTACACAAATGCAATATATTCTGTACCAATCCACAGTATGCCAGTGCACTCTATGCTAATCCTCTTATGTCGCTCCAATCTACTCCGCACCACTGCACTATACTCTGAAACTATTTACCCTACACCAATGCACTCGGTGCCACTGCACTCAGTGCAACTGCACTCTACCCTGCCTAACTCTATGCCACTGCACTCAATACCAATTCATTCTGCACGACTTTACTCAAACCCAATGCACTCTATGTCATTCTACTCTGCACCACTGCACTCTACCCCATTGTATTCTGTCACTGGACTCTATGCCACTCTATTCTACTCTGCACTACTGTACTCTAAGCCACGCTACTTTGTGCCACTGCACTCCATACCAACACACTTTACACCACTCTAGTCTATACCACTGCACTCTATGTCACTTCACTCTACTCTGAAACAGTCTATTATATGCTACTGCAGTTTATGCCACTTTATTCGCTCTGTGCCAATCCATTCTACATTCTTCCACTCCACACTGCACCACTCAGCACTAAGCCGCTCCACATTACGTGACTGCACTCTACGTCACAACACTCTTCATCACTGCATTCTACCCCAATGCACTCTACGCAAATGCACTATATGCCAATGCACTCTATGCCTATGCCCTCTGCACCATTGCACAGTAAATTACTATATTCTACGCCACTGCACTTCGACACCAATGCACTCTAAGCCACTCTACTCCACACAGCTGCAGGCTACGACACTCCCCTCTGCAGCATTGCACTCTCTACCATTGATCTCTGGTCAACTCTACTCAATGCCACTTTACTCTGTGCCACTGCACTCTACTCTGCACCACTCTACACCACTCTACTGCTCACTAATCTACTGTGTACCACTGAACTGTATGCCACTTCACTCTAAGCCGCTCTACTCCACTCTGCACCCCTCCACTTTATGCAATTGTACTCTAGCATACTCTTCTATGCACCCCTACATTCTTCACCACTGCTCTGTACACCATACTGCACCAATCCACTCTATGCCTTTCCACTCTGCAACACTGCAGTGTATGCCAATGAGCCCTAAGCCACTACTTTATGCAACTCCACTTTTCCCTGCACCACTGTATTCTGAAGCAATCTACTCTACACCACTGCACTCTATGACACTACACTACATGACATTCTAGTGCAATCTGCACCACTCAACTCTATGCCACTGCAATCAGCACCATGCCACTCTACTCTACTCTACACCACATCACTCTACGCACTGCACTCTACACCAGTACTCTATGCCACAACTCTATGCCACTGCACCACTATGCTCTACCCTGCATCAGTTCATTCCACTGCACTCTACTCTCAAATAATCCACTCCATGCCACTTCACTCTATGCCACTGCAATTTGTGCCACTCTATTTCACATTGTGCCACTTCCCTCTACGTTGCACCACTCTACATCATTGCACTCTATGCCATTCTACTCTAAACCACTGCACTCTAAGCCTTTCTAATCTGCACCCCTGTACTTTACGCCACTTCACTCTGGGCCACTCTACTTCACTCTTCTACACTCCATGACACTCCACCCCACAATACTCCACTCTATGATGCACCAGGTGCACCTGATCCCAGGTCCACCGCCAAAAGTTTGGTTTGAGTGGAGGGACGATGCCACACCCACCACAGAGGAAGTGATTGCAACTTCCAGGGCACAACCAATCAGCGACCTGCAGCTGACTCCCCACAGGCTCTTAAGCCGCGCCCGCCTTTCACTCTGTTGATTTGAAACGTTGTGAGACATAGGAGAGCACGAATTTCGAGCGCTGGTAAAAATTAATGATTGCACACGATTTTAAAGTGTTGATATTGTGTTTTTAAAACTTGTAATTGCACTCACCCATTTACATGTAAAGCGCACCTGATCCCCGGTCAACCGCCAAAAGTTTGGTTTGAGTGGAGGGACGGCGCCACGCCCACCACAGAGGAAGTGATTGCAACTTCCAGGGCACAACCAATCAGCGACCTGCAGCTGACTCCGCCCCTGCCTATATAAATCATGTGTCCTCGGCCGCGCAGCGGACGCGCCGCTGTCGCGCCAAAGTCAAGCCAAAGTCCTGCTTGTCTGCGCCCGTCTGCGCCCGTCCGCGACCAGACGTGGCCAGTGGCCATAACTCTCGGCTCCTCTAATTATCCCCATCATACCTACTCTAAAGAGACTCTTTTGGCATGTATTCCACCTACATGCTCCAAAGGTAAACTCATAAATTGTATACATACCCCTCTCACATGCTCGGAATGCAATCTCTGTCTTCTTTCCCTACCCTCTGAAATTGACGTAGAAACTGCCGACTTCCCACCGATGCGGCACTTACCAACTCCTACTCTATCCTTAATCGACCACTCTTGTATCAGTCTAAATTGTAGGTCACTACCTAAACATAAAAGGGACATTTTTGACCTACTCACAACATCGCAACCCACTGCACTTTTCCTTACTGAGACCTGGCTGACTAATAGCTCTGGTCCAGACATAGCAACTGCACTACCAGCTAACTATAGTTATATTAGCAAAAACAGAGCACATAAAGAGGGAGGCGGTATCGCCATTATTTTCCAAATCTCCTATACATGTCAATGGACAGATCTTGACATCCCTAATTGTGAATCTGGACTCTTTAAGCTCAGGCTATCTCCAAAATTCCCGCTTTCTGGTGCTTTAATATACCCTGCCCCTGGCACTGCCAGCGCCTGGGCCACCACTTTTCCTGAACTTATTGCACCATTTATATTAGAGGCAACAAATTTTTTGATAGTCGGTGACCTAAACATTCATTTAAATGACACCTCTAATCACACCAGCACCAATTTCATATTAGATCTATCTGCCCTAAGTCTCACCCTTCATAATGAAGGCCCAACCCACAAGGCAGGCAATCTCCTTGATCCAATCTTTTTCAATCAAGACAATATCGTCTGTAAACCATCAAAACCTATTCCCTGGTCTGACCACTATCTAGTGGAATTTATAATAGCAATACCACAACAAACCCTTTCTTGTAAAGCTCCATATGGTCCCAGGGTAACAAGGAACTGGAAAAAGTTGGATACTACTAAACTAAATACTCATTTAAATGATACCAGACCATTCAACACTATAACAAACATAGGAGACGCTACAGCTATCCAAAACTGGCGTAGTTTGGCCATTAACATATGCCTTCCACAGAAAAATAAAAAACAAATTCCATTTCATTCTCCAGCTCCCTGGTTTACAGATGCACTTAGACTGGAAAAAACGGCCTGTAAAAATCTAGAGCGCAGATGGCGCGCCCACTATGATCCTGCACAGAAATCATTATACAAAGCAGCCCTTTTGAAATATCATGCCAATTGTGCATCAGCTAGAGCTGAATTTACCAAAACAAAAATTGAAAACGCTCAAAATAGGCCTAAAGCACTTTTTAAAATAGTTCAGGAACTTTCTGGGTCATCCTGCCAACCCAAAGCTCCATCCCTGAACACTGCACAGTGTAACGCTCTGGCGGAATTCTTTAGGAATAAAATTGATAAAATCTATGAGGAACTCAAAATTCCAACCAATTATCCATCAGTTTTAAACCCCACGGTAAGCCTGTCCAAATCTGATGAACCACACTCTTCTCTAGATGCTTACCCCCAGCACCTAGTAAATTGGGTCCCCCTTACCCTACTTTCGCTACAAGAAATTATAACAACTATTAAATCAGGTTCACCCCTCGACCCTTTCCCCCCTCAAATCCTCCGTTCACTCGACAATCATTCCCTTACGCTCATCTTAGAACTTCTTAACACTTCCTTGAGAGAGGCTGAAGTCCCTAAAGCATGGAAACATGCTATGGTCTCACCTCTTCTTAAAAAATCCAATGCCGATCCAAACGACCCTTCCAACTTCCGCCCAATCTCGCTGTTACCTTTATTTTCCAAAATCCTCGAGAAACATATTGTTTCCCAACTCACCCATTTCACAGAATCCAATCACCTCCTTCACACATCCCAATCCGGTTTTAGGGCTGGTTATTCAACTGAATCTACCCTACTCGGGGTCTCTGAAACCATACGCCGGCAAGTTGACGATGGGGAGACCGTGGCACTTATATTACTCGACCTTAGTGCCGCGTTTGACACGGTCTCCCACACCATCCTCCTCAACACCCTGCGGACCTATGGCATCACGGGACCGGCCCTGGCATGGCTTAAAAGTTTTCTCTCGGAGAGAACTTTTCAAGTCTTCTCTGCTGCATCCTCTTCCAAACCCCACCACCAACCTTATGGAGTTCCCCAGGGCTCAATACTCAGCCCCTTACTATTCAATCTATATGTCAGTCCCCTTGCCAGTTTAGCCGAACAATCTGGGTTATCAATCTACTCTTATGCTGACGACACCCAGATTGTTTATTCACTCTCGGCAAATGCAAATTCCAACCCGTCCTCCCTCCACTCTGGCCTTAACAACATTGCCAACTGGATGTTTGAGAATAAGCTAAAACTCAACGGAGGAAAAACGGAACTACTGCTGTTTGGAAAACAAACCTCCTTGTGGGGCCCACAACATTGGCCATACCAGATGGGACCCACACCCACCCCTTCTAAATCCGCTCGCAATCTGGGCATAATTTTTGATGAAAACCTGTCCATGAAACAACAAGCTGTTAGAGTGGCCGCCACGTGTTTTACCATACTCAAGTGGCTTAAGAAAATCAGGTGGATGCTCCCACAAAACACACTAAAAACCGTAGTCCAAGCCCTAATTACATCTAGGCTGGACTACGGCAACATATTATACCTGGGAGCATGCAAGGATGTTACAAAGAAACTGCAAACAGTACAAAATGAAGCTGCAAGACTGATATGTATGTTACCAAAAAGATCCCCTACGTCATCTTGTCTCCGGAGTCTCCATTGGCTCCGTATTGAACAACGAGCAAAATTTAAAGCTCTATGCTTTATGCATAGAATCAAGGCTGGTAAGGCTCCTGCCTATTTGAGCTCTCTGGTCCAGCAATACACCCCCCCTAGAACCCTACGTTCCTCGACCCAACATAAGTTCCAGGTACCTAGGATAAATCGAGTCAGACAGGGAGGTCGCTCCTTCTCCTATCTGGCCCCCACATCGTGGAACTCCCTTCCAATTCATCTTCGCACAAATGAATGCTATTTGCAATTCCGTAAGAATCTGAAAACATGGTTGTTCAACCAATAACTCGATTTTCAGTAACTCACTATCCCTCCTTATTACTTGTTTCATTTTCACTTTAGCGCCGGGAAACCTTAGGGTAACTGTTGCGCTCTACAAAAATAAATATAATAATAATAATGCTTTATTCCATTAAACTCTGCTCCACTGACACTCTACTCTACAGCACTCTACTTCACTCTATGTCATTCCACTCTACAACTCTCTATGCAACTCTCTTGATGCCACTCCATGTCAAGTTACTCCAATCTATTCTATGATACACAACTCAATTTTTATCCTCTCCATTCATGGCCACTCCAGTCTATGACAATCACTCCATTCTATGCCACTCAACTTCATGCCCTTCCACTCTATGACACTCTACTCCTTCCCTGACATTCCACAACACTCTACGCTACTCCATAACACTCCACTTCTGACCATGCCACTTAACTCTACTGTAAGCCACTGCATGCCACACTATGCGGTTCCATAAGAATACACTCCACGCCACTCCTTTACCCCACTAACTTTTAGCCATGCTCAACAGCAGCCACGGTGGTGTTCAACATTGCTCAAACATGTTGACAAAGCCAAAAGCTCTTGCATAGGCAATACCTATTCACTTTACCAATGTGTGTTATTCTCTGGTGCTTTCATGGGAAGGGGTGCAGCTTGTCTGCAGTCTGGGAGTTACTAATTTAAAAAAACACAAAAAATCAAAAGAGGGAAGCGTAGAGGTTGAGATAGAATCACCCTCCTGAACAGTTCATCTAAACATAAGGATTCTATCAATGTGTGGAGGTGCAAGATATTTTTAGGGATTTTTACAAAAATTTAATTGGAGTGAAGTGATAGACTCTCTCTTAGAGATGGAAAGATGAGAGCACATGTGCTTGTTTAAAATACCCCTCACACACTAAAAAAATCCGTTAGTGTCATGCTTCATCATAGGGGTCTTCCCGTCCCTATAACGGGGCGGGGCGTGCTGCGACCAGACGGACTACGCGGGAGCACTATAAATCGTGACAGAGCTATGTGTAGGTGTAGTGATGAAAAGTGGAGTGTAGGGATCTAACTAGTGAGTGCAAAAAATATAAAAAATTAAAAATTCCCTGGCTAGTAGAACAAATACACTTTATTGGAGTCTCTGGCTGGGAATGTTAAAAAGGGGGATGTAGGTAGAGCAATTACTGACTACCAAGTCGACATGTTTCATAGGCAGTCCCCTGCTGCCTACTCATCAGGACCAAATCGTGATCCCTACTGTGAATAGCTCAGTTCTAAAGAAGTAGGCCTACTGTCCTACAAATATACCGGCAAAAATAAGCTGGATATTTGTGCCTCAGGGCATGAGCTGGCCCGGGTGAAGCAAGGCATCAAAAAATAAGTGCCAAAAAACGGTGACCCTTGGTCTCTGTAAAGGAAAAGGAAGAAAACGAGGGAGAAAGCACAGACATATTCATGTCATTACTGCTGGTCATGAAATGTGCATCGTTGATACGCTTTGTTATTCACAACCATAGCCAGTTTGGTAGAATTCGTAATGCTAGGTACAATTACCTTCACCGCAGGTTTGAATATATTAGTCAAAATGCACCTCTTGTTGTTGGACAGAGTGTACGTCATATTAACCAGAACCATCCAAATGGACGTGGTTCATTCATAACCCATCATACATACATTAGTGGCTCAACACATTCATACAAACGATCCCAAAAGCATCAAAAAGGACATCAATATTTCGTATTTTTTCTAGATCGATATTCTAGACACAGTATATCGTATTTTCTCAGCATAATTATTCTAGAAATAATACCAGTGTAGATGGTCACAAAATACACTCGTTATATACATACTTTTTGGTAGTTCTCTCAGTGCCCCATGAGCTGGCAGGAGGAGGGAGATTAGCGCGGTCTACTGAAAAATAGAAGTGGCCGCCCCCACTGTTAGATGTGGTTCGTTCGTTTCCTGACAGTGAAATGGCCCAGTAACCCATTTATTAAAGACTCGGGGTCTGAGTCTATCACTTACGTTACCGGCTCGAGCGATTCGCCTGGCATTCCTCCCGTCCGAGCTCCGAGGATAGGTAGTCGCTCGTCTGCCGGTGGAGTTATATTGTGCCTTCCGTCATGCTCATTGTTACACGGAGAAACGCCCAAAATGAACACTGGAATGGGCAAATCCAAGATGGCCGCCGCAAAACGGCTCAATGTGAGGATTATGACCGATAGTCTTTTCTCGCTTTCTGTCGCCAGCGTGAGGGACCCGGATTAACTTAATGCAACTAAATACAAATTGTATACTCGGGCTATGCCTCATTATTAAATACTATGCCTCATTGTTAAATGTTTTACTCTTTGATGTTCACAGGTCAGACAGAAAAATAAAAAACTAAATGTAATGTATTATCACATTCACAGGACACCTCATTGTTGATGCTTGTTAATTGGTGTTCCTAGGTCAAAAAAAAAAATAATAAAATAAAAAATAAAATGTAGTGAATAATCACAGTTTCAGGAAACAAAAATGTTGTCACTCTGATTATCATGGGTCAAATTTGTCATTCAGCTGGTGGGTTTTTTTTTTTTTTTTTGTGCAGGGTCCAGTGTTATTGCATTCCTGCTAGATTGGTGTAGCCCAAGGGTCACAGGATTCAGCTCGCAGATTACCCAAAAAGACAGATAGATTCATTATGTATCTATTGCATGAGGATAAATGGATGAGGTTCACACCTATCCCCAAGGAAAGGCATTGTTCCAGAGTTCATGTATATTGATTACATCAGGTTGGGATACTGGCTTCAGAAAAACCAGGGGTCACAGCTGTCCCCAGGGTATGTCATCGTTCAGTCCCTTTTTATGGGACTGAATGCGAAACACCCATCTCTGTTCTTTTTCCAGGAGGTACCTCTCGTTGTTCACTAGCTCAACTACAGTCCAAGATATTTCGCCAGGTTTGTGGTTCATCTCTAGGTAGTGATTCGTGAGTTTCGTGCTGGTCTTCTTGCATTTGATGGTGCTCTTGTGTTCACCTATCCTGACTTTCACTGCCCTGCTCGTCATACCTATATACTCCAATCCGCAGGGGCATATGATTAGATAGACCACATTGGTACTATTGCAGTTGCTGAAGCCCCTTTGCTCCCAGGTTGTTCCATCACTAAAGGTCAGATTATTGCTTTTCTTCGTGAGACAACATACTTTACAGTTTCCGCATGGATGATGGCCATGTACAAAGTCGGGATTCTTCTGTACAGAATTGCTGTTTGCTTTTGGTCTGGTGTGGACTAAGGCATCCCTTATGCTCTGTGCTTTTCTGTGAGAGAACAACGGTTTTGGTATTTGCAACCCACCGCTATTCAGAATTTTCCAATTCCTGTTGATAATCTTGGTCACCTGATTCGAACAGGTATTATAGGTGGTGACACAGATCGGTCTCTTCTCCTCCTCTTTCTGTATTTTTTCTTCCAGAAGGCTCTCCCGGCAATTGTTTTTTGCCCGTTTGTATGCCTGGTCAATGATCTTATCAGGATACCTTCTGGCTTCCAGCTTCTTCTTCAGATCCTTAGACTGCAGTTTGAAGTCTCCAATTTCTGTGCAGTTCCTGCGAAGGCGCAGGAACTGACCATACGGGAGATTATCCCGCAGATGTCTCGGGTGAAAGCTGTTGTACAAAAGTAAACAGTTCTTCGAGGTGTCCTTGAAATGAGTTGTCGTCCTCAGTCTGCCTTCTTTGGGGAAGATATTCAAATCTAAAAATACCAAGTTACTGTTGGAGGTGGTACTGGTGAACTTTAAGTAGTTGTCTTGCAAGTTCAACCAGCTCAAGAATTGTTTAGAGGTCCTCTCATCTCCATCCCAGATGATCAGGATGTCGTCGATGTATCGTTTCCATACTTTGATATTGTCTCTGAAAGGGTTGTTTGGATGAAGTATTTTAGTCACTTCTAAGTGGTGCACATATAAACCAGCTATGCTGGGAGCAAATGTGCTTCCCATACTACAACCGTGTTTTTGTAGATAGAGGGTACCTTTGTGCTCAAAGAAGTTCTCTCTAAGGGCTAGGGAACAGCATTCCATCACCACGTTACGTGGTGTTTGGTATTCCCAGAAGTCCTCAAAAAGGACGTCTTCCACAATCTCTAGGGTAGCATGATGTGGCAGGCTGGTGTAGAGACTCTCTACGTCACAGCTGATCAGTAATTGGTTGTCGGGATCAAAGGTGATGTTTTTTAATAAGTTCAGGACATCCTTCGTGTCCCTGAGATATGTTGACGTTTTTTGAACAATCGGTCTGAGGAAAGCATCTGCAAACCTCGACAGAGGTTCCAACACTGACCCAATACCAGATACGATAGGTCGTCCTGGGGGGTTCTGTAAGTTCTTGTGTATTTTAGGGAGTGTGTACAGATACGGGGTCCTGGGGTTCTTTTGACACAAGAATTCTCCCTCCTTCTTGGTGATCCAGCCGTGTGTCACAGCTTCCTCTACCATTGTGCTAATTTTTGTTGCTATCCTCTGTGTTGGATCCGTGTGGAGAATTTCGTAGTTTCTTTCATCTTCCAACAGTCTCATGCATTCTGCATCGTACTGGCTTGCATTTTGTATGACAGTTGCGCCGCCCTTATCAGCCGGTTTGATCACTATACGTTTGTTGTTGCTCAACTCCCGTAGTGCCTGTCTTTCTGCATTGGTCGTGTTTTGGAAGGTACTCCTTTCTCGTGGGTTGATGTCTTCAAGTTCTCTCATCACCGACTTTTCGAAAGTTAATAATTCGATTGGTAGAGTGTTATTCATCGGTGTGAACGTAGATTTTGGTCTAAGTTTAGTATCACCAGGTTCAATCTCATCTTTTTTGTCTTTGAAAAAGACTTGCAACTTAAGACGTCGCATGAACTCCTGGACTTCCTTGCATAGATGAAACTTATCCATGTTAGCAGTGGGTACATACCCCAAGCCTTTCTCCAGTACTGCTTTCTGTGCTTCCGTGAGTTCACAGTCAGAGAGGTTTACCACCAGACTTACTTCTGGCTCTTTTTGGCGCCTGTCATGCTTCTCGTGGCTACCCGTGGGGTTTCTTCCTCTCCTGTGTTCCAGTGTACGGAGGTACCCCTCCGGTTTCTTCCTCTCGTCTGTCCCTGGCGCCCCCCTAAAAAAGGCGCCGATTGGTCGAAGTAGCCATAATCCTGTTGTTGATACCCCCATACGGGAAAAGGGCCTTGTGGGTGTTGAAAAGGGGCTTGTGGACCAAATTGTGGTTGTTGCGGATATACCATATGGGGTTGAAAATTATTCCACCCTCTGGGACCCCAGAACCCCCCAGGACGACCTATCGTATCTGGTATTGGGTCAGTGTTGGAACCTCTGTCGAGGTTTGCAGATGCTTTCCTCAGACCGATTGTTCAAAAAACGTCAACATATCTCAGGGACACGAAGGATGTCCTGAACTTATTAAAAAACATCACCTTTGATCCCGACAACCAATTACTGATCAGCTGTGACGTAGAGAGTCTCTACACCAGCCTGCCACATCATGCTACCCTAGAGATTGTGGAAGACGTCCTTTTTGAGGACTTCTGGGAATACCAAACACCACGTAACGTGGTGATGGAATGCTGTTCCCTAGCCCTTAGAGAGAACTTCTTTGAGCACAAAGGTACCCTCTATCTACAAAAACACGGTTGTAGTATGGGAAGCACATTTGCTCCCAGCATAGCTGGTTTATATGTGCACCACTTAGAAGTGACTAAAATACTTCATCCAAACAACCCTTTCAGAGACAATATCAAAGTATGGAAACGATACATCGACGACATCCTGATCATCTGGGATGGAGATGAGAGGACCTCTAAACAATTCTTGAGCTGGTTGAACTTGCAAGACAACTACTTAAAGTTCACCAGTACCACCTCCAACAGTAACTTGGTATTTTTAGATTTGAATATCTTCCCCAAAGAAGGCAGACTGAGGACGACAACTCATTTCAAGGACACCTCGAAGAACTGTTTACTTTTGTACAACAGCTTTCACCCGAGACATCTGCGGGATAATCTCCCGTATGGTCAGTTCCTGCGCCTTCGCAGGAACTGCACAGAAATTGGAGACTTCAAACTGCAGTCTAAGGATCTGAAGAAGAAGCTGGAAGCCAGAAGGTATCCTGATAAGATCATTGACCAGGCATACAAACGGGCAAAAAACAATTGCCGGGAGAGCCTTCTGGAAGAAAAAATACAGAAAGAGGAGGAGAAGAGACCGATCTGTGTCACCACCTATAATACCTGTTCGAATCAGGTGACCAAGATTATCAACAGGAATTGGAAAATTCTGAATAGCGGTGGGTTGCAAATACCAAAACCGTTGTTCTCTCACAGAAAAGCACAGAGCATAAGGGATGCCTTAGTCCACACCAGACCAAAAGCAAACAGCAATTCTGTACAGAAGAATCCCGACTTTGTACATGGCCATCATCCATGCGGAAACTGTAAAGTATGTTGTCTCACGAAGAAAAGCAATAATCTGACCTTTAGTGATGGAACAACCTGGGAGCAAAGGGGCTTCAGCAACTGCAATAGTACCAATGTGGTCTATCTAATCATATGCCCCTGCGGATTGGAGTATATAGGTATGACGAGCAGGGCAGTGAAAGTCAGGATAGGTGAACACAAGAGCACCATCAAATGCAAGAAGACCAGCACGAAACTCACGAATCACTACCTAGAGATGAACCACAAACCTGGCGAAATATCTTGGACTGTAGTTGAGCTAGTGAACAACGAGAGGTACCTCCTGGAAAAAGAACAGAGATGGGTGTTTCGCATTCAGTCCCATAAAAAGGGACTGAACGATGACATACCCTGGGGACAGCTGTGACCCCTGGTTTTTCTGAAGCCAGTATCCCAACCTGATGTAATCAATATACATGAACTCTGGAACAATGCCTTTCCTTGGGGATAGGTGTGAACCTCATCCATTTATCCTCATGCAATAGATACATAATGAATCTATCTGTCTTTTTGGGTAATCTGCGAGCTGAATCCTGTGACCCTTGGGCTACACCAATCTAGCAGGAATGCAATAACACTGGACCCTGCACAAAAAAAAAAAAAAACCCACCAGCTGAATGACAAATTTGACCCATGATAATCAGAGTGACAACATTTTTGTTTCCTGAAACTGTGATTATTCACTACATTTTATTTTTTATTTTATTATTTTTTTTTTGACCTAGGAACACCAATTAACAAGCATCAACAATGAGGTGTCCTGTGAATGTGATAATACATTACATTTAGTTTTTTATTTTTCTGTCTGACCTGTGAACATCAAAGAGTAAAACATTTAACAATGAGGCATAGTATTTAATAATGAGGCATAGCCCGAGTATACAATTTGTATTTAGTTGCATTAAGTTAATCCGGGTCCCTCACGCTGGCGACAGAAAGCGAGAAAAGACTATCGGTCATAATCCTCACATTGAGCCGTTTTGCGGCGGCCATCTTGGATTTGCCCATTCCAGTGTTCATTTTGGGCGTTTCTCCGTGTAACAATGAGCATGACGGAAGGCACAATATAACTCCACCGGCAGACGAGCGACTACCTATCCTCGGAGCTCGGACGGGAGGAATGCCAGGCGAATCGCTCGAGCCGGTAACGTAAGTGATAGACTCAGACCCCGAGTCTTTAATAAATGGGTTACTGGGCCATTTCACTGTCAGGAAACGAACGAACCACATCTAACAGTGGGGGCGGCCACTTCTATTTTTCAGTAGACCGCGCTAATCTCCCTCCTCCTGCCAGCTCATGGGGCACTGAGAGAACTACCAAAAAGTATGTATATAACGAGTGTATTTTGTGACCATCTACACTGGTATTATTTCTAGAATAATTATGCTGAGAAAATACGATATACTGTGTCTAGAATATCGATCTAGAAAAAATACGAAATATTGATGTCCTTTTTGATGCTTTTGGGATCGTTTGTATGAATGTGTTGAGCCACTAATGTATGTATGATGGGTTATGAATGAACCACGTCCATTTGGATGGTTCTGGTTAATATGACGTACACTCTGTCCAACAACAAGAGGTGCATTTTGACTAATATATTCAAACCTGCGGTGAAGGTAATTGTACCTAGCATTACGAATTCTACCAAACTGGCTATGGTTGTGAATAACAAAGCGTATCAACGATGCACATTTCATGACCAGCAGTAATGACATGAATATGTCTGTGCTTTCTCCCTCGTTTTCTTCCTTTTCCTTTACAGAGACCAAGGGTCACCGTTTTTTGGCACTTATTTTTTGATGCCTTGCTTCACCCGGGCCAGCTCATGCCCTGAGGCACAAATATCCAGCTTATTTTTGCCGGTATATTTGTAGGACAGTAGGCCTACTTCTTTAGAACTGAGCTATTCACAGTAGGGATCACGATTTGGTCCTGATGAGTAGGCAGCAGGGGACTGCCTATGAAACATGTCGACTTGGTAGTCAGTAATTGCTCTACCTACATCCCCCTTTTTAACATTCCCAGCCAGAGACTCCAATAAAGTGTATTTGTTCTACTAGCCAGGGAATTTTTAATTTTTTATATTTTTTGCACTCACTAGTTAGATCCCTACACTCCACTTTTCATCACTACACCTACACATAGCTCTGTCACGATTTATAGTGCTCCCGCGTAGTCCGTCTGGTCGCAGCACGCCCCGCCCCGTTATAGGGACGGGAAGACCCCTATGATGAAGCATGACACTAACGGATTTTTTTAGTGTGTGAGGGGTATTTTAAACAAGCACATGTGCTCTCATCTTTCCATCTCTAAGAGAGAGTCTATCACTTCACTCCAATTAAATTTTTGTAAAAATCCCTAAAAATATCTTGCACCTCCACACATTGATAGAATCCTTATGTTTAGATGAGTTACTAATTTAAGCCTAGAGTTTCCAGAGGACTCCACATAGCTGGGATTCACGTTTCACACTTCTGGAATTTCCATTATTAAATCTTTCTTTTCAGGTGTTTATCTTACATCCATCCCCACTGGAAGAAGCCAAAGGATTAGACTCACACCCTTCCTCTCAGACCCCATGAAAATCACCTGCGGAGTCCCACAGGGTACACCCCTAAGCCCCACCCTCTTCAACATCTACGTGGCCCCCCTCGCAGCCCTCATCCAACAAAACGGCCTCAACATCGTATTCTACTCCTACGACACCCAGCTCATCCTCTCCCTCACCAAAGACCCCCAGCACTGCCAAACTCAACTTCCAGAAAGGAATGCAAGATGTCGCAGTCTGGATGACCCAACAGCTGCCTGAAGCTCAACGCCGAGATGACAGATGTCCTTATCCTCTGTACCACCCCTTCTTCATGGGACAGCACCTGATGGCTGACTGCCCTCGGAAACCCCACGACCCCCTCAGACCACGCCAAGAACCTCAACATCATACTTGACTCATCACTCACAATGAACCGACAGGTCAACGCTGTCACCTCCAGCTGCTTCAACACTCTCACATCATCCGCAAGTACTTCAAGTGGATCAAGGTAGACAGCCACCCACGCACTTATCACCTGCAGACTGGACTATGGAAACGCACTCTACGCCGATAACTCCCCACTCCGTAAACAATAGAACACCGCCGCCAGACTCTTCCTCAGCATCCCCCGAAACGAACACTTCAGTCAACACCTATGAAGTCTCCACTGGCTCCCCGTGGAGAAAAGAGTCACTTTCAACATTTTCACTCACTAGTATAAATACCTACACAACAATGGACACAAATACCTCAAAGACAGAATCAACTTACACATACCCAAAAGAAGCCTTCAATCTTCCAACCTTGCACTGGCTGAAACCACGCTGCATCCACAGAGCCAGAGCAGGCGGAAGATCCTTCTCTCACATTGCAGCAAAGACCTTTAACAAGCTAGCCACAGACATCAGATGTGCCCCCTCCCTGAACACCTTCACTAAGATCCTCAAGACCTGGGCATTCGGCTAAACAGATCTGGAGGCCTCCGCGCCTTGAGGCCCCCACGGGTGAGTAGCTCACTTACACTCCCCTGATTGATTGATCCATCTCTCCATCTCCATATCTCAATTTCCACCATCTCCCCGATCTCCATCTCCTGCATCTCCATCTCCCACATCTCTGTCTCCCACATCTCCGTCTCCCCATCTCTGTCTCCCCATCTCCGTCTCCCCCATCTCTGTCTCCCCATTTCCATCTCCCCATCTCTATCTCCCCCGAAGACATCCTCTCCCCATCTCCCTCTCCACCCTCTCCCCATCTGTCTCTCCCTCATCTCCGTCTCCCTCATCTCCCCATCTCCCTTATCCAATGTCTTTCTCCCCATCTGTCTCCCTATCTGTCTCCCCATCTGTCTCTCCCATCTGTCTCCCCCATCTGTCTCCCCATCTACACCCTCTCCCCATCTCCCTCTTCCCCCTCTCACCACCTGTCTCTACCTCATCTTTCTCTCCCTCATCTCCCCATCTCCCTCATCCCATGCCCTTCTTCACCATCTGTCTTCCGATCTGTCTTCCCATCTGTTTCCCCATCTGTCTCCCCATCTGTCTCCCCAATCTGTCTCCCCAATCTGTCTCCATTATTCCTCCATTATACCTCTATTATACCTCCATTATCTCTCCATTATCTCTCCATTACATCTCCATCATATCTCCATCCCATCTCCATCCTATCTCCATCCTATCTCCATCTCTCCATCCCATCTCCATCTCTCCATCCCATCTCCATCTCCACCATCTCCCTCTTCACTCTCTCCCACATCTGTCTCTCCCTCGGGGCATGTCATCAAGGCATCGCTAACCCCCTTTAGCGTTAATTTTCCAGCGAAGCAACTGGAAATTTTTCGCATTTCACGTCAGCGATAATCAATACGAATGATATGCAAACTAGGCGTTCCTGACTAAAGTTTCACGAAATAAGTTGCTAACACAGCTTCTCACTATTATCAAGGATATCGCTAACCCGCTTAGCTACAGAAAAATCACGCTAGCGCCTGTTATCTCCAGTTATTAACCCCTGATAAAAACCTGACTCACACTGGAGATGAGTGGGTGTATATAAGGGAGACAAGGCCAGAGCTCCCTCAGAACAGCCACAGAAGCCATGGAGGTAGTCATCATGCATATTGGAGTCCCACCAAGGCAACAACAACAACCACCGCCAATGCCACCCCCCCTGGACCGCCACCACCGATGCAGCGACGAAGAAGATAGTGGGCACTGCGCAGACCTGTCTACCTCGCAGACTTTAGGCCAGAGGAAGTCATAGCCCACTACAGGCTCAAAAGGACTTCCATTGAGGATATCCTGACCCTGATTGCCCACAGGTTAAAGCCACCAACACACCGGAGAACCAACATCCCTCTGCAGACAAAATTGCTCATTGTGCTGCACTTTTTGGCCTCTGGGCCATTCCAACCAACAACAGCCAGAGTCAGTGGAGTATCACAGGCAGCTTTCTCAACCTTCCTCACCACTGTCTTGGATGGCATACTGAGCCTGATTCCCCAGTATCTTCACTTCCTCAACACTGTTCAGGAGCAGATTGCTATCAAGCAAGGATTCCATGCCATCGCTGGCTTACCGCAGGTGGTGGGTGCAATTGACTGCACACATGTATCATTTCTGCCCCCTGCGGACAGCGCACACATATACAGCAACAGGAAGCACACCTATTCAATGAATGTGCAGGCAATAGTGGACCACCGCAGACTGTTCACAAATGTCATTGCAAAATTCCCAGGGAGTGTGCATGATGCATTCATCTTCCGACACTGCATCATAAACTAGCGCTTCCAGGATGGTACATATGGAAATTCATTGCTTGTCGGTAAGAACCAACTGAACACACCACATGCCCAAAAAACACAATCATGTTGACCCATCAAGAGGGAGGATGTAAATACTTTGCCTAGGTACTGATAGGGGGGGGCACATAAGGCATGTGCACATCACATTGTGCCACATGCCAATGTATTGTGTATGAGGATGAGGTATACAGGTTCCACTGCATAGAGCACGGGTACTCAGAGTACGGCCCGCGGTCCGCCAGTGACCCGGCAAGCCTTTCTTGGCGGCCCGCGGATCTTGCAGACATCGTACCTGTGTCTGCTTCATTTTATTTTTGAAGAGTGTCAGAAAACACAACCGGAGCAGCACAGACTCCATGAGACTCTGCTCTATGGGTGCCGGGCCATTCCAGCGATAGTCAGAGTGGAGATGCAGGGGTACTAAGAGGTGAAATATAACAAAACCTCGTTAACAAGTAAATGGTCTATTAAAGACCTGTGAAGTACTGGGGTGCGGCTATGTGTGTGCCCTTGGAGCTGTCTCAGCCCAGGCTGCCAGGGGGTGGGGAGATGACAGAGGGAGATAGAGGGAAAGAGACAGAGGGAGGGAGGGAGACAGAGGGAGGGCGACAGTGGGTGGGCGACAAAGGGAGGGTGACAGAGGGAGGGCAACAGAGGGAGGAGGACGATAGAGGGGTAGGGCGACAGAGGGAGGAGGGCAAAAGAGGGAGGGTAGACAGATGGAGGGAAGACAGATGGAGGGGGAGAGAGAGGGGGGAGATGGAGAGAGAGGGAGACATAGAGAGAGGGAGATGGAGGGAGAGGGAGGGAGGGAGGAAGGGAGAAGGATGGAGACAGAGGGAGGAGGGCGACGGAGGGAGTAGGGAGACGGAGGGAGCAGGGTGACGGAGGGAGGGAGGAGGAGGGTAACAGAGGGAGATAGTGTGCGACAGAGGGAGGGAGACAGAGGGAGAGATAGAGCAAGTGAGGGAGATAGAGAGAGTGAGGGAGGGAGATAGAGATAGAGATAGAGCATGGGGTGGAGATAGAGATAGGGAGGGAGTTAGAGACAGAGAGAGGGAGGGAGATAGGGAGGGAGGGAGAGATAAAGCAAGGGAGGGAGACAGAGCGAAGGAGGGAGAGAGAGAGAGGGGGAGTGAGGAAGGGAGGTAGAGCGAGCGAGAGCAAGACAAAGATGTGTGCATGCCGGTTCTGGTGGCTCAGTGAATGAGGGCGGCCACTGCAGGGGCCTGTGTTCAACCTCATGGTTATTTTCTCACGCCTGTTATCTCTAGTTATTAACCCCTGATAAAAACCTGACTCACACTGGAGATGAGTGGGTGTATATAAGGGAGACAAGGCCAGAGCTCCCTCAGAACAGCCACAGAAGCCATGGAGGTAGTCATCATGCAGATTGGAGTCCCACCAAGGCAACAACAACAACCACCGCCAATGCCACCCCCCCCTGGACCACCACCACTGATGCAGCGGTGAAGAAGATAGTGGGCACTGCGCAGACCTGTCTACCTCACAGACTTTAGGCCAGAGGAAGTCATAGCCCACTACAGGCTCAAAAGGACATCCATCGAGGATATCCTGACCCTGATTGCCCACAGGTTAAAGCCAGCAACACAGCGGAGAACCAACATCCCTCCACAGACAAAATTGCTCATTGTGCTGCACTTTTTGGCCTCTGGGCCATTCCAACCAACAACAGCCAGAGTCAGGAGCAGATTGCCATCAAGCAAGGATTCCATGCCATCGCTGGCTTACCGCAGGTGGTGGGTGCGATTGACTGCACACATGTATCATTTGTGCCCCCTGCGGACAGCGCACACATATACCGCAACAGGAAGCACACCTATTCAATGAATGTGCACCCTTTCACGGATTTTCAGTTACCTGCACCAGGACGCTTGTGGAGCGCGGCGGACCTTCTGCCCAGCGGACGCTTCCTTTCATCAAACCCACGACTCGCCGGACCCGCTTCGCGGGTCCCGCAGCGCGTCGTTCGCCAGAAGGCTGCACCAAGGATTCAAGGAGGAGTGCGGGGTCAGGCAAGTGATCCAGCGGGGCTGCGAGCAAGGCAGGGGACTCCAGTGACCAGGAGCCCCTGCGCGCCCAACCAGCAACACCTGGGCTGCTCTCCCCGCTGGCCACGCCCCCCCCGCCAACGGAGCTAAAAGCTGTCTCAGCCCCAGTGCCTGTGGGACACCCTTTCACGGATTTTCAGTTACCTGCACCAGGACGCTTGTGGAGCGCGGCGGACCTTCTGCCCAGCGGACGCTTCCTTTCATCAAACCCACGACTCGCCGGACCCGCTTCGCGGGTCCCGCAGCGCGTCGTTCGCCAGAAGGCTGCACCAAGGATTCAAGGAGGAGCGCGGGGTCAGGCAAGTGATCTAGCGGGGCTGCGAGCAAGGCAGGGGACTCCAGTGACCAGGAGCCCCTGCGCGCCCAACCAGCAACACCTGGGCTGCTCTCCCCGCTGGCCACGCCCCCTGCCAACGGAGCTAAAAGCTGTCTCAGCCCCAGTGCCTGTGGGACACCCTTTCACGGATTTTCAGTTACCTGCACCAGGACGCTTGTGGAGCGCGGCGGACCTTCTGCCCAGCGGACGCTTCCTTTCATCAAACCCACGACTCGCCGGACCCGCTTCGCGGGTCCCGCAGCGCGTCGTTCGCCAGAAGGCTGCACCAAGGATTCAAGGAGGAGCGCGGGGTCAGGCAAGAAATCCAGCGGGGCTGCGAGCAAGGCAGGGGACTCCAGTGACCAGGAGCCCCTGCGCGCCCAACCAGCAACACCTGGGCTGCTCTTCCCGCTGGCCACGCCCCCCCACCAACGGAGCTAAAAGCTGTCTCAGCCCCAGTGCCTGTGGGACACCCTTTCACGGATTTTCAGTTACCTGCACCAGGACGCTTGTGGAGCGCGGCGGACCTTCTGCCCAGCGGACGCTTCCTTTCATCAAACCCACGACTCGCCGGACCCGCTTCGCGGGTCCCGCAGCGCGTCGTTCGCCAGAAGGCTGCACCAAGGATTCAAGGAGGAGCGCGGGGTCAGGCAAGTGATCCAGCGGGGCTGCGAGCAAGGCAGGGGACTCCAGTGACCAGGAGCCCCTGCGCGCCCAACCAGCAACACCTGGGCTGCTCTCCCCGCTGGCCACGCCCCCCCGCCAACGGAGCTAAAAGCTGTCTCAGCCCCAGTGCCTGTGGGACACCCTTTCACAGATTTTCAGTTACCTGCACCAGGACGCTTGTGGAGCGCGGCGGACCTTCTGCCCAGCGGACGCTTCCTTTCATCAAACCCACGACTCGCCGGACCCGCTTCGCGGGTCCCGCAGCGCGTCGTTCGCCAGAAGGCTGCACCAAGGATTCAAGGAGGAGCGCGGGGTCAGGCAAGTGATCCAGCGGGGCTGCGAGCAAGGCAGGGGACTCCAGTGACCAGGAGCCCCTGCGCGCCCAACCAGCAACACCTGGGCTGCTCTCCCCGCTGGCCACGCAACCCCGCCAACGGAGCTAAAAGCTGTCTCAGCCCCAGTGCCTGTGGGACACCCTTTCACGGATTTTCAGTTACCTGCACCAGGACGCTTGTGGAGCGCGGCGGACCTTCTGCCCAGCGGACGCTTCCTTTCATCAAACCCACGACTCGCCGGACCTGCTTCGCGGGTCCCGCAGCGCGTCGTTCGCCAGAAGGCTGCACCAAGGATTCAAGGAGGAGCGCGGGGTCAGGCAAGTGATCCAGCGGGGCTGCGAGCAAGGCAGGGGACTCCAGTGACCAGGAGCCCCTGCGCGCCCAACCAGCAACACCTGGGCTGCTCTCCCCGCTGGCCACGCCCCCCCGCCTATCACCAAATGAAAACATAGCTGTAGTATCTTAAGGAGTGCAGTATCCCCGCCTCGCGGGAGCGAGCGGGAGCGAGCGGGAGCGACCAGGAGAAGCCCGGGACAAGGGCGGGGCCGTCTAAGGCCGTCCAAGGTCGAACAAGGTCGGGTCGGGGCTACCTCCCTTTCATCAGTGATCCCAGATTTCCCATCTCCTATTCTTTAACTGTCTAGTTACAAGTTTCTGCACTATAAGTTGTGCCTTTTTCCATAATTCTCATGATGTCCTTGCGCTCAGGGAAGGGCAGACAGATCACCGTAAAAACGAACAATGGCAAAGCCACTGCAACTTTGGACGACTTTATAAGTTGGGCAACTGGAATTCTAGAAAAGGAAATTGCCCTTACAGAAAGGCGTTTGTCACTTGATCTAATTACAGGAAAACGCTCATCATTGGGAGATATTGCATCGAAAACTACCCCCAATAAACTACCTTCTCCTGAGCAAAGTGTAGCTTGTTCTGATAGTAACTTGGAGGCCAGCCCAAATCTAGTGATAATTTCTGATTCACAGACAGCCTTGATATCAGATCCAGGGGATTCCCAAGTCGAAGCACCTATACTCACTCCCATACCTATTTCACCAGATATTACGGGGGGAAATGCAGTAGATAGCAACCCGAGTAAATTAAGCAATAATGGGCCTATTCTCACACAAGACCAGATAGTGGTTTCTGAGCGGGAACCTCACAACCCAAATAAACGTAAGAGAGGTGGCACCCATAGGAAAGGAGCAAGATCTAAGTTAGCGAAGTCAGCACCATCTAAAACCCTGACAATTCCTACTAAGCAAAAGGGCCCCCAATTAGCTGATGTGGGACAGAAAATTTTCTCTTTTAATACCAACAATAATGACCGCCTTCTGGGGGAAATTGAAAAATTAGTCCAGATGCTCTTGTTACCTGTCCTAGAGAAAATTCAGATTGTCAATCTAAAATTAGATCAACTGGAACACATCATTTCCCTTAACACCAAATCTCTTGAAACTCTAGCAACTAAGAATAAATTACCTGAAGAGGGGGGTATAAATAATAAGAATAAAAATGGCAATATTAACAACAGTGATCCAAAAAAGGGGGGAGAGAATAAAAATATGAATAATAATTCTAAAACACCTATAACTAGTAACCCTAAGGTGGTACCGGTCCCTCTAGTTCGAACAAAACCTATACCACAACCTCGTTCTAAACCTGCTGTGGTGGATACTGCAGGGACCTCTAGCCAAAAAACGGGTAATGTAGCACCAACGACAGAAGCTACTACCCTTAAACAGGGAACCACAAAAGGGCCCAAACAAACATGTTTACAGGGGCCCGCAAAAAACGCAAAAAGCAATGATAACGAGAGAGTATACAGAAAGAAACCACCACCTTTGAACTTGCCCCCAGACTCAGCCCCTTTTATGGTAATACTTACTGGAGTACCCCCACTTCTTCCCAATAAAACGGAATCAACTCAGGAACTAAGAAACAAAATAACACATTGGCTCAATATTAACAGACCACTTCCCCCTGATTCTAAAACAAACATACTTAGTGTACGTAGAGTCCCCTGGGTGGGCCCGAGTGAGAAGGATCTCGAGGGGGATTGCATCTTGATTAACTTCAGTAACACCTGGGTAAAAGATATTATCTGCAGTAAACCGAGATTTGCTAGAGTTGGGGATATCCAGTGTATAGGTCTGGAATATTTCTACCCAAGCTTGAACTTTGTACCCCAAATTCCCCCTTATAAGAACGCTAGGCAGGTATTTAACAATGAAATGTATCCTGTGTGGGCCCGCAGAAATAGGGCCATATGGCCAAGCCAAAATAACTGGGGACCCCCGCAACAGAGTGATGCCTTCTCTTGGGGTCCAATTCATAGCAACAACTACTCTTTGCAAACTTGGCATAACGACCTAAGACCAAGATATCAGGGGGAGGATTATGTAGGATGGCCCCCAAACAATGTTCCTTTAAGAAACCGCTTCGATCCACTTGTAGGCATGGAAGAGATAGATTGACCATCACAAGATCCTCCTAGTATCATTAATAATCTAGTAATAGGAGAGCCCAGCCAGATGGAGAAGGGGGATAGTGGTAATGACAACTCATGGGAGATTGCTTCTACTGGTGATGATCGTACTTCTAATGCCCAAGTTCTTAAGGTATCTCCTACCAAAGAATGCGATTTAAGTCCAATCCTTTTTAGGCATAACCTGGAAGTTTTACCTGAACCAGATAGGAAAAATAAAAATGATCAAAGGATGGGTTTAATTTCTTGGAACATTGCTGGACTCGCATCAAGACTGGAGGATGAGGCATGGCTGGACTTTGTGGGAGATTGTGACATCCTGTGCCTGCAGGAAACATGGAGCCGAACCGCCCAGAGTATGGAGGGTTTTCAAGCCTTTAACACCCTAGCAACACCCTCACAAATGGGTAGGGCAAAAGGTGGCCTAATGACAGCAACCTTCCTAAAATTATGCAAACTTGCAACTTCTATAATAGTTGACTCACCGTGGTTTCAAGTGTTAATGTTGGACAATTTGTTTTCTGAACCATTGTTGTTGATTAACTGGTACTACAACATCTTTGACAACAATGAGACAACCGTAATTTCAGAATTGGAAAAGGCCATAGCCAGGGCACGCCAAGAACAACCCCAACTATTTGTCATCTGGTTGGGAGACTTTAACTGCTCACTATGCGCCCATGGGGATTCAAAGGTGTGTGGTTTGACAGATTCACACGATCAACCGCTGTTACATTTTAAACACACACCCCAAGGGGATGCGTTAAATAACATCATTATTTTAAATGATCTATGCATAGTGGAGCCCTGGGTTGGTCCAAATTCTGCTCCTATACCGACGTTTCAGGGAACCAGGGGTACTATGAGTTTCATTGACTTTGTAATTGTCTCTAGTGGGCACTTTTACTATGTTGATAAGTTGGAAGTAATTCCTAATGCTGCCAGTGACCACAATCCTCTAATTTTAACCTTGTCTTGTCCTGTTAAACCCAAACATTCTGTTTGGGAGCAACCGGTAAAGTATAGTAGGAATCAAGGTATTACCCTCAAATGGGGCAAAATAGATGCGGTGGGTCTTGAGGCAGAGATCCTAAATGGATATAGTGCTGAATATGAGGCATGTCTCATACCTACAACCAGTCCAGAAGAGGTTATAGGTAACTTTGAATCTTTATGTGGGCATGTAGCAGAACGCCTCATAAAACCAATTGGAAAAAATAAAAAGTTAGGCCCCAGATGGTTTGATGCTGCATGTTCAGCAACGCATAGATCGCTGAAAGCAGCATTAAAACAAAAACCTAGGGACATAGAATCGGTTAGAGCAGCTAGACTGGCCTATAAAGAAGCTATTAAATCAAGGAAGTTGGACTTAAAAAATCAAGCCTGGGAAGATCTAGAAAAGTCCACGGAATTAAAGGATAGCAGGCTTTTTTGGGAAGTCATCAATCGCCCCCTTTTTGCAAATAATGGTATGGACAATATTGTGATGGAGATTGATTGTGAATCATGGGAAACTCACTTTGGGAACATTTTTAACCCACAAAAAATCCAATCGAATGAGTTATTGTCAGGAGATGCAAGGGTATCTGTGGTCTCCCAATCTTCCCTTTCCCTGAGTTTATCGTTGACCCTGCAAGAAGTGGAGGATGCTCTATTGAAGGGCACACCACTAAAAGCACCCGGCCCTGATCGAGTACCCTTGGACTTTTTTAAGCACAACGTCAAGGTCTGGGCACCTGTGCTGTTGAATGTTTTTAAAGCAGTTGTCACTAGCCATATCCCGGCATCATGGAAGGAGGCAGTGGTGGTGCCAATTTTTAAGAAGGGCGATAGATCAGACCCCCGATGCTATCGCCCAATCTCATTAATTGATGCATCATGCAAGATTTTGGGCAGGGTTATTTTAGCAAGATTAGAATCATGGGCGGACTCGGTGGGCCTCATTGTGAATTCCCAATATGGATTCAGAAAAGGCAAAGGCACTGTTGAACAGTGCCTTAACCTGGCCCTAATTATTGGGAAATACACGAAGGCAAGAAAATCCTCAATCCATCTTGCTTTTATGGATCTCTCAAGCGCATTCGACACTGTGTGCCGTAGCAAGTTGTGGCAAATGATGGAGGTAATGGGTTTCGAGGAACCCCTGGTCACTCTGCTTCGCAGACTTCACGAATCTACTACTGTGGCCATAAGGTTTGGGCCAGGGGGAGAGAAAACTAAGTCTATTCCCTCGACTGAGGGCGTCCGACAAGGATGCATATTAGCTCCTTTTTTATTCCTTGTATACACAAATGGCTTGGAAAAATACCTGTTGGACCACTGTCACGATTTTCCAAAAGTCAACGGCAGAAGCATTCCAATGCTTTCCTATGCCGATGATACGGTACTCATGACACTTACAGCAAACAGTATGCAGCACTGCCTCGATGCCTTTCATAAATTTATGTTGGACCTAGACCTTAAGGTAAATTTTGCTAAATCCTTTATCATGGTCTGTGGCCCTAAGGGCACCAAGAGCAGAAAGTTTGTAGTAAGTAACTCCGTCATTGACAAGGTTGAAAATTTTAATTACTTGGGAAACCTTTTTAATCACAAACTAAGCTGGGCCCCGTTAATGAAGACACGAGTTCAGAGTGCTAGTCGCTCAATAGAGGGACTGTTCCGTTTTTGTGGCAAATTAGGCCAAAAACCTATTATACATTTAAAAACTCTGTATAAAGCTAAATGTTTGTCGATTGCTACCTACGGGGCAGGGGTTTGGGGGACAGATAGCCCTGACACGTTACAGATTATGGAAAACAAATTTCTAAAATGTGTATTGGCCATTCCATCAGGCTCCTCAAACAGATTTGCCCACAATGAAATAGGTCTAAGCTATGTGAGTGACATTATTCGTCTTTCGCCTTTATTGCTATGGGGCAAAATATGGCTATCGGAGGATCTCCAGCTTACTAAAGACATCCTCCAGGACTGTCTAAAATTGTCAAACATGAATCAAATCCCCTGGCTATCCTATGTAAACGAAATGTTCCATAAAATAGGCTTGGGTGATACCTTTGACAATCCTGAAAATATACAGGGAGATATTAAAAATGTAATTAAATCAAATTATTGGAAATCATCGATTGTAAACTCCCTGGACAGCCCCTATGCCCCTAAGGCTGCCTTACAGCACCAGTTTTATTTGACCTTCACAAATCATGTGCAATGGCGTTTCTATCTAACAAGATTTAGGCTACACACTTTGCATTTTCTTTTTGCATTTCCTATACAGAGGGGCTGGTGTGAGAAACTGCCCCCTTGTACCTGTAACAACAAAGATAGCCAAAACACAATGCATCTTGTTCTTTTTTGTCCCTTATATAAAGACCCGAGAATCAGGTTTATTAAACCGATTCTCAAGGAAAAACAACCATGCCATTATAAAGAGGGTTATGATTTCTTATTATCCCTGTCATCCCCTGCAGTCTGTTGTGCAATGTTGAATTTTATACGAGTGTCACTCCTGATTAGAAAACGGTATGGCTAAATCTTGCCCCAAGAAACTGACCACTTGATATGTACACTTTATACTGCTGCATCGTGATCTTCTTTACTACCTATTTTACTTGTTTTTAAAAAAACACCCTAGCACAATGAATTATGTACCTCCCCGAATTAATTAACTGAAAGTTAAAATATGGTTTTGTGACTTCACCTGCTAATGAATTTTATAGTGCCATAAACTGTAAAACTGTCTTTCAAAATGAATTTTAAACTGTGTTTGTGAATGTACTTTTACTTTTATGATTCTCTGTGTTGAATCGAATAAAGTTTTGAAAATGAAAAATGAATGTGCAGGCAATAGTGGACCACCGCAGACTGTTTACAAATGTTATTGCAAAATTCCCAGGGAGTGTGCATAATGCATTCATCTTCTGACACTGCATCATAAACCAGCGCTTCCAGGATGGCACATATGGAAATTCATTGCTTGTCGGTAAGAACCAACTAAACACACCACATGCCCAAAAAACACAATCATGTTGACCCATCAAGAGGGAGGATGTAAATACGTTGCCCAGGTACTGATAGGGGGGCACAAAAGGCATGTGCACATCACATTGTGCCACATGCCAATGTATTGTGCATGAGGATGAGGTATACAGGTTCCACTGCATAGAGCACGGGTACTCAGAGTACGGCCCGTGGTCCGCCAGTGACCCGGCAAGCCTTTCTTGGCGGCCCACGGATCTTGCAGACATCGTAGCTGTGTCTGCTTCATTTTATTTTTGAAGAGTGTCAAAAAACACCACCGGAGCAGCGCAGTCTCCGTGATACTCTGCTCTATGGGTTCCAGGCCATTCCAGCGATAGTCACAGTGGAGATGCAGGGGTGCTAAGAGGTGAAATATAACAAAACTTCGTTAACAAGTAAATGGTCTATTAAAGACCTGTGAAGTACTGGGGTGCGGCTGTGTGTGTGCCCTTGGAGCTGTCTCAGCCCAGGCTGCCAGGGGGTGGGGAGATGACAGAGGGAGATAGAGGGAAAAAGACAGACGGAGGGAGACAGAGGGAGGGCGACAGATTGAGGGCAACAGAGGGAGGACGGCGATAGAGGGGGGATGGCGACAGAGGGAGGAGGGCGACAGAGGGAGGGTAGACAGATGGAGGGGAGACAGATGGAGGGGGAGACAGAGGGGGAGATGGAGAGAGAGGGAGACATAGAGAGAGGGAGATGGAGGGAGTGGGAGGGAGAAGGATGGAGACAGAGGGAGGAGGGTGACGGTGTGGAGTAGAGAGACGGAGGGAGGAGGGTGACAGGGAGGGAGGAGGAGGGCAACAGAGGGAGACAGAGTGCGACAGAGGGAGGGAGACAGAGGGAGGGAGAGATAGAGCGAGTGGGGGAGATAGAGAGAGTGAGGGAGGGAGATAGAGTTAGAGATAGAGCATGGGATGGAGATAGAGATAGTGATAGGGAGGAAGATAGAGATAGAGAGAGGAAAGGAGATAGGGAGGGAGAGAGAGATAGAACAAGGGAGGGAGACAGAGAGAAGGAGGGTGAGAGAGAGAGGGGGGAGTGAGGAAGGGAGGGAGAGCGAGTGAGAGCAAGACAAAGATGTGTGCATGCCGGTTCTGGTGACTCAGTGAACGAGGGCGGCCACTGCAGGGGCCTGTGTTCAACCTCATGGTTATTTTCCTATCTCTCTAGCCCCGTCCCCTTCCCCACTGACCCCGCACCCACCGGTGCGGCCCTCTGCCACAAACCACGCTGTAAATTTGGGCCCAGAGAGAAAGTTTGTGAGTACCCATGGCGTAGAGTAACCCCCAGCTCCTGACCATCTATGTAGCTAATCAAAGTCATCCTCACTGATATCCCAGTCTGGTGTGTGGGTACATTGTTGCGGAAGATGATTATGATGCTGTTCTTGTTGCTGTTGACCTATTAGGGTGACCCAACGTTGCATAAGTACTTAGACATGTAAAATCAGTGTGTCAAGTCAGAGGTTTTTTGTGACCAAGGTTGTAACAGCGCACTCTCATTGTAGGAAGTGCATTGTGGGGCAAATGTGCATGTGTAGGCAAATAAATGTGTCATAAAACAAACATCTAGCACCATTGGTGTTGACTGCAGTGTTGTGGATGCTGCTATTGATGGGGTATAGTAGCATCTCCTCTCTGACTCACCTACACATATTTCTCATTGTCACACCGGTGATATGGTGTGTCATGTGGTTGCACGATGAGTAAGTGGATGTGTATTCGGTCACTACTTGTATGTTGAAATTGATATGTTAAATGCTAATCCATTACAAATGCCAAGAGGTGTGCAATTGTGAGCCAGGCCTTGTGCATCAGTGTGGTGAAGTGTGTAGACAGTCTGATCTTGCCAACTAATCCACATAGTGTAATATATTTTGAGAAGTTGTGTCATGTGAGTTTGATGCTCTGCTGGTGACAGATGACGCAGGCCACGACGTTAACGTTGTGGTACAAAAGGGGGGTGGTAATGTATGGAGCATCTGAACCAATCAAACACTCACACCCAGTCAAAAGATCGGGGTTTAATCCATCACCGTTCTTTAGCCCACTCTGCCACCCCAGTTCAGACATGGCTATATGCAAATCAGTCTGACCCTGTGCCTCATGGGAACAGTCCAGCCCGAACTGCCAAGCCATGCCTTCCCTGGACCGGAAACAAGCTTCCAAGGACCGGTTTCTGGCATTCCAGCCATCTTCAGCCCGGCTTGCTTGAATCCAGTGGCAAAGTGAGCAAGGGACTCACGTCTGAGCATACCCAGCCACACTTATGGCGGCCAAAAGCGGTACAAAAGGGGGTGGTAATGGACGGAGCATCTGAACCAATCAAACACTCACACCCAGTCAAAAGATCTGGGTTTAATCCATCACCGTTTTTTAGCCCACTCTGCCACCCCAGTTCAGACATGGCTATATGCAAATCAGTCTGACCCTGTGCCTCATGGGAACAGTCCAGCCCGAACTGCCAAGCCATGCCTTCCCTGGACCGGAAACAAGCTTCCGAGGACCGGTTTCTGGCATTCCAGCCGTCTTCAGCCCGGCTTGCTTGAATCCAGTGGCAAAGTGAGCAAGGGACTCACGTCTGAGCATACCCTGCCACAATTATGGTGGCCAAAAGCGGTACAAAAGGGGATGGTAATGGACGGAGCATCTAAACCAATCAAACACTCACACCCAGTCAAAAGATCTGGGTTTAATCCATCACCGTTCTTTAGCCTACTCTGCCACCCCAGTTCAGACATGGCTATATGCAAATCAGTCTGACCCTGTGCCTCATGGGTACAGTCCAGCCAGAACTGCCAAGCCATGCCTTCCCTGGACCGGAAACAAGCTTCCGAGGACCGGTTTCTGGCATTCCAGCCATCTTCAGCCCGGCTTGCTTAAATCCAGTGGCAAAGTGAGCAAGGGACTCAAGTCTGAGCATACCCTGCCATACTTATGGCGGCCAAAAGCGGTACAAAAGGGGGTGGTAATGGACGGAGCATCTGAACCAATCGACGTTAACGTTGTGCCATGTGTTACTGTTGATGGTGTGTGCACACCTTCACTGTCTCCAGTGGGCTCTGCAGGTGAGGTGGCTGCGGTCTGTCCCTTCGTTTTATCTCTGGACATACAATTGCATGGCCTGTGTGGTGTCACAGGTCTGCCATCAGCATGAGATGCATGTCTGAATGTGATCTGTGTCAGGCGTGGCCTGTCATTTGAACATTCACATGGTGGTGACTGCGAGGAGTGGGGATCAGTGCCATGGCTAGATGTTAGGAGATTCCTGGCTGCCTGTTGGTGTCTGTGTTTCTGGTGCAGGTCTCATTCACATTTTGTACACTAGTAGTGACACTTATGCAATTGTCCAGCAAACACCAGCAAAATGGATACACACTGAGGCAATGTAGTCAGCATTGATGCCGCTAAATAGCCAGGGTATGTGGGTTCAGTTCCCCACACAAAGTGTGTTTTTTTCTGTCTACATACGCTCCCTATTCTCTGTAGCACCTTGTCAACGAAGATGTTGAATGCTGGAACGTATTGTGTGTTTTGAAAACCTAATCAAAGATCTAAACCATAAAAATAGCTAATTGCGCATTAGACAATACTGTCAACACTGCCAACATAGTATGCCTAATGAATCATGTACAGTTAATGCCAACAAGAGAGAAAGGGCATGAGTTGACACTGCTGTACGCCAATCTAATTCTTAATTAACAACAAAGGAGTGACTGAGTGGAAAAAAGAGCAGTGCTATCAAAATTAAATAGTGAAGTCTAATTTTTTTACTCTGTACTGTCAATGTGGTCAATACTCCCACAAGTGCATGTACAAAGTAATGTCTCTCTGTATCCCCGTGAAAACCCAACAAGCTCCCCTCTAAGGACGAAACCTGCCGGGTGTAGTGATAACCCAGGGCTATCGTAAGTGGAGGAAAACCTTTCTTTTTGAAGGACCCTCACTCACCACTAGTTGGTGTCATGCTTCATCATTGGGTCCCCGCTGCGGTGACCGAATGTCCCCCCAGCATGCTACAATGCCTGATTACAGCGGAGCGGGATGTGGCGAGTGTAACAGTGCCCAAATTAGAATGTGACTATAAATGAGTGTACAAGTGTGTTAAAAAATGCAGAGGTTGTAGCCTTTACAAAATTCTTTAATAATGGCCAACCTGAATTGGATAAAAACAATGCGGACGGACTACACAAGGTTCTGAGTTAAGGAACCGGAGTCCTGTTGAATATCAAAAATTGGTCAACATGTTTCTGCTGTTTTGGTTGCAATTTGCTCAGCATTCGTCAGGACCTACCAAAAAGTCCTCCGGTGGTGTGCGCGCGCTAAGGCGTACCCTCCCGAGAGGCTCTAAGTGTAAAAAATATCATAAGTGATAATTCACCAGGCAGTATCCATAGTTATCCACTGCAATTTGCAGGAATAAACCAAAAACCTGTAAGGAGAAAAAAGACAAACAATAACACATAAGCCCTGTGATCAAATGCGTTAATTATTAGTGATGGTCATTGACATTTCAGGAAATGGTGAAATGCATGCTTGACGTACATCCAACTAATAAGAGGTGCTTGCCCTGATTAAGGGGTATTACACCAAAGCCAGCCTAACTTAACCGGCCATCAATGTGAACAGGCGTCACGTATTTGCACTGCTGCTTAATTCGTCATGAAGAGTTGCGTGACTACCCTTCAATTAGGGTTATACACTATTTGTAGATTTTCGTCATGCAAGATGTATTAGGATCAAACAATGGAAAGACCAGGAAACTCTCCTTTAATATAGGGGAGATGTGCGATGTAATAACAACTAGTCACTGCAGGCGGCTCCTTTAGTTTGAGGAGCGTTTTTCGATCTTGTGGGTCAAAAAGTGGGATTAAACTTCTATACTCCTCATGTACACCAAAAGTGGATCGATATAACTACGATTATAAAAAAAAAACCTTTTCCAGGCTTCTATTTAACTTCGAGACCGCACTGGGAATCGAACCCCTGTTCTTAAACCATTATCCGGCTATACCCCTCACAGATGCTCCTCCCTCCAACCTCCCCTACTTATGGCAGCCACTGTGTGTCCACATCGCAGTGACGCCTAAAGCGCACATTATGCATGCCCATCTGTGCCGGTCTGTGCCTGGACCGCGCACAGCGCCGGCACGCCTGGCACACACAGATTCCACAAAAAACAATGCCACTACGATGCCAGTAGCCTCCACTCACTCAACAGAGGACAATCACACACCTGCTTCTGAGCGTCACCAGAGCACACACAAGGACCCTTCTCATGTTGGTTCAGCAGCTCCACCAGCTTCCGATCCACTAATCCACCAACCGGGTGGGAACCCAACTACCTCAGATCCATTTTTCTCAACACACACTCTGCCCGCAAACATGCCGTTGAACTCTGGGACCAACTTATCACGACATCCCCAGACGTAGCCATCCTGATGGAGACCTGCCTGAACCCCTCCTCATCACACAACATCGGCATTGCCATCCTGGACGGCTACAAGAGAATCTGCAGGGACCACACCAACGGAGTAGGAGGACGAATTGCCATCCTCCACAGGAGCACTCTCAGAGTCTCAAACAACACCAACGACATCCTCAGCAACGCTGAACACCTGCACTTCATGATCCACACTGATCTCAACACCGACCTCAGAGTAACAATCGTGTAAAGACCCCCCAGACCCCGATCACAGTCCAGCTACTACATTGCCTACTTCGTCAGTACACACGCCCTTGCCTCCACAGACTACATCCTTCTCAGGGACCACCAACTCCACCACCCTGATTGACAGCCTCACCAGACTCCGACTCAGACTACTCCTCGCAACCTGAGACAGTGGTTCGATGCCTGCGCCAACCAACTCTCCAACCACAAAACCCTCAAACAGACACACCAGCAAGTAAGCCATCAGGTTCACTGAGGACCTCCAGGACTCCAAGCAAATGTGCTAAAAGCCAGAGGAGGAATGTCACAGTGTACAGACAATGGACAGCTACGCAGCACCCAAGAACGCCACCTGCATACACCCATCACCTCATCTGATCCTCAAAAGGCCCTCGTTCTAAGACCACTTAAGCGACTACAGCAACAAAACTGCCCTCATCGCTGCCAACAATGACATCAGGGTCCTGCTGGTCAACGTAGAAACAGTGTCCCTCATCCTCCTGGACCTGTCAGCCGCCTTCGACACGTTCTGCCACCGCACACTACACACACACCTCCACGACGCAGAGATACGAGACAAGACTCTGGAGCGGAACACCTCCTTCCTCTCCGGCATGACCCAGAGCATCCGCCTCCCCCTTTCAGCTATGAATCCACCACAATCATGTGTGGCGTACCCCAGGGCTCATCCCTCAGCACAATATTGTTCAACATCTACATGTCACCGCTTGCCCACATTGCCTTAAAGCACAACCTCTACATCATCTCCTACACTAACCACACCCAGCTGATCCTCTCCCTCGCCAAGGACCCCCTCACCGCCACAACCAACCTCCATGTAGGAATGAGAGCCATCGCTGAGTGGATGGAGTACAGGCAACTGGAGCAAGACTTTGACAAGAGGGAAGTCCTCTTCCTCAGCTCTGCATCCTCAGCTTGTGATGACTCCTGGTGAACAACCACACTGGTAACAGCTCCAACACCAACCAACCACGCACATAACCTGTGCTTCTTCCTCAAATCTTCTATCTCCGTGACAATGCAGGTAAATGCCATCTGCTCCTCCAGCTGTAACACCCTCTGCATGCTCCGCAGGATCTACAGGTGGATCCCCACTGAAACAAGGAGAAAGGTCTCCCAGGCCCTCAGCAGCATTCGGTTGGCCAAATAAAATGCCCTCTCTATTGGCCCCTCAACCAAACTCCTGAACCAACTTCTACGCATTTGAAAGGCCTCTGCACGCCCGATCATCGACATTCCTCGCAGCTGACACATCACACCCCACCTGTGAGACCTGCACTGGATCACCGTAAGCAAGAAGATCACCTTCAAGCTCCTCACCCACGCACACAAGGCACTCCACAACACAGGCCCAGCATGCCTCAACCGACGACTCAGCTTCTACACCCCAAACATGCCAGCTCCGTTCCGTCAACCTCGCTCTCGCAACACTCCCCCGCATCCAGAGAGGGACCTCCGTTGGCAGATCGTTCTCCCTCCTAACCGCCCAGACCTGGAGCACTCTCCCCATCCTCCTACAACACACCCAGGACATACTAACCTTCAGGAGACTCTGCAAGACCTGGCTTTTCATGCAGTAGCAGCACCCCCCCCCCCCCACGCCTTGAGACACTCATGGCTGAGTAGTGTGCTTCCCAGATGTGCTGCTTGATAACTTGATCAATATATTTAGCACATACGCGGTCATCTCACTGCCTATCCGTGTCAAATTACACATGCAGATTGGTTCTAATTCCATTGGTGGACCTTCTTGTGGATTCACAGTCCCCTACTTATTGCCTCAGTTAAATACTTGATTGGTCATGTAAACACGCATCTGTGTGAATGAAATGAATTTATTTACAATACAAGGGGAGACTGGACCAGTACTGGCCCGAACAACAAAGATTTGATGGATGTTAGAGTGGCAGACAGAGTCCATTGTGAGTGTCCGAGCCAAGGGAAGAGGCGGAGTTTGTTGTGCCATTGTCAAGGAAAAAGATTTGTTGCAAGTCCATGCATGGGTCCCAGGTGAGTGTGAGTGGACGTTGGAAGACAGTGGAAGAGGAAGGTCAGTGGAATGATGTTAAGAAGATTACCAAGGTGAGACAGGCCTCTGTACGTCACTGTTTGGTGTACTTACCAGTGTGTCAGTTTCATCCTCAGCTTCATCCTCTGAGGTGTAATGTGTCTCACATGTGGGTGGTGGTATGGTGGGAGCAGCACTGTGAGGCACCGACATATCAGGGTGCAGAGCTGAGGATTTGGATGTGCCTGCAGCAGCATCTGTGGGCGAAAGACCATGGGTAGGCTCAGATGTGACGTAGCAGGGCCTGGCCTATCCCTGCAAGATTGCGCTGGTGTTCAGCCGTGGCAGCCATCTGTTGGAGTCCCCTCTGCTCCCTGGTCTCCATTATCTGTGCAAGTCTGGAAAATGCAGCACAGACACTACTGGAGCCAGCCTGCTGTGACAGTGTACCAGCTCTCAGGACCATGAAACCAGCAATGTCATCCAGGGAGCGTTGTATGGCATTGAGGGGGATGTGGATGTCTGACATCCTCTGCATGTGGTTGTGGATGTGAGTCCGACACCCAAGTAACTCGTCAAATTTGGCAGCCAGGCTCTCCAAGCCCACCCGCACATAGTCACATGTCTCACGCTGGACCTCAAGCACCATGTGGTGAAAGGCCACATATGGGTCACCAGGGTCCTGTGAGGCAGCTGTGGTGGAAGGTGCTTGCTGCTGGGTGATTTGTGCAGGGGGTGGGCTTAGCACAATGCTGCTGGGTGGCCCCACTCCTGGAGGTGGTGTTTCAAGGCAATCCAGCATCCGTTGGAATTCCTCCACATTGATGGTGGGGGTTTTGGACAAGTCATCGTGGCGGAGTGGGTCATTCTGCTGTCCAGGAGGTGTTGTCTCTCCCTCTGCAATGTTCATGTAAGATACAGTTTAACAGTGTGTTACATGTATGGGCATGCATTATTTGACTTAACAAGCAAACTGCGGGAGACTGTACATTATTGATATTTTGTACAAGATTCATGCTATTTTCTGGATGGTGATTATTTCAGAGGCATCACAGATGTGAGAGCGTATTTTTACACTGTAATATCACAAGTTACCTATGTGAGATATATGTCTTGAGAGTGTCTACACACAAATGCTACCTGTTGTGTCCTGTGTTGTGTTGTGTGACTAATGCAATCCAGAACACGTAGTAGGCAATGTTCATGTACTCAGATTTGTATGTGGGTGCACTGCATTGTGTGATAGTGGCACCTGCTGCTTTTGTTTGGCAGCCCCTTGTCCCTTTCTTGATATGGGCCTTGGACTTCACTTCTGTGGATGTACAATGCAGACATGTGGAAAGCTGTGGGGATTATGTGTCTTGGTAAGAGTTGTGACACTTGTGCATAGTAGGTCATCATGTGTTTTGTTCACATCAGGGGTTGTGTGTACATAAGGTTGTGTCAGGGTCTGACATGCTCCTTTGGGGATGTGTTACACACTCCGCAACATCAGTGAGGTGTCCTGCACCATGTAAATCTCTTTGTCCTACATGCATGCCATTCATCATGCACTGTTACTTGCCTTGTCAGTGTGGCTCACGGAGCTGCAGTTTGTCAAGGTCTTGCACATGTGCATGGGTTTTGTGTGCGATTGGGTATGTGTGAGGAGGGCCCACTTTTGGCACATTGGCAATGAGGGCCTACTTGCTTTTTAAACAGCGCTGCACTGTGTAGGACACATGCACCTCTAAGTTGCTTTGCTCCTTGTGATTTGTGTTGTGTGCATTGCGTCTGTCATGTTTTATCTTGCATGCTTTGCTTCCTGCACTTCTGTTGGATTACCCTTTCTGAGTGTGGTGCAGCATGTATTGCAATTTTTGTTGCTGTCGGAGCAGACAGTTTCCAAACACATTATCCGCAAGGTTGGGCCCACATGTGGAGTGTGTGTGTCAGTGGTGGGGCTTTTTGTGCGTCGTACTAGGCGGAGACCTTCTGTACTCTGCATAAGCGATTTGATTTAAGAGGGGGGGCTGCATACTCCATGTAGTGAACACTGCGGCTATTTTTGCGCATTGTAAAGGGGACCAAGCAGAACCTGAGTTTTCTTTAGGGTGCAAATACATATTGACACCAGCGGGGAAGTTTATGGTAGTCACATGCCTGTATATGTGCATGACTCTTGAGAAGCTGCCCCCTTTGGACACACTTAATTGAAAATGGGAGGTAGATGTAGGGAGAGAGTTACCAGAAAGGACTTGGGCTGACATTGTAGGGTAAGCATAGAGGAGCACCAGGAACGGTCGCTTTCAATGGCTTCTTTTTTATGTTTTACATTGCTACGGCGAAGAGTCAATGCATGTTTCAACACTGACTCATACGAATGCCCAAGGTGTCGGGGAGAGTGGGCAAACTTCCCTCACATGATTTGGGGGTGACCACTTTTGGCTACTTATTGGACCAGAGTGATGGCATTATTGAAGGTGGTGATGGACAGGGAGGTAGATCTGGCATTGGGGGCTTGTATACTGCATTGCTTCCCACACACAGCTCAAACTAGTATCACAGTGAGTTTATAGATATGGGATTGGTAGTGGCCATGGGAGAAATTTTGATGCACTGGAGGGCGAGTGGGGCCACAAGTTTAGATCAATGGAAGAGAGAGTTCACCACATAGGCAGAGTGTGATGGGATAGTTAGGGTACTACTGGTCAAGGGTACGGTGAGCAATGGATCCATTGAGGCGGCTAGGGCATGGGAGCATTTGTTTGGACTATTGGTAGACCAAGACAGTGAGTGTGATGTCAACACTGAGCCGGGAGAGCTGGTAACAGGGTAGAGCCTTTATAGCAAGTAGATGTGACCATTCGACCACATTGGCGATATGCGTGATGAGTGACTCTGAAGCGACAGCCTGTATGATGGGTTTTTATTGTTTACCTTCTGGGAACCACAGATTACGCACAGCTGATGGATATCAAAGAGTACCGACTAACATGGGTTGTGACATGCCTGGGGTGAGGGTGAAATTGACATTATGATGGATTTATTTGTGATGCTGATGTTTGTTTATATGGCCTGTGTTGAATATTTGTTGTTATTCCCCTTCTTACATGGTTCTTCATCTTCAAGGTAGTGGAGGAGAAATGTCATACTGACGAGCCAAGGATCCTATGCTCGTACACTTGTACATCATAGTGAGGGAAGAGGGACTAGGTTGGTGATGTTGGTAGATGTCATGACCTTGCTTCCTCAGACCTAATGATTTTTTAATTTGCAAGAGGAAATAGTACACGCCAGGCGTTGACGTGGGGAGGGGGAGGGTGGTGGGTATTATGGACTAGAATACAGCTGAATGCAGGTAAGTATACTTTGAATGACTGAAAGGATTTCGTGGTGCGCCCTGCATTGCATTTTGCAATGGAGGGCACACCACAAAATCCGTTTTGTTTTTGTGACATTGCATGTGTTGCCGGTAAGCAGACTAACTGGTTGCTTTCTCATCTTGCTGTCCGCAGTACTGCATAACATGTACAGGCGAGGGGGCATTTTTTTGGCAATGCATGGGGTTGTCACAATGTCCCCTTTGCCTCATCACCACACATATCTAAATCTTCTTCACAAGGCCACATCTTCCAGTGCCAAAATGACTATGCAGTGTTAATGTGACTGATCCAGTGCACGAGTAAGTATGCCAATAACAAGCTCAGGACACCTGCAACATTGCATATGTGTCTGGCTCGTGTGTAAGGTTGTGCGTGGCCATCAAGGGTGACTTGGAGGGCCACATACAACCTTGCATATGAGCCAGACACATGTGCAATGTTGCAGGTGTGCTGAGCTTGTTGTTGGCATACTTATTGGTGCACGTGATCAGTCACATTCAAACTGCATACTCATTTTGGCACATGGAAGATGTGGCCTTGTGAAGATAATTTAGATATGGGTTGTGATGGTACAAGGGGTGCATTTTTGCAGCATGCAGCGTCTCTATGTGATATGGCATTTTGCTATGTGATGTCGCACTTATATTGTGGTCTGATGTTGTACCTGGACTGCGTTTTGCTGACTTTTCAGGGGACATTTCAATGTCAGTGTGTCCGGCAATATGTGCCTTGCAATGTTTAGGTTGGATCAGGTGATGTGTGTCCATGCCACCATGCACAGGGCTATCTGGAACCTGAACCACAGTAAATGTGGGTATGCAATGCTATATATTCTACATGCGTGCCATTGTGCCCATCCACCCCCGTCCAACCAGTCCATAGTTTGTGCTCACCCTGTGGTTGTGTCTGCTCACATTCAGCAGCGTCCCAACCCGGCACTCCGACCACCGTTTCCTCAGTGATGACTTGGGCCACCATTTCCTCCTGCTCATCCAGCTCCAGCAGGGGCCCTGGACTACCACCTCCAGTCACCATAGCTTCCTTCCTGTTGGCTGCTATCTTCTCCTTTGTATTCTTCTTGCTGTCATTCCAGCGCTTCTTTACCTCGCCCACTGTCCTCCTCTTGCTCTCTCCCACAGGATTGACCTTCACCGTGATGTCATCCCATATTTATTTTTTCCTTGACAATGGCACTGTCTGTTTGATGAACAGCTCCTGCTGATGTTCAGCCACCAGGGCATACAGGACCTGATTTTCTTGGTGGCTGAACCTGGGGTTCCTCTTCCTCTTGGCCTTCCCCTGGCTCTCTCTCTGCTCCTCCTGGCTTACTGGGGTGTTGGTTGTTGGCTCAGCGCTGGTCCCAGCTTCCTCCCTGTCTCTCCTGCGCTCTACTGTGTTCTCCATTTTTTTTTTCCCTGCTGGGAGGCCTTTTATAGTGCATGTTCCCGCTTCCTGCATGCAAAATGCAGGCCTGATAGCAATTAGCGGGATGCTTATGTCGATAATTGGCCCATTGCGACTTTTCTCGCGTTAGCAGGTGTTTTTTTATCGCCGGCGCTCAGAAATTATCGCCATCCTTTAGCGCCAGTATTGCTGGCTATCGCCAGGTAGCGGCGCGTTGTTAATACGTCGCTGGCGTGGCGATAAAAACAGGACTTCTCTGGCGATAAAAAAAACTATAACAGCGGTTGGCTATAAGTTATCTCCATTTGTTGATGATATGCCCCCAAATCTCTACATCTCTCCATCTCATCTCCATCTCCACATCTCAATACCATTTCCATCTCGCCATCTCCATCTACCCCATCTGTCTCCCCATCCCATCGCTCCGTCTCCCCATCTGTCTCCCCCATCTCCACCCTCTCGCCCATCTCCCTCTCCACCCTCTCCTCATCTGTCTCTCCCATATGTCTCCCCCATCTGTCTCTCCCATATGTCTCCCCATATGTCTCTCCAATAAATTTCCCCCATCTGTCTCTCAAATCTGTCTCTCCATCTGTCTCCCCCATCTCCACCCTCTCACCATCTCCCTCTCCACCCTCTCCCCCATCTGCCTCTCCCTCATCTCCCTCTCCTTCATCTCCCCATCTCCCTCATCCCATGTCCTTCTCCCACATCTGTCTCCCCATCTGTATCCTCCAATTATCTCCCTATTATCTCCATATTAGCTCCCTATTAGCTCCCTATTAGCTCCATTATATATCCATTATATCTCCATTTTATCTCCATTGTATCTCCATTATACCTCCATTATAGCTACATTATACATCCATTACACCTCCATTATATCTCCATTATATATCCATTATATCTCCATTGTACCTCAATTATCTCTCCATTATATCTCCATTTTATCTCCATCCCATCTACATCCTATCTCCATCCTATCTCCTTCTCTCCATCCCATCTCCATCCCACCTCTATCCCTCCATCCCATCTCCATCTCTTCATCCCATCTCCATCTCTCCATCCCATCCCCATATCCCCATCTCCATCCCATCCCCATCTCTCCATCCCATCTCTTTCCTATCTCCATCCTATCTCCATCTCTCCATTCCATCTCCATCCCATCTCCATCTCTCCATCCCATCTCCATCTCTTCATCCCATCTCCATCTCCCATCTCCATCCCATCTCCATCTCTCCATCCGATCTCCATCTCCACATCTCAATCCCTTCTCCATCTCTTCCTCCCATCTCCATCTCTTCATCCCATCTCCATCCCATCTTCATCTCTCCATCTACATCCCATCTCCATCCCATCTCCATCTCTTCATCCCATCTCCCCAGCTCCATCTCTCCATCCCATCTCCATCTCCCCAATTCCATCTCCCCTCTACCCGATCTGTCTCCCCATCCCATCTCTCTGTCTCCCCAATCTGTCTGGCCATCTGTCTCCCCATATGCCTCCCCCATATGTCTGCCCCATCTCCACCCTCTCCCTATCTGTCTTCCCATCTGTCTTCCCCATCTCTACCCCCTACCCCATCACCCTCTCCACCCTCTCCCCATATGCCTCCCCATATGCCTCCGCATGTGTCTTCCCATCTGTCTCCCCATCTCCCTATTAGCTCCATTATAACTCCGTTATACCTCTATTTTATCTCCACTTTATCTCCACTTTATCTCCACTTTATCTACATTATATTTCCGTTTTATCTCCATTTTATGTCCATTATATCTCCATCCCATCTCCATCCCACCTCCATCTCTCCATCCCATCTCCATCTATCCCATCTCCATCTCTCCATCCCATCTCCATTCTATCTCCATCTCTCCATCCCATCTCCATCCATCTCCTTCTCTCCATCCCATCCCCATCTCTCCATCCCATCTCTTCATCCCAACTCCCCATCTCATCCCATCTCCACCTCTCCATCCCATCTCCCCATCTCCATCTCATCTCCATCTCTCCATCCCATCTACAGCTCCACATCTCAATCCCATCTCCATCTCTTCATCCCATCTCCATTTCCATCCCATCTCCCCATCTCCATCCCATCTCCATCCCATATCCACCCCTCCATCCCATCTCCCCAGTTCCATCTCTCCATCCCATCTCCATCTCCCCATCTCCATCTCTACATCCCATCTCCATTTCCACATCTCAATCCCAATTCCATCTCCCCCTCTCCCTATCTCTCTCTCCATCCCCTCTCTGTTTCCCCAATCTGTCTCCCCATCTGTCTCCCCATCTGTCTCCCCCATCTCCACCCTCTCCCCCATCTGTATCCACATCTCCCCATCTGTCTCCCCATCTGTCTCCCCCATCTGGCTCCCCATCTCCCATATTAGCTCCATTATACCTCCATTTTATCTCCGCTTTATCTCCACTTTATCTCATTTAGATCTCCATTTTATCTCCATTATATCTCCACGTTATCTCCATTATAGCTCTGCTTTATCTGCACTTTATCTCCATTATATCTCCACTTTATCTCCACTTTATCTCCATTATATCTCCATTTTATATCTCCACTTTACCTCCATTATATCTCCACTTTATCTCAGCTTTATCTCCATTATATCTCCGATATATCTACATTATATCTCTACTTTATCTCCCTTTTACCTCCGTTATCTCCCATCCATCCCCACCGGAAGAAGACAATGGATCAGACTCCCACCCTTCCCCTCAGACCCCATGAAAATCAACTGCGGAGTCCCACCGGGTTCACCCTTGAGCACCACCCACTTTAGCATCTACGTGGCCCCCCTCATAGCCATCATCCGACAACACGACCCCAACATAGTATCCTACGCTGACGACACCCAGCTCATCCTCTCCCTCACCACAGACCCCACCACTGCCAAACTCAACTTCCAGAAAGAAATGCAAGTTGTTGCAGTCTGGATGACCCAACAGCTGCCTGAAGCTCAACACCGAGAAGACAGAAGTACCTGTCCTCTGTACCACCCCTTCTTCATTGGACAGCACCTGGTGACCGACTACCCTCGGAAGCCCACCTACCCCGTCAGACCACGCCAAGAACCTCAGGATTGTACTTGACTCATCAGTCACCATGAACCGACAGGTCAACGCCATCTTCTCCAGCTGCTTCAACACCGTCGCAGCCTCCGCAATACCTCCAAGTGGATCCCCCCTGAGTCAAGGAAGACAGCCACCCACGCACTCATCACCAGCAGACTGGACTATGGAAATGCACTCTACACCGGCATCATCAAGTCCCTACTCCTCAGACAACACACAACACCATCGCCAGACTCTTCCTCCGAATCCCCGACAGGAACACATCAGTCAACACCTACGAAGTCTCCACTGGCTCCTCATGGAGAAAAGAGTCACTTTCAAAATCCTCATTCACGCCTAAAAATGCCTACACAACAATGGACCCAAATACCTCAAAAACAGAATCATCTCCCACGTACCCAAAAGAAACCTACAATCTTCCAACCTCGCACTGGCTGAAACCGCGCGCATCCACAGAGCCAGAGCAGGCGGAAGATCCTTTTCTCAAAGTACAGCCAAGACCTTTAACGAGCTACCGACAGACATCAGATGTGCCCCCTCCCTGAACATCTTCACTAAGATCCTCAAGACCTGGGCCTTCGGCTAAAAAGATCTGCGGACCCCCCCAGCATCTTCAGGCTGCACGGGTGAGTAGCTTGCTTACATTTCCCTGATTGATTGATCCATCTCCATATCTCCATCTCCCCATCTCTATCTCCACCATCTGTCCCCCCATCCGTATCCCCCACCTGTCTCCCCCATCTCCCCCTATTATCTCCCTTTTATCTCCATTTTCTCTTCCTATGGCAACAAAAGTAGAAGCTATACGTTAAAAAGCCAGGTCTTAAGATTCCTCCTAAAACTTAACAGGGAAGAGCTGGTCTTTAAGTTGAGGGGTAGGGCATTCCAACGTTTGATGGTGCCATAAACTAAACTTCTACCCCAATGCATTTTTCTAAACTTGGGCATTATAAATGTGGATGCTGAGAATGATCGAAGTGGCCTAGTGGTAATATATCTGGTCAGTTTATTTTTAAAATAGTTAGGGCCTTCTCCATGTAAACGTCAAAAAACAAGGTTGGTGGAGGGTCTAAGGGGAAAATTATTTAACGACCAAAGGACAGAGCCGGGGAACTACAGGCTGATATCGCTAATGGATGTCGAGGCAAAATTATACGGATCATACCTACTATCACTCCTTCAGGACTGGATGGAAGATACAAACATAATACCAATGTTCCAAACTGGTTTCCAGCCAAGGACGGGTACGCTAACAAACTTGATAACCCTGGCGCTCTTGAAAGAAAAAGCTGAAAAAAGGAAGACGAGACTGTATGCTTGCTTTATAGACCTGCGAGCAGCCTTTGACAAAGTGAACAGAACCCGGCTATGGGAAAAACTAAGATCATATGTAAGAAATAAGGGTTACCCAAATCTCCAAGGGGGTAGCATGGAACCAAGTGGGCAGGCCAAACTTCAGAGGACATGTGAAGCACTCACGCAGCACCCACAGACGACACACCAGGCACACCACAAAAGAGGCACGACACCAGCTTGAGTTGGAAAATTAGTACGTTCTCTATTGACTCCAACCTGCAAGGGCAAAAATAACATAGACCGTGATCACAATAAAGCGCTAGTGAGCGCCAGGGCAGTATATGCCCGGGGGATTATTTACAAGGTATTTGGGAACAAGGCTGAACCGGTAACTAAGTCCATAGTGTCTAGCTGAAATATAAAAAGGTTAGCACTTGGCACGTATCATCAATGACATCTATGTAAGGGAAAAATTCACTTGGCGTGTACGCCCATTAAGCATGTAATCAAACATTAGGGGTAAGAACCCAAAATATCTGGCATTGGCGACTCCTGCAAAAAGAATAGAAATCACCCGGCATTAACATCAGGCAGGAACACCTGTAATAAAACAAAAGGTTTCTTCCCCCTCCACCTAGGGGAACTACGCGTCAGGCAGGGCCAGCTCAGGCCTTCATCCTTGGTAGTAGGCTGTAATTACAAAAGGCAACATCCTGCATAACCCCTGGAAGGAAAGACATCATGGCATCCCAGCATCCACTAGCAGGCGGGTATAACCATAGGACTATTAAGCCACCTTCGCAAGATCTACAGGGCATGCAGAACCCCAGTGCTAAAGACTTAGAGAGAAGACCTGGGGAACATGACTCCTTAGCCCCCGACCTGCAACACAAACATCAGGTAGTGCATTGGCATCAATAACATATGAACCAGTCTTGAATCCCACTGCACCTGGGCATCAATCCCCTAGCTTAGGCGTAACACTGGGCATGTCATCACAGCACATTATCATTGGTCCCCCATCACCATAAATGCATGGGCCTTATCATACCAGCAGGGGCCACATTACCATAGCTGCATTACCATAGGGCACCATCACCTGCGATGTAAACAGAGGGGGCGGTTCAGCGGGGGTAGAAGCACAACCCAACTCCCCAAATAGACAGTTCCACTGTAGGGACAATTAGTCCTCGCCGACTACTGACAGCGGGGAGTCCCTCCTGGTCCTCGGGGGGGTGTTACCCAGTCCAGGGGGTCTCCTGCGTACCTCCAGGGCCTTCAGGACCCAGTCCCAGTTTCCAACAGAAGAGGGGTGGGGGCGAGCACCGACCCTGTGCCCCGTTGCCCTCTCCACTCCCCACACAGTTTAATTAAGGCCCCACTCACCGGCAGTCCAGGAGATAACCCCTCTTCCCGTGCAGGGCTCACTCTCCTCAGTGGCTGGTGCGGGGCTTCCCTGGGATTCAAGGCGGAGGGGGCAGGCACCGGCAATGTGCCTCGAGGCCCTCTCCGTGCAGCACTCCCTGATCTCTGACCGCAACACTCGGGGCTCTCCCTCACTGCGGCGTCACCCGGGCCCCTCCTCCTCACGGGGGCCCGGGGGGTTCAATACGGCCTCCCGGCGGCCCAATCGGGGCTCCCTCGTCCACGCGGGAGCCCCGCAGTCACTCTGTTCCTCCGGCCGCCTCGGGACGGAAGGCGGGGCTGGCACCGACAGTGTGCCCCGGCCCCGCCTATCTCACCGGCCCCTCACTCAGGGGCTCAGACCGGCGGGGTGGGCTCCCGCTTCGGTCGCTTCAAATTGGGGCTCCCTCTTGACCACGGGGGGCCCCGTTCCGCCACTTCACCTGGGTCCCCCTCCCTCACGGGGACCCAGGGCTTCGTGTCGGCTTTGCCCGGGTTCCCTCGGCCTCACGGGAACCCGGGGCTTTTGCGGCCGCTTCCGTGGGCTTCTTCCTGGCTTCTCCCGGCCGGCAGCCAATCGCTGCGTGGCCTTCAGGGGGCGCGGCCGCTTGGCCAATCTGTGTGCGGCGTTGGCGGGGGCGGGCCGATGACGCGGCCGGGCCCCCGTCAAGTGATGGGGGATCTGACGGCCTCAGGGCCTAGCGCGGCCCTTTCTCTACTTCGGCGGCCCTCTCCTCACACCGGGTGACGCCGCAGTGAGGGAGAGCCCCGAGTGTTGCGGCCAGAGATCAGGGAGTGCTGCACGGAGAGGGCCTCGAGGTACATTGCCGGTGCTTGCCCCCTCCGCCTTGAATCCCAGGGAAGCCCCGCACCAGCCACTGAGGAGAGTGAGCCCTGCACGGGAAGAGGGGTTATCTCCTGGACTGCCGGTGAGTGGGGCCTTAATTAAACTGTGTGGGGAGTGGAGAGGGCAACGGGGCACAGGGTCGGTGCTCGCCCCCCACCCCTCTTCTGTTGGAAACTGGGACTGGGTCCTGAAGGCCCTGGAGGTACGCAGGAGACCCCCTGGACTGGGTAACACCCCCCCCCCCCGAGGACCCGGAGGGACTCTCCGCTGTCAGTAGTCGGCCGGGACTAATTGTCCCTACAGTGGACCCGTCTATTTGGGGAGTTGGGTTGTGCTTCTACCCCCGCTGAACCGCCCCCTCTGTTTACATCGCAGGTGATGGTGCCCTATGGTAATGCAGCTATGGTAATGCGGCCCCTGCTGGTATGATAAGGCCCATGCATTTATGGTGATGGGGGACCAATGATAATGTGCTGTGATGACATGCCCAGTGTTACGCCTAAGCTAGGGGATTGATGCCCAGGTGCAGTGGGATTCAAGCCTGGTTCATATGTTATTGATGCCAATGCACTACCTGATGTTTGTGTTGCAGGTTGGGGGCTAAGGAGTCATGTTCCCCAGGTCTTCTCCCTAAGGCTTTAGCACTGGGGTTCTCCATGCCCTGTAGATCTTGCGAAGGTGGCTTAATAGTCCTATGGGTATACCCGCCTGCTAGTGGATGCTGTGATGCCATGATGTCTTTCCTTACAGGGGTTATGCAGGATGTTGCCTTTTGTAATTACAGCCTACTACCAAGGATGAAGACCTGAGCTGGCCCTGCCTGACGCGTAGTTCCCCTAGGTGGAGGGGGGAAGAAACCTTCTGTTTTATTACAGGTGTTCCTGCCTGATGTTAATGCCGGGTGATTCCTATTCTTTTTGCAGGAGTCGCCAATGCCAGCTATTTTGGGTTCTTACCTCTAATTTTTGATTATATGCTTACTGGGCGTACACGCCAAGTGAATTTTTCCCTTACATAGATGTCATTGATGATACGTGCCAAGCGCTAACCTTTTTATATTTCAGCTAGACACTATGGACTTAGTTACCGGTTCAGCCTTGTTCCCAAATACCTTGTAAATAATCCCCCGGGCATATACTGCCCTGGCGCTCACTAGCGCTTTGTTGTGATCACGGTCTATGTTATGTTTGCCCTTGCAGGTTGGAGTCAATAGAGAACTTACTAATTTTCCAACTCAAGCTGGTGTCGTGCCTCTTTTGTGGTGTGCCTGGTGTGTCGTCTGTGGGTGCTGCGTGAGTGCTTCACATGTCCTCTGAAGTTTGGCCTGCCCACTTGGTTCCATGCTACCCCCTTGGAGATTTGGGTAACCCCCATTTCTTACAATGGGGTATCCCGAAGAAGCTATTGGAGGCTATTATAGTCCCGTACAGCAACACCTGGACTCGAGTAAAACTGGGAGACGGTAGCAGCGTAACGGCCGAAATAAGAACACAACAGGGCTTAAAACAAGGCTGTGTACTGGCCCCAAGTTTATTCAACCTGTACATGGCAGATATTGTTAACCACATGGAGGTCGGGGAATGCCACCCACCCCACATGTCAAAAATCCCTATCCCTTTCCTGCAGTATGCATATGACATTGTTGTTCTGAGTCAAACACCAATAGGCCTGCAAAGATCGATCAACAATTTGACAACTTATTTTGAACACAAATGTTTGGAACTGAATAAAGACAAAACTAAAGTTGTCCGCATTGTGGATCCAAAAAAGCCAATATTCAAATGGTATGCAAGTAGTTCCCCAATAAAGGAGGAAACATCATACAAGTACTTAGGTTTGAAATTGGGGCGAGGGCCGACGAACAAAGAACATAAAATCGAGCTAAAAGGTAAAGCACAGTCTTTGATCTACGGATACCGGCAATTACAAAAAAAACGAAGTTGTCCAAATTATACACACCTGCTGAAAGTGATAAAAACACAAACCCTACCATCCTTGTCATACGCACTGGCCACCTGGTGTGGCAAAGAATCAGGGCTGTTAAACAGCCTACAAACAAAAGTATACAAGGCAGTTTTAAACCTTCCAAAATCGTCGGCACCGGCGCAGGTTCGTCTAGAATTTGGCCTTCTAAATCAGAAGTTTTGCAGTATGGGAACCTTTGTGAAACTCTGCCATAAAATACGCATGTCGAAGACAATACATTGGACAACCTGTGCTGGAAAGAAATCGACACCAAGCAGAAACAGCACGTTCCAAACAGTTGGGGAGGCTATCTGTCTCAATCCCTGACCTGTATAGGAATTGAAGTAACTTGGGACACGAGGCCAGATAGACACACTTTTGACAAAATTGCAAACAACGCGGTCAAATGGGAATCCTACCTTGAAGACAAAATAAATACCGCAAAAAGACGACACGGGTGGACCGTGATAAATTCATATTCCGGGATAAAACCACAGACCTACCTAGAAAGCCACTTTAACAGTTCCCTAAAACAAAGATACATAAAACATCGACTAGGACTACAGTTCTCAAAGGACTTGTTACCGTCCTGGAAAAATTGTCACACTGCCCCCCATTGTCGTTTATGTGGATACCAAAATGAAACATTAACGCACATACTATGTGTGTGCCCGGCGCTTAAGGACTTGAGGAGACGGCTTTTAAAGAAAATTTTTAACAAATTGAACATTCGGACTTGTAGGCAAGCCGTAATCCGATGGCTAGATGGATCATGTCCTATGTTGGCCTGCAGGGGGTCAAATATATGATGAAAGCCCAATCTCTCCTACAGCAAGCTGACCTTGGAATCACACCACCAAACTGAAATATATGACATTTACCTTGTCATTTGACAAACAGTTCTATTTGCCAATATGTTAACACACGTGTTATGCCCTATGATGATCTAAATGCATTTTGTAATAATTTTTAATAATTTTATACAATAAAAATTGACTTGACTTGATTCCACAAACAAGGTAAGTTCTTTATTAATTGCCTTTTCTGCAATTTTGGCTGCAAAGGGAAGCCTGGAGATAGGGCGATAATTATTAGCATATAAGGGGTCCAACTGGGGTTTCTTTAACAGTGGAAGTACCGAAGCAACTTTCATATTTAATGGAACGGGAACCCTGCCTAACATTTCATTAATAATTGGGGTTAAGACACCCACTACAGTTCCAGAGAACGGGTATAAGATATCTGGAGGACAGGGATCTGATGGAGTCCCTGAACAGGTATTGAAAATTAATTCATACACTTGTTCGGCCAATAATGGTGAAAAAGCAGAAAAAGATCGAAAAATAAGATTGACAGTGCTGAAAGATGGAGTAAGCGGGTGCACCGGCCCTGAATCACCCATTTTGATGGTTTGCACAGCTGTGGAAACTGTTCAAGGAGCTGGTAAAGGATTAAAAAATATGAAGAACTTTTTTTTAGAAAGCTAGCGCAATCTCATCACAGAGTGATTGACTGCTTTCCACACATTTAACACACATTACCACACATAAAGAATTTTCACCTTGGACTTTCCACCACGTGAACAGCCGGATTTTTACCATACTTCAAGGTAGAACTTGAAAAACGATAAAAGTCAAAATTTATCAAATTTAAAATGGGTACTGAACAAAAGCTACAAGCACTTTTAATTAATTTAATATGTTTTGCGCTTATTTCATGGTGTTATTCTGTTTGATTCTTTTGAGAACTAACCAAAATGCATAGGGCCCATTACAGAGGCTGTGACAATGCAGAATTGAAAATTCTGGTATGCCACAAGCCAAACTTTTGTAATCAACCATTGTATTAAATTTGTCAAATGTATTATTATAAAGGATTATCGCAGGTGTTATTTACGCTGGAAAGCTGAGAAAATATTGACATGCGTATTTTCTGAGATCATTGGGGCCATTAAAGAAGAATAAAATAAGAGATCTTTCAGTGTTCTTTTGGTTATGTATCGAGTCACATGTGTGAATTATGTGTTCATTTACCTATAATCCCTAAAATGTTCCAGGGTTAAGCATAGCAAAAGTCTTTCATGATTGCTCAACTACTGCCTGACTTTGAAACAATGAAGGATAAAAAGCATGGCTTCCAAGAACAAAACTAGAAGAATGTGAAAGGGACCATATCTATGGTGTATAAGTGCCCCTAGTGCCTAGAGAAATAAATACACCTAAACACTTGACATTCAGCCATTGGGTGGGAGTTTGATTCAAATAAGACATGCCACTGGGGAGATAAATGACACAGATAGGTGCATATTTAGAGAAGCCTTGAAGACCTTAGGGTCTTTTCTTTTGGTCCTGAGCCTTTTTATGCCTGAGATGGGTCCTGTCTGATCTTTGTAGAGGATCTGAGTTTCCTTACTTTCAAGTAGGGATCAATGAATGAAGAATTGCCACAATTGAACAGTAATGTATGCTGTATGTCAGTCCCTATGCTTCCTATTAGGAACCAAGAAGTGGAAATAATATATCACGGCCAGATAAAGCTCCAATAACTCTTAAAATAGTTTATTTTGTCTGTTGTTTGGTGTCAGAAGTCAAAGTGAGCAACGCAGTTAACCTGCACTTACCCACTTCACCTGAAATTAAAACTGTCGCAGTGCTGCCTGGGCTGCCCACCTACATTCACGGAAAAACCAGCACGACAGTACTCCGGCAACAGAGATTGTCACTTATGTGGCTCAAACATAGAGAATCTCTTGCACCTCACCTGCATCAGCCCCGAGTTGGCCGTGGGCAGAAGGTGCCTCGTCAACCCTCATCAAATAAAAAAAAGAGGTCCACACATGCAGGCAGGCTGTCACATCTTGCCTAGAGCCTGATGACCCCATACTAAACTGCTGCTTCATGACATTTTTAAATAAATTTGAACAAAAAATAATCAAACAAGTAAATGAGCGATTCCAAGTACAGTGATAACGATTGTCAATTGAGAAATGGTCATCAACACTAAAGCCTTCATCCTGGCTGTCTTGGGACTCTCTCAACAAAACTATGATAAACTGGGTCAGGCTGCTAGCTGGGGAATAGGCACTCATATGAAAACTTTGGACTATCCTGGTACCATCTGGAAAAGTCATGCGTGTGCACCTATCTGGCTGCGCGCCTCACGTTTCCATGAGACAGCCTATTTAGACTTTAACCTGCATGCTTGTACTTCATGATCTATGAGACAGCCTGATGAGACTTCACCCTGCAGGCGTGTACTTCATGATCTATAAGACAGCCTGATTAGACTTTAACCTGCATGCTTGTACTTCATGATCTATGAGACAGCCTGATGAGACTTTAACCTGCATGCTTGTACTTCATGATCTATAAGACAGCCTGATGTGACTTCACCCTGCAGGCTAGTCCTTCATGATCTATGAGACAGCCTGTTTAGACTTCACCCTGCATGTTTGTACTTCATGATCTATGAGACAGCCTGTTTAGACTTTAACCTGCATGCTTGTACTTCATGATTTATGAGACAGCCTGATGAGACTTTAACCTGCATGCTTGTACTTCATGATCTATGAGACAGCCTGTTTAGACTTTAAACTGCATGCTTGTACTTCATGATCTATGAGACAGCCTGATGAGACTTTACCCTGCATGCTTGTACTTCATGATCTATGAGACACTCTGATGAGACTTTAACCTGCATGCTTGTACTTCATGATCTATAAGACAGCCTTATGAGACTTCACCATGCATGTATCTACTTCATGATCTATGAGACAGCCTGTTTAGACTTTAAACTGCATGCTTGTACTTCATGATCTATGAGACAGCCTGATGAGACTTTAACCTGCATGCTTGTACTTCGTGATCTTTGAGACAGCCTGTTTAAACTTTAACCTGCATGCTTGTACTTCATGAACTATGAGACAGCCGGATGAGACTTCACCCTGCATGCTTGTACTTCATGATCTATGAGACAACCTGATGAGACTTTACCCTGCGCGTTTGCACTTTAAAAACAGAGCGACTAGAAAACAACACCCACAACAGCAAGGAACTCTTCAACATCGTCGAAGAGCTCTCCAACCCCAGCGCCAGCAACAATGACATCACACCGTCACAAGAACTCTGCAACTCCCTCGCCAAGTTCTTCCACCGAAAGATCACAAATATACACAACAACTTCGGACCCCAGACTCCGCCTCCACTCACCGAACCAGCAACCCCCACCACCACCCTCAGCGCCTGGACCCCCATCAGCACTGAAGACACCACCAACGTCATGAACTCCATCCACTCCGGCTCCCCCTCGGACCCTTGCCCCTATCATATCTTCAACAAAGCCGACAACATCATCGCACCCCATCTCCGGAATGTAATAAACAGCTCATTCGCGTCAGCCGCCTTCCCCGAGAGCTGGAAGTACGCAGAAATCAACGCCCTGCTGAAAAAACCCACAGCGGGCCCCAAAGACCTCAAGAACTTCCGCCCCATCTCTCTCCTTGCCGGCCAAAGTCATCGAGAAGACCGTCAATAAACAGCTGACTGCCTTCCTCGAGAAAAACAACTCGCTCGACCCATCCCAGTCTGGATTTCGAGCCAACCACAGCACCGAGACTGCCCTCATCCCGGCCGCCGAGGACATCAGGACCCTGATAGACAACGGAGAAACAACCGCCCTCATCCTCGTGGACCTCTGAGCAGCCTTCGATACCGTATGCCATCGCACCCTAATAAGCCGCCTCTTCAACACTGGGATCCAAGGAAAGGCCCTGGACTGGATCACCTTGTTCCTCTCCGACAGAACCCAGAGAGTCCATCTCCCTCCCTTCCGCTCAGAAGCCACCGAGATCATCTGCGGCGTACCCCAAGGCTCCTCGCTCAGCCCAACCCTCTTCAACATCTACATGAGCCCCCTCGCCGCCATCGCACGCAAACACAACATCAACATCATATCCTACGCCGACGACACCCAACTGATACTCTCCCTCACCAAAGACCCAGCCACCGCCAAAACCAACCTACAGGAGGGAATGAAAGACGTCGCAGACTGGATGAAGCTCAGTCGCCTGAAGCTGAAATCAGAGAAGACGGAGGTCCTCATCCTCGGACAATCCCCATCCATCTAGGACGACTCCTGGTGGCTCTCAGCACTGGGCTCCGCGCCGACACCATCGGACCACGCACGCAACCTGGGATTCATCCTGGACTCTTCCCTCACGATGACCACACAAGTCAACGCCATCTCATCATCATGCTTCAACACCTTGCGCATGCTCCGAAAGATCTTCCGATGGATCCCCACCAAAACCAGAAAGACGGTCACCCAGGCCCTCGTCACCAGCCGACTGGACTACGGAAACGCCTTATACGCAGGGACCACTGCCAAACTTCCGAAATGACTACAACGCATACAAAACGCCTCCGCTCAACTAATCCTCGACATCCCTCGCCACAGCGACATATCCGCCCACCTGAGAAACCTGCACTGGCTCCCCGACAACAAGAGGATAACATTCAGGCTCCTCACCCACGCACACAAAGCACTCCACGGCATGGACCCCGAATACCTAAACAACCGCCTCTCGTTCTACACTCCCACCCGCCAGCTCCGATCCGCCAGCCTCGCCCTCGCCACCGTCCCACGGATTCGCAGAACCACCGCCTGAGGGATATCATTCTCCTACCTGGCAGCCAAAACATGGAACTCCCTCCCCGCACACCTACAAAATAACCCAGGACCACCTCACATTCAGGAAACACCTCAAGACCTGGCTTTTCGAGCAGTAGCAGCACCCCCCTCCAGCGCCTTAGGACCCTCGTAGGTGAGTAGCGCCCTCTATAAATTTTATGGATTTATTGATTGATATCTGGTCCTCTAAGACCTCAAGAAAAAGCCTTGACACCTGGGCCGGGCTGTTAGCCGGGGAACGGACACTAACATCAAAACCATGAGTTATCCCGCCACCCTGGAGCTCTCTGAAATAGTCATGCGCATGCACCTAATTGCCTGTGTGATTTCACAATTCCACAAGACAGCCTGATAAGATTTTAACCTTCACGCTTGCACTTCATGATCTACGAGACAGCTTGATAAGACTTTAATCTGCATGTTTGCACTTTAAAAATATCTCTGGCCCCGTAGCATCTCCTGAAAAATTCATGAGTCCTAGGCAAAGTTATTAGCTAGGAAAGGGACACTACATCAAAACCATAGGCTAAACTGGCACCCTAGAAACATGGAAGTCATTTAGGGGTCGCTACTGCGACCTCTAGCATGCTCCTTGTTCCCCCTGGCACTGTCTTTGTGACCCCTAGTTTCAGCAGTGGCAAAATCAGTGCCAGTTACAGAAGCAACTCGTCCTTAAGGATGTCGGTGGGGACATCCCTCCTTGTTTTTTGACAATTTTTATATTATACTAATAGTGAAGAATATTATATCAGTCGCTATTTGTTTAATAAGAAATGGAATACAAATTCATGGAATATGACTTTTCCTAGAAGCTGAGTAAAAAAATGTTTTTTAATGTATGTATGTTGTGTCCGTTCATGCAGCTTTGAGTGTGTTTATATAAAATAGAGTGTGTGTGTATGTCTTATTACTTACCGGTAATCTTCATTACCCCGATTATGGTCCTCCCCGTCCCAGTCCTAACAACGTGAGGCAGTCCCGCCTCCACCCAGCCAATCACAACGCCAGTATTCAAAAGTTACATAAGCCCCTCCCACCTACCGCCATGCCTGTTATCAACAAGACTCGGACACAAACACAGCGGGAGGGCGGGAGGGTACAGGACTAGGACGGGGAGGACCCTAATCAGGGTAATGAAGATTACCGGTAAGTAAGAAGACATTACCCCCTCATGGGTCCTCCCCGTCCTAGTCCTAACAACGTGAGGAACTCACAAGCTGAGAACCAACAAAAAACGCAGGACACCAGGGATCCATGCAGAGTATAAATCAGTAAAGATCAATGAACAGCAATGTCCAAGACGCCAACAGAAAAACAACCAGCAGAGGCACGTAAAACAACAAGCCAAGAAGGTAGCACAAATACGAGACGGGACAGCGGGTGGCCGCCCAACAAACTCCCGGATAGAAAACACCTGCCGCCCCAGCCCAGGAAGCAGGCACAGAACGTGTCTAACGACCCAGCACCAGAGACGGAGGAGGCAGACCCAAAGGACCGAAAAGGCAGGCAGACCGCCAAAGACGCATTACTGTCAACACTGCCAACATAGTATGCCTAATGAATCATGTACAGTTAATGCCAACAAGAGAGAAAGGGCATGAGTTGACACTGCTGTACGCCAATCTAATTCTTAATTAACAACAAAGGAGTGACTGAGTGGAAAAAAGAGCAGTGCTATCAAAATTAAATAGTGAAGTCTAATTTTTTTACTCTGTACTGTCAATGTGGTCAATACTCCCACAAGTGCATGTACAAAGTAATGTCTCTCTGTATCCCCGTGAAAACCCAACAAGCTCCCCTCTAAGGACGAAACCTGCCGGGTGTAGTGATAACCCGGGGCTATCGTAAGTGGAGGAAAACCTTTCTTTCTTTTTGAAGGACCCTCACTCACCACTAGTTGGTGTCATGCTTCATCATTGGGTCCCCGCTGCGGTGACCGAATGTCCCCCCAGCATGCTACAACGCCTGATTACAGCGGAGCGGGATGTGGCGAGTGTAACAGTGCCCAAATTAGAATGTGACTATAAATGAGTGTACAAGTGTGTTAAAAAATGCAGAGGTTGTAGCCTTTACAAAATTCTTTAATAATGGCCAACCTGAATTGGATAAAAACAATGCGGACGGACTACACAAGGTTCTGAGTTAAGGAACCGGAGTCCTGTTGAATATCAAAAATTGGTCAACATGTTTCTGCTGTTTTGGTTGCAATTTGCTCAGCATTCGTCAGGACCTACCAAAAAGTCCTCCGGTGGTGTGCGCGCGCTAAGGCGTACCCTCCCGAGAGGCTCTAAGTGTAAAAAATATCATAAGTGATAATTCACCTGAGCTTGTTGTTGGCATACTTATTGGTGCACGTGATCAGTCACATTCAAACTGCATACTCATTTTGGCACATGGAAGATGTGGCCTTGTGAAGATAATTTAGATATGGGTTGTGATGGTACAAGGGGTGCCTTTTTGCAGCATGCAGCGTCTCTATGTGATATGGCATTTTGCTATGTGATGTCGCACTTATATTGTGGTCTGATGTTGTACCTGGACTGTGTTTTGCTGACTTTTCAGGGGACATTTCAATGTCAGTGTGTCCGGCAATATGTGCCTTGCAATGTTTAGGTTGGATCAGGTGATGTGTGTCCATGCCACCATGCACAGGGCTATCTGGAACCTGAACCACAGTAAATGTGGGTATGCAATGCTATATATTCTACATGTGTGCCATTGTGCCCATCCACCCCCGTCCAACCACTCCATAGTTTGTGCTCACCCTGTGGTTGTGTCTGCTCACATTCAGCAGCGTCCCAACCCGGCACTCCGACCACCGTTTCCTCAGTGATGACTTGGGCCACCATTTCCTCCTGCTCATCCAGCTCCAGCAGGGGCCCTGGACTACCACCTCCAGTCACCATAGCTTCCTTCCTGTTGGCTGCTATCTTCTCCTTTGTATTCTTCTTGCTGTCATTCCAGCGCTTCTTTACCTCGCCCACTGTCCTCCTCTTGCTCTCTCCCACAGGATTGACCTTCACCGTGATGTCATCCCATATTTATTTTTTCCTTGACAATGGCACTGTCTGTTTGATGAACAGCTCCTGCTGATGTTCAGCCACCAGGGCATACAGGACCTGATTTTCTTGGTGGCTGAACCTGGGGTTCCTCTTCCTCTTGGCCTTCCCCTGGCTCTCTCTCTGCTCCTCCTGGCTTACTGGGGTGTTGGTTGTTGGCTCAGCGCTGGTCCCAGTTTCCTCCCTGTCTCTCCTGCGCTCTACTGTGTTCTCCATTTTTTTTTTTTTTTTTCCCTGCTGGGAGGCCTTTTATAGTGCATGTTCCCGCTTCCTGCATGCAAAATGCAGGCCTGATAGCAATTAGCGGGCCGCTTATGTCGATAATTGGCCCATTGCGACTTTTCTCGCGTTAGCAGGTGTTTTTTTATCGCCGGCGCTCAGAAATTATCGCCATCCTTTAGCGCCAGTATTGCTGGCTATCGCCAGGTAGCGGCGCGTTGTTAATACGTCGCTGGCGTGGCGATAAAAACAGGACTTCTCTGGCGATAAAAAAAACTATAACAGCGGTTGGCTATAAGTTATCTCCATTTGTTGATGATATGCCCCCAAATCTCTACATCTCTCCATCTCATCTCCATCTCCACATCTCAATACCATTTCCATCTCGCCATCTCCATCTACCCCATCTGTCTCCCCATCCCATCGCTCCGTCTCCCCATCTGTCTCCCCCATCTCCACCCTCTCGCCCATCTCCCTCTCCACCCTCTCCCCATCTGTCTCTCCCATATGTCTCCCCCATCTGTCTCTCCCATATGTCTCCCCATATGTCTCTCCAATAAATTTCCCCCATCTGTCTCTCAAATCTGTCTCTCCATCTGTCTCCCCCATCTCCACCCTCTCACCATCTCCCTCTCCACCCTCTCCCCCATCTGCCTCTCCCTCATCTCCCTCTCCTTCATCTCCCCATCTCCCTCATCCCATGTCCTTCTCCCACATCTGTCTCCCCATCTGTATCCTCCAATTATCTCCCTATTATCTCCATATTAGCTCCCTATTAGCTCCCTATTAGCTCCATTATATATCCATTATATCTCCATTTTATCTCCATTGTATCTCCATTATACCTCCATTATAGCTACATTATACATCCATTACACCTCCATTATATCTCCATTATATATCCATTATATCTCCATTGTACCTCAATTATCTCTCCATTATATCTCCATTTTATCTCCATCCCATCTACATCCTATCTCCATCCTATCTCCTTCTCTCCATCCCATCTCCATCCCACCTCTATCCCTCCATCCCATCTCCATCTCTTCATCCCATCTCCATCTCTTCTCCATCCCATCTCCATCTCTCCATCCCATCCCCATATCCCCATCTCCATCCCATCCCCATCTCTCCATCCCATCTCTTTCCTATCTCCATCCTATCTCCATCTCTCCATTCCATCTCCATCCCATCTCCATCTCTCCATCACATCTCCATCTCTTCATCCCATCTCCATCTCCCATCTCCATCCCATCTCCATCTCTCCATCCGATCTCCATCTCCACATCTCAATCCCTTCTCCATCTCTTCCTCCCATCTCCATCTCTTCATCCCATCTCCATCCCATCTTCATCTCTCCATCTACATCCCATCTCCATCCCATCTCCATCTCTTCATCCCATCTCCCCAGCTCCATCTCTCCATCCCATCTCCATCTCCCCAATTCCATCTCCCCTCTACCCGATCTGTCTCCCCATCCCATCTCTCTGTCTCCCCAATCTGTCTGGCCATCTGTCTCCCCATATGCCTCCCCCATATGTCTGCCCCATCTCCACCCTCTCCCTATCTGTCTTCCCATCTGTCTTCCCCATCTCTACCCCCTACCCCATCACCCTCTCCACCCTCTCCCCATATGCCTCCCCATATGCCTCCGCATGTGTCTTCCCATCTGTCTCCCCATCTCCCTATTAGCTCCATTATAACTCCGTTATACCTCTATTTTATCTCCACTTTATCTCCACTTTATCTACATTATATTTCCGTTTTATCTCCATTTTATGTCCATTATATCTCCATCCCATCTCCATCCCACCTCCATCTCTCCATCCCATCTCCATCTATCCCATCTCCATCTCTCCATCCCATCTCCATTCTATCTCCATCTCTCCATCCCATCTCCATCCATCTCCTTCTCTCCATCCCATCCCCATCTCTCCATCCCATCTCTTCATCCCAACTCCCCATCTCATCCCATCTCCACCTCTCCATCCCATCTCCCCATCTCCATCTCATCTCCATCTCTCCATCCCATCTACAGCTCCACATCTCAATCCCATCTCCATCTCTTCATCCCATCTCCATTTCCATCCCATCTCCCCATCTCCCCATCTCCCCATCTCCATCCCATCTCCATCCCATCTCCATCCCATCTCCATCCCATCTCCACCCCTCCATCCCATCTCCCCAGTTCCATCTCTCCATCCCATCTCCATCTCCCCATCTCCATCTCTACATCCCATCTCCATTTCCACATCTCAATCCCAATTCCATCTCCCCCTCTCCCAATCTCTCTCTCCATCCCCTCTCTGTTTCCCCAATCTGTCTCCCCATCTGTTTCCCCATCTGTCTCCCCCATCTCCACCCTCTCCCCTATCTGTATCCACATCTCCCCATCTGTCTCCCCATCTGTCTCCCCCATCTGGCTCCCCATCTCCCATATTAGCTCCATTATACCTCCATTTTATCTTCGCTTTATCTCCACTTTATCTCATTTAGATCTCCATTTTATCTCCATTATATCTCCACGTTATCTCCATTATAGCTCTGCTTTATCTGCACTTTATCTCCATTATATCTCCACTTTATCTCCACTTTATCTCCATTATATCTCCATTTTATATCTCCACTTTACCTCCATTATATCTCCACTTTATCTCAGCTTTATCTCCATTATATCTCCGATATATCTACATTATATCTCTACTTTATCTCCCTTTTACCTCCGTTATCTCCCATCCATCCCCACCGGAAGAAGACAATGGATCAGACTCCCACCCTTCCCCTCAGACCCCATGAAAATCAACTGCGGAGTCCCACCGGGTTCACCCTTGAGCACCACCCACTTTAACATCTACGTGGCCCCCCTCATAGCCATCATCCGACAACACGACCCCAACATAGTATCCTACGCTGACGACACCCAGCTCATCCTCTCCCTCACCACAGACCCCACCACTGCCAAACTCAACTTCCAGAAAGAAATGCAAGTTGTTGCAGTCTGGATGACCCAACAGCTGCCTGAAGCTCAACACCGAGAAGACAGAAGTACCTGTCCTCTGTACCACCCCTTCTTCATTGGACAGCACCTGGTGACCGACTACCCTCGGAAGCCCACCTACCCCGTCAGACCACACCAAGAACCTCAGGATTGTACTTGACTCATCAGTCACCATGAACCGACAGGTCAACGCCATCTTCTCCAGCTGCTTCAACACCGTCGCAGCCTCCGCAATACCTCCAAGTGGATCCCCCCTGAGTCAAGGAAGACAGCCACCCACGCACTCATCACCAGCAGACTGGACTATGGAAATGCACTCTACACCGGCATCATCAAGTCCCTACTCCTCAGACAACACACAACACCATCGCCAGACTCTTCCTCTGCATCCCCGACAGGAACACATCAGTCAACACCTACGAAGTCTCCACTGGCTCCTCATGGAGAAAAGAGTCACTTTCAAAATCCTCATTCACGCCTAAAAATGCCTACACAACAATGGACCCAAATACCTCAAAAACAGAATCATCTCCCACGTACCCAAAAGAAACCTACAATCTTCCAACCTCGCACTGGCTGAAACCGCGCGCATCCACAGAGCCAGAGCAGGCGGAAGATCCTTTTCTCAAAGTACAGCCAAGACCTTTAACGAGCTACCGACAGACATCAGATGTGCCCCCTCCCTGAACATCTTCACTAAGATCCTCAAGACCTGGGCCTTCGGCTAAAAAGATCTGCGGACCCCCCCAGCATCTTCAGGCTGCACGGGTGAGTAGCTTGCTTACATTTCCCTGATTGATTGATCCATCTCCATATCTCCATCTCCCCATCTCTATCTCCACCATCTGTCCCCCCATCCTTATCCCCCACCTGTCTCCCCCATATCCCCCTATTATCTCCCTTTTATCTCCATTTTCTCTTCCTATGGCAACAAAAGTAGAAGCTATACGTTAAAAAGCCAGGTCTTAAGATTCCTCCTAAAACTTAACAGGGAAGAGCTGGTCTTTAAGTTGAGGGGTAGGGCATTCCAACGTTTGATGGTGCCATAAACTAAACTTCTACCCCAATGCATTTTTCTAAACTTGGGCATTATAAATGTGGATGCTGAGAATGATCGAAGTGGCCTAGTGGTAATATATCTGGTCAGTTTATTTTTAAAATAGGTAGGGCCTTCTCCATGTAAACGTCAAAAAACAAGGTTGGTGGAGGGTCTAAGGGGAAAATTATTTAACGACCAAAGGACAGAGCCGGGGAACTACAGGCTGATATCGCTAATGGATGTCGAGGCAAAATTATACGGATCATACCTACTATCACTCCTTCAGGACTGGATGGAAGATACGAACATAATACCAATGTTCCAAACTGGTTTCCAGCCAAGGACGGGTACACTAACAAACTTGATAACCCTGGCGCTCTTGAAAGAAAAAGCTGAAAAAAGGAAGACGAGACTGTATGCTTGCTTTATAGACCTGCGAGCAGCCTTTGACAAAGTGAACAGAACCCGGCTATGGGAAAAACTAAGATCATATGTAAGAAATAAGGGTTACCCTAATCTCCAAGGGGGTAGCATGGAACCAAGTGGGCAGGCCAAACTTCAGAGGACATGTGAAGCACTCACGCAGCACCCACAGACGACACACCAGGCACACCACAAAAGAGGCACGACACCAGCTTGAGTTGGAAAATTAGTACGTTCTCTATTGACTCCAACCTGCAAGGGCAAAAATAACATAGACCGTGATCACAACAAAGCGCTAGTGAGCGCCAGGGCAGTATATGCCCGGGGGATTATTTACAAGGTATTTGGGAACAAGGCTGAACCGGTAACTAAGTCCATAGTGTCTAGCTGAAATATAAAAAGGTTAGCACTTGGCACGTATCATCAATGACATCTATGTAAGGGAAAAATTCACTTGGCGTGTACGCCCATTAAGCATGTAATCAAACATTAGGGGTAAGAACCCAAAATATCTGGCATTGGCGACTCCTGCAAAAAGAATAGAAATCACCCGGCATTAACATCAGGCAGGAACACCTGTAATAAAACAAAAGGTTTCTTCCCCCTCCACCTAGGGGAACTACGCGTCAGGCAGGGCCAGCTCAGGCCTTCATCCTTGGTAGTAGGCTGTAATTACAAAAGGCAACATCCTGCATAACCCCTGGAAGGAAAGACATCATGGCATCCCAGCATCCACTAGCAGGCGGGTATAACCATAGGACTATTAAGCCACCTTCGCAAGATCTACAGGGCATGCAGAACCCCAGTGCTAAAGCCTTAGAGAGAAGACCTGGGGAACATGACTCCTTAGCCCCCGACCTGCAACACAAACATCAGGTAGTGCATTGGCATCAATAACATATGAACCAGTCTTGAATCCCACTGCACCTGGGCATCAATCCCCTAGCTTAGGCGCAACACTGGGCATGTCATCACAGCACATTATCATTGGTCCCCCATCACCATAAATGCATGGGCCTTATCATACCAGCAGGGGCCACATTACCATAGCTGCATTACCATAGGGCACCATCACCTGCGATGTAAACAGAGGGGGCGGTTCAGCGGGGGTAGAAGCACAACCCAACTCCCCAAATAGACAGGTCCACTGTAGGGACAATTAGTCCTCGCCGACTACTGACAGCGGGGAGTCCCTCCTGGTCCTCGGGGGGGTGTTACCCAGTCCAGGGGGTCTCCTGCGTACCTCCAGGGCCTTCAGGACCCAGTCCCAGTTTCCAACAGAAGAGGGGTGGGGGGCGAGCACCGACCCTGTGCCCCGTTGCCCTCTCCACTCCCCACACAGTTTAATTAAGGCCCCACTCACCGGCAGTCCAGGAGATAACCCCTCTTCCCGTGCAGGGCTCACTCTCCTCAGTGGCTGGTGCGGGGCTTCCCTGGGATTCAAGGCGGAGGGGGCAAGCACCGGCAATGTACCTCGAGGCCCTCTCCGTGCAGCACTCCCTGATCTCTGACCGCAACACTCGGGGCTCTCCCTCACTGCGGCATCACCCGGGCCCCTCCTCCTCACGGGGGCCCGGGGGGTTCAATACGGCCTCCCGGCGGCCCAATCGGGGCTCCCTCGTCCACGCGGGAGCCCCGCAGTCACTCTGTTCCTCCGGCCGCCTCGGGACGGAAGGCGGGGCTGGCACCGACACTGTGCCCCGGCCCCGCCTATCTCACCGGCCCCTCACTCAGGGGCTCAGACCGGCAGGGTGGGCTCCCGCTTCGGTCGCTTCAAATTGGGGCTCCCTCTTGACCACGGGGGGCCCCGTTCCGCCACTTCACCTGGGTCCCCCTCCCTCACGGGGACCCAGGGCTTCGTGTCGGCTTTGCCCGGGTTCCCTCGGCCTCACGGGAACCCGGGGCTTTTGCGGCCGCTTCCGTGGGCTTCTTCCTGGCTTCTCCCGGCCGGCAGCCAATCGCTGCGTGGCCTTCAGGGGGCGCGGCCGCTTGGCCAATCTGTGTGCGCGTTGGCGGGGGCGGGCCGATGACGCGGCCGGGCCCCCGTCAAGTGATGGGGGATCTGACGGCCTCAGGGCCTAGCGCGGCCCTTTCTCTACTTCGGCGGCCCTCTCCTCACACCGGGTGACGCCGCAGTGAGGGAGAGCCCCGAGTGTTGCGGCCAGAGATCAGGGAGTGCTGCACGGAGAGGGCCTCGAGGTACATTGCCGGTGCTTGCCCCCTCCGCCTTGAATCCCAGGGAAGCCCCGCACCAGCCACTGAGGAGAGTGAGCCCTGCACGGGAAGAGGGGTTATCTCCTGGACTGCCGGTGAGTGGGGCCTTAATTAAACTGTGTGGGGAGTGGAGAGGGCAACGGGGCACAGGGTCGGTGCTCGCCCCCCACCCCTCTTCTGTTGGAAACTGGGACTGGGTCCTGAAGGCCCTGGAGGTACGCAGGAGACCCCCTGGACTGGGTAACACCCCCCCCCCCGAGGACCCGGAGGGACTCTCCGCTGTCAGTAGTCGGCCGGGACTAATTGTCCCTACAGTGGACCCGTCTATTTGGGGAGTTGGGTTGTGCTTCTACCCCCGCTGAACCGCCCCCTCTGTTTACATCGCAGGTGATGGTGCCCTATGGTAATGCAGCTATGGTAATGCGGCCCCTGCTGGTATGATAAGGCCCATGCATTTATGGTGATGGGGGACCAATGATAATGTGCTGTGATGACATGCCCAGTGTTACGCCTAAGCTAGGGGATTGATGCCCAGGTGCAGTGGGATTCAAGCCTGGTTCATATGTTATTGATGCCAATGCACTACCTGATGTTTGTGTTGCAGGTTGGGGGCTAAGGAGTCATGTTCCCCAGGTCTTCTCCCTAAGGCTTTAGCACTGGGGTTCTCCATGCCCTGTAGATCTTGCGAAGGTGGCTTAATAGTCCTATGGGTATACCCGCCTGCTAGTGGATGCTGTGATGCCATGATGTCTTTCCTTACAGGGGTTATGCAGGATGTTGCCTTTTGTAATTACAGCCTACTACCAAGGATGAAGGCCTGAGCTGGCCCTGCCTGACGCGTAGTTCCCCTAGGTGGAGGGGGGAAGAAACCTTCTGTTTTATTACAGGTGTTCCTGCCTGATGTTAATGCCGGGTGATTCCTATTCTTTTTGCAGGAGTCGCCAATGCCAGCTATTTTGGGTTCTTACCTCAAATTTTTGATTATATGCTTACTGGGCGTACAAGCCAAGTGAATTTTTCCCTTACATAGATGTCATTGATGATACGTGCCAAGTGCTAACCTTTTTATATTTCAGCTAGACACTATGGACTTAGTTACCGGTTCAGCCTTGTTCCCAAATACCTTGTAAATAATCCCCTGGGCATATACTGCCCTGGCGCTCACTAGCGCTTTGTTGTGATCACGGTCTATGTTATGTTTGCCCTTGCAGGTTGGAGTCAATAGAGAACTTACTAATTTTCCAACTCAAGCTGGTGTCGTGCCTCTTTTGTGGTGTGCCTGGTGTGTCGTCTGTGGGTGCTGCGTGAGTGCTTCACATGTCCTCTGAAGTTTGGCCTGCCCGCTTGGTTCCATGCTACCCCCTTGGAGATTTGGGTAACCCCCATTTCTTACAATGGGGTATCCCGAAGAAGCTATTGGAGGCTATTATAGTCCCGTACAGCAACACCTGGACTCGAGTAAATCTGGGAGACGGTAGCAGCGTAACGGCCGAAATAAGAACACAACAGGGCTTAAAACAAGGCTGTGTACTGGCCCCAAGTTTATTCAACCTGTACATGGCAGATATTGTTAACCACATGGAGGTCGGGGAATGCCACCCACCCCACATGTCAAAAATCCCTATCCCTTTCCTGCAGTATGCAGATGACATTGTTGTTCTGAGTCAAACACCAATAGGCCTGCAAAGATCGATCAACAATTTGACAACTTATTTTGAACACAAATGTTTGGAACTGAATAAAGACAAAACTAAAGTTGTCCGCATTGTGGATCCAAAAAAGCCAATATTCAAATGGTATGCAAGTAGTTCCCCAATAAAGGAGGAAACATCATACAAGTACTTAGGTTTGAAATTGGGGCGAGGGCCGACGAACAAAGAACATAAAATCGAGCTAAAAGGTAAAGCACAGTCTTTGATCTACGCATACCGGCAATTACAAAAAAAACGAAGTTGTCCAAATTATACACACCTGCTGAAAGTGATAAAAACACAAACCCTACCATCCTTGTCATACGCACTGGCCACCTGGTGTGGCAAAGAATCAGGGCTGTTAAACAGCCTACAAACAAAAGTATACAAGGCAGTTTTAAACCTTCCAAAATCGTCGGCACCGGCGCAGGTTCGTCTAGAATTTGCATGAAAACAATGGGAGGAGTATCCCCTACGTAGAGTTTTGAAAAAACTTTCGGAGGGTGAACTTCTTGGCAAAAAGGAAAAATTCAACCTTTTGTTTTAAAACCCCTCACTCACCAACCTAGTGGTGACTTGCTTCATCATCGGGGTCCACCCTGGTGACCTAGCGTCACCAGGATGTGCTTCGACACCTGTGTTACAGTGGAGCGGGTTGTGACTGTAAGTGCAAAAAAATGTGTTAAAAATTGTCCTGGTTTAACTTAAAACATAATTTTATTTTAAAGTAACAGAACAATGTTAAAAATGTCGGTGGCGAGATACTGGTAGGTGGGTTACGACCAATGTATCTCTATATGTGTCTGTGTAGCTTGGTCAACATGTTTCTACCAATAGGGCAACTGCCCGGTATTCTTCAGGACCAAAAAACAGGTGGACGGGAGGTGTGGGCCCCCTAAAAGGCGCACCCTATCCTGATCCCCTGTGTACCTACTGGAAGAATAGCCAGTGGTTAATGTGCTCAATCAAGTTGCCCTATTGGTAGAAACATGTTGACCAAGCTACACAGACACATATAGAGATACATTGGTCGTAACCCACCTACCAGTATCTCGCCACCGACATTTTTAACATTGTTCTGTTACTTTAAAATAAAATTATGTTTTAAGTTAAACCAGGACAATTTTTAACACATTTTTTTGCACTTACAGTCACAACCCGCTCCACTGTAACACAGGTGTCGAAGCACATCCTGGTGACGCTAGGTCACCAGGGTGGACCCCGATGATGAAGCAAGTCACCACTAGGTTGGTGAGTGAGGGGTTTTAAAACAAAAGGTTGAATTTTTCCTTTTTGCCAAGAAGTTCACCCTCCGAAAGTTTTTTCAAAACTCTACGTAGGGGATACTCCTCCCATTGTTTTCATGAATGTTCCTATCAGGGGAATAGGAGTTATCTCTTTTTTCACTTCTCAGTGAAAATATCCCTTGCTCTCTCTTTTGATCTCAAAATCGTCTAGAATTTGGCCTTCTAAATCAGAAGTTTTGCAGTATGGGAACCTTTGTGAAACTCTGCCATAAAATACGCATGTCGGAAGACAATACATTGGACAACCTGTGCTGGAAAGAAATCGACACCAAGCAGAAACAGCACGTTCCAAACAGTTGGGGAGGCTATCTGTCTCAATCCCTGACCTGTATAGGAATTGAAGTAACTTGGGACACGAGGCCAGATAGACACACTTTTGACAAAATTGCAAACAACGCGGTCAAATGGGAATCCTACCTTGAAGACAAAATAAATACCGCAAAAAGACGACACGGGTGGACCGTGATAAATTCATATTCCGGGATAAAACCACAGACCTACCTAGAAAGCCACTTTAACAGTTCCCTAAAACAAAGATACATAAAACATCGACTAGGACTACAGTTCTCAAAGGACTTGTTACCGTCCTGGAAAAATTGTCACACCGCCCCCCATTGTCGTTTATGTGGATACCAAAATGAAACATTAACGCACATACTATGTGTGTGCCCGGCGCTTAAGGACTTGAGGAGACGGCTTTTAAAGAAAATTTTTAACAAATTGAACATTCGGACTTGTAGGCAAGCCGTAATCCGATGGCTAGATGGATCATGTCCTATGTTGGCCTGCAGGGGGTCAAATATATGATGAAAGCCCAATCTCTCCTACAGCAAGCTGACCTTGGAATCACACCACCAAACTGAAATATATGACATTTACCTTGTCATTTGACAAACAGTTCTATTTGCCAATATGTTAACACACGTGTTATGCCCTATGATGATCTAAATGCATTTTGTAATAATTTTTAATAATTTTATACAATAAAAATTGACTTGACTTGATTCCACAAACAAGGTAAGTTCTTTATTAATTGCCTTTTCTGCAATTTTGGCTGCAAAGGGAAGCCTGGAGATAGGGCGATAATTATTAGCATATAAGGGGTCCAACTGGGGTTTCTTTAACAGTGGAAGTACCGAAGCAACTTTCATATTTAATGGAACGGGAACCCTGCCTAACATTTCATTAATAATTGGGGTTAAGACACCCACTACAGTTCCAGAGAACGGGTATAAGATATCTGGAGGACAGGGATCTGATGGAGTCCCCGAACAGGTATTGAAAATTAATTCATACACTTGTTCGGCCAATAATGGTGAAAAAGCAGAAAAAGATCGAAAAATAAGATTGACAGTGCTGAAAGATGGAGTAAGCGGGTGCACCGGCCCTGAATCACCCATTTTGATGGTTTGCACAGCTGTGGAAACTGTTCGAGGAGCTGGTGAAGGATTAAAAAATATGAAGAACTTTTTTTTAGAAAGCTAGCGCAATCTCATCACAGAGTGATTGACTGCTTTCCACACATTTAACACACATTACCACACATAAAGAATTTTCACCTTGGACTTTCCACCACGTGAACAGCCGGATTTTTACCATACTTCAAGGTAGAACTTGAAAAACGATAAAAGTCAAAATTTATCAAATTTAAAATGGGTACTGAACAAAAGCTACAAGCACTTTTAATTAATTTAATATGTTTTGCGCTTATTTCATGGTGTTATTCTGTTTGATTCTTTTGAGAACTAACCAAAATGCATAGGGCCCATTACAGAGGCTGTGACAATGCAGAATTGAAAATTCTGGTATGCCACAAGCCAAACTTTTGTAATCAACCATTGTATTAAATTTGTCAAATGTATTATTATAAAGGATTATCGCAGGTGTTATTTACGCTGGAAAGCTGAGAAAATATTGACATGCGTATTTTCTGAGATCATTGGGGCCATTAAAGAAGAATAAAATAAGAGATCTTTCAGTGTTCTTTTGGTTATGTATCGAGTCACATGTGTGAATTATGTGTTCATTTACCTATAATCCCTAAAATGTTCCAGGGTTAAGCATAGCAAAAGTCTTTCATGATTGCTCAACTACTGCCTGACTTTGAAACAATGAAGGATAAAAAGCATGGCTTCCAAGAACAAAACTAGAAGAATGTTCTCATGAGAAAGGGGAATTTTTGTGAAAGGGACCATATCTATGGTGTATAAGTGCCCCTAGTGCCTAGAGAAATAAATACACCTAAACACTTGACATTCAGCCATTGGGTGGGAGTTTGATTCAAATAAGACATGCCACTGGGGAGATAAATGACACAGATAGGTGCATATTTAGAGAAGCCTTGAAGACCTTAGGGTCTTTTCTTTTGGTCCTGAGCCTTTTTATGCCTGAGATGGGTCCTGTCTGATCTTTGTAGAGGATCTGAGTTTCCTTACTTTCAAGTAGGGATCAATGAATGAAGAATTGCCACAATTGAACAGTAATGTATGCTGTATGTCAGTCCCTATGCTTCCTATTAGGAACCAAGAAGTGGAAATAATATATCACGGCCAGATAAAGCTCCAATAACTCTTAAAATAGTTTATTTTGTCTGTTGTTTGGTGTCAGAAGTCAAAGTGAGCAACGCAGTTAACCTGCACTTACCCACTTCACCTGAAATTAAAACTGTCGCAGTGCTGCCTGGGCTGCCCACCTACATTCACGGAAAAACCAGCACGACAGTACTCCGGCAACAGAGATTGTCACTTATGTGGCTCAAACATAGAGAATCTCTTGCACCTCACCTGCATCAGCCCCGAGTTGGCCGTGGGCAGAAGGTGCCTCGTCAACCCTCATCAAATAAAAAAAAGAGGTCCACACATGCAGGCAGGCTGTCACATCTTGCCTAGAGCCTGATGACCCCATACTAAACTGCTGCTTCATGACATTTTTAAATAAATTTGAACAAAAAATAATCAAACAAGTAAATGAGCGATTCCAAGTACAGTGATAACGATTGTCAATTGAGAAATGGTCATCAACACTAAAGCCTTCATCCAGGCTGTCTTGGGACTCTCTCAACAAAACTATGATAAACTGGGTCAGGCTGCTAGCTGGGGAATAGGCACTCATATGAAAACTTTGGACTATCCTGGTACCATCTGGAAAAGTCATGCGTGTGCACCTATCTGGCTGCGCGCCTCACGTTTCCATGAGACAGCCTATTTAGACTTTAACCTGCATGCTTGTACTTCATGATCTATGAGACAGCCTGATGAGACTTCACCCTGCAGGCGTGTACTTCATGATCTATAAGACAGCCTGATTAGACTTTAACCTGCATGCTTGTGTTTCATGATCTATGAGACAGCCTGATGAGACTTTAACCTGCATGCTTGTACTTCATGATCTATAAGACAGCCTGATGTGACTTCACCCTGCAGGCTAGTCCTTCATGATCTATGAGACAGCCTGTTTAGACTTCACCCTGCATGTTTGTACTTCATGATCTATGAGACAGCCTGTTTAGACTTTAACCTGCATGCTTGTACTTCATGATTTATGAGACAGCCTGATGAGACTTTAACCTGCATGCTTGTACTTCATGATCTATGAGACAGCCTGTTTAGACTTTAAACTGCATGCTTGTACTTCATGATCTATGAGACAGCCTGATGAGACTTTACCCTGCATGCTTGTACTTCATGATCTATGAGACACTCTGATGAGACTTTAACCTGCATGCTTGTACTTCATGATCTATAAGACAGCCTTATGAGACTTCACCATGCATGTATCTACTTCATGATCTATGAGACAGCCTGTTTAGACTTTAAACTGCATGCTTGTACTTCATGATCTATGAGACAGCCTGATGAGACTTTAACCTGCATGCTTGTACTTCGTTATCTTTGAGACAGCCTGTTTAAACTTTAACCTGCATGCTTGTACTTCATGAACTATGAGACAGCCGGATGAGACTTCACCCTGCATGCTTGTACTTCATGATCTATGAGACAACCTGATGAGACTTTACCCTGCGCGTTTGCACTTTAAAAACAGAGCGACTAGAAAACAACACCCACAACAGCAAGGAACTCTTCAACATCGTCGAAGAGCTCTCCAACCCCAGCGCCAGCAACAATGACATCACACCGTCACAAGAACTCTGCAACTCCCTCGCCAAGTTCTTCCACCGAAAGATCACAAATATACACAACAACTTCGGACCCCAGACTCCGCCTCCACTCACCGAACCAGCAACCCCCACCACCACCCTCAGCGCCTGGACCCCCATCAGCACTGAAGACACCACCAACGTCATGAACTCCATCCACTCCGGCTCCCCCTCGGACCCTTGCCCCTATCATATCTTCAACAAAGCCGACAACATCATCGCACCCCATCTCCGGAATGTAATAAACAGCTCATTCGCGTCAGCCGCCTTCCCCGAGAGCTGGAAGTACGCAGAAATCAACGCCCTGCTGAAAAAACCCACAGCGGGCCCCAAAGACCTCAAGAACTTCCGCCCCATCTCTCTCCTTGCCGGCCAAAGTCATCGAGAAGACCGTCAATAAACAGCTGACTGCCTTCCTCGAGAAAAACAACTCGCTCGACCCATCCCAGTCTGGATTTCGAGCCAACCACAGCACCGAGACTGCCCTCATCGCGGCCGCCGAGGACATCAGGACCCTGATAGACAACGGAGAAACAACCGCCCTCATCCTCGTGGACCTCTGAGCAGCCTTCGATACCGTATGCCATCGCACCCTAATAAGCCGCCTCTTCAACACTGGGATCCAAGGAAAGGCCCTGGACTGGATCACCTTGTTCCTCTCCGACAGAACCCAGAGAGTCCATCTCCCTCCCTTCCGCTCAGAAGCCACCGAGATCATCTGCGGCGTACCCCAAGGCTCCTCGCTCAGCCCAACCCTCTTCAACATCTACATGAGCCCCCTCGCCGCCATCGCACGCAAACACAACATCAACATCATATCCTACGCCGACGACACCCAACTGATACTCTCCCTCACCAAAGACCCAGCCACCGCCAAAACCAACCTACAGGAGGGAATGAAAGACGTCGCAGACTGGATGAAGCTCAGTCCCCTGAAGCTGAAATCAGAGAAGACGGAGGTCCTCATCCTCGGACAATCCCCATCCATCTAGGACGACTCCTGGTGGCTCTCAGCACTGGGCTCTGCGCCGACACCATCGGACCACGCACGCAACCTGGGATTCATCCTGGACTCTTCCCTCACGATGACCACACAAGTCAACGCCATCTCATCATCATGCTTCAACACCCTGCGCATGCTCCGAAAGATCTTCCGATGGATCCCCACCAAAACCAGAAAGACGGTCACCCAGGCCCTCGTCACCAGCCGACTGGACTACGGAAACGCCTTATACGCAGGGACCACTGCCAAACTTCCGAAATGACTACAACGCATACAAAACGCCTCCGCTCAACTAATCCTCGACATCCCTCGCCACAGCGACATATCCGCCCACCTGAGAAACCTGCACTGGCTCCCCGACAACAAGAGGATAACATTCAGGCTCCTCACCCACGCACACAAAGCACTCCACGGCATGGACCCCGAATACCTAAACAACCGCCTCTCGTTCTACACTCCCACCCGCCAGCTCCGATCCGCCAGCCTCGCCCTCGCCACCGTCCCACGGATTCGCAGAACCACCGCCTGAGGGATATCATTCTCCTACCTGGCAGCCAAAACATGGAACTCCCTCCCCGCACACCTACAAAATAACCCAGGACCACCTCACATTCAGGAAACACCTCAAGACCTGGCTTTTCGAGCAGTAGCAGCACCCCCCTCCAGCGCCTTAGGACCCTCGTAGGTGAGTAGCGCCCTCTATAAATTTTATGGATTTATTGATTGATATCTGGTCCTCTAAGACCTCAAGAAAAAGCCTTGACACCTGGGCCGGGCTGTTAGCCGGGGAACGGACACTAACATCAAAACCATGAGTTATCCCGCCACCCTGGAGCTCTCTGAAATAGTCATGCGCATGCACCTAATTGCCTGTGTGATTTCACAATTCCACAAGACAGCCTGATAAGATTTTAACCTTCACGCTTGCACTTCATGATCTACGAGACAGCTTGATAAGACTTTAATCTGCATGTTAGCACTTTAAAAATATCTCTGGCCCCGTAGCATCTCCTGAAAAATTCATGAGTCCTAGGCAAAGTTATTAGCTAGGAAAGGGACACTACATCAAAACCATAGGCTAAACTGGCACCCTAGAAACATGGAAGTCATTTAGGGGTCGCTACTGCGACCTCTAGCATGCTCCTTGTTCCCCCTGGCACTGTCTTTGTGACCCCTAGTTTCAGCAGTGGCAAAATCAGTGCCAGTTACAGAAGCAACTCGTCCTTAAGGATGTCGGTGGGGACATCCCTCCTTGTTTTTTGACAATTTTTATATTATACTAATAGTGAAGAATATTATATCAGTCGCTATTTGTTTAATAAGAAATGGAATACAAATTCATGGAATATGACTTTTCCTAGAAGCTGAGTAAAAAAATGTTTTTTAATGTATGTATGTTGTGTCCGTTCATGCAGCTTTGAGTGTGTTTATATAAAATAGAGTGTGTGTGTATGTCTTATTACTTACCGGTAATCTTCATTACCCCGATTATGGTCCTCCCCGTCCCAGTCCTAACAACGTGAGGCAGTCCCGCCTCCACCCAGCCAATCACAACGCCAGTATTCAAAAGTTACATAAGCCCCTCCCACCTACCGCCATGCCTGTTATCAACAAGACTCGGACACAAACACAGCGGGAGGGCGGGAGGGTACAGGACTAGGACGGGGAGGACCCTAATCAGGGTAATGAAGATTACCGGTAAGTAAGAAGACATTACCCCCTCATGGGTCCTCCCCGTCCTAGTCCTAACAACGTGAGGAACTCACAAGCTGAGAACCAACAAAAAACGCAGGACACCAGGGATCCATGCAGAGTATAAATCAGTAAAGATCAATGAACAGCAATGTCCAAGACGCCAACAGAAAAACAACCAGCAGAGGCACGTAAAACAACAAGCCAAGAAGGTAGCACAAATACGAGACGGGACAGTGGGTGGCCGCCCAACAAACTCCCGGATAGAAAACACCTGCCGCCCCAGCCCAGGAAGCAGGCACAGAACGTGTCTAACGACCCAGCACCAGAGACGGAGGAGGCAGACCCAAAGGACCGAAAAGGCAGGCAGACCGCCAAACGCACCCACTGACCAACCTCAGAACCGGACAACCATATCCCCCAAGCCACAACAGCCAGCAGAGGCACGTAAAACAACAAGCCAAGAAGGTAGCACAAATACGAGATGGGACAGCGGGTGGCCGCCCAACAAAGTCCCGGATAGAAAACACCTGCCGCCCCAGCCCAGGAAGCAGGCACAGAACGTGTCTAACGACCCAGCACCAGAGACGGAGGAGGCAGACCCAAAGGACCGAAAAGGCAGGCAGACCGCCAAACGCACCCACTGACCAACCTCAGAACCAGACAACCATATCCCCCAAGCCACACCTGCACAGGAGACAAACAGGGCAGGAGAAAATGGAAAAACACCAGGGAACGAAGGTGGAAAAAAACGGAGAGTCGAGCGAACCACCAAGGAAGGGGGAACAAGGGACCCCCCAGCAGGTAAAACAGGAAGAATCACCTTCAGCTGCCAAAGAAAACTGGAGGAACCCCCAGGCAGAAAGACCGGAACAAGCCACAAACCAACCCAATCCTGCAGGAACTCCCAACAGGGAAAAGAAACGAGCAGAGCACCCATAGCACCCAACCGACGAGCAGAGGCGATGGCCAGCAAAAAAGCCACAGTAGCTGACAACCAGAACAAGACAGCTACCAGCAAGAGCTCAAAAGGGGGCAACATCAGACCCCCCCAAACAGCAGGCAAAAACCCAAGAAGGCACGAGTACAGGAGAGACCGGCCGACGAAGCCGAAAGCCTAGAAGAAACCGACTCACCAAAGGGGCAAAAACCACCAAGGAGGCTCCAGGACCCCGACAAGCACGAACCACCGCCCACTGAGAAGACAAAGCGGAAGGGGCAAGGCCCTGTAAAAAAAATAGTCCTGAGAAAATCCAACACAGAGGTAGGATCCCCCAGCACAGGAACGACCCAATGGGAAGAACACAAAGAGAAAAAAAGAACCCCAAAGACGACCACAGCACCCAAGGGCCGAAGGCCGACGTGACAACGGGATGCCACGAGCCACCACAGAGGAACAGCCCAAAGACGCCAACCACAGCCGCACAAGAGCCAGGCCGTCAGAAGCAAGTGACATCAGGGCAAAAACCAGCTGTGGACCAAAAAGCGGAGCCGGAGTCAATGAAGTCCGGCCAAACCCGACCCCCGCCAGCAGCAGCAGGAGCAGAAATCAAATACAGAGAGGCCAACGATACAGACACCTACACACACCCCCTTACATCCCCAGACTATGCAGGAGGAGAAATAGGAGGGAAGGCACACAGAAAGCCCGAAGGCCAAGGAAATGTGCAGGGGCCAAGCAAATCCACACCAAATCGAACCAAACAAAGAAAATGCGCTGCGGAAGCGAGCACAGAGGGCACAAAACAGAGGACAGGAGGAAACGGCCCAAGCAGCGTCTACGAACGAAAACGCAGACAGTCCCGAATACAAACTCAAAGCCCACAGAGGAGACACGGCCCAGAGAGAGCTGCGGGAGCCCGAACCACCAGAGGCACAAGACACACCAATGAGCCATAGTGTCGTGGGAACAACACATGGAAGCCAGCAGGAACAGAGACATGCAACTGGTCCCCCCAAAAAGGCCCAAGCAGCAAATAGCCACAGGAAGGCCAACACGAATCAAAAAACTCGGCTGCCACCAAGGACCCCAACGTGGCGCCCAACCCCAAGGACAGGCGTCCAAGGACAACAAGAGGAGAGAAGGGAGCTGAAAACGCACCCCAAACACCAGGTCGGGAGAGCAAAGCCACCAGGCCAAAGTAGGAACCAGAACAGGGGAGAGAGGAACCAGAGCCATGTAACCTGCACTGAAAAGGACCCAAAGAGCCAATCAGAAGAAACACCAAGGACAGGAGGAACAGGCAAACCCAAGGAACCACAGCCGTGGAGGCAGCCACCACCTCCTGGAACTGCAACCAACCCCAAAGGGCAGAAGAGCGACCCAGCAGGACCCACAAAAGAGCCAACAGGGAAGAGAACCGAGCCGGAGGGTGAAAACAACCCCCTGCAAAGTGACAAACAGACCCCGAGAAACCGAAGGCCCCGAACAGGAACCAGAAGAAAAATGGCCAGAACCACAACGACCCCAGTAACCGGAGCAAGGCCACAACGCCACCATCACCAGAGCAGTCACAAGGAGGGTGGAAGCAGAAACCGGACAAAAGCCACACAGGGAAAAGCCAACAGCACCCCCCAGGCGGTCACCCACCCAGGTATGGACCAAACCTGACCCTGCATAACATAGAACAACAGGTGCAAGCAGAACGGAACCGCCAACTAGCAAAAAACCTGCACAGCAGGAGCCAGTACCGCGGAAAAAACCTGGGGAACAGGAGAGAGGCCGAAAGGCAACACCCGAAACAGAGAAAGGAACCCATCCACAGCAAACCGCAGGAACCGGGGACCAGCCAGACGGATGGAACGTGAAAAACAGACAGCACCCAAATCCAGGAAAGCCCAAAAAAAAAAAAAAATACAACCACCAGGAAGAGGGGAATGACAGACCGCAAGGGGAACAACCGACCAGCTGCACCAAATGGTATAAAGCCCCGGGACACAGAACCGTGCAGAAAGGAACCAACGGGCGCCAGGACCAAGAACAAAGAGGAAGAGGAACCTTAGCCCCGCTCCGCCACCGGAACCAGCACAACAGCGCCCAGAGACAAAAAGAGACCGACGCCCAAAGAAGAAGGTTAATGCAACACGGGTCAAAGGACAACAGAGCAACTGTGAAAACAGCCCAAAAAGGGGGACAGCCCGGAAAGGAATCCGGAAACAAAGAGCGAAGACCGACAGGACCCACCAGTCGGAAAGCAGACCGGACCAACAAGCCAGGAACAACGGATCCGAGCCCCCATAACCATAACAAAAACAGCAACGGAGACAGGGAACCCACTGCCAGATGAACACCAGGAGTGGGACACAGACCCAAAGAAAAAGAGATGCAACTGCAACCACCAGGTCACAGAGACCCCCCTCCCAGGGTACAACAATACCCAAAGCCCTGGACGACCAACACCCAGGGGCAGCCGTAGGCGCAACAGAGGCCAGGAACCAAACGGAACACAGCCTCCCCCACCCCCGACCACGAAAGGGCCGAGAAGAAGACAGAGCACCACCACACAGACCGTCAGTAGAGGGAGCCAAAAATAGGCAAAAGGGGAGAGTTTTCCCTAATCAACCCAGAAAGGACTGGGAAATAATGTGACAAGAAACAAAATTCCTTTCTGTGTATTTCAATTTAGAACTCAAATGTAACTTGTAGAACAAGACACCTTCCCAGAAAACTATTCTGTGGTCAATTACTCCTATACTAATCAAACCATATAAGCAACATCCAGTCGCGACTGCATAGGTTCGCGATTAGTGTCCAATTATCTTTGAATTTCTCATCTTTTACAAATAACCCAGGTTCATTGATGATTTGTAAGCCCTTGGGGATAACTCCCTTATTGCAGTATTGAATAATAAATTCTGCATGAAGTTCTGTTCGAATCATTTTTTTCTTTAGATTCCGCAGTTTATTCCATTTATCATCATCACCTTTTGATAGGGTGACAGTATTAATACTTTTAGAAGACCCACCCAGGAGTTTTTTACATTGATCTTCCGAGAACCCAAAGGTTCGTAATGTATCCATAACTTGAGTGTGAACTCTCTGGCTACAGGAGCTGAGGTAAAGTAGGCAAAAGGAGAGAGTTTTCCCTAATCAACCCAGAAAGGACTGGGAAATAATGTGACAAGAAACAAAATTACTTTCTGTGTATTTCAATTTAGAACTCAAATGTAACTTGTAGAACAAGACACCTTCCTAGAAAACTATTCTGTGCTCAATTACTCATATACTAATCAAACCATAACATGAATTATATCAAAACCATATTTATTAAAAAAGGGTTCTCATCAAATGACTCAATATAAACAATTTCTTACACATAAAGTTTCATACATATTTCATCATCAATCACAACATATAATATTCAATACATAAATATACAGAAAATCAGTTAAAAAAGCCAGTATTGTCGACGCGTTTCGGTGCTTTGATGATTGGAACACCTTCCTCAGGACTTATGTTAAAAACATCTTCATTCTAAAAAAGTATATATAACAATAATTAGTATACAGTATATGAGGTTTTTATAAGTTTTTTACAGAAAGTTTTTTCTAAGCTCATACGGTGTCTTAAAAACGAGTAATAAATTATTCTTACATTTATAGCATTTTCAATTTGCGATACCAGTCTTGAATCCTGGAGTTGCCGTAGCCTTATGTTGTCTCCTGCAACTCTTGTTTTATCGTCAAAGGATCTGTTTGTACAATAATATCACATTTAGAATTATGATACCTCCATTGCTATAGTGCATTGTATCTATATCAGGACAACGAAAATGTCTTGCTTACTTATTAATTGTTCGTGGGCTTATGCGAGCACGTTGAAAAGCTTTACACGGTTTTGTTTTAAAGGTTTATGCCGGTTGTATGCACCTTTCCACTTCTTATTTTATGTGGCGGTTGTTGTGGTCATCTTTCCTCGTTTTACTTTGAGGCGAGTTTTATCATCTAAATAAACAATAAGATAAATTTTTCCATTTTATGGGCGCTATGTATGGATAACTGACATACAAGTATAAGGCTGTAAACTTTTTCAAGGATATACAATAAAGTGCTACAAGCTTTTTATTAACATATTTAAGGGAAGAAAGGGGACGCCTTAGGTCTTCCCATTTATTGTTATTTACTGTTCTGTATACGTGCATCCAGTATATGTAGGGTCTTTTTATCATTAAGGGCTGGGAATATACTCATAAGGATTAGAACATGCTCTCCCGAGTGACATACTAGTCAGGATAAAAGCATGATCTCACGGATGTTATTTAATAAACTCAATCTCTTAGACGAGCATTAAAAACTCCAATGAATTAATGGGCGTCCTACGATGAGCCGGGCTTCACGCCCATAACCCAGCCCCCTATCGTAGTTTGCCCGTAGTCTCCTCTTACCTCCGTTCGCGCCAGCTCGTGCAGCCTGCCCGGTCTCCCTGGTATCCAGTGTCAGTATGAACACTGTGCTGGTGCGGCTCTATTTATGTGTGCAGTAATTGTCCTTAATTGAATCATTACCTGCACCCTGATGTGGTTAACATGGAATACGTTCTCATAGGAGTAAGCGCCATGTTTGTAGTTTATGTTGGTCCGTATAGTGCAATTGTGTACACATTAGAAAACGGACTTGAACGGAAGATATACTTTTTAAATTATTAACCTTCCCTGTCTGTTCAAAGCATTTATATTTTATATGGGCCCCATTCAGAAAAATCATGAAGTGAAGATGCCCTATTTATTACTTTTACATGATATCTGGTGCCGAAGGATACACAGACGTTTACAGCGCTCGGGCGCTCTTTCTATATCAGACTCTTATCGTATTCTGGGAGTATTCTCTTATTACATCTTACTAGTATTAGTTGGTTTTATTAGCGGTTATTCAAGATTTACTTGCACAAGCGTATGTTCTATCTTATTTCTCAGAGCACGTCCGCCATTTTTGTAGTTTCAGTATTTTACGTGCAGCTACATCAGAGCAATGCATTGCGATACTTCAACTTGTTTCTATTTGGTACAAAGTTTTAGAGAGAGGACGCTCTTGTTGTTAAGACCTGCAGTATGTAAGTGAACCAACCAAATAATTATTATAGGCAATTTATACAAGGGGATCAAAATACGGGATTAATTCCAAATAGCGCTGTATCTATCATGTATAAATGCATATGTGAAAATCTTATGCATATAGTATGTGTATATGAATCTTATGCGTTCACTATATATATATGTCCCATTCAACCAGAGCGTCCTTTAACAATGGTTTGACAATGATCAGAAAACAGTGTAATGCCTATATATAATACCAATAAGGTATTAATATCTGCAATCACGAGTATTGTCTGTTATGATCACATTTAGTATGACATTTCCGTTCCTAGTGAATCCAAATCAGTGTTCAAGCAGGGCACATTCCTATGCTCAAGAAACCACTGTACAATCTTATCAATTCCATGTAAGGCACATGGTATTCATACAATTACAGTGTATTGTGAGGAGATTTGTATTCATACTCTCCCGCTCTCTTTTGATTGAACCACGTGCAAAGAGACATCAGTTAAATCCACATCGTTATACATCATGATTTGGTTCACCCGACCCAAGCATCAAAAAAACTGTTATAATTGTCAGTTATATGGCATAAATCTTTAGGACTACTCTTAGCATCTATACCCTTAATTTATATCTGTTGTGCTTTCAGGTTACCTGACTAATCTTTCCCATTCTTCTCTGCTGTTAAGGCCATCATTATATGTCCTAAACTTAGACATAAAGAACTGTTCCCTTTGTTTGCGTTTTGTGTCCATATCTCCTCCTCTCATCGTTGTCTTTATTTTTTCCACTATGAACCATTTAAGTTCATCATCTTTATGTTTTTCTATGGTCCAGTGGTCAACTAATGGAGCATTTTTCTTGCGATTTTTAAGGGCTGATCTGTGTTCGGACAAACGCAGTCGCACCTCACGTCCAGTTTCGCCGATATATCCCTTCTGACATGGGCAAATTATTAGGTATATGACATTGGACGTTCTGCAGTTTACATGATCATTCATCCAATGTGATATGCCATTCAATTCTATTTTGTCAGATTGGACAATGGACTTACAATGAGAACAGGACCCACATGGCTGATTTCCTCGAATAGGCTTTCCTTGGTCAATGCTCAGTGGCCTACCTCTTTTAGGTTCTTGATATGTGTGGACCAAGCAGTTACGGATAGTCCTATTTCTCCTGTAAGAGAAAATTGGTTTCGGTAGAGGGATCTTTCCTTCTTTGTTTAAGATAGACCAATTTTTATTGATCAGATTTTTGATTTTTGAGCTTATACCATTGTAATTTGAAACCATTATGATGGTATTTTCAGGTTGTTGACGTCTGTTATTAGGTTCAAAGAGAGATTCTCTATTTTGATATTTAGCTCTTTTGTAGCTTTCTCTTATTAATCTCTTGGGGTAACCTTGTTGGAGTAATTTAGTTTTCAGATTCTCTGCATGCTTTTCAAAGGTGTTTTTGTCAGTACAGTTCCGTCTTATTCTAATAAATTGGCTATAGGGGATCCCATCTTTTTGGCTTTTGGGGTGGTACCTGTTATGGTGGAGCAGTGTGTTTCTATCAGAGGGTTTTACGAAAAGCTCAACACATAACTTGCCTTCATGTGCCATGATTTTAATGTCCAAGAAGTCAACTGCCACTTGACTCTTGTTGGCTGTGAATTTGAGGTTTCTGTCCCCACAGTTTAGCCACTCTAAAAATACAATAAGGTCAGTCTCACTACTTTCCCAGATGAAAAAAACATTGTCTATAAATCTAGACCAATGTTTGATGTTTTCGTAGAACGGGCTCACTTCATTGTATATATGTTGTTTCTCGAAATTTATCACATACAGGCAGGCAAGGCTCGGCGCACAAGTAGCACCCATGCTTGTGCCCTTTATTTGACAAAAAAAGTCACTATTAAACAAAAAATATTGTTCAAAAGGAAAGTTTCAATGCACTCAACAATAAATGCATTCTGTGCCATGAGGTATCCTTCCTCATCGCTCAGAATGTCTTTCATCATATTAATAGTATCATGTTGAGGTATGTTGGAGTACAAGGACTCAATGTCCAAGCAAACCAACCATTGGGTTTCATTATTGAAACTAATGCCTTCAACTTTTGATATCATGTCTTTAGTGTCCTTTATGTAGGATGGTAACATTTCTACTAAAGGTCGAATAAAGTGGTCCGCATATTTGCTGAGTGGCTCCGTGATGGAATCTATGCCTGACACTATGGGCCGCATAGGCGGATCCCTTATATCTTTGTGGACTTTAGGGAGCCCATAAAGGGCAGGTATTTTGGGATGATTGTTGACCAGAAAGTTGTACTCATCCTCACAAATAATACAGTCCTCCTTAGCTAAGGTGACTATACTTCTAACTTTCTTCTTCAATTTATTCCACTCACCTATATTAGATTTCCTATAATGGGAATCATTCTCGAGCAAGGCATACATTTTTTGGTTGTAATCTCTGGTGTTAAGAATCACAATACTTCCACCCTTGTCACCAGGTTTTATTGTAATGTCATCACAAGTTTGTAAATTAGTTAATGCCTCCTTTTCTACTTTAGATAGGTTACTGGTAGTCCATATTTTTCCGACTAGTATTTTTTCAAGTCCTATGGATATTACCTTCTCAAAAGTGTCAACCTCTTGACTCACCATTGTAATTTCTGGAGTCCAGGTTGAGAGTGGCTTGAGACCAGACATTTTGTTTTTGGGTCTATTCTCCTTATTTTCAAAAAATCGCTTTATCCTTATTTTGCGGAATAGGTCTCTGACATCCTTTTCTATTGTGTACCTACAGATACCAGTACTGGGGGCAAATCCTAATCCTTTCTCTAGGATACTTATCTCTCCTGCTGTTAATATTTTGTCAGAGAGATTTATTATGGATGCTTTTTGGGTGTGATTGTCTACTCCCAGTCCTTGTGACTGCGAGTTCTCATATAGGGTCTCCTTATCGTTCCCTCTTTTTGGCGGAAGCCCTGACGGCCCCTCCCCCGGGTCCTGAATCCACGGGTATGTCTCTTTTGTTATTGGCCTAAAAAAACTTGATAATCATGAAAGTCCTCTGCGCTCTCTTCTATGGATTCATTACGCTTACTGTTATCTTGTGCTCTTTCAGCCTCTGAGTCACTTTTATTGTATTAAGTGTCTGAGAAAGTCACATTTTTCTTAAAAAATTTATTTTTATTGTACTTATAAGGACGATTGTTATACTCATTAGGAACAGGTTGATCAAAATAGTCTTTTTGGAGATATGGGTATACCAGTTCTAATTTAAAATTGGCTACATCTTTTCTCAGTTTGTTAGTTTTTTTATTTATCATATATTCTTGATAACCGGTGATATCTTCTTTTATTTCCACTAGTTTTTTTATCGCATCCTCCAGCGCGGTTGATTCATTGAGTTCTTTCTCGAGCTTATCTATCTCTTCCCGTTCAATTATCAAGAGTCCCTGTGCTGTGTCAATGATAAGCAACATCCAGTCGCGACTGCATAGGTTCGCGATTAGTGTCCAATTATCTTTGAATTTCTCATCTTTTACAAATAACCCAGGTTCATTGATGATTTGTAAGCCCTTGGGGATAACTCCCTTATTGCAGTATTGAATAATAAATTCTGCATGAAGTTCTGTTCGAATAATTTTTTTCTTTAGATTCCGCAGTTTATTCCATTTATCATCATCACCTTTTGATAGGGTGACAGTATTAATACTTTTAGAAGACCCACCCAGGAGTTTTTTACATTGATCTTCCGAGAACCCAAAGGTTCGTAATGTATCCATAACTTGAGTGTGAACTCTCTGGCTACAGGAGCTGAGGTAAAGTAGGCAAAAGGAGAGAGTTTTCCCTAATCAACCCAGAAAGGACTGGGAAATAATGTGACAAGAAACAAAATTACTTTCTGTGTATTTCAATTTAGAACTCAAATGTAACTTGTAGAACAAGACACCTTCCTAGAAAACTATTCTGTGCTCAATTACTCATATACTAATCAAACCATAACATGAATTATATCAAAACCATATTTATTAAAAAAGGGTTCTCATCAAATGACTCAATATAAACAATTTCTTACACATAAAGTTTCATACATATTTCATCATCAATCACAACATATAATATTCAATACATAAATATACAGAAAATCAGTTAAAAAAGCCAGTATTGTCGACGCGTTTCAGTGCTTTGATGATTGGAACACCTTCCTCAGGACTTATGTTAAAAACATCTTCATTCTAAAAAAGTATATATAACAATAATTAGTATACAGTATATGAGGTTTTTATAAGTTTTTTACAGAAAGTTTTTTCTAGGCTCATACGGTGTCTTAAACACGAGTAATAAATTATTCTTACATTTATAGCATTTTCAATTTGCGATACCAGTCTTGATCCTGGAGTTAAGGTAGCCTTATGTAGTCTCCTGCAACTCTTGTTTTATCGTCAAAGGATCTGTTTGTACAATAATATCACATTTAGAATTATGATACCTCCATTGCTATAGTGCATTGTATCTATATCTGGACAACGAAAATGTCTTGCTTACTTATTAATTGGTCGTGGGCTTATGCGAGCACGTTGAAAAGCTTCACACTGCTTTGTTTTAAAGGTTTATGCCGGTTGTATGCACCTTTCCACTTCTTATTTTATGTGGCGGTTGTTGTGGTCATCTTTCCTCGTTTTACTTTGAGGCGAGTTTTATCATCTAAATAAACGATAAGATAAATGTTTCCAATTTATGGGCGCTATGTATGGATAACTGACATACAAGTATAAGGCTGTAAACTTTTACAAGGATATACAATAAAGTGCTACAAGCTTTTTATTAACATATTTAAGGGAAGAAAGGGGACGCCTTAGGTCTTCCCATTTATTGTTATTTACTGTTCTGTATACGTGCATCCAGTATATGTAGGGTCTTTTTATCATTAAGGGCTGGGAATATACTCATAAGGATTAGAACATGCTCTCCCGAGTGACATACTAGTCAGGATAAAAGCATGCTCTCACGGGTGTTATTTAATAAACTCAATCTCTTAGACGAGCATTAAAAACTCCAATGAATTAATGGGCGTCCTACGATGAGCCGGGCTTCACGCCCATAACCCAGCCCCCTATCGTAGTTTGCCCGTAGCCTCCTCTTACCTCCGTTCGCGCCAGCTCGTGCAGCCTGCCCGGTCTCCCTGGTATCCAGTGTCAGTATGAACACTGTGCTGGTGCGGCTCTATTTATGTGTGCAGTAATTGTCCTTAATTGAATCATTACCCGCACCCTGATGTGGTTAACACGGAATACGTTCTCATAGGAGTAAGCGCCATGTTTGTAGTTTATGTTGGTCCGTATAGTGCAATAGTGTACACATTAGAAAACGGACTTGAACGGAAGATATACTTTTTAAATTATTAACCTTCCCTGTCTGTTCAAAGCATTTATATTTTATATGGGCCCCATTCAGAAAAATCATGAAGTGAAGATGCCCTATTTATTACTTTTACATGATATCGGGTGCCGAAGGATACACAGACGCTTACAGCGCTCGGGCGCTCTTTCTATATCATTCTCTTATCGTATTGTGGGAGTATTCTCTTATTACATCTTACTAGTATTAATTGGTTTTATTAGCGGTTATTCAAGATTTACTTGCGCAAGCGCATGTTCTATCTTATTTCTCAGAGCACCTCCGCCATTTTTGTAGTTTCAGTATTTTACGTGCAAAAAAGCCAAGGAGCCACAGAAAAACAGACAGTGGACCAAGACGCCAGGACCACGTCAGCCGAGGAGAAGACTCAACCCATCAAGCCAAGACAGAAAGGAAGGCCCGCAAACAGCCAAACTCCACACAACCCATGAGAAGGCACAGTGAAGTACAGGCCGAACAAGAGCCAGCACGCACCCCAAAAGAAGAAGCAACACATGGAAATGGAGGAAAGTAAGAGACAAAGTCCGCCAGGCGAAACCACCATTCCAGAAAACGAGGAAAACCCTGCGTATCTGCCGCAAGCCATGCATCAGACAGGATATCCAACAGGACAGCATGGAAGGAAAAGGTCAACCACCACAGAGTAAACAAACTGTGCGGAAAACCACACAGCATCCAGGGCCACAACCCAGCATCGCCCTAATAAAGACCTATCCTCAGGACAACGCAAAGTAGGCCCTGGCAGCGCATACTGGGCAGCCAATACCAACAACTGTGGAAAAGCACAGATTGAAACTATATCAACCCAGGTATTTGGACAGCATAGGCAGGAAGATCTCGTGAACACCAGTAGCCCTTCACAGTATTCAGCGCAGCCCCAGAATCTGCAAAAATGTCATCCACCTGCAGAACCTGGAAACTTTGCCGCATGGAAACAGGCCAGGCAGGCACAGGTGAAGACGACCCTTCACACATGGTGAGTGAACCCGAGCAATCGAACCAAACAGGAACCCACCACACAACAAAGGAAGTGCCCAGCAACCTCCAAGCAACACTGCCCCCAATCACCAAATCACACAACGTGAGACCGGTGAAAATTACAATGGGCAGCCCTGTAGTCTCCACCCACAGCCCCAGGTCAAAAGACCATGACCGTGTGGGCCGGACGCTGCATTAGAACCACAGCGCCGGAACGACCCGGGGCCAGGACACCACGAAAACTCCCCGCCCCAGCCCAGCACATGAACGGGGAGAGTCCCAGACCCCAGAACAGGAGCACAGCTGACCGGGGGACCGGAGCAGCCGCGCAGAGAGAAAAACCCACAGGAAACAATGCAGAAGTAAAAAACTGCAAATGAAATACTCCTGTGAAATTCACACAGAAAAATAACGCAGAAGCATAAAACTGCAAATGAAACACTCACAGCACCGTCCTGAAGAAAGCCAGAAACAGGAACCGGGAGCACCAGCGTTCCGACAGCCGTTGGAGCAGAAAAAAAAACAGGCATGGCGGTAGGTGGGAGGGGCTTATGTAACTTTTGAATACTGGCGTTGTGATTGGCTGGGTGGAGGCAGGACTGCCTCACGTTGTTAGGACTGGGACGGGGAGGACCCATGAGGGGGTAATGTGTAAGCATGTGTATGTGTAAGCATGTGTATTTGTGAGTGAAAGTGAAGGTCAAAGGCCATGTGAAGTCACTTCCGCTACCACTGGCAATCTGGTGAATAGATGTCCATGTCTAGAACCCTCTGAAAAAGTCGTGCGCATGCACCTAATTGGCCGTTCGCCTTTAGGATTGCATGAGGGTGCAAGATAAGACTTTAATTTGCACGCTTGCATTTCATGATCTATGAGAAATACAGCCTGATAATACTTTAATCTGCACGTTTGCATTTTAAAAACATATTTGGCATCCTAGGACTTTCCGAAAAAGTAGTGACACCTGGGACAGGCTGCTAGCTGGGGAACGGACACTAACATCAAAACCATGGGCTATCCCGGTACCCTGGAACTGCCTGACAAATTGCACGCATTAACTAATAAAAATAAATGTGGGACTTTTTCAACCTATGAGATAACTTGTAAAAACACCTCAACCTGAACCACTCGACAAGTTATGAGCCATCGCTGATGCTGCCCAAATTCTGAACACCTGCACCCTAAAACATCTCGTACCTCCGCAGGACGTTATTTTAATTTTACTTTCTTTTTTAAAGTACATCTTTTTTAACTCATTGGTCTCATACCCACTCAATGGTATAAATGCTTGATGTTTATCTTCCTTTGCTTTGTTCCAGGAATTTGATCTACTGTGTCTCTCGTTGTAAGATTTTAATTAATCAATACACGTAAAGCTACATACTTGCTGGTGTTCCTATGTCACTTTGGTTCAGTACCCTTGGGCGATGCTACTCGCGGCGCGGTGGGCCTTGAAACTGAAACAATGGTACTCAATTTTCATGGGAACATATTAAATGCGATGATTGCAAGGCGCCACCCCCCTTCGGGGAGTGGCGTCGTTAGTGGCAGCCAAAGGACCGACCCAGCAGAGGTTCACTTCCGGGTCAGCCGGCCCGGAAGTGAAAGTTAGGCGAAGACCAATGGAATCAGGGTTTATTGACGCCCCCGGAAGTAGTCACAGGGCGCCAGGCTTAAAAGCCTGCGTCCATCTTAGGGGCTTCCTCTTTTGTTCGCTGACCGCCCAGGAGTCGGACGTCGCGTGAAGAAGGCATCGCGGGACCGTCGCGTGAAGTGAGCAGCGAGGGTCAATCCGACTCGTGATCCAGGTTAGCGGGCCGTGCAGTGTGTTGCGTGGTTGCTCGAAGTATATGTACGCATATCTTGAAGCGTGCGTGTGATTTAAGTTGAGAGAGCGAACGGAGGCGGGGAAGCGTACCGCTCGGGGGGCGCGTTGAAATGCGAAGAGGGAACGGGTTGCAAGCATCGTGAGTTGCGCGCACACGGGAAGGCAGCGGAACGGGTGTGTGGCGGACGCGGAGTGACTAGGATCCCTTAGCGCTCTCAGCTCCCTACCGAACTACGTTAATTTTTTAAAAATTGAGTGAACGATAACGGAGCGCTGTGTCCAGCGCGGTAATTGTTAAAAGTACAATGAGGACTCCGCAAAGACCCGCTTTCGTAATCAGTATCATGCGGACAGCGGAAGTCACTGGGTAAAGCGTTTTTCTGCACGAAGTGGATGAGATACATTCCCCCCTCTCCACCTTCCAAGAATTTCAGGGATGGCGATCGCATGAGAGCCAGCAAGATATTTATGGGCTTTAAGGGTTGAGGCTCCTTGATGAGGTATTGGGACATCCTTTAGGAGAAGGTCATGCTTTAATAATGTTATTTAATTAATACATGGGGGCTTTACGTAGAAGATAACGGCATTATGTTTATACAAGGGCTGTTATCAAATATCAGGCACAAGCCCAATTTTTTATTTATTGTGAAGCTGGGTGAATGACTCTATAAGAAGGATTGCATTTAACATATGGGGGCTATGGAGAGAAGGGCTGTAAACGAGCAGTCAGGTTTCTTTTTGTCATCATACCCAGGGGGGCAAGCGCATGCGCATGAAGCACAACCTGATTCATTTGGGAGCAAGCTCAAGCCACGGTGGCTTACGCCTGGGAGAATAGGGTCTGGGCAAAGGAGAGCACGGTCTATCCAAATGCATGTAATGTCAGTTAAAGATTTTAACGCTTGTTTTCTTTAAGTGCAGGATGCCGCCAAAAAGGGCACGGAAGGGCAAAGAGCCCTCAGCCAAAAATGACGTGTACCTCGCTTTTACGGAGCTGCTGGAGTTCACGAAAGAAAAAGGCGTGGATTGGGTGATAAAGAACATGCGAGAGGGGGCTAGAGCAGACGCAAATTCTCAGGAAGAAAGAGGGAGAGGCAAGAGAGCGAGGCGTACGCCAGAAAGGTTTAAAGATGCAACAAAAGGCAAGCGGCCCAGGGCGGCAGAGCCCCAACCAGCATCACCAGGTGAGGAGGAGGTGCTAGAGACAATTGATTTGAATTCAGTAGCAGATAAGGACAAGGACGGCGTGGAGGGACAGCATGTTACTGCTAAGTCTACACAAATAGGAGGGAACCCTGTCACTCATGTGGGGGTGCCCTGTTCACAGGGTACGTTACCGCCAGTAGTGGCGCAACCAGGTAGCGGAGTGTCGCAAGTGTGGGTACAACCCGGAGGGGTCGCACAGTTACCAGGGATGCAATTATATGGTTCTCATGGGCAAGCAATTGGTAATGGCCCCATAAGCTCGATGATCCCCACCATGACATACCCGACAAGTGGGGGTCCCGTGATGATGAATGCTTACTCGAATTTAGGGTGTCCACCACAGACCCCAATGGCTAACACCGCTGTTGATTTATCTGTGTCTCCTAATAGCCAGATACAAGGGGGGGTCGGGGGACAACCGACAGGTCACCCAATGTTGGCATTCAGCCCGTTAATGTTTGGTTCATCCTCAATTACCCTATCGCCATCTACGGGGATCACCTGGCACGTTCCAGCAGATATAAAAGAAAAGATACTCAGAGGTGAATATGTAGATGTGTTCGACCTCATTAATGCAGGGGTGGCGTCAGGGAAGTCCAGAGGTGGGAAAGAGGGCGAATATAATCAAAAGAAGTCATGGGTAGAGTGGTCCATGAAGAATTGGATCACGGGATTTGCCATTTATGCTGCAGTTATACTGGAAAAATATCCCGTGTTGGGTCCTCAAATGATGAGTTACATATCCCTGATACATGGTGCTGCAGCTGAGTTTCCAGGCTTGGGGTGGTTAAAATATGATAAAATGTTCAGACAAATGAAAGCAGTCCACCCAGGCATATCATGGGACCAACGGGAGATCAATCTATGGCACACAGTGTTTTATTCTTCGCCCTCAACGTCTAAGACTAGTTCCCCCGCTCAGAGTCAGTCCTTTCGGAGTGACAAAGGAGTCGGTGATAAAAAACAGGCCTGCTGGCAGTTTAACAGAAATGAGTGTACTAGGGGGACCTCGTGCAAGTTCAAACACTGCTGTTCATACTGCAGAGGAACATCCCATCCAGAAATCAGATGTTTCAAGAAAACTGGAAATCCCAAAGAACAGTCCACACATAACATCCCAAAAGGAAAGCCACCTAAAACATCCGACAAGGCTCCCAACTCCCATTAAACGTCATGTCCTGACACACCTCCTTAGTAAGTATGACAAACTTGAGGAGGCGCAATTCCTGCTTCACGGCTTTACATTTGGTTTCCGTATCCCGTCTTCAGCCTCCCCCACTAATGTCCCGCCTCGCAATCAAAGCTCAGTGCTTCAGAACATGGAGGCAGCGCGAAGCAAGATCATGAAGGAAGTCTCCTTGGGGCGGGTCGTGGGTCCTTTCAAAAATCTACCTAACCCCGATCTGGTCTGCTCGCCGTTAGGATTAGTTCCTAAAAAAGAAGTGGGTAAATTCCGCCTGATACATAATCTATCAAGCCCCCCAGGCTCATCTGTCAATGATAAGTTAGACCCAGAACTGTGCACGGTGCGCTATACAACGTTCGACACAGCCATTGAAAAATTGCAGGCGTTGGGTGAGGGAGCCTTAATGGCCAAAGCCGATATTGAGTCAGCGTTTAGGTTACTTCCTGTTCACCCAGAAGATACCAGGTTGTTGGGTTTCACTTTTGATGATAACTACTTCATAGACTTGTGCATGCCCATCGGATGTTCTATTGCTTGTGCAGTTTTCGAGACTTTTGCCAGGTTCTTAGAATGGGCGGTGGAGCAATTCCTGACCTCAGACAAATCCCATGCTGTAGTACACTACTTGGATGATTTTCTATTCATGGGCCCTAAGTGTTCCCAGTCATGCAGGAAGGCCCTGCTGGGCTTCCGGCACCTGGCTGAAGCTCTGGGGGTGCCCTTGGCGGTGGGAAAAACAGAAGGCCCAACTACATGTCTGACGTTTTTGGGCATTGAAATCGATACCAGAACAGGTGTGTGCAGGTTGCCTAAGACAAAAGTAGATGCCTTCAAGGCCGCAATTGATAGCTGCCTAGGAGCAAAGAAAGTAACTTTACACCAGTTACAAGTCCTCTTGGGCCAACTGAACTTTGCCTTGCGGGTCATACCAATGGGCAGGGCTTTCTCCAGGAGTATAGCGAGGGCAATGTCTGGGCTGCGTGCAAAGCACCACAGAGTGAGGTTATCAGCTGACGTGAGAAAGGACTTATTGATTTGAAAGTGTTTCTTGCAGGAATTCAATGGCACGGTGTTGTGGCGGTCAGCCAGCACCTCAAATGCCGACCTTGAGCTGTTCACTGATGCTGCAGGAAGTATTGGTTTTGGAGCGATTTTGGGCCCTAAGTGGTGCATGCAGCACTGGCCAGATGAATGGGTAGAACGAGGTCTGACCCGTAACGTTTCTTTCCTGGAGTTGTTCCCCATAGTAGTGGCGTTGCACTTGTGGGGGGATATGCTCTCAAACAGGCACATTGTATTTTGGTCAGACAGCATGTCAGTAGTGATGGTGATCAATAACCAGAGAGCAACCTGCACATGGGTGCTCCGTCTTTTAAAAGAGTTAATATTGCAATGCCTGAGCCACAATGTCCATTTCACTGCTAGGCATGTTCCTGGTGTTGAGAACAAAGCGGCTGATGCGTTATCTCGTTTTAAGTTGACAGAATTCCGTGCACTTTGGCCGCAAGCAGAGAAGACAATGACAGCTTTCCCAGCCGAGCTATGGAAGTTTGGTGCCCCACTGCCTCCGAGTTGATAACAGCATCCTTGGCCCCCAAGACTAAGCGTATGTATCAAAAGTCTTGGGAATGTTATAAGACATACTTAAGTGGAGCGGGCCTAGTGGATGCTTTTGTGCCTCAGAGCGTGTTAGGATTCATAGTACAGCAGAAAGAGAAGGGGAAATCAGTGGCATTTATGAAGAGGCAATTATCAGCATTGGCATTCTATGCGGGGTTGCAGGGAGTTACAGACCCAACGAAGGACCAGAGGGTAAGAAGAGCGGTGAAGGGTTGGGAGCGCTTGACGCCTGGGGCAAAGGACTCCAGAAGGCCTATAGATGTAGGGAAGTTGGTAAAAATCTTGGAGGCATTGCCGCTCGTTTGTTTTTCCCCATATGAGACCCAATTATTTAGGGTGGCCTACGTTTTAGCCTTTTGTGGAGCACTACGAATCTCTGAATTACTCCCGGCATCTAAAACAGATAGGGAGGGAGGCCTAAGGTGTGCAGACATAATAGAGTCAGTAGATGTCCTGAGACTCAGAGTTCGAAGGTCAAAAACGGACCCTTTAGGAAAACGGGCTTGGTTACAATTGGGTAGGGTAGAGGGGGAGCCTTTCTGTCCGGTTAACCTGATGAGAGAGTTCATGCAAGCCAGGCCTCAAGGGGCTGATGATAGAGTACTGGTTCACAAGAATGGCCTGCCCCTCACCAGGTTCCAATTTACAATGGTGGAAAAAATGACCTTGGCTAAGATAGGGGTTGACCCGACCGACTTTACATCCCATTCTTTTCGGATTGGTGCAGCAACAACAGCTGCTGGCCTGGGGCTGCCCGAACAGGCGTTTAAGAGATTGGGTTGTTGGAAATCCGCATGTTACGAACGTTATGCCCGCCCGCAATTAGTTTAACAGTCTTTACCATTACTTTTCCGCCCCTTCTGCCTAAAGACCGTTCTTACCGTGTTTCTTAATGTTTACTATAGGTACCTCCCCTCAGAGAATCCAAATATGTTGGTGCGGCCACTCCTTCATTCGCAGGGCTGGGGTGATCTTCAAAGAGACGCTCGAAAAAAGGGTGCACATGGTGCAAGGATGTGATCATCATTGGGTGGGGATAGGCGGGCAGCTCCTAGCTGACGTCCCGAAGGATTTAAAGGCGGCTTTGGCCAGGGGCATGCCTTATCCAGATGTATTTGTGTTGCACTGTGGAGGCAACGATATGATTCCGGCCGGAAGGAGAGGAGTGAAGGAATTCTTGTTTGCTACCCTAGCAGCGGTCAAAAATATTTTGCCTGAGGCTATATTATTATGGTCTGAAGTCATCCCGAGGTTGGTATGGTCGCGGGGCGCACCCATGAAAGCGGTGAATAAATCAATAAAGTGGTTAAATCAGTCGGTGGCAGAAATCCTGCAGAAATCCAGCATTAGAACTATCCGTCACAAGTTGATACAAACGTCCAGGCCGGATTTATATGCGGAGGATGGAGTGCACCTTTCAGAGGCGGGCACTGAGATATTTATAGAAACAGTCTTAGGAGCCATCTCCGAAGCTCTCGAGCGCGGGGGGGGGAGGTCGAGTCCGCCAGTAAACGCCTCGCCCTGTGGCGGGGTTCCGGACAAGAATACCACGGGAACTTCTTGTCCAGTGACAGTTTTACCTCAGAACAGGTTTTCTAAATCATCATGGACTCCGGGCTGGCGGGAGAGTTGGGGCTGACCTGCTGGTGGCCTTGGCTTCTCCAGCCCTACCCCGGAAGCCGCTGGTTGCCCAAGTGGTGGCACATTATTCACCTGCGGCTCTGTTGACCGGAAGGGGGTTAACGTAAAGAGAGCAGGCTATCTGGGTTGTGACCTGCTGGCGCAACCCGAAGTTAAGCCAAATGCCCATTGGAGAATGGGCGGTAAAAGAGTGTATATATATATAAGAGTGAGTTTTTTAATGCTGTGATGTAAAAATAATTTGGACTATAAATAAAGAAATGGGGGCCAATGAAGTAATTGACCTGTGAACTTAATTTTAATAAACATGCACACTGCAGAAAATCAAGCAAGACTCCCGAGTTTAATTGTTGAAGGGGGCCTCTCTTTAATGCATGCATTGGAGGGGGAGAGTGCACTTTGTATGCCATCTATGCAAGGCGCCACCCCCCTTCGGGGAGTGGCGTCGTTAGTGACAGCCAAAGGGCCGACCCAGCAGAGGTTCACTTCCGGGTCAGCCGACCCGGAAGTAAAAGTTAGGCGAAGACCAATGGAATCAGGGTTTATTGACACCCCCGGAAGTAGTCACAGGGCGCCAGGCTTAAAAGCCTGCGTCCATCTTAGGGGCTTCCTCTTTTGTTCGCTGACCACCCAGGAGTCGGACGTCGCGTGAAGAAGGCACCCACCCACCCATCCCTAAAATTAGGACTTCAGGCAGGGCAGTAGCGGGGTTCCGGACAAGAATACCACGGGAACTTCTTGTCCAGTGACAGTTTTACCTCAGAACAGGTTTTCTAAATCATCATGGACTCCGGGCTGGCGGGAGAGTTGGGGCTGACCTGCTGGTGGCCTTGGCTTCTCCAGCCCTACCCCGGAAGCCGCTGGTTGCCCAAGTGGTGGCACATTATTCACCTGCGGCTCTGTTGACCGGAAGGGGGTTAACGTAAAGAGAGCAGGCTATCTGGGTTGTGGCCTGCTGGCGCAACCCGAAGTTAAACCAAATGCCCATTGGAGAATGGGCGGTAAAGAGTGTATATGTATATAAGGGTGAGTTTTTTAATGCTGTGATGTAAAAATAATTTGGACTATAAATAAAGAAATGGGGGTCAATGAAGTAATTAACCTGTGAACTTAATTTTAATAAACATGCACACTGCAGAAAATCAAGCAAGACTCCCGAGTTTAATTGTTGAAGGGGGCCTCTCTTTAATGCATGCATTGGGGGGGGAGAGTGCACTTTGTATGCCATCTATAATTGTGCATAGAACTGGGTGAGAGAAGGAAACGGGCGCGGAGGGAATTACACCGGAAGCGATGTTTGATCTAGAAAGAAATATGCTTTACCAAGAGCTGGAACCTGCCATCCGGAAGTAACCAAATGAGTGATGTTCGGAAGTGGGAAAATGCACGTGAAAGTGATTATAACAGTTCAGTGTGCTAAACACCTTAATCACATTAATCCAGATACAGGGCACGACCAGATCACGTGTAGCTCGGCTCAAAGTTGTAGCAAAACTTTCCACAGACAAGGCTGCCGTGTCTTCTGCCTATACTTTAAATAACGTCTGATGGCCTGTGGTGTGGGGGGCTAAACCAACCTTGTGACAGACACCACAGCTAAGTAGCAAGCAGGTTATCGACCACCACGCTGCTGCCTTCCACAGCACCGCTGCATAAGAGTTACTGTTGCAGCCCTTGAAGTATGTAAAAGCAGATAGCGTGTACTCAGTCATCCGCCATCTGGTAGCGTAATACAAAATGCTAGGACCCCCTGCAGAATATGAAGGCGCTACCCTGGTTTTCCCACATCTCACATACATTAATTGGCCTTGGGCTGCATGTGGACCCTCTGAAGGGCTGTGGGCTCCCTGATTGGTTGCCCTCCTTCCCAAACCCCCGCCGCAGAAGCTGCAAGATCCGGTGTTACGCCCTGGACCCAGTGTTTGTCATAAATCATAGCTACTGTAGGGTGATGACACGCGCACCACAGAAGAGCTCGTTACAGAAAATCATAAAAATGTTTTTTTAAAAAATAAGCTTAAGCACAGAGCAGCAGGGAATCCGTTTAACTAAGGAAACCATGTGTACAGATACAATTCTCTGTTCGGAGCCCATTGCCTTCTAACGACCCAACGAAGCCCATTCATCGCCTCTGTGTCGAGTGGAGCGAAGCCACTCTCATTGTTGCCTCTGTTGGCACGTCTATCGCACATACATTAAGTGGGATTACGGCCCCAAGCCATGTTTGGAATTCTGGAGGCCAGGTGGGCTACATATGGCCGCGTCAGGAAGCTATGACGCAACCAGCGCCGGCCGCTAAAGGCTTCAACAAAAGGCTGCACTGACGTGATCTCATGGTTGTCCTTGGGGGACCTAGACAAAGGGGACAGGGCGCACAGCCAGCAAGACTACCTACCATAAATAACAACCTGGTTACTTTCCCTTTAAATACCGAAGATTTACAACACGTTCCACGCAGAGCACGTACAGGGGCATTTGTTCCGGGTACGGCTGCCTGCATCGAAGCCATGTGGGCTCGTGTGTATCTCAGGCCTTCCTCTAGCACATCTGGCCTAGTTTTCAGTTCCCTTCGTGACCGTGGAGTTAACCACATCCAGCCCATCCCGCCTCACCAGCGCAGGGCACATTTGGAAGCAATTTTACCTGTCACGCTTCAAGGAGATTCAACCAGTGGAAGGGAGCATAATGCAAACAAGGAGGGATTCGGCTAGCTCTTTCTGTCATGCTGGATTTTAAGCACACGAAAATGTAGTATTGTAAATGGACAATGCCATGTCGCCATCTGCAAAGAGGTATAACGGAACGTTACAGAGAACCTGGGCGAAGTCTCCAACTGACTACACAACATTCATGCAGAATCTTTTGATATGGCGGAAGCTGTAATCAGCGCCATATTTTTGGTCACTGGTTTGTCTTTTCTTTTCTTCTGTCTTGTTCGCTCCCTTGCGCCTGTAATCTCCCACTCTTTCTGTCTTACTTTCGCTAACTTTTTGTCTGTTTTGCTTCCTCTATTTCTGTCGCCTGCACTTGGTCCTTCCTTTCTCTTTTCCCTTGTCTCTTAATTCTTTCTATCAATTTATGCCTCTCTCTTTTACTTTCTCTCAGTTTTTGGGGGGGGGGGGGGAGGGGGAGGGGGGAGTTTTTATAGCGCAAACTTGACCCAAAGGTATCAGAGCGCTTTAAATGAGCACCAGTTGCATTGGACACAGACACATTATTTTTTTTTGTTAGGCCGAGGGAGTTTAAGAGATTTCCACAGAATCACAGGATGTTGAGCGTCCCTGCCGAGCCTCGAACCTGGTCCCCCAGCTTTGAGGTCGACCTTATAGCCATCAGGCCACATCCACTCTCCTGCTGTCACTCCACTCAGTTTCTCCCTTGTCTCCTCACTTTTGCGTCTTCTATGTTCGTGTCCATCTTTATCTCTCTTTGAATGTTTATCTATGTGTCTCTCTTGTCTATCTCTTATCAGTGGTGCTTTAGAACAAGGGTGGACTGGGCTCCAAGTAGGGGAATGGACCCACATGCCCTTAAAATATGGATATAACCTGGGTGCAGTGGGTATGTCATACTCCTGGGTACTTGTGTCACTGCCGCCGCTGCATATTGCTCACTGAATTCCTCATTCTCCTTGTATTTCCTCTCCCTTCATCTACATCGTTTTCTCACCGCATTTCCTTCCTTCCTTTCACGTTGCACCCTGTGTTTCCAATTACACTCAGTCGCTCTTCCCTCTCTATCTCAGTTATCCTTACATCTTTACATCCTTTCTCCCTTTTTACTTTCTATTCTACCCTTGACTGGCTAATTGTTCTCGTCCCTTTCCCTTCTCCCTCTTATCTGTCATCCTCTATCTTAACATTATTACTTTGCTTCTCTATCTCTCAACTTTCCTCCCTTAATCTCCCCCTCTTTTAGTTTTTCTCCTTCCTGTCCACGTGTGTCTGTTCTGATCTCCCTTCACTGGTTAGTCCTTATCTCCTTCATTTTCCTCACATGTTTCATTCCTTGCTACATTTTGCCCTCTCCCTTTCTGTCTTCCCCACTTCTCCTTCGTCCATCACCACTCGTTTTCTTTTACCCCATTCTGTGTTCTTGCTTGCTCTTTCTTTCTCTGTCCTTTCAATTTCTGCAATCCATTGCCATGAAATATTTCCTCTTCCTCACTCCTTTTCACATCTCCTTCCTCTCTCTTCCTCCCCATCACCTTCTTTCCTTTTTCCGTTCATTCATTATTTGTCTCTCCTCTCCTCTCCTCTCCTCTCCTCTCCTCTCCTCTCCGCCGGGACACTCTGTGGAGTAGCTGTGCACTTTATAAGTAATTATTTCATTCATTCATCAATTCAAGACAAAGATTACAGAAAAATTGAATGCCAGTTGTAAGAAGATGGCTCTCTATATAGTGTACTAAAGAGAAGTACACTGTGCAGGAAGTCCAGAGAATCCCCAATTTGTACACATAGGTAAAAGCTGATAATTCTAATGCACTTTATTTCCTAGTGCGAGCAGTTAGGCTTATCAGAGTGTAGTGCTAAGCATTTGTTGTCACACACACACCGGCAATAAATGAGACACACACTCAAGGATAAATCTGAGCCAATTTGTAAAAATAAAGACAATGTTTATGTATTTTTAGAGACCAAGAAGACAGTTCTAAGGTTAGTAAATTTCGTGTTACGATTTTTAATGAGTTTTGAAAATATATCACATTTGTGCGCAATTGTGCACCATAGGAATCAATGGGAAGAATATTGAAAATAGCATATAAAATCAGGCAATGCTTTCACGAAGTTCACCTTCTCCTTATAGGTTGATGTCGGGACCAGGTTCAGCAGGAGAAGTTCGGGAGCATCCCAGATCAGACAGGAGTAGAGTGCTGAAGGTCTTGGAAATTGGTGCTCAAAGTCGAAGGGGGCCACTTGAAAATCCACTGCACTGCTGGACTTACAGGTAAGACCGGTGGGTCTCCTTGGAGGGAGGAGGTTGCAAGGGCCTGGGGACCACAGGAACAGAGGTGGTTGGCCGGTGCCAGTGTGTCCGGGTGCAGAGCAAACACATCAGCCAGGCATCGTATGTGTCTAGGGTTCTCGAGGTCAGGAGTAGGCAACTTGGAGAGGCGATCTTGGGACAGCTGGGTCACTCAGTAAGTGGGTCTTGGGTGTCTCCATGTCCATTGATGGTTGCTTGCTTTTGGTGCTTTGGGAGTCTGGAGTGGACTCTTCTTCATTGTTTTTACCGTTGACGGTCCTGTACATCGAGTATTGGTACTCTGCGGCTTCAGTAGGTTCTGGCGCCTCCAAACTTGGTGGAGAGGCAGCTCCGGCCCTCTGGAGCTGTCGTACCTCTTCTTGCTTTGGTGCTGCATCAAGGTCATCAGGGAGCAGCAAGTTGTCAAACCAGATTTCATGGAACCGGTGCCTGCTGTGCGCAGGGGAGTGATACCTTCACTCCAACAGAGCTTCTCAGTGATTTCTTGAAGGCTGCAGGTGCTTTGGGGTTCTTAGAGTCCTTTCAGGTTTCAGGCCAACTCAGCAGTAGCGATTGTCAAGTCCTTCTTCCAGCTGGCAGGGTTTGCCACTTTTTCTTCTGCAGCAGGGCATCTGTTCTCCTGTAGTAGGTCTTCTTTTGTCCTGGTCTTTTTTGTTCCGATGATTCTGAGGCTCAGGTCTTGGGAAGCCACCTAAATACTCAATTTAGGGGCATTACAAAGGGAGACCCGTAATAGCCAATGGGCTGTCTACCTTTACGGTGTCTACACCCTTTAATGACCACTTCCTGTGGGAAGAGGCACTACCCTAGCCCTGATAGGCGGTTTTGCCACCATCTCAAATGGTGGAATTTCAGGGGAGGGTTTCACCCCACCTACTCCGCCTCGGGGGTGTTGCAGGCTTAGGAGAGACCCTCCTCCTAATCTAACTAATTTTCCCACCTTTCCTCCCACCAAAAGTGGAGCAGGAAAGGGGGCTTGGCCTCCCTCACTATCTGGGCGTTCCTGGGTTGGATTTCAAAGAAGACATTGCCTTTGAAGCTTCCTGCCTGGGAAGGCCATCGCGTCCTGGAGGAGGTGTGAAACACCACCACCCAGAGCAGGTATTGTTTCTGTCCTCTGAGAGCACTGGCTCTCACCCCATGAGGTCAGAAAGGTGTCTGCTGATAGCAGGCTGGTGAAAACAAGACAGGTACCCAATTAGTGTTTGTTTAGGTTTCAGGGGTTCCTCTAAAAGGGTCTTCAGTGTATTATTATTAAATCCAACCCTGGCATCAGTGAGGACGTATGAAGATAAGATGTTTGGTACCAAACAACTTAGAAATCAGTGGGGCAACCATGGAGCTAGGAAACTCGTGTTGACATGTACTTTGTATGCCTTCCCTGTTCACTTACAACATCACAGAATGGACTGGACATTGTAGGGGCATATCTGCTCATGCTGATATTCCCACACATAGGATATAGTGCACCTTGCCCTAGTTCTAAAGGCCTGCAGTAAAGGTGACTTAGCTATATCTTATGTAGTGTATCGTTGGCATGGCACACAGGGCTGTGTGCCATGTCGACTCTTTGGATTTTCATTAATATATGGTACCCACCCAAAGGAATTGATACTACACCTGCTGTGTTGCAGCAAAGGGTGATTCCACTGAATAATGACAAGTGATATGCCCATTAGGAGTGGCAGAGGACTGTGCCTAGCTGCGGACAGATTAAAAGTAAGCCTCACAGTATAGTAGCCTGAGACTTACCCTCCTTTGCTAACGTGTAAGTAAAAAAAAACTTTATTTGATCCAGATCTCTACTGAGGTCAACAAATACAAAATTAAAATAATTCCAAATACTCATAAAAATGCTTAGCTTCACTACAAGATGGTACATTGGTAATATTCAGCCACCAACTCAGACAACATTAGAATGAATTTGTTAGGATAGAATAAAATCTTGGATTATACTTCTTGTTTAAAACAGCTTCAAAAAGCTTTTTAAAAACTTAAACAGGTTATGACAAACATATTCATTGACCGGTGAGTTACACAATGTAATCAAATCTTGAGCAGAGAAAGCGTTATACTTTAGTTGAATTGGGATTATGTAACGTCGGCGGGCCTTAACTATGCTCTCATTAGGACAGATTAATAGAACGTGGAGCAAATCTTGTTGCCTGCCTTTACAAAGTTCACGTATACCTTTAGGGTTATTATTACCATCCCAGCTAGCTAAAAAAGTGGCTAAAGGGAGTATGCCCAAACGTAAAAGTAAAATATATCGCCTTACTCCATGCTCTAATTGAAAAAGCAAGTAAGGGACAGAAGATGTAAACTCCATTCGTTCAGCGAACCGTTTATAGTGCTTCAATTGACAACAGTGATCTTTATCAGATTCAAAACTGATTCTAGGGGCCAAGTGTTTTAAAAACAGTTTCAGATGTGCTGGAGTCCACTCCTGTAAAAGTGCAACCGTGCATTGAGAGACCTCCAAGGCTTTTACCATATTCTTATTAAAGGTGTACCCAGACGCTTCCTCTCTAAGAAACTCCAATTTTAACAAATGTCTTAAGGTGTCTGGGGCTGCATGTAGTAGATTGTATGCCCACCTAATAATATTACAAATCACTCTGGCAAAAGTTCCCGTAATCAATAGCTCAAGACGGATGGCTTGAACTGGGACCGACTGTGCCACTTTTATCAGTTTTCGAAGAATGGCCCCTTCTTTTACTTTTAATGATTGCCACATTTTAATTTGAGAATATTCCATGGCATATGATAAAATCGGAGGGATTTTCATATTATAGACTTCCAGCATATAATTAAAGGGTCTGTTTCCTGTGGAAAGATACAATCTCTTTAGAGCCCCAACATGGGAATCTACTTTCCGGCACAGGTGGCTAAGGTGGGCTTCATCTAGGAGATTGGAAGTGAATGTTCGACCCAGATAAACGTACTCACTTATGGACTCTATTGGCTTATCTCCTAGGAACCAAGTATAAGGCGAAGGCTTCCTTCTGTCCCTAAAGGAGAGCACTTTAGTTTTATTGAGATTTGGCATCAGGAAGTTTTCGGTTGCATAGAGATTTAGTTCATTCAAAGATCTTTGTAGACCTATCGGAGCCTGGTCAAGAATTACGATATTGTCTGCGAACATTAGACACAGTATATCGACTTGAGCTAATTTCGGAGGAAAATTATTTCTTTGAGAGAGACGCCTTGGGAGATCGCTGATATAAATAGAAAATAATAAAGGAGCTAGTAAGCATCCTTGTTTTAGCCCATTCTGCGAAGGGATAGGTTTAGTTAGGCCTTTTTCGGCCCCCATTTGAACTCTGCACCATGTAGATGTATGTAGGGCGATTATTATTGTTAGGAGATCTTTGGGTATCCCTAATTTAGCTAATTTTCTCCATAGTGTCGGACGGTCTACACTATCGAACGCAGTCGAAAAGTCGATAAAAGCACAATATAAAATTTGGCCATTTGACTTCACAAACTTATCTAGCACAGTTTGGAATACTGCAATATATATATTGTCCAATGTAGAGTGCTTTGAGCGAAACCCAGCCTGATACATAAGAATTACTTTCTTGGAAAAAGCCCAGTCTTTTAAATTTTCCAGAATTCAAGCAGCAAAGATCTTGCCGGAAGCGTCTAGGAGAGCTATTTGCCTATAGTTTGCAGGGTTTGTTCTAACGCCTTTTTTTTAAAGGGGTACGACCACACTCCCTCGCCAAGATTCAGGAATTTCACCATTTTCCAGGCAATATTGAAAAAGAGGGGCTAAAAATGTTCCCCAGTCATCAGAGTTTTTTTGTAAAACTTCGATAGGAATCTTATCCATTGCCGATGTAGACCTTGTAGAAGAAATCAGAGTAGAGATCTGAACAGCTTAGATTTCTATTGACTTTTGTTTGGGGAGTTTCATTAATGCCTGGTCCAGTCCGGGGGATAAAAGATCTTGATGGTTGGATTTATACAGCCTTAAGATATACTTTTCCCAATCTGATGATGATACAGGAGTTGCTTCAACCGCTTTCCGAATCCCCATCTGCGCAGAGATTATTTTCCTGAATGCTTTATTATTATTGTGCTTTACTGCTTGTTGGATGTCTACCCAGACACAGTCTCTCAGAGCTTGTCTTTCACTCTCCTTTTTCCATTGGAGTTGTTTTTTCAGTTTCCTTATTTCTCCTTGTCTATAGACGCTGAAAGAACTAAATTGCATTCTAGTCAATTTATTTAATTGTCGAGAAATATTGTTCTTCAGAGTTTTTCCTATCTGGCGTGTTTTAGTACATTCGCGTCTAGAACTACTACCTTGGAGTGAGGCGACTACCACCTGCAAGGTCACCTCGAATCCGATTATTGGATTACCGATCTTGCTTAGTGGTGTTAGCAATTCTTGTGTGATCATATCATTTGTTTTACTAATAGTTTTAGAATTCCAATGGATGCTTCCTGATTTCTGATATGAGACCGCCTGGCCTTCATAGGAATGGAGTGACTTTCGTGTGATTGTCTAGTGGAAAGCAATTTAACCTTTGAGAATAAGTTGAGGCTGCAGATGAAATAGTCTATGAGAGTAGACTTAGTCGGGCCAATCTGGTAAATGCCGCTGGAATATCGCCCTCTTTTCTCCCATTAATTATTACACCATTAATTGCTTCAATGGATGACAGCAACATTTTCCCCCTTTTATCTGCTTTTAATTCATCAGGAAAAACAGGAGTTGGAATTTAGCAGGCTTCTTCGTGTGGAGATTTCCCCCTGCTATATATTAATGAATTTGAGATCTTCCCGTTGAAGTCCCCAGCCATTATCATCATAAGGAATCACCTTACTTCTAATATTGATTCGATTTCCTTGAATGCTTTAATCAGGATTTGATCTTTTGAGGTTCCTGGTGGAAAATATATGTTAAAAAGTAAGAGTTCAGATGAAGACTTCAATCTTTCTTTCCGACACTTAAAGCTGATGCATTGAACATTTGGGAGTGATAGGTCGATTTCCTCCGGGTCCCAGTCGATCTCCTCTCTCAATAGGATTGCTATGCCTCCTTTTGCGTGACCCCTTCTGGAAGCCTCTGCTGCTTTTGCAAACACCACGTAATCTTTTATAGAGATCTGCAGGGGAGTATCTTGCACATATTTCCTTTCTATTTCTTCCGTTCTCAGTTGTTTAAAGTTATTAATAGAAATGCCTTTTATTCCTTCAACTTCCCTTACTCCTTTACATATCGAGCTTGCCTTCTTAACCATAACAATATCATAACCATTTTTATGAAGAGTGCTTTGTTCTTTAATTATGATAGCTGGGACGACGTTAGACTAAAACTCAACTCGGGCCACCGAGGAGTTTGTTTTGTCTGGAAAAGAGACTAATTTTATTTCACCGGAGGTTAACGAATAAAGCAGACTAATCTTATGAGCAATTCAACTATTCTTCCTCGATTTAATGGGCATTTGCCGCTAGAGAATATGTCTGCAAAATCTAGTACGTTTTGAAGTGAGACCTCTTGGTCGTCTTTAGCTTCTAATATGTCACCATTACCCTCTGTTTTATATTCTTTCTTATAGTCTTTTGGTTGTATGCAATTCGAGGGGTAACTCAGAGCTAGTGGATTAAATGTTTTACTGCCTTTTGTTTCCATTTGAGCGATTTTTGGAGAGGACTTCTGACAAGTATTACTATATGATCCATTGCTCTTGGGGAAGTTGGTTTCTTCCTTATCGTGTTTCAGCTTAACTTACTTTAAGAAATTTTATTTTCCGCAATGCTCTTTTTGATATTCTTTGTTTAACTTTTTTCTTCGACAGTTTTAGTAAATTCTTTTTCTCGGCCTTATGTTTCTCCTTTTTTTGGGTCGATCTTATTGGTTCCAGAGGAATTAATCTGATCTGAAGAGACACATCCCCTTTCCTCTCAGATATTCTAGAAGGGGAGAGTCCTGTTTTTTTGTTTTCATGCTATAAAGATCGGAAAGATAGAATTTGGTTTTTTGATGACACTCCCCTTATTTCTTCCTGGCCCTGGTTCTTTAAAAAGTTTTCGAAGAGAATGCATTTCATCGCCATTTGGGGAATTTATTTTCTGATTTTTTGGTATTTGATACTTTCCTATTTGGCTTCCCTTCTGTTTTTCCCCCTTATCTAGCATAGGCGAGATATAGGGGACCGAGGCAGTTACATGACACTTACTTATTCTGCCCACGTCATGCTGTGGGCTAAGACTTAGCATATGTGTCGTTTTAACTGGTAAATTTGACTGAGCCATTTGCTTTTTCCTTTTTTTGTCTACAAGATATTGAAGGATTCCGGTTTGAGTTTCTAAGATCTGATCTGAATTTTCCAAATTCTTTTCCAGAAGTATTAATATCGAGTCCATAATTCTCTGTAGTGACAGAATAGTATTAGAAACAGGATCTTGTCTGGGTACAGATTGAGGCATAATAAACGACGGGAACTCAGTAGATTGAGAGAGATTTTGATCTAATTCTAACAAATTTCTCGGTGTACTAGATAATATACGGATGGATTGCCTTTGAGCATTATTTGAGTCAAGATGAACAGGAGAAATGAGGTTAAGATCTGGTAGAGTAAAATCAGTTGGTTCAACTTGTCTTAAGTTCTCCTTTATTTTCGTTTTAGTGGATATTGTTGGAGGGTCTGTGTAGAGTGCTTAGTGTTATGTGTTCTGTTCTTTGATGTCACTTGCACGTGCAGTTAGTTCTCACAGATCACACGTGCTGTATGTTCTGTATTTGTGGTCGCGCATCTCTTGAAGAATGTTTATCTTCAAGAAATGCATTTCTCGAGGCGTCTTCAACCAGTAGCTTCCAACTGTGGCTTTAGGCACTCATACAGTTGAGGTTGCTGAGTGCAGACGTGCTCCTGTGGATACGCTGACTTCATGCAAATAAATCTTTCTGTTCAACCAGTTCGCCTCCTGACTGTTCCTGCATACAAATGATTCATTCTACTTCACATCTTGGCGACGATGGATTTTTTTTTTAACGAAAAACAGCGTATCACCTACTTTGCACGATCTTGAAATAAGCTCATCCATCGTTTAAAGGCTTCTCTGAATCTTCACGTCCTGAAAATCTGTCTCCAATTGACTTCTACGGCGAGAAAGCGGATATTTTAATCCTTTTTGAGGATTAACAAGTTCATTGGTGGTTCCTCTGTGACATGAGCGAGATCGTAGTCTCGTCTCGTACATACGTCATCACGCGCATGCGTGCAGGAACGTAATTACACATCGGGGCCATCTTGTATCGTCGGAAAGAGTTACCATGGTAACGATTTACCGATCGGAAAGAAAATAACCGATCGTGAGGAGAGAGAGCCTTACTGGTGAGCGCTTTCAAAATGATTTAAGTAAATCAAAGCGGATTACTCATAATTTTATTCCTGATTGAGAGACTTAAGTATTTTGAAGCGTTTTTCTTTCTTTTTTTTTTTTTAAAGGTGAAGTTTAAATTTTAAAGTTCTAAGACTATTTTACGGATTTTGCTGTCCTAAGTTTAAAAGGACTTTAATTACTTTATTAAAAAAAAGGAGAATGGCTGCAAATCAGCAGATTGTGAATTTGAATTACTTTTTACCAGTCCCTGGGAAACCTAAAGAACCATGGAGACTGTGGTTTAAAAATTTTGAAAGCTACTTGGTTGCCATAGGAGCGGATGAGTACTCTGCAAAGAGAAAAATGGCAATTCTTTACAGTAATTTGGGCAAAGAAGGAGGGCACATTTTTGACAATTTACCTAATCCACTGCCAGCTTCTGGTATTGGGAATGAAATGAATGAATATGCTGCTGCAATTTTGAAATTGAATAGGAAGTTCCTTGAACAGCCCAGTGTCATGCTTGAAAGGTTTAATTTTATGAAAAGACGTCAGGAGCAGGATGAGACTGTAGAAGAGTTCATTTCTGCACTAAGGAATCTTGCGGCAGAGTGAAATTTTGGGGCATACTTGGACTAAGCATGGGCGAATTTTGCGAATCTCGCGTTCGCGAATTTTGCGGATTTGCGAACTCGCAATCCGCAAAATCCGCGAATTCCCGCGAATTTGCGGATTTTTTTTTTTTTTTGTGTTCGCACGTGTTTCTGCCAGTTCGCGAGGGTTTTTACAATTTCGCAATTTGCGAACTTACCTGTCGGGTCGCAAGTTTTGCGAACTTGTTTCTACGTGTCCAGCCTGTTTGGGACACTCTTCTTCATCACTGCCACTCTCTGTCACCACTGCCACTCTCTGACTACTCATGCCACCCTCTGGCCCACCCATGCCACCCTCTGTTTCATCACCACACCCTCTGGTTGTCCAGTGTACATTATTTTCGGCAAAGCAAAGCACACCTTCCCTGCCTCAAGTGACCTGAATTAATTTGGGGCTGATTAATGTGTCACAGAATATTTTTTAGCTGGCACCTGCTTCCTTAGTGCTTCCTGATTAGTGATCTTTTGCACTTGCTAAGTGCTTTCATTGTTGCAAAATTAGTTACAACACCTGCCCTGCCCCAACTGACAATAATGAATTAGGGGCTGATTAATGGATTTTAACTTCCAGCCTGGCTCCTGCTTGTCTCCCTTAGCTGTAATTCAGGACCTTTGTGGCATATGTGTAACTATTCTGAGGTTCAGAGCAGGGTCACATAATAGTTGCAACTGGCAACTGAACTCTGGAGGGGCCCCTCAGGAAGCACTACAGGAAATGGCTACTAATGATGAGCCTGAACTTTTGAACCTGGTAAGTAGTTTCAGTTTTGCTAAGATCGTATTTCTGCAATTTAGCACTTACTCGCGGGGTGCGAAGTTGTACTGGCAAGCCGCGAACTCACGCAAACAGTGCGAGCAAGCCATAAAATCCGCTGCTCGCGGATTTGCGGATTTTGCGGGAGATTCGCGGATCTCGCGGATTGCGAATTTACCGAAAATCCGCAAAATCCGTGAGCGAAACGGATTTTCCGCCCATGCTTAACTTGGACACGGTTTTAAGAGACCAATTTGTGTACAACTGCTGCCACAAAAAAATACAAGAAAGAATATTGAGCTGCAGAGAGCCCTCCTTGTCTGAGGTTTTAGAAATAGCTAAAGGGATTGAGAGTTCAATTGTCTCTTCAAAGTGCATTACTGAAAACATTTCACCTTTTCATCAAACTGACTTGAGTGTGAATGCGGTATATTCCAGATATAGGCCATTTCAGAGACCATTTCAGAGGAGGTCAAGTGCATTTTGTTTTCGGTGTGGATCTAAGACACACCTTGGTAATAGTCCTGTTTGTCCAGCTCAAGGGAAAAAATGTACCTTTTGTCAAAGAAATGGGCACTTTCAATCTGTTTGTCGAAACAGAAAAGGTTTTCAAATTAATAATATTTCTTCCTTTACAGGTGAAGATTTGGATGTTCAGATTATTGACTCTGAAATGAAAAATGCAACCATTAGTTCTGTTGACATTGGTGCTTCTCAAGGGGGTCAACAGAGAAGTTTAGTAAAAAAGGAAATTCTTTCTATTCACTTAGTTTCCATTCTAATGGTTGATTCCATCGGTATGAATTTGAATTTGAATTTAAAATACTTGTAGAGCGCAGCGTTCACCAGACGGTTTCTTGGCGCTTTGAAGGCACAGTAAGCAGGAGCGAAGCAATAGATTGATTACTGCGGGAAAGCCTGATTGAACAGAAAAGTTTTCAAGCCCTTACGGAATAGGGAGTAGTGTTTGGTCGACCGCAGATGGTCGGGGAGGGAGTTCCAGAAGGTGGGTGCCAAAAATGAGAAATTGGCCCCTCCCCACTTTTTTCGCTTGTATCAGGGTACCTGTAGAAGGGATTGAGAAGATGAGCGAAGCTCTCTGGCGGGGACATATTCCTTTATCGGGGAGATGATAAAGGCAGGGGCTGATCCCTGGCGTGCCTGAAAAACCATGCAGCCAGTTTTAAAGAGGGAACGTTCCCTGACAGGCAATCAGTGGAGCGCCTTCAGTAACGGAGTTGAGTGGTGGGAGCGGGGGAGGCCGTACACTAGCCGGGCCACCTGGTTTTGCACCAGCTGGAGCTTTCGTAAACTGTAGGCTGGAATGCCGTTGTACAGGGCATTGGCGTAATCCAGCCGGGAGATCACTAACGCAGACATGATCAACTTAAGTGCCAAGGGGGAAAAAAAACGGGAGACAGTGCAAATAGTACGAAGAGTGAAAAAGCAGGAGGAGACGACAGAGCTAATTTGTGAGTGAAGGGTGAGGTGATTATTCATTTTGATGCCTAAGGTCTTAACTGTAGGAGAGGGAGTGGGAGGGGGACCCAAGGAAGAGGGCCAAAATAAAGAGTTCCAGGGACTGGAAGAGCCGCCAGTGAGAACCAACTCGGTTTTATCCGGGTTCAACTTCAGGTGGTTGTGGCTCATCCAGTCCCTGATGAAAATCATAATAGTCTGAAAGTTAGAGATAGAATGGGAAGAAGGAGAAAGGTTGAAAACGAGCTGGAGGTCATCCGCATAATTGTATACGGTGACCTCCAGCTGCTGAAGTGCGAAAATTAGAGGATAGATGTAAAGATTGAACAAAAGAGGGGAAAGAGAGGAGCCCTGGGGAACACCACAAGTGATCTTGAGTGGAGTTGCCGTGAAATCCCCCAACCAGACAGCCTGGGTGCGATCCCTCAGGAAGGACGATAGCCAGACCAGGGCTGAGCCCCCGATTCCCGCCGCTCTGATACGTGAAAGCAAGATGGAGTGGTCCACCGTATCAAAAGCGGCGGAGAGTGAAGGATCCTACTTGTGAGGTAATTGTTGATCACATAGCAATTGATATGATGGCAGATTCAGGCGCACCCATGACAATTATATCAGATGTTTTATTTAATACACTCTGGTCTTGCAAAGTTACACTTGAACCTATGGATGTCATACCAAAGAGATATGGGGGAAAAGTGATTGATATGTGGGGTTTCTTCATAACGAGTGTGACTTGTTTGGGCAGGAGTATTTATACAAAAGTTTATGTGGCTACTGATGGGAAATGCATTGTGAGTTGGCAGGATCTTGCCAAGATGGGCCTCAAGCTGGTTCCTGGATCTGAATTTCCTGTACAGATAAACGAAGAAAGTAACTTTTGCTCAGTTAATTCTGTTGATATAGGAATTGTAAACAAAATTATTTCTGAGTTTCCAGAAGTTTTTAATGATTCTGTTGGCATGATAAAAATGCGGTCCCTGTTATACATAAGTTGAGGAATGTACCTCTTAGTGTGAGGGATGATTTGAAGAAAGTGTTAATGAAGATGGTAGAAGAAGGAATAATTGAAGTTGTGGACTCAACTTTGTGGGTTAGTCCAATTGTGGTCGTTAAAAAAAAGGACTCTAGTATTCGTTTATGTGCTGACGTTAAACCAAAACATCTTAATTGACTGTTATCCCTTGCCAAGGATACAGGAGCTCCTCACTGGAATTGCGGAGTCCAAATTGTTTACTCTTTTGGATTTGAGGAGTGCATATCACCAAATCCCTTTGACGAAGTGCTCAGCGGAGCTCACCACATTTATAACCCCTTTTGGGGCCTTCAAATACTCGAGGCTTCCTTTTGGGTTGGCGAGCGCTGCGAGTGTATTTCAAAAATTTATGGATAGTGTTTTGTGTGGTGTTAAGGGTGTTCAGGCGTATCAGGACGATACGCCTGAACACACGTATCAGGACGATGTCTTGATTCATTAAAGAGTGTGGATGAGCATATCAGGGATCTGCGAGTTGTTTTGACATGTTTCAGAGATGTTGGCATTACTCTTGGTGAAAAGAAATGTAAATTTTTCTTAGAGGAATTGGACTATTTGGGTCATTCGATTTCTACTATGGGTATTAAACCTAAACTTTCACTTACCCAAGCTATCTCAAATGTGCCTGTACCAAGTAATAAGGATGCTTTGAGATCCTTTCTCTGTCTCACTGAGTATTATTCTAGGTTCGTCATGAACTATTCCCAGTTGGTTCAACCCCTTAGAGTGTTAATTAAAAAGGATATTGCATTTTTGTGGAATGCAGAAGCAGATATAGCCTTCAATACCATCAAGAAGGTAATTGTGAATTCGCCTGCGTTATCATCTTTTACGCCAGGTCTGAAGTGTGGTATTTATGTGGATGCAAGTCAGAAGGGCCTTGGTGCTATTCTCTGTCAGTGGAATGGTTCTTTGGAACATACTATTGGGTTTGCATGTAGGTCACTTAACAGTGCTGAGTGCAACTACAGTACCATCGAAAAAGAGGCTCTTGGTTGTGCGTGGGCGGTTGAAAAGTTTAAGGTCTACATTTGGGGTTCTCACTTTTTGCTTTATACTGATCATAAGCCCTTGTTACATCTTTTGAACGGAAATGGCACTGGAAAAGCCTCTTCGAGGTTAGTGAGAATTCTTTCCAAGTTGCATGAATTTAACTTTAGTATTCACCACATTGCTGGGGGTAAGAACATGAGAGCTGATGCTCTTTCGAGGTTGCCTTTAGATAATAATGATAATGTGCTGGAGGATGATGTTGAGTGTGTTGTGGCCTCCTTAGAAGACTTGGTGTTTTCTCCACTGTCTATTTCAGAGGAGGATTGGTTTAAATACTATTCGGATGATGATGTTCTTTTGGCTGTGAAGAATTTGATAGTATCAGGTTGGCCCAGGATACGTTCCCTTCCTGCCCCATTGAAGTCTTTTGCGCAGGTATCTGGGGATTTAACAATAATTAATGGAGTTATTTTTAGGGGGGATCGATGTGTTCCTCCTTTAGCCTTGCGTAAGAAGTTATTTTTGGCAGCTCACCAGGGTCATTTAGGTGTCGGTGGGACTTCACGTAAGTTGAAGGAACATTTCTGGTGGCCTGCCATGGAGAGAAATGTAAATGAATGGATTGATGCCTATAGTACTTGTTTGGTATCGGATAAACAGTGGAAGTTACAGAATTTATCACTGCACAATGTTCCAGTTCCTGAAGAGGCCTGGGACAAGTTGGCCATTGATTTTTCCGGTCCGTTTGAGATTCTTTCGCAATCTCAGCGTTACATAGTTTCAATTGTGGATTATCATTCAAAGTGGTTTGATTTTGATTTTTGTGCAAATCCAGATTCAGTGTCTGCAATACGTTTCTTGAAACGAGTTTTTAGGTCAGAGGGTCCTCCAAGAGAAATTGTTAGTGACAATGGTTCACATTTCTGTTTTGGTGTCATGGAAGAGTTTTTAAAGGGGTTTCATGTGAAACACTTATGAGTTGCTCTTTATTCTCCCTCGTCAAATGGTTTGATTGAGCGTATGAACAGGTTTTTGAAGGAGGGCATTCAGACTGCAACTTCATGTAGTATATAAGAGCTTTATTGCGTGATTAAAAGAAAAATCATTGCAAATACAGAATCTTTAAAATATGTAAAAGATACATTTAAAATACATATAAAAAAATGGCGACTGATTGGGATCCAAGGTGGATAGGGACAGCCGATGGAGCCTGCCAGGAACTTTAAGCCATCGATGAATCACTGGCATTTGGCCCCTCGCAGAGTTTTTTTCCTGCGAGGTCCATGAACCTTACCAGGGCACAGTTTAATTTGATGTTCCTGGGGTCAAAGCAGGCCAGAACTGCTGCTCTGCACGATCTAATCTTGTTTATGTTCCAAAGGTGCTTCAAAAGGAACCGTCTTTCATTCAGCAGTTTTGGACAGAGACATAAAATGTGCGTGATGTCTTCTTTGTGATTCCCACAAAGTCGACAAAGTTCTCGTCCATGATCTCTTTTCCATTTTGGGAAATGGGCCAACAGGTTGATAACTCCCAGTCTCAATTTTAGGAATTTTGATTTAGTTCGTGCAGTAAAAGATACGGTTAGATACTGTTGTGGAATCAACAGGGCGTAGGAATGCAGAGTCAACCACCCATGACTTCTTTTTGCCAGCCGTGCCTTATCTTCCACAGTTGACAACTTTTTTGTGCTTAGTTTCGCTAGCCGTTTAAATTCCATTTGGCTTACATGCATGCTCCAAAGTTCATTTAAGCATAAGGTTGTTAGGCCTTTTTTCCAATAGTCGTTCCCTGCGCGCCATAGGTTCGTATCGAGACTAACCCAGAGATGGTGTGCTAGACTGCCTTCCTTAGATGATCTCAGTTTGTGACAGCACACAAGAAAGGTCATGGCTCTGGCGTATGGTTGATGGCAGATTCCCAGTTCCAACCTGATTTGTGCCGGAGATGTTTGAATCGGTAGTTTGAACACTTCATGTAGTATGGATGTTGAGAATTTTTTAAGGGAAAAAGTTTGGGCATACTTAGTTACTCCTCATTCTACTACAGGCATATCCCCTTTCAGGCTGTTAAAAAAAGAGGAATCCACATGGTATTGTCTGTCCCTCCTGGATTAAGGATTTGGCTTCAGAAAAGACCAAATGTATTGCCTGTTCCGACAAATTAGTTGTTAAAAGTAATGTTGCAAGACAACAGGAAGTGCAAAGCGGAACTTTGATTCTAAAGTAATTTCAATTCCAGAATCATTTGTAGTAGGTGATTGGGTTATGGTGAAGACTGTTGATAGAGTGAAGAAGGGGTTGTCAAAGTTTTCACTTCCAACTCAGGTCCTCAAAGTATCTAAAGGATCACTGTTTTTGGATAAAAGAGGGTGGCGTAACAAACGTGCTGTTGTAAAGTTAACATCTGAACAGGCTAGGAAGGTTCTTAGAACAAAGCATGGTGATGAGAGCCCCTCCTGTTCCTTTTATGATTTTACAACTCAGCTGGAAGCTCCAGTTTTAAATGATGTTCCTTTACCCACTCAAGATATCTTGAGTGATGTTTCTTTTCCTTCTCAATTGATATGTATCAATCTAGGCAACACAGCAAATTAGTTGGTTGAAATGAACTGAGCTTGAAACAAAGGTTTTTGTAAAAAGAGGGGAGGTACAATTTTATTCACAAAGATTCTTTAAAAACACATAGGGAAAAAATATACATTCACAAATTATATTTAACACATATAACTTAATATATCAGGAATATATAACACCATCATTAAAAAGAAGCAATTAATTCAACAAATGAGGTTTACATAAAATACACAAACAATATAATGAGAAAAATGTGGCTAAATTAATCTCTACGCGCGTTTCGGCGAACCAGCGCCTTCTTCTGGAGCAGCCACGGTTAATATCTAAAAAAGAGGGGTAAAAAAGTACCTTAAAACCAGAATATTCTGTTCATTCTTGCATTTGCACAATTTACAAAAAACACAAAGCCCAATGTTATTCTACTAGTCTCAGACTTTCTATTTTCTTTTGACCAACCTATTCTATTGCAATGACAATTTTAGAGATTTCATATAACATTTTTAAAGGTTTCATTTCCTTGCCTTAATAATCAATCTGACACATAGGTGAAAAGTAAGGGAAGACAATGTCTCATGGTATAGATACGCTCATACCAGAATATAAGGGGATGGAAAAGGTATTTATGTAGGATGTCTAATCTCAGATTTCTGATGTTTGTATCTCTTTATCTAATCATATAATTGAAGTTGATGCTACAGAGTTAGACTGCATTCTAACTAATACCGGTTATATAAAGATTATCCTACAGAGGCCTGGAGATTGATATACATAGTATTTATCATTTAAGTACGATCACTTACTTTAAGAGCACGAATAATTTTAGTGCGATTCGACGTAGCAGTCTTGTTTGTCAGTATATCTAGAATCCTTTCTTTGGATGGTAGATGAGGATATTCTAAATCATGGAAAGCAGCACATAGACAATAGTTATTATTCTTGCCTATATTATAGTGTCTTTATGACTGATATTCAATATAAGGGTTGATATATTACCTATTGTAATGGTTGATACCAATGGAGATTCTGTGGTTATTGATATGTTTGCTTCATTTCGAGTGTTCAATTTAAAATATTTTTCAATTATTTCCTAGAGAGATATTTAGAAGATCTTTTACTAAACAGGTTCTATAGATCTGTGAGGTTCTATTAACATATGATAATCGACTGGAATACATTATTTACCAGAGAAATCGAACGATTAATTCAGAGGAATAGAAGTACCTTGTTTTACAAGTTGAAGTTCGTTTTGACCCGCCGACCGGAAATTAAAATAATGGCCTCTGTGATGCGTATTTATATTGGGACATCAAGATATAGTCCACCTGATATGGGGATAGTAAGTGGCATGGATAGCCTAAAGAGTGGATGAAAAAATCCTAACATAAAATTCTATGCGATGGAATTAAAGAGTAACCACTTCTTAACCTAGTTATTTCTGTAACAGAAGGAATAATAATTACCCTTTTGCTTGTGTTCCAAGCGATGGTTGATTTCAAGTAGTTTAAAATAACTCCCTGTCTGTGAGAGACAAAAGATAATGAGGAAGTTACATTATTTACTATTCAGTTAGGGTTTTACAGCTAAAAGGAGTAACTAGATTAGTTGTATCCCACCCAGGGTTTCTGCAGGACTTACCCGATTGGTGTCAACAGGGCTCGAAGATTCCGGCGGCGGGACTCAGGGGTTCTATGCTCCTTCCTTGAACGACAGCGGTAGAATGGTCTCTCAGCACGCTGTTTATATATTCTACTTAATTGGAGGAGTGGATTCAGGTGAATTGTGTGGGAACACAAAGGAAGGACCACGGATTATGAGGAGAGGTGGAGACTGTTTTTTCTTAAAGGGGTATCGCCAATAATTACTAAAAGAGCAGTCATTGCATAGACATAGAAGATGTTCTGTGATGCCCAGAATAACCTGTTTAAACAAGATGAGAACAGAGGGGCCATTTTTAAAGGGACGTTCGAAAAATAGTCATTCTGTGTTCATTGCAGTGGGGGGATTTAAGTGTACATAACGAAACTAAATACAAAAACAGTATCAACCGGTTTATGGACTGAGGCATGATTAGAAAATATACTTAATTAACACGCGGATCTAAGTTATATGCAATTTTAGCACAATGTCGAATATTTGTGGATACTTTAATGAACAGTTCTATTTGTAATGATTAGGCTGAAACGTAATTAGCAAATGTAATTCATGAACCCTCAGAGGTGTACATGATGGGGATCCAGATCATATATGATTTTTACCCATTACTGAACCTCCCTAAATGACTAAAAGAACATTTCTGATGGTAGTGGTTTAGGGATAAAGGGAAGAGAACTGAATAATATAAGGTATGATTCCCAATCTCATCAAACCAAGGGGGGAATTGTTGTAGAGCATCATTGTCGTATATCTAGTGGCGCTAAAGACAATTTTAAATATAGCTATCGATCCATAGAGGTTAGTAATGACAGCAGAAATATTTATAATTGTAATCGGAAGAATACAATATTAGCAAATTGCATGCTCCCATGGCAATTCGCTGTTCATTCCTTCCCGGAATGTATTGAAGACAAATATCCAGAACACCTCTCTCTTTTTTCTGATGGCACAACCACCATTGGAGTCTGGAGTATGAATTTTTTCAAGAACTCTCCATTTGAAATCTTCTGCTTGGTGGCCCATTTCTAGGAAATGTTTTACCATTGGAGCAGCAAGTTTGCGAGTTCTGATCGCTGAACGATGTTCATTTAACCGTATCGGTATCGCACGGGATGTTTCTCCTATATACCCGAGTGAACACGGGCACTGTATAAAATAGATCAGATTTGAGGTTCTGCAGTTCCACATTTCTTTTGCCACTGTTGTGTGGCCATTATGTGTGAATTCTTTGCCTCTTAGAATGTTGGCACAGGAAGAACACGAAGAGCAAGGGAATGTTCCCTTTATTGCATTGCCTGATACAATTGATCTTTGTATAGAATGATTTTTATCTGATACAGGTTGGAAGCGTGAACGAACAATATGTTCTTTGATATTGCTGTTCCTTTTATAGGCAAAGAGTGGTTTAGCTAGTTTCGTTTCAGAAGTACAGTTACTGTTTAAAATGTGCCAGTTTGAATTTATCACTTGTTTAATTTTTGTATCAAGAGTGGAGTGTTTGGTTACACATACAATCTGGTTAGTGGGTTTCTCAGGCTTTGGTTGGAGCAGGTGGTTGCGATCGTAATAGCGGGCCCGCTTATAGGAGTGTCTCACTAATCGGTGAGGGTAGCCTCTCTCGATAAATGTACTCCTCATTACAATGGCTTGTTTGTCAAAGTCTGCTAAGCTTGTACAGTTCCGCCTGACTCTTAGAAACTGTGAGAAGGGAATTGAATCTTTTTGTGATCTAGGATGGAAACTGCTATAATGCAGTAGCGTGTTTCTGGCAGTAGGTTTTGTATGTAGGTCGACTATTAGAATGCCTTTATCATTTATGATTTCAATGTCTAAGAATTCCACCTTATTATCACTGATGTGTGATGTAAAATGGAGGTTGGGATCCGCCTCGTTTATCCAGGAGACGAATTCGTTTAATGCCTCTCTCCCATTGGTCCAGATGAAGAAAATGTCATCTATGTACCTGGACCAATGGGAGACAGACTCAAAAAAGGGGGCTAGTTCATTATGGACATTTTTCGCTTCGAAGGCCGCCATATATATATTTGCAATTGAAGGGGCTACAGATGCGCCCATACTCACGCCTTTTATTTGGCGGTAAGTGTGTGAGCCAAATTCAAAAAAGTTGTCCGTCAGGACAATTTTCAAACATGCCAGTAGAAATGATTTGGGGCAAGAGATGTTGTATGAATCGATGAACCAGGATGTAGCTTCCATTGCTCCAATGAGAGGAATGTTGCTGTATAAAGACTCGACGTCTAATGTGACTAAAAGGTCACGGCCAGAGGTAAAAGTTAAGCCTTCAGTTTTTTGAATCATGTCCCCTGTGTCACGCACATAGGACTTAATCTTAGATACAAATGGACGTAAGTAGTTATCTATATATTTGGAGAGGGGCTCAGTTGCTGTGCCGATGGTTGAAACTATAGGTCTATAAGGTGGGTCTAAGGTGTTTTTATGGATTTTGGGGAGTCCATATATACAAGCTGTTTTTCCTAAGTTATGGTTTAGGAACTCAAATTCTTTTGGGTTAATATGACCTTCGTCCAAGGCTATTTTTGTTAAGGTTCTTATTTTTTTCGATAGATTCAGTGAAGAATACGTTTGAATAGGGGTATAGAAGTTCGTGTCGTCCAACATTTTTAGCATATTTTGTTCATATTGGGAGGTGTCAATGAGGACAATTCCTCCTCCCTTGTCACAACTTTTAATAGTGAGCTCTTTATTTGAGGAGATGGTCGACAAGGCTATATGTTCTTCTTTATCTATGTTATAGATCGGTTTAGGGATGTATCTCAAGGCCTGGTCTAATTTCTTTAAAACAACCAACTCAAAAGTGGCCACTTCTGGTCCTAGTTGTTCCAAAGATGGACTAAAGGTCGATGGAAGGCTTAATGTTTTGCTATTGATCATTTCTCTATTAGTGTCATCTGTGTTTGAAAAAAACTTTTTAAGGCGTATCTTACGAAAGAATGAAATTATGTCGCAGTATAGTTCAAAGAGATTTGGAGTTGAATGGGGCACAAAGGAAAGACCCTTGGATAGCAAGGCAATACTGGAAGGATTTAAGTCTATTTTTGAGAGATTGAAAATGGGAATTATATTCCTTGCTTCCAATACTGTCTGCTCCTTGTTTCTCTTATGAATTGAGGTTCCTCCTGTTGTTGTTGTTGATGATGTTGGGGTTTGTAATTCCCTCTCGGTTGTCCCTGAAAATGGACTCTGGGGCGACCCCGTCCCATCCCGCGGTTCCCTAAAAAAGGCTGTCTACGAGCTCCTCTACCTGAGTTGTAGCTGTAGGTTGGTTCAGGTTCATAGTATCCTTCAGTCTCATTTTCGGAATCCGAACTTTGGGAAAAGGTATTGACCCGTTGTTGTACTTCGCTATTGTCTGTAGTGAAATGGTTTTGATTATAAAAGTCTGCTTTTAAATAGGGGTAAGTATTTTCAATTGTGGCATAACGTTTATCTTTCAGTAATTTATCGTTCTTTCTTTTATCTAAATAGCTGGAGAATGATTCTAATTCTTTATTGCATTCAGCGATTTTTTTCATTGCATCCTCTATATTGCCCATTTTTTTGATTTTATCTTCAAGTTCGTCGATTTCTGATCTTACTTCAGCAGCTAGTTCTTTTGCTGTTTCGACTATTAGCATCATCAGATCTCTTGAACACCTGCTAGCAATTCTGCTCCATTTATCAAGAAAAGCCTTGTGGTGTACAAAGAGACCCGGGATATTTTTAACACGTAGACCTAATGGGATAATACCTAGGCGGAGATAGGCCAACATGAACTCGCCGTGTGCTTCGATGCGTGTTAATTTTTTCTTAAGATCTAGCAATTTTTTTGTGTCGTCATTATGACGCAATGGTTCACTTGAGGGATGATTCAAGGAACTTGGGATACCGACTAGTGTCTCGAATTCCTCGTCGGTAAATCCAAAGGTTTTTTGAAGTGCCATGTGTTTTGATAATTTATACTGATATATGTATAAACTATCAGGTATCTTGTGATAACTCTTAAGGCAAGGAAAGGAATTACAATGTATCAAAACGATAAAACGACCAGAAAAGTAGCCCTGCACAGACAAGCTGTGGGAAAATGACGTGAATATTTATCAAGGACCCCCTGAGTGCATGGAAATAGAGTTCCTAGACCAGGGAAAGGCAAATCAATTGATATGTATCAATCTAGGCAACACAGCAAATTAGTTGGTTGAAATGAACTGAGCTTGAAACAAAGGTTTTTGTAAAAAGAGGGGAGGTACAATTTTATTCACAAAGATTCTTTAAAAACACATAGGGAAAAAATATACATTCACAAATTATATTTAACACATATAACTTAATATATCAGGAATATATAACACCATCATTAAAAAGAAGCAATTAATTCAACAAATGAGGTTTACATAAAATACACAAACAATATAATGAGAAAAATGTGGCTAAATTAATCTCTACGCGCGTTTTTGGCGAACCAGCGCCTTCTTCTGGAGCAGCCACAGTTAATATCTAAAAAAGAGGGGTAAAAAAGTACCTTAAAACCAGAATATTCTGTTCATTCTTGCATTTGCACAATTTACAAAAAACACAAAGCCCAATGTTATTCTACTAGTCTCAGACTTTCTATTTTCTTTTGACCAACCTATTCTATTGCAATGACAATTTTAGAGATTTCATATGACATTTTTAAAGGTTTCATTTCCTTGCCTTAATAATCAATCTGACACATAGGTGAAAAGTAAGGGAAGACAATGTCTCATGGTATAGATACGCTCATACCAGAATATAAGGGGATGGAAAAGGTATTTATGTAGGATGTCTAATCTCAGATTTCTGATGTTTGTATCTCTTTATCTAATCATATAATTGAAGTTGATGCTACAGAGTTAGACTGCATTCTAACTAATACCGGTTATATAAAGATTATCCTACCGAGGCCTGGAGATTGATATACATAGTATTTATCATTTAAGTACGATCACTTACTTTAAGAGCACGAATAATTTTAGTGTGATTCGACGTAGCAGTCTTGTTTGTCAGTATATCTAGAATCCTTTCTTTGGATGGTAGATGAGGATATTCTAAATCATGGAAAGCAGCACATAGACAATAGTTATTATTCTTGCCTATATTATAGTGTCTTTATGACTGATATTCAATATAAGGGTTGATATATTACCTATTGTAATGGTTGATACCAATGGAGATTCTGTGGTTATTGATATGTTTGCTTCATTTCGAGTGTTCAATTTAAAATATTTTTCAATTATTTCCTAGAGAGATATTTAGAAGATCTTTTACTAAACAGGTTCTATAGATCTGTGAGGTTCTATTAACATATGATAATCAACTGGAATACATTATTTACCAGAGAAATCGAACGATTAATTCAGAGGAATAGAAGTACCTTGTTTTACAAGTTGAAGTTCGTTTTGACCCGCCGACCGGAAATTAAAATAATGGCCTCTGTGATGCGTATTTATATTGGGACATCAAGATATAGTCCACCTGATATGGGGATAGTAAGTGGCATGGATAGCCTAAAGAGTGGATGAAAAAATCCTAACATAAAATTCTATGCGATGGAATTAAAGAGTAACCACTTCTTAACCTAGTTATTTCTGTAACAGAAGGAATAATAATTACCCTTTTGCTTGTGTTCCAAGCGATGGTTGATTTCAAGTAGTTTAAAATAACTCCCTGTCTGTGAGAGACAAAAGATAATGGGGAAGTTACATTATTTACTATTCAGTTAGGGTTTTACAGCTAAAAGGAGTAACTAGATTAGTTGTATCCCACCCAGGGTTTCTGCAGGACTTACCCGATTGGTGTCAACAGGGCTCGAAGATTCCGGCGGCGGGACTCAGGGGTTCTATGCTCCTTCCTTGAACGACAGCGGTAGAATGGTCTCTCAGCACGCTGTTTATATATTCTACTTAATTGGAGGAGTGGATTCAGGTGAATTGTGTGGGAACACAAAGGAAGGACCACGGATTATGAGGAGAGGTGGAGACTGGTTTTTCTTAAAGGGGTATCGCCAATAATTACTAAAAGAGCAGTCATTGCATAGACATAGAAGATGTTCTGTGATGCCCAGAATAACCTGTTTAAACAAGATGAGAACAGAGGGGCCATTTTTAAAGGGACGTTCGAAAAATAGTCATTCTGTGTTCATTGCAGTGGGGGGATTTAAGTGTACATAACGAAACTAAATACAAAAACAGTATCAACCGGTTTATGGACTGAGGCGTGATTAGAAAATATACTTAATTAACACGCGGATCTAAGTTATATGCAATTTTAGCACAATGTCGAATATTTGTGGATACTTTAATGAACAGTTCTATTTGTAATGATTAGGCTGAAACGTAATTAGCAAATGTAATTCATGAACCCTCAGAGGTGTACATGATGGGGATCCAGATCATATATGATTTTTACCCATTACTGAACCTCCCTAAATGACTAAAAGAACATTTCTGATGGTAGTGGTTTAGGGATAAAGGGAAGAGAACTGAATAATATAAGGTATGATTCCCAATCTCATCAAACCAAGGGGGGAATTGTTGTAGAGCATCATTGTCGTATATCTAGTGGCGCTAAAGACAATTTTAAATATAGCTATCGATCCATAGAGGTTAGTAATGACAGCAGAAATATTTATAATTGTAATCGGAAGAATACAATATTAGCAAATTGCATGCTCCCATGGCAATTCGCTGTTCATTCCTTCCCGGAATGTATTGAAGACAAATATCCAGAACACCTCTCTCTTTTTTCTGATGGCACAACCACCATTGGAGTCTGGAGTATGAATTTTTTCAAGAACTCTCCATTTGAAATCTTCTGCTTGGTGGCCCATTTCTAGGAAATGTTTTACCATTGGAGCAGCAAGTTTGCGAGTTCTGATCGCTGAACGATGTTCATTTAACCGTATCTGTATCGCACGGGATGTTTCTCCTATATACCCGAGTGAACACGGGCACTGTATAAAATAGATCAGATTTGAGGTTCTGCAGTTCCACATTTCTTTTGCCACTGTTGTGTGGCCATTATGTGTGAATTCTTTGCCTCTTAGAATGTTGGCACAGGAAGAACACGAAGAGCAAGGGAATGTTCCCTTTATTGCATTGCCTGATACAATTGATCTTTGTATAGAATGATTTTTATCTGATACAGGTTGGAAGCGTGAACGAACAATATGTTCTTTGATATTTCTGTTCCTTTTATAGGCAAAGAGTGGTTTAGCTAGTTTCGTTTCAGAAGTACAGTTACTGTTTAAAATGTGCCAGTTTGAATTTATCACTTGTTTAATTTTTGTATCAAGAGTGGAGTGTTTGGTTACACATACAATCTGGTTAGTGGGTTTCTCAGGCTTTGGTTGGAGCAGGTGGTTGCGATCGTAATAGCGGGCCCGCTTATAGGAGTGTCTCACTAATCGGTGAGGGTAGCCTCTCTCGATAAATGTACTCCTCATTACAATGGCTTGTTTGTCAAAGTCTGCTAAGCTTGTACAGTTCCGCCTGACTCTTAGAAACTGTGAGAAGGGAATTGAATCTTTTTGTGATCTAGGATGGAAACTGCTATAATGCAGTAGCGTGTTTCTGGCAGTAGGTTTTGTATGTAGGTCGACTATTAGAATGCCTTTATCATTTATGATTTCAATGTCTAAGAATTCCACCTTATTATCACTGATGTGTGATGTAAAATGGAGGTTGGGATCCGCCTCGTTTATCCAGGAGACGAATTTGTTTAATGCCTCTCTCCCATTGGTCCAGATGAAGAAAATGTCATCTATGTACCTGGACCAATGGGAGACAGACTCAAAAAAGGGGGCTAGTTCATTATGGACATTTTTCGCTTCGAAGGCCGCCATATATATATTTGCAATTGAAGGGGCTACAGATGCGCCCATACTCACGCCTTTTATTTGGCGGTAAGTGTGTGAGCCAAATTCAAAAAAGTTGTCCGTCAGGACAATTTTCAAACATGCCAGTAGAAATGATTTGGGGCAAGAGATGTTGTATGAATCGATGAACCAGGATGTAGCTTCCATTGCTCCAATGAGAGGAATGTTGCTGTATAAAGACTCGACGTCTAATGTGACTAAAAGGTCACGGCCAGAGGTAAAAGTTAAGCCTTCAGTTTTTTGAATCATGTCCCCTGTGTCACGCACATAGGACTTAATCTTAGATACAAATGGACGTAAGTAGTTATCTATATATTTGGAGAGGGGCTCAGTTGCTGTGCCGATGGTTGAAACTATAGGTCTATAAGGTGGGTCTAAGGTGTTTTTATGGATTTTGGGGAGTCCATATATACAAGCTGTTTTTCCTAAGTTATGGTTTAGGAACTCAAATTCTTTTGGGTTAATATGACCTTCGTCCAAGGCTATTTTTGTTAAGGTTCTTATTTTTTTCGATAGATTCAGTGAAGAATACGTTTGAATAGGGGTATAGAAGTTCGTGTCGTCCAACATTTTTAGCATATTTTGTTCATATTGGGAGGTGTCAATGAGGACAATTCCTCCTCCCTTGTCACAACTTTTTAAACTACTTGAAATCAACCATCGCTTGGAACACAAGCAAAAGGGTAATTATTATTCCTTCTGAGTTACAGAAATAACTAGGTTAAGAAGTGGTTACTCTTTAATTCCATCGCATAGAATTTTATGTTAGGATTTTTTCATCCACTCTTTAGGCTATCCATGCCACTTACTATCCCCATATCAGGTGGACTATATCTTGATGTCCCAATATAAATACGCATCACAGAGGCCATTATTTTAATTTCCGGTCGGCGGGTCAAAACGAACTTCAACTTGTAAAACAAGGTACTTCTATTCCTCTGAATTAATCGTTCGATTTCTCTGGTAAATAATGTATTCCAGTCGATTATCATATGTTAATAGAACCTCACAGATCTATAGAACCTGTTTAGTAAAAGATCTTCTAAATATCTCTCTAGGAAATAATTGAAAAATATTTTAAATTGAACACTCGAAATGAAGCAAACATATCAATAACCACAGAATCTCCATTGGTATCAACCATTACAATAGGTAATATATCAACCATTATATTGAATATCAGTCATAAAGACACTATAATATAGGCAAGAATAATAACTATTGTCTATGTGCTGCTTTCCATGATTTAGAATATCCTCATCTACCATCCAAAGAAAGGATTCTAGATATACTGACAAACAAGACTGCTACGTCGAATCGCACTAAAATTATTCGTGCTCTTAAAGTAAGTGATCGTACTTAAATGATAAATACTATGTATATCAATCTCCAGGCCTCGGTAGGATAATCTTTATATAACCGGTATTAGTTAGAATGCAGTCTAACTCTGTAGCATCAACTTCAATTATATGATTAGATAAAGAGATACAAACATCAGAAATCTGAGATTAGACATCCTACATAAATACCTTTTCCATCCCCTTATATTCTGGTATGAGCGTATCTATACCATGAGACATTGTCTTCCCTTACTTTTCACCTATGTGTCAGATTGATTATTAAGGCAAGGAAATGAAACCTTTAAAAATGTCATATGAAATCTCTAAAATTGTCATTGCAATAGAATAGGTTGGTCAAAAGAAAATAGAAAGTCTGAGACTAGTAGAATAACATTGGGCTTTGTGTTTTTTGTAAATTGTGCAAATGCAAGAATGAACAGAATATTCTGGTTTTAAGGTACTTTTTTACCCCTCTTTTTTAGATATTAACCGTGGCTGCTCCAGAAGAAGGCGCTGGTTCGCCGAAACGCGCGTAGAGATTAATTTAGCCACATTTTTCTCATTATATTGTTTGTGTATTTTATGTAAACCTCATTTGTTGAATTAATTGCTTCTTTTTAATGATGGTGTTATATATTCCTGATATATTAAGTTATATGTGTTAAATATAATTTGTGAATGTATATTTTTTCCCTATGTGTTTTTAAAGAATCTTTGTGAATAAAATTGTACCTCCCCTCTTTTTACAAAAACCTTTGTTTCAAGCTCAGTTCATTTCAACCAACTAATTTGCTGTGTTGCCTAGATTGATACATATCAATTGATTTGCCTTTCCCTGGTCTAGGAACTCTATTTCCATGCACTCAGGGGGTCCTTGATAAATATTCACGTCTTTTCCTTCTCAAGACATTTTAGGAAAAGCTGAAGCTTCATGTTCTTCCTTCCCCTCTCCCTCTTCTGATTTACCATCTAGGTCTCATAGGAATTGTTCGTTTCCTTCACGCTTTAGAGATTTTTATTTAAGTTAAGTTTGCTTGTAATTTCTTTATTTCTTTATTTTGTGGGGAGGGAGGAGATGTAGAGTGCTTAGTGTTATGTGTTCTGTTCTTTGATGTCACTTGCACATGCAGTTAGTTCTCACAGCTCACACGTGCTGTATGTTCTGTATTTGTGGTCGCGCATCTCTTGAAGAATGTTTATCTTCAAGAGATGCATTTCTCGAGGCGTCTTCAACCAGTAGCTTCCAACTGTGGCTTTAGGCACTCATACAGTTGGAGGTTGCTGAGTGCAGACGTGCTCCTGTGGATACGCTGACTTCATGGAAATAAATCTTTCTGTTCAACCAGTTCGCCTCCTGACTGTTCCTGCATTTTTATGAAGTTCATCCTTAGATGGGAGGACTTTGAGGGCTTGGTCTTCTCTTGAAGCGTCAGCTTTTCCTTTTACAATAATTGCGGATTGCTTTGTCTGATCCCCTGTAGACGATATCGCTGTAGGTAAGAAGAAATTCATTATTAAAAGTTTCTCTGGCGGAGCCGTTACAGCTTGAGTCATTGTACAAGAGCTCTTGTAGTTGACTGAGGATCGCGCTGTTCCCACTTTTTTCATATGTATAGTGTGGGACCGTAGCCTTTTATAGACCATGCCTCCTTGCCGTTGAGGGGGGAGGGGGGATAACTGTGAAATGAATCAGCTGAGATGTTTTCCCCCTATCTACCTTCCACGTACTAGAGCACCCAACCTCCAACAGCTTTCTCCTGTTTTTAGGCCTTCAAGTCTTCCTAGCCGCCTACTGACAGTCTAGCAATCTAACGCCTTTAGCTGGTTTCTGGCTCTTCTTCGGGTCACCTTACCGCTGCCCTATCGCCAAGCTGCTCGGTGAACTCTTTATACTGTAGGTATGTTTCCGGATTTTGGGAGACACGACTCCCCTTTCCAAACGCAGATGGATCAGCAGATGGCTCAGCTTTAACCTAATTCGTCAGAGCTATATATATTATTAGCTTAAAATTTAGAAGTTCCACCGAATTCTACAAAGTTCTGCTGAGTGATTGCCAGGTGCTATATTGGGACACAACCCAGCTCCTTTCAGTTCTACTGGTTTTTCACGTCGAGGCACATGTCCCACAATAACGAAAAGTAGGCAACAGAAAGTATCTGAGAATCAGCAAAAAACTTCCTGGCGTAGCAATATCCGCAGCTGCCGCTGAATAGTCCGCTGACTATCTGCTTATTGTTTTTTTGCGATTTTCTCAGGTTACCAGGGGAAATCAGGGGGGATGCAAAATTGAGGATATGCGGGATAGCTAACAATCACCTACCAGCCTGCCAGCCTGCTGGAGCACGATAGCCGTCAGCGATTCTTCGCATGCTTCACTCCTCCTCCCCTGCTCCCACTTCTGCTCTGCGGTAGCCGCTGTGCCCAGATCTGGGCGATGCGCCCACCGGCATCCTACTGCTGAGGAGAACGCTCCCCGTAGCTCGGTCCCAACGCCGCGGCCTGTCACAACCTCGCAGCCTCCACAGTTCTCCCCCTCAGCTCCGGGTCCGAGTCTCGAGTCCCGAGTCCGGGGTTGGGTGTGCTTCGAAAATGCCTGCCTGCCGGTGAATGCCGATCGGAACAAAGACACCAACACTGCCAACGCCGGCAGACCAGCACCAGCACTCCTGCGGCTCCCCCTCCACTCCAAAATCGGCCGTTACCGGTTGGTAAATGGCTGAAACGGCCACCTACATCTGGCCCCTCGTCATTTGTTTAAATCTGAGGGTCTGAGAGAGTTTATTCCAAGCTCTTGCAGCGAGCACAGAGAAGGGGCTGCCACCTCTCTTAGTCAATATAAATTTTGGAATGCGGAGAAGCTTGGAGTTTGAAAATCTTTATATTCTAGATGTGGAGTAGTGACTCCAAATATAGGCACTCATGCCTTCTAGCGTCCCTCGATTTATCATCAGCATTGGATATGATTGACTATGGTTGCCTTCTCTCTCTGTACTCGAACATTTTTGTTGTACGGAGATCTGTATTTCCTCTTTTGTGAGCACATTATCCCACAAAACGAAGGTTGGTTACAATACCTTGACCCCACTCTACTAACTAGTGGACTATCTCCAGGTTACATTTTAGCTCCAGTACTTCTTAACTGATAAATGGAGCCATTGGGTCAACTGTGTATTGGTGTGGGTATCACAATCCACCAGAAGACTGATGGAACTCAAATTATATCTGAACACCTTATATCTTTACCCATCATTCTATATTCATAAATATTCAGTCCTGGGTGAGTGAAAGTTTCCTTAAACGCAACCGTCAAAAGACGGAATCCATGCTACTCGCCACAATGCATAAATTGCTGATTTCTCACCATCTGTTTCACCCACTGTCCTTGCATTGTCTTACCAGTGACTCTTCCCTCTCCATGATTTGAAGATCTGATATTTTACAGTGACAGAAGGTGAAAGTGTATTGCTTTAATCGACTAAATAAAGTCATTAAATTGATACACTTTCACCTACTGACACTGTAAAATATCAGATCTTTCCTGATTTCTTATCATTTTAAGACCGCAGTCCATGCCCTGTTACTGCCCCAATAAGACTTTGAAAATGCTGTCTTTGTGAAGTGACCAAACTCTCCTTTTAGTCATCTCAAACCTACTCTTCGATCCACAACCTGACTTCTATCATCACTAAGAAGTTTGACCATATCACCCCTATCTTCTTCATCCTAAATTGGCTTTCCTAACTGACAAAGTACCTGTGTCCTCCAGTGCCGGAATTCGGGTGCCTGCATCGTTTGGAGCCGCGAGTGGAGTGTACTCCGTTTCCCAGCAGCCCCAGAGCAGCGCACAGACCACCGGTCACCAGGTGCAACAGGAAGCGCTTAAAACACCGCGGGGGCTCCCCCAGGGCGGGACGCCCTGGGGGAGCCCCATCTGCGCCCGTCCACGGCTGGTCAAGGCTGGGCTGGGCCACATTATTAACATTTGGTTCTAATATCCTCCTTTAAGGTACTGTGACATCACATTTCCTTTGCCCAAATTTGATATACTGATATACTGTACTGTGTAGATAAGGCCATATAGGTTTATAGGATGAATAGATCTAACCCGGTCAAGGGGTAGTTGGGACATTGTACGCCTTCCTGTTAAGGGCTGAGTCAGCTCTCATACACAAAATTCAGATGACCGAGCATAGACAGTCCATCGACCCGCAAAATCTTCAACATGATCACTCCCTGTTACATCGGCTTCATCTGTCCCCCCTGAAACCCCCGTAATCCATGTGTCACAACCTAATTTGGTTATGCCACAAGCAGTGACCATACAGTCTCCGGGCTTTGTGAATCCTGATGGCCCGGGTGAATGTGACAAATCCGACACTCCATTGAGGCCAAACATGGGCACACGAGGACAAAAAGTGAAAATCAATCATGGGAACAGTCTTGCACCTCCCCCCCCCAAAAAAGGAAAGGGCATGCTTCAAGTAAACAAAACAAACCAAGCAAGCAAACCCCTTCCTCTTCTAAGCTTTTGGGCCCTAGGAGTAAATATGTTGAGACAGGTCACAACCAAGGGGTTTACCAAGGACAAGCACCGGATGATGTGGTACATATGGGAGCTCCAACCACCCAAGAGATAGAAGACTCCTTTATGAAAAAATTAGAACATGTCATTTTGTCTCAATTAAACCCTATTTTAAAAAAGCTAGCTGAAATTGAGGACCGGATAAACTGTCTGGTTAAATCTTTGCCTAAGTCTTCTGTATCTTCTATAGCCGGTGGATTAGATGTGGCTGGGGGTGATGCCAGGGATGGAGATGGACAGCATTCTGAATCTGTCTCTAGATTAGTGAGCCAGGTTGATTCCTCCCGTTCAAGAGATGCACACCAACCCACAAATGGTATTGACATACAACATCGGCCAGAATGGTCAACATCTAGGCAAGATCAGATTATATCTAATTCAAGAAATAACCCAACAGTTAAGCCTGCCAATATTTCTGTAGAAGGACCCCGAAATATAGGAGCCCCAAATAGTCAACCTTGTGGTCAAAAATCTCCTGGTCCCTCATGCTCTAACCTACACTTACCCCAAGAAGCAACACCATATATTGTGGTGCTGGCCACTGTTCCAACATTAGCAACTGGAGTTATGGAGCACTGGTCAACCCTGAGGAATAAATCCCTTCACTTCCTGAGTGCTAGAACAGGCATCAGCAATAGGTCTCTATTTGCCGAATCTAAAATGGCCCACTGTGTAGGAAGGGTGGGGAAATCTAATAAATCATTTCAGGGAGATTGTAATGTCCTGACCTTTAGATCTCCATGCTTAGTTAGGGCCATATTAAACAGGGTAGAGGATTGCTTTAAAAGTATGGAGGGGATGTCTGTCCTGCCTTTGGGATTATTTTACCAACCATTAGGAGCTAGCTGGCATACTGTTGAAGAAGGTAGACCTGGGGTGTGGCCTGGCGACGAACCAACATGGGCGCTAAGTAAGGCTTCTCCGGGACCCCCCTCTCCTTCCTTATCAATCCACCTCATAGATCCGATCTCTGGTGCTGATTTGAGAACCGGAGGAGGAGCGGTGCCCAGCGCTGCAATTCCAATGAAAAACGGACGCCGTGAGCCTGGGAAATCCTTGTCGGCGATTAGGGCCTACAACGAGGAAAGGCCGGGGCCTCGCGTTGTGGTGCATGCCATGAAGGACGCGGAGAGTGCCGGCGTGCTATCCGCCTTCTCCCCCAGGGGCCACAGATTGTGATTGTGAGGCTTATTCAACGCCTCATAACACCTCGAGTGCTGCAGCCCGGCCCCCCGCCTCCAAGCCTGTAACCTGCTAGCTGGACCTGGCGTGAAGGAGCCAGGTCCCAGAGACTTGATCGGGAGCTCTGAATGAAAAAACCTTCAGCATGGTGGCGGCCCAGAGGACTGGAGCCGTTGCAGTGCCTGAATCTGCAGGCTCATGTGGGCGACTAATTTGCATACAGCCAGGTTCTGAAACTGGGATGGTGCAGTGAGCTAAAAAACGGTGTTGGATCTAGCCCTGATCTTTTGACTGGGTGAGAGCTTTCTGCTTAATTCAGAGACTCTGTCCCTCACCACCCCTTTTTGTAAATATTTTTGTCCACCCTAAGCGTGGAAGGGTATTCTCAGATGTGAGACCCTTGCTCATTGCACCATCAGGATTCAAGCAAACCGGGCCGAAGACGGCTGTAATGCCAGAAACCGGTCCCCGGGAGCTTGTTTCCTTCCCAGTGTAAGAATTGGCTTCTGTAGTTTGGTTTGTCCTGTTCCCATCATGCACTGGGACAGGAACAGACTAATTTGCATACAGCCAGGTTCTGAAACTGGGATGGTGCAGTGAGCTAAAAAACGGTGTTGGATCTAGCCCTGATCTTTTGACTGGGTGAGAGCTTTCTGCTTAATTCAGAGACTCTGTCCCTCACCACCCCTTTTTGTAAATATTTTTGTCCACCCTAATCGTGGAAGGGTATTCTCAGATGTGAGACCCTTGCTCATTGCACCATCAGGATTCAAGCAAACCGGGCCGAAGACGGCTGTAATGCCAGAAACCGGTCCCCGGGAGCTTGTTTCCTTCCCAGTGTAAGAATTGGCTTCTGTAGTTTGGTTTGTCCTGTTCCCATCATGCACTGGGACAGGAACAGACTAATTTGCATACAGCCAGGTTCTGAAACTGGGATGGTGCAGTGAGCTAAAAAACGGTGTTGGATCTAGCCCTGATCTTTTGACTGGGTGAGAGCTTTCTGCTTAATTCAGAGACTCTGTCCCTCACCACCCCTTTTTGTAAATATTTTTGTCCACCCTAAGCGTGGAAGGGTATTCTCAGATGTGAGACCCTTGCTCATTGCACCATCAGGATTCAAGCAAACCGGGCCGAAGACGGCTGTAATGCCAGAAACCGGTCCTCGGGAGCTTGTTTCCTTCCCAGTGTAAGAATTGGCTTCTGTAGTTTGGTTTGTCCTGTTCCCATCATGCACTGGGACAGGAACAGACTAATTTGCATACAGCCAGGTTCTGAAACTGGGATGGTGCAGTGAGCTAAAAAACGGTGTTGGATCTAGCCCTGATCTTTTGACTGGGTGAGAGCTTTCTGCTTAATTCAGAGACTCTGTCCCTCACCACCCCTTTTTGTAAATATACATGTGGGCGGCCCTGCGCGAGACAGGTAACATGCGTCGCACCGCTTGCAACCCTCCTACTGCACGGGCGGATGCCTGATGCAGCTGTATCCTCTGCAGCTGGGCCTCGTGGGACTGGCACGTCACCCATGAGCCTTCCCTGAAGGGCCCTAGATCCTTAATGGGGCTGGACTATGAAGACTGCCCTAAGACCTCAACTGTCCACGCTCCTTCCGGCAAAGCAGATAATTTTTATACCGGCAGTAGTGAAACCTTGGGAGAGACTATACCTGTGTAGGTAGAGCAGGCGCCTATTACTCCTTGTGCTTGAGTGGTGCCTCCCCCCTCTCTCCAGCTTCCAATTGGGCTTCTGCACCTGGCCCACGTTGAGGGGGGTGTCACTTACCTCTGCGCCCTTGGGTTCTGGGACAGGACTCTCGAGTGCCTGTTGCGCCAGGCTTGGTGGCTGGAGGTTAGGAGAGCCCGACAACTTACGTGGAGTGCATGGATTACTGCGAGAGCCATCTTCAAGGTGTGTAAACTGCAGGCTGCGCGCCGGACACCCTTCCAAAAGTGACTTCTCAATCAGTGTGCTGTGTCAGCGCATTGAAGCAGCTATTCTGACCTGGTGTCCTCATTATTAAACACATCGTTTGCCTGGCACGCGACCAAGGGCCTCGCCATGTCCAATGCAAAAGGTGCCAAGACGTCCCAACAAAGCAGGCTTGACCGCTACACCTGTCCAAAGGCGGACCTACCCGAAAGTAAGGGAACAAGTGAGAAACAACAAGGAGGCGCAGAACAGGACCCTTCCGAACCCACAATGAAAGACTTAATGGCGGCTATCACAGGGGTCCGCACATCCATTGATGCCCTATCCTCTGAATTGACACTGATCAGGGCAGACCTCACAAAATATAGGGAGAAGGAACTGGAACTTACCACAGCCAGCTTGGTTGAAGACACTTCGCAAGTGTAGACTGACGTCATGGAGCTTCAGGCGTTCCGTAGATTTGCAGAGGACAAGCTGGACGACTATGAGGGGCGCTTACGACGTAACAACATCCGGGTCCTTGGGGTGCCGAAGAAATCGGAAGATCCCTCTGCAGACTTGTTTCTTGAAGACTTGATCACAACGAAACTGCAACCAAAGGGACTGTCCAAGCTGTTTGTGATCGAAAGAGCGCACAGGATACCCGGAGGACACCCGAAGCCTGGAGCCCCACCCCGTCCGATACTGGCCCAGTTGATGAATTACAGGCCTACCAGAGGTGGCATCTGACTGGCTGGACAGCTGTGGAGACTCACCTGGAGGAAGCCCCAGCTTCCACTGAAATGGACAGCATACCTACACCAGGTGACTTTTGATGGTTCTGGACCGCCTTTTCAATCCATAGGTTGGGCTCCGTTCACGGTTTCCTGCCTTTCAACGACGCCAAACTGTGCACTACAGTATTGAAGTATCTCATATTCTTTATTTTGGCTTTTCACCATAAGATGCACCTATAATTTACAACGATGGGAGTGGGGGGTTAGCGGGATGCTAGGGCCTCCCCCCACGTTCTTCTTTTATACATATTATTGGGCAACAGGCACTCTGCATTGTTATACAAATGGGCAGTTCTGAGCCCAGAGTGCAGGGAAGCAGGGTGGGGTGTTGTTGTATTTTCTTGTTTTTTATTTTTTGTGTTATCTCGATGGTACAGTCCCAGTACATGATACCAACTATCACGCTCTAACTGCCTGTCGATGGGTATACAGCGAAATAAAGAAATTAAAGTCTTAAGTTGGAATGTTAACGGGCTGGGGGACAAAATCAAGAGAAGTGTAGTGTTGCAATATATTAAGAGACTGTCACCGGACATAGTATTGCTTCAGAAAACTCATCTTATAGGCAATATGTGTAAAGCAATGCGCAGAGGCGGATTCACAATTGTGGCACACGCGGGCTTTGCATCCAACTTAAGAGGTGTGGGCATTATGCTAAAAAAATCATTCCCCTTATCAATTACGTCCACCTATACCGATGACCGAGGGAGGTATGTCGGGGTCACGGGCACCTGGGAGGGCCAAACCATCACCTTCCTGTCAGTATACGCACCTCCAGGGCTACAATCAGTAACATTCACTGACCTCAACACTATGCCATTAACGCTGCCAGATGGACACCTCGTGCTCGGCGGCGACTTTAACTCGGTCCTGTCGGGCTCGCTAGACAGACACCCCCCTCGCACATTGCACCAGACCGCTCACTCTTTTTCTGGGTTTTTAGAGGCAATAGGATTGGTGGACGGATGGAGAACCTACAACCCGAACAAGATCCAGCACACCTTTCACTCTGGGGCACACAATAGTCCCTCTCGTCTAGGCTACATAATAGTACAGGCTCTACAAGTCAGAGATATCCACAAGATTCGTCATCATGCCAGAGGTATTTCCGATCATTCCCCTCTATGGGTTCACATAGTTCTGGACCACATGCAGGTGGGGCGCATTGCTCCTATAAACCCTTGGCACCTCAAAAACACGCAAAGACCTGATCAAGTCTATTGAAGACTATTTTGTAGGGAACAAACACACAGTTGAGACCCCTCAAGTATTATGGGAAGCCTTTAAAACAGTGGTCCGAGGACAAGCCATTTCCCTAATAGCAGGATCAAGGAAGGACAGGATTAAGGAAATCTCTGATGTAGAACAAGAGATCTGTCGCCTTGAGCAAGACGTGAACTCTGATGCCAGTCCTGAAACTCTTCATTCACTTCGTCTACGCCAGGACGAATATCGGGCCTTAGTTACTGACTGCGCCAAATTAATGGGGCAGGAAAGATCAGGCCGGATCTATGACTGGGGAGACAAAGCCGGTAAACTGATTGCCTAGTTTGTTAAAAAAAGAGCGCACCAATAGTCAATCAATTTGCAGACCACTTTCACTCAGTTTATTGCTCGGTGGCGCCATACACAAAAGCAGACTCTTCAGACCTTATCAAAGATATCTCCCTCCCTATCCTCTCGGATGCCGACCGAACATTTATGGATAGTACCCTCACCACTGACGAAATGTTATGTTATGTTATGTTATTTTTATTTGTACCGCGCACAGCTGCCCCAGGAAAGGGGCGTCCGGGCGCACGCGGGCTTTGCATCCAAAATAGCACTTGCGATACGAGCACTCAAAATGGGTAAGGCCCTTGGCCCGAACGGTATCCCGATTGAATTGTACAAGCTCCGCCCTGACAAATTAGCCCATACTTGCAATCCATGTATAACGACAGCCTTGAACAGGGATCACTAGCCCTTGACCAGAGAATTGTGACCATTGTTACAATTCACAAAGACGGGAAACCCAAAACAGACTGCGCCTCCTACTGCCCCATTTCTTTGCTGAACGCAGAACCCAAAAACCTTGCTAAAGTGCTTGCTGATAGATTAATAAAGGTAATTGGGGACTTGGTACATCCTGACCAATCCGGATTTATGCCAAGGAGGAACACTGCTTTAAATTTGCGCAGGGTGCATGGGTTTCTAGGGAGGGTGTCGACCATACGCGAAGACGCAGTCATAGTTTCTCTGGATGCCACTATGGCATTCGATACACTTGAATAGTCATATCTTTTTGCCGTACTCACAAAATTGGGATTTGGACCGGTTTTCAGCCGATGGGTACGCTTGCTATATAGTGCGCCCATGGCACAAGTAGTCGTGAACAATAAAAAATCTGAGACCTTCACCCTTAGCAGAGGAACCCGCCAGGGGTGTCCCCTCTCCCCTCTACTATTTGCCATGGCACTCGAACCCCTTGCAGCATGGATCCGTAAGGATGTAATGATCCAAGGGATGGGATGGTCGACGGACTGGGAAGACCGTATCTCTTTATACGCAGACGATATCCTTCTTTACCTCACATCCCAGAGAGATCCCTGGATGCCGTTTTCGACATCCTAGACGTTTTTGGCAGATATTCCGGATTCAGTGTCAACTGGCAAAAGTCCCTCCTGTACGTCCTTTGTGGGGGCCCTCCCCCGCTACCCCGGGACTGCCCCATACCGATAGTTTCAGAAGGCTTCAAATACCTAGGCATATTCATTGCTCTCGACCCCTCGGTCAGATACGCCTGCAGAGACTCAAAAGTGACATAGTGATTTGGAGGTCATTCCCACTCTTTCTCTTGGGCAAGGCGGCCCTTTATAAAATGATGTCCCTTCCCCGTTTCCGCTACACCCTGCAAAACTCGGCTGATCCTGTTCCGAACTCGTACTTCAAAGAAATTGAAGGGCTTCAACGGGACCTTCTATGGGGAGTGAGACCGCATATATCACAGCAATAAACCACGGCACATACGGGCGCCCTGCTGACCCGGGGTTCCGCATGGATCGGTGGCTCCTTCCAAATGGGGCCTACACCCGTGCATTATATTCCAAACCGGGCAGATACCCACTAACTGGACCTACCAACCACACAGTTAGAATCTGGCATACTGCAACCAAATCGCTTGGATTGCACAACAAGTTGACCCTCGCCACACCCTTGTGGGACTCACAAAAATTAGGTGACTTGGGAAACTCCAAGGGTTTCGACAAATGGGACTTAATCGGCATTTCCCACATTAGGGACCTATGGGGTACAGGGGGCATACAGCCTTTCAGCACTCTCCAAAATCAATATTCTCTAGCGGATACAGAGCGATTCCGATACCTACAAGTCCGACACACACTACAGTCAGTGTTGCCCGCAGACTCCTCCCCACCAGATAGCTCCCCACTGGAGGACAGACTACTAGATGGCCACTTACCTAAAAAGGCTATCTCCCTAACCTATTGAAAACTTATTAATAATATGGATGATCCCCTACTATCACTATGTGAAAAGTGGACTAGAGATGGCATCGAACTAGACGATGAAGGTTGGCAAATGGCGGTCTCCTCCTCCAAAGTAGTTACTATCCAGGCGCGGCTTCGACTAGTGCAGCAAAAGATCCTGCATAGAAGCTATGTAACAGGTCCCCAATTGATACACATGGGTGGTCTGATGGATGGGTCATGTAGACGGGGATGCACTCTAATAGGCACATTTATGTACACCGTATGGCATTTTGAACCAATCCAGGAATATTGCCGTAAACTGCACGCAGTCATTAGCGAAACACTGGAGGTTGAGATCAAGCCAGAAGGGCCCAGATGCCTTCTTAATATCTGGGAACCGACCAACCTTAATACACACACTATACAATGTGTCACTCTCGGTTGTATGATTGTCAAGAGGCACATTGCGCAACTTTGGGGGCCTCACATGCACCTACAATTGCCAACTGGGAAAAAGACCTTGATTGGTGTATGCTAAGAGAAAAGACTGTATATACGGTCTGAGGCTGCCCCCGAAAATGGTCTAGGATATGGGCCCCAAGGAATGCATACTGTGGCAACATTTGTACTCCTCCCCGTGCCCTGGACAGTGATGAACCCCTCTCCCCGTGATTTCCAATGCATTATCCTATTGTATTTGTATGTATAATTGATTTTCGCTGTACCCTCTTTATTGACCTCTGTGGTACTGTACCTCTTTGTCGAGACTGTTCAATAAAAAGATTTATTAAAAAAATGAAGAAGGTAGACCTGTAGGGGCACAACTACATTTTCCTCCTCCCTGGTTTCATCCCAACCGCTATGAGGCTTTGGGTGATCTTGGATATATAGACTGACTAACCACAGCCAGTAATAATCCGGGGGGAATTGTTATTTCAGTCACTGTTCCAGAGACTGCTTCAAAGGAATCAGGTTGTATAGCGGCTACATCACCTATAAACCACAACCTATATAAGGATGGATTCTAATATTGAAATAGATGATTTCATTGTCAAGAAATATTGCTGGTAAAGAGCCTTTGGCTTGGAGTCCAAATGATAATGATATTGTCCATGAAGTACCTGGGGTTAAGAATACTACTATATGTCCTCTTAGGTTTATATCAAGGAATGTTGTGGGCATGTCCTCAAAACTAACAGATGAGGCCTGGTTGCAATATATGAAGACTTTTGATATTATCTGTCTCCAAGAAACATGGAGTTGAGTTGATGTCACTATTGATGGATTTAGTTCATTAAATAATCGCACAAATCCATCACGAGCCGGGAGGTCTAAAGGAGGTTTAGTGACTTTTATTTCACTTATGTATGATTCGCTTAGGACAGAGTGCATAATAGACTCCCATTGGTACCAGCTTATTTAAATTTTTTATTTAACTGATGTTACATTTTTTTAACTAAATTGGTACTACAATATCTTTGACCCTAATATTAATGAGGTCATTAACACTCTCAGAGAGGAGATCGATAATGTGGCCATGAATCATCAGCTTTTGTGTTTAATCTGGATGGGGGATTTCAACTGCACTATTTGTCTGTACAACTCACACAAAGTGTGTGGGGTAGCTGATATAGAAAACCGAGTTGTGTCGCATTTTAAACATACACCACAGGGCGACGCCCTGAATATCATCATTCTGGTAAATGATCTCTGTATGATGAATACCGTGGTCAGTCATCCCTCTGCACAGTTTCCAACCTATCAGGGGGGAGGTAGTGCAAGCACAATTGATTTTATGCTAATATCTAGTAAACACACATGGTTTGTAGATAGCTTTGCTGTTGAACCACACCCCGCTAGTGATCATAATTCTCTTACCTTATCCATGTATTTCAAAGCACAGAAAGTCAGTGGGGATGAACGCCCGTTAAAGCACGACCATAATCAAGGGGTAAGGCTGAAATGGAGCTTGGTAGACTCAAAGCAGTTTGAGGAGACCATTCTTACAGAAAATCTAAGTAATTTCATGACCTGCCTAACCATTGATTCCCCCTCAGGCATGATAATACAGTCATTCGAAATAATCTGTGGAAATGTGGCCAAAAACTTAAATTATCCAATTAGGAAGCGGGATCCACCTGAAATTAAATGGTTTAACGCCGAGTGGTCCAAGGCTCAAAGAGATCTCAGGAAAGTCCTGCAAGCGGTTCCTCGGAATATGGTCCAGGTAAAGATAGCGAGACAGACTTACAAAAAAGGCACTAATTCTAGGAAAACAGAATTAAGAAGAACAGCCTGGGAGGACCTGGAGAGAGCCAGCTCCCTTAAGGACTCTTAGAGTTTTGGGGAGGCTATAAACCGTCTGCTCTTCTCTACTGATGCTAGTAGCATGGATTCGACCATAACAGGGGAAGCCCTTTTCTAAAACAATTTCATCCACGGGGCATACCGTAACAAAGGAATGAGACAGTTATTAATTTATGTTCTGCCAATGCACTAAGTCTATCCCTTTCCCTAAGTGAGGTCGAAGATGCGATAGCTAAGGGCAAATCTCTAAAAGCGCCAGGACAAGATGGGGTTCCCCTAGATATACTTAAAAGTAATCTTCAATTATGGGCACCTCTGCTGCTTAATATTTTTAAAACGGTAATAGTTGGCCACATTCAATCATCATCGAAGGAAGCAGTTGTAGTGCCAATTTTTTAAAAAGGAAACAGGAACGGCCCCACATGCTTCAACCCAATTTCCTTAATAGATGCCACTTGTAAAGTCATGGGGAGGGTGATTCTGGCACGATTGGAGTCATGGGCAAATGCCTCGGGATTGATAGCCAACACCCAATATGGTTTTAGAAAGGGAATGGGAACAAATGAACAGTGTCTTAATTTGTCCCTCATTATGGGCAAGTACATGAGGGCCAGGAGAGTTTCAACTCACCTGGCCTTCATGGACTTGTACAGTGCCTTTGACACTGTGAGTAGGGGGAAGCTATGGATGTTGATGGTATGCCGTCACACTGAAGTTGACAACGATTTTTGCACTTGTTGATTATTTCCAATGATGCTTTCAAATGAAGTTATCAAATTAATCATGATGTTATCATCTTGCAATTCAACAATGATGATGTCATTTATCTTATCTCTTATGATTTAAAAATATGTGCACCCAACTGGTCATGCACAAGTTAAACTTGATAATTGTTTGCAACTTGTATTTCCCATGCTTAGAGCTAATGGAATGGAATGAGCTATTGCCTCTTAATAACCAAGATCACTGCTGCAGCCCACGAGCAGAGCACAGCGTGTCAGAGCTCCAAAACCAATCACAGGGCTTAAGTCACAGTTCAAGTTTCTGATGAATTCTCGTTTGATTCCTCTCGGGTTGGTAAATAAAAAACATATTGCACCTGCATCATTTAGTAGGCGCACATGCATAATGACGATTGTGCATGCATGCATCTTCAAGTATGCACATGCCTTTTTTCTTTTTTCATTTTGGGTAAAATCTACTCAGTATCTTGCCAAAGCTATACAACAACATTGCCAAAAGTCCCTGGAGAAGCAGACAGTTGAGAACTATTGGCTTTTCCAATGCTTGTTATAAAAGAAGGCACAGTAGGAAGGGAAGGCAAGAGTGTGTGGTGTTAAACTTCCACACTGAGAAGTGTGAATCCCTGGAATATGTGGAATTACTTTGACTGCTGGGGCATGGTCTGGATCACATTTCTCTATTGCAGAGAAAGCAAGCTTAAGAGAACACTGAAATAGCTCACTTTTTCAGCAACATGGATGTTTAAGAATGATGGTCTATGTGTTAAAGCTTGTGGAGTATTTAGGTTTCCCTTGAAGTAGAGATATATGATTTCAGGTTGCAAGGGGATGGGAAAACTGTCCCACTAGTGTCATCACAAGGATCCCCGCGCGGTCAATGAACAAACAGGGTTGTAAAGAAACCAGTTCTAGTAAACTGGCTGAAACAGCTGGGAAGGGCACTAGGGATGAGTATTCTTCTGAAGGGAGAAATAGTCATTGACGTGAAGACATCTGTGTAGGTTAAACTGTGAGGCACGCTCCTAAGTTGTGGAGCATCTGTGCGTTCTCAAAAGGAACCCTTTAAAGTAATCTGTCAGGAGCTGATCCTTGTGTCCAAGAGAGAAGACAGTATAAATTCTGTAGGTTTTCAAAGATGAGTTCCCTCTGAGCGCATAGCATGAATGTTATCAGGTAACTCTCAAAGGTTTATTGCTGCACTTTAAACTGCAGAAATATGACCATGAATAGCTGGAGAGAGAAAAATGGCATCAACCTAGAGAGTTGACGTCTGTCACAGAATCGAGGAACCTTCTGCCACCTTATTAGGTGTCCAACACTGCATTAACAGGCTTTTGCCAAGTCTCTGAGGAGCACTGCGGTTGAGGTCCACTCCTTTGGGCAGGACTGCAGGGCATATCAGGAGTGCAGGGAGCTTGCCCGTTCCTGACAACTAAACAAGAACCAAGCCCCTTTGTCGCACACCTCTCACAGAAAGTTCCTATTAGCTCAATCTCAAAGGGATCCCTGTAGTAAAACAGTTTCCAGGGAGCCACCCTGTTCTGGTAAAAAAAACTCAGGGTCAGGTGAGCTACAATAGTGTACATAAATAAAAGAGGATCTAGTCTCAGGAGAATCAACACCTCACAAAAGGTAGTATTTTGTAAAAAAAAAAAGGGAAGTGCCTCACAGTAGCATCTTCTGAGGGCATGTTGGTCAATGCTTGCCACCTATCTCATTCTATCACCATTGGCTCTTTCCTAGTGCGTTCTTGGCAACCCCAGTCTGAAAACCTGTTGCGTTACCTGGATACAGGGATGTCTCTCAGGTAGCTGGTGGTTCAACCAGTTACAACGCATGAGTAGAAGAAAGCTTGGTGGAAAGCGAGAACTGTATTTAAAAGAAGTTAATAGAGACAAAAATCATGAAACAATATTTAATTCAACATTTCCAGGTCACACTCGTATGACTTTTAATTCGGTTGATTGAGTTTGCATGTAAGATGTTTTGCCAGGGCAAAGGAACATGTAAAGGAAACAGGTAAATGAATATTCTTCCAGTATAGAGGTGCAATTAAGATTGAACATAATTGCTTAATTTGGGATTACTCCATCAGCAAGCTATTTCTAAATGTTTTCTACAGAACGGAGGGATCATCCATAAGATGCTTCTAAGTGTTTGTCATCTAACTAAGAGCAAGAGCAGAAGTTCTCTTAAATTCCAGGGAGGCAGATTCGATTTCAAAGATAATCCTTAGGGACAGATGAATTGAACAGACCTAACAGGTAAATAATCCTTGAAAATAATGGCCTTCGAACCCTAGGACCCAACAGTCTGTCAGCCTGACGGCTGAGAGCATGTGCTGGAGCGCAAGTATCTAGACCAGGCTTATTGATGTCCAAAAGCCATGTCTCTGACAGAAAGAAGACCTGGAGATTGTAATCGGTAATTAAATTATGCATACGCTGCATCTAGCATACAGCAGATCTTGCAGTGATAGGTCCACAATAAAAGAAAGGGTATATATGTGATAATTACTCTAAATGCTCAAAGGCAAGAACATGTAATAATACAGTCTTCAGAATGCTGGAAAGTAATGAACTGAAACTACAGAGGTTGAGGGTGTCCCAAAGTTGATATGACTTTCCATAAATAGATGTTAAACAAGAATAAAGCCAAGAGGTGCACCCATAAACACGCAATGTATCAAGGAAGTTTTCATATGGGCAAGAGGAAGAACTATGCCAGCTCACAGACGAGATTCTGAGTTGTGAAACAGGAGGGAGTGTGGCCACACCTATTGCAGCAGGTAGCGTGTCGTGTCGGCACACTGGATCAAACAGACCCAAACAGGCTGCACATAAAAAGTTCATGCCTACAAGACTCCTCTGTGGTCCTATTGATAAGTGTACCACAAAATCTATGGGTTTAGATGGCTGAACAGTGGCAACCATGGCTTCCACAAGCTAGGTCAACAGCAAAATGCTTAATTGGATGTCATCAAGTTAAAAGGACAAACACTGAGGATGGGTGCAGGAAGGCTAAAAAACAGCAGGGTTCATGGTGGATGGAGACAAACATGGAAAGCAACAATAAATTGTGGGTGATCTGAAGTCAAGTGGAGCAGTGATTTGGTTCCATCTGACATGCACTTTCAGTGGTGCATTGAAAGTAGCTCAAGTATGCTCCGGTATAACGTCTTGAGGTTCAAGTTAAAAGAGAGAAAAGCAAGTGGTAAATTATATGTGGCAAGGACTTCACTTCGCTGATGGGTTGGAGAGAGTATGAAAATATGTGTCTCAAGCTGGAGTCCAACTATGAAGCGCAGGTGCCAGGAATGTCCAGAAGTGTTTGGGGGCTGGAACAAAGTGATTTGTAAATTTACTAGTGATCTAGGAAAACTTAAGGAGTTCATGCATCATATAATTTTATGATGCTAGGCTTTTGGTACACATCTGTGCATACCTGAGTGTGTGTATATACACTAATTACAACTTCTATTAAACAGGCTTTGCAGATAAGTATAAAAAAAAATTCAAATGTTTCCAACAAAACCTCAAAGATTGATTAAATACTGAAAGTAACAGTAAATTTAAATTTGCTTTGTACTATCTCTTGTAAGGCTAAACAAAGAACAAATAACAAAATAAAGATTCATTCAAGTATAGATTTACTTCTGGACTATACCCTCTCCTTTTGAGATAAAGAGAAATATGCCTTCCTCAGCTGGAACCATTACTGATGATATAGGACGGAGGTATAAGAAAGAAGTGTGGTTGCAATCTGAAATATTGAATAGGGAATATTGCTATACCTCAATATCACAGTCAAAATGTCGAGTAAAATAACAGGTAAGTGTATATACAGAAGTATAGATTTGCTATTGTAAACTCCATATCTTCGTACCTTGAAAAAAAATAATAATAAAGATATATATATACATATATATATATATATATATCGTGGAAACAGTCCCTCCCAACAAGAGAGACTCAGAGGCCGAAGGGGTTTTCTGAGAAGCCAGCTCGTATTTATTCTTCTACTGGCAGCGGTGGCGAATGCATTTCGGCTTTGACAGCCTTCCTCAGCGCCCAACGCAGAACACACCCATCAATCCCCACCTGTGTAAAATACTGTCCAGCGCTCGCTGCTCCTCCCCCTAATGAAGTTGTCACACCCATAGCAGTTTGTTGTGGATGAATAAACTACAGTTCCCAGCAGGCACTGTAACGTCCAGCCTGGGTGGGTGGTGTGGCGGAGTGAGGCAAAACAATAGGTTCGCGCTGGTTACAGGTAGGTTTTGTGCACATCCAAGTTGAGGAACATCCCCGGCCGGCTCCCTTGGTCCCCTTACTCCGCAACTTCCAGCTCCACAGGAACACAGGCGGGGCAGGGGCAGTCAATGCGGACTTTGCACCAATCGGTAAAATACCTAAGTCTCCCCGGATTTTCCTGTGGCTGCTGGCGGTCCAAAGGAACTGTCGATACCTCGACGTTTTGCAGCTGCAAGCAGTCTGATGCCAGTGTTTGTCCTTTGACCTTTGGTGTCGCGGTGCCTTCCGTAATGCGTCCCTGGCAGGCGCAGCAAAATCTCGTGGAAACAGTCCCTCCCAACAAGAGAGACTCAGAGGCCGAAGGGGTTTTCTGAGAAGCCAGCTCGTATTTATTCTTCTACTGGCAGCGGTGGCGAATGCATTTCGGCTTTGACAGCCTTCCTCAGCGCCCAACGCAGAACACACCCATCAATCCCCACCTGTGTAAAATACTGTCCAGCGCTCGCTGCTCCTCCCCCTAATGAAGTTGTCACACCCATAGCAGTTTGTTGTGGATGACTGAAAGTAACAGTAAATTTAAATTTGCTATGTACTATCTCTTGTAAGGCTAAACAAAGAACAAATAACAAAATAAAGATTCATTCAAGTATAGATTTACTTCTGGACTATACCCTCTCCTTTTGAGATAAAGAGAAATATGCCTTCCTCAGCTGGAACCATTACTGATGATATAGGACGGAGGTATAAGAAAGAAGTGTGGTTGCAATCTGAAATATTGAATAGGGAATATTGCTATACCTCAATATCACAGTCAAAATGTCGAGAAAAATAACAGGTAAGTGTATATACAGAAGTATAGATTTGCTATTGTAAACTCCATATCTTCGTACCTTGAAAAAAAATAATAATAAAGATATATATATACATATATATATATATATATATATATATATATGTATATATATATATGTATGTATATATATATATGTATATATATATATATATATATATATATATATATATATATATATATATATATATATATATATATATATATATATATTCACTTGGGCTTGATTTCATACAATGTTTATTGTACATATCGTAATTGAGAAATAATCAGGGAGACCTGAGAATACATGAATTAAGTGGAGGCTTATGTATATGATTCCCACTTAGTGGTCCTACTGTATTTATACAGATATAATATCGGACAAAATGAACTTCTTTTAAAAAAAAATATTTAAATATGTATTTATTTATATATTTTATGAATTGGTCGAATGTACATTAACTTTGTATTGTGAATTTGCACTTTGATTTAACACATGTGAACAGAGTATTTCTTCCATGTTGTTGATACCCAATTTGAAAAAATGGCGCGCGCACTGGCACTTTAAATCTCGGCATTTGCTCTCAGCAACTCGCCTTGTGATCAAGCTTTGTAAGAGGCGAAACACGTAATGGTGGCGGCAGGCTTGCTGGACAAGAATAAACACCTCAATTAAGCACTAAATCTGGGTCTGTTCTTTCGTCATTTGAATTCGAGGGCTGAGGCGGCTGCTTCAGCTAATGTGGTGAATTTACCTACATATATATATATATATATATATATTTTATATATATATATATATATATATATATATATATATATATATATACATATATATACATATATATATATATATATATATATATATATATATATATATATATATATATTACCTACTGGCGGTCGCCAGTAGGTAGTTATAGTTAGGACCTAGTTTCCATAGGAAATCCACAACATTCTATTTGGAATAACTTTGGCGCCGGTGGACGAATGTTTGCGTATTTCTCCAAGAAAATGGCCTGCTCGGTTCGGCTCCTTCCCTGAAAGTTTGGGGGTGATTCGTCAAGTGGGGGCCGAGAAAAAAGGGGGGTCCCAAAACGTGTTTTCCCAATGCAATTTTCCATAGGGACCTTAGCCAGGGCTACAGCCCGAACGGCTGAACGGAATTACACAAAATTTGGCAGAGAGGTAGAGTTCTGGTCGCAGATTGTGCTTTTTTGTTAAATGGTGTAAATCTGTTCAGTAGTTTCTGAGAAAATTGCAAGTAAAATCATAGCGATATCTAGAGACGGAGTTCAGCACACGTACTGAAATCTGTTCAATTATGAGCGTGAGCTGCATGCTGATTGGCTGTGAACTGTCTGTCAACACTTGAAACCAGGAAGTGTTGGCGGCCATCTTGTGCCTCGCTAGAACCGAGTCACAAGAAAACAGTAAAACAAAGTTGAGGAATAAGGGAAGGGGGTAGGCTTGAGACATTCTGACCCTCTAGGCTTGCTCAGGGGGTCGTACATGGATGTTTAGGCTCTATTTTTTAATTTTATTTTTTAAAGACAAATCGCGGCATACATGTATGGAAATACGCACAATTACGAGCGGTGGAAAAGGTGAAAAAAAGTAGAAGTCCGTTTTATTCATTAGGTCCCGGGGGGCAAATTACGGGGGCAATTTTTCTGCATAATGGCGGCATGTAAGGGGCCCGAGCACTGGGGAACGGCAATCCTCTGGTTTTATTTTAAAGTATTCGGGGGGTTACGGTCCTACTCCTTGCAGTCTCCGTGAGCGGCACCCCTCTGGTCTTTTTAAAAAAAAAAATGTTTTGAGCTCTCTCTGTCTCTCTCCCCGTACACCTCGCGGGGAACACAACATTTCTGGGGCAGTGATATGAAAAATTACCTTCCAGCTCCGGGTACCTGCATTGTCTGGAGTTTTTTATTAATGTTGGGAGGGTGGTCTTGATAATACGTCCTTGTAAATTCCCATAGAAGCCTATGTTCTGGTGTTAACATGGGCTTCTATGGGAAATAACAAGGCTGTATTATGAAGCTCATTATCGCTGTTTTATTGGCAGTTTACTGCCTATAAAACCGCAATAATTTTAACACCGGTCCCTGATAATATGCACATAAGTTTACTGGTAAAATAAAAGAGCAATGGGCCATATTATCAACAAAAGGCGATACATTATCGTCGCTTTTATTGGTAGGAAACTGCCGATAAAGCGGCGATAATGGGCTTGATAATATGCCTTTGTGAATAACCATAGCAGCCTAGGTTAACATCAGAACTTGGGCTGCCATGGGAATTTACAAGGGCCTATGTTTTCTTATTATTGTTGGGAGGGTGGGCTTGATATTACGTCCTTGTTAATTGCCATAGAAGCCTATGTTCTGGTGTTAACATGGGCTTCTATGGGAAATAACAAGGCCGTATTATCATGGTCATTATCGCCGTTTTATCAGCAGTTTCTTGTCAATAAAACGGTGATAATTGTAATACCGGTCTCTCTCTCTCGCTCTCCCCGTACACGTCGCGGGGAATGCTACATTTCTGGGGCAGTGATATGTAAAATGACCTTCCAGCTCCGGGTACCTGCATTGTCTGGAGTTTTTTATTAAAGTTGGGAGGGTGGGCTTGATAATACGTCCTTGTAAATTCCCATAGAAGCCTATGTTCTGGTGTTAACATGGGCTTCTACGGGAAATAACAAGGCCGTATTGTGAAGCTTATTATCGCTGTTTTATCACCAGTTTCCTGCCAATAAAACGGCGCTAATTTTAACACCGGTCCTTGATAATATGCACCTAAGTTTACTGGTCAAAAAAAGAGCAATGGGCCATATTATCAGCAAAAGGCAACACATTATCGTCATTTTTATCGGCAGTTTCCTGCCTATAAAGCGGTGATAATGGGCTTGATAATGTGCCCTTGTGAATAACCATAGAAGATCAAGTTAAGATCAGAACTTGGGCTGCTATGGGAATTTAGAAGGGCCTATGGTTTTTTATTAATGTTGGGAGGGTGGGCTTGATATTACGTCCTTGTTTATTGCCATAGAAGCCTATGTTCTGGTATTAACATGGGCTTTTATGGGAAATAACAAGGCCGCATTACGATGGTAATTATCGCCATTTTATCGGCAGTTTCTTGGCAATAAAATGGAGATAATTGTAACACCGGTCTTTGATAATATGCACCTAAGTTTACTGGTCAAAAAAAGAGCAATGAGTCATATTATCCACAAAAGGCGATACATTATCGTAGTTTTTATCGGCAGGAAACTGCCGATAAAGCGCAATGATGGGCTTGATAATATGGCCTTGTGAATAACCATAGGAGCCCAGGTTATACCAGAACCTGGGCTTCTATGGGAAGTTACAAGGGCCTATTATCAAGCCTATTATCGCCGCTTTATCTGCAGTTTCCTGTCGATAAAAGCGGCGATAATGTATCGCCTTTTGTGGATAATATGATTCATTGCTCTTTTTTTTTACCAGTAAACTTAGGTGCATATTATCAAAGACCGGTGTTCCAATTTTCATTTCTATGATAGTATGTAAAGCTTTCCTTTTTTGTTTTGATGTAGCAGTTGTACTCTCTTCGCATGCTCAGCGTCGTTTCGAAGCCCACGTTTTCTTTTTCTTCAAGTTCAACAAGCAAACCTTTCTTTGTATCAGTTAGTAAATCTGTTGCTTTCTTTTCCCGGTTCGTGTGTGTCATCCGCTGCTGTACTGTTGTACAGTATTAATAGTCATATTTTTTATATATTTATTTGAAAGGTAGTGCCGAGGCGCCAAACGTTGATTACGTACTCCGTCCATCGCCATTTTCGTAGTTTCTCACCATTGTTTTTATTATATCTGTTAGTTAGAACTCAGTAGTTTTCAATCCTAGTCTTGAATAGCTTACTATAGTATTTCAACATTATTTTTATTGTGGGCCGTCATACCCCTCCCCCACAAAATAAAAGAAGTATGTAGTTTTTTTTAATGAACTTTTATTAAACATTAAATATAAACGAAACTCAATTATAACTATATTAGAACTGGAAAAATAACTTAAACAATGTTATAAACAAATTGTGAAATGGATTCCAAAAGGTGTCCGAATGGTAATCTGCAAAAGAAAAAAGAAAATTAGAGTTTAGAATTATGTAGATGTGAGTAAATGAGCTGAAGCATTACGGGGCATATCATCAAAGTCGGCGATAAAATTATCGCTGTTTCAGCAGCAGGAAACTGCAGCTAAAGCGGCGATAATGGGCTTGATAATATGCTGTTGTGAATGCCCATAGCAGTGCAGGTTCTGGTGTTAACCTGGCCTACTATGGGAATTTACAAGGGCATATTATTAAGCCCATTATCGCTGCTTTAGCAGCAGTTTCTTGTCGCTGAAACGGCGATAATTTTATCGCAGTTCTTGATACTATGCCCCTACAAGTTTTAGTAACTGTGCGGTTTTACGTGTGCAGTGTGACTCACACATTCCAATTCTATTATAAGTGGTGTCTATATGGAAGTGCCTAGTGCGTTACTGACGCCCGTTATGGCGACTTATTTCTAATGCATTCTTGTGAAGGCTTTGTAGATCTAGGCCTCTGTGCTTACCGTTGTATAAACCTTGCGGGTAAACATTTCAGGCAGTTGGTGTCACAACTTATTCTGAACAATTCTTCTACACATCTACACGTCGAAGACAGCAGGGTCTAAGTTTAAGAGAGAAAGAGAAATGATGTTACAGAGAGTGAGAGAGAAAGAGAGAAAACAACATTAAAACTGTGTCGCAGAGTCTGGAGTTGAGATTTTTTCCTTGCGTCACTTTACTCATGTTAAAAGTGATTTCAACAATTCTTCTACATGCTTAAGCAGACAGCAGTGTCTAAGTTTAAGAGAGAAAGAGAAAGGATGTCACAGAGAGTGAGAGAGAGAGAAAGAGAGAGAAAACAACATTAAAACTGTGTCTCAGAGTCTGGAGTTGAGATTTTTTATTGAAAAGTGAGATGTAGATTTACAAGCTCCTTGCATCACTTTAACCATGTTAAAAGTGACTCAAAAGTGGCGTAATAAGGTTGTGGATCTGTTTGTCAGACTGTTGTAACCTATCTGTTGTCATTGCTCGGAGGTAATTATAGATGAAACCCATTATAGCCACTTTAGCGGCAGTTTGCTGCCGATAAAGTGGCGATAATTTTGTCGCCAAGGCTTGATAATATGGCCCTCTCTCGTTTCACAAATAAAGCTAACACTACAGTTTTACGAGTGCAGTGTACCTGGTACATTTTACTTGTTATAGTGCCGCGTTCAAGTGGTGTCTATATGGAAGTGCCTACTGCGTTACTAACGCCTGTTATGCCAAATTATTTCTAATGCATTCCTATAAAGCAGGGGTCTTCAAACTGTGGGGCGCGACCCCCAGGGGGGCCGTGGAGTGATAGGAAGGGGCTCGTGCATTCCCTTCACACTTCTGCCTAGGCCCATAGCTTCAGCCCCCCTCCTTCCCTGTAGTGTCTCTCAGCCCGGGCTGCTGCAGTGCAGCTCGCACTGCTGGGGGCTCGGCTGGGGCGTGTCTGGAGTCTTATCTCCAGCCGCCTGAGCTTTTCACAGGTCTTTAAAGACCATTTGCATATTTACATGCCTTTGTTAACTGGTTACCTAGGCTTCATTTTTTTAATGGTTCCAGTACCCCCTGGGCCCCCACTCTGCCTATTCCTTACATTTGTATTTTTACACTTACTGCTGTAGTGTGAGAATGCATTTAATGAAAAGAAATATAAAGTTGGGTAGCCAAAAGAAAAATGCCTGCCGTGTGACACTAAATAGAGTTATAAATAAAAAAGTATGTATTAATTAGCTATGTGACTTTTCTGTCTTTGTTCTCTTTAATTATCAGTCATGGATCATTGAGGCAGCCCTAGAACACAATTAAAAGTGCTTTCTATTTATATTTGCTGTTCTAAGTATTCCCAGATAAGTGCTAAAAATACAGCTTTAGGTGAGTGCATATTTCTGGGCCATCAAAATAATGAACTGTATCAGCACGTTATTTATTTCCTCCACCCTCGATCCCTGATTAATGCCATTATAGCAATAGTTTAACTTATATCTGAAACTCTACGCTTCAAGTTTCTTGGAATGCACCCTGCATTCAGACAAATCACTCCTCATTCTCGCCTTCACTTTCACGCTCGCCCTGCACTCACACTGATCACCATGCAATAATAGTGATCACAATGCACTCACAGCTATCACAAAACACTCACACTGATCACAATGCACTCACACTAATCACAATGCACTCACACTGATCACAATGCACTCACACTGATCACAATGTACTCACACTGATCACCATGCACTCACAGCAATCACAATGCAATCACACTGATCGCCATGCACTCACACCATTCACCCGCTCATCCTGCACTCACACTGATCACCATGCACTCCCACTGATCACCATGCACTCACACCAATCACCCGCTCACCCTGCATTCAAAGTGATCACAATGCACTCACACTGATCACCCACTCACCCTGCACTCACACTGATCACCATGCACTCACAACATTCACCCGCTCACCCTACACTCACATTGATCACAATGCACTCACACTGATCACAATGCACTCACATCATTCACCTGCTCACCCTGCACTCACACCATTCACATGCTCACCCTCCACTAACAGTGATCAAAATGCACTCATACTGATCATCATGCACTCACGCCATTCACCCGCTCACCCTGCACTCACAGTGATCACAATGCACTCACACTGATTACCATGCACTCACACTGATCACCATGCACTCACACTGATCACCATGCACTCCCACTGATCACCATGCACTCACACCGATCACCCGCTCACCCTGCACTCAAAGTGATCACAATGCATTCACACTGATCACCCACTCACCCTGCACTCACACTGATCACCATGCACTCACACCGATCACCCGCTCACCATGCATTAATAGGGATCACAATGCACTCACAGCTATCACAATGCACTCACACTGATCACAATGCACTCACACTGATCACCATGCACTCACACTGATCACCATGCACTCCCACTGATCACCATGCACTCACACCGATCACCCGCTCACCCTGCACTCAAAGTGATCACAATGCACTCACACTGATCACCCACTCACCCTGCACTCACACTGATCACCATGCACTCACACCGATCACCCGCTCACCATGCACTAATAGGGATCACAATGCACTCACAGCTATCACAATGCACTCACACTGATAATGCACTCACACTGATCACAATGCACTCACACTGATCACAATGCACTCACACTGATCACAATGTACTCACACTGATCACCATGCACTCACAGCAATCCCAATGCAATCACACTGATCACCATGCACTCACACCATTCGCCCGCTCACCCTGCACTCACACTGATCACCATGCACTCCCACTGATCACCATGCACTCACACCGATCACCCGCTCACCCTGCACTCAAAGTGATCACAATGCACCCACACTGATCACCCACTCACCCTGCACTCACACTGATCACCATGCACTCACAACATTCACCCGCTCACCCTGCACTCACATTGATCACAATGCACTCACACTGATCACAATGCACTCACATCATTCACTTGCTCACCCTGCACTCACACCATTCACATGCTCACCCTCCACTAACAGTGATCACAATGCACTCATACTGATCACCATGCACTCATACCATTCACCCACTCACCCTGCACTCACAGTGATCACAATGCACTCACACTGATCACCATGCACTCACACTGATCACCATGCACTCACACTGATCACCATGCACTCCCACTGATCACCATGCACTCACACCGATCACCCGCTTACCCTGCACTCAAAGTGATCACAATGCACTCACACTGATCATCCACTCACCCTGCACTCACACTGATCACCATGCACTCACAACATTCACCCGCTCACCCTGCACTCACATTGATCACAATGCACTCACACTGATCACAATGCACTCACATCATTCACTTGCTCACCCTGCACTCACACCATTCACCCAATGCGCTTGCGTTGTTCACCCTGTACCTCACCCTGCAGTCATATGTGCACACTACTCACCCTACACGCATGTGACACTTCAATCACCCGTCCCCCCCTCACTGCTCAATCTGTAGCTCACTCAAACAAGGCCATCACTAACCATGCATTAATTCGCCCCACTCTGCACTTACAGCCGAATCCAAATTCATATGGTCACCTCACTCACCTTGCAGTCACTCCTTTTACCCTACTCTCACACTGTTGCATCGCTCACCGTGCAGTCACTTGGGTACTCTTGTCACCCATACAGGGTTTAGAAATTTTTGTCAGGAGGGGGTTCTTACGCCTGAAAATGTTTGCAGGGGGGTCTCGGCATCCAAAAGTTTGAAGACCTCTGCTATAAAGGATTTGTAGATCTAGGCCTCTGTGCTTACCATTGTATAAACCTTGCGGCCAAACACATACGGAAGTAGACTTCACAACTTCACTTCAACAATTCTTCTACACGTCCGAGCAGACAGCAGTGTCTAAGTTTAAGAGAGAAAGAGAAATGATGTCACAGAGAGTGAGAGAGAGAGAAAACATTTAAATTCTGGGCCATAATATCAAGCCTGGGCAACAAAATTATCGCCACTTTATCGGCAGGAAAGTGTTGCTAAACTGGTGATAATGGGTTTGATAATATGCTCTATGGAATTCCAATCAAAGCTAATGTTAGATGTCCTTCCCATCTAACATGAGCTTCGATTGGAATTCCATAGAGCATATTATCAAACCTATTATGGCCACTTTAGCGGCAGTTTGCTGCCGATAAAGTGGCAATAATTTTGTTGCCAAGGTTTGATAATATGGCCCTCTCTCCTTTCATAAATAAAAGTTACACTACAGTTTTACGAGTGCAGTGTACCTGGTACATTTTACTTGTTATAGTGCCGCATTCAAGTGGTGTCTATATAGAAGTGCCTACTTGCGTTGCTAACGCCCGTTATGCCGAATTATTTCTAATGTATTCCTATGAAGGATTTGTAGATCTAGGCCTCTGTGCTTACCATTGTATAAACCTTGTGGCCAAACACTTCAGGGAGTTGGATTGACAACTTGATTTCAACAATTCTTCTACATGCTTAAGCAGACAGCAGTGTCTAAGTTTAAGAGAGAAAGAGAAATGATGTCACAGAGAGTGAGAGAGAGAGAAAGAGAGAGAAAACAACATTAAAACTGTGTCGCAGAGTCTGGAGTTGAGATTTTTTATTGAAAAGTGAGATGTAGATTTACAAGCTCCTTGCATCACTTTAACCATGTTAAAAGTGACTCAAAAGTGGCGTAATAAGGTTGTAGATCTGTTTGTCAGACTGTTGTAACCTATCTGTTGTCACTGCTCGGAGATAATTATAGAATTTAAAAAGAAGCTGCTGTACAGTACGCACTCTGGGCCATAATAACAAACCTAGGCTACAAAATTATCACCACTTTTTCGGAGGGAAAGTGTTGCTAAAGTGGCGATAATGGGTTTGATAATATGCTCTATGGAATTCCAATCGAAGCTCCTGTCTGATGTCCTTCACATCTAACATGAGCTTTGATTGGAATTCCATAGAGCATATTAGCAAACCCATTATATCCACTTTCCTGCCGATAAAGTGGCGATAATTTTGTCGCCCAGGCTTGATAATATGGCCCTCTCTTATTTCACAAATAAAGCTAACACTACAGTTTTACGAGTGCAGTGTACCTGGTATATTTCAGTTGTTATAGTGCCACGTTCAAGTGGTGTCTATATGAATGTGCCTACTGAGTTACTGATGCCCGTTATGCCGACTTATTTCTATTGCATTCCTATGAAGGCTTTGGAGATCTAGGCTGCTGTGCTTACCTTGTATAAATAATTTGGCGACCGGAGTTCACCACTCCACTTGAACTCTGCTTCTATGCGTCAAAGTATATTCAATAAGTTGCAGATAATTCCATTGCTGTTGCTCGATAGGCCGTGGTTGCATCTGAACAATGTTTGCTGAAGGAAACAAAAGAACATTTTGAGTAGTCATCGTAAACTGAGTTGCGTAACTACTATCAAAAGTGAATTTTAATGTGGGTTCCTAATATTCCGTAGTTAAGACTGTTGCAGCTCCAGCAAACAAAGGAAGATCAATAAGTTAAGAGAGATCTGGGACGGCCTTGTGACGCAGAAAAAAATACTATCATGGACGCCCAATTAATAATAATAGAGGCCTAAGCACGTGGCGTAGTACAGAAATACGACACAGAAATTCATGCACGCACAATTTTTAAGATTAGAGGTGTATAGAACCTCGTGACTTATAAAGAAATATTTCAATTATGTAAGTACAATTTAAAACCATTGAGGGGTAGGAAAGCCATATGAAGGATAACAAAATAGTATTATGCATATACAATTTACAGTGGAGGCTGATGTTGTGATGTCTTCTCTTGCCTTTGTTTTTGTCGTCTTTTGTCGTGTCTTGAAAGGCTGTGGTTTCGCTGAGTCTGGGGTGTTTTCGACAGTCTGTGTGTCATCACAGCAGAGGCAGGCAAAAGAGGGCGTGCTCACGTCAGTGCCCGCATTATATGGGAACCGCGGGGGTTGACCAGACCAAGCCCTAGGCCGTTATTGGTAGCATTTTCGCTGTCTGCAAGAATGATGGCCCTGGGGGACATCCCACTGGCTAATGTATTGGTTTCCAGGCTAAATGATAGCAAGCATGCTTGGTGGTGGCATGTGTGTAGTGTGGGCGGGCGTGCACCGCGCATGTGCAAGTATGAGTGTGTGCACTAACAATTAACAACAGAGAGAGATGGGGGCGGTGTTATAATGTACGCAGAGGCAGGCCAAAAATCGGATCAGCAATGAGTCAGCACTTCTAATCATTCTCCTTAGCGCGCCCTGAGCTCTGATTTGTCACTGAAAGGTGATCGCACCATAGTTTGTACTGCTTATCATACTCAGCGTGTACCCGCGCATACAGTACACATATGCTTTGACGTTACGCGGCGCATTAAATTTTTGGTGTGACGTCATGTACGGCGTTCTTTATGCGAAAGGAGGCAATGTTTCTACTTGGTTTAAAACATGTATGTATTTAATGTACATACTAAGGGCAGACATTTGGGATAACTGAATTTGTTTAAATACTTGTAATAATCATTTATTATTTTTAAAAAGAATCACAGAAATCGCGGTAGAACATCATGTGTACACGTATTGAAAGAGTTGTGCACGCGCATCATAAGGGTACGCAAAGCCATGTGACTTAAAAAGTAGAGATTTGATTGGTTCATAACTTTTCCTATTGCGACTGTTGAAAGTTCCGTCCCATTATAATTATTCGACTTTGACTTTCTAAGAAGAAGCATTTGTTCTTAGAATCTTCTCAAATAGAAGGAAGATCACAATAATAAGAGCAATGGAGTCATCTTCCAGCAGTTCTTCAGAGGGAGATTTCATTCCTGAAGAACCTCCAAAGAAGAGGAAAGAAGCTTTAATTTGGAAGTTTTTCACTTTTCCAGAAGGTCAAAAAAGGTTATGCTCCAAAAGTAACCTGTAAAATTTGCGAAACAACTCTTTCAAGGGGGGATCCATGTAAAAAATACTCCTTTGGCACAGCAAATATGGTGCGACACGTGAAGAATTTGCACCCCAAGAACTTTTTCGAGCTGCAAGACGGAGGTTGCACAAGAACCCACCTGCTGCTACACAAAGCACATCAACTGCGGCAGCAGGATTTTCAGCAAGCAGTCCACACCCACATATTGATTCTGACTTTGCTAAAGTTAAAATTCTATGCATTTATTGCAATAAACTTTTGTGTTATGGGGAACAGTCTATAGACTTGATGAAACGCAGGATGCAGGATCATTGCTGTCCTCGACATTAGTTGTTCTTTTTTTCATTCTTTTGTTCCGCTTGGAATTTGTTGAGAAAACACAAAAAAAACAACAAAAAAACTGTTTTTTTAGAACTACCTTCACTCGTCAAAGAAATAACTATATTTCTATGTTAGTGTGTAACATTTTGCCAGAATGAATGTGTAGTTCATAAAGGAATGAATGAACATGTTACTAGTGTATGGAGAGTGTGAAAGTGCAGAACTATAAGGAACTGCTACAGCATAAATCTATAAGGTGTTTTTCTATAGTATACTGTAGTATGTCCGAAGCACTTGGATGTATCATATGTACATAAATATGTTACTAGTCTATGTTTCAATTTGCGCTGCTGATGAAAGTGCCTGGGTGAATTTGTATGTGTTAGGGGCAGATTTACAATCCTTTTGTGCCTCTTTTACACAGCTGTTGCGTCACTTTTGTGACACAGCGGTGGTGCAAAAGATGTGCCATGGTGTGTGCTATTAACAATGTGACGCTCTGGAGGGTGTATTACATTGTAAAGCGCTGCGCCAGAAGAGGCTTTCTTGTGCAGAAAGGGGTGCAGCAAGGCCTCCTAAAAGTGACTGAGGGAAATGTATAACATTTTATTCAGTGACTTTTGAGGTTATGCTGCGTCAAAACCTTGCACGTGCTTGAAGCAGGTGTAAGGATTGATACATCATTGTCAGCATAGGGCCGCAAGAGAATTGCTGGAGCTGTGTTATACTTGCCACCGGCGTCAAGCAATAATTCATTAAAAAATTACTTTGCAATTTAGTTTTATTATTTTATAATAAGAATATGAAATATAATCTAAAAAATAAAATAAATATAAATATTTATATTAAAAATATAAGAAATTAGTATAAAAAGAAAGACATAATAATTAATACATTTATAAATTATCATTTACAAAACCTATGAATATCACTGAAAAAAACATAGGTTTCACACACGTTATAGTTAGGAATTAGCATTTAAAAAACCTTGCAAATTAATTGAAAAAACCAAGGGTTTCACATGTTATAGTTAGCTGAACATTTCTCTCATACAAAACCTCTGAAATTCCTCCGTAATAGTTTGCTCAGCTAACTATAACTTGCGCGCCCGCAATGCAGTGCTGATGACGTCACATATTGCATCACTCATGACATGGTCAATGACATCACTGATGACATTACTGATGACATCTCAGATGGCATCCCTGAGGGCACAATTTCAACAGAAAAGGAGTTCTGCTTTTCAAGGCAAGCTCACAAGGGAATGATCCAAGATTACCATACTTCATCCGACATAGTAGCCTAATCAACCTTGTATAAAAATACCATAAATGTGGAGCTGCTGATCAAGCCTTCAGTTGACATAGGAGATCGGGAAAAGAACACTAGGATCTCTAAAGCTGCTGACGGCGTGGTTCTCTACAAGGAGGCCAAAATATATAATACAGCCACCCCAATGAGACCGCAGTCACAAGAAGTCAAGAAGGAAGTAGGCAAAGGGAGAATCAATTAAGGGGAACATTTAAAATCTACAATGATACATTCTCCATTGATGCCACAAACCCTGCCTAATGCCTAAAACCAGACAATGGAACCAGCAGACTGTGGGGATACAAATAATCCAATAAATGCTCCAACGGAAGTAAATGAACATGTGGACAATGCAGACATAATATCTTCACCTCCATAGCAATTAAGTGAAGTGATAGATCAACGCCACCCAGAAGTACTTCAAACTGAAATACAATGCTATAATGCAACAAAGTATTTCTGCTCACCTCCAGGTCAACTAAGTTTCCCATTCCAAATCGGGTCAAATCCCATTCGAAGAACTGCATGACAAGGACATAGCAGAAGAAATAGTACGATGTAATCAGGCTCCTCAACAGATATTATGGATGCCCGAATACGAAAAACAGAATAGTCATGACTTCTTGAATAGAAGCAACATTCTGAAACTCATGGCCAAAATATTGGAACTAAAGCATATATAATGGGCAGGTCTCTTAGCAGTCCAACTTCTCACAGGGATCCATTAAGCAACTAATGAACAAACACTAACCATATAGAAGATGCCATGGCTAGTACATCTAATATTAAATAACTCTGATCGATTCGCAGCCTGGGGTATACAATTATCAGCTCCTACGAAACCACATTATGCATTTCCTCAGAAGGAAATCCAAACGCGTCAAGTAAAATGAAAAGTAACCCAAACGGCGGTACCAATACATGTCTATTTGATTTTACAAAATGCGAAAGGCTTAGACCAGACCCCAGATAAACCAGCCAAAATCGGCTCAAATACAAACCAATGGAACTGGCTTTCTAGCGCTCTTAGTAATAAGAGGATTGATTGATAAAAGAAAGAAACGGCCAGTAGCTTCAAAATTGGTGCCATAGACATGCTATCATGGAACATAGCTGGAGCAAAGCAAGTACTTGAGGACTGCCGTCCTCTCCAGGAGTGGGCTAATTGTGATACAATAGCTCTGAAGGAGACGTGGCCGCAGGAAGACCTTCCAATTGCAGGCTTCACTCATTACACAGCATCAGCAGGAAAATGTAAGCAATACGGTCATGCAGTAGGTGGGTTGACAGTCTACATAGATATATCTGTAAAAATGATGACAAAAGTTGAAATCTCTGGATCCTAGTATACAACTAGGTAAATTCATGGACCAATGCTCAGATAAAAAAGTACAATAATATTGATCTATTTTTACACACAACAGAAGCTAAAACTGAAAAGAAGAAAAATGCTCTTTAAAGTAAAACTATTTCAGGTCTACGTAGTGCCAAGCCTGCTTGGAATTTAATAGTGGCAGGAGACTTCAATTCTAACCTGATATTCATGCCGGATGAAGATGAAATTCTGGCAGCTGATAATACGTACTGGTGTGTACCACAGCAATTTCAAGCTGGGACGACTCAATTAGTTCGAATTGGACAGCAGTTACCAACAGACCTCGAATTTCAAGGCATCGAGTGCTTAATGGAAGAATGGAAGAAGACGACCCATCGAAAAAAAAACACTACGTCACAAGGGCACAAGCAATACTTGACTTTACAATTATAACTCTCCCTTTGATGCCATTGCTGGCCTGCTTTTACATGGAGTATACAACCTTGAGTGATCACTTGTTTCAACATATTATATTTAATCTAAATGTGGCAAGATTTCAATCTACAAGGATACCTGAGGGTCAAATAAATTCAACAAATTTAAAATGCCTTAAAGGGACAAACAAACCTAAAACAGAAGTGTTCTCAGTAATAAAAGATCTGTTGGCTGAATTGGCAAATGAACCTATGAATGGGATCTAAGTTTGGCCTCTCTTTCTAAACAAATTAACAACAAAAATGACAGACCCCCATTGTAAGGTTAAAACTTTTAATCCAGTTAAAGGATTACCAAACGAAGTGCAAAAATTAAAAAGGGACTTAAAAAGAGCACAAAGGAAGTTGCAATAAAAAAATAACGAACGGATTAAATGGGAAACATTTTGACAATTGAGAAAACAATATAAAAAGAAGGTATTTCAAAAAGCAAAAACAGAGAGATATTGGTCCAAATTAATCTATAGTGTAAGGGATCCCAATCTGAATACATTTTGGCAACTATAAATCTACTGACCAGCATTGAAATGTCTTAATGTCAAACGTGTAGGAATGGGCCAACTTTCTCACGCGGATATTCAAACCAAAGCCACCTAGCGTTCAGCTGAAACAACCTAAAGTAGACTTCCCAAATAAGCCACAATTACTGGAAATAGGCGACAGTCAAGTACTATTAAAGGGCACGCTTCAGTCACTAGTGCAGCAATGGGTCTCGCATTATACAAACGAAGACATAACACATATAATAAATAAACGTAAAAGTGAAAGGGCTCCTGGCCCGAATAGTATTCCACAAGCCACCTACAACTACGACTCTGAATACTGGAGCATTCACCTAGGAAAACTTTATTCCAAAGTTGAGATAAGTAATCAAATCCAGTCAGTTGGCATGAATCAATCATAACACCTATTTATAAAGAGGAGATAGAACTAACCCTTCAAATTATCACCTATTTGACCTACAGAATGTCGAAGCAAAATATTTTGACTCACTAATCATTAAAGATCTGGTCAACTGGTATGGGGAACTCAACTTGATCCCAAAAAACAAAACAGTCTTCAGAAAGGGGATTGGAACTATCTCAAACATTCTGTCAATTTCTCTGATTGCAGAAAAATGCAAGAACAGGAAGCAGGATCTGCATCTTTGTTTCATAGACTTAAAAGCTGCTTTCAAAAGTGTGGACCGAAAACTATTGTGGGCTAAATTGAAATCCTGGGACATATCTGAGAGAGTCCTAAGGGGTCTATTGATATTTTATACAGATACTTGGGACAGAGTAAAACTTGGAGACGGTGCTAGAATCTTAAGGAAAGTGTATACGATCACGGGCCTGTAACAGGGGTGTGTGTTTGCCTGCACTTGTTTAACTTATTCAAATCAGATCTATCGGGGAAGCTCCATAGAATGAACTCCCATTCACCCCATTTAGGTAAGTTACAACTCTCTCACCTTGCCTATGCAGATGACATTGTCCTCTTAAGTCTAACTAAGGCTGGTCTGACCAGACTATTAATCGAAGTGCCTGAGTTTCTGTCTGCTAACAAGTTGGAAATTAACACATCCAAATCAAAAACAATGCGTATTACCAACCGGTTAGCCCCACAACACAACATCTGGCTAGGAGTCAAACTATTGGAGAACCTAAACAGCTATGAGTATTTGGGATATTATATAGATAACAAGTTATCCTATCGTGAGCAGAAAAACTACATGACACAGCGAGCGGGTGCCTTAACATTTGCTTTCAGGTCGTTGGCAAAAAAACTGGAGGGACCATCACTAAGGCTGCTGCTCTCATTTATATCCACCAAAACACTGCTAACCCTAACTTACATGAGCCCCAAGAATGCATGGGAAAGATTCTGTGACTCTTAATAACCTAATACCAAGCATTTACAAACAGGTTTTCCTCTTGCCCAGGACCCCCTCGCCAGCGCAAATGCACCTAGAGTTTATTTTAATGAACAAATCATTGGGTAGACTTTATACATATATAAAGGTTCAGTACCGGATAAAACAAAACCTTGAGGAAAATAGCCTCAACGATTCACTATGGTTAGAAATGGAAAAGGATAAAAAATCGCCGGCCAACCAATTTCTGGGCAGCGCACTTAAAGTAACTTGTACCAATGATCTCTGGAATAAAAATATGCCTGCTAGCAATAAACACAGCAACAAAATGCAATTCTCTGATATTGAGTTAACGTATTTTCTCACAAAAATCTCACTCGTGAACGGTGATTACCAACTACAAAGTCCTTAAACCGGCAGCGTACCTAGATTCTACATTCTCTATCCACATAAAAGGAAAATTAATAGCACTGCGGTTCGGGAAGTTCCCTGCACTGGCAGATGCACCACAAAGAAAGCACATTGGTTCAAAGGAGTGCCGTCTTTGCAGCAGTCAAAAGGAGGACCATTATTCATCTTATATGTCACTGTAAGATATTATAACCAGCACAAGTCACTTTCTTAAAGAGAGCTTTCTTGGATAGAGGAATAAGCTTCTGTAGAACTGTTGTCATTAGAGGATTGGATCTATCCGACCCCCAAAAGAACCGCAAACAAATAAAGTTTCTACGTGCTCATGACCAAGCAGTGAAAGCAGAAACACCTCAATGAGGTTATCTCAATGGGGGAGAAAAGCTATACTCACCCCCTCATGCAGTATTAGGAAGGGGTGTTCCAAGGGAGTCCCTTCCTAATAGCGACTCACTGCCTTATGTAAGATTGTTTTGCGACATCAATTGCAGTCGCAAAACACTTGCAACTTAACACCCTCTTCAAGAGGGTGGTAAAGCACTCACAAAAGGAAATGGGTCCCAAGGGGATCCCTTTCCCTATGCGAATGCAGGGGAAAATATTTTTTAAGGGCAGGCAGTAGTCCTAGAGACCATTACCTGCCCTTAAAAAATTAAACAAAAGCATTTCCTTTTTCTTTTTTTAAATCCATCCCATTTTCCTTTAAGGAAAACGGGCTGCATTAAAGAAAAAAAAATGCTTTATTTGCCCAGCAGGCCACCATACCTGGGAGGGCCAGCCTTTCCCAATGGGATCGCAAATTGTGAGTGACTCATGAATATTGATGAGGCATGCAATTTGCGAACCCATTGGAATGGCAAACAATGTCTCTGACACTGTTGTACATTGGAATTTGTGACTCTCAAATTGCGACTTGCAATTTTTCACAGTTTGCAAGTCGCTAATGCCAATGGTCGTACATATGGCCCTAAGAGACTAACAGATGCAATTCATAGTCAGGCTGAAAGTAAATAATCAGACTGACACTGCAAATGTTCAGTTATATCACAAATGCACTTTATTTGTTTTTTAGCATGCTCAGCTAGTCAAACAATGAAGCAAGACCAAAGACCTATTATACCCTTAATTGCAGAGCAGAGGAAGCAAGTATATACATATTTTATAAAAACAGATATTGTGTTTCAAAATTAAGGAGGAAATTAATTCTGAATGAAATTGTACCAGTGATTTTCGAAGAACCAGTCCTTCTTTAACAAAAGGTTTCAGCTCAACCAAGGCAATATCTTATGAGGAAATAAGTCTGAGATCATATACATTGAAGAATGGATTCAATACCGCCTGTCAGTTCAAAAAAGAGATTATATGAAATGAAGGAAAAAGCTCTGCGAACTTTAAATTGTGTGAGTGAGGACGAAGGGACATTGAATCCTGCAGAGTGACAGTTTCACGGTCCTTTCACCCAGACTAAATTTTTAGTGAAAACAAAGCATAATTTGGATCAAGTGTAGAGGTTTTCCCTTTCCTCCCCATCAAATACTTCAACATTGTTCCTAACACCGACATCCATCTCAATAAACCTGCCCCTATCCCCCCAAATTTAACAGGACACTGGGGAGGCACACCCTTGCTTTTGGCAGTAAGCAATGAATGTCCAACATCAAATGAGGTATTAATCATGGGATCCACCTGAGGAGAGGTCTCTTGTTCCACTGGTGTAAGTAAATCAGGCAGATTTGCAAATTTGAATTGCTTTGTGGGTTTCTTTCTTACTCTATGTAATTTAGTTGGTTTATGCTTTATCTTATTCTTGAGGAGTGCAGGACTTGGCATATTATCTAGACAGCCATTCTTCCTATAGCAACTTGAGAGGCACTATCAAAGTCACTGCTTACATCAGGTTTAACCAACTCCACTTTTTGTAGTGTATTGACTTCCGAATTTGATAAACCATTTTTTCTCTTTCTAATCCCTGGGGTACACTTAGGGATATCATAACAGTTGTTTACTGAGAACTCTATTTGGGATTAGATCATATTCCAAAAAGAGTATTCTGGATCTATGAAAGACCAGCCAACCCTCCAAGACTGGGCTCTTGGGCTGTGAAGAGTCATTTATAGAACTCCAAAACAGAAATTCTTCAAGATCAGGTTTAGGATTGTTTAGTGCTTCATCCTATACTTTAGTAGTAAGTGCTTTCAAAATCAAAGATAATATTGACAACAAATATTCTTGAAACATTAACTGCTTATTAGTCAATTTCAGTAGAGAGTAAACCACTGAATGGATCAAGGTCACCATACCGGAAATTGGTGGAGCCACAATCTGAGGCTGCAGAATATTATCTCCCGGTTGAGAAAAGGAATTCCTTCCGTCCAAAATGGATGCATACTTCATTAAAAGTTGCTCTAAGGAGAACCAATCCTCCATACATAGATCAGACATATCAAAATTATCCTGAGTGACTTTTGACAGAAGAAGATCTGGATAAGCATTAGATAGATTAATATAATCAAAATAGGCTTTCCTTTATCCTCCTGAGCCTGTTCATAGTGCTGAAGATTTTAACAGGTAAGGATCCAGCATCTCATGATCCCCCTAAGATTTCCCTTAATGTAGAGGAAGAATTTAAGTTCTGAGCTATTACATTCTCCTCGACAGGATCCATATCCACAAAATTTGCCCCAGTTTTATTAAGAAATCTGTAGTGTGACACGGAGAAAAATGTTATATTTGTTCTCCTTTTGGGGGTGTAAATCATTCTTTGAGCAAAATCCTCTTGGGAGGCTACAGTTAGATCTGACATCTTCTTAGAAGTGGTGATATGTGCCTGTGCAATTTTGTAATTCTCTAGTATCCCAAGTCATACCCGTAACCTCTGGCTGCAACAGATCTAGCCTGCACGATTTGTTGGGTAACACCTATGTTTTCACCTCCTCTCTTAGAGTGTCGTCTGATGTCACACTAGCAGCCTCCATGCCTTCAAGATGCTTCTAAGGAAGCGACCAAGTACTGTACTGTTAGCTAATATTGGCCAGTGTTTCCCCAGAATACGGTAGTTCCAAGACAGGCGTAGTGCTACAATACAGCCCAGAGATAGACCAAAAACAAAGGACAGGCAGCAATGGCAACACTGCTTCTGCCTGGAACATGCATAAAGCACTGTCTCTGGCCAACACTACAGGATCCCACTTGCCCCACCCTACCCGACCACAGATCGCTTCCACCTACTGCATGACTCCTCGGGCAGCAAAGAGTCTGCACAAACTTAAGTCAAGTTTGTTACGGGGTTCACCGAAGGAGGGAGAAACAAAATTAGGCAGGAACGACTGATGAATGCTCTCAGCTCACCTGCCGCCAAAAACTCTTTGGGATCCTTTTGTTCCTTTCTTCTTATTTCTGTTCCTTTGGGCCCCAGCCACTGCCTAAAACAAACACCTAATTGGCAGCCAGTAGTTTAGTGGTCCAATGTCCAGAGAATCACCAGCCTCAGTGGGTACTACTCCAATGCCCATTCCAACCCGCTGGGCTCATGCATTGGCTCCAGACAGCTGACATGTCCATGTGCTGGCTAGCAGTCATGCTGGGGATGGTGAAGAATGTGCATCCCTGGGCACAAGTGCACCAAGCTTACATTGGCTGCCACCATACACCACATGAGCCATCAGCACTCTCCTCACGGATACTGTGCCTGCCAAGCATGCCACGGGCCTCTCCAGTAGCTGAGCAGATTCTTGTACCTTAACCAGCCAAACAGCTCCTCAGCCTTCCACTGTCATCTGACCTCTGTGTTCCTTGCTCTGCCTCATCACACGGGTGGGAGTTCATATTCTAAGTCAGTTGAGGTTAAGTGGTTCTGAGTTATTCCCCAACTGGTAAAAGTAAAGTGAGGGTAAGTTCAGATGCATGATCCTCATTCGTGTATAACACCACTTAGGGTCAGGCACGAGAGCATGCCCTCATCCTCATTAATATATAACTTTATTGAGTTATTCAAGTAGTATAAATACACTTACGTATGCGATACATCTCAACTGTCCATAAAATGGTGCTGTATGAATCAATAGCGCTTGTCACATTGAAATAACTTCAAGTTCATAGATGCTCCTATCATTAAGTCTGTGATTGTAAATAGGAGTGGGGAGAACTCTCTGAGTTTCACTCCACGGAATTCCACAGAGTTACATAAAAAGTTCATGAGATTCTGCGGAATTTTGTGAGAGGGCAGAATCTGGCATGCTGCGCTGCTCACACTTATTTTTAGCACAGGGAGCTTGTTCCGCTCTGCTAAATCAGCGCAAACGACACCTTACAGCGCACGACAGGGCACCGCATCCTGGCAGGCGCTTGAGTAGATTTTCTACTTGCGCTGCAGCTTTTTAACTGCAAACGGTCACGACAACATGCGTTGAGAAAATCTCGCCGTGTGCCATCCTAGCACCTGAAAATCAAGCAATGGAAGCAAAATTTTGCTCAAGCTCACCAACTTACCATTGTCAAGTCAGGCAAAAAAAACTTGGTGAAGTTTTGCCAGAAATCCGCGTTACAAGTGCAGCAAACAGTGGGCAAAACTCTACGAACTCCGCAAGTGAGGTGGAATTTATCACCCACCCCTAATTGTAAACTTGTAAACTTGGATCTTTATTGACTGTAAAAAGACCCAGGAGAGTGACCACAATATGCTTCTTTCAGTGTTACTCTCTCCCTGTCTCCCCCGGAATCCTACTGTTTCTGTTAGGGGTAACCCTGACTTCTGGTTCACGCGACAGTGCAAATAGCTTCATGAATATTCCATCTATTTACTATTGTGCAACACTTTGCTAGGTCCTGAACCATGAGCCAAATTAAAAGTACTCTACTCCATTACAGTCAATTGATTGAGGAACACCCCCTTTAACAATAAATGTTGACTGTTCATTTCAAATATAAGTGACTCAGCAATGATAGTTTTCCTCATAATAATAAATTATATCTAAGTTCAGCATACATTACTAATTCTAATAATCTATATTAGTCCAATAAAAAATATCATGTTTAAAATATATATTTAAAATATCAGTGGTTCTGGAATGTATTTGGAGTTGTAAATAGTGAATTTATGAAATATTAAAAGGTATAGTTTATGGTTGCTACATCAATGTCACAACCTAGGCGAAGGTTCTGCTGACTGAGGCCTCAGTCTGTGCGATGTCTGCATCCTAATGCATTTGTATGATATGTATGAAATCAGAGAAAGCTTTGTTATGTGATGCTTGAACTTATACATTCTGTGAAGTCAGAGAGACTGATGTCTTTCTCCACATTCAACAACACCTGAGGTTTAGTGCTTATTCCTCAATAAAAACACTATGTTTCTGAGCCACTTAAAGAATAATTCTGCTGCATAAGGCCTGGAGAGCTAGATGCTGGAAACTGAAGCCTTGTTACCCTATTTCCATGGGATGTGCATGAGAAAGAAAGTTTTTCTTGGAAAATCTTTTTCTATGAGAATACATAAGTAACATTAAAGTTTTTCAGTCACTAACTTGCCAAACCTGTATTTTTAGGTCTAAGCAGTTTAACGTATGCCTTCACCATGCACTCTGCCCTGCACTCTTTCATATGATATCACTAATAGCATGTTAAATCATAGCGATCATAACAACACTGAGACCATATCAAATTACATCATTTACAGGAACACTCTGCATGGTAGATTGCAGAGTTATAGTTGATTTATACTGTCTAGCAAGTTTACATCACTCTGTACAAAGGTATGCAAATCATAGAAAGTTTTGGTTGAGGTGGAAATACTAACTTTAAGCTATAACTATACCTTTTTATTCATAAGGTTTGTGTAGCTTACGTTGTTTGTCTATAGAAATAATAAATACAGTTTTTGTAAATATAACATGCTCAACCTTTGTTTTTTTCATTGAATTTCCTTCTTTTTTTGTTTGGAAACATTGGCTTCTAATAATATAATACTGTTTATTTTGGTATTAATTCTTTTAAGTATAAATATTTTTTTTGCATTTCAATAGTACTAGGGTACTTTCTCTATAATTTCTCGTAGAGTGGTGTAGAGTAGAATGGCATGGCATAGAGTGGTGTGGAGTGGCTTAGAGTGAAGTACAAGAGTGCAATATAGTGGGGAATAGTGGGGTCAAGTAGAGTGGCTTGGATTGGCGTATAGTAGATTGTCATAGAGGTAAGTGGCGTAGAGTAGAGTGGTGCACAGTAGAGTACCGTGGTGTAGAGTGCAGTAGTGTAGATTAGAGTGCAATAGATTAGAGCAGAGTGGTGTATAGTGCACTGGAGTAGAGTGCAGTGGAGTAGAGTGGTGTAGACTAGAGTATAGTGCTACAGAGTGCAGTGGCATACAGTACAGTGGTGTGCAGTGCAGTGACATAGCTTACGGTATCATAGAGTGCAGTGGCCTTCACTCGAGTGATGCAAAGTAGAATAGAGTGGCGTAGAGCTAGGTTTGAATGATGTGGAGTAGAGTAGACTGATGTTGAGTAGAGTGCCATAGAGTACAGTGGTGAAGAGTGAAGTGGGGTAGAGTGAAGTGGGTTTGATTTAAATGGGGTAGAATTCAGTGGGGTAGAGGACAGTGGCATAGAGTACAGTTGGACACATTGAAGTGGAGTACAGTGCAGTGGGATAGAGTAGAGTGGCATACAGTGAAGTGTGGTAGAGTGTAGTGGGTTAGAGTGAATGGGGTACAGTAGAGTGGCATAGAGTAGAGTATTGTAAAGAAGAATGGCATAGATTGAAGTGGGGTAACGTGAAGTGAGGTACAGTGAAGTGGAATAGAGTGGCATAGAGTTTAGTGTTTTGGAGTGCAGTGGCGTCGAGTGAACTGGGGTAGATTCAACTGGGCTAGAGTGAAAAGGGGTAATATACAGTGGCATACAATAGAGTGGCATATAGTAGAGTGCTGTAGACTTAAGTGGGGTACAGTGATTTGGGGTACAGTGAAGTGGGGTAGAATACACTGCTGTAGAGTAGAGTGACATAGAGTAGAGTGATGTAAAGTGTAGTGGGTACAATTCAAATGAGGGTAGAATGGAATTGAGGAGCATGTCGTACAGTACATTGGTGAAGAGTTACGTGGGGTAGAGTGAAGTAGTGTTGAGTGAAGTGTGGGTAGAGTACACTGGGATAGAGTAGAGTGGTGTGGAGTGAAGTGGGGTCCATTTAAATGGAGTAGGATGAAGTAGGGTAGAGTAGAGTTGCGTTGAGTAGAGTGGCATGCATTACAGTTGTGTAGAGTGAATTGGGGTACAGTGAAGTGAAATAGAGTGAAGTGGGGGAGAGAGAAGTGTGGTAGAATAGAGTGGTGTAGAGTGTTGTGGTAGAGTAAAGGGTTCACTGACATAATATTGATGCATACAATATTGAAACACAAACAAAAACATTTCAGAAATTACATATCAATAGCAAAAAGCTAAAATATGAACTTCCTATACTTAACTGTAAAACCACAAATATCAAGAACATAAATAGTATTGCCAAAAATATACATTTTTACCTATATCGAAAACAGAAATATTTGGGAAAAATATTTGTTACCTTTAAATAAACGTATAATATAGCAAAAATATGGATGCACACAATATGGGCTACAATATAACGAAATAATCATTAATAAAAAGACACAAAAGACTTTTTACATAAAACAATGACTTCAAATAAATCCAGAACGTGTTATACACATATTTAAATAAATTAAAAATATATTACATCAACAAAATGTTTACCATTCAACCCCCAAAACATTATATATATAAAAATGTGCATTAACTACAAACATTTTAACAACAATTTAAATATTAATAAATATATGTATAAATAAATGCATGTCCAAAAATATCAAACTATATATCATACATCATATATAAAAACTAATTTAGGGCCCAATTACGACTTGTGCGGATGGACTGCCAGTCCGCAGCAGCGGCGTTCGTGAGAATGCCGCCAAGTTGGCAGCATCCCAACAGCTGTATTACAATGTTGCAGCGGGGCTGGCGGTGTTGTGGCAGCAGTGCGATGGCTGCGGCGTGCTTCGACTCATAGAGAGAGCCTGAAGCAAATGCTGCCACAGTGCAGCGCCACTTGCGCGTCGAGCGCACTGTTGCCATGCACCTTGTTGTGCATGGCACATAGTGTATACACAAAAGTGCAGGCATAAGGGGTCACAACATGTTTCCCAAGCCACAATTCCCAATAGGCTGAATTGCCTCAGGTCCCTTTTTGTGGCTCCTTGCCTTTCCGCTGACCTTTTCATGGTGGGACCCCACCATGAAAAGGTTGGTTTATAGGCAGGCTGCAATCCCCATGGCGGTGCCAATGCCGGCACCGCCTCTATAGGCTGCCGCCTTCCCTACCACTACCACTGTGGGATCCAAGATCCTGGTGAAGGTCTTGCAGCAGTTTTGTGGCAGTACGAGCTCACTGCTCGTAATCGGGTGGTTGGACCACCGAGGAGGCAGCAGTCAGACCACCAATGATGGAACGGCAGTCCCAAGACCGTGTACTCGTAATCAGACCTTTAGCATTAACCATAGAAGGACTCAACTGATAAAAAGAAATTCAAACTCAACTAACCAATAAAGTAAAACTATAAACAACTTTAAACAAAAATCTAACAATTAAATCAACAATGTAAAAAGCACACTAATTTAACCAACAAAATACTTAAAAAATGACAAATACTACATGACGAGGAAGCTCTGCCGGATTCTCTCACCAGACCTTTAAAGAAGAAATTAATGCATCTCAACAACTACCTTACCTTACTAGGTTGAAACTTGTATTTAACCTAAAACGTAACAGTTACTAAAATTAAAAACGTAAAATAGCAAATAAATAATAACACACTCTCCAACTTCTATCTCTTTACATAGACTTCCTAAAAGAAAGAATCTGCAACCTGAAAACTGATAAACAGCCAGAAAATAACAACTATAACAAACCAGCAAAAATAAATAAAAAAGTAAGTATACATAAATTAATAAAAAAGTAAAAACTCATCTAAATAGCAAGAAAAAATAAACATAACAACCTCAATCTCTACAAACTACCAACAAATTAACATTTCAAATGAAACGTACATTTTTTTTATCTAACAGAAAAGAAAGCATTGCTCTACTTTCGACACCCACAATGGAAAAGCTGCAAAACTGTGTGAAACATCTAAATAGAACATATATGTAAGTATACAAATAGAAGTAGTTGCATTTTTTTACATGTTAATAACAAACAAGCAAAAGTTAAGATATAATATATATTTATACTATTACACTACTTGCAGATACATTGACAAAGGCTGCCAAGTTTATCACTTCACATAAAGGAAAGCAGTTACTAAATCACAAAGGCTACACCTACAGCCAAGAAAGTGCATCATCAAAAAAAATATGTAAACTTTAAATGTACTAAATATTATTCTAATGCATGCTATTGGAGGGCAACTACAAAATCTTGTCTTGCAATTCATATAAAAGAAAACAACCACCGTCCAAATGTGACAGAAATAGAAGTATGAGATATGCCACCTAAAGCATTGGTCTTCAAATGTTTTTATACTGAGCCCCCCTAAGCACAAAGTTTTGGAGTTAGGGCCCCCTTCAAACTTTTAAATGAGGTGGTTAGAGTTGGGAGCAAAAATTGCTAAATCAGCTGTAAGGATGGGCGTAAAATCCGTTCCGTTCACGGAATTTGCGGATTTTCTGCAATTTAGCGGTCTGCGAATCTCACGAAACTGCTGAAAAATATGTGAAATCGCGTGCAGGACGGATTTTCAAAAACTGAAGTACATGAAGCACTTACAGGGTTACAGCAGGTGCACATGTTGAAGCTAATTTCTTTGTAACCATTTACATAATGGTTACAAATAAATTAACTTCAACTTGGGCACCTGCTGTAACCTGTAAGTGCTTCCTGAGTGGCGCCTCCAGAGTTGTTGCCTACTTGCAAATATTCTCTAACCATGCTCTTACCCTCGCAGCAGGGTCAGAGAATAGTTACAGGTATGGCACAATTCTCCAGGCTGTCACAAAAATTAAACCACAACAGGAAGCACAGATAAGGAAGCGGGTGCCGAACATGAAGCTCAAATTCAGTAACACATTAACCAGCCCCCGGTTAAGGCTGGGCAGGTGTGCTTTCTCTCCATAATCTACAGTGGTTGACCAGATGGTGATGTGATGAACCAGAAGGTGCAGTTGTGAACCTGAGGGTGCTGTGATGAACCAGAGGGTGGCAGTGGTGAACCAGAGGGTGGCAGTGGTGAACCAGAGGGTGCTGTGATGAACCAGAAGGTGCAGTTGTGAACCAGAGGGGCTGTGATGAACCAGAGGGTGGCAGTGGTGAACCAGAGGGTGGCAGTGGTGAACCAGAGGGTGCTGTGATGAACCAGAGGGTGGCAGTGATGAACCAGAGGGTGACAGTGATGAACCAGAGGATGGCAGTGATGAACCAGAGGGTGGCAGTGGTGAACCAGATGGTGACCGTGATGAACCAAAGGGTGGCAGTGGTGAACCAGAGGGTGGCAGTGATGAACCAGAGGGTGGCAGTGGTGAACCAGAGGGTGCTGTGATGAACCAGAGGATGGCAGTGATGAACCAGAGGGTGGCAGTGGTGAACAAGAGGGTGGCAGTGATGAACCAAAGGGTGGCAGTGGTGAACCAGAGGGTGGCAGTGATGAACCAGAGGGTGACAGTGATGAACCAGAGGGTGGCAGTGATCAACCAGAGGGTGCAGTGATAAACAAGAGGGTGGCAGTGATGAACCAGAGGGTGGCAGTGATGAACCAGAGGGTGGCAGTGGTGAACCAGAGGGTGCTGTGATGAACCAGAGAGTGGCAGTGATGAACCAGAGGGTGACAGTGATGAACCAGAGGGTGACAGTGGTGAACCAGAGGGTGGCAGTGATGAACAAGAGGGTGGCAGTGGTGTACCAGAGGATGGCAGTGATGAACCAGAGGTTGGCAGTGATGAACCAGAGGGTGGCACTGCTAAACTGCCCGGGAGCCCTGTGGGTGTGAGCCCTAGCACTGCTGAGCTGCCCAGGGGTTGTTAGCCCACACGCTACTGAACTGCCCCGGGCCCAGTGGGTGTGAGCCCCCGTGCTGCTGAACTGCCCCGGAGCCCTCTCAGTGTGAAGATAATTCCTGCTCAATTGCCTGGGAGCCCTCTGGGTGTGAGCACACATTGTGCTAAGAGCCCCCCTGCTCCCAGTACATATATACCCGTACCGCACAGCACCATTCTGCTCTTGCACCATGAAGTCTGGTGCCTGGATGCTCTTGATCTGTGTAGGTGGTACCACCGTCTGGTGCAGTCAAAATGTAATGTCATGACTTGCTACACAGCACCAATAAACACGTGTACCCCCGGCACCGGTATGCGCATGTACCAGGCGTGGAGCACCCGCATGCCACTGCACCCTACTGCCCAGCGTCAGCATATGCCTGTACGGGGCAGTTTAGTATGAGATTGGAAATTGTCCCGCAGCAGCAGCTGCATGCGCCTAAACCCACTGACCAGGATCAGAATAGCTTTGCACCAACACGCGCAGCAGAGCTATCTTGGACATCTGAAGGATTCTGGGGTCCTGTGCCAAACGTATTTTTGCATCCATGAGTTTCCCGAGCGCCATCCCCGTGTCGCTTCTGTGACCAGGAGGCTGCTTTATCCTCATCTACTGCTCTGCTCGGTCTCTGACCCTTTCTAAACAAGATGCATGTGAACTCGCATAGAAGCCCCGCCCATTAGGCCACGTCCACCATACACTAGCGGTATGAAACGTATTCCCGCCCGTCCCCACTATAATGGTCAGCTCACTCAAGGGACCTCGGCGCCTTTTGGCGCGCTGGCAAAGTTTCAGGCATACGTGGTCACATATTTGTGCAAATGGCACAACAATCCGCAAGTTCGCGGGAAAATTTGCGAACTCGCAGATTTTTTTTGTCATTTCGCACGAATTTGCGGACCACGAATTCGCAAATTTCACCCATACTTAATCAGCAGCACATTGGGAATTCCACTGGGTCAAAAGTCATAGTTGGGTCCTCAAAGCCACATTTATACCTCCTTTGAAAATCATTATCCTAACCTTTCTCTACAAAGTCGTATCCTGAACACACTGTGAATTTCTATCCAAACTCAATGTACAAAGCCACAATCTACAAAGCACATTTATACACCACTTTACAATATATAGTGTAAGGCCGATCTTTAAAACCCAGATCTACCCTTAAAAGCTCCAAATAAAACTCCCCACTGAGGTGCTTTCTTTGGAGCCATAACCAGCTCCTATCTTCAGACTAGCAGATATTGAATAGATGGACTTCTTTAATTTTAAGGGAAATATACCAGCAGTTCCCAACAGTGTTGCAATACTTGTAACAGGAGAGCACCAGACTGCTCAGTAGTGAACAGTTACCCTCGGACAATTCATACCTACACTTTTAATTTCTAGTTCAATCACTGACAGCACTGAAATTAATTTGAGAAATTCTGAACAGGCAGCCTCCCCTTCCCACCCAAGTCCAATCCAGTCCATTCCCTTCTCCTCAAGATTATCCAGAACCCCAATAAAAACACCCCACATTTACGGTTGTCAATAGGACATTTTTCTTACCGTCCTGAACAGTATTTTAATGTCCTGCCCAGTACAGAAATTAGCTAAATTCCCCCAAACTGGTATTTTGTCCAATAATCAGGACATATTTTAATCAGTAAATATAAGAAGAAAGTACTTTTAATTGTGTTCTAGAAGGCCCTTAATGATACCAGCCAGATAAATAAAGTAAGGAAGAAAAGCCATGGTGAAAATGAATACAGGTGATATAAAGGTTTAATTCTTTTGAAGTATCATGCCCAGGCCTTCTCAGAATTCTGAAATATGATTGTATGGCTGGTATGTTACCTTCGGATAGGTGAAAACTCCACCAACATCAAAACCCTACCTCTCCTCAAGCCCCATACAGAATTCAGCTCCCTGTGCACACATTGTCATAATCTCACAAATATCACATTGTCTGTTGCAACCTATCAAAACAATTACAAAGTTCATTCTCAGCCCAATGCATATACCGACCTTGATTTTGTTTTTCTAATGGGCACTGCACACATCAAGACCAGGCAAGCTGTGATAGAAGCCCAACTACCCTTAAAAAATGAACCAAAAACACACACAATGACAGTAATATGGTACACAAAATCCAAAGTAGGAAACCTGTCCGAGTTTCGATGTTCTAGAAAAAGCACAACATTGGGGATCTATGGACGTGCACCCCCTTCTGAGGCCTCTGCGATACCCCCGGGGGACTCCACCCACTCGAGTTTGAAGACTTCTAACTTAAAGTGTCTGAACACATAAAAGGGCATCTACCACCAATACCCAAATTAAACTGTTGTTTATACAAACTAAAAAGAAACATGATACTCCAACTGCCTCAAGAAGATACCAAGACATTCACATACCTAAACATTTAACAATAACACATAATGAGGAATCTTTCCTTTTACAGGACAACCTAAATAATGAGAAACAAATCCTAATATTCTTTCCTAGAATATTTCAAACGTAGAAGATGGATGGACCCTTCAAAATTTGTCCAAAACCATTCACCCAGATACACACATACTTGGTGAATATCAAAACCCAAATATCCCTTTTACATATGCCCTGTTACCAAATAAACACAGCAGCACTTACTATGGCCTCTTAAACCATATAAAACATTAAAAAAATAACTACTACTCCCAAAAAACTAATCATAGTCTTCGAGCAAGCCATGATTCAAACAATTCTGAAAATGTACCCCCACACAGCCAGACAAGGCTATTACTATCATTTTAATCAAAGTATAAGGAGAGATAACTCAAAAAACTGCACTAAGGGCCTAATTATGACCTTACAGGAGAGTAGTGCCGCCGCCTGCCAGATTACTGCTTTTCAGTGGTCTGGTGGGCTGACGACATGGTGGTTTCCCCTACGATGCTCATTAAAAGGTGGCAGAACCTTTTAAAAAGGCACCGTAATGGGAACACCGCACAAGGTTATGCACAAGGTTATTGCCCAGCATGGACTTGAATGTCCATGCCATGCAGGAAATTATGTGCATGCCCACGAGGGACACATGTTATGCCCTGCATCCACATATGTTTGAGGTAACAGAGGGCCCTGTAGGGCCCGTTTGTTTCCTCTCTGCCAGTCTTTTCATCGTAGTGGAACCGCCATGAAAGCCCTGGCGGAGAGGAAACTCTTAAATGCTAGGTGGGCTAGTGACAGTCCTGCCAAGCATTTTGCGGCCTCTGACTGCCGCTCTTACGCCAGGGAGTGGTGGTTTCCTGACGGAGCCGGCGGTCCTAGTGTGGTCCGACTGCCCAAGTCGTAATCAGGTGGTTGGACCACTGATGCAGCAGAGGCTGGATCCGCCACCACCACGCTACCACTAGCTGGCGATCATAGGAATGCCAGACTCATAATCTGGCCCTTAGTGTGGAATATTCTACAAACAGCCAATTTGCCTATCACATGAAACAAATGATAGCACTAGCCTATGTCTCTGTCACAGAAGTAGCCAACCACTACAATTTTGTAATGGAAAGTCCTTTCTACGGACAAAATGAAGACAAACTTACTGTATTTCGAAGACACCTGGGTTGGCAGACTGCATCGCGTCGGAAACAGACACCAACCCAAATTTCATATGCCACGGTGGACAGCTCCTTGACACATGAAGCCAAAACAAACAGAGCAGTGGAAGAACGACTTCCAATCCACACTAGGCAGGACTCAACCTACACTCTGCAACAAAAAGAGCAAAGCTACTAAGAACCATGAATGGAGCAATCTGTTGGGGAAATTGAGCATAAATTTAGCAAACAAACCAAAAGAATGTACGTCATGCTACAATAAAAAAGTCAAACTCTTTGTAAGTAAGAAAGTAGATTAATTAGAATTCATACCCAAAAGCATATTACAAAATAAAAAGTAATCTACCCACGTCCTCTAAAATGATGACAAACTCCAAATCAACATACCAAACCTTTAAAAAAACCAAAAAAAAACCAAAAAAAAAAAAAATATATATATATATATATATATATATATATTGCCACAGCTTCTTCTCTCCACCTCTTACGGATCAAAGGACACGGCACAGCAGCAGTAGTTTTTAGCGTTTTATTATTTACACACCAGTGCAAACATAACGTGCAACAAAAAAGGACGGTCTACGCGTTTCGGCTCCTGCCTTCAACTGGACCATATATATATATATCCACAAAGTCAATAACTCCTTCTGGATCTCCACGACCCGTGAAAGGTGGCGTGCACGTCGGCGGAGTAATGCCGACAAAGTTATGCTCTCATGTGCCCAAAATTGATAAGACACGCTCTCAGGTCAAAACGAGGTAGTCACCACATCCAAACATCCACAACGCGTTTCGCTGAAAAACGGCTTGATCACGTGATCAAGCCGTTTTTCGACGAAACGCGTTGTGGAATAAACAGCACTGTTTGGATGTGGTGACTACCTCGTTTTGTCCTGAGAGCGTGTCTTATCAATTTTGGGCACATGAGAGCATATATATATATATATATATATATATATATATTTTTTTTTAGTATATATCATTTTAGTAGATCAGTCAAACAATTATTTAAAATCCCAATTTAAATAAAGACAGATATAATGTAATTAGTTATAAGTTATTTTGTTTAAATGTAACCATCATCAGCCAAGATAGTTGAAAACAAACTCAATCCATCACCTAAAATATTTACGGCACATAAACTAAACAATTCCACATAACAATCATATAATTTTTGTTGTAAACCATATAATATCAAATTTTTCACCCAAAAGAACGAAAGAATGAAAACTTACTATTCTGTAGCTGGAACTCTTTCTCTGTATTCACTTAATAAAAAATAATAATCCATCAAAAATCCCCCCAAATTTGATTTGCAAAAATATAACAAATCCAATAGAACTCTCTTGAAGCAATCCAAAGTATCAAGGGTCCACAAAAAAAACAAAAAAGAATTTTAAAAAGAAAAGGAAATGGTCCAGGAAACCTGAAAAGGTGAAAATCAAAGTAAAAAGCATTGAATTATTGTAAACCAAAACTGATTTCCTTAAAAAAATAGAAACATAAACTCCAAATGCCCAAAGGACACATTCGTAGACAAAAACCTGTAAAGTGAATGACAAAAACCACCCGCATAACACATTACATTCCCAAAAATACATATACATACCAGTTAATCATCAAATTATAACTAGAATCACACAATTAAACATAACATAGTGATACATTGCTAAAATAGTGTACAAAAAAACAAAACTACAAACTATTGAATCACACTAACAGTAGTGCTTCTAAATATTAAAAAATTGACAAACAACAATATGGGCCTTATTATGAGTTTGGCCGCCTGAATGCCCAAATGCTGTGGCCGCCAAGAGACCGTAGCACCAGTGGTCTATAGATCGACGTATTACAAGTTTACCGCAGTGTGACTGCTGAGATTTTGCAGCAGTGTCGCTTATTTGTCTACATGCATCAGTCCCTGTGTGAGCATATCTACTGCATATGTGTCGAATGCCCACGTATGCATGATGCATGTGGAAAAATACCACCTACCGGTTGGCGGGCTCAGACCCATATGTGGGCAGTCCTGGTAATAGGCATATGGTACAAAAAGAAGTCACCTGTATATCGCCACAAACAGGGCCATAATCCTAGGGTGAAAATGCTGCTGTAAAGAGGAGACCTGACAAAAGGGATCCACTTCGAACTTTGGCCAAAATATCATCATCATCTTCATTTCTGCCGACTTGAAGTTGGCGGTCTCACTGCTGCGGTCAGCTCATGGAAAAGCCAACTCCTAATGTGGATGACTGTGAAATTCCCATGTACCACCCTCTGGCAGCTGCTTTTCTCTGACCGCAACCCATGCGGTCTGTGGTGTTCTGGTGGTGTTGGTGGTTCATACGCGGTCTTCCCAAATGCAATCCACACAACTCATAAGACAGTGAATGGACTGATGAGCTTGCAATGTTTGAACTACAACTGGGAATACCACACTCCATGGACCACCAAAATCATAATCAGGCACCTAAACTAACTTCTAGACCTCCGTCCTAAATCCCCCTACCCTCAGACCCTTAAAAAAATTGTTAGAAAAGGACTTACCTGTTTTGACGAACAGCAACTTCTTACCATAACCTGATTCCTCGAAATAGATCAAAAATACCACAAATAGAAATACAAAATAGAAGGTAGTGGAATAAAAAAAATGACCACTAACTGAAACTTTAAAAAATGACTATCGCCCCATAGAAATAAATGGAAAATATTGTACAAATGTTGATAAAATATTTTAAGAAATATAAACCAGAAATGTAAAAAAATTACTAACGTGTAAAACATATCAATGTTATAATAAAATATGAAATAACTGTAATGTGTACAGAAAAAAATAGTATAAAATATATACAATTATGCATTATATACCAATAAAACAAATATAAAAATAATGTTGAAAATATGTATATAACATTTTAAAAATGTGAAATAATTGTTAAATAATTGAAAATAAAAGTTGAAAATATACAACGCACAAGTATATATAAATATAATTTTCATGGTTTATTTGTAAATGAAAAATAATGAAAAATGTGTTAATTGCTTAACTTTATATAATTGTTTTTTTTACTTGAGGTATATGTGACTAAAATGTAAAACTATACAATAACAAATTCAACACAAATAAAATTAGTCAAATGTGTGATGTCTTTATTTTGCAAAAAAATGCAATTTTTATTATTAGTTCAAAACATACAACTATTTTTTTATATTTCTAATCACCAACAATAATAATAAAATAACACAAAATATTACTACTACAGACATATAAAAGTAACAAATGTTTTTTGAATAAAATTAAATTACCATACTTCAGCATAAATCATTTAAAAAATTGTTAGAAACTAAGGTCCTCATTACAATGTCGTCCTGCCTAGTGTGCGACAGGCATCACATCAGAAACGGGACCGCCCAACAAGGAGTAGGCGGTACTGCTTTCCAAATTACGCTGCAACAGTCTTCACAGTGGTCGGAAAGTGTATGTTTCCTATTGCAGCTTGTGCTGCGGACCATAACTCAGGCAGAAATAGTAAAAAAACACTTTTTAAACAGCTGTCCCCATGTGGCAGGCACCATGCAATGCCTGGCACACGATGCATGGATGTTTGAGGGGGCACCACAGGTGCTCCCCAGGCCTCATAGCGGAAGCCGCAGAGTGACAGGGACCCTGCTTGGGATCCCCAAAGCCCATTTGCGACAGTCTTTCTTTGGCAGTCGGACTGCCATAGAAAGGCTGTCGCAAACATGCATTGTAATCCCCATGGCGTTGCCTGAATAGCACCGCCTCCATTTTGGGGATTACGATCTGCCCTCTGCCCTGACAGGCTACTTGCACTGTTGGAGGTGGAGCAGATTCCCCCTGCAAGCATCGGTCAGACGCCTGTATCATTATACTGAGTTGGACCGATATCTCAGATGCCAGGCAGAACGCCACCGATGAGCTGTCAGATGGCCTTCCTCCCGACATTGTAATAAGGCCCTTAAGGGGTGACATTTATAATTCCCACTCTAATCTAACCATATGCACAAAGGTGTTAGATGCTAAAGAGGGGACATTTACTCTTCCCATCCAATCTATGGGGATGGTGTTGGACACTAAAGGGATGACATTTATTATTCCTACTTTAACCTAACCACATTGGGGAAAGGTAGTGGACAGTAAAGTGGTGGCATTTTCCATTTTCACTCCAATCTAAACCAATTTGGGGAAGATGTTGGACACTAAAGGGGTGGTATTTACCATCTAATTTCAGTCTAAACTAATTTGTGGAAGGCATTGGCCACAAAAGGAGTGAAAATTAATATGAGCCTCCAATGAAATCATATTGGAGGAATGTGGCACAGAACCATGATAATAACGTAAGACAACACGTGGCGGCCATGGTGCAGAAAACAAATAACACTGGTAGAAGACCGGAAACCAGAGGGTTGAAGGCACAGGAGGACAAAGAGGAAAAAGATGATAAGACTGGAAATGAGGGCAACGGGAAAACGAAAAGTAAAGATAAAAATAAAGGTAAAAACTCAAATAAAAACGCAGAAAAGGAGAAAGATAAAGAGCAGGGGAAACCAAAGAAACCGGACAAGGCACATGAATATCCGAGGCATTTCAATATTGAAGATAAAGTTGATGATAAGGCCGATGAAAAGTCGGAATTAATGGCCAAAAAAGCTAAAAGGCTGCAAACTATCAAAAATCTAAAGGCTGTGGCAAAAACAACCGGCCAATTAGGCGAGACTAAACCAAAGATTTCTAACATATTTGCTCCACTCCCTAAGGAATGCTTGAATAACGACAACAAAAATGGGAAGCATCAAGCCATTGTAACAGAAGCACTAATGAGTCATAATGGCCTAAACGATCAAAAAATCGAGTCCGGCAAAGGGCATATATAATGGAAGATCCATCTAGCACTGGGATAGAAACATCCTTAGACTTGCTGCCTCGCCAGGATCCTTCCGAAAAAGACAGCTCCTGCCAAGAATCCGATTATCAGCCCTCCATCGGACTAACCTCTACTATCAACAAAAGATCACAATCGGAGAATGAAGAAACCTCGGAGGGATCTAATTCCGATATCTACGAAACTGGAATGTCTATCTCCAGTGAGACTGCAGGGACTATCGCAACTAGCGATGAGGAAAATCTGGATTTAATCACGATGGAGGCTCAGGGGAATCCGGACAAGATAAAACCCCAAGAAAAAAAGTGGAAAAAAAGAGGTCAAAACATAGAAGACTCCACAAACCAATTGATGATGAAACTATGGATCAGGGTAGTAACACAGATCAAGTAAAGGAAAAATCTAAGTACACAAGGAAAAGCCCATCCCCCAAACCATCAGGAGATGTAGACGGCGAATCGCAGTATAATAGGGGGACCGAAGGCGGTGCCAATCGATCGCACAGTGATCATCGGAAATCGGGACTGCTCGGGGAACCATCATTGGGTGACGTACTAAACTCCATCAAGGATTTTCACACAGACGTGAAAATCGATAGCCAGAGGAATCACGCTGCAATACAGAAATTGCAAGGTGCTATCCAAAAAGTGGGTAACACCTGTTCAGAGATTGTGGACAGAATGGCCTCAGTTGAAAGCTGTACCGAAAATCTAGAGTCAGATGTCACCAATCTCCAAACTCGGGGTAAGGCCCAGGCAGGTATCATCGATGACTTAATGGCAAAAGTTGAAGATCTCGAAAATAGAGGCAGAAGAAATAACCTCTGCATCCTCGGTATTCCGGAAGGGGTGAAAGGTAATGACCCAAAGGGCTTCATAATTGACCTCTTAAAAACTGCCCTGCCTGAACTCCAAACTTGGGAACTGGATCGAGAAGTTCAACGGGCCCATCGCTTTCCTCTAACACTCCCCAAATATTCTCACAGAGCCAATCAATATCCGAGGGCTATATTGGTAAGTTTCGGAAACTTTCTCCTACGAGAGGTTTTCTATGATATCGCTCGACCAACAAACAAAAGAGAATTCAGCGTTTTGTTTGTTTTGCACGCCCAGACTTCGCTCACGCCATGGTGGAACACCGCTGAAGGATGAGGCAACTCTTTGCCCCATTTGAGCAGATTGGAGCAACGGTTTACCTGCAAAACCCAACACGCTTAAGAGTTATCTACAAAGGTGTAACCAAGATCTTTACAAGTGAAGTCCAAGCGGAAGCATACTTACAAGAACGTTTAGAGTTAGGAAAACAGGGGAAAAATAAGGATTAGTAGTAATAAACATCTAAAAAACAATAGATAATCATATACAAGTTTCGTAAAAACATACGGGACACAATCAGGAAAGGTGGTAGGGAAGTTCGATGGGGAAAATATAGCCCTTTTCAGAATTTTTGTTATGTACATAGGGAAATTCAATAAGCTACAGGGAAATTGGAGACAAGATCAGCTTTATAACCTACCCATCGGGCTTTTTTCTATCCACCTCACTTTTATTTTCATTTGTCAGGCGAACTGAGCGAGCTGTGACATCCGGAGCACTCTGACGCCCACACCTGGGTGCCCTATGACCCAGGAAGTCTCAAGTTATGGTGGGGGGTGGGGGGGTGGTTTTTAGTGGGGGGGGAGGGGGTATATACAGGCAAGGTATTAGGGTAGAAATTATAGATCGATTTGTCGTTAAGAGAGCTGTTCTAGGAGACAAGCTAGATCCTATTGGCACTAATGGCTAAGTTACAAATTCTGACCATTAACATCTGTGGGCTAAATGATTTAAATATAAGACAAAGAATAGCAATAGGTCTCAAATCAATCAGGGCAGACATCGTCTGTTTGCAAGAAACTCATGTGGATGGGTCCCAAATACATTTATTGAATGCACTCGGGTATAGAGTTGTCACAGCTTCAACTCAAACAAATAAAACTAAATGGGTAGCTATTTTAGCACAGGGTGGAGGGGTCCACTTTATGAGATCTGTATCTGATAAATTTGGCGGATGGGCCATCTCAGAGTGCCGATATGGTAAGGGAAAAAATCTCACGGTCTGTTCGGTATATGGTTGTGTCAACGATGATCCCGATCTCTTGAATTATTTTTCTAATGAATTAGCTAATTGGCCTACTCCTATGATAGTTTGTGGTTATATAAATTTAAATCTTCCAGCCAACTGGTCATCCGGGCATAACTTTAACAACCATGGTAGGAAACCAAAAACATTTAGAGCCCTTAGGGATCTATGTAATACTCATGCGATTTCAGACTGCTCGGAGATGAAAAACCCAACCAACCCTGGGTATACCTTTTTTTCATACCCCCATCGCAAATTTGCAAGATTGGATTATATTTTTGCATCAGACACCATCCTATCGAAATGCTCGGTTGACTGTTTACCAAGGGTCTTTTCCGATCATAATCCTCTAATTGTTAGCATAGAAATAGGGAACCAACAAAATGACCGCAGTAAGTGGACGTTTGAAAGGGCTTTACTGCTTAATGTAAAATATTGTATACTTATAGAAAACTGGATCCCAGAATTTTTAAAGTATAACCTGGGGAGTGCCCCGCTGGAAGTGGTACGGGATACAATAAAGGCGGGAGTAAGGGGAGAAACTCTCAGATTCTCAATTAAAAATAATAAAGACGCAAAACAAAATTTAACAAATCCTCAGGATAATCTTATTAGTAAAGAAGAAGATTTGATGATTCCAGTCCAGGGCGGTACTAACATTGAAGGAGCTGTAAGAGATGTTGCCATCGCAAGAAATTTAATAACGGAAATCTTTACTACCAAAGCTATTAATAAAGCCACTTTGAATAGGGAGAAAGTCTATGAGCTCAGTGAGCAGGTTGTACATCAATTGGCAGTCAGCACAAGACAGCAGAATAGCGATAATACAATCAAAAAGATTAGAGACCCCATCAATGGCTTTACCTGCGACTCTCAAGAGATCAGAGATGCCTTTCAGAAATATTACGAGGATCTATACACTGAGTCGGGAAAGAGTCAGTCTAAAATTGATGATTATTTGGATCTCGTTACGGGGGCACAACTATCCGAAACTGATACAGATAACCTCGCTGGGGCACCACAATGAGTCGAAATACTTTTGTCCATTAATAGCCTCCCACCCGGCAAAGCAACGGGCCTAGATGGAATCCCAGTGGAATTTTATGTTAGATTTAAGAAACAATCAAAAGAATTCTAACTAAGCTGATGAACCATGTCTTCCAGTGTGGACGGCCACCTGAATCCTGGGATTGGGCTAAGATTATTGTCTTCCCAAAAAAGAATAAAGATCCGACAGAATTAGGGGCCTATCACCCTATTACTTTGATAAATAGTGATGCCAAAATATATTCTAAATTACTCGCTAGCAGACTAGCCCCAGTAATCCATAAAATCATCTCCGTCAGGCAGCACGGATTCGTCCCAGGCAGGACCACTACCAATCACATCCAGAGGGTGATTACACTCTTTGACATAGCAGACGTAACAGGAGACCCTATGGCATTAATACTTTTAGACGCCGAAAAAGCTTTTGATAGGGTCTCCTGGAAATTTCTATGGACTGCTATGTCAAGGAGTGGAATAGGGGACGTTTTCATCAGCGCGGTTCGCATGATGTATGCCAACCCAGAAGCAGTGGTCATGATAAATGGTGAAACCTCTGACACCATTAAAGTATCTAGAGGGACGAGGCAGGGTTGCCCTTGTTTACCTTTGCTATTCGCCATATTTATTGACCCTTTCTTCCTTAGGTTAGAAATGAATCCTTCTATAATTTCAATGAAGACTCCCAGTGGTGAAACCAAGTCCTTGGCATACGCCGATGATATTGCAATAGTCACAACCAATCCAAATGCAGCAGTTAATGCAATGGAACAAGAGGCAAAAATCTTCGTTGAAATTTCTGGATACAAACTAAATCAGAACAAAACCCAGATTGTAATTAATAGCAAATGTAACTTTCAAGATAAAAGGGTGATGGATAAGGCGATGTATCTTGGCGTTAATTTCACTTCTAATCTAAATAATCTGGTAAAATTTAACATGAATCCACTAATGAAACAAACAGAAAAAAGTTTAGGAAAGTTGCACAACCTACACTTAACAATCATAGGAAGATGCAATCTAATTAACAAGTTATTTTTTCCTATCCTACATTTTTATATTTTTTTCCGTACAATTTGTTTAAACTTTGATCCACTGATATTTAAAGAAATAGATGGCATCTTTGCCCGTTAGCCCGTTTTATATGGGGGTACGGAAAAAACCCGCAGAGCCAATAGATTTATCACCCTACCGACAGACAGAGGAGGTCTTGCGCTACCTAATCTTAAAGCCTACTGGTGGGCGTCAATCCTTAAATATAGTAGATCACTGTTAATTTCAAACCAAGAGGATATTTTAGAAAGATTCGTCCCAACTCCCCAGGAACTTATTCTTGGCAAAGCAGTGGGTGATCATCTGTGGCGACTGACCTATGACTGTCATTTTAAGAAAGTGCGCTTCAAAACCCTTAAAGGAATCTACTCTGCCTGGAATCAGCCCCGCAAACATTTGGGGATAGGCCAGTTCTCGTATTATACTACCTTCATCTGTAATAAAAATCTCCCCGAGAATTTCTCTGACACTTGTATGAAGCAGTGGATCAGGTTAGGTATATCCCAATTTGGCTCTCTGTATGAACCAGTAGGCTTTAGCTCATTTGAATCCTTAAAAAATAAATTTGGTTCAGAACACCAGGACTTCTCTAAATATCTACAGGTTAGGGACTTTATATTGAAAAAGGGGGGTGGTAGGGTAGTATTTCAGAGAATCGAGCTAATCGAACCATTGATTTATTGTAGCAGAGTAAAAATCGGGGCATTATATAACAATTTAATTACTGGTTTTCACGACGACCTGGATAAACATATACATAATTGGCAGAACAAACTTGGTACTCCAGTTATCTCTATCCAGAAGGCATTTCGATTTTCTCAGTCGCTATTAATGTCTCCTAAATTGCAAGCTCAGTTCTACAAAACCTTTTTTCATTTATACCACACCCCCTATAGGTTAGCAAAAGGAGTACAGGCAAAGGGACATCATGCCCAAGATGTGCGATACCAGAAGCAGATTTAACCTGTTCAACGCTGCTGACGGAACTGTTCCGTCACGCCCCTCGGGTGGGCTGTGCTGATGACGGAACGGTTCCGTCACGGACCGGCCGCCGCGCCTGTGCGGCGCTGATTTCCCGCCTGCGCGGAGGGTTTAATTAAGCGGGCGGGGCCGTGACGGAACCGTTCCGTCACAAGCACAGCTCACCCGCGAGCCGTGACGGAACGGAACGGTTCTGTCACCAGCGCGTGTGAGCCGCGCGCCCGCCGGCGACAGTTAGCGCTGTGGCGGAATAGCCGCCGCAGCGAAGGAGTTAATACATATGCTTGCTATATGTGGGGCACTTGGCACCCTTAGACAAGAAATTTCTACTTTTCTTTCAGAAATATTTGAGACACAGATAGATATTACAACCGCAGAAACATTATTGTGAGTAGATATGGATATTCAAGTAGATAATAGAAAGGGATTTTTGTTTGTTTCAATGGCAGTGCTTAGAATCTGTCTGGCCTCGTCTTGGCTAGACCGAGGTCCCCGACCTTCCAGCAATGGCGGGCGCGATTGCTATCAACCTATAGCCTGGAAATAGCTATATACAGTAGGAAGGGTATTAATAAGAAAAAGAAAGGATTAGAAATCTGGTACCCACTTAAGCATTGGATAGAATGTCTAGAACAGTAATCTATCTAATTGCCAAGATGGTATTATCAGTATGGTTTTTCTTGTTACAGTTTTTCATTTTGTTTGTATACTCAAATGTAAGTTGATCTTAATATTAGTTCGATGTAAACTTGCCTGTATTGGGGTGGGTGGGGAGGGTGGGGCGGGGAGTACAAATTGTTAAGAAAATTTCCTTCAATAAAGAATGGTTTAAAAAAAATGGAGGAATGTGTTGGACACTAATGGGGTGAAATGTGCTATTCCCACTCCATTCTAACCGTATTGGGGGAAGATATTGGATACTAAAGCGGTGAAATTCACTATTCCCATTCCAATCTAAACTGATTTATGGATGGTGTTGAACACTAAAGGGGTGAAACTTACTATCCCCACTCAAATCTAACCATATTCGGGACAGATGTTGGTCACTAAAATTGTGACATTTTCTATTTCCACTCCAACCTAAAGCAATTTGAGGTAGATGTTGGAAACTAAAGGGGTAACATTTACTATTCCCACTCCAACCTAAACCAATTTGTGGAAGGCCTTGGACACTAAAGGGGTGAAATTTACTATTACCACTCTAATTTAACCATATTGGGGAAGGTGTTGGACACTAAAGGGGTGACATGTACTGTTCACATTCCAATCTAAGGCTATTTGCAGAAGGTGTTGGATGCTGAAGAGGTGAAATTTAAAATAACCTTTTCAAAATAAAACATTTTACACAAGGTAACACAATTAAATATTTTAATTAAAAAATTTACAATTTGTATACAAATGTAAAGATTTTTACAAAAAATAACATTTTACTTTTTGACATACCTTTTTTCTTATTATTTTACTTTATTAAATACATCTTTTTTTTAATTCCCATTTTTTTTCTGATGTAGAAACATATTTAATATTAATAATATATATCGTAATTAACATCAACTTGAAACATATTAACATTTTAATATACCAAATAACTATAAACAAGTCTAGATTATTAATTTGCATTGCTATGAAATTATTAATTTAAAATTTAAATGTAAATCATAAATTTAAAGCAAATCTTACCACCCTTATCCCCTAAAAACCCAATATCCTGCTATCAAAAAAGAGTATTCAACAATTACTTATATACATTAATACAACTATGAAAAAGTTCAACAATTTCATAACTAAAAAATGACCTTACTTAAAACACACAAAAAATACACATAAACAATAAAACACACTACAATAAAGTACATTCTAATTAACACTTACAAACAATATTACATACAATATTTTCTACATTGATATTTTTTTAAATGATACTAAAAACAACACTATAAATCATCTTTTTACCTTCGATATTCCTGTTGACAGTAGAGTGTTGTAGAGTAGAGTGGCATAGAGTAGAGTGTCGTAGAGTGAAGTGGGGTGGAGTGAAAGGGGGTAGAGTGAAGTGGGGAAGAGTCGAGTGCGTAGAGTACAGTGGTGTACAGTCGAGTTGTAAATTGACCTAGGGTACAATAAAGTGGGATAGAGTGAAGTGGGGTAGAGCACAGTAGCATACAGTATAGTGGCATAGAGTGAAGTTGCACAGAGTAGAGTGGTGCAGAGTAGAGTGCAGAGGTGGAGTAGATTGGTGCAGCGACAAACAGTGGTGTAGTGTGGCATACAGTGGAGTGGAGTAGAGTATCTTACAGTGGTGTGGAGTATAGTGGGGTTACAATACAGTGGCATAGCGAAGAGTGGCGTAGAGTAGAGTGGCATAGAGTAGCATGGGGTAAAGTTAAGTGGGGTAGACTATACTGGCTTAGAGTAGAGTGGAGTGGTGTAGAGTGGTGTACAGTAGAGTAGCGCACAGTGAAGTGGGGTAGAATGAAGGAGGACAGAGTGAAGTGGGGCAGAGTAGATTGGCGCCAAGTAGAGTGGTGTAGATTGAAGTGGGATAGAATAAAGTAGCATAGAGTGGTATGGAGTGGTATAGAGTGGAGTGGAATAGAGTGGAGTGGCATAGAGTGTAGTGTCCTAGAGTAGAGTGTTGGCAAGTAGAGTAGGGTGGTGTAGAGTGCAGTGACCTAAAGTTAAGTAAAATGCTGTAGAGTTCAGCACCCTAGATGAGAATGTAATGGCATATATGCAGTGGTGTAGAGTACAGTGGAATAGAGTGCAATGGTGTAGACTGCAGAGGGGTAAAGCGCATTAGCATACAGTGCAGTGGTGTGCAGTGCATTGTCGTATAGTGCGGTGCTATAGAGTGCAGTGGCATAGAGTGCAGTGTCATAGAGAATGGCATAGAGTGCAATGGCATAGAGTGCAGTTGTGTAGAGTGCAGTGGTGAAAGGTGCAGTGCCGTAGACTGCAGTAGCACAGAGTGCAATGGCATACAGTGGTTTAGAGTGGCATACAATAGAGTAGAGTGGAGTAGAGGGGCATACAGTGAAGTGGAGTAGAGTAGTCTGGAGAGGTGTCATGTGGAGTGGACTTGAGTAGCTTGGAGAGACATAGAGTAGAGTGGTGAACAGAAGAGTGGTGCAGAGTAATTGTAATTGTAATTGCATTTATATAGTGCTTACTACCACTGACGAGGCGTCAACGTGCCTTTTTGGCTAGTGGCACGCTACTCCGGAAACCAAAGAGGATTCGTGGTGAATTAGTGTAGGGAGAATTAGTTTGAGCAATGGACATGTTAGTCTGTTAGTTGGATTGATAATGATAGTGGAGGGATGGAAGAGGGAAGGGTCTAGAACGTGAGTTTTTTTGGAGCTCGTAGTAGTAGGAGGATGTTTGGGATGAATAAAGAGGAGGTGGAGGGGAAGAGTCAGAGGGAACGATTTAGAAAGGCTTGTTTGGGAGATCTGAATAGTAAAAGAGGTATGAGATGATGCACAGAGGGAAGAGTCTAGAAAGGGTTATTTTGGGGGATCGTAGTCATAGGATGGGGTTTGGATGAGTTACAGTAAAGGATATATTGAGGGAGGTATAGGGTGAGATATAGGGTAGTGCAGTGGAGATGCTAAATTAGAAGCAAAATAATAAATATAAAGCTACATAAGTAAATGGAAGGTATATATGTTTAAGGAAGGCAATATATGTAGATTTAAGTTGTATTTAATACATTCAGACTGTCAAGTGTTGCTCTACTGTAAGGTAATTTATTTGTTTTTTATTTGTTTTTTATATACATATTTTTTGTAATGCAACAGTAAAGTAATTGTAGATAAATAGTTATGATAAAGATAGAGTAGAGTTGGGTAGAGTAGGGTGGTATAAAGTGAAGTGGGCTAGAGTGAAGTGGGACAGAGTAGAGTGGTGAGAATAGAGTGGTGTAGAGTAGAATGGTGTAGTGTGGAGTAGAGTGGTGTACAGTTAAGTGGGGTACATTGAAGCGGGCTAGAGTGCAGTGGGGTAGAGTAGAGTGTTGTAGAGGAGAGTGACATAGAATAGAGCATTGTAGAATGGTGTGGTGAAGAGTTAAGTGGCATAAATTGGTGTGGAGTAGAATAGACTTGAGTAGAGTGGCACAGGGTGACGAACAGTGGCTTGGAATGCCATTGAGCATAGTGGCATACATTACATTAGCATTCTGTGGAGTGGAGTGGGGTAGAGTGGCACAAAGAGGCACTGTGTGTAGTAGAGTGGCATGGCCTATAGTAGAGTGATGTAGAGCTTAGTGACCTAGAGTAGAGCTTTGCAAAGTAGAGTAGAGTGGCGTAGAGTGCAGTGGCCTAAAGGACAGTGCACTATCGTAGAACTTCAGTGGCCTAGAGTAGGATGGTGTATAGCACAGTGGCAAACAGTCCAGTGGCATAGACTACGTTGGAATACAGTGCAGTGGTTTAGAGTGCAGTAGCATAGAATACAGTGGTGAAGAGTACAATGTCATTGAGGGAAGTGGCTCAGAGTGCAGTTGTGTAGAGTGCTAACCTAACCTCCTTTTTATCATTTTTATAGTTTTCCCACTTTTTCCCCACTTGTTTTCTGCCCTCCTTCCACTTCCTGCCTTTCGCTGACCCCACCCAGTGACCCTCCCAGGAACCTACTTATTGGAGGTCGCAGCGTGATCCCATTTATCAGGTTTCCAGGCCAGTTCCCCACTGCTGCTGCCAGCTCAAGCACGCTGGTGTAACTCCTTCTTACTCATTTATTTCCAGTATTTTACCTCCTTCTAACTTTGTTTCTTTTCTGAGTATTTTGCCTCCTTCTAACTCGTTTCTTTCCTCCAGTATTTTGCCTCCTTCTAACTTTGTTTCTTTTCCCAGTATTTTGCCTCTATCTGCCTCTTTTCTTTCATCCAGTATTTTGCCTCCTTCTAGCTTGTCTCTTTCCTCTAGTATTTTGCTTCCTTCAAACTAGTTTCTTTCCACTAGTATTTTGCTTGCTTCTAACTTTGTTCTTGACTCCTCCCAACCCTTTTCCTTTTCCAACATTTTACCTCCTCCTAACCACATTTTTATAGTTTTTCTCATTTTGCCATGTTTCCCCTGCTCATTTTTGCACCTTCAGCAACGCTCTTCTTCCCGCTTCCTGCTGACCCCACCCACCGCCCCTTCCAGGAACCTACTCAATGGAGGCCAATGCGTGGCCATGTAGTGGACTTGTGCTGTGAGCACACCAAAGGCAAGCTCATCTTAGCCCGTCCACACCTGAACAGCACCCAGCACCAGGCACCCTGGATCTACACCAATCCACAGCTACACAGCACCAAGATATTAGCCTCAGACTCTGCAACAACCACAGCTGCACATCCTCATGCTCAAAGGTAGGGCCCTTCGCCTGCAGACACCACCTCTTTTCCTGTGACATCATAATGCCCATACACAAGCCCCTGCCTGCCACTACTGAGCCTGGACATCTCCACTGCTTCGTGATCTACACCTGATCGCTCCACAAACACGCCACCGAGATTTGTAAACAAAACAGGTGATGGACCGAATGTGGATCAATGTCACACATTCACCCCAGTCCAAAGATCTGGGCCCAAATCCATCATTTTTTTGCACTCCACACCACCCTGGGTTAGACAATGGCGATATGCAAATCAGCTCTGACCCTGTGCCCCATGGGAACAGTCCAGTCCGAACTACAAAAGCCATGTCCTTCCCAGAACGGAATCAAGCATCCGAGGACCGGACCGGTTTCGAGGTAACACCTCTCATCAGCCCGGCTAGCTTGACTCCAGTGGTGTGGAGTGCCTGGGACCCACGTCTGAGCATCCCCAGCGCACTTATGGCGGAATTTGCAAACAAAACAGGTGATGGACCGAATGTGGATCAATGTCACACATTCACCCCAGTCCAAAGATCTGGGCCCAAATCCATTGTTTTTTTGCACTCCACACCACCCTGGGTTAGACAATGGCAATATGCAAATCAGCTCTGACCCTGTGCCCCATGGGAACAGTCCAGTCCGAACTACAAAAGCCATGTCCTTCCCAGAACGGAATCAAGCATCCGAGGACCGGACCGGTTTCGAGGTAACACCTCTCATCAGCCCGGCTAGCTTGACTCCAGTGGTGTGGAGTGCCTGGGACCCACGTCTGAGCATCCCCAGCGTACTTATGGCAGAATTTGCAAACAAAACAGGTGATGGACCGAATGTGGATCAATGTCACACATTCACCCCAGTCCAAAGATCTGGGCCCAAATCCATCGTTTTTTTGCACTCCACACCACCCTGGGTTAGACAATGGCGATATGCAAATCAGCTCTGACCCTGTGCCCCATTGGAACAGTCCAGTCCGAACTGCAAAAGCCATGTCCTTCTCAGAACGGAATCAAGCATCCGAGGACCGGACTGGTTTCGAGGTAACACCTCTCATCAGCCCGGCTAGCTTGACTCCAGTGGTGTGGAGTGCCTGGGACCCACGTCTGAGCATCCCCAGCGCACTTATGGCGGAATTTGCAAACAAAACAGGTGATGGACCGAATGTGGATCAATGTCACACATTCACCCCAGTCCAAAGATCTGGGCCCAAATCCATCGTTTTTGTGGCACAATCACCATCCCTGACAACTGACGTTGTCTTTCTCACTGAGACTTGGTTCAAACTGACATCCGCACCTGACATCACCATGCCACACCCAACGTATACAAGAGCATACACCGGGAAAGCCTCAACAAACGCGGAGGTGGCATAGCCATCATTCACAAAGAATCTCACCACTGCACAGCCGCCACTGAAGACACCACCCCCATCATGGAACACCTCAACTTCCAACTCAACACAGACAGCAAGAGCACCATTAGAGGTGCCCTCGCCTACAGACGGCCAGGACGACATCCTGCCTTCTGCAAGGCCATTCACGTCTTTATTGCCCCATCATCCATCAACTCCAAGAACTTCCTCAGAGACCTTAGATTTCACCTCGATGACTCCAACAACGGCAACACAGCCAACCTCCTATAGAGAATTAACAACCTTGGCCTCTCTGAGCTTGTCCCTGACCTCACTCACATTGCCGGGCACACGCTCGACCCCATCTTTACAGCCAGCAACAGAGTCAGGCATAGCAGTGGTACCGAACTTACATGATCTAACCACTCAATTGTCCACTTTGCCATCACAGCTGCCCCTACCACCTCTACTAAACAGCCCAGCACCTCCTACATGAGCTGGAGCAAACTACTCAAAACTCAAGGGGCCAACACCCTCAGTTCCTCCTCTCCGGACACCACTTCCAGCCTTGAAGAGGGTGTCAAAACTTCAACACATGGATCACCAATTGCACCAACAAAAATCGCCCCCATCAAACCCACTATCCTGGCAGACCACCAAGCACATAAGCAGGTACGCCCTGGAACTAAAACCCAGCAAATGCAACTGCAAGCAGCTTCAAAGGATTTGGCACTCCAGCAAAGAGCCAAACAACTGAGCCACTTTCAAGCTGGCACTCAACAACTACCACCAGCACCTGAAAGACACAAAAAGGGCCGTCCTGGCCACCTGCCTCGAAGCTAGCTCTAACCACAACAAAGAAGTCTTCAACATTGTCAAGAGTTCTAGAAACCCCTCAGCGTCCGAGAACACTATCACCCCCTACCAAGATCTCTGCGACACCCTAGCAGACTTCTTTCACAACAAGATCTCCACCATCTATGTACACTTAAAACCCCCAACTGCATGACACCCGCATCTACAACCTCCTCAACCTCATCAACTCCCACCCAACCCTCAGGGTCAGATCATGGGACCAACTCACCATGCAGACCAATTCTTTCATCATGAGCTTCATCCACTCAGGGGCACTCAGGGACCCCGGTCCCCACCACATGTTCAACCTGGGGTACAATCCCATCAGTAAAGAACTCACCACCATCCTCAACTCTTCCATCACCTCTGCCACTTTCCCAGAGGAATGGAAACACGTGCACGTCAAACCACTGCTCAAAAAATGATCTGCAGACTCAGGATATCTCAAGAACTACCAGCCCATCCTTATCATCCTGTTCTCTGCCTTAGTCCTGGAAAAAGCCATCACCGCCAACTCACCAACTAGCTAGAAAACAACGGCTTTCGGGGCCCATTCCAATGTGTGTTCCTTTAGAATCGCAGAACAGAAACTGCCCTAATCACAGTCACATGCGAAATCAGGGCTTTCCAAAACTGTCACCCTGATCCTCCGCAGCCAGTTGGCAGTCTTCAACATCATGACCCATGACACCCTCCGAGAAAGGCTCCATCAGATGCAAGGGGATGACCTCAAGTGGATCGCATCCTTCCTCATCGGAAGAATCCAAGAGCCTTCACCTTCCATCCTACACCTCGGACCCCAAAACCATAATCTGTGGCATCCCCTTAAGGTCTTTCCTCAGCCCTACCCTGTTCAATGCCTATATGACCCCACTGGCCAACTTGGTCAGAGCCTATGAATTGAACATCTTATCATATACAGACAAGCCCCAGTTCATCCTCTCTCTTTTCGCAGATCCCTCCACCACCAAGGTCAACTTTCACCTGTGCATGACCAGCGTCGCCCACTAGATGCAAACCAACTGCCTCAAACTCAACACTGACAAAACGGAGATACTCATCTTCAGGAGCAACACATTTCCATGGGATGATTCAGGGCCGGACTGGGAACCACAACTGGCCCTGGTAAAATGCTCGGCCGGCCCCCCTCCCCACTGGGGGGGGGGGGGGTTGGAGGGGCCGCCAAGCACTTTGCCGGGGCCAGTTTTCGGCCGATTTTGGTACAGGGCTGATTTTGCAGCTATGCTGCAAAAGCGGCCCTGTAACAAAACGGCCCCCAGGGGCCCAAAACCGGCCCCCACCCGTGCGGTGCACCAGGGGATTGCCCGGTGCCCGCTATGGCCAGTCCGGCCCTGGATGACTTCCCAGTGGCCAGCAGAACTTGGGCCCACAGAACAGGGAGGGAACCTCTGCATCATACCAGACAGCAAACTCACCATGAAAAACCAGAATAACACAGTATTCGCAGCCTGCTTCGTCACTCTCTGCATGCTCCGGAAAGTCTTCAAGAGGCTCCCAGCCAGCACCAGATGCACTGTCTGTCAGGATCTCGTCACCAGCCACCTGGACAACGGCAACACTCTCTATGTAGGAATCACCTCACAACTGCTAAAGAGAATACTGACCATTCTCGATCCCTGCAGCTGGCCCACATCACCCCACACCTCAGGAAACTCCACTGGCTCCCCGACCACAAAAGGTGCCAGTTCAAAATGCTAACCCATACCTACAAGGCCCTGCACAATCAGGGACCAGCCTACATCAACCACTGTGTCAGCTTCTACCAGCCCTCCAGACAACTACGCTCTGCCTCTATTTCCCTTGCTCAGATCTCCTGCATCCTCTGAAGCAAGAGCGGTGGCTGTTCAATCTCCTCCCTTGCCACCAAGGCCTGGAACAGCCTCCCACTCCAAGTCCTGACCTCCCCCTCCCTGAATGAATTCAGAAAGGGTCTGAAAACCTGGGTGTTCAAGTAACTCCACCTAGCAGTAGAAACACCCAATGCCTGAATCACGTTGTGGGCGATAAGCACCACTCTACAAATCCCATTTGATTGATTAATAGGGTGCAGTTGTGTAGAACGCAGTGGCGTACATTGCAGTGCAGTAGAGTGCAGTGGCATAAGGTACAGTGCGATAGAGTGCAGTGACGCTGAGTGCTGTGATGTACAGTGCAGTGGCCTAGAGTGCAGTGGTGTACACTGCAGTCATGTAGATTGCAGTGGCATACAGTGCTTTGGTGTGCAGTGCTATTATGTAGAGTGGTGTGATATACAATGCAGTGGCATAGAGTACAGTTGAATACAGTGCAGTGGAATAGATTTGAGTCCCATGTTGCACAATGTCATTTGAGTAAAGTGGCGTATTATCTGGTGTTGTTTGTCATATTTATTTATAGTCTTTAAATTCCGTAGGTATCGTTTTACTACCTCAATAGGCTTGAGGTAGTCCTGCAGTATTCCGTAATGTTTTTTTGAAAACATATCAATAAAGATGCAATACAAAAGCACAGGTGCACCACATAACAGACTCCAAAGTTGCATCAAAAACTTATTAAAATGATCACAGGAAATAACGTCCAATATTTTTGATCTTTTTTATTCCAATGCGCAAGAAAGTACAGCCGACGCGTTTCGTCCCTCTTGGGACTTCTTCAGGGCTGTATATAACAAAAAACATATAGACATACAATTAAAACCTGACTAAAGATGCTCAGCCGAGCATATATAGCCTAAATTCATAGAAACAAACTAATCAAATTATTGTACATAATTACATATTTAACAAAATAAGCGCCATCGAGCCCAGCATGTAGAAGATAGCCAAACATACATTTTACAATTTTAATTTCAATCAAAGATTTTCTTGTGTCTTTCAACTAATCCGAGGAAGTTAAAGTAGCATGAAGCAGCGAGGTTCAAGGAGGATAAGAAGAAGTCCCAAGAGGGACGAAACGCGTCGACTGTACTTGCTTACGCATTGGAATAAAAAAGATCAAAAATATTGGACGTTATTTCCTGTGATCATTTTAATACGTTTTTGATGCAACTTTGGAGTCTGTTATGTGGTGCACCTGTGCTTTTGTATTGCATTACGTTGAGTTCTCTTTTGAACTAGCACTGTGATGGTGGGTGCTCATCGGTGTGCACACAAGTCCCTATATTCAAATTAAAGGGATAACTACTGTTTTGACTATTTTGGTTAGGTGCTTGTCTATTGAAGGCTCCACTATCATCCTTGCCTTAAAATATAAATAAAGATGATTTATCTCTAACTCAAGACCCTTTTTTAAAGTACCTGAATAGTTTGTATACATTATTAAAGCAGTAACAACTAATATTCCCTACCTCAATCCCACAACACATACAGTGTGGTAAAAACAATATGGCTGCATTTCTTTTTTGTAAAGATACAATGATATTGTGTTTTTTCATCGTCATGTACCGTAGAATAGTGTGAAATTACAGCGCTATACCGAGGCCCAATTTACTACGATTTTGTCCCTGTTAGTGCAAAACTACTGGCCTAATTCTCATGAAATATCTTAAAGGACCCCTTTCACACCATAATCTATATTTCTTCCACATTTCATGAAGATTTGTTCAGCCATTTTGCCACTACATCTGATACAAACGTCTATGGAAAATACCTTGTGGGAAAAATGTGGTTTGGGACCCCCTTTTTTATTTGCATTCCCTTAACAAATCACCACAAAACTTTGCATTATCAGCCAATGTAGAAAACGGAATAGGTCTGCAAAGGTTTGTGGAGATTTGTCAAACGGTGGCAAAGTGATTACCAAGCAAAAAAACGCTACCATGTAATACATATACACACTGCTATATAATACATATGCACACAAACACATATATTTAGTGTTTCAAGTATCTCCTACTTTCAATTACGAAGCTTCAAAAAGGTGCACATTTTCAAAAACTTTCCATTTCTTCTTCAGTGCAGTTTTCTCCTGCCAAGTGAACCTTTTGCACTGTAGTGCTTAAAAATATCTTTCAGTTCATGACCCATTTTTACAGACGCAAATGAAGCCCAAAGCACATTAATATGATTACAGCTCGCAGTACCTGCTAGTTTGAAATAAAAAATAACTAGCATGTGCTATTTCAAATTCATTACAGTTTATGAGCATCTTGACAATTTGGCAACTGAGCGAAATGGAGACCGTATCAGTCTCGTAAAAAGTTCATAAAAAGGCCCATTAATCTAAAACTTACATCTGCAGCCAATAGGCGCAATAACACGAAGTAACTAGCTCGCACAGCTTTAGAAGGAAAAGTTTGGCATGATACGCCCTGGGGATTTCTCCCCTTTTTTGGAGTGATTATTTCACGCTCATTACTCTCAGCGAATTGGCAGCAATGGAAATAGTTCCTCGTTTAAATTATTTCTTTTTCAGAAATAATGGTTGCCTGGCTTCACGCACTTTCCAAAAGATTTGGATGCCTGACAAGGGGACTTGGGGAAGGTCAAAGAGGAGGAACCAAAGTTCTAGTTTTTTAGGGGTCAAAAGGTCACGCAGTTCCAACATGTCACTGTTCCAACATGTCACTTCTCGTAGCAGAGCAGACTTTTAAGAGCACACCACATAATGTAATTATTTTTTAAGTGTGTGTCTCCCATTTAAACTCTGGCATGATTTGCAGGGCACTCTGGTTGAAATGACCATTGTTGATGGAATCAGGGCCTGTGCTTAACTTCGTCAGATGCCAAAAATAGCCAGAAATTGAGATAGCGTGTAATCATTCGTAGAGGGTGTAAGCTGCAGGTGACACTTTCTATTCCCGATAGGGTTTTTAGCAGTTCAGGATTCCCGTGTCAAAAAAATGAGCAACCTTCAGTTTATGAAATTCCATCTGTTAGTGAACTTCCTGGATTACCCAGCTCTGTTAAAGCCATGTATTCAAACGTGTGGTATTATTGGTTGCCTGGAATGCTAGAGGTTGATATGTGTCATAAAAAATAGCTAGTGATGTAGAGGCTTTGCCCATCATTACGACTATGTTGGAATACTGTGGAGCATTCAAAACACCTGGTAAATGGCATCACAGTCCTAGGGGCAGATTTACAAGCCCCTTGCGCCACTTTTGCGTCATTTTCCCCATGTTAAAAATGACTCAAAAGTGGCGCAAGGGCCTTGTAAATCTGCCCCCTAGTTTTTTTTTTTTTGGGGGGGAAAACCTTTATTTACAACACAGTAGTACACAGCTATTCAGCCATACATCCCGGAGGCTAGGCAGCAAGGCATTATGCAGCTTGAATGGTGCACACAGAATAAACTGCAAAATCGTACGAGGTTTATTTTATTTTATGTAAAAAGAAAAACAAAGCAGTAAATAAGTAGGCACCTAAATAGTGCAAGAAGGCAAGGCAAAGGGACATGAATGCGACATCTCCCCGTTCCAGGGGAAGGCTGGGTCAGTATACGGAACAGTAGACCATACGATCAGAACATGTGTATAGATAACGGGGGAGGAAGGAAGGAAGGACAATTGTACAGCAGTCATTCGACCGGAGTCAAGAGCTAAGGGGATAATCTCTCCTCCAAGGGCGCTGTGTCTGGCGGAAGGCAGATGTCACCCCTATACTCATTCCAGGGCCCCCAAATCTTGTTCCATTTCTTGGGCCTACCCCTGGCAACATATACCGTCTTCTCCCGGAACATGCACCAGTCCATGTTAGTCTTCCACATCTCTACTGTGGGGAGCAAAGCCGCTCCCCATTTCTGAGCAATGTCCCTTTTTGCCACCATGTAGCCTAGAGTGACCCAGTGAGTCTGTGAACTGTTATAATCCGTGGGGCCCCACACATTAAGTAGGCAGCGCCGGGCTTCGGCCAACAGGTCAACCCCAGTTACTTCGCCCATCACTACGTGTATTCGCCTCCAATATGTAGCCACCGCCCTACACTCCCATATAATGTGCATAAAGGTCGCTAAGGAGCCGCACTCTCGTCTACAGAGGCCATCCACTGAATGGCCCATGTGTATCAGTCGGGGGCCAGTGACATACACCCTATGCAGGATTTTCAATTGCACTAGCCTCAATCTGGCCGGAATTGCCACCTCCTTCGGAGACGAGACCGCATTCTGCCAGTCCTCGTCATCCAACTCAACTCCATCCCGGATCCACTGGTCTCGCACCCCCAGAAGAAGATCCGTGCGGACATTAATCAATTTTTTGTAGATCAGTGAGATAGCACTGTCGGCCAGATGGCCATCCAGCAACCTATCCTCCAGCGGGGAAGATTCAGGGATCTTTTCACCTTCCGGCATTACTGCCAGAAGGGCATGTTTCAATTGGGCATATCTGAAAAATTCTGTTTCCCCCAACTGAAACTCCCTTTGCAACACTTCAAAGGATTTAACCTGCCCCCGAGCTATCATGTCTTCCACCTTAGAGATGCCTATCAAGTCCCAGCGGTCAAATCCCTTGGTATGCCACAGTTTGCCCAACAGCTCAGAATCATATAGTGGAGTCGCCATCGTGAGTTTGCCTTTCCACCCCTGTGCCTTCGTCACTGCTCTCCAGATGTGGACCGCTGTCTTAGTGGGACCTGTCATTCCTCCATCCAGAGACCTCGAGTACAGAGCCCTGTAGTATTTCCCGTCGCCCAGGAGCCACCGATCCATGGCATAACCCAGACTTATGGCTGGACCATAGAAGCCGTGATTAAGGGCAGCCAGCTGAGACGCCCAATAATACCTCCGGATGTCAGGCAGCGCAATCCCTCCGTCATACCACGGGAGGGTCAGTTTAGTAATGGCAATGCGCGGCCTGCCATCCCAGAGCAGGGTCCGCTGTAGGCCCTCGACCTCTCTAAAGTACCCAGACGGGACCAGGTCCAGGGTATTCTGAAGCGCGTATAGAAACCGGGGCAGGGACATCATTTTGAACAAAGCCGCACGTCCGAGCAGGGAAAGCGGCAGCTTTCGCCACCCCTCCACGTCACGCCGAAGGCGCGCAAGAGGGGGAAGCAAATTGTTCGCATATCGTATTTTGGGATCAACAGAAATGTAGATTCCTAGGTATTTAAACCCCTGCCTCGCGACCTGTATATTACAGTCCCGCGGGAGCCTCAGGACCTCACCCCTCAGGACGTACAGGTGGGAGTTCGACCAATTAATGACAAGGCCTGAATGTCTACCGAAAGTGCGCAGTACATCACAAACAACAATAAGGGACTTACACGGCGAGGTGAGGTAGAGGAGAATGTCATCTGCGTACAGAGACACTCTGTCCTCAAAACCCGGGGACCATTTGATCCCACTGATGTCCGGATGCCCTCTTAGCCATGCCACCAGAGGTTCCAATGCCAGTGCAAACAGTGAATTCACGGCAGACTGTCTGCCATGCCACCATTATTGGCCATTGTGGTCACTCAACACTCAAATCCGAAACACGAGTGACGACCCCACTCCATCAGGCATCCGGACATGCAGCTTCATTGCGGCCTTATAAAGAGCACCACAGGGGCTGGGCAATAAATCTTGCCAGTGCAGTCATTGGTAGCGCTTTGGGAGCTACTAGATTGATGGCTCTGTGACCCATACACAGTACACACACAGCACACCACCTCAGCTAGGGTGGCAACACATGAGCAGCAGGTGCGCTTGCAGTTACGCACACGCGCTGCAGGCTGCAGCACGTAGAGTAGTTACTACTAGTCACTGACTCTGACTCAGTGTCAGTGGCGTAGTAAGGTTTTCATTTGGCCTAATGCCGGCAAAAAATAGGTATCTGTACCTATCACTTGGCAGCCATATTATGCATAATAACAGTGTGTTAATAGTGAGCCTCTCAAACTCCTGGGCCCCACCTCCTCTCATACCGCTGCAGTTTTGATAGATGGCTTTGCTGCCCCACGTAACATGCCACATTTCTTCTCAGAACATACTTGCTTCCTAAGCCAGCGAGCCAGTGACAGAGTAACATTTGCTTATTTATTAAGCAGATGAGACAACACTTTATATTTTATATAATGGGAAAATGGATAAAAATTGTATGCCCAGCAATGTGCCAGGGAAGTTGTCAGAGAAGATTTTTTAAAACAAGGTAAAACAAAGGCTGCCAATGTAGGGGCAGGATGAATAGAAGAAACATCTGCATCTCTGTGGCATGTATGCTTCAGTGATATGTAACATATCTGCACCTAGGGGTACTGCACACTGTCTTTTTTAAGCACTAAGCTTAGAAGCTAGGGTTCTTAATGCCTCACAGTAGCCTGAACTCTTCCTGCCCTTGTGGCGTGCACTGCACGGTAACACGTGTAGGCCTGTGTCTTGACAGATAGCAACACAGCAGACACATGGGCCTTTTAGGATGTTGCGCCTTACTATTACACAAATAGTTGCTTAACCACATGCGCGCTAGCGGGTTTTCCCGCTGCGCGCTGAAATTTAAAAAATCCCGCATTATGTGACAAAGCCAGCTCGTCATGCGCGCAGCACAGGTAACGCCCATGACGAGCTGGCTTTGTCACCCGCATCGAAGGGGTTAATAATAACTGTGGTGCATTGCATCTGTCTAGTCCACCAGTATGTCACTGAGAGCCCCAGAACTGCCACCCATGCAGAAACATGCAATGTATCTAGAAATCAAGGACTTCTTCGGCCGGCCCGGGGTGAGGGTCACCATAGCAGTAACTCGGTCTCGTTCTTTCCCCCAGGCCCATTTGCAGGCCATCATGATGCAGAGCTTCAGCAGCGCACTGTGCTGCTCATGCTGATTTCCATGATTAGCTAAGCATGGATCAATAATTTTTACTGATTTTGTTTTTTCAGGGACTATATTTTGTTAAAATCCCATATCAACAGACTCGGCTTAAGATAAATTGCTAAGGGCCTGATCTTGGCTCTCCTACCACTGTCCTAAAGTGACGGCAGTCCCAAGTACTCCGCCAAGTCAATGGTATTTTGCCTACCATGCATCCAGGCTGACTCAACGTCTGCATCATCAGAGTGTTTCGAGCCTTGGTCGCAGCACACCGCTGCCGACGTGGTGTACTGCAATGCTGGTGAATGGTACTGTGTCGCTGTTAGGGCAGGGGTTTCCTGCCGAACAGGTTTAGATTTCACAGTTGTGCTGTCAGTCTCCTAGCGGCAGTTCCCTGATGGATTAAGTCCATCACTGTATGCGCTCAACAATGCACCATCACTGTGGCCCCTTTGCCAATGTTTATTATAGTAACATTCCTAGGCACCTGAAGATCAGGCAAAAATTAGGGCCTATACATAATAGATGATAAACACAGGCTCAGTGTACTACCATTGCAGTTAAAAACAGTTCATTTTATTCATACAAATTTAAAAATTCTGACATAAACATCCATAATGACATAACATTAGCCTCACAGAAAATATGCCAACACATGTAAAAATAAAATTATGAATTTGCATACATTTATGGAGCGAATATCTCAACAACATATAAGACAAAAATTCATATTAGAGAGGTATAAACCACAAGTGGCTAGACTTTGTAGATGTAGATAGTACTCTCTACGCGCGTTTCAGCGTGACACACGCTTTCTTCAGGAGAAGTCACATAAATATCTGTATAAAAAAAATCATATAACATGACATAAAACATATGGTAATGAAATACACTGAGTCTGTTAAAGGATGTAGGCTGTACACTATACATGCATAAGGTGAACTCCATATATAGCACAAGATTAACCTAAAGAAAACAAAGAACTTCCAGTACATCAAGTATATATAACAAAAAAAAGGGAAGAAAGAAAGGGATACCCAAAGGTGCTACACCCAATAGAATGATGCAAAGGCAGACCTTATAGTGTGAAAAAAGGAAGAATATTGAATCCTTTCATAGGATCATGTAGTATAGATACAACTTACCCAAGGACCAAGTAACAACTAGGTACAAGTTGTAAATCTTTAGAGGATGAGTAATTCTGTAAAGGAGACCAACAAAAGAAACTATAAACAATGTCATAATGAACAGAAATTACTAAGCACCCAGGTATATTCAGGTCATTACCTGTCAAGAGCCCTGGATTCACAGAATATATGGTTGACTGAAAATGTTCAATGATGAGAATTTTGAAAAAGAATCTAGAGAATATGAATATAACCATCTATCACAAATGATGTAAAAAAGTGAACTCTAAGAAGTTGGTTCGAGAACTGATTAACAGGAATTCACCCAGAAAATAATTATACCAGTCTCAGAAAATGTGAACAGGATTACGGAGATGACGCTTGAGCCCAAGACATCAGACCGACCTACTTCGGGGGTGATGAAAATGTCAGACCCCTTTCATATATATCTGCAGGAGGCAAAGTAATACATCTTAGAAAAACCTCAATGTAATACTTTAAATAATGTGGTATATACCTGCGTAGTATAAAAGTTGAAAATACATTTGTCTCTGGGCTGTAGGTCCTGGCATATTAGCACAGGATAACTGGGAAACGTAATAGTTATAGGAGATGAACTAATTGTGCATGCTGTTTCTCTGTAATAAAGACATAATGCTTTTAGTAACCAAATGAATCATTACACTACTCAAAGAGGCGTGTGCTAATGTGGGGCTATGCAGCGCATCTCTTAGTTTAGGCAATAGTGCGCCCACTACTCAAGATAAAAGAATATTCTAATGCGGGCATATAGAGCTGGAAACTAGGTCACAATTCTGTTAAGGGAGCAGCTCTAGTCTCAAGACATAATGCCGTGTATCATGTAACAAGAAACAGTTTGTGGTGCTGTGAACGAACTTAAGAGCGCACAAAACTAGAAATTACTCTAAGCATACTACAATGTGTTAACATGCCCAACAGCACGAACAAACAGTTTGGGCTGCCATAACTAAAACAAAAGTATTGTGCACAACACTTCGCTGTCCGCAATGCGCACACGGTATTCACGCGCCGCAAAGGGAATTAGGGTCTACCTGACATCCATCCAGTAAGCAAGAAGGCTTCAACTGCAAGGATCCTTAAATAGTTAATTTTAAAGGAGGTAGAATCGTGGTAATTGACACTGCCACATATGAACAAAAAATGAAAAAGCTCCTAAATGACACTTTGATACATCGAGATCCCACGCTTAAAGTCAAGTCTAAAATACAATGCCTGACTAAACATGCACTAGACAATGGGCTCATCTGTACTAAGGAATTTGAATACCTGAATCACTTGGAACCAAAAATGCCTTGCATTTATGGTATTCCAAAAATCCATAAAGATCTATTAGATCCTCCCTATTGCCCAATAGTTTCCACCATCGGCTCCATCACAGAACCCCTTTCCAAATATTCAGACAAATTGTTGAGACAATACATATCTAAAATATCTTCGTATGTCATGGATTCTACGGCTATCATCAACAAAGTGGAATATCTTGCATTCAACCAGGCCAATAACACGCTAGTTACGCTAGATATTGAATCTTTATATAGTTACGTTATGTTATGTTATTTATATTTATAGAGCGCACGGTTACCCTAGGGTGTCCTGGCGCTAAGTAGTGGTGGTTACCTGAGGAGATTAAGGCCTAATAGTGAGAGAACAACCATGTCTTCAAGCCCTTATGGTAGGATATGAGGTCTGGGGCATTTCTGAGTTGAAACAGAAGTTCAATCCATGCTCTTAAAAGGAGCGATTTGCACTTGTTTAGACCAAGTCGACCGTAGTATTCTGCCTGGGACATACCATGAAAGTTTACATTTGAGAAACTCAGGACCTGTCCCATTAACGGCTTTAAAGACAATACACAGTGCTTTAAAGCGTGATCTTAGTTTTACTGGGTGCCTCTGCAATTTCTTAAGTTCTCCCTTGACCGAGGCGAACCTAGGTGTTCCGGTCAGCATTCTACCTGCCGCGTTCTGGACCAATTGCAGCCTGTTCATGTTTTGTTTTTGAACATTAAGATATAGACTGTTGCAATAGTCCTGATGCGACATTATAAGTGCTGTCACCACAGTCCTAAGGTTACTCTCAGTATGGAAGAACTTAATTTTCTTGTTTATTCTAAGGACCATAAAACAGGCTGAAGTCACCATGCTCACTTGGTCCTGCATGGTGAGTTTATTGTCCACTACAATATCGAAATTCTTGGCTTTTCTTGAGGGTATTGGACACAAGTAACATCCCCCAAGATAAAGCTATGATAGCCACTTCTTGGTTTTTATTGACAAGTACAACGTTGTATGTCCCAAAACATTTCATCTTCAATGTCTGGAAATAGTTCTGACGGAGAACACCTTTGAGTTTGGCAACAACTTGTTTAAACAAACAATAGGTGTAAGCATGGGGGCTTCTGTAGCCCCATCAGTGGCCAATATTTATATGGCTTACTTTGAAATGATACACATACGCAATGAAGTGGCTCCATTTTTCGAGTCTGTCTCGAATTGGTCCCATTATATTGATGACATTTTCTTCATTTGAACCGGTACGGAAGACAAGCTAACTGAATTTCTTGAGTGGCTGAATGCTTGCGATAGTAATCTCTGATTCAAATCACATACCAGCAAGAAGCAAGTGGAATTTCTTGATATCCTCATTAGACATAACCAGGGATTTCTAGAAGTGGACCTGTTTGTAAAACCCACGGCACGCAACACGCTATTACATTTTGATAGCTACCATCCTCGTGCCCAGAAACAGAGTATACCCTTCAGTCAATTCCTCTCCATTCGGAGGAATTGTTCAAATATCCATGATTTTGATACTCAGGCAGATACGTTAAAATCCAAATTTCTTGCCCGTGGTTACCCTCACAGACTTGTTCGAGAGTCCTTCAAACGGTCGCGGTTCTATGATCGAGACTGTCTCCTGCAACCTAAAACATCTACTACCAATAGCCAATTGGTATGTATTACTAAGCATTCCACCATGAACAATAAAGTGTGGCAAATCATCAATTTCAATTGGCACATTTTAAACAGTAATCAGGAAGATAAAGAATAAATACCCAAACCGCTTTTTGCTCATCGAAGAAACAAGAATAACAAAGACCTTATCACTAGGTCTAGATTTGTAGAAGATACCTCGTTCGTTCAGAAGACTATTGATGGTACAGCACCCATCACAGGCACATATAGATGCACAAAATGTAAAGCCTGTGATACTGTCATAGAAGGTGCATGCTACATCTATCAAGGATACACCATTCGTCCACACAAATTTTCGAACTGCAAGACAAAAAACGTAATATACCTCCTCGTATGCCCATGTGGTTTGTGATATGTGGGAGAGACCTCAAGATCTTTTTGCGCACGCCTCACTGAACATCATTCTGCCATCCACATGTCCAAAATAAATGCTCCCTTAGTTAAAGCATTATCTGGAACATCAACTTAAACTAACAGATATTTGTTGTTTCATAATTGAAAATTTGGATTCAGGAAGCAGTGCCAAAACTGATGAGATTTGTAAAGAACGTGAAGTTTTCTGGATTTTTGCCTTAGCCTCAAATAGGAAAGGTTTGAACAACGATATCCCATGGGAAAATGCAATTAAATATAATTCCATGTGATGGGCATTTCCCTTCCTTTCTAGGATCATGGCTATTTACAAGCTTTGAAAGGGTGGGGTGATTTCACTTTTCATGTATTTCATACTCGTGAAGTCCCCTGCTTTTGGAACCCGTTTTTAGGGCCTTAATTACACTTTATTATATCAGGTATTCTTTTTTGGTTTCCCCTGTATCCATTCTGTTGCACACAAGCGTCGATTTTTATTCATTTATACAGTCGAGAGTTGGCGTTCTAGTGTTCAGGACGCTCTCTCAAACGTATACCATAGAGCTTCTTAAGCACTGTTCATTCAGACTCTATGGTCATGTTACATGAAAGCAACGATTCGGAAGGATTGGCGCATTGAAAATGTACTATTTAAGGATCCTTGCAGTTGAAGCCTTCTTGCTTACTGGATGGGTGTCGGGTGGACCCTAATTCCTGCTGCGGCCCGTGAGTACCCTGTGCGCTTTGCAGACGGCTAAGTGTTGTGCACAATACTTTTGTTTTAGTTATGGCAGCCCAAACTATTTGTTCGTGGTGTGGGGCACATTAACACATCGTAGTATGCTTGCAATAAAATTCTAGTTTTGTGCACTCTAATTTTCGTTCAAGGCACCACAAATGGTTTCTTGTTACATGATACACGGCATTATACCGGAAAGCTTTCTTGAGACTAGAGCTGCTCCCTTAACATAATTGTGACCTAGTTTCCAGCTCTATACACCCGCATCAGAATGTTCTTTTATTTTGAGTAGTGAGCGCACTATTGCCTAACTAAGAGATGCCCCGCATAGCCCCACATTAGCACACGTCTCTTTGAGTAGGGTAATGATGCACATCTGGTTCTAAAAGCATTATGTCTTTATTCCAGAGAAACAGCTTGCACAACTAGTTCATCTCCTATAACTATTACATTTCCCAGCTATCCTGCGCTAATATGCCAGGACCTACAGCCCAAAGACAAAGGTATTTTCATCTTTTATACTACGCAGGTATATACCACATTATGTAAAGTATTGAATTGAGGTTTTTCTAAGATGTATTACTTTGCCTCCTGCAGATATATATGAAAGGGGTCTGACATTTTCATCACCCCTGAAGTATGGTCAGTCTGATGTCTTGAGCTAAAGCGTCATCTCCGTAATCCTGTTCACATTTTCTGAGACCGGTATAATTATTTTTCAGGTGAATTTCTGTTAATCAGTTCTTGAACCAATTTCTTAGAGTTCACTTTTTTAAATATATTTGTAATAGATGGCTATATTCATATTCTCTAGATTCTTTTCCGAAAATCTCATCATTGAACATTTTCAGTCAACCATATATTCTGCGGATCCAGGGCTCTCGACAGGTAATGACCTGAATATACCTGGGTGCTTAGTAATTTCTTTTCATTATGACTTTGTTTATAGTTCCTTTTGTCGGTCCCCCTTACAGAATTACTCATCCTCTAAAGATTTACTACTAGTACCTATTTCTTACTTGGTCCTTGGGTAAGTTGTACCTATATAAACATGATCCTCTGAAAGGATTCACTATTCTTCCTTTTTTTCACATTATAAGTTCTGCCTTTGCATCACTCTATTGGGTATAGAACTTTTGGGCATGCCTTTCTTTTTTCCCTTTTTTGTTTTATATATACTTGATGCAATGGATGTTCTTTGTTTTCTTTAGGTTAATCTTGTGTTATATATGGAGTTCACCGTATGCATGTATAGTGTACAGCCTATATCCTTTAACAGACTCAGTGTACTTCATTACCATATGTTTTATGTCATGTTATATGATTTTTTTATACAGACATTTCATGTGGCTTCTCCCGAAGAAGGCGTGTGTGACGCAGAAACGCGCGTAGAGAATACTATCTACATCTACAAAGTCGAGCCCTTGTGGTTTATACCAGTCTAATATGAATTTTTATCTTAAATGCTGTTGAGCTATTCGCTCTATAAATGTATGTGAATTCATTATTATTTTTATTATATGTGTTGGTATATTTTCTGTGATGCTATTGTTATGTCATTATGGCTGTTTATGTTAGAATTTTAAAATTTGTATGAATAAAATGAACTGTTTTCAACTGCTTAATGGTATTAAACTGAGCCTGTGTTTATCATCCATTATGTATAGGACCTGATTTTCACCTGGTCTTCAGATGCCTAGGAATGTTACTATAATGAGAATTGTTTCCCTGTCCTAGGAACTCCTAGTATTTCCAGGGGTCCTTGTTTGATTTAGCCCCTTTGCCAATGTGCAGGACATTTTGCATGTCTGTCAACTCAACAAAGTGTGGCGGATGACTCCTTTTGCTTTTTAACTTGTACTCAGTGGCTTAGCAAACAAAATGCTTGTATAGACTTTAATGGAGTCACCCATTTCTAATAACTTTAAAACTCTCCTAAAAATGATTGAACTCTATTCGCCTTAATGGGATCAATGTCTTAAACATATTTCAAAAAAACGAATTTATTAGTTAAAAAGTTGAAAGGTATGCATTAGCCCCTGCATGAAAATTGACTTTGTACTTTATTTTAAAAACTCTTTCACTTCCTTTTCTTGCTATTGAATCACCCTCACCCTACCCTCTATCCTCTGCATACCTCACTTTCTGAGTATAGCCTACTCTATTGCATGGCTATCTGTGTCACTACAATACATTTCTGCAAACTGATCATACTACCCACCACCAATCACAAATCTCCTGTTTAGCCATTTCTTTCAATATAACAATTTTTAATCTCTGCTTGCCTAAATTCGCATCACTCTTTCCATTCACTTGAGATCACTCTAATGACCTAACCTGACTCCTTTTAACTCAGTATACCACAAAGAAACTGGAGGAAAAGAATGGAAAAGTTTCCTGAGAATACACAACTAACCTCAATAACCAACCACAGATAATAAGCACTAAACTAATCACTAACCCTGTGTTTCTAGATCAGAGTGCTACTCGCCACAAAGCGTTTCAATGCCAGAATTACGTAAGTGCTTCATAAATGCAGTTACAATACAATACAACTTTAGAGACATGCTTACATTCACACTGTGAACTGAAACGTGTCTGTGTGTGCCACTCTTACATAGTAAATTCATGTGTAATGAGTCAACTCTGCAAGGAAGTGCTACAATAAAATATGCACACCTTCCAAATCCCATCTTTAAATATAATTTGTCTATAGCAGTGTATGACAACCATTTAACATGGGCATATGCCTAGACATCCACAGCTGGATAAAACCCATGTTTAATAGAAGCTTTGGCTTTTCTCACAGATTTTTGCCAAGAGGCTTGTCCCTTAAAACAGGAAACTATGTTGAAACCTGGCCCATCCCATCACACCAGGTGCATCTAACCATTATCTTGTTTAAAAAGACTTGCTGCTTGCACACAAACCTTTACCAGTAATTAAACTTTGCACTATATACCTTTCCCTATACATAGGTACACTTGATGCCATGGAGTATCCAATGTCCATTCTTTGCACCAACATGTGTGCACACAGAAATGTTATGCTGTATATTACTGTAGGCTCTTTGCTGCAATTATTTCTTGGTTTATGGAGTAATGTAAATTAGATTATCCAGGATTATGTCATTAGTGATTTCATTAATGATGCCATTTGAGATGTTATGTTATGTTAAAATAGGATTTATATAGCGCTCAGCTACTCCAAGGAGTGTCCCGGCGCTTCATATCCAAGGCAGAAAAGGAAAAGGCAGTGGATGACAGGACTACTGAACAAAATGCCACGATTAAAGATCTTTCCTGAAGGCCAACAGATTAGCGTTCCTTCTCAGGGACAGCGGCAGAGTGTTCCACATCTGTGGCGCTAGACGTCTAAAGGAACGGCCTCAAATGCGCGCTCTCCTAATACCTGGGACAGAAGCCAAGGCCAGAGAGGCTGACCTAAGTGATCTAGAAGGCTGGTAGAAAGTCAGCCGCCTTCTGATATACTTAGCACCAATGTCATGCAGAGCCTTAAAGGAAAGTGTAAGCGCCTTAAACACAATTTGCTTCCGAATTGGGAGCCAATCAAGAGTTTTCAGAAGATCAGAGGCTCGGGCTCTATGATGAATGCCAAAGATGGCTCGTGCAGCGGAATTTTGGACTATTTGCAAGCGTGACAGAAGATATTCTGGGAGTCCAAGATAAAGCACGTTGGCATAGTCCAAACGAGAGCCAATTAATGCCTGAACAGTCGTTTTTTCTATGGTCCTGAGAGAGCAAAGGGAGAAATTTCCTCAGCATCTTAAGGAGGCCGAAGCCTTTACCTTCTAGGCCGAGGACCTGAGGCTTCAAGGAGAGGTCATTGTCGATCTTTACTCCAAGGTTCTTGGCCATAGATGAAGCAGCCGAAGGAGGAAAAATGGCCGAAGGCCACCAGGACTGCCATCTAGGGTCGGAAGGGCAGCCAAAGAAAAGTACCTCGGATTAATCAGAGTTGCACTTGAGGCTATTAAGCTGGAACCAATTAAATACAGCCCCAAGGCAACTTCTGAGACCCTCCCCGTTGAAGTCAGACCCCTTTCCACAGGTAAAAAGGAGCTGGGTGTCGTCAGTGTAAGACACGATCTGGGCACCAAGCGACTCTGCCAGTGCCGCCAAGGGGCCATATATATGTTGAAAAGGGTAGGGCTCAAAATCGAGCCCTGAGGGACTCCTACCTCTAATGGTGGCACCACGGCAGAGAAAGGAGGGGCCCAGACCATCTGACGCCGGCCTGCTAGAAAGGACTTAAACCAGCTGAACACCGTCCCCCGCAGACCGATCTCACTAAGCCTTGAGAGGAGGCCACTGTGGGGACGGTGCCAAAGGCCGCCGACAAGTCCAGGATTATCAACATCGCTTTGCCCCCATGTCCAAAACCTACTTGAAAGCCTCAGTTACTTCCAGCAACGCAATCTCCGTGCTCATGTTAGCGCGGAATCCGGACTGAGAGCAGTGCAAGATGTTGTTAGTCTCTAGGAAGTTGGAGAGGGAGAAATGGACATGCTTCTCCACAACCTTGTCAAAAGCTGGCAGGAGGGAAATGGGCCTGTAATTGGCGTGTATCAGAGGGTCCAAATTAGGTTTTTTCAAAAGCGGTATGATAAGGGCATGCTTCCAGAGAGAGGGGACCACTCCTGTGCTGAGAGATGTATTAAGCACGGGATTAATTATGGGGTTAATTACGTGTGCCATTTTGACGAGAATTTTAGCTGGACAGGGGTCCAGAGGGGAACCTGATTTTAATTTCGTGATGAGATCCAATGAGGATGAGCAAGAAAGCAAAGGGCAATCAGAGAGAGTGGGGCCCCCATCAGTCAGAAGCGGAGAAAGAGGACCACTGATGCTGGAGGCAGCCACTGCACCCGGTAACAGGAAGGAATCCTGGATAGACTTAATTTTGTTGGTGAAGAAGTCAGCAAGAAGGGAAACCCAAGATTCGGAGTGAGAGCGAGTAGGTGTGCTCATCAAAGGGGAGGTAAATTCTTTTACAATTGAGAAGATTTCTTTGCTGGTGTTCGTAGCTGCCTCGATCCTTCTAGAGAAATAGGCTTTCTTCTCCAACATGATGTCGCTGTGATATGATTTAATAGCTGCCCTATATGCTATCTTGGCTGTGATATCATAATGGCGCCGCCAGGCCCTTTCCGCTTTCTTACACTGCCGCCGTTTCTCGAACAAGGCTGTATTAAACCAGGGGGCAGAAGCCCAACATGCGAGTTTATGAGAGGTCGTCGCAGGGGCTAATTCATCCAGTCTTTCCGCAAACCAAGATTGCAGGAGATTAAGATACTCCTCCAGATTGCCTGACAACAGGCATGGGTGGCATACAAGAGCCTGTGCTAGCATGTCAGGGGAGACTCGATGATAAGCTCGTGAAATCTGAAGAGTACAGCCCAACGTACCCGACGAGTATTTGTCTAAGTGAAAGATATGAAAATTCACTAGGAAATGGTCCAACCACAGAACTGGAACTGGGGGGAGATGCCTATAGGGGTTGTGGAAAAAACTTGGCCAAGCGTGTGACCTTTATTGTGCGTTGGGACCGAGAGAAAGGGGGAAAGACCCAGAGAGGAAGTGATGTCGAAGATTTTAATAGTATCCACCTCATTCCTCATATCCATATGGATGTTGAAATCCCCCAATAATATACAATGCTCAGTTTTTAAGCAGAGGGCCGAGACCACCGCATAGAGTTCTTCGTGAAAAGAGCCAATGGGTCCGGGGGGTCTGTAAATCAATAGCCCTGCACATGATTGATGAGGAGATATAGATAAGGAAAACCCCAGGGCCTCACACCCAGGAATGTCATCGGTTTGGATGATAGAACATGGGACGCGCTTGTCCACCACCAACGCGACACCCCCACCCCTTCCAACAGCCCTATCCTTCCTAAAAATAACATAGTTGGGAGGGATAGCCGCGGCTATATCCGGGCCCGAGCCCTCACCCAACCAAGACTCAGTAAGGAAGAGACAGATAGGCTTAGTCAAATGCTGTGCTCAGATCCAACAGAATCAGCGCAACGTTTGACCCTCATCTGCAGCTGACCAAAGGTGTTCTGTGACTGCTAGAAGTGCTGACTCCATGCTATGGCCAGGCCTAAAACCATTCTGAGAGGAATCCAGTAGGTTATTAGCGGTCAGAAAATCAGATAAGAGGGAATTCACATAAACCTCTGTTATCTTGGTCGCCCACAGAAGCAAGGAAATAGGGCAGTAGTTCTCTGGTTTAGCTGGGTCAAGCACAGGTTTCTTAAGTAGAGGAACTACTTTTGCCTGTTTCCAGGCCTTGAGCACCGCAGTTGTTCTGAGGAACCCATTCATCAACTGATTCAGGGAAGGTACGATTATCGACACCACTTTCCTAAATTGGTCCGGTTTAAGTGGGTCAGCTATAGATCCTGACTTGATCTTATAGCAGAGAGCAGAAAGTTGATCAGCCATAATTGGCATAAAAGTGTGAAGGGTGTTAACCTGTTGACAACCGCGTGACTCCTGCAAATGCTATGAGTGGTTGGGAAGGACTGATAGATGGCATCCACCTTTTCAATGAAAAAGAGGGCAAGGCCCGCGCACTGTTTGTTGGATTTAATTGTTGACCCAGCAGAATTTTGTTTAGATTGCAGATTGGCAAGAATAGAGAATGTACTCTTAGAGGGATTAGCCCTCTCGCGTATTTGATTGGAGATAAAAACTGCACGAGCCTGATATATGGCCTTATATCTTTTCATTGCTGCACGATAGATAGCTTTGGCAGTGGAACTAAAGTCTCTTCTCCATATCCGTTCTAATCTCTTACACCCCTTGCGCATGTCAGGGAGTTCAGTCTTGAACCATGGTTGTGGTTTGGTTAAACGATTGACTAAGCGCTTCACAGGGATTAACCTATCTAATGGGTGCTCTATCCACTCAGAAAATACTCTATGTGCTTCGTTAGAATCCTCAGACAGATTCGGACAAGTAGCCAAAAGGCAAGTATCCAAGTGATCCCATTTTAATTTATGCCACGGCTGTTTCCAAATGGAAAGCTGACCCTCAGTCCGAGCAGGAGTAACATCGTAAAGGGACATTGAGACCACAAAAGTGGTCTGTCCATCCTAACCTGATTGATGTGTGCATTGTAATGTGGGATATGTTAGTAAAAACTGGGTCTAATAAGTGCCCTGCAATCTGTGTTGGGCCCGAGACTAGCTGTAGCAATTGGCAGGCTGCTAGGTCAGCCACAAAATCCGCCATATCGGTGTCCTCTACTTAAATGTAGGTTCAGACACCCTAAAATGGTGAAGTTGGCGGTATTAACTGCTAAAGTGCTAACCATATCTACAAGGGCTTCCCTAAAACCTAGGGAAGACCCTGGGGGCCGGTATATCAAGAGCCCAGACAAGGTGTAGTTCGGGCTCAAAGTAACCTCAAAAAGGGCACTCTCAAAACCGGTGATCCTCTGCTCAGTAAAAGAGCATGAATAACATGATTTAAAAATAATCAATATACTCCCGCCTCTAGTTGCTCTATTAATCAGAAGAAAACTGTAGCCCACAGGGAGCGCAGGGCCAGGTTCAGCAGTCATATCAGCCGAGAGCCATGTCTCGGTCAGAAAGAGAACATCTGGGGAGGCCTCCTCTAACAAGTCCAAAACGTCCACATGATGTTTGGCTGAAGAACGGCAGTTGAGGCTAAATATACTAATATGATTCCTAGATATAGGAGGGAGGTGGCCAGATAGTGATGAAAGTGTGGCATGAAATCTACATTGCAAGCAGCTAAAAGGGCCCTCAATATCGAGCCCACCAACCTGCACGCAGTCACTCCCCGACTTTCTGATGCTCCACAAATCCTCCCGTGTATAGGTTACCCTATCTCTCTCAAAACCGCCAGCATGTTTGGCGTACTAACCCACAGCTTCTAACCAATAGCGGTATTGACTACTGAACCTAGCCAGAGACCAAGCCCAGCAGTAAACCCTCCATGAGTGGCCAACCCCTTTGGTGCACAACCGAAGGCAGTGTACAGTGGGGGTTGGTTGCAGGGCAGGGGCCTGTCCCCAACACTTTGTGTGTGGGCAACCAAGCAGGGGTAAGGCACAGGGCCTGGCCTCTGCAGTCCACTGTCCACCAATCCCTGCTGCGCAAAGTGGAGGTTGGATGCAGGATCTGGTCTTTGCCTAGGCCCTGAGCTTAACCCGCTTGACCTCTCCGCGACTTTTGACACAGTCGATCATACCACTTTGATCGACCATGTCACGGCAACAGGAGTATCTAAAAATGCCATCTCCCTTCTTAGCCAACCGGGAACAGTCCGTGGCTTTAGGTAGTTTTTTATCTTCTCCATTTGTTCTTCCCTGTGGTGTCCCCCAGGGATCCTCGCTAAGTCCGACACTTTTTAATATCCATGTGGCTGACTTGGCGAGGATCATTAAAGCTCATCGTCTAGCGGTAACCTCATACGCTGATGATACACAGCTTGTCCTGGCGATTAACAACAACGGACTGAAAGTAGCCGCCAACTTCCAACGGGGAATGCTTGCAATCAGCAACTGGATGAATGAGAATTGCCTTAAACTAAACTCGGATAAAACCGAGGTAATGGTCTTCGGGAATCTCCCTCCTACCTGGTCCCCCAATTGGTGGCCACAAGATCTTAGACTTCCTCCCACCCCGGTCACCAATGTTAGAAACTTAGGAGTGATTTTTGAAAACAAACTGTCATTTGTACATCATGCCAACACAGTGATCTCTTCCTCGTTTTTTACAATAAAAATAATCAGGAAACTCTTGCCCTATCTTCCCACAAGTACAATAAAAATTTTAGTTACTACCCTAGTCATGTCTCGCATTGACTACTGTAATGCACTCCTTGTCAATGCGCAAGAAAAGGTACTAAACAAACTTCAGCTGGTGCAGAATGCAGCTGCCAGATTAATCACAGGAATACCCAAGTTTAAACCAACTCAATTACTACTGCCAAACTTTGGAACTCTTTGCCGAACCAAATAAAAAGCACCACATCCTTAATACCCTTCCGCAAACAAGTAAAAACCTGGCTTTTCAATCAATGATCATCTATCAAGTTATCACTCTACCCAAGCGCCGAGACACCTCAGGGTATTTGTGCGCTCAATAAATCTCATAAATAAATAAACCCTCAGTAGACGGCCACATCCTGCTGCCCACAGGAAAAGGTCAACTCTCTGTGGGCAATGAATCCCACTGTGCATTTATTGCAAAAAAATGTTTTTTTTTTGTTTTTTTTTTTTTGTTGGAAAACCTTTATTGCAGCCTTCAAGAAATACAAGGATGAGCCTACAACCGCAGGGGCCGGCCGCTAAATAGTAGCAAACCTTGACGTTTCAGAAGATAACACAGCTCTTCAGCCGACACCCCTGAGGTCCGGCATCGATTCAGGATGGATATTGTATCTGGACGCATTGATAAGTCACAGGATATAATAAAGGTCTTAATTTTTATAATATTTAAATGATCGGATCAGGTGCCATACAATCTATACAACAGGGTATGGGACAGGCCAGGGAAACAGGATATGCGTGGGAAAACAGTCATTTGTGGGTCTCTGGCGTTGATACCTATATATCATTGTGAACAATAGAACAGTATACCTTATCATGACCCCCAGCTCTCAAGGCCCGCCCACCCAACAATACGAATAACATAAGAAGCATGGACACTAACTTCGAGCACAATGAAATCAGAATAAAACACAGACCATACCGATCCTAAAGGAAATATGGGAAGGGAGAAAAAGGCCATAGAAAACAAAAAAGGAAAAATAAACACCCCCCTCCAACCTCCCACCCTACACCCCTGCCAATGCCTATAGCCTAACCCCACTAGCAGCGTGCCTGTCGCCCTACTAACCTAAACCCCTAAAAGAAGGGAAAAGAAGAAGAATGGAGGAGGGCCAGATCATACGGTGTTCCCGGCCCCTTGGATCCCCCGCCAAAACACAGACACCCCCTACAGCCAAAGATGGATGTGAAGCAACTTGTACAAAAATCAAGAGGGGGCACCGTGATACACCGCCCAGCTTCCAGTATTAGACAATACCAATTTGAACTTCCATAACCAGTGTTCCAAGCCATCCCAGTTCAGTTGATTCAACCTTGACCCTTTCGAATCATCACACGAACTCTCCCCAGCGAAACCCCAGAGGACACAAATAAGTCATAGACAAGAGGGAAAGTATCGAAAGGCAGTCCATTACCCCATGTGGCTAGTGACTCCAAGAGGTCTTCACGCGAAGAAAATTCCCCTCTCCAAATTGGACTGTCCCGATAGTTCTTGCCCCGGAATCGTAGAATGTCCAGAAAAGGGGGATACAACCACAAGGTGGGGGAGAGTTCACAACACAGTTTCCAGGGGTGGGAACGCCTTTCGAGTCCACAGAAGACGATGATGATGAAAAGCACTGCGATACGCTCGTGGTCCCGAGGACATCGTCTTCCTGGGCGCCATCCGTTGAATCTGATAGTGACATCCACTCTCGATCCCACACGGGGTCCGCGCATGAAGTCAAAATGGCCACAGCTTGAAGGGTTGTTGTTTGCTGGTACGAGACCGTAGGGCAGGGTCCGGTACGTCGAACAGGATCCCAGTCAGACTGACATCCAGTTTAGCCATGAGCACAGTCGCTTGCGAGTGAAACACCCAAAGTTCTGCCATTATTGCTTCCAGCGTTGGCCCAGACGCCGTTCGATCCACTATGCCAAGGTCGGTGGCAGTCACAATCGAATCCCCGAGTGAATCAGTCATTTTCGGGGGGGACGAGCAGGATATTGAGGAGGCCAGCGTGGACAGCGAGCTGTAGTTATCCACAGCTGGGAGAGCCCGGCACAGCACCGCAGTCCAGGGTCCCGACTCGCCGAACCCCAGCAGAAATCTATACCGGGTCGGCAGTACAGGGATCCCCCCACACAATCAGTAGCAGCGGGTCACTTCTCTCACAACGCTGGGCACGGAAAACAATAGCCATCAAATTCGGGCGTAGACAAAGTCTCCATGTCGGTAGACCGGACCCTGCCAGGGTCTCTCAGCCGATGTTGTTGAACTGCAACCCGGCCTTACAGTTACTCGAGGCCCCGGCTTCACCGCTGGAACAGGCCACGATCTTTAACTCGATGTAAGTTCGTGAAATCAAATGATAAAAGCTTGAGGATTTCACCACCGGAGTGAGGAACACTTCATCCAGGTAGAGGCTGGGTGTAAGATCAGGATATCGTACAGGATCTCGTGGCGGAATACGGAGATCGGCGGAGCCGGGAACCTAAGCAGCCATCTTGGTTGATGTCGTAGCTCCTCCTCCGCAAAAAAATGTTTAAGAATTTATTTCAAATCTGTCTGTCTTCCTCAGAACCTTGAAACCTAGGATTAAGGGATCTGGGGAGGATTTGTGGAACTACACAGGAGGGCCTCACAGGGATCTGTGGATCCAACCTCTTAACCTGTGCATCCCACAATACTTTTTAGGTCTCGGCCTAGAGAGGCGCTGAAAGCGCGTTCTCTGCAGAGAATTATTGAAATCGTTTCAGTCTCCAAAGCCGACAAAAGGAGACAAGAGCTGGGCACGCGCCCAGCATTCTCAATGGGAGAGGTGCGACAAGTGCTGGCCACGCGCGGATTCAGTCGCGCGCACGCTCACGGCGCCAGCGTGCCCGCCTCGCGCCGATCACTGCTCTCTTCCTGGCCGGCATCGCGAAGTTTGGCAAGGCAGTGAGGGGACCGAGAGGTAGGTGCTTGTTCAGAATGTCATGTCCTCTAATTGCATGGACTTGCAGGAGTGTTTGCAGTGTAAAGTACCGGAATGGCGGGAGCAAAGAATGATGTCAGATGTGCTTTGAAGTTTTCTGCTAATGTACACAGAACATTCAGTACAGTCTGCTCTCGGCGCGTGCACGTTACTGATCACCTATTCTTTATTGGACACCATGTGTTTTTTTAAATGCAACCCACCAAGATAAACATGTCTATTCTCTTCTAGAAAAGAGTGTTAACCTTGACCAGTGTAAAATTAATCAGTAGCCTTGCCTGCTTTCAGAGTAGTGAGTAGTGAGTGCAGAGTGGTGAGTAGTGAGTGGTGAGTAGTGAGTGGTGAGTGCAGAGTGGTGAGTGCAGAGAGGTGAGTGCAGAGAGGTGAGTGCAGAGAGGTGAGTGCAGAGTAGTGAGTAGTGAGTGAGTGCAGAGTAGTGAGTAGTGAGTGAGTGCAGAGTAGTGAGTGCAGAGTAGTGAGTAGTGAGTGAGTGCAGAGTAGTGAGTAGTTAGTGAGTAGTGAGTAGTGAGTGAGTGCAGAGTAGTGAGTGCAGAGTAGTGAGTAGTGAGTGAGTGCAGAGTAGTGAGTGCAGAGTAGTGAGTGCAGAGTAGTGAGTGCAGAGTAGTGAGTGCAGAGTGGTGAGTGCAGATTGGTGAGTGGTGAGTAGTGAGTGCAGAGTAGTGAGTGCAGAGTAGTGAGTGCAGAGTAGTGAGTGCAGAGTAGTGAGTGCAGAGTAGTGAGTGCAGAGTAGTGAGTAGTGAGTTCAGAGTAGTGAGTGCAGAGTAGTGAGTGCAGAGTAGTGAGTGCAGAGTAGTGAGTGCAGAATAGTGAGTGCAGAGTAGTGAGTAGTAAGTGCAGAGTAGTGAGTAGTGAGTGCAGCGTAGTGAGTAGTGAGTGCAGAGTAGTGAGTGCAGAGTAGTGAGTACAGAGTAGTGAGTGCAGAGTAGTGAGTGCAGAGTAGTGAGTGCAGAGTAGTGAGTGCAGAGTGGTGAGTACAGAGTGGTGAGTGCAGAGTAGTGAGTAGTGAGTGCAGAGTAGTGAGTAGTGAGTGCAGAGTAGTGAGTGCAGAGTAGTGAGTACAGAGTAGTGAGTAGTGAGTGCAGAGTAGTGAGTAGTGAGTGCAGAGTAGTGAGTGCAGAGTAGTGAGTGCAGAGTAGTGAGTAGTGAGTGCAGAGTAGTGAGTGCAGAGGTGAGTGCAGAGTAGTGAGTGCAGAGTAGTGAATAGTGAGTGCAGAGTAGTGAGTAGTGAGTGCAGAGTAGTGAGTAGTGAGTAGTGAGTGCAGAGTAGTGAGTAGTGAGTGCAGAGTAGTGAGTAGTGAGTGCAGAGTAGTGAGTGCAGAGTAGTGAGTAGTGAGTAGTGAGTGCAGAGTAGTGAGTAGTGAGTGAGTGCAGAGTAGTGAGTGCAGAGTAGTGAGTAATGAGTGAGTGCAGAGTAGTGAGTAGGGAGTGCAGAGTAGTGAGTAGTGAGTAGTGAGTGCAGAGTAGTGAGTAGTGAGTGCAGAGTAGTGAGTAGTGAGTAGTGAGTGCTGAGTAGTGAGTAGTGAGTAGTGCGTGCAGAGTAGGGAGTGAGTGCAGAGTAGTGAGTGAGTGCAGAGTACTGAGTGCAGAGTAGTGAGTAATGAGTGAGTGCAGAGAAGTGAGCAGTGAGTGCAGAGTAGTGAGTAGTGAGTGCAGAGTAGTGAGTAGTGAGTGCAGAGTAGTGAGTGCAGAGTAGTGAGTGCAGAGTAGTGAGTAGTGAGTGCAGAGTAGTGAGTGCAGAGTAGTGAGTGCAGAGTAGTGAGTAGTGAGTAAGTGCAGAGTAGTGAGTGCAGAGTAGTGAGTGCAGAGTAGTGAGTGCAGAGTAGTGAGTAGTGCGTGCAGAGTAGTGAGTAGTGAGTGCAGAGTAGTTAGTAGTGAGTCGTGAGTGCAGAGTAGTGAGTAGTGAGTGAGAGCAGAGTAGTGAGTAGTGAGTGAGTGCAGAGTAGTGAGTAGTGAGTGCAGAGTAGTGAGTAGTCAGTGAGTGCAGAGTAGTGAGTGCAGAGTAGTGAGTGCAGAGTAGTGAGTACAGAGTAGTGAGTAGTGCGTGCAGAGTAGTGAGTAGTGAGTGCAGAGTAGTGAGTAGTGAGTGAGAGCAGAGTAGTGAGTAGTGAGTGAGTGCAGAGTAGTGAGTAGTGAGTGCAGAGTAGTGAGTAGTCAGTGAGTGCAGAGTAGTGAGTGCAGAGTAGTGAGTGCAGAGTAGTGAGTGCAAAGTAGTGAGTAGTGAGTAGTGAGTGCAGAGTAGTGAGTAGTGAGTGCAGAGTAGTGAGTAGTGAGTGCAGAGTAGTGAGTGCAGAGTAGTGAGTGCAGAGTAGTGAGTGCAGAGTAGTGAGTAGTGAGTGCAGAGTAGTGAGTAGTGAGTGCAGAGTAGTGAGTGCAGAGTAGTGAGTGCAGAGTAAGGAGTGCAGAGTAGGGAGTGCACAGTAGTGAGTGCAGAGTAGTGAGTGCAGAGTAGTGAGTAGTGAGTGCAGAGTAGTGAGTAGTGAGTGCAGAGTAGTAAGTGCAGAGTAGTGAGTGCAGAGTAGTGAGTGCAGAGTAGTGATTGCAGAGTAGTGAGTAGTGAGTGCAGAGTAGTGAGTGCAGAGTAGTGAGTGCAGAGTAGTGAGTGCAGAGTAGTGAGTAGTGAGTGCAGAGTAGTGAGTGCAGAGTAGTGATTGCAGAGTAGTGATTGCAGAGTAGTGAGTGCAGAGTAGTGAGTAGTGAGTGCAGAGTAGTGAGTAGTGGGTGCAGAGTAGTGAGTGCAGAGTAGAGTAGTGAGTAGTGAGTGCAGAGTAGTGAGTAGTGAGTGCAGAGTAGTGAGTAGTGAGTGCAGAGTAGTGAGTGCAGAGTAGTGAGTGCAGAGTAGTGAGTAGTGAGTGCAGAGTAGTGAGTAGTGAGTGCAGAGTAGTGAGTGCAGAGTAGTGAGTGCAGAGTAGTGAGTGCAGAGTAGTGAGTAGTGAGTGCAGAGTAGTGAGTGCAGAGTAGTGAGTAGTGAGTGCAGAGTAGTGAGTGCAGAGTAGTGAGTGCAGAGTAGTGAGTGCAGAGTAGTGAGTAGTGAGTGCAGAGTAGTGAGTGCAGAGTAGTGAGTGCAGAGTAGTGAGTAGTGAGTGCAGAGTAGTGAGAGCAGAGTAGTGAGTGCAGAGTAGTGAGTGCAGAGTAGTGAGTGCAGAGTAGTGAGTGTAGAGTAGTGAGTAGTGAGTGCAGAGTAGTGAGTAGTGAGTGCAGAGTAGTGAGTAGTGAGTGCAGAGTAATGAGTGCAGAGTAGTGAGTAGTGAGGGCAGAGTAGTGAGTAGTGAATGCAGAGTAGTGAGTAGTGAGTGCAGAGTAGTGAGTGGTGAGTGCAGAGTGAACAATTCCAATTCAAACCACATAATTCCATTACACACCACATGCATACACTCCATAATACATGGGTAAAAGACATTGCCATTTACAATGCCATTAGCTCTAACTCAAATAAATCCGAGACCTATTGCATTTCCAATGCTTGTTTACTTTCTTTCCTGATTTTAAACACAGGGAGGATACATTGGGGACCCCTCTCCACATGCTTCTGGGGGTCATGGTATGCTCTCTCTAGACCCCTACCTCCTTATGACCCCTTATGAGTCTCCAAGCCCTGTAATGGTGTCTGCAACATTTTCTTCTAGTATTGTGGCCAGCCCATCAGTCATTTCAGAGCCACATATCCTTCTCAGGATCTGTATGTCCTAAATGGCTGATGGGAAGAAAAGCTCCATCAGCCAATGTGATTTTTATTATTTTAAAAACTTTTAGATCCATGAATCCTCCAAGGATTCAATAGCCCTGATTTCCCTGCCTTTTTAACCCCTTCATGACAACTCTAAGTTCTTTTTTAGATGCACATTTCTTGAAAACTACTGAACGAATTTCCCCTAAACCAACCAACTGCACTTTCTTCAGTGAAGTTTTTCCTCTGTGCCCAATTGGGCATAATCCTGTCCACTCGTTTTCTCTTCATCACAGAACAAAACATCCTTTGGGAATTAGCAAGGGAAATTGCACTTTTGGGACCTCCCCCTTTTTATCTTTGCCCCCAGTTTGTTTGCAGCTAATGTATTTCCATGATGGTTAGAGGAACACTACCACATTCTGTGCAATCTCTGCTAATAACAACCCCAGTATAAACAGTTCTGTTATATCTTATTTTCATTTATTATCCTGTTATGTTTTGTTTAATGTACCTTTAACAAATGTTATGTTAGTACTGCATCTTTTAATTAGATGTTGCCTAGGAGTTTAGAATGTTGGAGTTCTAGGTTAAAATCTACACCTAGGTATTTGGAAGATTATGTTACTTGAATTTCTAAAGTTAAGGAGGAATTAAGTCTTGAAAACAATTTTGTTTTGAGAAGTTCCCTACTTATCCCTCCAACTTCAATTTGAGATAAAATTGTTGCCCTGGCTCACAAAGGTCATGGTGGTATTACCAGCACTAAAAAGAGATTGAGGTTGCATTACTGGTGGCCTGGTATGGATATTAGTGTGGAGACATGGTTGAACAATTGTACGGAGTGTATTATTGCTGAAAAGTCTTTACACACTTCTAATTCTCCTTTATCTCCGGTCAACTTTCCAAAGAATCCTTGGGAGAAGCTAGGGATTGATTTTTTAGGTCCTGTGGGTGGTTTAAATCAAGGTTTCAGATTTAACTTGACAATTGTAGATTATCACTCTAAATGGGTGTCTTTCAAATTCATGAAGGATCCCAATACTGATAATGTCATCAAAACTGTTCAGATCTGAAGGGGTTCCTGCATATCTGGTTTCAGATAACGGTGTGCAATTTGTTTCACACGATATGAGAGATTTGTTGAGTATTCATGGAATAAAACATTTAACTACAGCACTTTATAGCCCACAGGGAAATGGTTTAGTAGAAAGAGTGAACCGTGTTGTTGAAGATTCTGTTCAGTTGGCCATTTCTTCAGGTCTCATAGTACAAGAGGTGGTAAGTGACAGAATTTGGTCGTATAATAAGACTCTCCATTCCACAACTGGAGTCACTCCGTTTGCTATGTTGCGAGGGAGCGAGTCATTCAATGAACTTTCTCCAGAATGGGTTTTGAGCAAAACTCATTTTGGAAATATTGCACCTGTTTTGGATGTAGTCAAAATGAAAGTGAAAAGTTCTCAAATTAAGTAAAAATCTAGACATGATAAGAATAAACATGTAAAAAACGAGGAATTTATAGTGGGAGACAGAGTCAGAATTAAAAAACCTTTTAAAGGGTCTAGATTGTATCCGGAAACAAACATTGTTAAAGTTGTTAAACATTCAGTTATGGTTGCTGGTGGAAAATGGTGGAGCAATAGAAATGTTGCCGGAGTGAGAAATTCAGTTGAATCAGATATTATGGGACGATCTGATGATTCATTTGATGGTCTTTTCAGTCACACAGGTTGTTCGTTATCTAAAGCCTGTGACTTATCTGTTCATAGTGATGTTTCACAAGACAGTGGGCTGAATATCTCACAAAATTATGAATTAATTTCTGATGCACATGTTGAGAAAAATTCTATTGGTTCTCCAGATGTTTCTGAGGTACATTTGGGGAATGATTCTATTGTTTCTCCGGATACATCTGATTCTTCAATCAGAACTAGTTCTAGGTTAAAATCTACACCTAGGTATTTGGAAGATTATGTTACTTGAATTTCTTTTAGATATTGTAAGGAGAGGAGGTGTGTTATATCTTATTTTCATTTATTATCCTGTTATGTTTTGTTTAATATACCTTTAAAACCTTGTCTGCTGTGACTTTTCTCCTCCTGTGCTGAAATTGCTTGAATACTATGGTTTTATGACGAGCTCAGCTCGTCATAAGCACAGCGCGACTGTGCCTCATGACGAGCTCAGCTCGTCATGAGCATCGAAAGGGTTAACAAATGTTATGCTAGTACTGCATATTTTAATTAGATGTTGCCTAGGAGTTTAGAATGTTGGGCTCTGGCTGGTCAGTCTAAGCTAGAGCTGATAGAAGAAACACTCTGTTTGGATCTGAGTGCTGAACTTGTATAAGAATAAACCGTATTCTTATCTACTATATGTCTCATCTCTTCATTGAATGTAACAAGTTCTATCAGTTCCCAAATATCAATTGCCATAAACTCACTCTTGCTGCTATTTATACAAAAACATGCAATGTACCAGTTTACCAGTATCATGCATTCCACAGACTCATCCAATGTGCCCTTAAAGATAAGCTGTGTTTTCATCTTCTCTTTGATCTTATAGTCAGAGAAAAATCATGCTCCATCTGGCATTTTGGTTCCTCGCCTTCACACCGCCCTTGGTATTGGGCATGCGATTCTTTGTCCTTTTCCACATAATTGTTTATTTTCCACATTTGTCACTGAATCTATCACCTGCAGCATATCTTTCAGTTTTTAACAAAAAAAAGTTATTTAAAAAAAAATGTAGCAACCCATGTTGCCTCGCAGTAGAAGGCCCTTTGCAAATATTGATTGGACAACTTCCGGCTTATTGATGAAGTTAGGTGTAAAATGGTACTAATGAGGTGAAACGTTTGCCCATACAATGTAAGCATTTGTAAAAGGGACAACATTATGAACTAACACTATCACAAAATGAGCCTCATTATTCCCCATAATTTCTTGCCACATAATTTAGTCACCCCAGCAGCATAGTTTGGTCCTCTCCTCTTGCATGATTCCAGTGGCTCTTCTATTGGGTCATGAAAACTGCTGTAAGACTAGAAAGTAAGCAAGGATCAGTGGCATGAAGGCAGAATAAGGTATGCTCTTTTTCAGAATAAATGAAGGTGGCATCCATTCATTGTTACGAACGTGATTCCAGTGGATCACTGGGACCATCCCTGTGGGAACACCAGTTTCTCCTCTTATAACATCAGAGGATTCCACACAATTTTGTCCGTGGTATTAAGTAGATTTATTTAATCTTTATAAGATTCATTTGCATGATTCCATTATTCAAAGTTCATTTGCATGATTTCATTATTCATAAATGAGGCATCATCATTACAAATTATATCCAATACATTTTGGGCTAGCGTGTAGCCCTTCATCAGGAAATAACACTTGGATCCAGTTATACTTCAGTCCCGGTCACTCTGAGAAGTATCCTTAAGATCAATGCCCCCGTAATATGAGGATTTCTCAAAATCAATACGGTAAGTTTTCTATGCCATAATTTGAGTGGTATTTCGATCAGTGTCCCATATCCTGAGCGCAGGTCTCCTTGCTTCTGCTCTGTCTATCCACGCTCCTCAATATGGCCGCGATGAATCACGTCTACGCGTATACGTCATCCAGAGCTCAATTAGTAATTTTCTGAAAAGAATAGCGACAGCCACCATACAGTTTCTATGTATTCACAGTCTGATATGCTCAAAATGATATGTTCGGCGTGTCCCCCTCTAACCATTCAGTACAGTACAGGGAAAGTACCTCCTGTTCTTTTGTAGAGCTTTAGTCAATCAATTTCTCGTGGCCAGCGCTCATCTGTGTATAGATGATTCCCAAAGCGTCCTGGTCTGTGTGTAGGTACTACCACGGACAAAATTGTGTAGAATCCTCTTATGTTATAAGAGAAACTGGTGTTCCCACAGGGATGGTCCCAGTGATCCACTGGAATCACGTTTGTATCATTTACTAAAAGGCGTTTTTAGGGGTAACAACGCCACCTGTGGTGAACCTGAAAAAGATAAACCAATTAACTTCAAACAGCTGTGCACCCATCCAAATTATCTTGCATCCATTCATTGTTTAACATGCACTTCTTTATTTAAAGTAAATAATTCCATGTTCAGGAGAGAATGAGTTGTGCCGTTTGATGTACTGTACAACATTTGAGAGCAGCTGACACATGTTTTGCCCCCTATGGCTGATATGCCCATGGCTGTCTCAAGGCTCAGAAAACAACAAATCAATTCACGTCTTCTTTAAAATCAGCCTTGGCACATCTTGGTCCATGGGATAAATCCCTCATGAGTGATTGTGTTGAGGTGGTGTTACGGCGCCCGGGATTAGTGGTATAGTGAGGGTGCCATGGTCATAATGCACGTAAGGAAAATGGTCCCTCGCCCACCAGTAAGGTAGTAAAGAACAGCCATAATTGGAGACCAGTGGTCATTCGCATAGTCAGCCATGTACCCCTGCTGCACTAATAAAAGCTAAAGCTATACCCCATAACAGAACTCTAAAAGGCCTGTTTACTTTTGTTAGTTTCCACTTCGACTCCATATCCTAATCGTTGGCAGTAGGTAAAAGGCTGCTGAGGGCCATCTAATGTAATGAGGGGCTGAATAGTCAATATAATCAGTTGCAAAAGAGACTAATTTTTAGGTCGAAGCCTACCAGACAGCCCAGCTGTCAGTTTTGCTAAAGACATCTTGGGGACATGTCGAAAGCTGACCAAGGAATACAGTCTGCCCGTTGCTTACCATTTGATTTGTGGTTTGTAACTCAGATTTTCAGCTTTCTATTTGCTGGCTTAATTTACTTTAGGCTGTGTAGCTTGAGTGTGTCCCTCTCATTGTCCAAACCTTGTGTACGGTATCCTTCCATAAACTTGCTTTCTGTAAACAGGCCTTTAAAACTTGTTCTTATCTTGTCACATTTGTTTTGCATTCAAAGACAGAGGCCCAATTTTAAGCAATGTCTTCCGTGGGAGCTTAGTGTTTTCTTTCTTTTCTCTAGCTTCAATTGAGAGAATTTATGTGACAATCCTGCTGAGTTAACAGGTAAGCGGAGAGGGTGTAGGATTATTTTTTTCTAGCAAAACACATCAATACATTAGTTGATGACATTTGCACACATTATTCTTTGTGAGCAGCAAAACTTTATTTCGGTGCATAAATAATTTTAATTTTAATTGAAAATGTATGTCTTTAATGGCATTGCCTTACCGCATCAGACAAACTCCAATCTACACAACTCCACTACACTCTATGCCCTTGCAGTCTATGCCATGCCACCCCATTCTACAACGCTCTACTCCACTCTATAACATCCAACACCCCTGTACACCCCTGCACTCTAAGACATTCTATGACACACCTGGCCACTCAACTTCTTGCAACTTCAATCTACTCCACTCACTTCACAACACAACATACCGCTCCACTCTATGGCTCTCCACCGCACACCACTTACCCCATTCCACTCTAACCCACTCCACTCCAATATATCCCACTCCACTTCAATGTACCCCAATCTACTCCACCACACTCCACTTCTGTACAATCTACCCCAATCTCCCCGCACTCCAATGTACCCGACTCCACTCTATCAAAATCCAATCTACTGCAAGTTACCCACCCTATCCCAGTCTATCCCACCCTTCTCCTATCTACCCCACTTCAATCAACCCTACCCCACCTCACCCCAATCTAACCCACTCGACTCCAATCTACTCTAATCCATTCCACTATGGTCCAATCTACCTCACTCTATTACAATTTACCCCACTACACTCTGCCTGAATCTACCCTATTCCACTCCAATCATTCACACTGCAATTCTCTCCAATCTTCTTCACTCCATTCCAATCCATCCCATTCCACTCAATCTAACCCAATCAACCCTAGCCCACTCAAATCTACCCCACTCCTCTAGTCCAATCTACCCTAGTTTACCCTATTTCACTCCAATCCACTTCAATATACCCCACTCCAAGCTACACCACTCCAATGCACCCCAATTCAATCCACTCCACTCCAATCTACCCGATTCCCTTCCAATTTGCCCACTCCACTCTACTCCACTCCAATCTACTCCAGTCCAATTACCAACCCCATTCCTATTTACCCCACTCCACTCCAAAGTCCAACTCAATCTATCGAACTCCTCTCCAATCTACCTCACTGTACCACAATCTGCCCCACTCCACTCTACCACAATCTAACCCACTCCAATCTACAATTTCTTGCAATATAACAATATTTAATCTTTGCATGCCTATTTTCAAGCTCACTCCAATCTACCAAAATCGCACCCACTCTACTACAATCTACCACACTCCAATCCACCCAATTTGCCCCACTCCACTCTAACTCTATCCAAACTTACCCCACTTCACTTTATCCAATCTACCCCACTCCGATCTACTCCTCTCAACTCAACTCTACCCTCTCCACTCTAATCACTCCACCCCAATCCACACCACCCCACTCCAATCTACCCCACCCAACTCCATTCCAATCTACTCCACCTCAATCTACCTATATCTACTCCACTTCAAACTACTCCACTCCAATCCACACCAATCTACCCAAATCTACCCCACTCCACCTCATTGCAATCTACCACACCCCACTCCAATCTACCCTATTCCACTTTAATATAGCCCACTCCAAACTACCATACTCCAATCATCCCGCTTCAGTCTACCTCACTACAATCTAACCCACACCACTCCATTCCAATCTACTCTACTCAATCCACCTAATCTACATCACTCCCCTCCATCATACTCTACACCAAAACACTCCACTGCAATCTACCCCACCCCACTCTACTCTTTCCCAATCTATCTCAACTCCACTTTAATCAACCCAACTCCACTCCACTGCACTCCACTCCAATCTACCCACTCCAGACTATCCAATTCACACCACTCCACTTCACCCCAATATACCATTCTCCATTCCACTCTACCCAATTTACCCCACTCCACTTCACTCCAATCTACCACATGCCACCTAAATTTAGCCTACTCCATAACTATCTATTCAATTCTACCCTAATCCACTACACTCATCCAAATGTAATCGATCTCACCCTACCCCACTCCACCCCAAATTACCCAATTCTAATTTATGCTATCCAATCTGCCCCACTCCAATCTACCTCACTCCAATCTACCATAATCTACTCCTCTCCAATCTACTCCACTCCAATCTACTCAACCTGAACCCAATCTACCCTACTCCAATTTACACCACCCCATCCCAAGCTACCCCACAACACTCTATCCAAATCCACTCCAATCTGCCAGCTCCACTCCAATGTGCCCCAAACCACCCCACTCCTATTTATCTAATTTCAATCTACAGCTCTCCAATCTACCCCACTTCATTCCATTCTACCCAACCATAATCCACCCAATCTATCCCACTCCAATCTTCTCCAGTCCAATCTACTCCTCTCCACTCCTATCTATCACACTCCACTCCACTCCACTCCAGTGTACTCCATTCCACTTTATTCCATTATTCCCCAATTTTCACCACTCAATCCAATCTTCCCTAATATGTCTCACTCCACTCTTCCCTGATCTACTCCAATCCAATCCACTCCAGTTTAATCTACCCCACACCACCCCAATCTACTCGACTTTATCCCACTTTGCCCCAATACAATCTAACCCAATCCCCACCTCAATCTACTCCACTCCACCAAACTCCTATCTAACCCAATTCAATATGCCACACACCACTCCAATCTGCCCATTCCCCCAATCTACCCCACTGCACTCCACTCTACCCCATCTATGTCAATCCAAACTACCCCAATCTTCTCCCACTTCCTTCCATTCTACCCTACTGTAATCTACCCAATCTACAACACTCTAATCTACCTCTCTCCACTCCATTCTAGTCCAATCTACCACAATCCAACCCCACTCCACGCATGCCCAATCTACACCACTCCGCTCCAATCTACCCCAATATATCCGACTCCACTAAACCCTGGTCTACCCTTCTCCTATCTACCTGAATCTACTCTACTCCAATCTACCCTGTTCCACCCCACTCCACCCCACTCCACCCCAATCTACTCCAATTTAATCTACCCAACTTCATCTACCATGTTAATCTACCAACACCCCACTCCAATCTACCCCACACCAATTTACTCCACACCAATCTTCCCCTCCACCCCTCCAATTTACCCCACTCTATCCTACTCCAATCTACCTCAATTAGCCCCACTCTATCTATCCCACTCTACCTCTACTCCACTCTATACCAATCTACCCCATTCCACTCTACAGCAATCCACCCCACCCCACCTCACTCCACTCCACATCAATAACTTTGATTCATGCATAATGGCTAAAACACATTGCCAAAGCCAATAGTTCTCGCCTACCTAGACCTATTGGCTTTGCCAATGTATGTTCCTTCTTTTACCCCTGCCATTCTGGTGAATTGACTTGCTTACTTTCTATCTGCACAATTATAAGAACGTTTCACCTTCTTTCACACGTATTAAATAATTCTTAGGATTTAGTTTCAGATTTAGCCTCAGCAGCAATAATTGATTTAAACAACTGCTCAACATCGACTAGATACATACTCCCATAGAACAAATGTTCATATTGGCTGGTGCTGTAAGGAAAGAATGTAAGTGCGTCTAGAAAAACGAATTAAACTAATTATGGGAGGGCGAGCATTATCTATAATTTACTCTCAGCAACATGAGCCTGAGCCGCAGGTCAGCGGTAGAGTTTTCCACATTAAAGGCCAATTATTTTAATCATAAACTTTGTTTATGTCTTTAGAGAAAAAGAAAGTTAATTATTTTTGGAGTGACAAATTAGTTTTCTTTATATTAAGTCCGTAAATCACGGCGAGGGATGTTCTAGCTTTTGAAACGTGTTTTTCAAATTAAAGGTCTGCATTTCATTCATTGTGGAGCCAAGTAGTGAACACTTAAATTGTCTCATTTGTTGACATTGCATTAAAAAAAATGAAATCTCCAGACTAAAAGCTCGAGTTTGTCCTATTTCGAACGGCCGTTTTTCTACCTTCTTTGTCCAGACTTCTTGGTTAACTAAACATCCAGCACAACGTATCAAGTGTATTTATTTTTAGTCTTGTACTTACAGTTACACCTTTGCAGTAGGGTGGATGTATTAATATTTTCTTTATGTGTTAAATTAAGTCAAATATTTGTTTTGGTTCCCATAATAATGAAGCAATATTGCCTGACTGCAGGCAATACCGGCTATTTACTGCCCTCTCCAAATTATGTGTCTGAGCTAAAGGAAATTCCCTTGAGGAGGACAAGCACAATTTACACCTGTTATTGCTAAGCAGAAGGAGGTGCAATAGGGTTATTGGCAGCTTTGTGCTGATAATCTGTTGCCCTCTATCTGCCAAGAGCCATGTATTGATACCCAAGGTTGATCCCCCACTGGGTCACACTCTTTTGTTGACCCTGGGCAGATCCCAACCTCATGTCCGAACAAATGTTGATCCTCAGCTAATCCCAATGAAGACCATTGAGTTTGGAGAAGCACCCCTTGTCCATCCCCTACTCCAACAAAGGCATAATTCAGCATCAGTGTATCATTCTTCTTTTCATCTCTGCCCTACAATGCAATGATACTAGCAGTTATTGTGCCTTTTTATCAGCTGAAGAGACTGTCAGACTACTTCTCCTGGGCCGTCTTACTGTCTGGAACCGTTGATTCTGGACCGCCCTGCACTGTGCCATTTGTTACCCACCCCGTAGAGGTTTTGCACTTGCATATTTTGGGGTGGGTTGGGTGGGGGGGAGGGGGGGGTAGAATTCCTGGATTGCAGAAATCCACATGGAAAAGTAAGGTGGGAGATACATTGAGATCCTCACCTTGACGAACATATGGATCACCGCACCTGTTACACTGCACTGAATAATCTTTGATATTGGGTGCTGCAGCTTTCACCATCCCAGGCCCTGACCTCTTTAAAACGGAAATGCGCCACTGGGCCTTATTCCACTCAGAGAGCACTAGAGCCTACAAAGGGCTACTATGTTGGTGCGATAGGTTGCCCACTACCGGGTGATCCCTAAGGTTAGTAAACTATGGAAGCGTTTTCATAGAGGCTATTTTGATTTGAAACACCCTTTAACTAGAATACCATCTTGGGTACTCAATAAAATAGTCCAAAACTATAAATAGGCTTAAAAAATTGTCCACACTCCTTACATAGTCGCTCCTGGCAGCAGCATAGGTGTAAACATAGTAGGCCTACTTGTTGCCAACGTGTTAGCTTTTTCTTTGTTTAGTAGCTTCAGGACATTAGGCACTATTCCATGGCCTTAGACCCAAAATAGAAACACTTCAATCTACGTCCATCAGCACAGAGGAGAGATTTACTTGCTTTCACTACTATTGCTACACTTTCGTGCTCTCTCTAGCTTATCTATCAGCAGCCCCAAAGAGAACGCAAACCCTCAGAGCAGTGCAGCCCCGTGCTAACCTCCTTTACTACTGTCATAGTGAACTTCCCGGGGTCGTCGTCAACATGCATCTGAAGCTTGCACCACCCACTGCCCCTGCCAGGACTGCCAATGACAGTACCAACACAACTATTACAACCACACACCTACAAGTGTGACTATTCAGACTATTCAAGGCCTGCTTACGAATTGCTTGTGCAGCAGGCATCAGTCATTTTAGTACATATTGAATTCATAAACAGCCGTTCCTGTGCTAATCTTAGAATTAGACAAATGTAAATGTATTTGAGCTTATATAGCGCACAGCTACCCGCAGTGGGTTTCCCAGCGCTTGCTTAGGGAACCCGTCCTGGTATTCTCCTGTGAGATAGCCCCAGCAGGGTATCCACAAGGTGAAAGCCAGGCATCCCACCGCGAGGGGCCGTTGTGGAGATTAAGCAAGCTATTGCCCAGAGTCGCAGAGTGTGAACCCGTGAGTCGAGAAGGCACCGGAGCGAGAATTATCAGGTCCGTGGAATTTTTAGCCCAAGACCCGCCGAGGCGGGGAATTGAACCCTGGTCCAGGGCCGATCTCAGCTTCCGGATCTGCCGCCTCTAACCCCTGAGCCACACTTCTCCACTACAAACAGCGCTGCCATGTGGCAGACTGTCATAAGTGCCGGTGTTGACAATCAAGTGGTGGTGTCGAACACCGGAAACCACTGGTTCAAATTAAGCACTGGTGTAAATTGAATGAAGGGACTAAAGGAGAGGCAGGTTAGTGAGTGTTCAGGGAAAAACAGTAGGTTCAGAGTTTACAAATTGTACCACGTTAAGGAAGACGTTAAATTACAAACCACATCTCTATTATTTTATTCCCAAGGTTTCCTATGCAATGGCTAGAGTCTGTTATTATCCCGACTTTATCTCTGCACATCAACTTCTTGTTTTGCTACTGCATATTTTTGCCACATGGTACTTGTCCTCTTAACTATTATAGAGAAATTAAAATGCTGGCACTGTTTGGATTTACCATTGAAATGCACATAACTGGAAGAATATATTGAGGGTCGCAGCAGGAATATGGTATCTCGTAAATTGGAATGAAGGAAAGCATGTGCATTAAATGTGTTCTCCCGCAATACTACTTTATGTCACTTCTTCGTTCCAGTCTTTGTCTATGAGAAGTAACCCAACCAATCCATGAAAAGGCACCTAAATGGCCAACTTTGCTTTTTTTCTGGAAAAAAACATAATTCTCCCACTGGACAGAGGGTGTAAGAGGGTAACACCTCAGTAGTTCATCCTGTTTTTAGCTCATAGCTGTCTGGGAAGAGACACCTAGTGCTCTGGCACCTGTCCTTGATGGGAAATGTGTTCTCACTCACAAACTTTCTCCTTTGTCTCCTTCCATAAGCAATCCTAATGCAGAGTGTTCATCTTCATCTCACCCGCAGTTGTGCAAGGGCAATCTGCTATTCAGATCTCTCCCCTCAGATTAAAGGAAGGCATTGGTATTCTGTAATCCAGATGCTGCCCCTTGATTATTATGCCCTGTAGTTCCCATTACCGGTCCATCTCGTCAACACACAGTTTGGAGAAGACGGGCAAGGCTTCATTGCTTTCAGTGCACCTAACTGAATTAAAAGTATTTCAGGGTATTTTGAGAAAATGGGCCTGGATATGTTTACTGTTCATCTAAAAACAATCTCTTTTTATGTGCTTCTGTATATCTTTTATGATTACTAAATCGAAATAAAGATCTTGAATTGAAATAAAAGTCAACTGCAGCAAACAAGGTGATGGATGGAATGCCCTAAATGTAATGAGTATGCCCAGATGTGCTTCCAATGCTCACTACGCCATAAGACTCTATGCTTACCTGGCCCCTAAACTATGGAACCCTTTTCCCGTTGTCAGTCAAGTCAAGTTGCTCCTTATTGAACTTTAGGAAACTTCTGAAAACTTGGCTTTTCACCTTAACTGGTTATTCCCCCCCCCGCAATCTCTGCACTCTTTCTTTCAGCGCCAGGAAACTTATGGTGTCAGTGCGCTCTATAAATTTCACTTAAGATAAGATAAGATAAGACTCAAGCTACACCCTACTGAAAAGGCCCATGTAGGATGAAACTAGTGTAGGGTTGCTTGTGTTATTATGTAGAAGGGACTTGGCCTGGCAGTCCTTGCTGGACTGTTCCTCTGGCATGCATATGGTGGGTCTCTCTCTAGAGCGGCATGGTGGGCAAAGAACTAAGGGGTAGAACTTAGCCCCAAGCAATTGCCAGTGGCTGAGGTTAATTCAAACATTCCCTCCATCACATTGCTGCTTGTTGCACAAACGAAACCCAGGCATCTTGGAAAGTCCATCAGAAGGATGTCTGTTCGTCTCTTCAGTTGTGAGCTCAAATATTTATGCCTCTTCACTAGAAAGGTGAGTATTTTTGGATATATTGAGATGCTTTTCACCTAATTTTTACTGTCATTTTATAGTTAGATCCCCATCAGTGTCCATTGCCTGAGTTATGGTGGGAAGTTCACGGAAACAATCCTTTAACTGGAGACATTTTACTTCAAGGGATGGTACTTCTCGCCTGACTCCTGTAGTCACAGGTATAAGAAACATAGGCATGGCAGGTTTAGCTCTCCTTCATCTCAGTCTCTGGTGCTTGATGTTGTAGCGTTAAAAACGTTCTGGAGGCAACTGTGGAAGCAGTGTTAAAAATGAGACTGCCAACCCCTTCTAGTCCAGCTCCACAAGCCACTCTGCTAGCCCATTCGGTAATAACTCAACCGCTACTGCTGTAGATCCGCTTCTGTCTGGTAGTGATGCCGATGAGAAACTTGAGATTGACTCTGGGGACGCGGGTGACTCCCCCTCTTGTGTGGAAGACAGTGACTCTCCTGCTGTTGAAGCCAAAGAAAAATATATTAAGAAGGAGGTCTTGGTGGAAGTTGTGCCTGACCTTCAAATCAAAAATGGGCTTCCAGATCCCTATGCGCCTTCTTCTTCAGAAGCTGGCAACCTTAATGTCTTTGATAGCTATCTATGCACAATAGTCCCCCATGTTCATTCTTTTGAGATAATTCTTCTTGGCATCCACAGGGAGAAGGAGCAGGTTCTTATAGGTTTCTCTGTCTGGAAGATAAAACCTTGGTCCCCTCACCTTTGAGAACTATCTTTTGGTCCAGAATTAGTAGCAAGTTATATTCAAGCCCCCAAACTTCAGGTGGCCAATTCGGTTCAAACCCTCATTTCTGTGGCTACACTTGACAGTCTAGAATCTGACAGGGATGTCTGTATGATTTAGGAGTTTCTTCAGGGGTGTCACTTTCTAGAGAACAATCTCATAGACCTCCCTCTCTTTGATCTTAAAACCATCACTTGTTTTTTTTTTCTCATTGTTGCTCCACTCTCAATCTAACCACTCTCTCCTGTAATCCTGAAGATTTCTACAGGATGGGTTCAAGGAGGACTTAAAATTCTCTCTCGCGCATTTTCAAATGGTTGCCTTTAAATCTTTTCACTATCCATTAGGTTCAATTAGGATCTTTTCGTTTTCATTTGCTAAGAAGCTTTGAGATAGTTCTGTTGCCCTCTTGGGACCTTCCTTCTGTTCCGCGGCTTGTACAAAATACCCTTATTGAGCCTGTAGAAGAAGTCCCCTGGAAAATGTTATCTACAAAAGTCATTGTTTTAGTTCTTATCACTTCTGCTCGCAGACTAGGAGAACTTGCAGCTCGTGTTCTGTTCCTTTTCTTTGACTTTTTCTATCGGGGCAGGTTTTTCGTCCTTCACTGGATTTTTCCCCAAAAATTCATTCTAATTCTCACCTGAACTAGGAGATTGTGTTGCCTTATTTCTGCCTTTCTTCCACTCAGCCGAAGATTTGATCCTCCATATACTGGATGTTGGGAGAGCAATGCAGATTTCCATAGCTCATACCTCTTCTTTCTGTGTGTCTGATTCTCTTCTTTCTCTTTTGTCTTAGGTTACCACGGTGATACATTTTTGGTTGCTGCTCTTAGCAAATGGTTCTGATCCGGGAACTCCATAGATTACCTTCAGTCTGGAATGCCTTTCCCTGTTTCCATTCTGGGTCATTCCACCAAGGGTTAGGCAGCTTCTTGGGCTAAGTTTAGAGGAGTGTCTCTTCTTGATGTTTCCCTGCTGACATCTAGGCCTTACCTAAAGCTTTTCTCAAACATTGCAAGCTTCAGGTTATTCCTTCTGGTGGTGATTTTAGTTTTGCTGTACTGGGTTCCAATATTATTTAATGTAGCTATATTTTTAAAGTTTATTTTACGTGTGCTGCATTACTTCACTGGGTCTGTGTTTTTCTTCCATGCTCATCTTACTGCTTGCTATTTCCTTAAAGATAAGCCTGGGACGAGACTGAGGGATGAACTTGTATGCCCTGCTTCTTTAATGACAATCTTGATTATGCTGACTCCTATACGGCTTTATCAAAGCCCTGCAAGACAGGAGCAATGGACATGGTTTCTTTACTTGTTATTTGCAGGATGAACTTATGCAGTGTAAGCGGATATATGATGTTACCACGCGTACTTTTAGCACGCATACCATTACCACGCATTTTTTACAACGCAGGTCATTTTACAATGGAAACTTTACAACGCAATACACTACAACGCAGATACTATTACAATGCATACCATTACAACGTAAGTATAGGTAAGTATATAATATTAATATAAAATGTAAATAATTATTTTTGTATGATTTAATGTAATTATTTATTATTTAATTATTAAATAATTGTATTAATAAAATTAATTTTAATTTTATTATTTGTAAATATATGTTAAATCCCCTTGTACCCCAAAACCCAATCCCAACCCTAAAACCTAAAAATACCCCTGTACCCCAAAACCCAAACCCAGCCCTAAAACCTAAAAACACCCCTGTACCCCAAAACCCAAACCCAGCCATAAAACCTAAAAATACCCCTGTACCCCAAAACCCAAACCCAGCCCTAAAACCTAAAAATACCCCTGTACCTCAAAACCCAAACCCAGCCCTAAAACCTAAAAATACCCCTGTACCCCAAAACCCAAACCCAGCCCTAAAACCTAAAAATACCTCTGTACCCCAAAACCCAAAGCCAGCCCTAAAACCTAAAAATACCCCTGTACCCCAAAACCCAAACCCAGCCCTAAAACCTAAAAATACCCCTGTACCCCAAAACCCAAACCCAGCCCTAAAACCTAAAAATACCCCGGTACCTCAAAACCCAAACCCAGCCCTAAAACCTAAAAATACCCCTGTACCCCAAAACACAAACCCAGCCCTAAAACCTAAAAATACCCCTGTACCCCAAAACCCAAACCCAGCCCTAAAACCTAAAAATACCCCTGTACCTCAAAACCCAAACCCAGCCCTAAAACCTAAAAATACCCCTGTACCTCAAAACCCAAACCCAGCCCTAAAACCTAAAAATACCCCTGTACCCCAAAACCCAAACCCAGCCCTAAAACTTAAAAATACCCCTGTACCTCAAAACCCAAACCCAGCCCTAAAACCTAAAAATACCCCTGTACCCCAAAACCCAAACCCAGCCCTAAAACTTAAAAATACCCCTGTACCCCAAAACCCAAACCCAGCCCTAAAACCTAAAAATACCCCTGTACCTCAAAACCCAAACCCAGCCCTAAAACCTAAAAATACCCCTGTACCCCAAAACCCAAACCCAGCCCTAAAACCTAAAAATACCCCTGTACCCCAAAACCCAAACCCAGCCCTAAAACCTAAAAATACCCCTGTACCCCATAACCAAATACCCCTTATAAATGTTTTTAAAAAAAGATAAACTTACCTATAATTATACTTACGTTGTAATGTCAAAGTCAAAGTCAAAGTCAAAGTCAAAAAAGCTTTATTTCGATAAAAGGTCATTATCATAAAAGCAGAGCAATGTATATAAAAAATTACAATTTGAGTACACAAAAAAAAAGAGAAATTCTGTATCTCTGGTCCAAGCAATAATTTCAGAAAATATTTGCTCAGTTATACGTGGCCAGTTAGTTTTAAAAAGGTAAACAATTAAAACAGCATTTCCAGTTACCAGAGATTTTTTAAAAAAAAGAATTAAACAGATTGTTTTAGCTTTTTGGCTCGAATAGCCCATGCCCAAGATAGAAATTTGGCTAGGGCACAAGCATAGGGTACATAACTGTCCGAAATAAGTATCCTAATTGCCACATCATGACTCCTAGTCCCCAGCTGTCGGCATAGGTTTTTCAGCCACACCCTCCTTGGATTAACATATTCGTCACAAACAAACAAAAAATGCGCCAATGTCTCCGGTTTGACAAGGCACGATGGACATAGATCAGATTTGTCTATACAGGATTTCCATCTTTTAGTAAAGGTGTTCAGTGGTAAGGTACCCGTTCTAAATCTGAAATACAAGGCCCTAGCAAAGGGTTTTCCGATTGTATCCAGATAGAGTTCCCGCCTGGGACAGTCTTTGTACATCAGGAAGTCCTCTGTTAGCCTGCCAAGAGATGTGCTAGAATGTCTTTGAGAGCAAATCCAGTCCCGATAGAGCTTTTTACGTGTTTGCTTTGGGGGTGAGGTTCTACTTAGCCATGATTCAAGTAGGCCCAACTTGGTCAATAGAATTTTCATGTCTTTTAGCCATTTGATTTTATACCAGCTCGGTGATGACATAATTTCTTTAAGGCCTCTGGCATATCCACTGAGTTCTTCTACCCGCCAAATACGGGCCCATATTAATAACGGGCGAAATTTCGCAATTTCGCCAATCTGGGTACAGCCAAGGCCCATAAATAAAGGAAGTATCGGGGTGCCTTGTGGAAGGGACATTATTTCTCTGCAAAATTTGTTCTCAGATCTTTGCAGAGCATCAGTAGACGAAAAGCCCCAAAGTTCCGCTCCATAGAGGGCAGAGCTGACGCCTTTAGCTGTGTAGATCTCAAGGACTGTTCCTATAGGCCTTGTTGAACTGGAACGTTGCTCTCTCAAAAGGGCGCCTGTGATCCTTTTGTGGCTCAGCAGCATTTTGTCTAGGTGTGGCGTCCAGTCCATTTTGTCTGAAAGGCGTATCCCGAGGTAATCAAAAACTTTCACCCTTTCCAGGAGCTCAGTGTTTAGGGTGGGGGAACGCACATGCTGTTTCGGAGGATTGAGGACAAGGTACTTTGTTTTGTTGGTATTTATTACCAGGCCTCGATCAGTACAAAATGATTGGAAATTGTCCAAGAGTCTCTGGAGTCCCATTGGGGTTTTGGAGATTAAAAGCGTATCATCCGCGAAGAGGAGGGTCGGTATACGTTCACCAGCCAGGGATGGCTCGTCAGATGGATATTTGAGGAGATGCTCGACCACCCCATTGATGTAGAGAGAAAAAAGGGTGGGAGCCAGAACACATCCCTGGCGGACCCCTCTCTCGACCGGAATACTGCCCGTTTTCTCCCCTCCAGGGCCCCACCTGACTTGGGCAAAGCTGTCCTGGTGTAGTCTGACTAGTAGGGATAGTAGATAGTGTGGCAACCCCATGTCAGCCAGTACTTTCCATAATAGGTCCCTAGGTACAAGGTCAAAGGCAGTCTTTAAATCGATAAATGCGAGATAAAGACTGCCCTTGCCTATCACCACAACCTTCCAATAAACCATCATGAGCCTGAATGCTTGCTCAATCGTTCCAGTGCCTACTCTGAAACCAGCCTGGAAGTCGGTAAGGATTTTGTTTTCTTCTACCCAGTTAAGGATTCTGAGTAAGAGAACTTTACCGACAACTTTTTGGCTGATATCTAGCAAGCTGATCGGCCTATAGTTAGATGGGTCATCCCTCGAACCTTTCTTATGAATGGGGACCACCTCCGCCCCCTTCCATGATGAGGGAATGGGGGCACCCCTACAGATGGCAACAAGGAGGGAGTGAATCAATTTACCCCATTTAGCACTATCGGATTTTAGCAGATCCCCGGGAATACCATCAGGTCCGGCTGCTTTTTGCGGAATAATAGAACTTATTGCGTATTCCACTTCCTTAAGTGTAAAGTCAGAGTCGCTGGGGCAAAGCATATAGTTAGTAAAAGGAGAGGATATAACAGACCCTCTCCCATTAGGTCCGTTGTGACAGGAGTAAAGTTTGGAGAAGTGATCCTCCCACGCCTGACTCGGAATGTTGCAAGTTATGAGATCACTATCTGGTCTGTTACGTGCCCTTATAGTGTCCCAAAAACATTTGGAGTCTTTTTTCATGCTTGCTTCTTTAAGGGTTAGCCAGTAGGCATCTTCCCACTCCCTTTTGGCTAGCCACAAGGCCTTTTTATGTTCTCTTCTGGCTGTTTGAATTGATAGGGGGGACTTCCCTTTAACTGCCTCAATTAAACATGACTTGGCATTTCTGCATGATGCAGAGTACCAGTCATGCCTGCCTTTGGGTTTAGTTAGGGGTTTGGGTTTCCCTGTAGACCCTTGTGTCCAAAAAAGGTCCCCTATAGTTTTTATGGCTACTTCAAAAATAGTAGTAACCTTGTCTGCTGCCTTAGTTAAGTCTATGGAGCCAATTTCATCTTGTGTGCCTTTAACCACCTCATCTATAGTGGATAATTTATCAGTGTTGCACAAGAACTTATTCCACTTAAGGCGTCTTCCACAAGAGGAGACAATAATCTCCTGTGGGCAGCTCGGTGGTGCTGACGGCGCTCCAGTGGACCAAAAATTCGTTAAGGTTAAGGAAAGTGAGTTGTGATCACTCTCTATGGTAGGAATAACAACCATATCGATGACCAAACTCCAGAGTCCCCGGTCCAGCAGGATATAGTCAATCCTTGTGGAGTGACCAACTCTGTTGAAAGTGGGGGCACCCAACTGATCAGAACGTGTACGGCCATTTGCTGCTCTTAATCCGAACTCTAAGGTAAGTGCATTTAGATGTATTGCACTACGAGTCCAGCGCTTGATGGGTGGAAAAGAGAGGGTGGGAATACCCCACCTACTATCCTCTTCTCCTAAATCAGGTATTCCTTCTAGGGGAAGTGGCTCATATGTGCAGTTAAAATCTCCTGCTATTATGGTATGGCCAGGTTCACTCTGGTCCCCTAGTTGGGCCTCAAGCTCCGCTACCGTTGGTGAGATGCACCCATTTTTAGATCCTCTAGCGTAAACATTGTAGAGATCAAAAAATATTCCCCCACGTGGGCCCGATAAGGAGATACCAAGGATATCTGGGTTTCCTGCCTTCTTTATGGTTATCCGACAGTTAAGCAAAATGCTTACCCAGATGATGAGCCCCCCTGATGGCCGCGCCTTCCCTGCCTTAGGTTTTACAGCTGGTGTAAAAAATGTGACAAACCCGACACAATGCAGTGGCTCAGTGGTCCAGGTCTCTTGGAATACACAAATCTTGTGGGCGTCAACCAGGACGTTCCACTCCGGGAGGCCTAATTTCCTAGAGATCCCCGCAAGATTCCAGCTAAGGATTTTTATCTCACCATGTGTTAGATCACCATCGGGGATGACAATTATTTGAGAGTTATGTGGGTCTACACTATCCCTAGTTAGTGTATGGGGAAGCGGTGTTGGTGGTGACACCACTGGGCATATAAGGAAGGGTGTGGCTGGCAATACATCCTCCATATCATTATTGATGGAAGCGGGATTTATGTCTAGACCTTCCATAGAACTAAGTCAATCTACCTCGTCTAACACACAGTACCTATTTGGATGGGCGAATTGTGAATATGAAGGGTCAAAAGAAGGGGGCAAATCCTGCCATGGCTGTTGCCACTGGTGATTGACAGGTAGTGGGGGCTGGAAGGATTGCTGCCACTGCTCAGGAGGTTGATATAGGGGTGGTGAGAGCTGGAAGGGTTGTTGCCACTGAAGGCTAGCATGATGTGGGAATAAGGATGGAAAATTTGATGGCTGCTGCCAGTGTTTAGTGGCATGTTGCGGGGGATATACAGGCCCTCTGTTGTTTGGGAAAGTAGGCCGATGGGGATTAGGTCTTGGCTGCATGGGGAGGAAATAAGACAGGGGGAGTGGGTTAATTTGGGTGGCAGGACCACTGTTAGGTGTGTTACAGATGAAACTCGCTGCCCCTATATCCTTAAAGTTGACTGTAATTACGTCCCCTGGTATTGTTTTCTTACTCCTGCCCACCCAGTCCCCTCTACGCACAGTAAGAAATTCCCCACTTACATTGTTAGGTAAGGGTTTGTGTAATTGGAGCCACTGAGCACATTTGTTTCTTAACTCTACAAAGGTTTCTTTTACTCCCTCCTTCAGTGGGGGAACGGCTGTCAGCACCACCACAAAAGGAGAGACTTCTGGTGGCAGGCTGATTGATTTATAACGTGCCTGCTTTGGCTTAGGGCCTTCGGGATTGTTTGTAGAGTGAGAAACTGCAGGGTTAGTAAGTTTTCCTGTAGAATCTTTCGCTTGGGAGATGGTAGATTTATTACCACCAGCTGGTTGTTGCAAGGTCGAAGTAACACTCACTGCCTTTGGGGTAGATAGGAGTGGGGGTTGAGCGGAATTATTCACTGTATGGGACAAGTGTAGTGCGGGTGGATCCTTGGTGACTGAGGGTATTTTCGCTTTGATAGGTGCATCTTTAGGGAGCTTGACACAAGGTAAAGGGTTAGGAAGTGATTCTTTAATCCCATGTGGCTGGACAGACCCAGGCCCATTCATCTTATTGGGCCATTTTGAATTTATTAGTGACGTGAGTCTGTCAAGTTTAGAGATTAGAGGCTTTATTTGTGCTGCTATTGTGGCCTCAAGGTCCTGTTTAAGATCTGTAACCATATTTTCAACCCAACAGGGAATACCTGGCGCCAGGTGTGGAGTAGGTGATACCAAGTTGTGATTCCTGGCTTTAGCTTTGGGTTTTTCCTTAGGCTTGGTCTTGGACGCTACCTTTGTTGGAATATTAATAACCTTTCCCCCAGAATCAATAGGCACAGAAGGTGTTGATTTATCCGTTTGCCCATCCAGGCTTGGCTCCGTCTCTTCAGATGTCTGACAGGCTTCTAGATCTGGGGTAGCCTCCAGGTCAACGAAGGACGGATCCGTGTCAGAACGAGTGACTGACAAATCAACAGCATTCGGTACTGTGACTGTGCCAATGGTAGTCAAAGGTAGGGGTAGGGAGCAATTATTCAGGGCTTGTTGGGAGGGTGAATTAGCATTGGCGAGAGAACCCAGGGAAGAGCGCTTGGCGTTCATGAGGTCCAGGGAGACTCTTTTCTCCAGCAATACAATACTTTTATCAATGGTCTCATTAACACGTGAGATGAAAAGATCTATAGGGCCAGTCACTTGTGCTACCCCCATGGCTTTTTTGGTGCAGCTTCTAGTTCTATTACGCATAGTTGACATCTGTGGTGCTGAGCCAGATGCCAAATGGGGCCTCAAAAGATGAGCGGTTGGAAGTCAGTGCCGCCTACCTTACTGATGGGTTCAGGGCGAAGATGCAGGGGTTCAGGGCCTGGGCCGTCCTCTGCCGTCCTTGAACGGCCTTAAACGGCCCGCTCTTTGCCCGGTCTTCGCCCCGGCCTTAGCCCAGCGCGCGTCCCGCGTGCGCGTTACTGACACCGATTATGGTGGGGGGGGTGGGAAGAGGACCAGCTGCGGCCGATCAGCGCCGCGCTGCACGCTGGTCCTTGCAGTCCCGCCTCAAGCCCTAGGGTCCAGATGTAAACTCGCTGAAGTCGCGTTGGTGCTCCTATGCACTTGTAGAGGCTCAGGGACAGGTTTGGCAGCAAAGTCTTTGTCCTTCGAGCGGCACCCGCGCAGCGGGGGCCGCGGGCTTTGCTCTGCAATCAGAGAGGAGAGGACACGAAGGAAACAGCACTCTCGGCAATCCAGTGGTAGAACCCAGGCTACTCACACACCGCGATGATTTTAACGGGTGGAGGGGCGGGAAGAGGACCAGCTGCGGCCGATCAGCGCCGCGCTGCACGCTGGTCCTCGCAGTCCCGCCTCAAGCCCTAGGGTCCAGATGTAAACTCGCTGAAGTCGCGTTGGTGCTCCTATGCACTTGTAGAGGCCCAGGGACAGGTTTGGCAGCAAAGTCTTTGTCCTTCGAGCGGCCCCCGCGCAGCGGGGGCCGCGAGGCGTTGCTCTGCAATCAGAGAGGAGAGGACACGAAGGAAACAGCACTCTCGGCAATCCAGTGTAATGGTATGCGTTGTAATAGTATGTGCGTTGTAGTGTAATGCGTTGTAAAGGTAATCGTTGTAAACTGACCTGCGTTGTAAAAGTATGCGTGGTAATGGTATGCGTGGTAAAAAATCCGTGGTAACAGTTACATACCAGTGTAAGCTTCTTATTACTGAACTTTCAGTGGAAGGATGTAAAAAAAAACAAATTTGGGCTTTTATGCACCTGTACTTGGAGGTGAATGGGTTAGGGCAAAGACAACTACCTCTCTAGGTAATGAAGTTTGCTGGTAATCAGTCAGGCCATTCTGGTGTATTCATATTGGAATCAGGTGCAGTATTACTGTGTTTTGTAACAACATCATTAGAAATCATTAGAAATCCAAGAACATCTGTTAACTTCCTTTGCTGATTGGATTACGATTCCCCCAAACAAAGGGACCACATATGTAACGGGCTTGCCAAAGGAAATATTTTAGCTGAAGGCTGTTCCCGAGGTTATGATCACTGTTAGTGCATTGAAACCCATGCAAAAGAGATGCAACAGTTTTCACCCAGCCAAAGACCAATGAGATGGTTGAGAGCAATCATGAACTTTATTATGGTGACCGTAACATCTGAGAGAGTAAAAAGAAGAACTTGGGAAGATCTTAGTGGCATTCAGGTCGAATCCTCATTGAACCACTGCGAGTGCAATTTAAGGACAAGGGGGCCGATTAAGATGGCGGTAAATCCGCGACCGCCGGGCCGGCGGTGAGGACCGCCTTCCCGGCGGTTGCGGAATTACCGCCATCACCCTTAAAATTCCCACCGCCATATTAAGATGGCGGTGGGAAGGGGAAAGGTACCTCGGCGAATGGAAGGATTGTCTGCCATGGTCCTGCAAGGCGGGCCTTTTCTGCCCGCCTTGCAGGACCAGGTACAATGTGGGCAAGGGAGGAGGTGCCGTGTAGGCATCGCTGTGGGTATTAGGATATCTGTCTTTTGAGGCAGAGTTTCCACCTTGTACATTTGCATGTACAAGGTGATAGGCACCGCACAGTGCCTGCCACGTTGTACATGCAAATGTGAAAGATGTATTTTTACATTGTGGCGAGTGCTGCCACCCGCCACAATGTACACATACAGGATGCGCCCGCCAGTGTGGCGGGCGCATCCTAATTCGTTTTGCGAGACCGCCGCACCTATGGCGGGTGATCCCTTTTGAACCAGCGAAGTCCGCCCACCATCGTAATCAGCCCCTAAGAGACGAAAATGAACACAAAGCACATGAAGGCAGTAGAGCAGATGAATTTGTGTGGAAAATGCAAAGATAATGGTAAAGGTGGCAGTATACATAGAATGAAAGAAGTGTAATTAATGTAATGAGTGATCCAGGTGGAAAGTAGGGCTGGGCCTAATTTCCATTACACTGGCATAATCCCACATCATTTTGGTAATTTTGCATTATGTTTGTTACTCAACATTGCCCAAATTTCGCCATTAAACTACATTGCATATTTGAACGCCAATCACGCCATACATTTAGGGCCTCATTAGGATCGCGGACGGACTTGCGTGCGTCCGCGACCCCAGAGCAGGAGGGAACCTCCGCATGGCATGCGGAGTTCCCTCCTGTGCAATTAGGATGTGACCGCCACCCTGGCGGTCACATCCTCTATTTTTAACATTGCGGCGGGTGCGGCTTCAAGCTGCACCCGCGGCAATGTTAAAAATGCAGGTGTTGCATTTGTATGCAGAAAGAGGCAGGCACCGCGCGGTGCCTGCCGCTTTCCGCATACAAATGCAGGGGGTACCATAGGTACCCCCCATGTGCACCCCCCACACCCCCTTCACCTAGGGGGCCCGCAACGGGCCCCCGCAGTGAAGTTACACATGCTTTTCCACGGCGGAAAACCCGCCGCGGAAAAGCATCTGAAACAGGCCATCCTAATATGGCGGACGGTGTCTGACAGACACCGTCACCATATTAGAGCTTTTCCACCGCGGTTGTAAGCCAGCCGCGGCGGAAAAGCTGCGGACGGAAACCAGGACCCACAAGCCATCCTAATGTGGCATGGGTCTTTGGTGGGTCCGCTGCGGATTTCCCGCATCCTCCGGGCCGGCGGTGGCTTCCGCCGGCCCAGAGGATGCGGAAAATCCGCAATCCTAATAACCCCCTTAGTGTGAGCTCACGAGAACAACGCAAACAACCAGAAAGCGAGTGGTTGCTGTTTGCGGTGCTTACATTTTTGGTCCATTTTTTTTTGTGGAAAATGCATCCCTGTGTCCAAAATGCTCATGATATTTTGCGTTACAAAAATGGCGCCAAATGCCGGTTTTGCACTTTTTCAGCCTCTCCAAGCCATTATATGCAATTCACGGATTTAAAATGTGGTGAGAGTTGATGAAGGGAAAATGTCAGACCCCGTCAGTGCTTTGTGTGTGAATAGAAAAGAAAGGGGAGCATTCAGCTTACTGTCTGTGAGAAGCAGGTTCGGTCTGTGAGAACACTGGGATGAGTCAAAGTGTGGTTTGTTTTAAGGATTTTTCGAACCTCTTTATTGTTCAATTATTTTGTCTGTGATGGTGGTCTGGTTTTGTAAGGGGGGACATTTGGGGTGTCTTGTTAGAGGATTTGTAGGAGGAACGTGAGACCGGTGAAGCAGAGTTGTGATTCTGCAATAGATGCAGCAGGCGATGGTTGGTTGATGTTCGAGGAGTCTCAAGGTCTTTCTAGCTCCTGCTCACCTCGAGGAACTATACTACATACATTTTAACGGTGATTGAGCTTATTCTGTCCACCAATAACAAAAGACGGCACACTAATGCTCAATTATAGCCAGACCTAAATAAAAATTAAACCAGTCTTAGAGAAACCGAGCATGAGGACTCGCTATTCATTTTAGACAGTCTGTTCGACTCCCGTTACACTTAAGACACATAACTAAATAAACTCAGTGTTCCTGTACTTTGCAAACTCTAATGCACGCTGGATTTGGAAGAAACGGTGCTTGTAGATTCTTTACTGTCATTCAAAACCTGAAATAAGACACGGTCTGGTAAGGCAATGCGCTCCAGCTGGAACCTGAAAGGATCCGAGAGACGCCTGGAAACAATTTCTCCTTATGATATTTGTGTTTGCCTTACTATACTACCACTCCTTACAAAATAATGGCATACCCACTTCTAAAACCGTGAACATCTGCATGTAATTTTTTGCAAGATGAGTATACACTTTGGTGCCAGCCAGAAGTATATTTCATAGTCAGTGTTTAGGCTTCTGCATATGGAATGAGTTATCTCTGCGTAAATGCAATGTAGGGAAATTCTGTCCACCTTGGAGTTTTCACTCCATAAATTATTCTTGCACTGCTCAGCAGATTTAACTACAGCTTTCAGAAAACCCCTTGGAAAGATTACCAGTTTAAGCACGTTTGAGGAACAGTGGTTGGAACAATAAAGAAGGCATCTTTTGTTTCTGACCAATCGGAACCCAGTGTTTTCCATATCCCTGGAGCCTCAGTGGCATTGTGCGCTAGATATTTCACATGACATACCTTTAAACCTAATATACACACTTATTTCTGTCTCTCTTAGTTCTGCAGGGAAGCTTCTCCTTTCATCCATTCATCCTAGCAGCCTACAGTAATTACTGTTCTGTATGTCAACAGAACATTCCTTACATTGGAAACAAAGAGGGCCAGATGCAGGGTCGGACTGGCCTATTGGGCAATCGGGCAGTGCCAAAAGGGCTGGTCTGAAAGGTCTGTGGGTGGGCCGGTTGTTTGGCTGTTTATGGCCCTGCTTTATGCTCTCGTCGGTCGTTAGGTTTTGCCTCGCCGAAGGCTGCGCTCTGCGCAGCTTTTCGGCGCAGGCGAAATCTAATGTTAGAACAGTGTGGCTTGGGAATCCGCACCTCTGTTCAATTGGCTAGCTCCATAAATGGAGGCTAGCCATTGGAACAGAGATCTGTCCGTCATGGCCGGGCCAGATTCGCGGGCGTTCCCGCGATTTCTTCCCTCTGCAACGTCATGCGGCGGTGGGCGGGGTTCAGACTCTGAACCAACGCACAAGGAACAGTCGCACATGCAATTGTTTATCTCAAAATCACCACAAGAAGCCTTCTAGCCGAGTCTAAAAAAACGAAAGACCCGAAACTGCAGACATACGGAATTCACTAACAAACATAGCCATGCGTATAAAAGAATACAAGACACCGCTGACGGATTAAAGAAGAAAGTTAATCCACCCGAACGCTAACTCTGTCAGTTGAAAAAATGATAACTAAACGTGCGACACTGGTTAAAGCAGTGTACATTGAACTAAATTCAGAAAACAGTCTACACTTAAGTGTAATAATACTACTAAGAAAACAAAGCCGAATTTATATTATATGTGCCCCATAAACCGAGCTGCTCATTTTATCGACCCCAACCCTTGCTGGTCCAGCGTTCGTGGATAGACCCGAGCACCGGAGGCCGCGGCGGCCCGAATAGACCCCTCATTGTTCCCTCCGAGGGGGCGGGGGAGTCGGAAAGGTGGGAAGAGGAAGCACAGCTTTCCTGAGTCTGAGGGGGCGAGGAGGTGGCCTCTGCCAAGCACTCCGGGCGAGGAACCTGCCCCAACGGCAGGAAGGAGAGCCGAGGACAAGGCAGAGGTGGGCGCTGCTGCTGGGCCCCGTGGGCATGGTCTGCACCCACCCCCCTCCCCAAGTCTGGCAGCTCGAGGCATCCCAGCATCCGCGGAAGAGAAGTGAGACCGGACTCACCCCGCTACCTGTAGAGTGTGAGGAGCATGAAAACAAACTCTCTGCAAGACAGCTTACGTGGCTGGCTTACTGTGCGTGACTTACTGTGCGTGAATTACTGTGCGTGACCTCCACACCCCAGGCGACAGGTTACGGGGTCACTGTACCTGCTGCCGAGATCTCTGCGTGACACGCAGGTCATGACCTCCACATCCGCATACAATAGCTTAGGGGTTACTGTGCCTGCTGCAAAGATCTGTGCCTGACATGCAGGTCATGAACTCCACACACCCCATGATAGTTTCGCTCCTGCGCTGAGAGGTCGCTCCACAGCCTGCTTGCAGCCTGACTGCCGAGACCTGGTACAGTAGAGATTGTGCCTTCCACCCTAAAGTTGCTTTTTGTGCCTCTGCCCTGAGCGCTGCTTCGCTGTAATTCCGCTGCTTTCTCAGGCACTTTACACACGATTACCCCCGGCGCTTTGCTCTGCCCTCCCCCCGCTGCCATTTTGTTTGTTTTGCTGGTGTCCTCGTCCTCGTGAGCCCGCCCCGCCTCCCAGCTGAGCCGCCCTCCCACTGTCCTTATACAGCGCTCCCATACCTGGAAGCGCTGTGATCCTCTTTCGCTCCTGCGCTGAGAGGTCGCTCCACAGCCTGCTTGCAGCCTGACTGCCGAGACCTGGTACAGTAGAGATTGTGCCTTCCACCCTAAAGTTGCTTTTTGTGCCTCTGCCCTGAGCGCTGCTTCGCTGTAATTCCGCTGCTTTCTCAGGCACTTTACACGCGATTACCCCCGGCGCTTTGCTCTGCCCTCCCCCCCCGCTGCCATTTTGTTTGTTTTGCTGGTGTCCTCGTCCTCGTGAGCCCGCCCCGCCTCCCAGCTGAGCCGCCCTCCCACTGTCCTTATACAGCGCTCCCATACCTGGAAGCGCTGTGATCCTCTTTCGCTCCTGCGCTGAGAGGTCGCTCCACAGCCTGCTTGCAGCCTGACTGCCGAGATCTGGTACAGTAGAGATTGTGCCTTCCACCCTAAAGTTGCTTTTTGTGCCTCTGCCCTGAGCACTGCTTCGCTGTAATTCCGCTGCTTTCTCAGGCACTTTACACGTGATTACCCCCGGCGCTTTGCTCTGCCCTCCCCCCCGCTGCCATTTTGTTTGTTTTGCTGGTGTCCTCGTGAGCCCGCCCCGCCTCCCAGCTGAGCCGCTCTCGCCCCTCCCCCTCCACTATCCATATATGACAGTTCTTCCCGCGCGCAGCGTTTACGCGCAGCGATCGCGCCCCATTCGCGCCGAAGGTGCGCCAAAGGTAAGCCCGTCTACGCCCGTCCGCGCCTGGACCGCGCCCAGCGCCAGATCCCCTGGCCCTCGCATTGCCCAGCCCTCCCGCATTACCTACGATGCCCCCACCCTCCTAGCCCTTAACCCCGGCCGCTCCCCCAACTGCGTCCAAGCCGCTCCTGGACACACCCATGGACCTTTCTCATGCTACCCCTGCAAATTCATCGGCACCGTCAACAACTCCGCTACGACCACCCCACAGACTCCCGATCCCAACAACCTACAATGCATCCTGCTCAACACCCGATCGGTCCACAGGCACGCCATTGACCTATGGAATCTACTAGACACCATCTCTCCGGACGTCGCCTTCCTAACAGAAACATGGATGAACGCCTCTTCCGCCCCAGACATCACCATTGCCATCCCAGAAGACTATAAGATCATACGCAAGGACCGTACCGGCCACACAGGAGGAGGAATCGCTATCGTCCACAAAAAATCCACCCACATCTCAACCAGCTCTGACGTCAATCTCGCCAACTCTGAACACCTCCACTTCCAGATTCACACCGACCCCAAAACCACACTCAGAGGCACCCTCCTCTACAGACCTCCAGGACCCCGCGCACAATTTAGTGAAGACATCACGGATTTCATCACTCCACACGCCCTCCCATCCAAAGATTACATCCTTCTGGGAGACCTCAATTTTCACCTTGAAAAGAACAACGACCATAACTCAACCACCCTTTTGGACAACCTCGCCAACCTCGGACTTAAACAACTGGTCACTTCCCCCACCCACATCGCAGGTCACACACTCGACCCTATCTTCACCTCCAGCAACCCTGTCTCCTTCAGCCACACTACGGCTCTCCTCTGGACTGACCACAGCTGCGTCCACTTTACCTACAACAAGCCCAAACCCAACAACCACCCCCAACAAACTCTGCAAAGAAACTGGAACAAAATCACCATCGACCAGATCTCCTCATCGCTTCTTCAAAAGCCCCCCGCCCACTCCTCAAACCCCGACCAAGCCGCCACCAACCTCACCCTATGGTTATCCAACAGCGCCGACATCCTAGCACCACTGAAAAAACGACAAATCAAACTTGGCAGCAAGAAAGCCTCCTGGTTCAACGATGATCTTCAGAAATCCAAGAAACTCTGCCGATCCCTGGAGAAGGCCTGGAAAAAAGACCCAACCACCAGCACCAAGGAAGCCTTCAAAAACGCCACTCGCACACACCACCAACTGATCCGAAAAGCCAAGAAAACCGCCTTCAAGGACCGACTAGATAGCAACGCCCACAACAGCAAGGAACTTTTCAACATCGTCAAGGAATTCACCAATCCCTCGGCCAACTCCAATGACATCACCCCCTCTCAAGCCCTCTGCGACTCCCTAGCCTCATTCTTCCACAACAAAATTGCAGACATCCACAACAGCTTCGACAACCAACCCGGAGACCATTCCACCCAACCATCTGCTGGACCTTCACCACCATCGAACACCCTTAATGACTGGAACCCAATCTCCACTGAGGACACTATCCGCCTGATGAACTTCATCCACTCAGGATCCCCCACAGACCCATGCCCTCACCACATCTTCAACAAAGCAGACTCCATCATAGCACCGCACCTCAGAGACGTCATCAACTGCTCCCTCAACTCCGCCACCTTCCCGGAAAGCTGGAAACACGCAGAACTCAGCGCCCTTCTGAAAAAACCCACAGCGGACCCCTCCGAACTCAAAAACTACTGTCCCATCTCGCTCCTTCCATTCCCGGCCAAAGTCATCGAGAAAGCCGTCAACAACCAGCTCGCCGCCTTCCTCGAAGCCAACAACTCCCTCGACTCCTCACAGTCCGGCTTCCGAGCCAAACACAGCACTGAAACCGCCCTCATCGCAGCAACAGATGACATTCGAACCCTACTGGACAATGGAGACACAGTCGCCCTCATCCTCCTCGACCTCTCCGCAGCCTTCGACACAGTCTGCCATAACACCCTTCTACAGCGCCTCAGAAACATCGGAATCCAAGGAAAAGCACTAGAATGGATCACCTCGTTCCTCACCGGAAGAACCCAGAGAGTCTGCCTTCCACCATTCAAGTCAGAAGCCACTGAAGTCATCTGCGGCGTTCCACAAGGATCTTCACTCAGCCCCACCCTTTTCAACGTATACATGAGCCCCCTCGCAACCATCGCACGCCAACACAACCTCAACATCATCTCCTACGCGGATGACACTCAACTGATCCTATCACTCACCAATGACCCACACACCGCCAAAACTAACCTATACGAAGGAATGAAAGAAGTTGCCGAATGGATGAAACATAGCCGTCTGAAACTGAACTCTGATAAAACAGAAGTCCTTATCTTAGGTACCTCCCCCTCTGCATGGGACGATTCTTGGTGGCCAGAAGCCCTTGGAAAAGCACCCATCCCGACAGACCACGCACGGAACCTGGGCGTCATCCTGTATTCCTCACTTTCGATGTACAAACAAGTCAACGCCGTCTCTTCATCCTGCTTCAACATTCTTCGCATGCTCAAAAAAACATTTCGTTGGATCCCCACCGAAACTAGGAAAACGGTCACCCACGCCCTGGTCACGAGCCGACTGGACTACGGAAACACCCTCTACGCCGGTACTACCGCTAAACTCCAGAAAAAACTCCAACGAATCCAAAACGCCTCAGCCAGGCTCATATTAGACATCCCGCGTAAAGAACATATCTCTGGTCACCTGAAAAACCTCCACTGGCTACCCGTCAATAAGAGGATCACCTTCCGGCTCCTAACCCACGCACACAAAGCACTCTACGAAACCGGACCAGAATGCCCCAACACACGACTGTCCTTCTACTCCCCCTCCCGCCAGCTACGATCATCCAACCAAGCCCTTGCCACTGTACCCCGCATCAACAAAACCACCATGGGAGGTAGATCCTTCTCCTACCTGGCAGCTAAAACCTGGAACTCCCTTCCCACTCACCTTCGCCTTACTCAGAATCACCTAGCATTCAGAAAGCAACTTAAAACGTGGATATTTGACAAGTAATTCCCCTCCCCTCCTCAAGCGCCTTGAGACCCTCTGGGTATGTAGAGCGCTATATAAATTCTTTGACTTGACTTGACTTGACTGTACCTGATGCAGAGATCTGTGTCTCATATGCAGGACATGAACTCCACACCACATGATAGACGATGGGGCTGCTGTACCTGCTGCAGAGATCTGTGTGTAACACACAGATCACGGACCCCACTTCCAATGAGACAGCTTAGAGGGTAACTGTACCTGTTGCAGAGATCTGCATGCAGTCTGCCTCTCTCAGGCTTCACTTCCTACAAGATAGCTTACAGGGTTACTGTTCCTGCTGCAGATGGCATAGGTGTAACGTGGTCACACACTCCACTCCCCCATGAAACAGCTTACACACAGGGTTACCGGAGTTGCTTGGTAGATCTGTGCAGACCCCCAGACATCTGACGGGGACAGTCAGTCAGTCTGACAGGGTTACTGTACCTGCTGCACAGAGACCTCTGTGCAAAATGCGGCCCAGAGGCTTCACGGACTCCTCGTGAGACACCTTACAGGATTACTGCACACGCTACAGAGATGCTACAAACCGACGGGCTGCAGGCGCCCTCCAAGCACAGCCGATCAGGGGGACAAATCGTGTGCAACGGGGAGATTAAAGGCTCCATTCCCCGTGAGGCAGCTTAAGGGGTTACTGTAAACGCGGCAGAGGGGCGTTTGCAGCTTGCGGGCAGCAGGCTGAAACACCAAGAAGGGCGCACCGACAGCACACATACATGTGGATGCAACACGTAGATCGCAAGCTCGAATTCCACTGTAATAAGTTCTTAGACATGTGCGTGCACCCTACAGACCCCAGGTGCGGCGCGCAAACGCACCTGCCAAAGAGATGTGTGTGTGTAACCTGCAGGTCAACCTCACGTAAGATAGCTCAGCGGGTTAACGCGGCTGGTTCAGAGGCACCCGCTCACCCTGAAAGTTCACTGCTGCCCTTGTCTTGGCCTTTGCCTTGAAAGGATACGAAGGAATGTATATCCGTTTCCTATCCGATTATTTCAAGCCCGCACAGGACTTAGCCCGAGACCGTAACAGGCACAAAAACACGGGTAACAAGAATGTCACAGGTGGGCAGGAGAGATGGTGGGGTGGTTGAGACGGTGAATGTTACCAAAGGTGAGAGCGAATACTGCATCGGGTGAAAAAGTGAGTGTGAGATGAAGCATGTTACTACAGATAATTTGCCAAGCAGCAACTATTGTAGAGTCAGTAGGGTTTGCAGGAGGGCATTTTATGTGTTATCCGTATGTCGTCTGTTGCCCGCCCTTTAATGGCTAGGGAAGGACACCCAGGAATAGTCCTGCAGTCTTTCCTCAAAAATGAGCCCACTCTCGGTGCAACAATGCCACCCGACTAGGGGCCCTAGGACGAAGCATGCCACCTGTGGCTGGGAGAGGGCCCAGCGCCCTTAAAGTGAAACGAGTGGATAATCTGGGAGCCTTAAATCAGGTTGTTCGTATTTTTTTATTTTTAAAAAGCGAGCGGGGCGTGGCCAAGATGGCAGAGTAGGAGGACGCGACTTCGGCGATCTCCTCCGACCCAGGCCCCTAAGCAGCCTCTTTACCGCCAATCTCCCCCCCCCGTTGCTACCTAACGGCGGCGGAAGGGGTGGGGGACCTGAAAGCCTACATCCGGAGAAAATTGGTGTGCTAGACGGCATTGACGGCGAGCTTTGGTCAGCGATCCGGAATCCGCGAGGGTCGAGGCCTCAACCGGAAGTGCTGCTAGGCCCGCCTTGTGGGACTACCTGAGCCCGGGGTGCCGAACGAAGGCCGCCTGAATTGCTTGGAGCGGCGTGGGGCCCTGGCTGGCCTGGCCGCTGCTACAACGCGACCCAGCGGGATATGGTGTGAAGCCTGGGGTGTGCGAGGCGGCGTGCCTGACCGGGTCCGGAGGCGTGGCAAGGCCGAGTCGCGGCCGCAAGAGGGACGCGAGAGACTCTGAACGAGGCCGTAGGCCTAAACAGACCGGAGCCGAGGGCGGAGACAACCCCCCCGCAGAGACTGGTGAGGCGCGGATGTGTGCCCGGCGGGGGGAGTTCGCTCGAGACTGGCTGCGTCCCTGGCCGCTGTCAGCGCGGCCGACCCTTGCAGGACTCTAACTTTCCCCACGGAGGGCCGGTGGGGTGCTGACCGGAGGCTGCCGACGACTGTGTCCAGAGAGGAGACGCAGGAGGCCCAGGGCGGGAGCCATCCAGGCGGGAGTCTGCGCCTCGCGGAGGACGCTATCGTGGGGGATGGCTGCCTGGTGTGCGCCTGAATGGCTGCAGGAATCGGAGGACCGTGGGCCTATCTGCGTTGGTGAGAGGTCGGAGCGGAGAGGTGTGATCCCATCCCCCGGCCCGGGTGGCCTGCCGGCGGAGGACTCTTTTCGCATCGCGACGACCGCAGTGGGTGAGCCCGGTGCTCCTGAGGGTAGTAAGGTCTGGCAGCAGAGGTGAGGTCTGCTCTGTGTGACCCCCCTTAGTGTTCCTGGGAGGGACGAGGAGCTGGTGGGCCCGAATTACCGGAGGACTACGCCAGGCCTACTGAGCGGTCAGCAGTGGGCCCTACCTGACCCGGGGTCACATCTGGTTACCGACGGTGAGGTCGTAATCCCGGCAGGCTCAAACAGGGGTGTGTGACTTTGGAGTGGCCCTGGTGGTGATCGGAATACACGAGGACTGCTCTGCGCACTGAGGGAGGGGGGCCCTACTCCGGGAGGCCCGGCTAACTTTCGTTGCTTGAGGTCGAGTCAGGATTGGTGCGCTTGGCTTGGCTCCCGGGGTACATCTAGACCAGGAAGGTGCGGACGGCGCCTGGCGGTGTCGGCGCGCAGAAGACTTCGAATGCCGGGACGGTTCGGCTGGCTAGTGGCTCAGCTTCGCATTGGAACCGGATATCACTGGTGGTGACTGGGGAGCACCGTCCATTAGCCAAATGGCTGGTAATAAAGGGACTAAGAAGGGTGACCGCACCCTGCCGGAAATGCTGAACAGGGGCACCGCACGGCAAGACCGCGGACAGCACTCCCCGGGACAGTTAGGCAGCTCCCAGGGAGCGAGGGGGGGGGAGCCGCCGGTTACCAGGTCCTTCCTTGAATCGCTCTTCAGCTCTCTCCGAGAGGACTTCCAGGCGCTCAAGCAGGAGGTGGCAGGGGAGGTGCGAGAGGTGCGGCGAGAGGTCGATGGCTTGGGAGAGAGGGTGACCTCCGTGGAAGAGGCTGGTCATGCCCGAGACGAGGAACTCACGCAGCTTCAGCAGGAGGTGATCAGGCTTCGAGACCAACAAATCGATCTCCAATCGCACGTGGAGGATCTACAGAACCGTTCCCGGAGGAACAACATCCGGGTCCGGAGTGTTCCTCTCGGAGAAGAAGGGGAGGATGCGGCGGGCTACCTGCAGGATCTGTTCAGGGATATCCTAGATGAACCAACTGACTTTTCTATCAGGATCGACAGGGCGCATAGAGTGGGCCCGCGGCGCAGATCCCCCGCGCCCCCTCCCGACCTCCTGGCCTACCTGACGGATTACACCCTGAAAGAAAGAATCCTCCGGGTGGCTCGCACCAAACCCTCGTTGGAATTCAGGAGCCGTAGGGTAGCCCTCTTTCAAGATCTCTCAGTGGTCACCCTACAGAAACGCAAGTCCTTTAAAATTGCGACTGACTTCCTGCGGGAACACGACACTCAATACTCTTGGGGACACCCTTTCCGCCTCATCTTCCGCTGGAACGGAACATTGCATCAGCTGCGCTCTCTCCAAGGCACCTGTGCAGTACTGGGCATTACAGCGACCGACGAAGACGCACCCACTCCACGCCGCCGCCGAGTCACCAGAGATGGCTGGCAATCGATCCCCGGCCGCAGGCATTCGACTTCTTCGGCGAGGCCTGTCTCGCCTACAATCCGGGCTGAAATGGATAGTGCTGTGAGAGGAGTCGCTAGAGAAATGGCGACTGGCGAGGTTGCTTTGACCGCCTAAGAAGTTCTCCGGGGGGAGATCAACATCGCTTTCTTCGAACTGCAGGTTTGGGGGCCTGGGGGGGGTGGAGGGGGGAGCGGGGGTTGCGCAGTGGCTGGACGTGACTTTCCATAGACTTACCTGTTTGGGCCGGGCTTGGACAATGGTTCCTTTGACTCCATTTTTGGGGGGACGGAGTTTGGAGGGTAGGGGCGGTTGTGTTGGAGTGTTGGGGAATCGGGAGGGGTTGTGGGAGTTGGGTGTAGGGGAAGGGGTTGTCCAGTGCACTACGCTAGAATATATTGCTTTACCTGTTTTTCTCCGCCTTGTACTGATCAGAGCGGGAGGGGAAGCGGGTGTGGGGATGGAGAGGGGAGCTGGCTGGTGTATGGGGGGAAACACGGACACGTTGGGGTTCATGGCGGGTGACGGGTTGCTCAGCGTTGGGGGAAGTGGCTTTACTTATTGTTTTTGGCCGATTGTTTCGTTGCTTGAGCTGGGGGGGTACACACGCCCGCTACAACCTCCTCGCAGGACGCCGACGCCTTTACGTACACCTCCCATTATGCCTCCTTACACTTTTAAAGTCGTGACCTTGAATGTTCGGGGTCTGAACAATCCCGTTAAGCGGCGGGCAGTGCTCTCCCTGTTAGAAAATGCCCGAGCGGACATATGCCTCTTTCAAGAAACACACTTACTACCGCAGGACACACACAGGCTACGCTCTCATAAATTTCCGACGCAGTTCTTCTCCTCTGGCACCACCAAGACTGCTGGGGTGGCAATTTTGGTGGCCCGACACTTTAGAGGGGAACGCATTCACAAATTCACTGAAGTAAAAGGGAGGTTGCTGGCACACAGGTTCAAGGTGGGGGGAATTACGTTCACGATAAGTTCCCTTTATAGTTCCAACGACAAGCAGGAGCGGTTCTTACAGTCTGCGGTGGAGGAGATCACTGCCTCGCCAGACAGGCATATTATCCTCGGGGGAGATCTTAATATGGTCTTCGATTCGGTTGTAGACAGATCGGCGCAGCGCTCCCTGCAAGTCGGGGAATTCTCAGCTGGTTGTAAGGCTAGGCTTGCGGAGGTGGACCTCCTGGACCTCTGGCGTCATATGCATCCCGCAGATAGGGACTACTCGTACTATTCCCACGCGCACAAGACCTACGCGAGGCTTGATGATCTTCTGGTCACCTCGCCAGTGCAGGCTCTGGCATCTGCCGTGGATATGGGGGTAATATCCTTGTCGGACCACGCCCCGGTTGAGGCCTCTTTTTGCCTGCCCCCCTCTGCCTCTCCGGCGAGGACTTGGCGCCTCCCGGATACTCTGTTACATAGGAAAATGGTGACGGACCGTATTGAGCAGGTGCTCCGTGACTATTTGGCTCACAATGAAAACACAGATACCACCCGGGCCACGCAATGGGCAGCTTTGAAGGCTGTCCTCAGGGGGGAGTTCTTGTCGATTTCCGCGGCCGAAAACAAGGAGCACAGGGTCAAGAGGGATGAGCTTACTGACAGAGTTCGGGAGTTGGAGTTGATCCACCGTAGGACAGGGGCACCAAGGATTTGGCGGCAGCTTAAAGAAGCAAGGAAACTCCTAGCCGCCTTGGATATGGACCGGGCTGAATATGCGGCCCTTCGGCTGCGCCACGCCTTTTATACCGGGGGGATCGTTGTAGCAAACTTTTGGCCAATAGACTCCGGGTCACTAGGCAGAGCCAGTTGGTGAAAGAAATCTCTGACCCCACGCGAAGTACAGTGACGGACGATGCCCGTATCTCGGCCGTGTTCCGAGGGTTCTATGAACCTTTACGCCGGCGACCCGTCGGATGTGCCGGCTATGACCTCCTATTTGGATTCGGTCACCCTGCCCTCCTTGGAGCCTCTACAGGCGGACCATCTGAACAGGGATATTAGCATAGAGGAGGTAGTGTCGGCCATTGCCAGACTCAAACACGGCAAGGCGCCAGGCCCGTATGGCTACTCTGCTCTCTTTTATAAGACATTCTGCAAGTCATTGGCCCCAGTCCTCACCCGCCTTTTCAACTCTTTCACGGAACCTGGTGCCATCCCGCCTGATCTCCTGAGGGCTTCTATTACGGTCATCCCCAAACCAGGGAAGGATCCTAAATATTGTGGGTCCTACATACCGATATCCCTCTTGAATGTGGATTTGAAACTCTATACTGGGATCCTGGCCAGTCGTTTGGCACCCCACTTGCCCGGCCTCATCGACCCGGATCAGGCGGGCTTTGTCCCGGAGCGGCAGACAGTGGATAATACAAAGCGGGTGGTCCATCTGCTGGAAAAGGCTTCCCGGATTCCGGGTGAAAGGATGATGCTAACGGTTGACGCAGAGAAGGCGTTTGACCGAGTACATTGGCCCTTTTTGGAACAGGTGCTGGTGAAGGCGGGCATTGGGGAGAAGTTTCGCTCCATGGTCCTCAACTGCTGTAAGGAACCATCGGCTGTGGTCCGGGTGAACGGCCACACCTCCGCGGCATTCACCATCGAGAGAGGCACCAGGCAAGGCTGCCCACTCTCACCCTTGCTCTTTGCTCTATACATGGAGCCGTTCGCCCAAAGGGTGCGGACCCAACTAGCAGTGGAGGGGATACGGATGGGTGGATTTACCCATACGATTAGTCTCTACGCTGACGATTTCATCTTCACGTTGGCTACACCCCGGATAGCATTGCCGGCCTGTATGGAGGAACTGGCAGCGTTCGGTTCGGTCTCGGGCTTTAAAGTGAATATGGGGAAGTCAGTGGCTTTGGATATCTCCCTGGCACCTGCCACCAGGGCGTATCTGCAGAACAGAGTCCCGTTACTTTTGTCCTCAGAAGCGATACCGTATTTGGGGATTCAGATAGCACCTACTTTGCCGGCCATGGTCTCAGCTAATTACTTGGCCCTGGGAGTTAAGATCAGGAATGAACTGGGCCGCTGGAATCGCGGCAACCTCTCCTGGTTGGGTAGAATTGCTGCTGTTAAGATGACGATCTTGCCGCAGGTGCTCTACTTATTCAGGGCCCTGCCGCTTCAACCACCAACGGGATGGATCCAGCAGGTTCAGTCGGATGTGGCCCGCTTTATTTGGCAAGGGAAAAAGCCTAGATTACGCAGGACCCTCTCCCTATTGTCTCCTGACGCTGGAGGTCTAGGCATTCCCGACTTCCGTAAATACTTTCAAGCAACGCAATTGAGGTATTTAGTCGAATGGTGCAGATGGGAGTTGGATAAGCACTGGCTTTTTCAGGACCAGGCGGTGGCGGGGCGGCCTCTGCAGGAGATACCATTTCTGCATCGGACCCATCGGCCTAAGTATCTCTACGCCTCCTTTATCACTAGAGTGCCTTAGCGGGTTTGGGACGCAACTTACCTCCGGTATGACCTCACATCATTCCCTTCGCCGCTCTCGCCGCTGGTGGACAACCCTGCCTTCACTCCCGGCATGGAGAAAGGAGCCTTTACACTTTGGCGGCAGGCAGGGTGCAGAGCTTTATGTCACCTGTATGGCCCCGAGGGGGTTATCCCGTTCACACAGTTCCGTCAGGAATTCTCACTCCCCGAAACTGAGAGACACCGTTATATGCAGGTCCGGCATTGGGCTCTTCAGCCACAAGTGAGAGACATGGCAGATAGAATGCTCTCGCCGTGTGAGAGATGGCTGTTGTCCCGTACGTCAGACTCGAAACTAATCTCGGATCTGTATAAGTTCTTACAACTGCCCTCAACACACTTTCATAACCCCGGGAGGGCTAGATGGGAGCGGGAACTTGGGAGGCATTAAGCCCCAAGGAATGGGACCACATCTCTTATAGGGCGCGCCACTCCGCATACCACATGGGCCTCACTGATACTTTCCCCAAGGTGTCCACTTACTGGTATTACACGCCTGAGCGGATCAATGAGTTCGACCATAGTAAGGCAGACACGTGCTGGCAGGGGTGCGGACATCGGGGTACGCTCACGCACATTCTATGGGATTGTCCTCTTTTGGCTGGTTACTGGAAGGAAGTGCTAGACGAAATAGACTCACACTTTGGCATTGAGCTCCCGCGCTTCCCGGCATATACCCTGCTAGGACTCCCAAATGATTTAATGTATCCCCTCAGGTCCAGAAGAGGCAGGCAGATCGCCATTGCCCTTGGCTCTGCAGTTCAGAATATCTTGATACACTGGCGCACGGACACAACGCCCACGGTCACGGGCTGGCTCCACAGACTGTGGCATGTGCTGGGTATGGAGAAACTGTCTCTAGTGGTGGCTGGGGACATAGCGCAATTTAATGAACTGTGGTAACCGTTTCACTCTTTGCTGCTCACAGAGTTCAGGGAACTCACCTGTCCGAGATACCTCCACCTCTTGCGGCTTACGAGCCCGCCGGCGCCAGATCAGTGAGCGGGGTGAAGCCCTCTTTCCCAATCACCTACTGCCTTGGAGTATGGGTTGCATGTCAGTAGCGCACTGGACAGTGGGTGGGGTGGGTGGGGGGGGGGAGTTGGGCCGGGGCGGTTGGATGTTGGGGTGGGGGGTGGCGTTTGTATTAAAATGTTGTGTCATGCCAGATCCAAGCACTCTTTCTATTGCCGATCCTATGCTGCTGTATATTTGTTTTGGTGTGTCCCGCTGAATAAAGTACTTTAAACCTAAAAAGCGAGCAAAGATTTGAGAGGACAAAGGCAGAGGGCAGTTGTCCTCGCAGCCCGCTGCAAGTTAAACTGCTCTGACACGAGCCTGAAAAGAGGTGCATCTTCATTCCTACAGTTTAGAAACACAAAAAGACGAAAAAATGTATCCATATTTCTGTGTAAAGTAAAACACATCAACGTTTTACACATAATTCAAAGAAGTTAGAAAAAACCATTTGTCAAAAGCAATACCAAAAGCTCAAACTTTAACGAAGGCGAAACCATTGCATTGTAAATGCTTGTTACTGTTGATTTGTCTTGTATTACAACAAATATTACCACCAGCAAGCAAAAATGCACCCTGTCTCCCATACCTTGCAAAACACCTGTTCTAGTTCAAAACTGCCCAATTTGTAAATGTGAGCACCTCTTTTTTTAGCTATCTGATTCTCTAATGTGGCCTTCCAGAGTTTCCATACAGTACGGTTTGTGAAATTGTGATAGAATACAGATTTTTGGGTGTTTGAGTAAACTTAACGGATCTTCACATTCCATGAATTGCTCACAGACTCCTATTTCTAAACAGCAGAATTAAGCTAGCAGTAATTCAAGACAGAGGAGAAACAATTGTCTCCAAACCTCAAAACATTCTGCGCCAGATCCAATTCACCTCTATGTAAGCCCCGCAGTGATCATCAGATCTACAAACCAACAACAACAATGATACAATTTCATCAGCACAGCACTACAAAAGGTTGATCTTCTCTTCTGGCCAGGGATCATATCATTGATAATTACGTTGCAGGAGGTGTCTAGAAGAGATCCTGGAAGAGGTGGGCAGTTTCCAGCTTATGACAAATAAACACTCTGGAAGCAACTGACCTCCAAACACAATAGCTCTCATTCCGAGTGACACCATATAGAACATGTGTAGACATTCAGCTCTCAAACCCCCTTCAGAGCTAAAATGTACAAAATTTTATCAGTCTAGCTTTTGCATCCTGCACTGAGAACTGAAACACCAACCTTCATGTAGATGACAGCCCTTTTCAATTTAGATATTGGCAGATAGTAGTTTTTTCAGCGGTCTTCCTGCCCTCTAACTTGGCGGTCCGCCCTCTGTATTTGGATGTTGGCGGGTCTATGGATGGAAGACCGTCAGAGTCCCGCCACCTTCACAAGAATCTTACTCCTGCATTGATGGCATGTGAGGCAGAAGCAGCTATCAGAGGGAGTCCAGCCAAGATTACCGCTGTCTCGATTATGATGGGCCTTTCTGTTAATTGGGCAACTGTATGGTATTAAAAGAAATGAACGGTGACTAGGGAATTAAGTATCCCTTCACCGTGATGATTGTGATCAACATGTTTCTGCTCAATGTCCCATATGGGTACTTAGCATTCATCAGGACCATTTATCTATGGGGCTCCGTCTTTTTAATTATATAATAAAGAACAACCACTATATGGGGTAAGTATTGTCACTACCCCCACTGGTATAGTTCTTCAAATTTAGGGGTTTATTAGGTTAGCGGGCGGATCACCACCGCCCCTATGGCGGTGGCGATTCGCCCACTAAAAACCACCGCCCGCCCTGCATTTCCCCCTAGCCACATTACCATCGCGGGGGAAACCCTGGCAGATGTAAAGACCGTCCGCTGGTTTTCTGCCCGGTTGCAGAGTCGACTGGGCGGAAAAGCAGCTAACATGGTGGCGGTGTCTGGGAGACACCGCCATCCATATTAGTATTGGTGCGGTGTTGTGCCTTTCCGTGGCGGCAACACCTCCACAGAAAGGCATGCAGTGTTTGCCATTGGGGGCCTGTAACGGGCCCCCAGGGATTCTGGGGGGGTGGGGGTGCACATGGGGGGTACCTCTGGTACCCCCTGCAGTTCCATGCACAACATGGCAGGCACCGCACGGTGCCTGCCATGTTGTGCATGGAAGAGCACAACATGCCTTCCTGGCACTGTGGCGGGTGGTGCACTGTGCATTGCCCGCCACAATGTCAGGAATGCAGGATGCGCCCACCACTGTGGCGGGCGCATCCTAATGGCCCCCAGGGAACCCTCACCCTTATGGCGGGCAGTCCCATTTCCCGATAGGATGCCAGGCGGACACAGACATGCTACGTAGGTTTCTGCTAGTTGTTACTCAAGTAACCATACATCACCACACTTTTAATCGCGGTGGTGGTTCAAGGTGCAAAACACGTGTCACTCATATGTGTGTACACTTCTTAATGAACAGCGAGAGAATGTCTCTCAAGACTTACCCTAGGATTTTATCCTACTTTCTCCCTGGGATGTCGAGGGGGAAGGCCCCTATACTGACATTCTGGGGAAAGTGGGAGAAAAAACAACAACAGGACCTGGTGATTTTTGATCAGGTTCCCAAAAAAAAAAATAAAGTTGCAGGTATTATTTAAAAACCGTAGAATAAGCAGGTTTCAGAGTAGGTAGAGGCATTACCTACACCAGGGCATTATACACTTTCCCACAGCCACACATTCATCATTCACACTCTTACTGTCTTTAGGTGCGCCTGCCACCGTGTTGTCTAGTGGGGTCCGCTTCGCCTCCCCGACGCTAAATGGAAGCGGGTTTGGTGGGGCCTTATATAGTCCTCCCGTGTGTGTAATTGGTGCAATTAGTGGTGTATTGGTAGCACCTGAGTGGGATCCGGCGTCCCCATGAGGTAGTGCCTGGCTGAATGGTTTTGGGCATATTTGCTAGAGGATGACTGGTTGCGGCTTCCTTCCTGGGTTGCGTGCGCCCTCTGCAACATTCCCCAAGTTGATGGGCATGGGCGGGGGCGGAGTCACGTTACTGACGTCGGAAGAACGTGTGCCCTCTGTAGCACTCACCCCATCGATGGGCGTAGACGGTGGCGGTGTGGTGTTACTGACGTCTAGCATTGGAAGAACGTCAGCGGCACTGAGCATAGTCAGGCATGTGCCTGGACTCGTGCTTGGTTGAACGGGTCAAGGGACTTGTACTATTTTGTGAATAAGAGGTTCCAAATCAGGGGCTGACGTGGACACCGGCTGGCCTATTGCCATTACTGATTTCCTGCTTGACATGAGAAAGGGCATCCCATATGTCAATAAACGTTGGTTTATCGTGGTCAGAGTGCATACTATCCAAAGCCACATATGTAGTTTCCAGGTTCCTAAATAGGGTGCACAATATACCTCCAAGGTAGGGGGGTCTATGGGGCTTGTAGATAATAACCCCGATGATGGTTGGAGGGGGCAGGTGTTATTGTGCCTCCCCTTGCGTAAATTCTTTGTTTATTAATAAACAGTGCCACCTTGTTATTGCAACTCTTTTAATGTAGTTTGTGTCATGGTCGTGCTCCAGCCACTGGATTCAAGCAAGCCGGGCCGAAGACGCCTGGAATGCCAGCAACCGGTCCTCGGAAGCTTGTTTCCGGTCCAGGGAAGACATGGCTTGGCAGTTCGGGCTGGACTGTTCCCATGAGGCACGGGGTCAGACTGATTTGCATATAGCCATGTCTGAACTGGGGTGGCAGAGTGGGCTAAAGAACGGTGATGGATTAAACCCAGATCTTTTGACTGGGTGCGAGTGTTTGATTGATTCAGATGCTCCGTCCATCACCACCCCCCCTTTTGTACTGCTTTTGGCCACCATAAGTGTGGCAGGGTATGCTCAGACGTGAGTCCCTTGCTCACTTTGCCACTGGATTCAAGCAAGCCGGGCTGAAGACGGCTGGAATGCCAGAAACCGGTCCTCGGAAGCTTGTTTCCGGTCCAGGGAAGACATGGCTTGGCAGTTCGGGCTGGACTGTTCCCATGAGGCACAGGTTCAGACTGATTTGCATATAGCCATGTCTGAACTGGGGTGGCAGAGTGGGCTAAAGAACGGTGATGGATTCAACCCAGATCTTTTGACTGGGTGTGAGTGTTTGATTGATTCAGATGCTCCGTCCATCACCACCCCTTTTTGTACTGCTTTTGGCCGCCGTAAGTGTGGCAGGGTATGCTCAGACGTGAGTCCCTTGCTCACTTTGCCACTGGATTCAAGCAAGCCGGGCTGAAAACGGCTGGAATGCCAGAAACCGGTCCTCGGAAGCTTGTTTCCGGTCCAGGGAAGACATGGCTTGGCAGTTCGGGCTGGACTGTTCCCATGAGGCTCAGGGTCAGACTGATTTGCATATAGCCATGTCTGAACTGGGGTGGCAGAGTGGGCTAAAGAACGGTGATGGATTAAACCCAGATCTTTTGACTGGGTGTGAGTGTTTGATTGATTCAGATGCTCCGTCCATCACCGCCCCCCCTTTTGTACCGCTTTTGGCCGCCATAAGTGTGGCAGGGTATGGTCAGACGTGAGTCCCTTGCTCACTTTGCCACTGGATTCAAGCAAGCCGGGCTGAAGACGGCTGGAATGCCAGAAACCGGTCCTCGGAAGCTTGTTTCCGGTCCAGGGAAGACATGGCTTGGCAGTTCGGGCTGGACTGTTCCCATGAGGCACAGGGTCAGACTGATTTGCATATAGCCATGTCTGAACTGGGGTGGTAGAGTGGGCTAAAGAATGGTGATGGATTAAACCCAGATCTTTTGACTGGGTGTGAGTGTTTGATTGATTCAGACGCTCCGTCCATCACCAGCCCCTTTTGTACCAGGCTGAAGCAATGGCACGCAAACTTTAGGTGCATAGTGTCAACACTAGTTACTATATGTTATGTTTTTGTCAGTTAGTGTTGATTTGTTGGTGCACAGTGTGGGTATTGTAACAGTATTTGGGTGTTTAGCCTGCTTTAGTTCATCACCCTATCAGCGGTGTGTGTTGTAGACATTAGTATCTTGGGTTTCTTTGGTCCGTGAGTTGTGCCAAGGTGCCAATGATGACATCTATTAAGTTAATTGAGATTATACCATACAGGTTGGGCTATAGTGCCATCTGTAGCCATGGGGTTTCATCATTTAGACCAGTATCCCATGTGCGTAAGCGATACACCCAACGTTGTTCCCAGACATGCAGGTTTCTGGTGATGTCCATTTTTTGTTTTCTCATCACTTCCAGCACGAATCACTGACAGAATATCGACGTCGAAAATATTGACGTCAAAAATATCGGAGGTGGAATATCGAGGTAAAAAATATCTAAGTCCTATCTACATTAAGGTAAGTGCAAAAATATAGAGAAAAAATATCGTAAAAAATATCGTAAAAAATATGTTTTTTTGTAATGTTTAAAAATAATATAAAATTAAATGAATAATACATCTAATTAAAATAAACTTACTTAAAAATATATTTAACATTATAAGTAATACATATAATATAACAAATACATAAACATATATATATAATATAGTATATATACTTACTTAATAATATTTACAATTAATTACTCTAATAACTTATCAATTGTTAAAAAAATATTTTATAATTTATTAATACGTACATATGCATACAACAATAATAAAAATACAAATATCAAAACTATATATAACAAACTTTAAAAAATAATTTTAAATAAATTAGACACTACGTTAACTAAAATAATAAATATCGTATAGCGTAGGGGTAAACATTACTATTCCAACTCCAGAGGGTGTAACAGTAGGGAAAGTATTGGATAGCGTAGGGGTTAAAATTACTATTCCAACTCCAGAGGGTGCAACAGTAGGGAAAGTGTTGGATAGCATAGGGGTAAAAATTACTATTCCAACTCCAGAGGGTGCAACAGTAGGGGAAAGTGTTGGATAGCGTAGGGGTAAAAATTACTATTCCAACTCCAGAGGGTGCAACAGTAGGGAAAGTGTTGGATAGCTTAGGGGTTAAAATTACTATTCCAACTCCAGAGGGTGCAACAGTAGGGAAAGTGTTGGATAGCATAGGGGTTTAAATTACTATTCCAACTCCAGAGGGTGCATCAGTAGAGAAAGTGTTGGATAGCGTAGGGGTTGAAATTACTATTCCAACTCCACAGGGTGCAACAGTACGGCAAGTCTTGGATAGTATAGGGGTCAAAACAACTTACTAATAATTAAAATAATAATTTTTTGTAAAAAAAGTAACCATTTAGTTATTAATTTACAACAAATTAATTAACAATACCAAGAAATAATAATAAAAAATAATTCCTAATTAATATTTAATTAACAATTAAAATAAATATAATTAAATAATTATTAAAAATATCTTAACAAATAAAAATAAAATACATTTAAAAAAAATCAATAGCAAAAAACAATAATTATTAAAAAACATTTAGCAATTAATTAACAATAATTTATTGATTAACACCAATACATTTAAAAAATCAAATTTAATTACCAATTAATAATTATTAACCAATTCATAAAAAAAGGATTAAACATTTATTACCAATTAATAATTGATTACCAATAATTTAATTATCAATACTCAACCCTACATTTTTTTGTACTTAATTACAATTAAATTACTTCCCACCCTATCACCCTATAACCTCACAACAGACTTTAATATTAAATTAATACACTTAATATAATTACCAATTAATCAATAAATAAAAATGTGTTGCCAATTAATAAAAATTAATTATCAATTAATAAAAATTAATTACCAATTTATAATTAATTAACCTAAAAATATTTATCAATACCAATAAATAAAGTTGCCATATTTACCTAATTATAATTAAATTACTTCCCACCCTATTCCCCTATAAACCCACAACCCGCTACAGAACTAAAATGCAAAATGTATTTAAAAATAAATAATAATTCCTAAAAAATATTGAATTAATTTACTATAATTAAATTACTTCCCACTCTATTCCCCTATAAACACGCAACCCCATACGGTACTAAAACACATAATTTACTAAAATAAGTTATTACTAACTTCTAGAAATGTAATACATATATTTTAAAATTAGTACAATATTTAACAAAAATTATAAAAACAAACATAAAATAAAATAGATAACATTAATATTAATATCGATATTAGTAACATCAATATTTTTGCTATCAATATTCATCATCATCATTTCCTTTGTTTCGATCAAATAGATCATAAAAGATAACATCCAAATAATTTAAAAGTACAATTGATTATTACAAGTATGCCAACAATAATTAAAAAGAAGACTTTACAGGTTCCATCCTGGTAGACACCACAGACAATAACAAAAGTTTACCTATCATGGGTCACAAGTTAGATTTTTAAAATGACAGAAATTGTGTGCACTGTAATTCAATATAACATTTTTAAAACTATGCCACGTCTGTATCAATGCATACAACGAGTACGAATGTGCCACATCGCAGTTAAAAATTTAGCTACCGCAAACACATTTGGAGGAGATACGTCTGTTTTTAATATTCTGTAGGCAGGCAAGTAGTGCCTGAACCCCAGATTTTTAAGTAGGGGAACAAGCCAATACTTTCTTGGTTTCTGATAAGCCTTACAGAAGAAAATAACAAGCAAATCGTTTTCCTGTTTATACAAGCATGCTGGACATAGCTCAGAGGTGGAGGGAAGGGAACAGGTACTGCTAAATACTCTAAGGGGGAGTGTGCCATACCTCCACTGTAGAAATAGTTTCCTTGTCAAAACAGGGCTAATTTTGTCAAGGACGAGTTCCCGTTGATAGGAGTCTTTAGATCGGATAAATGAATGTGTTAGAGACCCCATGCATGAATTCTGTAGTGATGATATTAGTTTGAATTCATAGTAAACCTTTGATAAGGATTTACGGGAAACCATGCTACAAGCGTTGGCCGGGTCCAGCCACAGTTCCGGCCTTCCCAGACTCTCACATATCTTTTTTATATATTTGAGCCAGGGAATGGTCAATGGGTTTGATAGAGATAAAATCTCTTGCAACTCCTTCCTGTAGCTCATGAGTTCTGGGGTACTCCAAATTCGACGCCAGAAAGTTAGAGGTTTTAATCCCAATTCTTCCTCAATGGTTCTTAAGCCCAGGTCTAGTCTGAGCGACAGGAGTGGGGTGCTTGGCGGTAAAGCCACCATCTGCCGAATGAATTTATTCTCAGTGGTTGTCAAATTTTGGGCAGGTATGTGCCCCCACAGCTCCCCCCCATGTGTGACTGCCCCCCGGGTCTGCATTTTGTAGATTTGGAGCACTGGGCCGAGGGGTTTGTGGGTTGATCTATTTACCATCCTTGAGATACCACCCGCCAGCTGGGCTAATTTAATGTTAGCCTTTGTCCGATGTGTGTCCCAAGTCAAATTTTGATTAATGGTCACCCCTAGGTATTCGAATGTCTTGACCCTCTCTAGTCTCAGATTGCCTATGGTTGGATTGGGGCGTGTAGAAATAGGAGGACTAAGAATCATGTATTTTGTTTTTAGCGCATTGATCTACAGTCCCCGGTCGACACAGAAGGCTTCATCCAAGACCCGTTGAATTTCCATCTGGGATTTAGACAGCAGCAGGGTGTCGTCCGCAAACATAATGGCGGGCACCCTGCTGCGGTTAAGCTTTGGAGCATCAATGTCGGCTATCCTGGTCAGGTGGTCGAATACCCCGTTGACAAAAAGGCAGAACAGGGTGGGTGCAAGCATGCAACCCTGCCTCACCCCTCTGTCAACGGGGAATCTTCCAGAGAGCATCCCGTTTCTACCACACCTGACTCGTGCGTAGTTATCTTGGTGTTGGTTTTTCAAGATGTTTAGGATGTCCGGGGGAATACCCATCTCCGCCAGCACAGTTCATAGTCTGGATCTTGGGACCAAATCGAAGGCGGCACGCAGGTCTACAAAGACCGTATGAAGGCTGCCTCCTTCGATTATAGCAGTTTTCCAAAACAAAAGATTGAGTCGGAAAATCTGGCCTGTTGTTGAGATCCTCCTTCGAAAACCAGCCTGGTAGGGGGTAAGAACGGAGAACTCCTCGATCCAGTTTTGGAGGCGATCAAGTATTAGCCTACCAAAATGTTTTTGGGACACATCAATGAGTCTGATGGGCCTGTAGTTGGCCCGAAGCAGAGGCGATCCCTTCTTGAATATGGGGACGATCTCTGCTCCCAGCCAAGTACAGGGCACCTCCATGCCCCTCAAGACGGCGTTGAAGATTGTCAACAGGTAAGGGGCCCAAATCTCCGGTTCCTGCTTGAAGATGTCGCCCGGGAGCCCATCCAGGCCGGCGCCTTTCCAGAGGCCAACCTTAGAATGGCCACCCGTACCTCAGCCTCTGTGAATAGATCCCCCCCAGCTGAGTTCCAGTGGTAGGGAGCACCTCAGTTGGGGCCCCGTCACCGTCTGTGTACAAGGCCTGGACGTGGTTTTGCCAGACCTTGGCTGAAATGTTGGGCTCAATGGTGGGAGAAGGGTCCTCCGACCCGACATTCACCAGGCGCCAGAACTTCCGAGAGTCCCTAGCGGCTAGTGTGGTGGACAGATTCTCCCATTTATCATAGTCCCATTCGGCCTTACAAAGGGTAATCAACCGCTTGTAGTCCTTTCTCCTTTCCTGTATGAGTGTTCTGCTTTTACCTTCCTTGATGCTAGTCAGTAGATCGGTTTTAGCTTTGCGACATGCAGCGTTATACCAGGTGGATCGTTGTGGCTTTCCTCCCCCTGTCCTTCCCATGGAAAAAAGACCTTGTGCCAAGGATTTGATAAGGTCCTCGTGTGCCAACCAGAGTTTTGTGTGCGCATCGCCAGTGTTAGGATGTTCCGTTACTGCGCACACCCTTTCAAATATCGGAATGACACGGGCGTACAGCCCCCGACCTTCTCAGGATTCGCTGCTAACTTTTCCCACCTCACTCGCCGTCTGTTGTTTGCCAAGGACAACCCCATGTCGGGCACATCTGAAACAACCCCCTTTGCTATGTCTGTACCAGGGAGGGAATATTCTAGTTCAAGCGCGTTATGGTAGCTGTCCTCCCTGGGTATTATCCTGAAGTCCTCAATGTGTGACCAGGAAGATAGTTGAACAAAGATGTAATCCAGTCTCGACTCCCTACTCACTTTATTAAATGTACATTTTGGGGGGATATCAGACTTTTTGCGTCCATTACAGGCCCTGATGCCATGATTAAGGGTTAGGGTGGTAATCTGTACTGCAAGGTGTGTCCAAGCTCTGGGGGGGGGGGGGGGGAGCCGAGGGTGGAACTCGCCACAACGCATCCTTCTCCAGTGATATTCCATCTGATAATCCTGGAAGAGGCTCGAAGTGGGAGTTTAAATCACCTCCCACCAGGAAAGGAGTTCCATGGGGGAGATCGCCCAGAAGGGCGGAAAGTTACTCGATGGTGCTCGATTCCCTGGTTACATTCACCGGCCTGGAATAGACATTAACCAGTGCCAATTTACTGGTATTTGTCCATTCCAGAATGACACATTGAATGTCATCCGAAGCCGTGGGGTGGGGTGCTGCTTTACAGCCTAGGTGTGTAGCCACCCAAATTGCGAGGCCCCCAGATGGTCTCCCCTTTCCCCCCAATCTCGCGAATGTGGAAAATACCGCAAAACCTGGGCGGATATGTTCCTCTCGTGCCCAGGTTTCTTGGAACAGGCAAATATCCTTTCTACCCACGAATGAGCGCCACTCCGGACATTCAAGCTTGCTTCCGACACCGGCCACATTCCAAGAAAGTATCTTTAAAAGGTGTGGTCTTGGATTGGATGCGGGACATGCGGGAATCCTCGTGTCTTGCGAACTAACCGGGGGTGTTATGGTTTCAGCCTGGTCCCCTCTAGTGCCTGGCAATTCCCGGCGGATGGACAAGATCTCCATTAACAAGTGTTGGCCTTCCTGATCTTTGTGCTGTTCGCACAAGTCGGGATCCCTGTGGTTCGATCAGTGAGGTCATTAGATGGACTAGCATTACCCCCCTGGTCACCCCTCGATCGCTCATGTCCCACCCCCCGCCACTTCGGGGAATGTCAGTCAATCATATCCAGGCAGCTGAACCTATTATATGTGTTAAACTGGGCAGGCTGTCTGTCTGTGTGACAATAGGATTCTCCACTCGCCCAACCTCCCCGGCCACCTCGCCTAGGCACTGTCTCCCATCCCTCCTCATTGAACAGATCGATCCTAGGTGGATAGAAGAAGGAAAGAGGTAAGGATTGGATAGAAGTCCCCTGATCAGGATGTGGCCAGCCACAAATATAGGATACAGTCCTGGAATCCCTGAAGTTAATAACGGCGCAGACTCCTTTGATTGATTTCCTTGAGTTGCCAACCCAGGGGACTCTTCTTGCCATGAGAACCTCACTCACTATTCCTTGGGGGAGGGGTCGATTTAAAGAAAGCCAATTGACCACCTTGTTCTTAAGAGAGGAGGCCGTTTCGATGGTTTCCGGTTTTAGCTCCGGTATGCCGGCCAATATGACTACATAAGGTCCCGCCTCTGGGGGAAGATTCAGGGGCCTAGGTCTTTGTTTCGTGACTGGGGCTCTTGGATTGGCTAAGGTGTCAGACCCCGGGTGAGCCGGTTTGGGCATACCCTCCGTTAGGTGAGGAACTGCAGGGTGGACAGTGAGCGACTCGTACTGGGTGGGTTTTGGCAGCTGTCTAGCATCCTTCCTTGGTGAAACTAGTGTACCCTTCGTATTCTTAGGCTCATCCCCACCCCTAACAGCCTTTTTCTCAACTTTGAGGGCATCTGCTAGTTGGACCGTTGATTTTTCTATGGTTGATAGCCTAGCCTCGATCTTAATTAGGCGGGCTTCTAGGGGGCTAAGGAGAGACTTTAAGAGCAGCAATCTTGGAAATGGAGATGTCACCCCCTTCCGTCAGGCTAGAATTGAGGTTCACGTGCTCCGTTACCTGCAAGTGTAAATCCACCATGGGTGTCGGTGGAGAATTCAAAGGTAATGTGGGTGCAGATTTACTAATTTCTACTGAGACAGCCTCTAATAGGGGATTAAGCTTGGGAGCTTTAGCCTTGCGACTACCTGTTTTTTTTTTTAAAAAAACCTTTATTTATCGTATGCATAGTGCACAGCGTCTGCCTACAACCACTTCGGGCCGGCCGCTATGACAATCGACAACATTCCAGGCCACCTTACGCTGCGGAAAAGCCAGAAATAAAAACGCTACGTGTATTGGCATCAAACATCAGAAAAAATATTTTGTAATTTTGATGAAGTGTCATACATTCAGACCAGATAGCCGAAAGGGCGAGCCATACGACATGATATCCACTAGAGGAACGGCAATAGTCGGGATACTGGCGTTAGATATTGTAAGCAGGATGCGCAAGCGCAGAATTACATTTCGCACCAGTCAGTGCCCACCCAATCGATATATCACCCAGGATTTATATTCAAACTTGTCCACTATATAGCAGGATTTGAGAGGGTGTATTCTTATAGCATCAATAGAAGGATCCAGTGTCATACAATAAAGCAAAGTCTTACATGGAACAAGTTATGCAGCAGGATACTCGCCCTCAAAGAAGTATAATTGGGAAGTGAAAACAGGATATGTAAGCATTCAGTGGCTATGTACTAGTATCGATGCCCTATCCATAGAATCAATAAACAGTGCGAAAAACATGAGCACAAAGTGCAAAATCCTTCCCAAAAAGAACACTATCCGACCCCCCATCTGATCTAAGATATATAAGAAATAAGAAAGAGATACAAGAGAAAGAAAAAGAAAAAGGCCATAGAAACAAGAAGAAACGAAAACCAAGCCCTATCCCCCAACCCCCCACCCTGCATACCAGCGGAAGGCTACGGCCTACCCCCCCCCCCATAGGCATGCCTGTCGCCCCAACAAAAGAGCCCCCGAATAAGGGAAAAGGAGGAAGGCCCTCGCACCGGCCCCAATCCCACCCCCTACCCCCCCGCTTCCACCGCGTCCCAGAAAAATATGTAAGCCCACCAAGATGGGAAGCGGGCATCAATTTATGTCCATTTCAACCCCCCCAAGATCACAGTAGTGAGACGAGCCCTGCAGCCCCACCGGGGCCATCTACATAGTACAGTAATCAGTCAGCACTCATCCTTGGGCCGTTCGAACAGATGTAAACAAACTCCCGACCCGATAGTTCCGTAAGCAGATAAGCCTGTGAGAGCCACCCAGGCGCTCAGCAAAGGCAGCAATACAGTGCCGTCACCTCTACTCCAGGTTGCGCTTCCCATCCTCAAAAGTATACGGCATTGTTGTGTGATAAATGGCACAATATTCATGAGAATAGAAAAGTCAGCAGTTGCGCAAATCCGAGCGATGAGTTCATTAGTCACATCATCCATCGCTGGGTGCCCCTGGGAGTCTCCGGTGTCTAAGGAGTGAGCATAGCTACGTGCCAGGTCTAGAATATCCGCATCTGCTCCTCCAGTTCTCATCTCAGGAGCAATGGCCGCCAATGAGTCGTGGATAGTCAGCCCTCGGTGGTTCAGGAAGGAGTGAAAATCGTGGATAGCCAGAAGGACATCTCTCAGTGTGAGCTCCATTTCTGCGCTGCCGGTAGAAGCCGAGCTCATTGTCCCTGGGGACCCCTCGGACGAGATAGAGCACATCATATCAGGTAAGCAGGATACTATTGTTTTGCTAGTAGCGTAGGGGTGGGTTACGGCGGAGCATACCAAAAGCTTTCAATCGTGCTTTAACACCCACCTCCTACGGGCCGTGTCCAGGAGAAGGAACACATCTCGACGCCTGTTACAGCTGATGAGCGATCCCTCCGAGGCCCAGGTCACCCCCGGACAGCCCACAAAGAAAGTCCGTCACGGGCGGAGGGTCTATCTTCGATCCCTGGGACAGCCACTTCCGAGGGAGTCAGCAAAATTAATGCGGCAAGGATCTGGGTTATTGCGCCGTGCATAGCCTGCGTCCGCCCTTCAAATCGACGAGCTGTAATTTTTCGTCCAGATTCACCGGTCCTCTTTGCCAGGCCAAGGCCGCTGTTGATCACCTCCTCGCCGGCCGCGCCACACTCGAGGTCCCGGCTTATCACCGGCTCAGGCCGCGAACTTCGCGACAACGTTCCTCAGCCATCCGGGGCGGCCGCCAGCCCGGAGTTACACGGCCAGGCACCGCACCATCTCAGCTGAATGGGGGTGCGGTTGAAATGCAGGATGGGCGTCAGGATGTTAGGGAAGGCGAGGGCGAGCGGCGGAGCCAGACGCCTAGGCGGCCATCTTAGTCGCCGCCTTGGCTCCTCCTCCGACTACCTGGGTTTTGGGTCGTTCTTTTCCTTTTCGGGATAGCTCCTTCTCTAACTCCCTGTTTTGAGCGAATATATTTTTGGGATTCGCATTATTAACAGTGAAGGGGGGAGCTTGATTGTGTGAGGCTCTGAGGTGGAATAGATGGATGTGGGAGATCATTAAAAGAAATTGAAATGTCTACGTCTGCCAAAGCCGTTACCCCACTATCCCCAGTAGCCCCTGTTCCAAGTGGGATTTGATCAAGTTCTTTGGTTGGAGTCCTTGATTGAGCTATGGGTCCCATGGAAGATCTTCCTACCCACTCGATTTCCTGAGAAATGCGACGTTCCAGAACTGTGATTTCATCTATCAGGAGGGCACCTGCTTTAACAAAGTCATTGTCCAAAGTGCCAGTAGGAGCTCCTCAGGCGAGGGCACTTTTACTCCTAGTTTCTCTGGATGACATGGTCCGTTCACTACAACCACTAGTCTTGTTTGAAAATGCAGGAGAAAAGTCAAGGGGGTTGCCCGGTCCAGTCTCGCCTGTACTCGAACAGCCTCAAACGGCCCGCCCTTTGCCGGGGCTTAGCCCGCGCGCCCGCTAGCGCGCGTCTCGCGATCGCGGAGGGGGGCGTGGTTATATGGGGCAGCTGGGGGCGGGAAGAGACACCAGGTGCACTGTGTTGGTGATACGCGATGAACCCTGGGTCTTGCAGTCCCGGCCCCTACAGCACACGTTAATTGCCCCAAAGTCGGCAATTCCTCCCGGTGTCAGGCTCCGTAGCAATCCGTAAAGGCAAGGAACGTAAGGGAAAGTAAAGCCCAGAGTGCTATGTCCAACGTGAACGGCTGCGAGCGGCAATATTACTAACTTCGATATTAACAAAAATGATATTTCTTACCTTCAGGTCGATATTCTGTCCCTCCGAAAATATTGACTCAATATTTTTGCCTGTCGATATAAAAAATCGATCTTTAGACTGTTTACCTTCTAGCACTACTCATTGTAGATCTGATTCATTATGGTTGAGGTCTAAGAAGTGTTGAGGTCTAAAAAGTGTTTTGTTAGTCTAGTAGCCACTACCTACTCTGAAACCTGCTTATTCTATGTTTTTTAAATAATACCTGCAACTTTATTTTTATTTTTGTGAACCTGATCAAACAGCACCAGGTCCTGTTGTTGTTTTTTCTCCCACTTTCCCCGGAATGTCAGTATAGGGGCCTTCACCCCTCGACCTCCCAGGGAGAAAGTAGGGTAAAATCCTAGGGTAAGTCATGAGAGACATTCTCTCGCTGTTCATTAAGGAGTGCACACACATATGAGTGACACGTGTTTTGCACCTTGAACCACCACGAGCGATTAAAAGTGCGGTGATGTATGGTTACTTGCGTAACAACTAGCAGAAACCTACATATCATTTTTGTGTTTGTTTTCTGTTTTTCTACAGGCTAAATTTGGAGTACTATACCAGTGGGGATAGTGACAAAACATACCCCATATAGTGGTTGTTTTTTATTATATAATTAAAAAGACGGAGCCCCATAGATACATGGTCCTGATGCATGCTACTTACCTGTATGGGACATTGAGCAGAAACATGTTGATCACAATCATCACAGTGAAGGGATAATTAGTTCCCTAGTCACTGCTCATTTCTTTTAATCCCATACAGTTGCCCAATTAATTAAAACTAGTCTTTATGACAACTGTAATGGTTTTTAGATCACGTTCACTACTCACGGGCCTCCACTTTGTTTAGAAGTGCAACCCTGTCATCAGGTGTATGGCCGCCCTCTATCAAACCGAGTTTTTAGAGGGCCAAGACAGCCTATGATGAAGCATGACACCAGGTGGTGTGTGAGGCCAGTCCTACACTTTTTGTGAGATGCCCCCACTAAACACGCATCTCTAGAAACTTGTAGAAATACCGACTAGGGGCAGCCCCATTTGTGTTTACATTCCGTGTTGGAGTCTGACTAGCTCCTAGTGCCCTGTGCCTTTAGTTCCCATCCCTGTTTATACACCAGGGCTAGTGTGTTCGACCTAACTGTAATGTCTCGTAGCCTTTGGTTTTTTCACTGATTTACTAAGTATTTTTTTTATTTCTATTTCCTAACTTCTCTGTAGCATTTGTTTTTTTCAGTGGATTTCTACAGTTTTTTAATGTTATTTCCTAACTATAACCTTAGTTTTTTTTAATGTTTTTACACGTTTTCAATGTTATTTCCTATAAACTTTGGGGGTCATTAGGATGGCGGGCGGATATCCCCCACCAGGCTGGCGGTAGCCAATGCCGGCCTGGCGGGGGCAATGCGCCCGCCATCCTTGCCCTAAAGTCCCCCCGCCAGATTAGGATGGTGGGGGTGCCGCGGCGGGCGGAAAGACCGTTCGCCGCTTTTCCACCCCGGTCGCCTTGCGGCCGGGGCGGAAAAGGCCTAACATGGTGGCGGTGTCTATTAGACACGGCCAGCCATATTAGCATTGCCAAAAACAGATGCCTTTCTGTGGCGGCAAGGCATGCAGTCTTCACTTCGGGGGCCCCCTGCGGGCCCCCAAATTGAAGGACAGGTGGGGGTGTACACGGGGGGTACCTGTGGTACCCCCCAGCATTTGCATTAACAAAGCGGCAGGCACCGCGTGGTGCCTGCCGCTTTGTTAATGCAAATGCATTAATGCATTTTTAGCATTGTGGCGGGCGGTGCTGAGAGCACCGCCCGCCACAATTCTAAACATGCATGATGCCCCACCACTGTGGCGGGCGCATCCTAATCCCCCCCGGTACCCCTGCCCTTATGGCGGGCGGTCCCTAAGATCGATAGGATGGCGTGCGGACTAAGTCCGCCCGCTATCCTAATGACCCCCTTTGTTTTTTGTGTGAATTTCTAAGGTTTTTAAAAAAAATCCTATCTGTAACCCGCACCCTTTTATATTGAATGTGTATGTGGCTGTATAGGTCAGTGTGTGGGTGTGTGAGTGGCTGTATGGGTTTATGAGTGTCAGTGTCAGTGGTTTTGTAGGTGTGTGATTAGATGTGTGAGGGGCTGTATTGGTCAGTGAGTAGATGTGTGAGTGGTTGTAGAGGTTGGTGAGTGGATGTGTTAGTGGATGTATGGGTTGTTGAGTGGGTGTGTGAGAGATTGGGTCTGTGAGTGGGTGTGTGAGGGGTTTTGTGAGTATGTAAGTGGGTAGGAGTGACTATGAGTGTGTGCGTGTTTGTGTGAGTGGCGCCTTGAAACCCTCCGGGTATGTAGTGCGCTATATAAATTCTATGACTTGACTTGACTTGACTGAATGGGTGTATGAGTAGGTGTCTGATTGTCTGTGCGGGTGTGTCAGTAGCTGTGAGTGACTGAGCTAGAAGGGAATCTCACCTGTCCCTTTATCCAACAAGAGTCCAAACTTTTTGCACAAAATGTCTACCTAACTGGAGTACTTTCTACTGCTGAATTACCATGTACTATCTTGTTGGATAAATGTCAAGTGTATATTCTTCACTACAGCATTGTAAAGAACTATGAGGTAATTTCTCCAGTGACCTTGTCTGCATGTAATTTCAACAATGTGATTGTTCTTGCAGGGTCTTAATCTACAAATCTGTGATAACATGAATCCTTGTCAAGAGAACACAAGACTAAATAGAGGTGAATCTCCACCAAATAGAGGTACTTGCTCTTAACTATATGAAGTAAATGCTTCTTTGTTTGGTGGAGATGTCCCCGCATTCCTCTATAGCAGGAAAGCATCACCAAAATTGGCAGGAAACTCGGTCAGGGGCCTTTTGGAAAACTGTCCATTAGTGTTGTAAAAGGAAGGAAGACTTTTGCATACTACTAAGGAAAACAGGACGGGGCCAAATGAGCAGAGCTCGCAGATGATTTTGAGAATTTGCTTACTCAGGGTAAATTAAAGGGAGAAGTATGGACTCTTTATGAATTATACCAGGGGACGGAGGACCCTCTCCCGGGCTGATTTCGGCCTCAGGGACTGCATTCCCCGGGGTCCAGCCTCCTGATCCTGGGTGCCCTTGAGCCCACCCAGTGTGCAAGTTGGGGAACGCAGTGGGAGCGTCAAGGCCTCCTCTGTCCCTGCCAGCTCCTCACCTCCAGTGGAAGCCAGCGTTGCTCCCACATTCAGGGAGCAGCCAAAAATGCTGCTCTCTGTGTATGGGAGCAATTTTTTCATCAGGCAGAAATACAGAAAGCAAGCGGGAGCAGCTTTCCTGCTCCCTCCCCCTGGGAGCAACTATTCTTCTCTGGCCCACTGGGAGCAGCCTTACAGTTTGCTCTCGCTTGGTGGGAGCTGTCAAAGCTTCCGTCAAGTGAAAGCAAACTGCTATCTTCCAAGGTTGGGCACCACGAGAGATAGGGAGTATGCACTGGGGGGGGGGGGGGTGAGGTCCCCAGGGCCATTAATGTTAGGGGAGCACACTGCCCCCCTTCTTTTTTATTTTGAGGGCACTTTAAAGACTACCACTCCCTTTAAAGTTACAGCAAATAACTGTCTGCTGTTATATAACAGCTTCCATCCCCGCCACCTTTGGTACAATCTCCCATACGGGCAGTTCCTCCGCTTAAAGACTTCAAGAGGCAGGCTACTGATCTACAAGACAAACTAAAGAAAGGCAACTATCCTACACGAATCATTGACAGAGCCATGAAGAGGGCACGTAACAAAAATAGGGAAGCACTGCAGGAACCAAGAGTACAGAAGGACCCAGAATAGAGACCAATATGTGTCTCTACTTACAATATCAAATTCAATAAAGTGACAAAAATTGTAAACAAAAAATTGTAGACTCCCGGCAAGCGGAAACTGGGGGTGGGTGTAGTGGGCGTAGCGGGGCTACGCGGAGTGCCACAGAGACTGAACCAATCGCCGCACACTCTGAAAAGCTCTGCCACGCGCCTCCCACCCACCTCCTGCCTGCACTACTTAAGCGTTAAAAAATAACAATTTAAAACACCGTACCTTATTGGCAGCGTCCCCGGGATTCCCTCTTCCTCCATCATGCCTTTTTCTTGAAAACTCGCTTGCACAGGCACCCGCGCATTCCTCATGAGAAACGCGCATGTGCATACGCAGTTTTCGAGAAGTCGCAATGGAGGAAGAGGGAAGACCGGGAAAGTCGCAGATAAGGTAAGGTGTTTTAAATTATTTTTTTAAATCATTTTAATAGTGTGGGCGGGAGGCGGGCGGGAGGCCACCTCCGCTCCGCTGTGAGTGTGCGGAGATTTGCCTGCTCCGCCTTCTTCACGGAACGTGGAACAGGCAAAATTCTGCACATTCCGTGGGCGCCCACCCCTAGCGGAAAACTCAACCTTCCCAAACCAATGTTTGCACACCAAAGGGGAAGGAGCCTGAGGGACATGCTGGTACACACAAAACCCCGACACACCTTAGGAATTGAGGCAGAAAATACCCTCCTAACCCCAGTGAAGGGCCATTATCCTTGTGGTAATTGCAGTACTTGCCACTTGATGAAGAAAAGCAAAAGTATAAAATTCAGGAATGGTACGGAATGGGAGCAGAGGAGATTTACGAACTGCAACAGCAAGAATGTGGTTTATATCATCACTTGCCCATGCGGAATGGAATATGTCGGAATGACAACTTGACCTGTCAAAACATGCACAGGAGAGCACAGGAGCAACGTACATTGCAAAAGAAGCACTATGAAAATGGCTACCCACTACTTGACAACCCAACACACAATGAAAGATCTACATTGGACCATTATCGAACAACTGAACAGTGAATATGGTCATCTCGAGAAGGAACAGCGGTGAGTGTTCCACGGGGACACAAATTACAGGTCTGAACGACAACATCCCCTGGGGACTAATTAGCTGATTTGTATCTCCCCGTGACTTTTGTCACTACCTGTGGGAAGAGAAAAACTACAGCAAATACACTGCATAGAAACTCTTGAAATGACTGGGCGAATCCTTATGTTAACCAACTTTCTATTAAACACTTTGGGCCAGCAGGAAAACACCCCTGAAATAATGTGGCTTGTACATTACCCTGTGGAACTTAATGTCCTGCCACACTTGTTTCCACTCCTATTCACTTATGCCATCATGAGCTCACCCTTCAGTAAAGAGGTGTCATTACCACTGTTTGTCCTCTACATAAAAATCTTTTGAGGCAACTGGGCATAAACCAGGTTTTGTTAACGCACCGGTTTTTAAGAAACACTTGGGGCCGACATAAAAACCTCAACAATGTCGCCATGAGGGGTCTCATAGAAACATGGGAAGTCATTACCTTGCCACAAGTCTTGCCACTCTTATATTTATTTGTTTATGCCGTCATGAGCTCACCCCTCTACTGTGAGGTGCCAATAGCCCCATTTTTTTGTTGTACATATTAGGAAACATGAGAAAAGAAAAAACACTTCGGAGTAACCTGCATGTCTAGCTGCACACTCCCTTGGTACAATGTCTACCATTTACACAATTACAAGTACCATTAGTAAATACTTACCCAGACCTGGTTTACTTTATTTTTAATATTATTATTTTAATCTTTTTTTCATTCTACGCTCATACAACAAGAAGCTTTTTCAGGTGAGCACTCCAGTCTATTAAGCTCTGTATACGCTATCCGGCTGGTCCACTTTTTTATGCTCGGATAGTTTTAAGAGTTAAGAAGAGGTAGTGTCCTTTTAGTTAGCCCATTAGTCTTTCTCACTGCTAGGGCTATACAACAGGCACCCTCGAGCAACAGGAAGTGAGGAACAAACACCCTTGAGCAACAGGAAGTGAGGAAAAAACACATTCAGCTAGAGGTGCCATTCTAGGTCACCATCTTGGATTTTCTGACGGTCTAGTGTTTGTACCAATTAGTGCGTTTTTTTGGTGGCAAAACTACCAATTATGCTTAGAATTTAAAGGCACTGCCCACACTGGCTCAAGGTTCCATGGTGCTGCGTAGAGGCAGTGTCCTGGTGAGGAGGTAACCTTGATATTGTAAGAACGGCACAGCCGGTTAGCAAAAGTGAAACGCTGCTCAATTCGGAAGGATCTCAATACCAACAGTTTTTCTTTTTCCTTTTACAATTTCTTTTAACAGTGTGTGACTATACGTACCCCTTCCCTCCCGTTTTGAAGGCTCATGGGGCATTATCTGGGCGATATAACAGTACATGAACAGCCTAAATTTTGGAGGCTTTATTATCTGTCACTTAGCAGTTTGTTGAAGGAGAGATACATTTAACAGATACTCTCAGTTATACTTATCATATGGTCCTTAGATATAGAGTGTGTGTTTTGTTGGAGTATGTTTTTGTATTGTCTCATCTCGCTGGCCTTAACACAGCACTGATTATCAATTTTAATGGATAAAGATAAGAAAAACATATTACAGAAATATATCACTTTTCTTTACAGGTCAACGCCACATATGGTGCTGTTTGGATGTGTGATGTTATTTTAACTCTGTTTTTATTCTTCCAGAACCCATTCAGCAATATATCTACTGGGGTATAGTATACTGTGCATGTTAAATCTATGAGTAGAAGGAATCTCTTCTAGGTCCTGATGAGAAGCCAGGGGAGGGCTTCGAAACATGTCGACATAGGAGACACTGCTCATTAAAGCATAATATCTCCATCTCATTCCCCACTTTTAACAATACCAGCTAAAAGGAAAATTAAAATGTATTTTTTCCACCGAGCCAGGTATTTTTCAATTTCTCACCATTCACCATTTACTCACTTCTGACCCTTACACTCACACTCCTACACCACACATTGGGCCCCATTAGGATGACGGGCGGATTGCCCCCGCCAGCCTGGCGGGGGCAATCCGCCCGCTATCCTTGCTGCAAAGACCCCCGCCATATTAACATGGCTGGGGGGTCCGCGGCGGACGGAAAGACCGTCCGCCGCTTTTTCTCCCCGGTCGCCTTGCGACTGGGGCGGAGAAGGGTTTATACGGTGGCGGTGTCTATCAGACACCGCCATCCATATTAGGATGCGCAATTTTCAATGCCTTTCCGTGGCGGCAATGCCTCCACGGAAAGGCATGCAGAGTCTGCTCTGGGGGCCCGTTGCGGGCCCCCAAGGACTCTGGGGGGTGCACATGTGGGGTACCTATGGTGCCCCCAGCAGTTCCATGCATGCCATGTTGTGCATGGAAGTGCACTGCATGCCTTCCTACTATTGTGGCGGGCGGTGCTGAGTGCACCGCCCGCCACAATGGTAGGAATGCTGGATGCGCCCGCCACTGTGGTGGGCGCATTCTAATGCCATGCACGGGACTCCCGCCCTTATGGTGGGCGATCCCTAGTACTGTGAGGATGGCGGGCGGGCAAAGTCCGCCCACCATCCTAATTTGGGCCATAGTATTGTTTTTCATAACCAATGCTCCCGCGTAGTCGTAGGTCGCAGCACGCCCCATCCCGCAGCAAGCGGGAAGACTCAGATGATGAAGCATGCCACCAAGGGTCCTTTTGGTGGGTGAGGGGTATTTAAACAAAGCTGTGTGCTTTCCACCATTGTAGGAGACACACGTAGTCTGGAGGAACACTTTTATACTTCCTTTGTTTTTTGACAATATAACTTGAAGAGGACATATCCACCTCTTCTGCTCTTTTGAGCATTACCTCTTCACTCCCTTCTTGTGTTACTTTGACCTTTCAGAGGTTGTCAGTCAGGTTTTGGCTAGACTGGAGGATTTCAGTGCTGCCTACCTGGATGACAGTGCAGTGTTCAGTGCCAGTTGGGAGGAACATCTGCGCCACCGCTGGGAAGTGTTGAAGGCTCTGCAGAGGGTAGGGCTCACGATCAAGGCGAGTAAGAGCCATATAGGGCAGGGTCCTGTGGTGTACTTGGGATGCCAGATGAGGAGCAGCCAGGTGGTGCCCCTACGGCCCAAGTTTTTTTTCTCTTTTATTAAAGCAAAGAGCAAGCTTCAGATATGGGCAAATCTCAACATACATAAACAATTCATGTCGAAGACATGACAATTACCAGGCATTATAACGCGCAATACACACTTACATGTTAGGCAGTTTCGCACACCCCTCAGTGGAATACGTCACTGAGCACTCCCAGGATAGCCTCTATCTCACACCTCATGAGTCCCATCACAGACCTCTGAACAATGTTTGACGCCCCCATATGTTCTCCCACTTGTACGGGCATCCACAACTTTGATAGACCACCTTCTCTGCATTATGACACCAGTCCATATCGCAAAGAATGCCGAATGCAGCTGTCGATATCTAAGAAATTCACCTACCTTCATTTGGAAGCCCTCCTGCAAGCTATCAAATGTCACCATTTTACCACATATCCAGATGTTACCTAGCACATCAATACCTATCAGGCTCCACTTCTGGAAACCCTGCAGTCTTTGCACCTCTTTCAGAAAGTCTCCCTCCCAAAGTGGGGTCTGTTCAGTGAGTTGCCACTCCCACCCGTCATTTTAGTTGATTTATGCCAAATGTGGATGACCATCTTCGTTTGTGGTGGCAAATGTACAGAGCACCTACCCCTGCGGTACAGTTCCCCCAAGTGAGTGCGCTCGTCCAGGACCAGTCTGTCCACCCTATATGCGTGTTCCTCAAGTGGGGAAAAACCGAGCCGTTAACCCTGATAAGATGAGTGGGCCTGTAGTATTTCCTACTATCCAGGACTGCCAGCCCCCTTCGTACACCCCACTCTGTGACTTCTTGAGCCCAATCCTGGGACAGCCCTCCTCCCCATAGCAACTTGCGTAGCTCAGACTCTACCTTTGGGAAGAATGAATCCTGAATGCGATAAGGAGTATTTTGGATGGCGTAAAGTAAACGTGGGAGGGCCTTCATCTTGAAGAGGATTGCCCTTCCCATATTGGGAGGCCCCTTCAGTGCATCGCATCATCTCGTAATCTGGTAAGATGCACCTGTAGCTTCAATTGTGTAAACTCTGCCTCCGTCTTGGTAATCCAGATGCCCAAGTACTTAAACTTATCTTGCAGCATTATCTCCAAACATGCCGACATCAGAACCGGAGGATACCCGGCTAGAGAAAAAAACAATGACTTGTCCCAGTTGATACGAGTAGTAACCAAAATACTGTATTATATGAATGAGCCTATGAAATGTTTGTCAGGGCAGGTGCACGTAGAGAAGGATATTTTCTGCATACAGTGATATGCGCTCCTCCCAGGCCCCCTAAATCGATGCCCCTCACTACCGGGTCTCTTCTGATCCACGCCGCTAATGGTTCTAGTACCAACGCAAATAACATCGGAGACAGAGGACACCCCTGGTGCATCCCCCTGTGCCACACAAAGGCTCTGGAGATGACCCCGTTAACCCAGACTCAAGCCATTGGGGAAGTATATAACAATCGGATCCACTTTTGCAACTAAAGGCCAATGCCCACCTTCTCCAGCACAGTAAAAAGGTATGATCATTTGATGCTTTCGAATGCCATCCTTGCATCTAATGAAAGGAGAGCGGCTGGGACACCTGGCTGCATTTGAGTCATGTGCATGACTCCATACAAGCCTCTCAAATTAAGCCTTGTGCTCCTATGAGGCATAAAGCCGGATTGATCTGGGTGTATCAAAGATTGCATGACCGGGCCCAACCAGTTTGCGATAATCTTGGCTAGAACCTTGGCTTTGGAAATTTAAGAGGGAGATAGGTCTATAAGAGCTGCAAAAGGTCATGTGGTTTCCCCTTCTTAAGGAGAACTACTATAGTCGCCATTCTTGTGTCTTCTGGGAGTAGGCCCACGTCTAGCGCTTCCCTAAACATGTTGAGTATGTAAAGGGCTAGCTTGCTCACCACACATTTAAACATCTCAGTGGGAAGCCCATTCGGTCCCGCCGCTTTCCTGGACTGCAAGTCTCTCATGGCGTTTTCCACTTCTTCCAGATGGAAGTCAGAGTCTAGCGCTTCCTTGTCCTCCGGCCCAAGATTTGGTAGAGAAATGTCACGTAGGAATTCAGTACAGTCTGACTCCTCCATGTGTATTGAGACTGGTAAATGTTTTTGTAATACTTGGCGAAGAGATCTGTCAGTGCTGCCCCAGTACCTCACTGGGTCCCCTCTATGGACCGAATCTCGGAAACCAAATTGCGACTCCTGTCCCTTCGTTCCAGCCATGCAATCAGTTTGTTGGTTTTATCACCCAGGTCATACACTCTACGCTGTGTGGCGATTGTGAGAGCCCGAGCCCCGTTTTCTGTCACGTACCAAAGGGGCTTTTCTTGAAGTTTGAGAAAATGCTTGAGCCCACTGATATCCCCAGAATCCGCAGTTACTGGGCACTCTAAGGCGAGTATCTCACGCTTGAGTTTTTCGCACTGGACACATTTTTTTCTTTAAGTTGAGCACCACCCACCGCCTGTACAAAATCCCTCACCACCACATTGTATGCTTCCCAGAGGATACCGGCGGAGCCAACAGAACCGACATTTTCGGCAAAGTATAGGTCTGTGTGTTCCACAAATTTCTCCCAAATTCCTGATCCCGAAACATAAAGGGATCCAATCTCAGAGGAAGGGACCAGTCGCGAACTCGCCCGTGTAGCTGCACCACCACCGGCGAGTGGTCTGATATCCCTTGCGCCTTATGGCACCCACACTGAAAAATACCCACTGAGGTAGTATGTGTAAAAATATAGTCCAGCCATGCCCCACTGCCATGTGCCGCAGAAAAATTTGTGTATTGTCTCGACACGCGCGCGCGCAGCGGGAGCGCCGATTGAGCGCCGAAGGTGCGCCAAAGGTAAGCCCGTCTGCGCCCGTCCGTGCCTGGACCGCGCCCAGTGCCAGGACCCCTGGACACGGCAGACCCCAGCCCACCCGCCGGACGTACGACGCCGCCGCCCTCAACGCACTCAACACCGGCCGAATACCGGGATGCTACCGAGCCACCCCGAGACGAACCCACGGACCCTTCAGCGGCCACGCCTGCTAGTTCACCTGCATCCGGACCTGCACTACACCAGCACCCACCAAGCCGAACAACAGCAGCAACCACCTGAAGTGCATCCTCCTCAACACCCGCTCCATCCACAGACACGCCATCGAACTCTGGAACCTCCTCGACACCACAGCTCCTGACGTCGCCTTCCTCACGGAAACCTGGATGAACGACTCCTCAGCGCCCGACATCGCCATCGCCATCCCAGAGGGCTACAAGATCACCCGAAGAGACCGCGACAACCACACTGGAGGAGGCATCACCATCATCTACAGGGACACCATCCGCATCAAGACCAACACCGACGACACCCTGACAACCGCCGAACACCTGCACTTCCAGATCCACACGGACCCCAAAACCACCCTCAGAGGCACCCTGATCTACCGACCCCCGGGACCACGCACACAATTCAGCGAGGACATCGCCGACTTCATCAGCCCGCATGCCCTGCCCTCCGCCGACTACATCCTCCTGGGGGACATCAGCATCCACCTGGAGAACAACAACGACCGCAACACCATCACCCTGCTCGACAACAGAATTCTGAAGGCTTTTAATCAGTTGCGCTCTGGGTGCACTGCCTGTTTATACGCACACCAGTAAGGAATAGTACTTTGGACAGGTGCAAAACGGCAAGTGGAGAAACCTTGAACCACTCAATAGAGTAGACAGAACTACCCCTACATGAACAAACTTGGCTGCCGATGCACTCAGGACGGTGTATACACTGTTAAGTAACAATATACAGAAAAGGAAGATAGTGTACAAAATGACAGAAGTATCATAACAAAGGCTCTCATGAAGAGTGAATCTTGGAGTCTTTAATGTAGCAAACAGCCAGCCGACACGTGTTTCATCGCACTCGCGATTCCTCAGGGCTAGATGGCTGTGTTCGGATCAGGAAGGTCGCTCAGCTGGTGATAATTCCAACCCAGCCAGGCCCTTGACCGTCGAAACTTCGTATGAGTCTGTATTGAGAAGTCAATTAATTGCTGATTTGATTTCAAAGTTTGAGGCTGAAGATCCACAGTGTGGTATTTTTCAATTATTGCCCACGGCGAACAAGGTTTTGTTCTATTTGCTGCCGAAATCTTACTGACGCCGTGTGTGGCTCAGAAGTAAGTTAAACTCCAATCTTGTTACAGCATAGACGTGGCGTGTAGCGCGTCCGGACCCCAGGCAGTGTTCCTGTCACCCTGCTCGACAACCTCGTCACCCTCGGTCTCAAGCAGCTGGTGTCCACCCCCACCCACCTAGCCGGACACACACTCGACGCAGTCTTCTCATCCTGCAAAGACATCGTCTTCAGCCACGCCACCGGACTCCACTGGACGGACCACAGCTGCGTCCACTTCACCTTCAAAAGAACGACGATCCACCACCACCAGCAACAGGTTGCTCGAAGAAGCTGGAACAAGATCACAGCCGACCAGCTCGCCGCTTCCCTGAGCCAGCACCCTCCCGCCAGCTCAGCGAACCCCAGCCAGGCCGCCGACAACCTCACGAAGTGGATCAGCAACTGCGCGGACGAACTCGCCCCACTGAGGACCCCGCCCAGCAGACCCGGCAGCAAGAAGGCCCCATGGTTCACCGACGAACTCAAGAGCTCCAAGAAGAACTGCCGAGCCCTCGAGAAAGCCTGGAGAAGTGAACCAACACCGGACAACATGACCACCCTCAAGCTTGCCACCCGGAAGCACCACCAACTGATCCGCGCCACCAAGAAAACTGCATTCAAGGACCGGCTGGACAACAACGCACACAACTGCAAGGAACTCTTCAACATCGTGAAAGAGCTCTCCAACCCCAATGCCGGCAACAACGACATCACCCCATCGCAAGACCTCTGCAACTCCCTCGCCTCCTACTTCCACAACAAGATCGCGGACATACACAACAGCTTCAGCACTCAACGGATGCACGCCACGACCGAACCACCGCCCCCCACCACCACCCTCCGCGCCTGGACTCTGATCAGCACCGAAGACACCGTCCGCATGATGAACTCCATCCACTCCGGATCTCCCACCGACCCCTGCCCTCACCACGTCTTCAACAAGGCCGACGCTGTCATCGCACCCCACCTGCGGGACATCATCAACACCTCCTTCGACACCGCCACCTTCCCGGAGAGCTGGAAGCATGCCGAACTCAGCGCCCTACTCAAGAAACCTACAGCGGACCCCACCGAACTCAAGAACTACCGCCCCATCTCGCTCCTCCTGTTTCCAGCCAAAGTCATCGAGAAGACCGTCAACAAGCAGCTGGCCGCCTTCCTCGAGACAAACGGATCCCTCGACCCCTCACAGTCTGGCTTCCGAGCCAACCACAGCACCGAGACCGCCCTCATCGCGGCCACCGATGACATCCGAGCCCTGATGGACAACGGAGAAACAGCGGCCCTCATCCTCCTAGACCTCTCCGCGGCCTTCGACACTGTCTGCCACCGCACCCTAGTGCAGCGCCTCAGCAACGTCAGAATCCAGGAGAGGGCACTGGAGTGGATCATCTCCTTCCTCGACGGAAGAACACAGAGAGTCCGACTACCACCGTACAAGTCAGAGGCCACCGAAGTCATCTGCGGCGTCCCTCAAGGATCCTCGCTGAGCCCCACCCTCTTCAACGTCTACATGAGCCCCCTCGCGGCCATCGCACGCCAGCACAACCTCAACATCATCTCCTATGCCGACGACACCCAGCTGATCCTCTCCCTGACCAACGACCCCGCCGCCGCCAGAGTCGACCTTCACGAAGGGATGAAACACGTAGCCGAGTGGATGACGACCAGCCGCCTGAAACTGAACTCAGACAAGACGGAGGTCCTCATCCTGGGCTCCTCGCCCTCCGCCTGGGATGACTCCTGGTGGCCCCCCGCCCTGGGCACGGAACCTGGGCATCATCCTGGACTCCTCCACTACAGTGCAGTGAGCTAAAAAACGGTGATGGATCAAGCCCTGATCTGTTGACTGGGTATGAGTGTTCTGTTTAATTCAGATACTCTGTCCATCACCACCCCCTTTTCTGAATCGTTTTGTCCACCATAAGCGTGGAAGGGTATACTCAGATGTGAGTCCCTTGCTCATTGCACCATCAGGATTCAAGCAAGTCGGGCCGAAGACTGCTGTAATGCCAGAAATCGGTCCCCGGAAGCTTATTTCCTTCCCAGTTTAAGAATTGACTTGGCAGTTTAGTCTGCCCTGTTCCCATGATGCACTGGGCCAGGGACAAACTGATTTGCATATAGCCAGGTTCTGAGCTGGGATGGTGCAGTGAGCTAAAAAACGGTGATGGATCAAGCCCTGATCTGTTGACTGGGTATGAGGTTCTGTTTAATTCAGATACTCTGTCCATCACCACCCCTTTTTCTGAATCGTTTTGTCCACCATAAGCGTGGAAGGGTATACTCAGATGTGAGTCCCTTGCTCATTGCACCATCAGGATTCAAGCAAGTCGGGCCGAAGACGGCTGTAATGCCAGAAACCGGTCCCCGGAAGCTTGTTTCCTTCCCAGTTTAAGAATTGGCTTGGTAGTTTGGTCTGCCCTGTTCCCATGATGCACGGGGCCAGGGACAGAGTAATTTGCATGTAGCCAGGTTCTGAGCTGGGATGGTGCAGTGAGCTAAATAACGGTGATGGATCAAGCCCTGATCGTTGGACTGGGTAAGAGTGGTCTGCTTAATTCAGACACTCTGTTCATCACCACCCCCTTTTCTGAATCGTTTTTGGCCACTATACATGTGGCAGGGTATACTCAGACATGAGTCCCTTGCTCACTGCACCATCAGGATTCAAGCAAGCCGGGCCGACGACGGCTGAAATGCCAGAGACCGGTCCCCGGAAGCTTGTCTCCTTTCTGGTGAAGAATTGGCTTGGTAGTTTAGTCTGCCCTGTTCCCATGATGCACTGGGCCAGGGACAGACTGATTTGCATATAGCCAGGTTCTGAGCTGGGATGGTGCAGTGAGCTAAATAACGGTGATGGATCAAGCCCTGATCTTTGGACTGGGTAAGAGTGGTCTGCTTAATTCAGACACTCTGTTCATCACCACCCCCTTTTCTGAATTGTTTTTGGCCACTATAGATGTGGCAGGGTATACTCAGACATGAGTCCCTTGCTCACTGCACCATCAGGATTCAAGCAAGCCGGGCCGACGACGGCTGAAATGCCAGAAACCGGTCCCCGGAAGCTTGTCTCCTTTCTGGTGAAGAATTGGCTTGGTAGTTTAGTCTGCCCTGTTCCCATGATGCACTGGGCCAGGGACAGACTGATTTGCATATAGCCAGGTTCTGAGCTGGGATGGTGCAGTGAGGTAAATAACGCTGATGGATCAAGCCCTGATCTTTGGACTGGGTAAGAGTGGTCTGCTTAATTCAGACACTCTGTTCATCACCACCCCCTTTTCTGAATCGTTTTTGGCCACTATAGATGTGGCAGGGTATACTCAGACATGAGTCCCTTGCTCACTGCACCATCAGGATTCAAGCAAGCCGGGCCGACGACGGCTGAAATGCCAGAAACCGGTCCCCGGAAGCTTGTCTCCTTTCTGGTGAAGAATTGGCTAGGTAGTTTAGTCTGCCCTGTTCCCATGATGCACTGGGCCAGGGACAGACTGATTTGCATATAGCCAGGTTCTGAGCTGGGATGGTGCAGTGAGCTAAATAACGGTGATGGATCAAGCCCTGATCTTTGGACTGGGTAAGAGTGGTCTGCTTAATTCAGACACTCTGTTCATCACCACCCCCTTTTCTGAATCGTTTTTGGCCACTATAGATGTGGCAGGGTATACTCAGACATGTGTCCCTTGCTCACTGCACCATCAGGATTCAAGCAAGCCGGGCCGACGACGGCTGAAATGCCAGAAACCGGTCCCCGGAAGCTTGTCTCCTTTCTGGTGAAGAATTGGCTTGGTAGTTTAGTCTGCCCTGTTCCCATGATGCACTGGGCCAGGGACAGACTGATTTGCATATAGCCAGGTTCTGAGCTGGGATGGTGCAGTGAGCTAAATAACGGTGATGGATCAAGCCCTGATCTTTGGACTGGGTAAGAGTGGTCTGCTTAATTCAGACACTCTGTTCATCACCACCCCCTTTTCTGAATAGCTGACGTGGTACAGCATATTTGTCCAGTTTATTCTCTTGCCCTGCTACAGCCACTGGCCTCTGCACTTCTAGAGGGAACCTGGGTGGACGGACATGCAGAGGAAGTTGCCGCTCCCCACACCCAATGGAGCCTCATCGCCTGACTTCGGCACACTCGCTGACCACTGCGATCACTGCATCTCAACTAAAACCACTGTTCCACCCTCTGCTGATGGCATTAGCTCACCCCAAGCACTGGTCCCATGTCTTCACCGGTGAAGTCGGAGGTCTGTAGGGGCTCCAGCACCCCCTACAACGGCCAAGGATAGTCCCCAGTCTCTCACTCTATGCCCAGGCTCATCTCAGCGTAGTCTTGTAGGCACGAGTAGGCTAACCGCAATGAATGGCACGTTGTGAGACTCCAGTTGCTGCCAATGTTCAATCTGCACGGCCCCAGGAGCCTCGCTCCAGATATAAGAGTCAACTGCCGGCCCCACTCAGCTGGTCCTAATGAGGCAACTCCCGGGCTGACCCACCAGGCGCAGACCATCCAGACGTGCCCCCAGCACTGGCACAGTGTCATCAGCAGGCGTAAAAAGGGAAGGGGGGCCTTCTTACTCAGGGTGAGTCCCTCCGCCGATCACTCCAAACCCGGCTGCTGAAATGCGAGCCGCGCCAGTACACCACAGAAACCTGACACCTAGAGGGCTCACCCAAATAGGTGTCGGGTCATGGGGAGCTCAATGCCGGTAGTCCTCCAGTTGCCCGGCCTCCAGGATCTGCCGCACCGGCACACAAGCCAGCACAAGCTGCAGGCCCCACGCAGAGGACCTCGATTGCCAGAGATCCCGGGCCGCGAGCTCCAGGTGCAGGCTGTACACATACGTGACTCTGCCCCTTAGCATTCCGGAGCTCATCACTGTGTGCCGGACAGACCCTTCGGCACCACGTACGAGCTGCCACACCGTCCGGGGTCAGAGACACCTCCCCCGCCTCAGGATGGTGTCATGAAAACAGCGCCGGCTGTCTCCTCCCTCCAGCTACCGGAACAATGATGGATATTGCGGGCCATCTTGGCCGACGCCAGCCCCCTACAGCCCAAGATTGATACCATTCTGGCTTGGGAACCCCCAAAGACCCAGACAGAGATGAGAGCCTTTTTAGCACTGACCGGGTATTACAGAAGATTTGCCAAGGCATATGGCACCATTGCTGCCCCCTTGACAGAGCTGACTTCCAGGAAGCAGCCCAGGAAGGTGAACTGCTGACACCTGCCAGAAGGCTTATGATGCCCTGAAATCTGCCATGTGCACAGCACCCATGCTTCAGTCACCCAACTTCTTAAGGGAATTCATTGTCCAGACAGATGCTTCAGAGCATGGTGTGGGGGCTGTGCTCTCACAGCTAAATGAGGAGGGCCTAGACCAACGTGTAGCCTTCATTAGTAGGAGGCTACTTCCACAGGAACAGAGGTGGAGTGCGATTGAGCGTGAGGCATTTACTGTGGTCTTGGCGCTGAAGAAGCTGAGGCCCTACTTGTTTGGTACTCACTTCTGGGGTCAGACTGACCACAGGCCCCTCAGATGGTTGATGCAAATGAGGGGTGAGAATCCAAAGCTGTTGAGGTGGTCCATATCCCTACAGGGGATATACTTCACAGTGGAACACTGGCCTGGTACAGAACAGGACAATGCTGATGGTCTGTCCAGATTTTTCCGCCTTAGTGAAGAGAACTCCCAAGAGGGTGGGTAGTTCTCCCCACATTTCAGCTTAAGGGGACACGTGTTAGACCTGGAACCATTGGTGTGAGTCTCCCCAGCATTTTTTTGCCGTTACTTTCTGTATTTTTGCTGTGTGTTGGACTCCTTTTTGCTTTACTAGATGCTTTGGGCACTGCTGTTCAGTGTCAAAGTGCAAGTGCTCCCTTTGTAAATTGTTTTTATGGATTGGTGTTTCCACGGTCGGCTGATTTGATTTCTTAGTCAGTCCCTAGTGCAGTGCACTGTCTGTGCCCAGGGCCTGTAAATCAAATGCTGTTAGTGGGCTGCAGCACTGATTGTGCCACCCAGAGAAGCAGCCTGTAAATGTAACTCTGGTCTGCCATTGCAGAGCCTGTGTGCAGTCTAGTACTGCCAAGTTGACTTGGCAAGTGTACCCACTTGCCAGGCCCTAACCTTCCCTTTTCTTTCATGTTAGTCACCCCTAAGGTAGGCCCAAGGTACCACTGTGGGCAAGGTGCAGTGTATGTGAAAGGTAGGACATGCCCTAGTGTGTGTGGCATGTCCTGATAGTGAATTACTGCCAATTTAGTTTTTCACTATTACAAGGCTACCTGTTCCCCTAGGATAGAATGGGGAATTTTCTTATAACAACTAATTAACATAACTATCCCTGGGAACAAGGTAGGAAAATAAAGTTTAGTATGCCTGAACTCACAATGTTAAAATGCATCTTTTAGTGAGGGTGATTTTTACATTCTGTGTTTGAAAAAAAACACTTTTAGAAAGTAGGTATTTTCTTGCTTAGCCATCCAGTTTGCCTCTGCTAGGTTTGAGTATTGCATATCTGACTTTTGGATGACAGGAGCTTCAGAGGAGCATTGGCTCCAGAGAGCCTGATAAGTCAGGGCTGGGCTGAATAGACCTGGGCTGCATTTTGAGTAGGGGAGGAACTTTCCTTTCACCTGAATGGGCCTGGTCTGCCAAGGACAATGCTGTCTCCACCTCCTGCCAGGAAGCTGCACCAGAGAGGACAGAACTGGTTTTGACCAAGCCCAGGGCTTCTCTGCCATAAGAGAACAAAGGATTTTGTAGTATAAATATTGGGGCCCAGTCCCCAGATCTTTAGATCACTTCTGGGAATCAAGAGGAACCTTTGCCAAGGAGAAGAGCTGGAGAAGATGAGGAGGAATACTGGCCCTGTGCTTTTTGCTTTCTGGGGTTGGCCTGCAGTTGCTACTTGCTGCCAAGGAAAGGAGAAAGGACTTTGCTGTTTGTTGTGTCCCCTGCTTGAAGAAGATCTCCAACGGCTTGAAACTGAGCTTGCCTCCTGTTCTGAAGTCTCAGGGACACAAAGACTTCACCACCAGCTCACCTGAACTTCCTTGCTGGAAGTTCTGACCTGCACAGATGTGCCTGCTGTTGTTCTGGACCTCTAGAGACTGTTTTCTGCTGGGAGCTTGAAAAATCAATGCAACACCGAGAAGAGTGACACATCCGTACCTGTTTCCAACGCATCCCCGAAGAAACCGTTGCAGAGCCTGCCGCGGCTCGAAAACTCGCTGCACACCGCATCAAGTGCAACGATCTCCGTGATCACTGCACCAAATCCGATGCAAGCCCTGCTGTGCAGCTGCAAGAACCAATGCTTCGTCTCGTCACGGATCGTTACATCGCATTGAGGCACTAATTCTGTTGCTTCTTTGGGGGACGCAGTAAGAAACCGACGCATCACCTCCCCACACAGTAAGAAACCGGCGCATTGCCTCCTCTCCGGCAAGGAGCCGACGCATCACCTCCCCAGTGCAGCAGTAAGGAACCAACGCATCACCTCTCCCTGAGCAAGCAACCGACACATCACCTTCTCTGAGTGTAAGGAACCGACGCATCACCTTCCCTGCAGCCAGTTTTGTTTGTTTGCGTGGCGCATCCAAAGTACTTTGTGTGAAAAGTGTTAGCCTTCCAGGCTAAAATGGGCACTGCCCCGGAGTTCATTTGCTCCGCCATCAAGCCCTATACGCCAGGTAGAGAGCTTCGATCCACCCACCAGGCCCTGCTAACTACCCCCCGTTTCAGAAAGAAAAAGGCGGGCGGAACAAAATTTGCAGTTCTCGCTCCTGCGTTCTGGAATTCCCTTCCGACGGAACTCCGCATGACATCCTCTTACATCGAGTTCCGGAAAGGTCTCAAAACTCTGCTCTTCTCCCGAGCCTACAAGGTCTAGACTCCCTCCGCTCCTGCTGTCTCCTCGCAACCCAAAAGCGCCAAGAAACCGCGTGGTAGAAGTGCGCTATACAAATGTTTTTAAATTCAAATTTTAAATTCAAAATATGCAATTTGTTTTGAACTGAACTATTTCTACCATCTAAAAGTCACATTTTTATTACTGTATTGTGCAATTTTGTCATTTTGGGTCTGGTTTGGTTTAGATAAAGATTACTTGTTTTTCTAAACTGGTGTGGTGTCCATTTGTAGTGTTTTCACTGTATTACTGTATGTGTTAATACATGCTTTACACACTGCCTCTGAGATAAGCCTGTCTGCTCCTGCCAAGCTACCATGGGGGTGAGCAGGGATTATTTTAGAAGTGTATCCCCCTTACCCTGACTAGAAGCAAGGGTCCCTGTTTGGACAAAGGTACCTACCTCTGCCAAGTTGAGACCCTCATTTCTAACACTAAGGTACTATCAAATCTAAGTTAGCATACTGTGTGCACTACTAACGAGTGAATCTATTTCTAACATAGATTATGTAAGTGGTTGTGTGACTGTGTGTATCTGTGTGTGAGTAGGTGTGTGAGTGATTGTTTTGGTGTGTGAGTGGGTGTGTGAGTAGCTCTATTGGTGAGTGAGTGGGTGTGTCAGTGGCTGTATGGGTGAGTGATTGGCAGTGAGTGTCTGCTTGGGTGCGTGAGTGGGTTTGTGCATGGCTGTATGAACGTCTGAGTGGCTGTGTGATGTGACTGTATGGGTGTGTGACTGGGTCTGTAAGTGGCTGTATAGGTGAGTGAGTGGCTCTTTGAGTGGGTGATTAGTTAACTGAGTGGGTGCGGGATCGGCTATATTGGAAAGTGACTGTATGAGTGGCTGTATGGGTGAGTGAGTAGACGTGTGAGGATTGCATGGATGTGTGAATCAGTTTCTTAGAACATAAAGCTTTTACATAATTTGAACCTTTTCTTGATAAGATTCAATGTAATTAACTAAACAGCTGTATATAAAATTTGACATGGAATTTAACAGATTAAGAGTTTCTGTATTTGTTGGGGAGATAAATACTGTACTAGCACTTTATCTCAGTCATGTCATCAGGAGTCTGAATCTTTGCACCTTTTCCTCCTCTTTTGTAGTGCTTACACAAAATCTCACAAGAAGTGGATTAAATCGGGTTCTCTTCTCGTCTCGTCTCATTGGAATCAGACAGTGCAAAATTGCATTGAGGATTTTGTTGTCTGATATAAACAAAATGATTTTTATTAGTGTGGCTATTTGCCGCTTGGATTATACATAAGAACATTTTAGAATCTAATGTTGGTTTTCTACCTAATGCGTCTGACATCTAGTTGTGGCTTTGAACCGCTCCTTTCATTTTATTGTTAGTAATTTATGAAATGAAATGAAAATGAACTGAAAATTGCACTATAGCGCGTAACTACCCGGAGGCCTCGCAGCGCTTTAGACTGATTGCTAGTGGCGGGCTCAGGGTAGATCAGCACGTTTTTGCAAACAAGTGCGTTTTTAAAGCCTTTCTGAAGGACATGTGGTTATTGATTTCTCGAAGGGAGAGGGGGAGGGAGTTCCAGAGCTTGGCCGCGGTATGAGAAAAGGAACGACCACCCCAACGGCCTTTGTTAATTTTGGTGGTGGTTACAAGCTGTAGAGAGCTAGAGCGTAAGGCTCTGGACGGTGCATAGGGTGTAACTATAGGGTGCAGAATTGCCAGGCCAGTGCGGTGAAAAGATTTGTGCACAATGCACATGGCCTTGAACTGCACTCTGGCCGCTACTGGGAGCCAATGAAGTTCTTTAAGAGCTTTCTTAGCTGACTGCCAGCGGGGGATGTTATACAGTAGACGGGCAGCACAGTTTTGTGTGACTTGAAGCCTATGGGTCACTGCTGCCAGGGCTCCCATATAAAGGGCATTCCCATAATCCAGGCGAGAGTGGACCAGGGCCTGGACCATGATCCTCCTAGCCTGGAATGGGAGCAGGGGAAGCACCTTACGAAGCATTTTCATCATCCCGATGCAAGTGGAGGCGGTTTTAGTGGCTTGGGCTGAGAAATCAAGCGCTTTGTCCAGCCAGATTCCCAGGCTCTTAATCTGGGGTTTGGGAGGAGGAGGCGGGCCAAGAGATGGAGGCCAGATGGATGCTAGGGCAGATGGAGAGGGGTTGCCCAACAGCATGATATCTGTTTTCTCCCCATTAAGCTTGAGGTATGAGGATTGCATCCATCTGGCAACAGCCTCTAGACAGGGACCTAAGGTGGAAGACGATCCCTCTGAGTGGTCAACGGAGACCACCAGTTGGGTGTTGTCTGCGTAGATAACAATACGCACACCGAAGGGATGGACTATCCTCTCTAGGGGCTCCATATAGGCATTAAAAAAAGTGGGGCTCAGGGAGGAGCCCTGGGGTACCCGACAACTAAGAGGATGCTTAGGGGAGACCGACTCGCCCTCAAACACCTGGAAGAATCTATCATCCAGGAAGGAGGTAAGCCATTCCAGGGCCGCGCCCGACACGCCCAGACCACTCAGCCGTTGTAATAGTGTGGAGTGGTTGACCGTGTCGAACGCGGCACTGAGGTCAAGTAGTATGATGGCAGCCTTACCTCCCTGGTCCAGCACAGCTCTAGCTTCTTCCGTCACCGCCAAAAGAGCGGTTTCGGTTCCGTGTTGAGGGCGGAACCCTGTCTGAGAGGCACGGAGCAGACTATTGGACTCGAAATAGTCCACTAAGATGTTATTAACGTGCCTCTCAAGTAGTTTGCTCATCCATGGAAGTAAGGAGATGGGGCGGTAGTTGGCCAAGTTGTTCTGGTCCAAAGTAGGCTTTTTCAACAAAGCTTTAACCATCGCACATTTCCATGGAGGCGGAACGGTTTTGGAAGCAATGGAGGCATTAAGGACATCTAGGATGACCGGACGAATAACGTCTATGACCTTAATGAGAGTCTGGGGGGGTGCTTGGTCATTAGGAGATCCTGAGGTGATCTTAGGGATCAGCCTATCTAATGCGGAGGGGTCAAGAAGTGGGAATTTTTCGAGCATACAAGGGGTGGGGTGATCAGAGACAGGAGGGGAGATGAGTTCTGTGTTATCATAACCAGTGGTAAATGAGGAGTAGATAGCCTGGATTTTCTGGGAGAAAAAAGTAGCAAGATTGTTGCAGCGGGTTTGTGCGCCGCCTGATGATGGACGCTCAGGGGGGGGGGAGATTAAAGATTTGGCTATTTAAAAAATTTCCTTGGGTGCATTAGCAGCCATGTTGATTTTCACATCATAGAAGCGGGATTGTGTAACATGAATTTCCTTTTTATAGAGCTTTATGGCGGCTCTGTATTCGGCCTTCCTCTGTTGTGAATGGTCCTGCCTCCAAGCTCTCTCAAGTTTGCGGCTTTATTATTCACGTGCAATATTCTTGTTTTCCTATGATGTTCTCAAAAGGATTGATGCTTCCTTTTTTCTTCTTCCTCTTTTTACATGAGGTTAAAAGCAGGACATACAATGTTTTATCAATCTTACTGGCTTTTCTTTTGATGTTTACTGCTGCTATTTATTGCCGTTTTTATGATCCACTAAGCTGTTTTTATTGATTGAATTGTGTCGCTGGATTTTATATTTTATTCTCTTTTCCACTTTACTGTATAGTGCTGATTGTGATGATTTTGATCTATTTATGTTGATTTATGGATCTGTGGTTCTAAGATAAACTAAACTGAACTAAACTGTTTCTTTTTGACAGTAGTAACTTACACTCGATCCCATTTTTCAGGGTGTGGAGACCTATAACTCTACCCTTTAGAGTAACTTTGCCCTCAGATTACGCGAATAGCACAAAGTAGAAAGTTACTCAAAATTCTAGGAGTAAACGAACGTGTGTAAATTACTCATAAGTGTAAAGTTCCTTTGTGAATAGTCCCCTCTGCGTTCACGCTGGTCTTTGTTGCTATGCAGCTAGAAAACCTTTGACAGACTTGGGTTTATAATATTTTTGTTTCTTACAGAGCAATCTGATATCTTGTAGTGGAGTATAATTTTTAACCGCTTCAATGCGGCGCATATTTCCCCGCTGTGCAGGAGAATTTCCATGCGTGCGCAAACCGTACGGCCCCCAGCCTTCCTACGCACACGCCCACCGTGACGTCAGATGGCCAGGGGCTGTCCGAGGCGCGGAAGAGGTTAAGCATGATAAACATAAATAAAAGCATGTAAAATAAACTTGTATTAGAGTTCATGAATGCTCTACTTGCCTACTATGCCTATGTTTTATATTTCTCTTTATATGTTTATTGTTGTAATGGGCCTTAGCGCCACGCGCTTGCAATCGCGGCGCTGCCGCATTAATCAGACTCGGGACACAGTGCTTTCATTCCGCGTGGTCCCGACTAACGTCGTCGGCCATGCCTCCTTTATTTATATCCTACGCGCATGACGTCACACGTCAGCGCTGGCGTGCCCCGATAGACTGGACCGCTACCCTGCGCCCCAGGGCACTACATTCCTTCTAACCTTTATTAAACAAAACCATATCAAAAACACAGTGGAAAAACGGTGGATCTGTTACCAGTCTCTTGTTCATCATTCTCGGATCATCAAACCAGGAAGTCCGCCAGTTGGGATGATGGTGCTGGATTCTTTCGCAAACCATATCTGGATTGTTCTCCTCTGTACGGGGGCATCAGCGGTGTTACCCTTGTGGGTCTGCTACTCCCCCGGACAGTGGCGGAGAGTTTGGCAGGCTCTCCCCCGGGGTTGTCGGCAGTGGTTGACCTTCTTGGTCCATCAGGTATTTCTCTTCCGGGGGTACAGCTCCAACAGCTGCGATCCATCATTGTCCCTGGGTTGACTCTGATTCGCTCTCGAGGGGTCAGACCCTTGAGGAGGGGGCGTGCCTGGGTGCACCTTCTTGAAGAAAGAAATGTTGCGAGTGACGGTTTCAGTTCCCCTCTGAGCTGTCAACATGGTAACGGTTCGGCGGAAGGACAGTCCACGGCCTGTGCTCGAATGGGAGTCGGAACTTGCTCCCCGGATATCGATCCTTGACGTAGACCTGACTACTATTGGAGGTGGGGATTTAGCCATGGCTAAAATCTCCACCTCTGGGCCACAAGCTCCGCCTCCGGGCCGCAAGCTCCACCCCCAAGCCACAAGCTCCGCCTCCAGGCCGGAAACTCCGCCTTCGGGCCGGAATTTCCGGCCCGAGTGCGGACGTAAAGTTAGTAGTCTTAAATCTATTCTGTGAATACCGAAAGTAGTAAGTTAATTCTGTGAATCCCGAAAGTAGTAAGTTCACTCTGTGAATCCCCAAAGTAGTAAGTGCATTCTGTGAATACCAAATAGTAGTAAGTTTAGGATTTAGCCTTAAGTTCATTCTGTGAATCGGGCCCTGGGTGAGGGCGATCCGGTTGTCCCGCTGCTTGGCACCAGGTGCACGTTCTGACTGTCTGCTTTACCATCGTGTCCATTCCGGGGAACCACACCTTGGCTCTTAATCGGCTCTGGTCTTCACCATGCCTTTGTGTCCTCTGTGTGCCAACTCTACAGCCTGTTGGGCTAGGCTGGCGGGCATGACTAGTCTCGGTCCTCGTAGGAGGCATCCTTGGATGTCGAGGGACAGCTCTTCTTTCACCCTCATGATGGACTCGAGCGTTGCTCTGGCTTGCTGTGTCCTCTTGCTCAGGGTGCTTTGAATGGGGCGCCAGTCATTTGATCGGACAGCATCCGCTGCTAATTGTAGGCACTCGTCGCTCTGGGTGGCTTCCACGATCGTTTCTAGACTCATGGGAGAGGCCGTGACCTTTCCATCACCATCCGAACGTATTCCTCGGTATCCTCCGCCTGTTCTCTCTCCGCCTTTGTAGCCGCTCGGGGGTGCCTCGAAAGATAATCTGATGGATTCGTCGAGCCGGGTTTGTACTCTACACAGTAATCATACCCTTGCAGTTGAAGTATCCACTTCTCAATCCTCGGTGGCGGCTTTGACACTGAAAACAGGTGTATGAGAGGCTTGTGATCTGTAGATACTGTGAAGGAATGGCCATATACGTAGACATGGAAATGCCGGCAGGCCCAGTGAATGGCGATTGCTGCCCGCTCTATTTGCGAGTACCTCTGCTCCATGTCCGTTAGGGAGCGGCTGGCTTAGGCGATGGGTGCCCATTCTCCATTGCTTTGAAGCTGAGTTAGCACTGCCCCTAGCCCTTAGGGGCTGGCGTCCACGGCAACATTGGTGGACTTTGTGGGGTCAAAATAGGATAACGTCGTATCTGCTGCCAGGGCTGCCTTTGTGGCTTTGAATGCTTGTTCCTGCTCTTAGCCCCATTACCACGTGGTGGTGGAGACTTCGTCAGTTCCCTGAAGGGTTTTGTGAGGTTGGATAAGCCGGGGACGAAACGCCCACAGAAGTTCACCATGCCCAGGAAGCTTCTCATTTCCGAGATGTTGGATGGGGCTGGGGCTTCTTGAACGTCCTTCACCTTGTCGGGGTCCAGTGCTATTCCTTGGTCTGAGAAGGTGTAGCCAAAAAAACTGATTTTGTTCTGTAAAAACTGGCACTTCTCACGGTGTAGGGTCAGACCGGATTCCTTGATTCTTTGAAGGACTCCCCTCAGTCTCTGGTGATGTTCTTCTATTGATGATGCATAGCTGCACAGGTCATCGCTCACGTTTAGGACTCCTGGAAGTCCACTGAGAACTTCTCGAATGGTATTTTGAAATACCTCCGCGGCACTTGCGATTCCGAAATGTAGGCGCCGGTATCGTCTGAGACCTAAGTGTGTGGAGAAGGTGGTTATGTAGCAGCGGGAATCTGGGTGGAGTGGTAGTTGATGATAACCGGAGCGAAGGTCCATCTTCAAGAACCATCTTGCGCCGTTCAACTCTCCCAGGATGTCGTCTATGGTGGGGGTTAGGTGTCGTTCCCTCTTTACCGCTGCATTTGGGAGGCGCATGTCCAGACTAAGCATGAGCGAATTTTGCGGATCTCGCGTTCGCGAATTTTGCGGATTTGCGGATTCGCAATCCGCAAAATCCGCGAATTCCCGCGAATTTGCGGATTTTTTTTTTTGTGTTCGCCCGTGTTTCTGCCAGTTCGCGAGGGTTTTGTACACTTTCGCAAATTGCGAACTTACCTGTCGGGTCGCAAGTTTCGCGAACTTGTTGTTTCTACGTGTCCAGCCTGTTTGGGACACTCTTCTTCATCACTGCCACTCTCTGTCACCACTGCCACTCTCTGACTACTCATGCCACCCTCTGGCCCACCCATGCCACCCTCTGTTTCATCACCACACCCTCTGGTTGTCCAGTGTACATTATTTTCGGCAAAGCAAAGCACACCTTCCCTGCCTCAAGTGACCTGAATTAATTTGGGGCTGATTAATGTGTCACAGAATATTTTTTTAGCTGGCACCTGCTTCCTTAGTGCGCCCTGATTAGTGATCTTTTGCACTTGCTAAGTGCTTTCATTGTTGCAAAATTAGTTACAACACCTGCCCTGCCCCAACTGACAATAATGAATTAGGGGCTGATTAATGGATTTTAACTTCCAGCCTGGCTCCTGCTTGTCTCCCTTAGCTGTAATTCAGGACCTTTGTGGCATATGTGTAACTATTCTGAGGTTCAGAGCAGGGTCACATAATAGTTTCAACTGGCAACTGAACTCTGGAGGGGCCCCTCAGGAAGCACTACAGGAAATGGCTACTAATGATGAGCCTGAACTTTTGAACCTGGTAAGTAGTTACTTTCAGTTTTGCTAAAATCGTATTTCTGCAATTTTGCACTGATTCGCGGGGCGCGAACTCACGCGAACAGCGCGAGCAGTGCGAGCAAAATCCGCTGCTCGCGGATTTGCGGATTTTGCGGGAGATTCGCAAATCTCGCGGATTGCGGATTTCCCGAAAATCCGCAAAATCCGCGAGCGGAATGGATTTTCCGCCCACGCCTAGTCCAGACAGATGCGGACTTGCCCTGGCTGCTTCGGCTTGCGGGCTACCACGATCGGGGACACCCACGGGGTGGGCCCACTGACCTTTTCAATGATACTTTGCTTTTCCAACGCCTCCAGCTCTTCTTCGACCTTTTTCCTCAGGTGGAATGTAATGCGCTTATGCCTCAGCGCCACGGGTTGGACCGATGGGTCGATATGGAGGGAGACTTCCTTCCCTTTCAGGCATCCGATGCCCTTGAAGACTTCATCAAATTCTTCCATGATGGTGTCTAGTTCCTCTTCCAGCACGGCCATGGCAAACGATATTAGCCTCAATTCTTCTGCTGATTGCCCACTGATTAGCATGCCACTGCCCTCTTTTGTGACATATACGGTGGTGGGTACTTTCAAACCTTGGTGCTGCAGCTCCGTCCTGAAACACCCTATTAGGGGAATAGGTGTCTTCTGGCCGTACGCGAACACTCTGATTCTGGCTTCGCGTAGGGGAGGCCGGGCGCTTAGCTGGTTGTACACATTGGCGGCCATCAGCTCAATGGATGCTCCTGTGTCGATGGTGGCTCTCACTTCTTACTGGTGGATCTTGATGCGGCACTTCGGTAGGCGTCGCTTCTTCCTTTGTGGCTGGTCGATCGGGAACACATAATGGACCGGGTAGTCACTCGTGTCGTCGTCCATATCTTCGCTGTCTCGTTCTTCCACCACAGCATGTGCCCCTTCCTTCTTGGCCTTCGTCGATCTGCATACCGCTGCAAAGTGGTTCATCCACCCACATGCGCTGCACTTCTTCCCTTTTGCCGGGCAGTCCTGCATGCGGTGGGGCTGGCCGCCGCAGTATCCACACTCTTTGCGCTTGTCCTGCTGTTTCTTGCCCGCATATTGGCGCGCTTTTGGTCTCACGACGTACGCTTTCTCCGCCATGTTGACCTGCTCCGTTTTGATGGGCCGGTGGGGGGCTGCTTCCATGTGGGAGGCTCTGGCCTGCGACAGCTCTTTGGAGCGCCCCAGCTTGAGGATGTCTGCTAGCGGCTTTCCGTCTTCCTGGAGGATGTTGACCCTAAGTTTGGAAGAGTAACACCCTTGAATTATCTGTCCTCGAATTTCTTCCTGTTCATCGCGGAATCCACACGTGCTGGCCAACTCCTTCAATCTCCCATGGAATGCGCCCAGTGACTCCTCAGCTTCCTGCTTAGCTTGGCGGAAGATGAACCTCTCATAGTCTTTGCTCGCCATAGGTTCAAAGTGCGCGTTCAAAGCGTTGAGGAGGGTGTGGTACGTCTATGGTGTGGCTTCTATTAACGTTTTGTAGATTCTGTGGATGTCTTTACCTCTGAGATGGAGGAGCAGAGCTCTGCGTCTTTCTCTGGCGGTGCCCGCCCCTTCAAAGTAGATCTGTAGGCGATCTGTCCAGTCTCTCCATCGTGGAGCTAGGGATGACGGGGCCCCGTCTACTATGAATGGTTCCATGGCGGGAATTGACGCCATTTTGATGCGTGCGTAAACCCTCTTCACGGCACGTGCGCTGCCACCTCTTTGACGCACTAATCTTGGCCTGTCAGGGTGTCAAGAGGGCGATGTTGGGGTACTCCCCTATGGCCGGCCTTCTTTCCCTCTTTTCCCCACTGGTCGCCCGTCTGGCTACTCAGACCTGTGCTCTGCTGCAGGCTCGCATGGTTTCTGGGCATGGGCCAGCTCCCCCTCTTTCCCCACTGGACGTCAGTCTGGCCACTCTGACCTGTGTTCTGATGCAGGCTCACTTGGCACCAGGACATGGGTTCACTCCTAGGCGTGGTGGGAGCTCCTTTTCACATCTCCTCCTTCTTTTTGCGTGAGCATAGGCCTCAGGGGACTCATTGCTGACACCACATGGCTGGAGACACCCCCTGAGCAGGCTCACTGGCAGCGTGAAAGTCGTGGGCCCACCGTGGGAAGACACGCAGTAGGTGCATCAGGAGGAGAGGGAGAGGTTAAAAACACAGCGTGAATTCTTCAACCCTCGTCGCCAGTGTAATGGGCCTTAGCGCCACGCGCTTGCAATCGCGGCGCTGCCGCATTAATCAGACTCCGGACACAGTGCTTTCAATGCTAGACAATGCTCAGCATATGCTGAAGGGTGGATGAGCTGGAAAAAGCCGTGGACCGGCTGTGAGTCACTCTAGCCTGCCATGCCAGAGGGTGGTTAAGCTGGCAAATATGTCTTCTTGTGTCTTCTCTGGCCGTAGCGCTATTCTTCTGCCGCCCAAACGCTGTTTTCAGACCTCTTTGGTGGGTATTTCCAGTTCCATACGGACACAGTCATGGTAAACCATCTACTATATATATATTATAAAGTTATAATTTTTGTGTTATTTGTTTTCTCAATGTTCTGTTTTTAGGTGATAGCACACGTGGCAAAAGATTAATAATGCTAATAAATAATTAACACATAGTTATTTTTTACTATGCTACTGTACATTTTACAATTGTAACATATCTCCTAGAAGTTATTGGCACACACCTGTCGAATGCATAAACCCTGCCTGGGTTAATATGCGATAAAGATTTTTTATGTACTCTAATTTATCACAACTCAAAGGTTCTTGTTTCAAGTTAAATGGAATTACCATGCAGCCCTGGGGTAAATCCGCTAGAATAACTTGTGGTTTCCTCCTTGGTAATATTACTGCCTGATTCTGCTGGGATATGGAAAGGCTGCGGGCTGGTTTTACTGCACTGAAAATCCTCACATTTGATATCTTTCTGAACTGTTTTTCTGTTTATATGTCAAGTATTGGCACAAACATTAAACTGGGAAATATTGTGACCTTGTGAAAATACTACAAAATGTGTAAAAACGATGGGAACGAACATTATTTGCACCCAAATCATGATTTGATTCCAAACTGGGACTGAGAGCCAAACATGTGAAAAGCTATACGACAGAGGTCATTGTAGATATGAAATGCAGATGGTCCAACATCATTTCTAAACCTGAATATAAGGTGGCGTGGATTTGATGAAGGTTTCTGAAAAGGCCTTGTTGTCCCACTGTCTAGACTGCATGCACAGTAATAGAAGCCAATCCCATTAGCCGAGCAAGTATAAGCATTTCACAGACTGGTTAAGAACCCTTCAGGCCATCTGTATCTGACACTGAATGCTAAATAAACGCCATCTCGTGCCAAGTGTCACCGCTAATGCAATGCCATGCACCACAAAAGAGCACGCGTCAAATGCAAGGGAAGTGCTTTTAGCACAGAATTCTGAATTCTCGTATTACCCGCCATTCATCAAAGTCATCATTCAAGGCTGAGAGGTTCTCTGTGCTTGTTTTAGCTATTATGATTCCGCGTATATTTTGGGTATAGTTTTACCAGGGAAAGCTTCAACAGCTTGTAGCTGAGGGCCTGGGCCTCAGCCAAAGCGGTGGAAGGAAAGAGAGACTGACACAAATGCACTTACCCACACACATACATGCACACAAGCTCACCCAGACCTGTAATGATGACAACAGTAATAATAATAATACAAATAGGAATAATGATGATGATAATAATAATAATAATAATAATAATAATAATAATATTGATAATAGTAATAATAATAATGATAATAATAATAATAATAAAAAAATTAATAATAACAATGATAATGATGATAATGATAAAAAATTAAATATTGTATATAACGCTCCATAGCATACTTCTGCATCTCTAAGGCTCTGATTATGACTGCCCTAGACTAGGGCGTGGTATTACATGTATCCAAGAAATACTGACATCACGTGGTGAGGTATTTATTGAATGCGGTAAAATACCTAAGATGTTTCCACTGAAAATGGAGAATACAGGCATTTATCCCATTATCCCATTCTTTTACCCAGTAAAAGTAGGCAGATCTGAGCTGTTGAAACTGACCTGGTCAAAACTGAGGGGATTCAGATTTAACCACTCCAAATACGTACACCATGGGGTAAAATCCGGCCACATAAACATACGCGCAAAAATGTGTGCACACCCGCAGAGACACGTGTTGTCAAACATAGGTATTACCTTGATGGACAGGTTTTATTTTTCTTTGGCCCAGGTAGGGTTTCTTCAAACAACATCTGAGTTATTTCTTTTAACCTTTACACATTTAGGGCCTGATTATTATGTGATTTCAACACAAATAGTTCCGATGCACAGGGGCAATAATTATAAATTGTGTGATGTTTATTGTTCACACCCTCAATTACATTTCAGAAAGCCAAACCTGCTGGTACTTAACAAGGGAAAAAGGACCTTTTTATTTACCCGGATATGGTAATTTCTTATAGGTGTTGTGTGTTTAAGAGGTGTTATTTGTGTGGCTTATGTGTATTTATTTATTTAATAATATTTTTTTTCAATGTAACTTTTCGGTCTGTGTGAATTTTGTTCATAATAAAATATATATTTTTTACAAGTAAAAAGTATTTAATAAATATGTATACCAAGATTAATTTGGTATGCTTTTGTTTGTGAGTTCTATTGTAGATTTAGTTAAAAAAATTCAGAGGTCAGAGCATTGTTTTTTCTGCTCTGGATTATAGGTATGGTGGCCTTGGTTGTTAGCAGTACTTGCACTCTGCATGGGGGTTTATTCTGTTCTATTCTCAGTTGTTGATCGATTTATTCTTCTTTAAATATTTCTAAGAATTGATAGAGTCTAGCCTAATGTTCCTTGGAAGGAGCTTCGCCACCCTTCCTTTGCATTTTTTGGTTTGGCTTGTTGCTCCATGGCACTGTCATGTATTTTTCACCATGGTATATGATACTTTAGTTGGCATATGTGACCAGAACAATGCAGTCTTCCAACCCCACTATCTTCAGAATAGTCACTTAAGAGAATGTGTTTGTCTTTTTGTCTTCGGTAGTATTGTGACTATTTAGGGGTCTGTAGTGGTTTGCTACTACTGTTGTAAATGGGACATATGCTAGGCCAATTCATTTTCTTATTTCATTGACAAATTGGGTGTTTATTGAGTCACAATAAACAATTTTTTATAGTATATCCTAATTCATTTGTCATTTTTTCATGCTAACGCTGTCTAGACAAAGGTTTCACTTCATTAGTACAAGTTAAACATCCAAGTAAAGAAATAAGCAATAGAAGGGTAACCGGTCGACATTTACGTTGGGCCTTGCAGTGCACATCCACACATGTTGCTAAATTTGAACAATTTGTCATCTGTTTGACATAGAAACACTTGTGGCCTCTTGCAGTCTTATGCATTCTCCCCACAGTCTTGATGTTCCCTGCTGCTCAGCCAGTAAGTGAGGTCATTGGATGGTTGTAATGTTGAGAGTGTTTGTGCTTGGTGAGTGGACAGCTGAATTGAGAAAGTGCTGCTCCTGGTGGTGCATTACATGATTTACCTGTAACCTGATCTAAACCTAATAAACCTACTCCTTTTGTAATCTACAAGACTGCATTATTGATTGTAACACTGGCGATGAAAGGAAAAGAAACTACGCGTGAGATATTAGAAATGAAGAAGAAACTAGAGGAACTGCAAAAGAAACTATGGATTACAATGAAAAAGAGTTTGAAGACTGTAAGGAAGAATTGCATCTGGTTGCCCCACCAGTGTCTATGTATATCAGACAGCCTTCAGTCCAGGGCATTTTAACAGGCAAGTGTAAGTCTGCAGCAGACTCAGATGGCTGCCTATTTTACATGAATGAGAAAAACTGGTGAAGAGTTAGCCGGTGAGGCAAGGAGAAGTTGCCCTGCAGGGAGACTGTACCTGAACTAAGGGGCCTATTATGATTGCGGAATTTTCGCATCCTCCGGGCCGCCGGAAGCCACCGCCGGCCCGGAGGATGCGGAAAAACCGCAGCGGACCTACCAAAGACCCACCGCCACATTAGGATGGCTGGTGGGTCCTGGTTTCAGTCCGCAGCTTTTCCTCCGCGGTCGGCTTACAACCGCGGTGAAAAAGCCCTAATATGGTGGCGGTGTCTTCCAGACACCGCCAGCCATAGTAGGATTGCTGCCAAGACATGTTTTTCCACTGCGTTTTTTCCGCCGTGGAAAAGCATACGGATCTTCACTGCGGGGGCCCAATGCGGGCCCCCTAGGTGAAGGGGGGTGGGGGGTGCACATGGGGGGTACCTATGGTACCCCCCTGCATTTGCATGCAGAAAGCGGCAGGCACCGCGCGGTGCCTGCCACTTTCTATATACAAATGCAATGCGTGCATTTTTAACATTGCTGCGGGTGCAGCTTGAAGCCGCACCGCCGCAATGTTAAAAATAGAGGATGTGACCGCCAGGGTGGTGGTCACATCCTAATTGCACAGGAGGGAACGCCGCAGCCCATGCGGACGTTCCCTCATCCTCGGTGATCGCGGACGGACTCAAGTCCGTCCGCGATCATAATCGGCCCCTTAGTGTTGGAACAACCCTGGTATGAAAGGCGTTTTGGATCTGTTCAACTTAATTTGTGCAAGTAGCGCTGTCAAGGTTGGGTATTACAGTTGGCATCAAGTGTCTCAAGGTACTGATGACTAAGCTTGGATTATGTTGAGTCCCTTTTCTATATGCCATTTGGACTGTGTGAATTGCTTTAATCATTTTTCTTTACTCGGAGTTGGCCAAGCTGCATCGTGCAGAATTTGAATACTGGAGCATAACTGGCGTGTTATGAGCGTGCCCGCAGTAGCGTTCTGGAGTGTGTCAGCAGCGTTGTCGAGGAGCGTGCAAACTGCATCTCTCCACGTGGAGCTCAAGATGCACTGCATGTCTGTGTGGGAGGCCAAGTGCATGAAGGGAGTCTTTGAGCACACGTCATAGTGAAAACTAGTGCACGTCTGCTGACCAGCTGTCTTATGTGGAAAGACCTATGTGGGCGCACTTGTCGTTTCTAGCATTTCATGGACATACTACGGCGGGTGCGCATGTTACTCTGGCACACCGTTACATTTTGTGTCTTTAAAGAGATCCTGAATGGGGTGTGTGCTACATGTTTATTGCATCCTCCTGCCATGTGGTCACGTCAAGAGGGAAGACAGAATGTGCTCGGAGGTTTTAGAGTGCTAACTGCATTTGATTAGCAGTCTCTTTATTATGAAATCTGGGCATGGTGCCTTCATCCACGCAGTGCAGCAGGTTCACAAACAGCTGTGTGGAACTGCGCGTAAATAGGTAATGGATGTGAAGCTTGTGTGACATGCCTTGAGAAGCCTAGAACGCCAGCCCTGAGCACACTGGGTTGAAATAAGTATTGGGGCAATGGCGCTTTCGATGTAAAATACTTAGTGAACTAAACAATGATGTGCATTGAGTACGGGGACAGATTCACCATTGACATGGATTTTGAATGTGGGTGAGGAGTCTCTCACTGGAGAGGTGGTTTTAAAACTCCCTGCCAGTGAATCATTTTCAATGCTATGTTTCTATGTACTGTCTTGAATCTTCTATATAGTGCTGAATTGTAGGAATGGTTTTATGGGGTTAAATGTTATAGTTATCTGTGCTGAGTGACATGTTAGGGTCTTTAGACTAGTTTCACCTTTCCTAAGGGTTTAATGGTGTTGGGGCAGTGCTTTAGCCCAAGGTCCCAACCTTCCTAAGGGATTAAAGGTGGTGCGTAAGCCCAAGGTTCCACCCATCCTAAGTGATTAAGGGTGTAGGGGCATGTGTGTAGCCCAATGTTGTACAGGTGTACGTTGTCTCTGTCCTGTTTACTGTGCAAAAGGACATGAATGGGTTGAGTGACATTTTTGTGTAATGTTATTTTGACCATCCTTCCTACGGGGTTTAGGATGTAGGGGCAATGTGTTAACCTCAGTAGTTAGTTACCATCCGAACTATGGGTTAGTATGAAGGAGCAGTTTTTAGCCCAATGTTAAGTGGTACATTGTTACACCCCTATGCAGTAGAGGGTAGGTGAAATCCTGCTCCTGTTTAGGTGTATGGTAATGGGGGTACGTGGTTACACCCAAATGTAGTGTAGTGCAGAAGAAGCCCTAGTCCAGTTTCAGTGATGTGTTGTTGAGGTTAATGGGATGGTCTTGTTCAAGTGTATGTTTTGGGAAGTAAATAAGTATTTGTGTTCAGTTTTTGAGTTATCTGCACTCTTGCATTGTGAATATGTGGGACATATTGATTGCCTGTGTACTTTACCACCTAACATACCTTTACAGCATTGAAGTTATTGCACAGTTTTGTTTGACCTTTTCTGTTTGTTTTGGTGGGGTGGTATTTATAGTTTTGTTGGACATATTGTGAGAGGGTGTTTTGCCCTCCTGCTGAATTTCCTGTTGTTTCATAGGGGAGGGAGATGTCTTGTCGATTCTTGGGATCTTATGCATTCTACAAAACACACAACAGAGCAGACCAGGTCGAGAAATGGTGTGTAACTATATGGATGACTGTGAAACAGTTGGATGCATGTGGGGGCAAATGCTATTGAATCTAGAAAGCTAGAACAACTCCCATCAGCCCACCCTTGTTGGTGGAGTTTACGTCATGTGGGAATTGATGAACATCCAATACCATGCCCGACCATATAGTGTCAGTTCGGGAGTGGATGTCAATACTCTAGCCATGATGTTCATCAAAAAATAATGTTTCACAGTCATCCATATAGTTACACACCATTTCTCGACCTGGTCTGCTCTGTTGTGTGTTTTGTATCTTGACAGCAGGGGAGCGAGCATTAAAGATTCCTCTTGACCCTCCACACATTTGTTTTTTATCTTATGCATTCCCCCCGCAGTCAAGATGTCCCTGCTGCTCAGCCAGTGAGTGAGGTCATTAGATGGTTGGAATGTTGAGAGTGTTTGTGCTTGGATGAGTGGAAAGCAGGATTGGGAAGGGCTGAGCAGCAGGATGCTGCTCCTACTGGGGCATTACATGATTTACCTGTAACCTGATCAAGTCTAATAAACCTACAACTTTTGTAATGTAAAAGACTACATCCTTGATTGTAACAGAAACAAAATTCATTTTTGGTAAAACCTGTAGATTATATAAAAGATGCTGGACTATGTGGCAACTGTGGCAAATCTATATTTTGGCAGAAAACGCTGTGGCCACAAATCACAAAATTCCCGTGGCCCTGATATTAAGTACGCAACAGAAAAATATTCTTAATAGCTTGGTTTATTCTATAACTGTCGTCATTGTGCACATTGCAATTCTGAGGTGTGAAAATTACTTTCACCCCAGGTGTCAATCTTAATGCAACCCAAAATATTGGTTACTTATTACACATATATGCTTCTCCCAACACAATTTTAACCCGATTTACAAGTCATTTGCACTCAATCTGTTTGATAGATCACTTTTTACTGCTTTGATTTGTTCCTAGTGTTTGTACATGAAATATAATCATAAAGCTGTGGTGATGCACCATAATTACATTTTGCATGAGAAATGGTTAATCTAGAGGAAAGAAAGTATAATTAAAAAGCAAAAAGTGGCACATCTAATAGAAGTCTCTTTTGGCTGTGCATCAAAACAACAGGCACCAGAATACATTTGGACGGGCAATGTTCATATATTTATGGCTTTAACCATACATTTCTACATAAAAAAGAGAAGATTGTGCATCTATTCACTCTAAGGAGAACAATGCATGAAAACATGCAAACCTTCTGAAAGACTAGTAACACCTAGAAATGCAATTTGACATCTTCAATGGGCCTATGATCATGTAATGTCATTTATGTGAATGTCATCATCATACTAATTGCTTGTCTGAGCCCTGCAAAATTCTACCTTATTTTTAGGTCCATCCTGCTGCAAGGCATATTGTGGGTTACCATGAACATAAAGGGGCTTGGTAACCACAGAATGCTTACCACTGGTTGGCTTACCCTTTCACTCTAATGTGCCTACTTCTTTTTCATGTCCCAGCTTGTCAATCTTGTGTTTGTCCCTCCCATGAGATCCTCTTTGCAATCTTATTGATTCACTGGCTTAGTTGCTTCCACTGTTTGCTTTTCAAGAGTTACTGTTTTCTTTAGTATGAAGTAACCTGTGTTGCTTTCATTCAACCCTCCTTTTCCTTTAGCATCCTCTCCACACCTCCCCTGTTGCTTCTGCATCTCCTCCTGTGTTGTTTCTCCACATGTTGCCACCCTCCACTGTGTTGCTTCGCATATTTCCACCACCCTCTGCTATGTTGTTGCTTCCAATCCCCGCGCCTGCCCTCTTTAAAAAAAACAATTTTTTGAGCACTTTATTTTTTTTTTTTTTTAGCTACTGATCCAACTCAGGTTGGCAACTTAAAAAAATGCACTTGCGGCATTTTGTAGGTATGCACATGTATGGAACATAGGCCTATAAAATTAAAAGGCAGCTGGGTCAAAGGCTTTTGTTTTTCTGAACTTTACTCATGCATTACAAATACTGCGCAGAGGAGCTAAAACCATCCCAAAGATAATAGGTCACAAAGGTGAAACCTATTGGCTTTGCCAATGCTTGTTCATCACCGACTTTTGGCAGTGTGGCTTGTGGGTGTATGTGAGCGTAAGTCTGTGTGCATGCTATGTGTGTATGTTTGACCACAGCTAAGGGCCTGCTGTATAAATATGGCAGCACTGCCATACCCATCTATGTATTGAGGAACATCACTGCCATCCTCTCTAGGTGTTAATAAAGCTGGTGGCAGAGCAGCTGCCAGAACAGAGGACTCTCTGATTCAACTCATCATGAGGTTGGTGAGACAGGGCAGATTGGAGCCACAATCTGTTTTTGTTGAAGAGAAACAAAGGACTGCGTCACAACACATTTTGGCTGGTGCTATTGTATGCAATGCTTGCTCCAAACTCCAAATTCTGTTACTGTGGTGATGTGTTCTGTTGTTTTTTTTTAATCCAGCTATGTTTTGCTGTTGCATCACTGTAATGAGACTGACTTTGTTATGTTTTATTGTGATTGTTGGGTTATGTTTTGAGATTTTTGTCATGATGTGCCCTGTCTAGTTTTAGCTGCGTAGTTATGTTGTTTTGGCTACGTCACTGTGTAATGTTTTATTGTTTTCTTTAGCTATCTCAACACATGCTGCTACATTTCTATTGCAAAGCAGGTATATGCCTTCTAAGTTCCAGAAACAAGCAAGCATGTGTTATTCGTTGTCCAAGGGGGTAAAATAACGCTGCTCCAGCTCTAAGGACAAAACTGTGTCATGGACTGCCCTCCCAGGGCTCACTTTGTGTGAAGCGGCCCTATGGGTGTAAATGTTTTCCTGAGACATTCTTGTGCATATCTAATGCCCGAGCCTTGAGCCACGGGTCAGAAAAAGTACCTTTCACTCAGTCAGTGAGAGTATTCATCATCCTACTGCTGGGAACCAGTTCTTGAATGTTAAAAGCTTGTCGGCTGACATCTTTTCTTGGCTCTGACTCAAGAGGTTGATGTTATGATGTATTGCAAGGGTTATTTGCTGCATGATGGATTGACTGCCCTGGCTTCGTTGTAACTCGTTGTAAAATGCTTTAAGCGCTGTTAAATGTTCACATGCTTGAAGGGTGTTATTGGAAAAATACAACATAATTGAATGCAATTTCTTTGAGGTTGGTCTACATACAAGCATGACAGCATAGCTATATTGTGTCACGGTTGGATGGCTGCAGCGTGTACTTTGTCACTGTACCATGTCAAGTTTCTCAAAAGGCCATCCAGAGGTCAACACGCTTGAATTTCCACCCTTTTAGACACAACGAGTCACAGTGGCTTTTTCGGAGATCCAAGTTGGACGGGGCATTAAACGAGGTAGAACCTTATCTATGTGAATATATGCAGAGTTCTGCTCCCACCCTGCCCTAAGTTGTGAGGCAGCTATGTTATGTGCTGTGCCCTAGCAGGTCCAGTGGGCTAGATAGGGCCAGACAATGACATTTTATTACAGTGGCGGCCGGCACGGATCGTGCGGGGGGGATGAGAGGGTTTAAAAAAAATGAAGAAAACATACCTGACTGCCGTGACCTTAATCGTCTCTCCTCAGTCGTCTCTTCAGGCAGGAACAGGGAAGCAGGAAGCTTCCAGGCTCCCCATGGCCAATCACAACGCTGCAATGCAGCATTGTGATTGGTCTGAGGGCTGTGGTTCGGTGCTCAGACAGGGGCTGGAGGCCTCGGCATGTTCTCCACCTAGGATGTAATGCAGCCTGCCTGGAGAACATGCAAAGTGTGCATGAATGTTTGGGTGGCCCGAGATGGCTGGCCAAGCATTTATGCGCTCTCGGAGTGTGCAAACCATTCCTCCTCTGCCCTGCTCTGAGAGCAGACCTGCCCCGTTCCTCCCGCAGAGCTGCTGCAGCAGGCAAACATAACATGATCATAACAGCAAGTTATTATCATTTAATGTTTCCTTGATTTACACTCCTAAAAAGCAGTGTGGCAATGCTCTTCCACCTTAGCGGAATAGCCACCACTGTTTTATTAGCAATATGAGCACCAAGTACCAGAGAATACAAAGACTAACACCCAGGATTTTCTGAAACCAACACTCTCCAGCACTGCAAGTACTCACAAAGCAACTCGATGAGCTGACACAAACCGTACCATGAAATTACTAGAATATCTAATGAGTGCCTTTTCAGAATACCTATTATGGAGCAAATGTAAGTAAAAATTGGCCTGCAAAATTCACTGCTTGCCCCATTTTTTTAAGAATAGTCTGACCCAACATCACCTAAGCAAGGAGGGCTTGAATTGTTTACTTGTTTGCTGTAATATGTCTTTGGGTATAGTCATTGCAGGGTAGTGAGCAGTGTATTGGGGGAGCTTGGAGGTGCTTGTGGGTACAGTGGGTGATGGCCTCGTGAGAAACATTTTAGGCACCTGCATTTATTTGTATTTTTGGGGACTTAATTCTGAACTACAACCTGTCTTTGTGTGGGGTGGGTTGGGTGTGGAGGGTGTTTTGTGTGTGACCTGTATGCAAAATACTTCAGGTCTGCCTGTCTCTAAATGAGGTAGGCAGACTGAGGTTTGGCAGGCAGGGTACTCCGTCATGGTTTGTCTGTCTCTACACGAAGGCGGTGGACCGAGGGTGTGGCGGGCAGAATACTCCATCACGTTTGCTAATGATTTGTGTTTCTCTATGTGATCACCTTGTCGGTCATGACAGTTTTTACTCGAGGTGATGAACAGGAAAAAAGGGCATTACTCCATCACTCCTATAAAGGATGGATGGTCCTTTTTCCCCCTGGACACCACACATTTCAATGTGATACCTTGTCAGGTTTTTTCTTAATTCTTTTTGATGAAAATGCATTCCCAATGTGATTAAATAACATTGGTCCTACATTATTGTTTCATCTCCCATAGTGTTCAATGATTTATGTTTGTTTCAAACGAACACAATTCTTTTGTTGTTCCCCTCCATGTAAAAGCCAGTAAAACACTGGGACCATATTATTAGATATCGTACAGTACCCAGGTTCCAGTGATTCCGGGTTTGCCCTTTTTAGGTTTTGCCTGGCGAAAACGATGCGAAAGCATCGTTTCGCTAGGCGAAAACCTAATGAGTATAGTATGGGGGCTGGGAATCCGCCCCTGTCTTTCATTGGCTAGCTCCATAAATGTAGGCTAGCCATTGGAAGACGGCTCTGTCCGTCAATCCCGGACCAGATTCGGGGGCGTTCCCGAGAATTTTTGGCTTTTGGCGACGTCACGCTACGTCAGCCAAAAGCCACTTCTCGGGAACGCCCTCGAATCTGGTCCGGCATTGACGGCACCCAGAAGACACAGGCGCAGCTCATCAACAGGATTGGGACAGGCGCAGCTCATCAACAGGATTGGGACAGGCGCAGCTCATCAACAGGATTGGGACACGCGCAGCTCAGTAACAGGATCTTGCCAATCCCTCTGCGTGCACTGACACATGCACCTCACCAACATAATCCGGGCACGCGCAGCTCACCAACAGGGTACCGGCATTACCCTTGTGCACGCATACCCCCTTTTTCCTATGGATACCTGCACAAAACGGTACCAGTTCAAATCACTCCTCACTAGCTGTCGCCATCCCTCCTCGGTTCCGCGCACAAAGAGCATTACGCCAGCGCTACCTTCACTGCTTCAAAAGATTACGGCCCGTCTCAAAGTTACTGACGATGGAACTTCACTACTCCGCTTCACAGGCAGCGCAGCAGCCACATCAAATTTACCCTCAATTTCACTCTTAGACCTTCATCACATCCCGGCATCCACAACAGAACGAAAATTCCATGGACGGTCGAATCAAATGCCGGTGCCGCTCCAACCATCGCTTGTTGCCATTTGTAAGAAAGTTGTGCTTTACCAGGTAAGGTTGGTAATGTTTAGTTTTTGTAATTTCAAGCTCAGCATTCGGAGAGGCATGGCGTTCAGCTTAACTCCATCTCAACCCTACAACCTCCAACCTTGAACCCCCAAGCTCATTCCCATTATATATTCTGTTCCCAAAGTTCCGCCACCTCACCACGAATGTCTGACATAATACCGACAGACAGAATATCGAAATACAAAAATATCGGCACAAAAATATCGACATCAAAAATATCGGAGTCATATCTTCATAAAGGTAAGTACAAAAATATCGAAAAAATAATATCGTAGTACAAAAATATCGAAATTAAAAATATCGTTTTTTTAAATGTATTAATAATAATGTAAAAATAATTTTAAAATACATATAATTTTACAAATATTAAATAAAAATATTAAAACAAAATTAAAACTAATACATATACATTTAAAATAAATAAAACACTGAATAATTTAATGTAATTTTTTTTAAATTTAATTTAATTGATTTAATGTAAAAAAAAAATATTTTTACCCTGTACGCCTGTACCCCAAAAACCCAAAACTGACCCTGAACCCTAAAAATATCCCTGTACCCCAAAAACCCAAAACTGACCCTGAACCCTAAAAATATCCCTGTACCCCAAAAACCCAAAACTGACCCTGAACCCTAAAAATACCCCTTTACCCAAAAACTGAAAACTGACCCTGAACCCTAAAAATACCCCTTTACCCAAAAACTTAAAACTGACCCTGAACCCTAAAAATACCCCTTTACCCAAGAACTGAAAACTGACCCTGAACCCTAAAAATACCCCTTTACCCAAGAACTGAAAACTGACCCTGAACCCTAAAAATACCCCTTTACCCAAAAACTGAAAACTGACCCTGAACCCTAAAAATACCCCTTTACCCAAAAACTGAAAACTGACCCTGAACCCTAAAAATACCCCTTTACCCAAGAACTGAAAACTGACCCTGAACCCTAAAAATACTCCTTTACCCAAAATTAATTAATATTATTTAATTAGTTAATTATTAACAATAACAATAAAGTAAATATATTAGCACATTAGCTGTAATTAATTTAATTTAATAATTAATATTATTTTTCCCAATTAATTAATTAAGAATAACAAAAAAGTATATATAAAAAATTACTCTAATTAATGTAATTAACTAATTAATATTAATTAATCACCAACTAATTAATAATTAAAAATATGTACAAATTATATTAATTAATTAACTAATTATTATAAATGTATTACCAATTAATTATTAATTAAAATATGTACAAACATATAATAATTAATTAATTATTATTAAATTACTTCCCATCCTATTCCCCTATAAACCCATAACCCGCTACAGGACATATTTATCAAGTAATCAATTAATTAAAATTAATTAAAAATTAATTCTCAATTAATTAATTAATAATTCCTACTAATTAATAATTAATTTAACATAATTAAATTACTTCCCACCCTATTCCCCTATAAACCCACAACCCGCTACAGTAGTAAAAGACAATATTTAATTAAATTACATTAAAAATAAATAATAAAACATAATAAATACAATATAATATACACTAAATTTATTTAAAAATTGATATTAGTAACATCAAAGTTATTTATTTCGATATTATTGACATCGATATTTAAAACTTCGATATTACTGATATCATACTAATATCGATATTAAGACTGTCGATATTACTTACCTTCGATATTTTGTCCCATCGATATTTAAACTTCGATATAATTGTATATCGAAATTTAAAACTCGATATTTTGTCTGTGTACCCCTTACCACAGAGGGCAATAGTTTTCCACCCAACCCGTAGTTTGGCTTCTTATCGACTGACATACACTTTAAACCAATCAGGACTGTGGGCTTTGTCGATGGATGTTTAAGATTAATGAGTAACAACGATTGAAAATGTTTACATTCTGAAATTGTGATAATGTGACTTCAACATTACTTAGATCTGTGGAAGGTGTAGTGATCTTTAGAGTGTCCCAATCACTCCCTTTATGTTCACTCTGTGTTACGACATGCATGCCCTTTTTCTCGCCATGACTCATATATGTGCATATCTTATACCTCTGCATATCTTATATCTCATCTCTTTCTGCTTCAGCACCCTCTTTACACTTTCTCCTGAACGCACTTCGTCGCTCTTCTTCACCACCCCAAACATGCAGAGTATCCACTCACCTATAAGCACCATATTTTCTTTAAAGTTTTACCTTGTCAAATTTTTGACACCTGTGTACGTCTTTACTCACATTCTCATTGAATAATCATTGCAACTGGAACACGTGACCATTGCTCTGTGCTCTCAGTAGAGAGGTCAAAGATTGAATGACAATGTATTCTGAACACCTTTTTGACCCTTAACATGCACTGTGAGAAACTCACACTGCCTTCAGCCTCACCTTCAGAGCTCTCAATCTTGGCCCTTTATAAACACACGGAGGTAACTCAGTTGAAAGTATGCACTATACACGAGCAATATGCTACATGAAAAAACATACAGAAATACAACATGCTGGAAATAGCTACTACTCTTGGGAATGCAAGAAGAAGTAAAACGTAAAATATAAACTGGAACTAAAGCACTGGAAGTAGTGGTGTGGGGGGTTGTGCAACATTTCCAAAACAACCATGCTAGAGTTCCGTAGGTAAATGAGCATTAAATGCAAAAGACAGAGGTCAAATGTCAGTCTAGTCAGAAAGTGCTGCTAATTATTTTAACATAGAGGACTGTGTTTAACTTTTTCTTTTTATGCAAAGTGTGATTTTGCAAAGTGAATTATGTGACAATCTTGCAGGGCTGTTGATTGTTTTCTTTTGTAAAGATGCAAAAGGGAACAGAAAAGGGGGGAAACGAATCTGAAAACAGGGAGAAAGAAACATGTTGCCCTCACACACCCCTAGAGGCTTCGTCATTGGGCATTGCTCCTTGTCGGGTCTGCGCTGCAATGCCCCACTGACCCCACTAAGGGTTGCTTTAGCAGAGAATGTTTGTCGTTTATGCCATATGATGAAGGGTGTAGGTGTGAGAGTGTCTTAAAAGTCTGGGATGGTAATGTGTGGGGGAGTGATGTAAAACTGTCTAGGAGATTTCGAAGTAGCTATTTTAATATGATGATTCTCCTGACCAGATTACATCACACCATACAGCAGTGGATGGACCACAATCATCTTAAACTAAATCTGGGTAAGACAGAGCTCGTTCTGACCGGAGATAGTCATAAGTACTGGGGCCCACATTATTGGCTCCCAGAGCTAGGTCCTTCTCCCTCCCTCTCTTCCTCGGCCAAAACGTTGGGAGTCTCCTTAACAACGAACTTACAATAAAATCCCAGGTTGGCACAGTGATTTCTAAGTGTGTCTTCCAGCTCCGTAAGATCAGGAAGATACACCGCTTCTTTACTCATGATGCACTGATCCAGATTATAATTGCTACAGTTTTGCCCCATCTGGACTATGCCAACTCTGTGTACCTGGAAATGCCACTCTACCTATTTAAACAGCTGCAGCTGGTTCAAAACCAGGCAGCCCGGCTAGTCTTTCGTCAACCAAAATGGCAACCAGTTACACCCCTGGTGAGGAAATTACATTGGCTCCCCATTTTTCAACATTGTGCTTTTAAAACGGGTTGTCTTGTCTCAAAGTTTTGCACGGCACGAGCCCCGCATTCATTAACAAGCCTGATAGCTAGGCATATTCCCTCTCGTAATCCCCGATCTGCTCACCTCTCGCTTCTCAGGATCCCAAGGTTCAAGGGAGTACGTCAAGGTGGGTGCAGCTTTGCGGTCCTTGCACCTAAACTTTGGAATTCCCTTCCCTTGGAAATACGATCTAGTACTGACATGCTGCAATTTGGGAAATCTCTTAAGACCTGGTTATTTTTGCAAGCATACAACTGAACATCTCTGGTCAGTACATTACCCCTGGACGAGTACGCTATTTCTGTCAGCACACAACCAACAAATTCTGGACAACTCACTGAGCCTATTTGCACCAAGAAGCCACCCGGTGTAAGTGCGCTCTACAAATGATCAATAACATTAACCGATAAATTCACAGCTACTTGGGCACATTAAGCCCATACAGTAGCCACAGCCATTTTTTGCTTTTTTAATCCTGCTAGAAGACCTATCACACTAAAACATCCCAAGCACCTTTGGGTTTCTGACTACTCGCCTTGGGTGGTTTCTTGCTTCCCCTGGGGTCTTCCAACCTTGGGTACTAGCCCCGTTCTGGCAGTGGCAGCCACACATATCGGGGTTGGCAGGGGGCGGATTAAGATGTTGTTAATTTTTTTCTTTAAACTTACCTCCGTCTCTCTGCTGTATCTGACTTGGATCAGAACAGAAAGCACCCAGGCTTTGCAGGGTTGTGACTGAACTGACAACTGTGGTTCGACGCTCAGCCAGAGAATAGGCACTAAGGGCATGTTCTCCACCCAGGCTGTAAGGCAGCCTGGGTGGAGAACATGCAAAGTGTGCATGACTGTTTGGCCTGCCCAAGACGACCGGCCAACCAGTCATGTGCACTTAGTGTGCCCACCACTCCTCCTCCTCCTGTTCTGTGAGCAGAGCAGCTCCGTCTCCGCAAAGACGCCGCAGCAGGAGAAAATAAAATGATAATAACACCAAGTTATTATCATTTTATTTATCCTTTAGGGGCGACGCTCCTCCGCCTTAGCGGAGAAGCCGCCACTGTGTTTTGGGACTCACCTCGCATCCCACTATTTTAGTATATGGTCTGGCCTCCCGGTTGGGCCCTATGTGTTTTCTATGCTACTTACCTCTATTTTAAGTATTCTTGGTTTGTAATTGATAGCTCCGTGTAGGAGATATACCAAGTTAATGTCTAGGGTGTAGTTATAAATATAATGTATTTTTCGCTCACCTGATGTGGTTCTCTCTTGTGTGAAAAGCTTACTGACTGACATAGTGGTCAATGCAACTGCTTTAAACCCTCCTGGATAAGTCTTAGCTGCTCTCCACAGCTATCCCGAGAGCTTTGGTTTTCAAGGACCTAAACACTATCACTAAGGGTTGCCTGGACTAAGTGCCCAGTGCCTCACTATAGGTGGTCATTATATACTGAGCCAGCCTCCTACAACGTACATCCAAGTTTTTGGAGGGTGTGCAAACTACTTTAATTGACATGTCCTTTGATGGTGTCTCTCTTTTTGGTGCGCATCCTGACTCGGCTTTATGCAAGTTCATAGATAGTCATAGTGGTATGGAGTCCTAACTCTGTTGTTGTCCAGGGGTTGTCGGGGACAATTTGTTTCCCCTTGATTTAACTCTTATCAGCCTTCAGGGGTGAAGTACATTTCTCCCTTCCAGGGTTATACCCAGTGTGGTGTTCCTGCTTTTGCAGGTACTTTTCTTCTCCTTTATACTGTTTGTGACATGTTTTGTTTCCAGCCATCTGGGACATATCTTGCTTTTAGTCATAGAAGTCTGCTCTTACAGCTTCTTTTTCTGCTTTTTATCTTCTTACCCGAGTACTTGCTCTCTGGCGTGTGTTCTGTTTCTGTTGTGTGGATGCACGAAAGCCATGTTTCCTATTTTTGGGGACCCCTTTTTAAATGCCTTGGAGGCCTTTCTAAGCTATTTATGCACTTAGTATCCCTTATAGGGACTTCAACTTCATCTTTCTCTGTCACTTAGTACCACAGGTACCACAGGCAAGCACGCTGTTTGGCCTGGTTAACTTTCATTCCGGTCTTCAGCCCTCTTCGAGTGGACCTTCTCTTTGTCCTGCTCCACTCTGTGGGACACATGGATTTCTCCTAATCATGATCGTGTTCTTCTTCATTCGGGCCTGGGTTCCATGTCTCTACCTCCCTAATGCCCTTGTGGTATTGGCATCTTTTTGACATCTTATTTCGAATTGCTCCTGGGCACTGCTTTCTTGAGTAAGCCCATCTCTGCTTTATCGTGCTCCTAATGCTGTGTATCTTCAGCAGTCTGGTGTTCTTGTATGGGTTTTTACCCTTCTGGTGTTCTACCAACCTACTTGTGTTACGATCATTGCTGTTGCCTCCTGCAAGGTGCTTTTATAAATATCTGTCATCGCACCCGTGGGGTAGCTGTTGTATCTGGTGTTCTTTCAGTTCTCTTCACTTGGGACACCAGTCCGCTTTGGTTGCTTAGATCCTTGTTTGGTATCCTTATTTCATGAGAGGCAGGATTTTCTCTTTTTAGGTTTTGCCTGGCGAAAACGATGCGAAAGCATCGTTTCGCTAGGCGAAAACCTAATGAGTATAGTATGGGGCTGGGAATCCGCCCCGGTCTTCCATTGGCTAGCTCCATAAATGGAGGCTAGCCATTGGAAGACGGCTCTGTCCATCAATCCCGGACCAGATTCGGGGGCGTTCCCGAGAATTTTTGGCTTTTGGCGACGTCAAGCTACGTCAGCCAAAAGCCAATTCTCGGGAACGCCCCCGAATATGGTCCGGCATTGACGGCACCCAGAAGACGTCCATTGCTTTTCGTTTTAGGGCTGACTTCTGTGCAGTATTGCTTTTGGCCACTGGGTGGCACTGCAGCACTTCTGTTTGGCAAGTCCCGGCAGTCTTACCTGCAAGATCCAGTATCCACTTGCGCGAGAAAGAAAATGTTGTACTTTCGACTTTTGGCCCTCAGGATCATGGACTTCAACCCCAAATGGGCCCGTACGGATGGCACCCTGGCCTGTCGTCTATGCAATTACCGCAGAGAATCCTGGCTACACTTGCTGTGCTGCTGCACAAAGCTGGCCAATGATCGCCATCGCTTGCTGCTTCCGATTTTACGGAATACGGACTATAGAACTTGCAGAGAGGCTTCGGACTGGTGCCTCTCAGTCTCCACGACCTGTTTGATAGCCAGAGTTGGGAAATTTATACACCAGGTAAAAATGGCACTCGACTCCCACTTAACGGCATTGTCTACAAAGTAACTGGAAGCCTTCCGCCCCAGTTATCCAACCTGGGCTGGTTTAAAGACCCACGAAGAATCCATCTTTCGTCAACAGCCCTTGGTACATGAATTGACTCTACCGAACTTTCATGTGCCTCCCCTTATCAGTTGGGAAACACTGGTACAACCTATACATCACTCCTTTTAAAAGAACTCTGCTTTGGACAGCTAATCAGGACTAATATGTTAATATTTAACTTAAAGTGACTTTCACTTTTATGTGTGGATGGGACTTGTGAGGGGGGGAGTCGGGACGTTCATAAAGCTTCTTTTTTTTTTTTATCCTATACTGTAAAGATTTTAAGTAATCATGCAGTTTATTAATAAAATTGTCAGTCGTTCTCTGAACTGCGGGCGATGCAGCTCTTCCCCATAAGGTGAGGTTACCCCCACTGCTACCCGTTTTCTGTAGTGGTAGGTGTGGCTTCTCCTGGCCAGACTGCAGAGCTCTCTTATCCACTGCCCACAGGTGTCCCTTCATTAAAGACAGCAAGCACGTGAGGCATCTTTTTGGCCGGTTTCGGTGCAAGCACGCAACTTCTTGTTTACAGTCTGACTCGCTGCGCATTTTGGTGACTGGCGCTGCTGGTCAGATCGTCTACTCGTTGCTGCCATCTATTACCAAGGGAGATGTCTTTGGCAAGGAGCAGGTAACGCCTGTGTGTGTGTGAGAATAATTTTTCGATGTATCAGGAATTGTTGGTTGCCTGCTTCTCCTTTGAGTTAATGTTTCTGACTTCACTGTTCTCCAGCCAGTGTCCACGAGATTCCATCAAAAATACAAGACTTGAGTTAATGTTTAGCTGTGTGAACCTTATGCTTTAGTCGTTTAGTTTCAAACATGACTTTAGGTACAAAGAGTCCGAGGGAAGCAGGGCAAACGGCCAAGGTTGCTTTGCTGCTCGTGTAGATATAGAGATGCTGACCGCAGCATTGAGTGCTCTGTTATATGGATTTGAGGGCATGGTTAAAAATCTAACCTGAAGAAATACAAAATGTGATATCCGACTTCTTCAGTGGTAGAAGGGAATATTGAAGTGCAAACCCATGGCTTTAAACTGGTGCAGCAGGCTCGTCGGACTGCTGAACCCTCCATTTTTAGGTTTTGCCTAGCAAATGCGTACGAAGTACGAAGTACAAAGTACGAAGTACGAAGTACGAAGTACGAAGTGCGCATGCGCTAGGAAAACCTTATGTTTTTCTCTGTGGGGTCGGGTATCCGCCCCCTCCTCCCTATGGCTAGCTCCATAAATGGAGGCTAGTCATTGGGAGAGGGCTCTGTCCGTCAATCTCGGACCAGATTCGGGGGCGTTTCCGAGAATTTTTCGCTTTTGGCTACGTTAGCCGAAAGCCTGTTCTCGGGAACGCCCCGAATCTGTGCTGGCATTGACGGCACCCGCCCTCATTGCAGCCGCCGTCATTTCGGAAGTGGTTGGCCGGCCGGCCAATCCTGGCGCGGCCGGCCGGAAGTCCCGCCCCCGCCCGGAGACGCATGGAGCCCCGGAGGAGAAGTGCTGGCTGGTGTGGGGCTCCCGTGTGCTGAGGGAGCCCCGGGGGAAGAGACGGCAGGAGCGGAGCTGTGAAGCTGAATGCGTGCAGCCGGTCCGCGTTTTGGGTTAGTTATCCCAATAACTGAGGGGAAATCTGCTCTATCCGGCCGAGAACCGAGATCTGGACCTCAGTACTTTTTAAAGGTACAGTGCATTTCAATTGCCATGTATTTATTTACACCGCAGCGCTCTTTGCATTCATTGACATTCATGTAAAATGTATAAAGATGTATGCAGCTGTTTCGAATGTGGTATGAGAAGGCGGGAGATAAAACCACACATGTAAAATATTGTTTACTTATTCCTCAAGTTTACAAAGGCATATGTGTACTATACAAATGCCAGAAACGCAGGGGGCGGTATTGGAAGCAAACTAGCCACATTTGGAATTCGTTCCATCTCAGTATGTGTGTGTAAAATGTTTGTTTTACATATTAATGCCAGTGTCTTCGAAATGCAAGCATGTGGTTTAGTAATGTGGCAAACACTGGCACATGCCGCATTTGCGCGTGATGTTTTGTCAAGAGACTTTTTGTAGCCTTCCCATACTCCATGTATGTGTGTAGTGTCGACTGTCGAGAATTTGCTTGCACCCATGCACGGGAAGGGCCACTGTCGCACCACTGCGTTCTGGGGGCTTTCACGGACATAACATGGATTTGGGGAGACAGTGGACACCAAACCCAAGTCTTTTGTAAATAACATGTGTGATGTCCCTGGCTGAGTTTCTGGTGTTGACATGCTGGTAATCTTAGGAGACCAACAAAAACTTCATGCGTAGGGGTCAGAGTGCATTTTTCGTTACGTCACTATGATTTTATGTCCAACAGGAAAAAACGTAATCTATTTTGAAGATCCACCCAGTGTTTCCATTGCCAAAACCGACAGCTCTGTTTTCATAATCAGAAACAGACATGTTTCATGTATGCCGGCAGTCTGTATCTGCGCCTCAGACTGCATTCAGAGAAAATACATTTTAATCTCAGTGAAACCGAGATTCTGGGAATAATGCATGCAATTAGGGTAAAAGAGGTTTGTAAATGTCAACCGAACCTTACAATGCAAGAGAACCATGGGCCAGTTGTATTATCTTTCCGGTTGCAAAAACGTTGCTTTCTGCCGTTTAGTGTCCGGGCCTGTTTTTTAGCGCCCGGTTCTCCTCCTGCCCACACCGGTGCCTCACTGCTTTAGGATGGGGCTGCTCTCCCGGCTCTTGGGCTGGCTGCGCTCGCTCTTCTGGCGGGAGGAGATGGAGCTGACCCTGGTCGGGCTGCAGTACAGCGGCAAGACCAGTCTGGTGAACATCTTAGCGGTGAGTACTGGAGTTGATGGAGAAGGGAGATGTGTTTATTTTTGGAAGAGGCAGATGAGAGCGATGGTTGGAGGCTGGAAGGGAGCAAGTGGAGGCGGATGATGTGCTTTGAGCAGGTGGAGTGGTGTTTACATATGTGACTGTGTTTCTACTTGGCGTTTATCAAACCAGCGAGTGCATTCTGGGTGCTGTAGTCATGGTTTAGTTTAGTTGGAACAGCTATCTTTGAAACAATTATATGCCGAAGGAAAATGCTATTGGAAAACGTGTGTCCTTGGCGACTGCCATCTGGTAACCTCAGGGAAGAGTGGCTCATCAGTGTCCATTCTCTCCATGTTCTTTCCTTGCTTTTTAGTATTTGTAATCGATACATGGATTTCCTAACGTATGTATGTTGAGTAAGTAATGTAGATGCTGCAGAAATCATTGTGCACCCCAGGATCGAAAGCTGATAATATTTAAATACTCCAATTCTGACATCTCCGCTCAAGATTTGAGAATGATGGTCTTCGGGATGCTTTGAATGGCATGAAGGAAATGAAGCAAGTGGGGATCCAAGTCCCCCCATACTGTGTTCATGCCACTAAGAGCTTGTGAGGGACTAGTTTCAGATACCCAATCTAGTCCCTTTTTATGTATTTAAATATAACGTTCCTTACTTGTGTGGTATATTCAAAATATGTCCAGTGAATTTTCATCCAACTAATTTGTATGTCCAGATTCTCTTCTGTCACTTCTTTGATCACCTTGTCCCGCCTGCATGCCCAGTCTAAACATCAGATTGCCAAAATTCTACAATAACTTCCTCGTCACATTCTGCATTTGTCAATTGAGTGGTCTTTAAGGCGTTCAGAGATTACAGATTTGCTAGTCCACCTCAATCAAATTTGAATCCAATAGTTGACTTTCCTTTTTTTTTTTTTAAATTTATTTATTGCAAGCAGGTCAGGATAGGTTCGTGCCGTCCACCCCTCCAGCCACCTACGAATGCACCGTGAATAATGGTGTTTGTGTATACACTTTTGAGCGTACTAATACGTGTGTACATACTTATGTGTGTATGTACTATGTGTATGCACCTGTTTGTTTGTGCGCGTGTCTGTGCGGGTTTCTTCATGTGTGTACGTCTGCGCATTGTGTGGCTGAGTGAGTGTGCCTGTGGGTGTCAGCTCGTCCTTCTGCATGTCTCTCAGTCTCTCTGCATATGTGTCTCCGTGTTGAGTATCAGTGTGAGTGTGTGTATTATGTGTGTGTGTCCGTCTGAGTGTGAAAAAATGTGCGTGCAGTGGGGCGGGCACACATTGCACAAGGGCTGTCATGACGCCGTCGTGCCCCAAGAGGAGTGCACTATCCCAGGACACATTCTGTGTGTGGGGGGGCTCGCAGTGTGTGGGGGGGGCTCGCAATGTGTGGGGGGGCTCGCAGTGTGTGGGGGGCTCTGTGTGGGTGCGTGTGGGGGGCTCTGTGTGGCTGTGTGTTTGGGGGGCTCTGTGTGGGTGTGTCTCTGGAGGGCTCTGTGTGTGTGGGGGGCTCTCTGTGGGTGTTTGTGTGTGGCATTTGCGAGAGATTAACTATTGGCATTGTAAATGACAATGCCATTTATTTATGTTAAAAAAAATAAAAAATAAAAAAATAATGTCAAGAGCAATGACAATAGCTCTAACTTTAACTAAGGCAAAACCATTGCATTGTAAATGCTTGTTCTGTAACTGCCTCTAAATGCGGAAGGTGGACCGAAGGTTTGGCAGACAGGACACTGTCAGGTTTGCTAGTGTCATCTGTTTCTGTGTGCAATCGCCTTACCCGTCACAATAAACAGGGGCCAAAGAAAAACGAGTATTGAAAGGCCCATCCTAACTTGGGTACGACTTCCAGCACTCTAAATCTATCTGGCAATCTAGTGGCGGACTGACTGCTAACAAATGCTTTCCTGCAGTGGATCCAGCTGTGGTTCCTCGGTGACAAACTCCGAGGTTCCACCATGTCTTATTGAGATTAGGAGCAACGAATTTAGCATGGGCAAATAACTTTATTGCAGCTCTCCCATCCTGCCAAACTTTAAATGACCCCCATAGTCTGTTGAAACGAAGTTCCTGACTCTCTCTGCCTCAGCAGGAACTGCTTGCTTAAATAGGAAAAGGAGAATTACAGATTCACAACATTTTACACTCTGCAATGTTGTGGATATGAGAGGATCAGGCTGCAGAAAAGCACAGAGAACCAAAAACAGTCTGAAAATACTGTGATACAAGCCTCACATTGCAACAAGCAAACATAGTCAACATACTAATGCTGACTGCAACCACGGTGGTGGGGAATATTGGTTCTACCGCACAAAAATGGAGTTAAACTCTGTTTTTACTTTAGCATCTGTCACAAACTCCAGGAGCATTATTCAGCTAATTTAGTTAAATTGACCCATATCATAGTAACCTACTGGGAAATCTGTTGCCTTCCCTGTGTCCCATTCCGTGATCAGTGTTTCGGTACTTACACTTCAAACTTGCACTGCTCAAGAGTCAGGCTTATAATTTTGGCTCGCTTCATATAGCTTACCTTTTCCATGAGCAAGATCTTGATGTGAGGTCAATGTGATTAACATTTTGATGCTATACCTTTATGAAAATGCATGACAACTTGTCAAGTTGATTCACCATGTAGCTGGTCAAAATCAGACAAGAAATTCAGCTAGAAAGTATTCTTACACCAACTGAGGCCCCTCAGTTATTTCTCGAACATAGCTGAAACTACAAAAACTAATTCTAACCAGACGATTCGTAAATCTGATAAATTCCCCATTGGAGGCATGCCTGTTAAGAACAAGCACTTGCAATGCAATCGGTCTCGCCATTGGGACCTTATATGTACTTTGCAATGCAGCACATTAGCCTGTGTGCTGAAACATCTACTGTTCTTCAACATGAAGGGAAAGTATGCACCAAACTGTGTGACAAGCCAGGTATGGGAACACAAAGAGAGAAATATTACCTTTCAGCGGGAAATGGTATAGTCCAAAGCTCTGTTTTAAATATAAAATCAGGGCCTTCTGTGGTCATGATACACAAGAAGCGAGCAACCCAATATACCCTTGAGGGTTCGGGCAAAGAATATGAAAGGGTGAAGGTACCTTCAAGGGATTTTGTTTATACTGTTTATAACGTTTAGTTATCAATGCTGATTTAAGACCAAATAAATATTGGTCTACTGTGCAATTAAGCAACGGTGGTTATTGATTCAATTTACAGTAGTCACAATAAGTGATCCAGAAGTAGAGAGCAAAGAAAACGGGTGTATGTAGAGAGTTTGTATTTAATACGTGTTCATACAAAATAGGGTACAGAACATATATATCAACAATGTTGCAAGAAGTACATATTATAAAAATAAATAAAAACACTTCATTGAAACAATTGTATACGCTTTTCTTCCTTGGTACAATTGGTATGGTAAATTTGACAAAGAAAAAGCGTAGGTCAACGTTTCGGTCTCTGTCTCTATAAATTGATTGTTGAGACCATCTTCAGGACAAAAACGATATATCTGAAGACCCCTAAAAATAATATAGAATATCAATTATTGTTTATTCTATATCATGTCTAATAATAGACAACTATACATTATGTACATTAGTTTAGACACATATAACACCCGAAATTTGCCATCCTGAATAGGTTGTACGTCAACAAACTTTAACATTTCAGAGTTTGTTACATTCTATAACAGGGGCCCATTATAGACATTTTAAATCTGCAATAGAGCTTATCAACCTAAGACATAAAGTTATATTTAGTATAGGCATCGATTTTTTAACTGTAGTCTCAATTCTTGTTGTTCATACTCGTAATGCATTAGTTTTGAAATGAAACTGAGATCAATCGAGTCAAGTTGGTCCTATTTGCATAGAACCAAACAAACCATTATATTAATTGGAGATCTTTGCCTATTGCCTAACATAGAAGCAATCGGAGACAGAACACATTATGTTTGCTAGTACTTGATAGTTAATAGTAAACGATCTCTATAACTTGTCAGAAGTACAATGATGTATGATTTTAGTCACCTTGGGATAATCGTGAGGCAAAATTTGTGTAGTAATAGCTGTTGTCTTCGCAAAGATCCCTCACAGCGTGGGATTCTATAGAGTAGAGATGTTTAAAAGGTCTATGGTTAGTCATCATTTCAAAGCAAATGAGGCATTGTGGTGGTAGTCTTTTTAACATATGGTTATTATTCATATGGTCGCACATGCTACTAATATGGCCAAAATGGAAGGATGTTAATTTGCCACTCTCTCTTGTATCCATAGTGCTAATATTAATACTTATTCGGCACATAGGCAGTGAATCACAAACTTGTATATATTAAAAAATAAATAAAGTCACCTTGGTTAGTACGAATCAGCTCATCACATAAGATCTGGCTGTTGTCAAAGAATAGGCACCTTAAGTAAAGAAAACACAAAAGATGCTTAATTTAGGGGGAAAATGTCAAAGGGTATAATTCTTTTTGACATCCATAGAGTATGAACATTTGTTGGCAAAATTTCCAAGGGTATGATTATTTTTGACATCTGCAAAGTATGAACATATGTTTACTGTTCTATGCTACCCATAATATGAACGTGTGTAGTGCAGGCGGCTAAACATATTGTATCCGCCTAGCAAGCTAATTAGGCTACATTGTATTCGTTGAACGAATACAATGTAGCCTAAAAAGAATTCGGAAAAGAATTATACCCTTTGACATTTTTCTCCCTAAATTAAGCATCTTTTGTGTATTCTTTACTTAAGGTGCCTATTCTTTGACAACTGCTAGAACTTATGTGACGAGCTGATTCGTACTAACCAAGTACTATATACAAGTTCGTGATTCACTGCCTAAGAGCCGAATAAGTATTAATATTAGCACTATGGATACAAGAGAGAGTGGCAAATTAACATCCTTCCATTTAGGTCATATTAGTAGCATGTGCGACCGTATGAATAATAACCATATGTTAAAAAGACTACCACCACGATGCCTCATTTGCTTTGAAATGATGATTAACCATAGACCTTTTAAACATCTCTACTCTATAGAATCCCACGCTGTGAGGGATCTTTGCGAAGACAACATCCATTACTGCACAAATTTCACCTCACGCTTATCCCAAGGTGATTAAATCATACATCATTGTACTTCTGACAACTTATAGAGATCGTTTACTATTAACTATCAAGTACTAGCAAACATAATGTGTTCTGTCTCCGATTGCTTCTATATTAGGCAATAGGCAAAGATCTCCAATTAATATAATGGTTTGTTTGGTTCTATGCAAATAGGACCAACTTGACACGATTGATCTCAGTTTCATTTCAAAACTAATGCATTACGAGTATGAACAACAAGAATTGAGACTACAGTTAAAACATCGATGCCTATACTAAATATAACTTTATGTCTTAGGTTGATAAGCTCTATCATCCAGCCATTGTTTTGAGGCCTTCTGGGTCTGGGAAGAGGAGTAAGAGATGGTGGCTAACCCCTTTCAGAGGACTACGGGAAAAGCAGGAGCAAAAGTGCCCAACCAGTGGGTTGAGGCCTTTTATACTGATGGGCAAGTCAATCCAAGCTTTAGGAGTTAGATAGGAGGAAGCACAGCTGCTGAATCTGGCACTGCATATGCAGAAAGAAAGTGTCTTGTATGTTTGTGGAGGTTTAGGCGGTTGTTGAAGTACTTGAGGCCAAAGTTGTGTAAGGGTTTGTATATGTGTGTGAAGAGTTTGAAAAGGGCTCATTTGTGGATTGGGAGCCAGTGGAGCACTTTGAGAAGTGGGGTGTTGTGGGTGTGGAGAAGGAGGTAACGTGTGAGACTGGCTACTGACACAAAAAACCAAGCACTGCTGTTTTAGAAGCACCCTGGAGGGAGCAGGCAATGGGTTTAGTGCTTTAAGTTACATTCATTGCGGACCACTTACTGTACACTTCAAAGCAACCTCTACAACAAAGAGCAGGCATCATTGGTAGGTAGGTGCCATACACAAACAGCTGTGCTGAGTAAGTAGCTTTGAAGAGCACCATGAGGAGACAGCCCTAGTACCTAAATTAATTGAATGACTGATCATTGACACTACTGAGGTGCACAAGAATGACTTATTCTGTGCATTTCTCAAAGTGCTGAACAAGGAATTCTTGTTTTGCAGGGCATTTCGCCTGCACTCCTCCCTTTATTTCATTCAAGCCAGGCAGATGTGGTAACAGTTTTTTATCCAATTATCACAGATAGAAATAAAGGAATTTCACCCACCCTTCTGGCTCAGCCAGTTGCATATGGATGGCTTTCATAGCAAAATTCTGGCACTGATATATTATATGTAATTGTTGGCATATGGAAGCGCCTGTGGCTTATGGGACCACCCATGATAAAATGTTGGGCCTGGTGCAATTGATAACATTATTGACATGGGGACAGCATGAACTGTTTGACAAAAATTGATCAACTCCCATGGAGCACTAGGCTTCATTGGCCTGGCACCAAAAGAATGGAAGCTATGTGTGTTTGGTTCTTATTATCTTTTATTTTAGAACCAGTCGATTTTATTGTAAAAATAATTTGATAAATACTATACACTTACCTTACTTTACTTTACTATGAGCCTGGCACACCAGGAAAGTAATTGAGTATTTAATTAGTGGCCTATTCATGTAAAAACGTTACTACAAAATGCACACTTTGATTGATTTTTTACAATATATTCTCACGAGGAACCACCAGATCCTCTTAGAAGAAGAAGAAGACCTTGCTTGTTCTGCACACTGGAATTCACAGCAAACATTATGCACCACCACAGTCCAACATTACCATTTGCCACCTGCACCAGCTAGCTCAGTACTGACCGCTGTAGGAAAATGTGAAAAAGTTAAGTTAGGCAAATCTGATGGTTCAAAACTACTGATCAGTGACCATGCCCATCCTGCCATCCCCTCCCTCATTGTTACTCTACACATCTTTATCTTCTGAATATTATGCCTCCTTCCTTTCCTCATACATTTACATATAACACACTTTGAGTGTTTGCAAAGTCTTGGCTAGGCCTGGGTGGTGAACTTCTCTCCGTTTGCGGAGTTTGCAGAGTTTTCTGCACTTCGCAGAGTTCGCAGAGTGCAGAAAACTCTGCTTCGTGATGTGCAGTGGGGGTTTTTCCCCACTCGCAATCGCAAACTTGCTGTTCGCGATCGCGAATGGTAAGTTTGCGAGCTCGAGCTGCAGCTCGAGTAGAATTTCTACTCGAGCGGCAGGAATACCAGCACAAACTGCAGTTCGCACGGCTCTCTGCCACTCGCAGAACTTCATGGAGTTTTTTGGTAACTTCGCCGATTTTCGCATAGCAACACTCTGCGAACTACGCCCATGCTTGGTCTTGGCCTTTCACAAAGAAGTGATATGCAAAAAGTGGTTCTGTCGGATTGTATTCAATTTCTTTGATTTAAACAATTACTTGTGTCATAGGATTACTCATATGCATTTTTTCATGAAAAAACATTGAAAGGAAAAAGCACACACCAAACGTTATATTTCTGGTTCGCAAAGTTGTAATTATTCAATCACTTTGCAGAACATTCGTTTTCTTTAGTATTTTAAAAGACGGTTGTCCATATACATTGAGAACGTGATAACAATAAATAAGTGCAGTAGTGAATAATTGTGATCTGTGACTAGTGGTGACTGTTATGATGATACAGTTTTGTGACAGATGCAATTTAGATACACTGGTCCAGCAATAACTTCAATTCACTCAAACAGTATTGCAAATCATATTTTTTCTGTTGAGATGTAGTGAGGACCAATTGGTGGATTAGCGTCGACGTTACATATGGCCCTAAATTCTTTATTAACATTTCCTTTAAAGTGCACCATTTCCCAATACTTTTACAAATTTTTCTCTGGCGAGGGCAACTGAACCCCATATTTGTCCATCGAGCTTGTTCACTTTGCTAACTACATAAAATTCAAACCCAACTTTGATGCCCATCACTTTCAAGTGTCACCAGCCACCACTGTTGCAAGCAAAAACATGAGGGCTGCAATCTCCACAGCAGATATGTTACATAGCTTGGCGTATGGCATGCCTCTTCCTGTCTTGTTGATCTGCCATGCTGCTGAGCAAAAAAAATACATAAAGTAAAGCCTAGTAAATATAGAAATAAAAAATAAAATAAAAAAATAATAATGAAGAATACTGTAAAAAAAACAAAAAAGTCTGCAGTAGCGATAGATTGAAAAAAGTTAGAAAGCAAGGTTGGGACAAAAAACAAGAGGGCAAGTTGTAGGTAAAAAAACCTGAATATTTCAACTGCTGTACAGACATGGTTACTCCAGCACAAGCCACTCTTTCAGTGCCAGTAAAATTGTAGGCTTTCACAATACACATACGGCCATAAGCAATATGATGTTGTGTTTTTTTTTCTTCATAAGTGCATGTTTCGTCTACATTTTTTAACAGTTTGCATAAATTGTATAATAAACGTAATTCTTGCATGAATTAGGTGGTTTTGAACATAAAAGAATATGCATATTCACTGACGCATAAGCCATTTTGGGGATTTCACTTACATTCTGGTAGTTGTCGTTTTAGTTTTTCATGCAAAAATATAAAGTAAGATGAGTTTGGGATGAGCTAATAATTCCTGATATGCAGTGTCATCTTAACGATTTTGAGGGCCGTGGGCAAGGCATTCTTTAGGGGCCCCTGTTCAGAAAGACCTTCGAATTCTAATACTATTTCTAATTCAAACCCACATGATGCCAACAATAAATAATATGTTAAACTTTAGTGAAATATGTCTTGCCTGGAACGCCAAAAGTCCTTAAAGTGACACTGGGTAGACAGACGGATAGAGTCAGAAGCAAAGGCAGGCAGAGAGTTTTAGATAGCGAAATGGAATAGACATAGAGAAAGTTAACTTTAGATAGAGAAAGTTAACTTTAGATAGCGAAATGGAATAGACATAGAGAAAGTTAACTTTAGATAGCGAAATGGAATAGACATAGAGAAAGTTAACTTTAGATAGCAAAATGGAATAGACATAGAGAAAGTTAACTTTCCCAGAGGGGCCTTTGTAAGGTTGGGCCCTGGGCGATTGCCCACTTTGCCCAGGCTTTAAAACATTTCTGCTGCTCTGGAGAACTGTTACTTTGGGGGATAAGGGGATTCTGCGCTGGGAATTAGTGGAAGACGAAAGAAAGGCAGAGGAAAATGGGAACACTTTAGAAACCTCTGTGCGAATCAGCAGGAAGGGTGGTACAGTGGACAGGGACCAGAGACATTCTGGACATAGAGCCACTTTGTGGATGAAGTGCAGAGATGGAGACAGAGATAAAGGGAATCCTAGCAAGGTAAGCACTTTGCTGATGAGGGAAATGCAAAAAATAATTTTGTATTGCACGTGCAAGACTAAAAGAAAGCGCCTCGTGCACAGGTGCCAGAAATGAGCCTTGACAGCCAGAACATCTAATAATTGCATTAACAGCCTCACAACCATATGTCTTTAATAGCACCTTGTCCCACTCCTTAAACCATAGACCCGCCCTCTTAACACTGTCCTCATTAAAAGCACTGGCCCCATTGGTATACACCTTGGTGCTATGTTATTAACGCATTGCTGTACAAGGACATTTCGAGAACTTCGTCACAGATTAAGCTGCCTTTCATGAAAGAGAAAAAACTGTGCCGGGGAGAATTTCACATCTTGTTTTCAGAGCTATGAGGCTATTATCTTTAAACATCACGTGTTCTCTTTCAAAGTGCAGGTGATCAACTTAACCACATGATCATCTTCGTCAGTGTCTCTCATCAAGTGCTCGCCGGATCTTTGAGCATCGGTTCCTTCACTTCACAGCTGAGAGCGTCAGGAACATGACTCAGTGCAGCTGCAATTACAGCGTCTCCACCTTGTCACAACCAATCGAGATCTTTGGCATCAGAGCACTGATGCAATGGAAAGAAGGATTAGCCGATCCTGCTCCCAAAAATTTTAATTTCCCGGGAAACTCGGTCCATCTTGTTTGAAATCTTAAAAGAAGCCTTGGCAGCTTCACTGGGCACTGTAGGCCTCATTTGTGCTGCGGCCGGTGGTCCCTGCTGTGTGGTTAATGAACTGCATATACACTACATCAAAGGGGTGACGCAAGGCTTTGAAGATTATATAACACGGCCATGGAAGTTGGCTCTGCAGACTCGGTTTATTTTTGGTTGTTAAAACATTGCTTTAGTTATTTTTCACTTTACATGCTATTCCCATCCAATCAAGGACGGTTATGGGAGTAGGTACAGCCATACATTGTTGGTTGCGTCATCATTCTTGTGTGCCTTCGCGGCTCACTACCATTTAAAGGGGTCCACCATCAGGCCGGGGTCAGGGAGAGTGCATGCGCACATATGGGCATATTATCAAGAATCGCCGTTAAAATGATCGCTGCTTTAGCGGCAGGAAACTGCTGTTAAAGCGGCGATAATGGGCTTGCTAATATGCCCTTGTGAATTCCCGTAGAAGCCCATGTTCTGGTGTGAACATGGGCTTCTATGGGTATTCTCCACGGCATATTATCAAGCCTAATATTGCGTCTTTAGCGGCAGTTTCCTGCCACTAAAGCGGCGATAATTTTAACGCCCTTCTTGATAATATGCCCCATAGTCTGTGAAACAGTTGCTCACATTTCCGTTTAATGGGCTCTCTAACAGTATTATACCCAGGTTCTCTAAAGTGGCCACCTGTCACGCCCTAATTAGGAGTGGCCACTTAGGGCCGAAGTACGCCCATTCATTTTTGCGAGTCGCAAATTGCTTCAAATTGCAATTCGCAAATTCGCAATTTTTGATTCCCTAAACAATATGTACAACAGTGTCTCAGACACTGTTTACGATTCCCAATTGGGAATGGCTCGCACTCACAGGGATGGTGGCCTGCTGGGGACAGCAGACCACTATGTCTGTGACTGCTTTTTTAATAAAGCATTTTTTGTCAGCCCATTTTCCTTATCCCCTCCCCTGCTGATGACGGAACCGCTCCGTCATCAGCTACGGTTGGGCTGTGCTGATGACGGAGCGGTAACGTCATGGCCCGGCCGCCGCGCCTGCGGCCGTTCTAATGAGCGGGGCGGGTCATGACGGAGCCGCTCCGTCACCAGCATAGCTCAACCGCGGCTGGTGATGGAGCGGTTCTGTCACCAGCATGCGGCCGCCGCGCGGCCGCCCCACTCCGTTAGCGCTGCGGCGGAATAGCCGCCGCAGCGAAAGGGTTAAAGAAAAACTGGATACATAAAAAAAAAATATAACTTTTTTTTTTTTTTTTTAGAATATTTTTATTGGTATTTACATGTTACAGAGTACAAAGTGACATACAGCAAATATCAAGTTTATAGGGCATTCACATGGGACATTACAGCATACAGTAGTGGCTGTGTTCGACTCTGGTATGGATATTGGTTTTCCAGTCTAGTCATGTCTGCCCCACCTACTAGCGCACCTATAACATTGAACATTTACGTTATTGAGGATGGATGTGTGTTAGGTTGACACATAAGACCTTACACAGAACATAAAATTGAAGTGTGGTTATTTAGTGTCAGGTCGTCGGGCCGTCTTGGAGTTGTGTTTGGCTGTTTTGGTTCAGGGTTTTTGTTCTTCATGGCGGTTTGAATGGGTTTAGGAATATGTCTAGTTTTGACCACATTCCTCTGTTGGGGTTCTTCCATGGTGTGTGTCTGAGTGCAGTGTTGTCCGCCCCCCTGAGAAATGTCACCCAGTTCAACCACCCTTTGAATGTGATTTTGGAGGTATCTTTCCATTTGGCTAGAACTGTTTTGACTGCCGTCATCAGAATGACGTCCAGGAGGATTCTGTCCTGTTGTGTGGCTACTTCAGATGTGATATGGGCCGTTGTAGTTGTGGCGAATGTACTGTCTAGAGTGCAGCCTACTGTTTTGTTGATGAAGTTGAACACCTTCCCCCAAAATTTTCTGACCTTACTGCAGTGATAGATGAGGAGTGCTAGGTCCCCCCTTTCTGTTACAGTTCCAGCATCTGTTGTTATCTGTCATTATCTCTCAGTCCTATTAATGCTAGATGCGCTGGTGTCCAGAATGCTTGGTGTAGTAGCCAGAGTTTGTACCTAGCTATGTTTCCCAGTAGTTGGTGTTTTTGGCGTTGAATCTGGTGGATGTAGGGTGGAGGAGTTTATATATGTGTGAGATCTGGTGGCCTGTCTTGTTTATTGTTTCCATGTAATGAAAGATTGAGGGTTTGTGCTTGGTTAGCTTTGATTTTGTTAGGGCTGTTTTGATTGCCAGGAAATTGTATAATTCTATGTCTGGGAGTGCGTGTTGTGTTTTCAGGTAGTTGAAGGTGTGGAGAGACCCTTCTGCTTCCAATTGTGCTGGGTAAGAGAAACCTAGTCTTTTCCAGGACGTTATGTCCATGGGTTTCCCCCTGTAGTTAATCTTGGGGTTTGCCCAGAGTGTTTCCCAATGTGAGTTTCTGATGCTGTGTTCGAGCTTCTGGTCTATTTTGAGTAGCGCCTGTCTTGTTGTCTTAAAGATCGGGTTGTTCATTTGTGCCTGCTTGTTGGCTGTGAGGAGGGTTAAGGGATCAGTATTATTTAGAACTGCTCTCTCAATAGAGAACCATATTGGTGTGTATGGCTGGTTAGGGAGTACCCAGTGCAGTCCTTGTCTGGCTATAGAGGCTGTCTGAAAGGTTCTCAGGTCAGCCACATTGAGCCCCCCCTAGCTTTTTGTCCAGTCTTAGTTTTTGTAGGCCTATTCTCGGTTTCTTATCTCTCCATATAAATTTGTTTAACATTTGGTCTATCTTTCTGTGGAATTCATCCGTGAAAGCCATGGCGAGCATTCCTGCTAGATAGTTTACAATGGGCGTGATCATCATCTTCACTGTGTCTATCCTGCCCCACCAAGTGATGAACTTGGGTGACCTGGATTCTAGTAGCCCTTTGATCTTGTCCAGTGTTGCTTTCTCATTCTATTTCAGGGTGATTCTCAGGCTTTTCCCGAATTGGATGCCTAGGTATTTGACAAATCCGGGTTGCCAGGCCAGCCCTGAGGTACCTATTGTCTCTTTGGTTGTGTGTATGTTGAGGGGCATGCATTCCGATTTATCTATATTTAGCTTGTATCCTGAGTGTTTAGCATACGAATCGATGGTGAGCATGAGTGCTGGTAAGGATTGAGTGGGGGTTTCTGTTACTATGAGTAGGTCGTCCGTGTAGGCTGCAAGTTTGGCTGTAGTATTGTTAATGGTTACGCCTGCTATAATTCTGTTAGCTAGAATGTCTCTAATCAGGGGTTCGAGTGCTAATAGGAAGAGCAGCGCGGATAGTGGGCAACCTTGTCTTGCTCCTCTTTCGAGGTTAAATTGGGTAGATGTTGTTCCATTTATAGCTATCTGTGCTTTGGGGCTTTTGTACAGTGCCATGACTTTCCTTGTTAACGATATCTCCTGGGTTGAATGCTTGCATTCTCTTCTCTAGAAACTGCCAGGAAACTCTGTCAAATGCCTTCTCTGTGTCTAGCGTGATTGCTACCGTTGGGTCGTATGATTTGGAAGAGTGCTCTATTATCTGGCAGAGGAGTCTTGTGTTATCGTGAGACATGCGTGTTTTCAGGTAGCCTACCTGAGTGCTACGTAGCAACTGAGGGAGCACTTTGTTTAGTCTTGTGGCTAGGATGTTGGCGTATAACTTGCAATCTAAGTTTATTAGTGATATGGGTCGGTAGTTTTTGGGCCATTGTGAGTCTTTGCCTTCTTTTGTTATTACTATTATGTTGGCTTGTGACATAGATTCGGTTACTACCCCTTCTCTATCGCAGTGATTGAATACTTTCGTCAAGACCGGCAGTAGCTGGTTTTGGAACTTCTTGTGGAAAGGTGCCGTGTATCCATCCGGTCCTGGGACTTTTTTGTCTTTTAGTGCCTTAATGGCTGTGTTGCTCTCGCTCATTTTTATGTCTTGACCTAGTGTCTTAGCTTCCTCTATCGTTATCTTGGGTAGGTTTGTGCTATCTAGGTAGACTGAGCAGCCCTCTTGGTTAAGGTTGTCATCTCTTTTGTATAACTCTTAATAGAATTCCATGAATGTGTGTAGGATATCTTTGTGTCGGGTGTGTGTCTTGTTGTGTGCGCCTGTGATTGTGGAGATACAGTGTTGCCTTTGTTTGTGTTTGAGATATGACGCTAGGATTTTCCCTGCCTTGTTTGCTTCACATAGGTTGATTTGTTTGTATTTTCTTATCCATAGACCAGCTCGTTCGCTAAGAATTCTGTTGAATTCGTACTTTTTCCCTGTAAGTTCTGCAAGAGCAGCTATGTTCAAGGTGTCTCTAATGTGTTTAGTTTCTAGTTGTTTGATATCGCTTTCTAGCTGGTCTACCTGTGCTTTTGCTTTTCTGCCCCTTCTGGCCTTGAATTCTATTAGTGTGCCCCTGATGGTCGCCTTAAGGGCATCCCACAGACTTTTTGGGTCTATGTCTGGCGTGTCATTTTCTTTGATGTAGTCTTTAATGGCTTTTTCAATTCTGTTTCTGTCTTTCTGTTTTGCCATGGTAATGTTGTTGAGGTGCCATCTGCGGGTGATGTGCTCGTTGTGCTGACCCTTCAGATGTAGGCTGATGCAAGAGTGGTATGAGATTGTTCTTGCCGCAATATCTGTGTGTTCTATCAGGTGTGTGTGAGAGCCTGAGATGAGGATGTAATCTATTCTACTGTAGGAGTTGCGTGGGTTGGAATAGAAAGTGTAGTCTCTGGTGTCTGGGTGTTGTAGCCACCATGGGTCTTTCAGGTCGAATCTGATGCATATGTTCTTTAGAGTGTTGTGGGAAGCGGGAGGGCAAGTCTGGGAGCCTGATTGTCTGTCTAGTGTGTGGTCCAGTACTAGGTTGAAGTCCCCTGCCATGACGATCATTTGGTTCAATTGGTTTGCCTCCAGTTCCTTTGTTACTCCCTCCCAGAATGTTGTGTCATCTGTGTTTGGTGCATATATGTTAGCTACCAGTATGGATTCTACCCCTCTTTTTAGCTGTGTGATCAGTAGTCTGCCCTCGTTGTCGTACTGTTCTTTCTCTATGGTTGTATTGGATTTGCTGTTTATCAGGGTGATAACACCACGTTTTTTGCCTACCGCTGGTGAGCATGCTGTCTGGCCTATCCATCTTGCCCTAAGCTTACTCGCATCGTCCCTGTAGAGTTTTGTTTCCTGTAGTAAGATAATATCGCTCTTAGTCTTAGCTAGATAGTCTAGGACTTTCTTTCTCTTAATTGGGTAGTTTAGGACTTTGACTTTAAGGGAAGCAATGTTCAGGTCGGTCTGTATTGCGTTATTTTTAGTCAGGGTCTTATGATACCGATCGCGGGCCCCTTTGGGTTTCTTTATGGGTATACTGTTCTACGAGTTTTGAACCTAAGTGGACTGCCTTCGTGTGTCAGAGTATTTGTTAGAGTTGATTGCTTTGACACGGACTGCTTGACAGAGCGTATGGTTTGGACATGGACAGAGAAGTTGACGAGATATACTAGGTGAACAGGACAAATGTAACAAACATAACGGACGGGACACCCTCTCCCTTTCCTCCCCTCCTACCTCCCCTGCCTCCCCCCCTGCTAGTGCTTGTAGTGTACTGTAGACGTGCGACAGCAAGGTCCCTCCTGCCCCGCTACATCCTCGGGATTGTCTATCACGCTGCTCTAGTTTGCTAATTTTGAGCACGTCCCCTTACAAGGTTAAACCTAAATATCGCAAATGTCTGCTCATTGTTCGTTCATGCATAGCAGTTAAAGGATATAGTCATTTTTATGGTAAACAGGTTGGCTTTCTTCTTCACTGGACACTCGTCTGGGAGCCTGTGTTCATCCGTTTTTGGTGATTGGCTTATTTCTGAGGTAGGTTCTGTTGTAAAGCACTTGTAGTCTTTGTAGGCACATGAGGTAGGTTGTGTTACTATACTGACTGTAGGCATTATATACTGTGATTCTCTCGGTATGTACTTGAGTGTCTCGCCTATTTATTTGAGAGACCAGATGAGGCGCTTCTTTTGCTTATCATGCTTGCCGTCTCCATTTCCTGTAGGGCTGGGCCACATAGGTACCGTGAGGTCTTCAAACGTTAGCGAGATTCCTTTGTTGTTTATCCTGAATCTGGCTGGACCGGCGAACGAAAAGGCGGTGTTTTCTTTCCTTAGCTTGTCTCTTTGGGCCAAAAAGCCTTTCCTAATGTCCACTGTGTTCTTCGAGTAGTCCTGTGTGAGGATAATCTTGTTACCTTGCCATTGCAGGTTGGGTTTCTTTCTTGCTAACCCAAAGATGGCCTCGGTCTAGTGAGAGCATAGTGGTTTGCATATTATCGGTCTTGGACTTGATCTGTTCGATTGTCTGAACACCGGGACCCTGTAGGCCTTGTCTATCTCGAAGGGGTTATCAAGTTTGAGATTAGTCAACTTAGGTATGAGGTCCTGTAACATTGCCACACGGAGCCCGCTTTCTCCTCCTCACCCTCCGGCACTCCCAGGATTCTTATGTTCCCTTTTCTTTGTCGGCCCACAAACTCTGCAGCCTGCTTGTGGAAATCTGTGGTTGCTTTGGCGATGGTGCCCTTCGTCTTGCCTGTTAGCTGCGCTCTGTCTTCTATGTCACGGACTCTTTGTTCTACTGTTGACAGTCTGTTGTTTGTCGTATGGATGTCTGCCGTGACTGCTGCCAGTTCCAGTTGTATGGCGTCCGTAGTTTTCTTTGTAGATTTGGCTAAGTCATGGACTTCAGCCAACTTTTTAAGTATGCTGTCCAGCGTGCTGCGGATGTCCACCTTTTGTTTGAAGGGGAATTCTGGTTGGCCCTCCGTTTTTTTTTTTTTTGGTTGTTGCATCAGCTTGCCTTCGTTACCGGCCATTTTGATTTTTCCTAGCCCTCTTTTCTTCTGCAGTAGCTTGTTTCATTTGTTACATTTCTGTGATGTGGGATGGGTTGACCGTCCGCTGACGATTGCGTGTGAATTTGGAGTGGTGCTTGGGTTTGGGCTCTCTTGCTTGGTGCTACCTGTGACTGTTGGTTTGCTTTCTCTTTTGTTTGTTTGGTGCTTTGGGGCCTTTTTTTCTGCCACGGTTGGGCTCCTTATATTTGGTGTGAGCAGTGACTTTCGCGGATATCCTCTGATTGAGTCGTTTTAGCCGCTCTTTTTACTCCTCGTCTGTTCTGTCTTGGCACCTTTTATTTTTCTGCACTTTTAGCCCTAGTTTGTGGCTGGGCAATCGCCTCCGATGGGACCTTTGGATGACTATGGTTGGCCACATTATCGCCCCTCCGCTGACCTTCTTTTGACTGATTTAGGCTGATCCTCGTAATGTTCTGTTTACTGTTTTCGGATCATGGGTGGCCCCTGCGAGGGTTCGAATGGGTGGGCTGTTGAGGTGCCGGTACCAGGGGTGGCGGTGGTGGATGCGTTCAAGATGTTTTTGTTTTTTCCGATATCTCCTTGGGTTGACTGTACTTTGAGCCGTATGTTAAGGCGCTTCTTGTCCTGTGCTTCTCGCTATCACAGGGACCGCCTTGGTCCAGTGACCGGTCTACCGAGAGGGTGATTAGCTCTGCTTTTTTTTTGTGCCGTTATTGCTTAGCCCTGGAGATCAGTTTCTGTTCGCTGTTTGCTCGGTCAGCCGACTAATCTTGTCTTTGCGCTCCGAGTTTTAGTCTCTGTTTTCTCGCCACCCGTACTCCTCACCGCCCACTCCGTGCATTAGTTGTCGCTCTTTCTGCTTAAGCCGACAGTTCGCTTGTTTGTGCGTCTCTGCCCCGTCTTATCAGTGTGCCAGATGACCGCCCCGTTAGTCCTTTTAGTTGCCTTCGTGACAAACTTGCAATGTCATTGTTTTTCTTTGCTCTGCCCTTACTGTGTGCAAAATGGCTGCCCTCGTTAAGTTCGAGGGTTTCGGTTTCGCTTTTCCACCCGCGACAGAGATCCCCCGTAGGCCCTTGGCGCTTTGCTGGAAGGCTGTTGTTCGATTGGGAAGGTTAGCACACTGAAGTACTGACGCTGCTCCAGTCTGTGGGTGCCTGGCCGTATTGCCGACATGCGGTTTGACTGCCCCTCTTTGCGCTGGTTCGTTTTGTTTTTCTGCTTTGCCCCACCCTTATGAGCAAGATGGCTGCCCCGTGTGGAAGTTTCTCTTTCGTTTCTTTTTGCGGCGCCCCCGGTGAGCTAAATAGCGTTACTGGGGTTGGTCTGCTGGTTTGTAGGGATGTCGTTGGGTGGGGGTTTAGCGGGGTTTAGCTCCTTGGGGGGTATTGTCACTGACCTCAGTGAGAGAAGACATTTCAGATTTTCCTCACCACACCGCTTAAGGGTCTCTCTCATCTTGCCGTTGCCATCTTACTGGCCGTGGGTCTACCCTTCCTTACTGCCGTCTTGCTTGCTTAGGGTGTACAGCCAGTGTTCTTCCTTATCTTGGTGCCACCATTCGGGTCAGTGCAGTTTCCGATTACTGCCTTGGTGTTTGTTTCTTCGTTTCGCCTTCGGTGTCAGGGTAAAATCTTGTTGTGCATCCTGAGGTGTAGCGGAGCTCTGGACTCAGGCAGCTCTTCCCATTGCCGTCCAAGCCACGCCCACTAAAAATTAAACTTTTCAGTTTCATTTTTTAAGAGCAGGTATTGGGCCCTGGGACCACTGCCTGTTCTTAAAAATATGTACGCATCCATTCACAATGGGGAAGGAGTCCCCTGGGGACCCCTTCCCATTTGTGAGTGGCTTACCACCCTTTTGAAAAGGGTGGTAAACTGCGAGTGTATTGCGACCCCAAATGCGGTCACAAAACAATCTTACATGCCATTTGCACTCAATATTAGGAAGGAACGATCTTGGCATGCCCCTTCCTAATAATGAGCCGCAAACCATATTTTGCGAGTTGCTAATAGGTTTGTGAGTCGCAAAATATGGTTTGTACATCTGCCCCCAATACGTAGGTACCTACCTATCAGAATTATGAATCTACGGAAAACAATTCTTTTCTTCAACCTGGATGTTTCAGTTACTTAAGGCAGTTAACATTTCCAGGTGAAACTCTGGTACAAAATGAGGAGTTATTGCTGGATTTAGACTTGGGATTACTGATTCCCTGGTAACTGTTATTTTCTTAGGGCACCCTCGGGGTCCAACTTGTATTGGGCTAGACTTTCCCCCCCTCTGGTAGTTACCAGAACCCCTTGCAGGTGTAACTCTGGTATAGGGAAATACTGCGCCATATCCCACACCTCTCATAATGAGGGCCTCTGTGATGATGCAAGGTCCTGAAGGAGTCTCGGTAGGAACACCTCTGAGAGCCATGAAAGACACGCCACCCTGGATTTCCCTATGTATCTAATTTTCAAAAATGTACATGTTTGCTAGGCTTCCCTAAGTGTCAGCTGAGCCAGGGCCTAAAATCCACAGCTACGTACATTGAAAAAAAAGGATCATATTTTAGTGGGAAAATATGTGTTCATGTTGAATTCTGGGTCCTTTTGTGTCATGGGCACTAGGCCTACGCATCCAAGTAAAGTACCTTTTTTATTGGGAGACTTGGGGGAATGCTAGATGGTAGGAAATTTGTGGCTCTCCACAGTTTCTAGAACTTTCCACCACAGAAATGTGAGAAAAGTATGTGTTTTTAGTCAAAGTTTGAGATTTGTAATGGCCTCTGTGTAAGAAAAGCTGGCGAGAGCCACACAAGTCACTTCACCCTGGATTTCCTTAAGTGACTAGTTTTATTACATTTATAGGTTTGCTAGATTTTCCTAGGTGCCGGCTAAGCTAGGGCACAAAATCCACTGCTACTGACATTGCATAAAAGGGCCAATTTCAGTGGAAAAAGGTGATGTGTGCCTATTGTCTTTTGGGCTGTTTCCTGTCGCAGTCACTAAGCCTACACACTCAAGTGAGGTACCAGTTTTATTAAGAGACTTTGAGGAAGGCTGAGTGGTATAACATTTGTGGCTTTCCACAGATTCCAGAACTTTCTTCACAGAAATGTGAGGAAAATGTTTTTTGCCAAAGTTTGAGGTTTGTAAAGGCTCAGGATTTGGAAAGCTGATGAGAGCTATGCAAGTCACCCCCCTGGATTTCTCTACATTTTAATGTTAATGTTAACCGGATTTGTGAAGCGCACGGATACTAGGGGGTGTCTTGGTGCTGAGAACACAGTAAGCCCTCTCAAGCATATAATTCTGGAATAACCAGGTTTTTAGTCCTCTCCTGAAGATGGTGAGTGAGCCAGCACTTCTAAGCTCACTCGGAAGAGTATTCCAGAGTTTGGAGGTGCCATAGAGAAAGCTGCGGCCGCCCCAGTGAGATGTTTGGATTCTAGGTACTGTCAAAAGTCTGGCCTCTGCAGAACGGAGTTGTCTGGCTGGTTCATACCCGACAAAAAGATTTTGAAGAAAAGTAGGACATGTGTGGTTCAGTGCTTTATAAGCCAGACACAGGGCCTTAAATTTGATGCGTTGTGACACAGGGATACTGATTTGTACCTAGAAATGTTGACCAGAAGCTGCGCTGCTGTATTTTGAATTCATTAAAAAAACCATAGGTTTAACATACGTTATAGTTACAAATTAGCATTTAAAAAACCTTGCAAATTCACTGAAAAAACAATAGGTTTGACACGTTATAGTTAGAAATTAGCATTTAAAAAACCTTAGAAATTCACTGAAAAAAACATAGGTTTGACACACGTTGAAGTTAGAAACTAACATTTAAAAAACGTTGCAAATTCACTGAAAAAACCATAGGTTTGGCACACGTTATAGTTAGAAATTAGCATTTAAAAAACCTTAGAAATTCATTGAAAAAACCATAGGTTTCACACACGTTATAGTTAGCAATTAGCATTAAAAAAACCTTTGAAATTCACTGAAAAAACCATAAGTTTCACACCAGTTATAGTTAGCTGTTCATTTTACTCATACAAAACCATTGAAAATCCCCCGTTATAGTTAGTTGTACTCACTATAACTCGCTAGCCCGCAATCCACTGCTGATGATGTCACATATTACATCATTCATGACATGGTCAGTGACATCACTGATGACATCACTGATGACATCTCAAATGACATCACTGATGACATCACTGATGACATCATCCATGTGACAATCAAATACACCTCATCACACACTAGTATAATCTTTCATCACTCACTGTAAAATAGAAAGTGCCATATTTGAAACCATTGACACACCAATAGAAATTTCTAAACACCCACTCAGTTATTCATAGAACTATACACACATCTAATCACTTACCTATAGATTCAGTGTTATATGCAGTGAATAATCAACAGAACACTATCAATATACTTATACGCCTATTTCAACATTACACACCAGCACACATTGTATTCACTTATAAAGACATCCTTCTGACTCGTGCAAACAATTGATTATACTTACATTTACTCACCTACACACTTATACAAACCCCACTTCATCTATTTATATAGATAGTAACTCACACTTAGGGCCTGATCATGATGGAGGATTTTCCGCATCCTCCGGGCCGGCGGAAGCCACCGCCGGCCTGGAGGATGCGGAAAATCCACTGCGGACCCACCAAAGACCCACCACCACATTAGGATGGCTGGTGGGTCCTGGTCTCAGTCCGCCGCTTTTCCACCTGGTTGACTTACAATCGCAGCGGAAAAGCTGTAACGTGGCTGGCGGTGTCTATCAGACACCGCCAGCCACATTAGGATGGTGTAAAACAGATGCTTTTCCACAGCGGCTTTTCCGCAGTGGAAAAGCATGTGTAACTTCACTGCGGGGGCCCGTTGCGGGCCCCCTGGGTGAAGGGGGGTCGGGGGTGCACATGGGGGGTACCAATGGTACCCCCCTGCATTTGTATGCAGTAATCGGCAGGCACCACATGGTGCCTGCCACTTTCTGCATACAAATGAAATGTATGCATTTTTACCATTGCGGCGGGTGCAGCTTGAAGCCGCACCCACAGCAATGGTAAAAATAGAGGATGTGACTGCCAGGGTGGCGGTCACATCCTAATTTGACAAGAGGGAACTCCGCAGGCCATGCGGAGGTTCCCTACTCCTCTATGGTCGCGGAAGTCCGTCCGCGATCATAATGAGCCCCAAAGTGTGTTATAAAATCACTATTACAAGTATACAGTTATCCATATAGTGACTAATACAATCACTAAGTATTAGGCACACTTAATTAGATATAACTGTCACATACACTGCCTTTTTTTTCAAGTTTAATGGAGATGTACCATTGAGAGAAATATTTCATCTTCACTACACCCATAAACATATACACTCACTGAAACAACTGTTAGAACATGTAGTCTTAACCTCATATACCTACTGAATGAACTATTCACACATTTTTTTGGCAATCACACTCCCCCCACCAAACCACATAGACATTCATTTACCCATACAAATACTCAGTTAAGAAACCAATAACAAATATAGCCTTTAACATAGCAATTAAGATAAAGCAATAAAGACTTTCACACAGTTTAGTAACTACACATTATATATAATGAGACTCTACAAATTAGTCAAGGAAACAATCAATGACACTGTTACTAAATCCACCATCCATACATTTATATTTATATATCCACTCATTCTTCAATGCAAAGTAGTGTATTTATAATACATATTTAAATATCAAGCAAACCACATTTACTGGATGATGTCATCAGTGATGTCATCAGTGATGTCATGTGAGATGTCATCAGTGATGTCATCAGTGATGTCACTGACCATGTCATGAATGATGTAATATGTGACATCATCAGCAGTGGATTGCAGGCGCGCGAGTTATAGTGAGTACAACTAACTATAACCGGGGAATTTCAATGGTTTTGTAGGAGTAAAATGACCAGCTAACTATAACTGGTGTGAAACTTAAGGCTTTTTCAGTGAATATATATATATATATATATATATATATATATATATATATATATATATATATATATATATATATATATATATATATATATATATATATATATATATATATATATCAAAACAAAACCCTTTCAGGCATAGAGTGATGCATACATTATGTAAAGAAAGAAGCAGAGAACTCTGGGTGGTTCTCAAGTTTAGGTGGAAAGCAGCTCCTATATAGAGCACTCTCAACACCAGCGACACTCTAAATTTGCTCACCTCAAATGTCTGCTTTTCTATCAAAGTCTTTAAGTGTAGGATTAGAACAGTGCCTTCCATGTCAAGATATAAATACGCTAAAGACTTTGCTGTAAAAATGGGAAAAGACTTTGTCCCATACTATCTCGGTGTGAATGGCACTGTGCTAATCCTTTGCTTAAAGACTTTGATAGAAAAGCAGACATTTGAGGTGAACAAATTGTGTCACTGGTGTTGAGAGTGCTCTATATTAGAGCTGTTTTCCACCTAAACTTGAGAACTACCCAGAGTTCTCTGCTTCTTTTTTTGCATAATTTCTGCATTACTCTATGCCTGAAAGGCAAGGTCTCGGCTAAGACCGAAACGTTGGTGGTTTGTTTTCTTGCTAAAAAAGAGCATGTTTATACCTTTAAAATAAATTCCTGCACAAGCTTTTGAATCAACAAGTCGGAGTGCAACCTACTTATTCCCTTTGGGAAGCGTGTGAAAATGAATGGCAACCGTGCTCGGTTGCAAGGTAAGGCACAGCTCAGAGAGCGCCGTGCCAGCGAAAGGAGCCAAAGGATTGGAAAATATATCTATATATATATATATATTTTTTGTACAATGTGGTTTTACGTCGGATCGCTCACCAGCGGGTGCAGGCGTGGGGCCAAACCAAAGTCCATGTTCAATTTTGATACAAAGAACGCCGCACTCTTGAACTCAAGTTATCTTATTTTATTGCACAGATCCCAAGTCTGTCACACCGACGCGTTTCGGCCTGGCTGCCTTTCTCACTTGAGAAAGGTCCCCAGTCCAAAACGCATCGGTGTGACAGACTTGGAATCTGTGCAATAAAATAAGATAACTCGAGTTCCAGAGTGCGCGTTCTTTGTATAAAAAAAAATATTCAGTTACGTGATCAAGGCTTCTGTGGAAGCCGAAACATGTTGTATTTGAATAAACACCCTTGGATTATGACAACCTGGTGATACTTCATAGCTGAGAGCGCATGGTATTGGAATAACTTTTTGGAGGATTGATTACAGGCGTGCTCTGCCAGCGTGTATGCCACCTCCCATGGGGCCAAAGCAGTTGGAAGGAGCGACTTTTTGGGACACATATATATATATATATATATATTACCTACTGGCGGTTGCCAGCAGGTAGTTATAGTTAGAACCTAGTTTCCATAGGAAATCCGCAACATTCTCTTTGGAATAACCTTGGCGCCGGTTGATGAATCTTCACGGAATTCTCCAAGACGATGGGGCGCTCTGCTTCGCTCCTATCCTGAAAGTTTCGGGGTGATTCGTCAAGCGGGGGCCGAGAAAAAATGGGGTCCCAAAACGTGTTTTCCCCATGCAATTTTCGATAGGGACCTTTAGATACAGCTACAGCCCGAACTGCTGAACAGAATTACATCAAATTTGGCAAAAAGGTAGAGTTTGGTTCACAGAACACACTTTTTGTTAAATGGTGTATATCCATGCAGTAATTCCTGAGAAAATCAAAAGTAAAATCATAGATTTATCTATGGACAAAGTAGGGCAGCGTATCCACCAAGGATCATGTGCGTACCCTTATGAGCACGAGCTGCATGCTAATTGACTGTCAACTGTCTGTCAACACTCCAAACCAGGAAGTGTTGGCAGCCATCTTGTGTCTTGGTAGAACCGAGGCACAAGAACACTGACAAAACAAGTGCGCAGAAGACGCAAAGGGGGCAGGGTAGAAACACCCTGACCCCCTAGGCCTGCTCAGGGGGTCCCACAAGGACCCCCAAGGCCCCCAAAAATGTAATTTTATTTTTTTTAAATCGCGGGATGCACGTAGGATACGCGTATCCCGTGGAAAAAAATACCTGAAGCCTACTTTTTTTAAAATTAGCAATCCCGGGGGCAATGTATTTAATTATAATGGGGGCCCAGAGGAGCCCCCCAGCCCCGGGGACCGCCACCCCTGAGGCTTTAACATTATGTATGCAAGGGGGTTCACGACCCCCCTGCAGCCCCGGGGACCGCCACCCCAGGGGCTTCTTTTAAAAAAAATTAAATTAAAAAACCTGTGTGGGGGGGCTCAAGTCACCCGACACGCCCCAGGGACCGCCACCTCCCCAGGGCACTAAATTACACACAGCCCCCCTTCTTAAAAAAAAAAAAAGAAAAACACCGGCATCGCGCCGGAGGCCACGCCCCCTTTATGCAGCTCTCTGCAAACGCTTTTAAAAAAAATTAAATTAAAAAACCTGTGTGGGGGGGCTCAAGTCACCCGACACGCCCCAGGGACCGCCACCTCCCCAGGGCACTAAATTACACACAGCCCCCCTTCTTAAAAAAAAAAAAAAGAAAAACACCGGCATCGCGCCGGAGGCCACGCCCCCTTTATGCAGCTCTCTGCAAACGCGCCCCGTGGCCTGTTTGCAGAGGGGGAATACATTCCCCTTGAATACTGGGGGTCCCTGGGAGTCAACTAGCCCACCAGGAACCTCCAGTATGCACCAGGGGGCTGCGTTGCAGAGTGGTGTTCTGAGGCCACGCCCCTTTTTACAACGCTCTGCAACGCAGCTCTGTGGCGCTTACTAGAGGTTGCTGGTTGGCTAGTTGCGCCCCAGGCACCCTCAGGATTCAAGGGGAGTTAATCCCCCAAATTAAAACGTGCAACAAGGCGTGTTTGCACAATGGTGAAGGGAGAGGAAGGGGCCTGAGTTCACATGTGTGCAAACACACCCTGTGGCGTAGTTTAAGTTGGGGAATTAATTCCTTGTCAAGCCTGAGGTTCCCTGGGGGCCAACTAGCCCACCAGGAACCTCCAGTAATCGCCATGGAGCTGCGTTGCAGAGTGTTGTAAAAAGGGGCGTGACCTCTGAACACCTCTCTACAAAGCAGTCCTCTTGCGCATACTGGAGGTACCTGGTGGGCTAGTTGTCCCCCAGGGACCCTCAGGATTGAAGAGGAATTAATTCCCCAACTTAAAACGCGCCACAGGGCGTGTTTGCAGACATGTCACCTCAGGCCACGCCCCTTTTCTTCACCACTGTGCAAACGTGCCCATGGCGTGTTTTAAGTTGGGGAATTCATTTCTTTTCAATACTGATGGTCCCTGAGGGCCAAATAACCCAGTACTGATCCTGAAACGTAATTTTAACCGTACTTACAGTAACTTGAATTTCCTTCCATAGGCTAACATTGACTGGTTTCACTTGGAAATTCTTCTAAGTGTGGGGTTTTGGAACTTTAAAAAATTCTTCTAAAATCAGCCGAACTACAAATTCTGATCTACTCACCTGTTATCAGGAGAGACCTCAGTGCTGCATCTTTCAGGCCACTACTGATCATGAAAAGTAATTCTAACCGTACTTACATTAACTTGAATTTCCTTCCATAGGCTAACATTGACTGGTTTCACTTGGAAATTCTTTTAAGTGTGGAGTTTTGGAACTTTAAAATATTCCTCTAAAATCAGCCGAACTACGAATTCCGATTTACTTACCTGTTATCAGGAGAGACCTCAGTGCTGCATCTTTCAGCCCAGTACTGATCCTGAAAAGTAATTTTAACCGTACTTACTAGTATTTTTAATTTCCTTCCATAGGATATCACTGCCTGCTATATAAAATATATATAAATTAAAATAAATACTAAAACAAAATAAAACAAATATTACTATTTCAATATTTTTAAAAACATTTTTTATCAATTTTTATTAAAAATATGTAATGTAATTTAAAAAATAATATAGCTAAAAATAATAAATAATAATAAGTAGTAAATCAGTATAAAAAAATAAATATAACAATTAATACATTTAAAAATTGGCATTTACAAAACCTATGAAATTCACTGAAAAAAACATAGGTTTTAGGCACATTATAGTTAGTAATTAGCATTTAAAAAACCTTGCAAATTCACTGAAAAACCATAGGTTTCAGCCATGTTATAGTTAGGAGTTAGCATTTAAAAAGCCTTAGAAATTCACTGAAAAAACCATAGGTTTCATACATGTTATAGTGAGCTGGACATTTCACAGTCCTGATGCATTTCAGCCTGAAGTTTGGCGAAGACTAGAGGGTAGCGGCTGCCACCTGGGACCAGCCTCAGGTTAAAGCCCCCAGCTTTAAATAGGATGCAGGGGATCGCGGCAATGACTATCGGCAGAAAATCACAGACACCACCCACTGGAGGGTAACATTGTACGGCTGACTACAGGGACCATAATGCCTCGCACCGCAAGCCACCGCGGAACCCACCAGAGGGTTAAATTACCGTGATACAAAGAAAGGCAATCACTTTGGTTCCTGTTAGCGCAGACCAGCAGGTGTCCGAATGCTCCTCCTCCTTTGAAAAAGGCCGAAGTTCAGGCCGAAATCCATCAGGACTGTTTAGAGTGCATTTTCATTAAAGAACTATCGTCACCGCGATGTGTGCGGCTCATTCTTTCTGTTCTGGAAGGGTTTGATGAAATGTTACAGCGGCATGGTTCTGCCATGGAGCAACGCACCTCTAATGAAGTGCGCCATCATTACCCGGCAAAGAACCACACAAGAAGTTTGGCGAAGACTAGAGGGTAGCGGCTGCCACCTGGGACCAGCCTCAGGTTAAAGCCCACAGCTGACTTTAAAATAGGATGCAGGGGATCGCGGCAATGACTATCGGCAGAAAATCACAGACACCGCCCACTGGAGGGTAACATTGTTCGGCTGACTACAGGGACCATAATGCCTCGCACCGCAAGCCACCGCGGAACCCACCAGAGGGTTAAATTACTGTGATACAAAGAAAGACAATCACTTTGGTTCCTGTTAGTGCAGACCAGCAGGTGTCCGAATGGTCCTCCTCCTTTGAAAAAGGCCGAAGTTCAGGCCGAAAAGCATCAGGACTGTTTGGAGTGCATTTTAATTAAAGAACTATCGTCACCGCGATGTGTGCGGCTCATTCTTTCCGTTCTGGAAGGGTTTGATGAAATGTTACAGCGGCATGGTTCTGCCATGGAGCAACGCACCGCTAATGAAGTGCGCCATCACTACCCGGCAAAGAACCACACAAGAAGTTTGGCGAAGACTAGAGGGTAGCAGCTGCCACCTGGGACCAGCCTCAGGTTAAAGCCCCCAGTTGACTTTAAAATAGGATGCAGGGGATCGCGGCAATGACTATCGGCAGAAAATCACAGACACCACCCACTGGAGGGCAACATTGTACGGCTGACTACAGGGACCATAATGCCTCGCACCGCAAGCCACAGCGGAACCCACCAGAGGGTTAAATTACTGTGATACAAAGAAAGGAAATCACTTTGGTTCCTGTTAGTGCAGACCAGCAGGTGTCCGAATGCTCCTCCTCCTTTGAAAAAGGCAGAAGTTCAGGCCAAAATGCATCAGGACTGTTTGGAGTGCATTTTAATTAAAGAACTATCGTCACTGCGATGTGTGCGGCTCATTCTTTCCGTTCTGGAAGGGTTTGATGAAATATATATTAGGGCCATTCTCCACAGTGATGTGACATATCCTGTGGCGAGACATTTTAAGAAAACTCATGCTAATGATATTAATTGCCTGTCATACTATGTAGTGGACTCCGTTGCCAAACAAAGAAGGGGTGGCAACAGGGAACGTTTACTACGGCAGTTAGAAACCAAGTATATGTTAGAGTTTGATTGTAGGTGGCCCAACGGTCTAAATACAACTGAAGATATGTGCCACTTTTTGTAAAACTGAGTAGTATGATTTGGCGCTATGCTTATATGTTTCTTCATGAATTAAGAAGTATGATATTTCCATTTGGTATTGCGTGGCTTATGTTTGTTTGTATGATTTCCACCTAGCAGAAATTTTTAGATAGTTCTCTCTTTCCTCTGTTTGATCTGATTTTAATTATGTTTGTGGTTTTTAGTACAGTCATAAATGTCCTCCATTGCACTGGTAGTCCGAATGATTGGACAGTCCAATTGGAACACTTTAATATGGATGATATAAATTTGGACACCAGAACTTAGAAAATATTTTTGACAGATCTTGATGGTTTTAGACACCGTATATCTCTTGCACTTTATATTTATATTTGCACCTTGTTGCACAGTATGCACTCGACTTGCACTTTATATATCAGAAAAAAAAAAAAAATGGAATGTAAATATTGTTTTTTGCACATAAATATATTAGATATATAGGATATGGCATTTAGCTCATGGTGTTAACATGGATTTATCCTGTTAGAGTTTCATCACGGACTGCACAACCTATATTCTGTAGGGGGTATTGGATTCATCCAATTATAAGTGAATTTTTAGATTCATAATGGCAGTGAATATTGTTTTAAAAATGTGATAATTTTTATAACAACTGCAAAAACAGTATGCTTATATTTATATATTTTTTAAGCATTTTCATAGACATGTGGTTTTATTAAACTGTGTCAGCGTTTCCCCCATAAGTATGAGGATAGTTATATATTGCAGTCTGTTTTCTTTACATACCAACACGTGACCTGTGATGTCCTGCAGGGGGTGTGGTTGCTTGCACTTTTAAATGGTAGATGTTGGTTTCACTGTGATACACGTGATCAAGGGCTTTCCAGCTCGAAGCGCGTTGTGTGTGGGTTTGGTTGAATAAAGAAAAGAACTGCCCAGAAAACTACGAGGTCTGCGTCTCTTTCCTCGCCGAAGCCGCAGCGCGGCAATTGGAAGTGGTTTGAGTGTTCAGAATATATATATATATTGTGAGCAAGGGTCACAGACCCGAAACGCGTAAAGTGATTGCCTTTAATCTGTCTTATTAAAAGGCTTTTGGGAGATCCAAGTTTCGTGTGTTTTCTTCGAAGGACCTTGAAGACATTTTTGACTCTCTATATATATATATGCCAATAACTTTGGCCCCGTTTGATGAATCTTCATGAAACTTTCCATATAACAGTTCATCCCAATGCCTTTCAATAAACTACTTTAGGCAGGCCTGCAGCAAAAACTGTTGAATGGAATTACAAAACAATTGGCAGTAATCTAGATCTTGGTCCTCTGATTGTGCCTTTGTGATTTGGTGTAAACCAGTTCAGCTGTTTTTGAGAAATTAAGGGTGCAAAATAATTTTATATTTTGGCAGTTGGGCTTGTGAGAGTCCAGCGAGCCTCCCGCGAGAGAGCAGAATCAAAAATCAAAAATGGAGCCCTGTGAATGGTTGAGAGTCTCATTTTTCCCTTCAGCCTTAACACTCCTGTGAAAGCAAAAGGATCTTGTGAGTCCCATGGGAGCAAGTGCTCTGATTGGTTGTCATTGGAATGTTAGAAATTAAATGGCCATTACTGTTTACTGTGAAAAATTGGAGGTGGTGTGGAAATGAAGTCAAAAAGCTATAACAAGGGCCAGCAGAAAGGCATGCTCTCCTCCTAGATTTAGAGAGGAGGTGTCTAAGGGATGAGTGCAGTGAAGAAAATAATTGTAGTTTGTCTTTAACTAATTTATACGATCTTTCAGGACTCTCGAGGGACTGTGAAAACTAAAAATGATTGGATGATCTTGATAACCGCTTGCGGGATCATGAAAAATAAGTAGGTGATCTGTGAATAATACACTCTGCTATGCATACTTGTTACTGTAGGAAGAAGTCTTACTTGAGATGTTGTTCATCAAAGTCTACTATTTACACTCCTTACCTTTGGAACAGTTGTGAGTAGAGTTAAGGCTCATCCACACACCCTACTCTGCACTCCCACAATCTGATAGAGAGGTCTCAGCGGAGAGGCCAGTCTCTCACCATACACCCTGCAACACACACCTGTCATCTGAGAGAGAGGTCTGAAAGGACAGGACAGTTCCTCTGCACATCCTACAATGCACATCTGTCATCTTAGAGAGAGGTCAGACATGAGAGAGTAGTCCCTCCCTATACACTACTATGCATGCCTGTGATCTAAGATAGAGGTGTGAAAGGAGAAGCCAGTCCCTCCACACACCCTCCCGTGCACACCCAGTATCTGAGACAGGGGTCTCAGTGGATAGACCAGCCTCTCTCCACATACCCTACTATGCACACCCATCATCTGAGAGACAGGTCTTACAGGAGAGGACAGTCCATGCGCACACTCTAATATACACACTTGTCATCTCAGAGAGAGGGCTGAGAAGAACAGGCAGACCCTCTCCACTCTCTACTACGCCCACTCATCATCTCAGTGAGAGGTCTAAGAGGAAAGGGCAGTGGATTGCCGCTCACTACTATGCACACTCACCATCTGAGACAGAGGTCTCAATGGACAGCTTACATCACTGATGACATCATCCAAGCTTCATTTTCCCTCATTTTGCTGCATAAATAGGTATGGCTTAACACGAAGCATACTTCACATCAACAATCCGCCATAGATATATGGAAAACCCTCATTGACGATGGTGTTCAATCTGTATACATATGTTCAGAAAAATACAAAATAGTGAATGCCAATTCCAAAACAAATGTCCTACTACAAACAGTCTTTCTCAGTGTCAAACCACTGATAGACACCAAAGCTACATAAAGAAATTAAGTCGATATCAGTAGAGAACTGAGTAGTGTAAGCAGTTTCTACTCTATGGAGAGGGTTCATTCTTAGCACAATATTTCCAAACAGTTAATCTCTCATGAGCAATACACCACAAAGTATTCAAAAGAATCGACTAATAACAGTGTACATTCTAGGCCACAGTTATCATAAAAAGAAACTATTAGCTAAAAAATAAACAAGAGCTAAAGGTGCTAAAGATCCTACTACATGCACCCTTCATACTGTGGTGAAAGCTTTACAGACAGCCCTTCTTAAAAATCAAAACAAGCACACATACATCGGTTACTACCTGTTGCACACCTTCTTCCATGTTAAGTAAAAAGTATCATGGTGACATCATTCTCTATAATAACTCAAGGCTGCTTACAAAACTTTGTATCTACTATGTAAAAGCTTTGTCCTGTTGGAAACCTTTTATGCAAAACCAAAACTTTGTGTGGATCATAATGAATACACGTCAACTGTTGTTTGAGCACAGAGTTACTCTTTAATGCAAACATGTATGACTTCCTCAATACCTCTACACAGCTATGCTGCATTAGGGGCACTTACATTTTGCAAACACTTAAACCCATTAGCTGCACCTAAGATGTACAAAATTACATTGAATTAATATGGTAGGTACTTGCCACTATGTAAAGTGTTAAATTAACTTGTACACTCATTGGATGATGTCATCAGTGATACCATCAGTGATGGTATCAATGATGTAATTTGAGATGTCATCAGTGATTTCATAAATTATGTCACAGTGCATGGCGGGGGTGCAAAATACAGTTACTGCTACTAAATATAACCGCCGAATGTCTGTGTTTTTTAGTTTAAAAGTTAATGTTGTCACTGAGAAATTTACTGAACTATAACCTTGACCATGGTAGTTCATTATTAAACATCTGTACTTCCTAGGAGACCATAATTTGAGTGTTTAATTACATTGAAGGATATTTTCTGACACAGGACTTTTCTGATAATTTTCCTGTGTCTATCGAATCAACATTGATCATTCTGGAATGATGGTGCATTGTGCATGTATAAATACATATCCACGGCTACTAATGGGATGTAATTGATGTGGGCGCAATGTTGAGAATATTTGGGACTATGCAACATGTGATTTTGTTGTTATTCAACCTGTGTCCATATAATTAATATTCTTCACTCAGGAATGATGATGCTATGCACACCTACAAATGCGCATCCTCAGCTGCTAATGGGCATGAAGCCCACTTGGGCACACTATCAAGAGTGTCTATAACCATGCAAAATCTCTGGGCTTAGCTGTAAACCCAGCCCTTCAGTACATATTTGTTCGAAATGGCCCTTTTTGCAGGGTCATCCGTAAACCTTTTGCCTTCCTCTTGTATTTTTTCTGACCTGTTGTTGTTGGGTTTAGAACTCTGGGCACTTGCCACTTTGCCACTGCTGATCAGTGCTAAAGTGCATATGCTCTCCCTTTGTAAATATGACTGTGAATTGGTATATCCCTGATTGGCTTATTTGGTTTACTTGTTAGTCCCTAGTAGTGTGGCCTGTGTGCTACTGGTGGGCCTGCAGAGCTGGTTTGCCCCACCCACAGAAGCAGCTTGTAAATGGTACCTCAGACCTGCCACTGCAGTGTCTGCCTGCAGTCCAGAACTGCCATCTTGGCTGTGAAGTGCCCACACTTCCCATCCCCTGAACCTTCCCTTGGCATCATGTCAGTCACCCCTATGGTAGGTGCAATGTGTGTGCAAGATAGGACCTGGCTTGATATGTGTAGCATGTCCTGGTAGGGAATTACACTCCATTTTGTTTTTCACTGCTGCAAGGCTACCTGTTCTCCATAGGCTAGAATGGGCAGTCTGACTATTACTTCTTATAGTCCTAACTGACTCAGAGAACATGGTACAAATTCAAGTTTAGTATGCCTGAGCTCAGAATAATAAAATACATATTTTAGCAAAGTTGGTTTTAATATTCTGTGTTTGAAAATACCAATTTTAGAAAGTAGGTATTTTCTTGCCTAAGCCTTCCAGTGTGCTCAGCTGTTATGTGTATTGACTGTCTGGGTTTAGAGGGGCAAGGCAGGCTGAGTCAGACCTGGGTTGAATAGAGAGATCTGCATTGAGTACTGGGGAGGGGTAGCTCCTTGACCTTAATAGGGCTGTGCCTGGCAAGGTGAATGCTGGCTCCACCTCCTACTGTGCGTCTGATAGCAGACCCCCTGTTTCTGAAAGGAAGGATGCAGCTTGGTAAACAAAGTGCTCCAGGCCTGAGCAGAACTGGTTCTGGCTGGGTTCAGTGACTAGAGACTTTTTAGAACAAAGACTTTTGGGGTATAAATATCTGTGCACAAACCCCTGATTTTTGTATTGCTCCTGGATGTCAAGAAGAACCTCTGTCCATTTCACTGAAGGGCTCTGCAGGAGAGGACTGTCCTTGTGCTTGTGTGCTATTTGTTTGGGCTGGCCTGCAGTAGTTTCCCCTGGACTTGGAAGAAGAGGGAAAAGGTCTTTTGAGAGAACTGTTATTTTGCTACAGCAATCACCCAAGGGCTAGAAGAGAGCTAGCCTCCTGCTGGAGTCACAGGCACATCTGACTCCCCCACCAGCCTCCTGATTCCTCCCTGCGAAGATTTCTATCTGAAGGTGAGGCCCCTGTGAGTTCCAGGGCCTCTAGTTCTACTCCAGAGAATAGAGTGCTGAAATCATCGCTAAAGCCCATTTGCGAGGCGCCTGGCTGAAGAGCGTCAGAAAAATCACAGCACTGCTTCCGCCGAGTGCTCACAAACCAAGAACAATCGCATCGCACGCTTGCGGGCCCCAAAGTGCTTGCTACTCCCAAAGATCATCGCACGTTTGCGGGCCGCCGAGTGCTTGCTAACCCCGATCATCGCATCGAGATCGTCGCGTTGCATCGCAGTGCAGGAGCCGTGCATCTGCCATTTTCTTCGCATCACGCACGGATCGTTGCTCCCTCATGGAGAGCCATTTTCTTTCATCGCAACAGTATCGCACATGCAACAGGCTCATCGCATCATCCCCCCTTGAGGCAAGGATTCAACGCATCATTGGCCTAGCATGAAGAAGTTTGTTGCTTTGTCCCGCACGCACCCGCAGACCCGCGAATCATCCTCCCTTGGGTCAAGGATTCAACGCATCGGCCTCGCATGAGGAAAATCATAGCTACAGCTCCTTTGCAACATTTTGTTAGTTTTGCTACGAAATCCAGGTACTTTGTAAGTAAAAGGGTCGCAGAGACCACTGCCTTGAACTGAACTCCTATTTGAACACTTTGAAATATTTTTACAGCATATCAAGACTATTCCTATTTTACAGTATTGTGACTTTTTACCGTTATTGGTCTTGTATTAAGTCTATATATAAAGATACTTCTTTTTTATAACTACTTGTGTGGTGTCCCTTTGTAGTGTTCCTCACTGTGTTACTGTGTATGATCATAAATGCTTTACACTCTTCCTCTGAGATAAGCCTAGCTGCTCGTGCTACGTTACCACAGGGTTGAGCAGGGGTTATCAAAGGGTGTAGCCCCCTTACTCTGGCTTAGGGAGAAGGGTCCCTACTTGGACAGTGGCCAACCATTGCCAACTAGAGACCCCCATTTCTAACAATATGATGTGAATGTCTCCACAGGACACATTCAATTTTATCTTTTTGTGTAAATATTTTAGCCTCCCAAGAAGGCAGTTTCTTCACCCCCTTTTAAAGTCTTTGAATTTTAAGCAAGCCAGAGGAGTGCTTGTTTATTTACAGTTCTTTCCTAATGAACTCTCACTTTGTCCAATAACAAACTTATTGCGGGCCACCTATAGATCAAGACTATCTAGACCCGATTGACTGTTGAATGGCTTGTGTCTTTGCACTGTCTTTTCTTACCTCCTTTAAATTACCAGAGACCATCAGCTGTGTATTATCTTAATTTTTAACTGGATTTGTAATGATGATATTCTTATTGTATGATTTTATCTTTTATGGTGGCAATTGCTCCAGAATAAAGATTTAGGGGTTAATTATGATGGTGGGTGGACATCGGAAATTGGGACCACTCGACAGGGTTTTGGCAATCTCACCATAGGCATTACAATGGGACCAAATTTGAAATATTTGTACATCTCATTTACAGACATGTAAACCTTGTTGTTTGCTAGAAAAAAAAACTAGTACCAATTCCCAGTATCCAACAAGATTGTCACATAAATCTTCTCACTTTGAAGTCAGCCAAAGAAAAGTAAACACCAAGCTACCTGGAAGACAGAGCCTGACATTGACTCTTTCTTTGAAGTACAGAAAATGTGACAAGATAAGAACATACTTTAAAGGCATGTTTACAGAAAGCAAGCACTCATGGAAGAATACAAGGAGTGATAGTAAACAGGCTATACTTTACGGGAGAGACAAAGACATGCTGGATAGCCTAAAACGAATAGAGCCAGCAGATAGAAAACAAGCAAATGTGAGTAACAAACCACAAAGCCAATGGCAAGCAATGGGAGAAATGCATCCCCAGGAAAGCTTTTAGAATGTCCCCAAGATGTCTTTGCAAACCAGACAAGTTTAGCTTCGAACTAAAAATTGTGGCGGTTCGTGCAGGTAAGATCGGTGAGGCTGGATGGGGTAGTTGATATACGACAGAATAGGAAAAATTAAATACATAATTCCTATTCAGCAGTCTGTCGACATACCACCCCGCCGCCCCATCACACTTACCAGCACAGACTGCTGCTGTCTAAAAAGTAAATATATAATTGCTAAAGAAATCGGACAAAGGGAATCTAAGGCCATGGGAGATATGCTTCATTTTGTCACCACACTGCTTGCCAAAGGGGCCAGGAATGTAACTACCATTGGTGCAGCAGGCCCAGTGTCACAGAGGCCCGACTGGCCCACAGAACGCTGATAATTGCTGTATTTCACCAATCTAACTGTGTCCAAGGGGCCCATTTCAGCCTGGGGTCAATTTCCTTCCTTCCACTAGGGCCCATGACACATCAACTACGCCAATAAGTAGAGCACAGATCCCAATGCAAGTGTGTACTTTGTTTTTTGGGTCCATGTTGGCAATGGCTTGCTACAACTCCTTTCTGTTCCCATGCTCGTTCCTGTGTGCAAACTTAGAGTGACCTTATGAAGCCATCCATACATGCACTATTAGCTCTCAGAGCTCATGGCAGGATGATTAAGGTTTCTGTTGAAACAGGGGTGTAGCTTCCATTGGTGCAGCAGGTGCAGTTGCACTGGGGCACCAGGGCACCAGACAGAACTAAATTTGAGCCAGTGGTTTCCGGTGCTCAGCAACAGCACTTAATTGTCAGCACCAGTCCTTATGACAGTCCGCAAATGGTGGCACTGTCAGTCAAATTTAGAGATAAGGACAACAGCTGTTTATTAATTTAACGCACAATAAAAAAAATGTCCAATACCTACCACCCAGGCCGTTTTCACAGCTTTGGGGGCTTGGAATTGTCTCAAGTTTAAGAAAGTGATGATTAGGAGTGTGTTGGTGCTGTCATTGTCAGCTCTGGCAGAGGCATTGGATGGTGCAAGCTGCAGCGCTCTCCTGACAAATAACTGCCACTTATGTTTTTGCTAACTGAGCACTTTCACCGGGGCACGGGACTCAGAGGACTGGGTGGCAGTAGCGGCTGCTACTGTCCAGGGGTGGGGGGGCATGGGATGGGTGAGGGATGGAATAATAAAAGAAAATAGCACTTACCTCTTTAACGCTGAAAACCGGCCGCCGCCTCTTCTTTCTCCGTCCTCTCGGCAGAAAGTACTTAGCCTCCCAGATTGCCCTGACCAATCACAACACTGCCTTAGCAGCGTTGTGATTGGTCTGAGCAACGTGGTTCGGCACTCAGACAGGGGCCAGCAGGCTGTGCATGTTCTCACAGCCTGGGTGGGGAACATGCAGACTAGCATAACGCTTTGACCAGCGCGAGATAGCCGGCCGAGGTGTAATGCGCACAGTAGGTGCTGTCACCACTCATCCCCCTGAGATGCGGGGAGCCCAGCCCCGCCCGCCTGGCTTCAGCTGCAAGCTGAATACATAAAATAAAATGATATTATCACTCGTAATTATCAAATGTCTTTTTGTATTCAGCTTGCAGCTGCAGCAGTGAGGCAAAGCTCCTCCGCCTTAGCTGAGGAGCTGCCACTGGCCCACCCAACCCTGCTTATGCAGTAATTTATAATACCAACCACATTGGGGGGCCCTTGTCCCTTCCTGCTCTGGGTCCATGGTACACTGGCTACGCTACTACGTTGAAAGGCTAGTTTTCAGGGCCCACCTCTTCGCACTGCGAACCCTCCCTAAAGTTGGACGCGAGCAGTGAAGTTGACACAAGAAGCATGCAGGGGGACTGCCCATCTGATATATTGCCATCAGATACCTCTCAGACATACAGCTCTTCGTTGTGCGCATGTAGATCAAAGAAACCTTTGCTTGAACTCTAAACCACACCCATAGCTAATGTTGTGGCGTTCATGAGGCTCGCAGTATTTCATCCTTGATGACAGCCATGTGCGCATCTGTGGGATTCTGGAAATTAAAACCTCTATGGTTCTTTCATCTCTCAATAAACAACGTTTGAAGTGGCTTTTGTTGTCCTTACTAGCCTTACAGCGCTTATGTTATGTCCCATATAATAAGATTGAAATTACATATTCATTCACTTTAGGCTGAAAGCAAGGCCTGGAATTTTGGCGGTTAAAAACTTAAAAGGAAAATAGGATCCTGACCCAGGAGCAGCACAATTTTTGAATTGTACTTTCCGGAATTTAAAGATGCGGAAAATGTGAATCACAAATTGTGATATACAAATGAACCTGGAACAAATCTTTATGATTCAAGCACGTAGTACACGAAAATGAAATATATGAAGCTGTAAAATCCGCAAATTATGAATGTCTCACTGAACAATAACTGATACCAGCACACTAAGACGTGAGTGAGCATGCTGCATTGTGAGTGCCGAGGGAAGAGGCGCTCAGTCCCTGTGCACTGCACAGAAGCCCTAAAGTCAAGCAAACTGGTAAGCAGGAACCCTCATGCATGTGTCTCGTCCAAAAGAAAGCACATATTCAGGGATGCTAAGCATGAAATCCTAGTGGAAGAGTGTGTACAGCGGCGAAGCAAGGAGGCCAAAGGCCGTGGAGCAAGAAAGCCAAAAGCCTTCCACACCACACATCAATGGTTAGGTACTGAAATACAGCCAAGTTGGGGTGCAGAAGTCCCCTTAGACCTCTGGGCCTTGGTGTTACTGAACTTGCTGCACTATTGATAGCTACAGCCCTGAGTGTATGGCTGCAGGTAACAAGTTCTTTGGCAAGACCTCTCTTATTGTGCCAGAAGCCACCAAAATGATATTCTGGGCTTGCATCAGAGAATAAATCAAAGCAGTGGGGCGACTAATAGGACCACTAATGAAATATGGAAGCAGTGGTATGATTTGATGTCCTGTACCATTGAGAGGCGAGCAGCCAGACAAGAGGCTAGTGCCATTGGAGGAGTGCCTAGGGCAGAACCAGCCCACCCACACATCTATAGAGGCGATAATTGCCATCACATCCCACAGGAGTTCATCACAGATGACAACATTATCTCACTTCATCACTAGTAAGCACTACCTTAGGTAAGCCTCCATTGTATTATCTCAGGGGTGTACAAAGTAGGCAGGAAAGCTTTATAAGACCATGTACACTCATGCACACACTTATGTACCTGGACTCATATTGTCAAAACAGCGCAGAAGAAACATTTAATTGTGCATCATTGGACTTGTAGTGCATGTGTGCATGGCTGTATTTTAAAAATACAGCCATGCCAAAGTGAACCATATAACTGCACCAGCCTCAGGCAAAGGTCACACATGAATATCTCTCAACTCACCCTCATTGGTAGAGTGTCACCCTCCTTTGACTCATGAGTTTCCTCCAAACCAGCACAATGCCTACTATAGACCTTAATGGGATAACCTGCACTGTAAATCTTACTCACACTACACAATAGGTTTTATCTCACACCACGACCATCAAAGATCTGCCAATTTCAGCCACATTGGAGTCTGAAAAAGGTGAGTGGTATGCATATATGCGCTAAACAACTATATAGAATATGATAATAAACGTAATCTCATGGCCTGCAGAAGTGACCGCATGACTGAAGGAGGAAATAGTTACAGCAGTGTACAAATAGTGACACTCACCATAACTACTATGTCTTTGATCATCCGCCCAAATCCATCTGCCCAAATTGTTCACAAGGAGACAGAGGAGGAGAGGACAGAGACAAAGAACATTCTACAGCACGTGCTTAAAACACAGGAATCCATATCAAGTAAGACTCTGGCACAGGAGGAAGACACTCAGACTTCAACAGACCTACTCCTGAGGCGGAAGCCGGGAGAGATTGCTCGAAGTTTTAAATATTTGCATTGTATTTTTGTGTCTTTTAATCCCACGCCCCACTTAACCTGAGCACTTCTCCTTTGAAAACGGAAGCTAAAACCCTGCCACAGCGGACCTGAGCGCTGCTACAAGGAGGGGATTACAGCGCCGCCATCGCGGCTCAAACACCGGGACACGCCCACTTTTGAGGCCATGCCCACTTACCTCCACCCTCTATAAATGCGCTGAATTGCTAGCGCGCCAAACACGAAACTGACCTACTCCTGAGGCGGAAGCCGGGAGAGATTGCTCGAAGTTTTAAATATTTGCATTGTATTTTTGTGTCTTTCAATCCCACGCCCCACTTCCCTGAGCACTTCTCCTTTGAAAACGGAAGCTAAAACCCTGCCACACCGGACCTGATCGCTGCTACAGGGAGGGGATTACAGCGCCGCCATCGCGGCTCAAACACCGGGACACGCCCACGTTTGAGGCCACGCCCACTTACCTCCACCCTCTATAAATGCGCTGAATTGCTAGCGCGCCAAATACGAAACTGACCTACTCCTGAGGCGGAAGCCGGGAGAGATTGCTCGAAGTTTTAAATATTTGCATTGTATTTTTGTGTCTTTTAATCCCACGCCCCACTTACCCTGAGCACTTCTCCTTTGAAAACGGAAGCTAAAACCCTGCCACAGCGAACCTGAGCGCTGCTACAGGGAGGGGATTACAGCGCCGCGATCGCGGCTCAAACACCGGGACACGCCCACTTTTGAGGCCACGCCCACTTAACCTCCCTATATAAATGAGTTTTCCACGGACACGCAGCGGACAAGCGCAGCGGGCGCGCCTAAGGCAAGCCCGTCTGCGCCCGTCCGCGATCGTACGCGGTCCAGGGCCATACCCTATGCCCCTCGGGATGGCCACATACGGTGGAGCAGGCAGGAACTACTGACTTTCCGCAGTAACATTGCCGAGTCTTGTATGCATAACATGCGAGTGGAGGATAATATAGGCTGCGAATACTGTCACTTCTCCTATGATCCTGGCAGGAACGTGGCCACTACAGACTTTATCATGAACTGCGGCCTGCTTAATGTACGCTTGCTACGGAAACACAAGTTAGACTTGTATGACCTACTCACTGAGAAACAGTGGGATCTTGTGTTTCTAACTGAGACATGGCTAGATGAAGGGTCTACCCCTGATGCCCTAGAGGCACTTCCAGAGGGCTATATAATGCATAGACAGGATAGACCCACTGGCAGAGGAGGGGGTATTGCAATTGTAGCCCAGGAAAGTCTACGATGCCAACTAGACTATTCTCCCATCCTGGACAGTGAGGCAGGGAGTTTTACTATTAAAGTAAAAGACGGCTGCACGCTGAAGGGCATGTTAATCTATAGACCCCCAGGCCCTATAGCCAGGTTTGAGGAGAGTCTGGTTGATGGCATTATGGAGACTGCGCTGTGCAAAGACAAATTCCTGGTACTTGGAGATCTTAATTTACATCTGAACAACCCTACAGACAACGTTAGCAAGAATTTCTGCCAGGCGTTAGGATCCCTCCAGCTGAATCAAATAGTAAGTGGTCCCACTCATCAGTTGGGACACCTGCTTGATCCTATATTTGTTAATTGGGGGGAAGTAGAAGCCATGACCCCACCCCCATCCCCTGGTCGGATCATCATCTAGTACCATTCTCCATACGAATTTCTGGGGCAAGATCTCCGAAGCCAGCAACACTGTACCACCCCAGGCGGATATGGGCTACCTTTTCCCAGGCTAAATTCTGTGCGGCATTGACTAAAGGGGGGAGTCCTGGGGGGCATGATGCAGACACGGCTAACACCAATCTATGTAAGCGCATCAACGAGGCGCTAGATTGCACAGCCCCACTTTCAAGAGCCAAATCGGGAGGCCGTATTAAAAAAACTGCTCCATGGTTCAGTGATGAACTACGAGTCATGAAAGCTGCACTGAAGCAAGTCGAAAGACAGTGGCGTGGGGCTCTTTCCAAAGAAACCAGAGAGGCCTACTTGATTGAGAGGCGAATTTATCATGGGCTAATTAGGAAGTCCAAAGCAGCATATTACACTACTAGAATTAGCGAAGCTGGTAACTCGATGAAGGAGCTTTTTTCGCTCTACAAAACTCTCTCGAGTGGAAAGCCAGCCATTGCTCCAGATGACTGCTCGGCCGAATCCTGTGATAGGATCACATACTTCTTCGCCGATAAGATAGCCAAAATTTACTCTGCATTTCCGATTCAACCCATTAATGGGACAGAATTTGTGGAAAGCCCTAGGGAATGGGGGGATAGACATAGATTGACCAACTTTGTCACCCCGCCCCAGAAGACCTCCTAAAAATTTGCAGATCTGTGAAGTCGGGATCTCCACGGGACCCTACTACACCAAAACGTCTAGCTGATAGCTTAGTGATGCTGGAACCTTATATCAGACACCTACTAGACATGTCTTTCAGCACTAAGACCGTGCCCAAAGACTGGAAAAAGGCGGTGGTTCTACCCCTTAGGAAGAAACTTAACATAAGCTTTGATAAGCTAGAGAACCTCCGGCCTATCTCCCTTCTGCCCTACCTGGCCAAAGTGGTTGAAAAAATGGTCAATTTACAATTGATGGATTTCGTGGAAGAGGCTACCCTACTACACGATACCCAGTTTGGCTTCCGCCGCTGCCACTCAACGGAATCTGCGCTCCTGATGGCGGTGGAGACCCTACATCAGGGGGTGGATGAGGGTCATAGTATGGCCCTCATCCCAATGGACCTGAGTGCAGCATTCGACACTGTAGCTCATACCACCTTGCTACAGTGTCTGAACAGTGGAGGAATATCTGGAGCTGCACTCGAATGGATCCAATCCTTCCTGACTGGGAGAAGCTTCCAGGTCCGCCAGGGCGATTATTATTCCAGGGATATCGGATTGGGCCAAGGCGTTCCCCAGGGATCGTCCCTGAGCCCCACCCTATTTAATCTTTATGTTGCCCCAGTGGCCCCGATCATTGAGGGCCACGGTTTGCAAATTGTGTCTTACGCCGATGACACGCAGCTGGTCATCTCCCTTTCTCGTGCGCCCAGTCTTGCTATGGACAGTTTCAGAGCTTGCATGCAAGACCTTGCAGCCTAGATGTCCACTAACTGCCTCAAATTAAATGGCAGCAAGACCGAGGTGCTCGTGGTGGGGGGGAACCCATCTGTCTGGTCATCGGCGTGGTGGCCTCCATGCTTAGGTGAGGTTCCAACACCTCGTCAGGAAGTTAGGAACCTTGGAGTCTGGCTTGACATTGACCTGTCCTTTGGACCCCAGATAGGCCGTGTGGCGGGTGTCTGTTTCAGCGTTCTAAAAAACCTACGGAAGGTCCTAGATCTCCTTCCGACGTCTGTCCGTAGAACGTTGGTACATGCCCTCGACACATCGCGCCTAGACTACGGCAATTTGTTGTATCTGGGAGCAACCTGTAAAGCAATAAATCGCCTCCAGGTGTTGCAGAATGCGGCAGCTCGCCTCATTTTAAAATTTCCCAAAAGATCGGCCTCTAAGCTGCCCTTCAGACCCTCTACTGGCTGCCAGTAAGGAGCAGAGTCGAATTCAAGGCCCTTTGTACTTGTCACCGCATCCTTGCTGGGAAGGCGCCAGCACCACTCCAGAATCTAGTCACCAGGTATGTACCCACACGCGCACTGCGCTCCTCCCATGGAGGCCTATTAAAGGTCCCTAGGATAAGGAGGGCTTGCATGGGAGGAAGATCATTCCGCTACCTGGTGGCGAAGAGCTGGAATGCCCTACCTCTTAACCTCCACCTGGAGTCATCTGAATCCAGCTTCCGGAAGAAGCTAAAAACATACCTATTTTCACGATAATCGGGCATACTCCGCACTCCTGTCTATTTGAGTTCTTCGGTTTCAGCGCGGGGACACGCCATCTGAGCGTAACCAGGCGCTTTATAAAATTCCCTTATTATTATTATTATTATTATAGTAAGTACCAGGGTTGGACCTTCCTATAGGGCAATCAGGCACTGCCCGTTGGGCTGGGCTGGCAGATCAGTGCATCTGCCATTTTATTGACAGTTTGTGAGTCTTTTTTGTGGGCAGCGGGGTTGTTTCTACTACTGATTACCTTGGTATTACCACACGCATTGACTGCAACAAGCACCAAATTAACCAAACTCCTATACCTTGATAAATACCCATACAGCATTTCTTTACTAGTTCACTACTGGCCTGATTTGTAAATGTGGGCCACTTTTCAATCTGATTCGTTAATGGGGACCACTTTTATTTCGGTGACCGAGCCAATTTTTTGTCCCAGTCTTACCTTGGTAAGTTCAATAGAAGTCTCACAACCTCGCTCCCTCCTACTATAGGTGGCCACATTCAAATCACCCTACAGTCTAGCCAGTGTCCATAGGTGAGAGGCAACATAGTGGAAGGCCACCATAAAGCAAAACAAGTGAGGTGAAGTGGCAAGAATAGCTGAACATTTCAAGGAAATTCGCAATGCAGGTCAGGGTGTACATACGAAACAATACATGGCAATATGTGAACTGACTTGCAAAGTGAGGGACCTATGGAAATCTGTCCAAAATTACTTTCACTCACTCCATGACAGTAGATGTGACAAATGTCAGAGAGTGTGAAAATACTGTGTAAAGTTAAAACTGGAGGGGAGGGCACAGAATCAATAACAGTTTAGGATTTTGTAGAACAACTTGCAGCATCCTCATCAATCCATGTGTAGAAGCTTAACATGTGTACAGATAGATGTGACACACCAAAGGGGGGCATAACAAAGATATTGATACATACCATAGATGTGTTGAATAAATTCCACACCTTAAATGTTGCCAGTAAGGCTTTACTCCAACCAGTAGCAAAGAAGGAACTCTCTTGTGCAAGTAGTGTGTCAGGGTGGGTCAGGCTACATGCACCATGAATAGTGACATAATGGGGCGGACAGACACTATTTCCTCACTAGGCCACTGAGGCCAAAGGAAAAAAAATAATAGGCAGCTGTGACTTCATGCAGTACATAATGAATTTTGTGTATGTATCCCATAGTATTCATAAAATGTTCTGAAAATTCAATAGTGATTCCGGTGCAGTCATGAAAGGTCTCAACTTCACCCTCACCCATAAATGTAAATCCTGAAGTGTGCCCTACCAATCCCCCAATCCTTTTTCAATCATGCACTTATTTGAAATAGTCATTTCATATTTATAAAACTTGTATTGATCTTTTTGCATTGCATATCACATTTCATTCATGTGACAAACGTCTGGAAATGTAACTATTCTTTTAAGAGCATGACCTTTTCTCAGAATCGATGTCCACATAATATTTTGAGGTCTTAAATGTCTTCTTTGGGGGAAGTTATTTAACTTATAGAGAACAAGTTAATCAATTTTCTCATTTCCTAAATAAAAAATATACAAACAATGAAAAATAATACTCTTGTTTCACCTTAGTCAAATTATTAATTCTCTCAACTCATACATCCACTTTCAAACCTCTAAGGTGAAACTGGAGAGTCCAGTTTTCAAAATATGTGTCTTATGCATGAGCCATCTTTTTCGAATATCGTGGTCGTTCGTCCATAATGGTGTGAGACACTGTCTTCTTGCTTTCGTAAAATTCTGTTTCTATCAACGTACCGTTTCTATTACTTTTTTATCAGTGCTTTATATCATACAACTTTACTTATAACTTAATTTGAAACAATTACAATTGACCATAGATACTACGGGGTCCATTAGGATGGCGGGTGGGCTTTGCCCGCCCGCCACCCTATCGGAAAACGGGACCGCCCGCCTTAAGGGCGGGGGTACCGGGGGTGCAATTAGGATTTGCCCACCACAGTGGCGGGCACATCCTGCATTCTCAGCATTGTGGCTGACAATACATCACAGCATTTTCATTTGCAAAGCGGCAGGCACCGCGCAGTGCCGGCCGCTTTGGAAATGAAAATGAGGGGGGGTACCACAGGTACCCCCGTGTGCACCCCCCCACTCACCTTCACTCTGGGGGCCCGCAGGGGGCCCCCAGAGTGAAGACCGCCTGCCTTTCCGTGGCGGGATTGCCGCCACGGAAAGGCATTGCACTCTTGCCATCGTAATATGGCTGGCGGTGTCTAATTGACATCGCAACCATATTAAACATTTTCCGCCCGGCCGCAAGGCGACCGGGACGGAAAAGTGGCGGGCAGTGTTTTCTTCCGACGTGGTATAATATAAACTCATCTTGAATTCTTCAAAACTGATCACTTCTCAGTACCTTCAAATTTAAATCAGGGAAGGCAACTTAAATCTTGTGAATCATTAAGCCATCATGGGTCCACGATTTCTAACAGTTCCATCAAGTCAACATCGCAACTCAAACTTTTTTTCTCTGATATTCCCTCCTCTCATATCATTGTTCACAATTTCTATAGCTTTATATCTGTGACATTTGATATCTTTTTTACATAAAATGCTCCAATAAAGGAAATGTAGCATTTTTGAGCAGTTGGATTGATCTATGTTCATTTCATTATGCCATCACCAGCCTTTAACTATCTGTGGTATTTATGATACCCTTGTTTCATTTCACAAGTCACATAATCATGGAATATTATATTTTTATGAGGGTGGTGCACTAAGTCTCCCTTTGATAAATATTTGGAATTAGTGCAATTCAAACACTGAAAATAACCTTTCTTTGGAGATTTGAAGAATGCTTTTTGCTCATTCTTTTTCAATACTGTCATAAGTTTAATTCCTAAACATTTCCCATTTTCAAATGCAGTAATTGGGAAATCTTTAAACAGTTATTTCAAATTTGTATCACATTAAATTAATCTTCAATTTTTCTTCATTATCTTTTTAATTTGATACAAACGTAAAAATGTTATCAAATGAAAAAGATAATAAAGAAAAAATGTCAATACATAAGTCAAAATATTATCTTATTGTTATTCTTTGTATTTCAATAATTTTCATATTTCTATCTGTTGTATGAATGCTTCTGCGTTATTTAATGTGCCTTGTTTGTATCCATCATTCATAAATGTTTCTCTTACTGAGTCTTTTTGTCTATCAAATTCTATTAAATCTAATCAACTGTCAGTATGGCAGGTATTACTTTAACATGTCTAGATGAAAGCTCAATGTTAGTGACACATTATTTTGACCAGTAGGCTTTGAAAAGTCATGAGTTTCCTACCTATCTAATTTTAATGGCCTTTAAATATAAGAAGCTAATTACCTGTTTCTGTGCCTCAAAAGTAAATTGTATTATAGATGGTTTCCCATTAAACTTTTTCTATTGTTTTCAAGAATCTCTTTCATGCATCTAACCAAACCATGTAAATATAAGTTATGTATGTTCCATGGAATATGTTTTTGAAGAGGGAGGAGTATGATTTGAATAACATATTTGTAACACAACTGCTTGAAATTGTCTTTACAGATAAATCCTTTAAGTGCTAAAAAAATAATACTTACAAATAAAAGTAGTATCAATGGGATGTAGTGTAGCCCCAAAGAGAAAGGCATACCTGAAAAGGAAGAATGAAAGAAACAACTAATGTTCTATGAAAGGTATGTAGATTATCTTTCCACCTCGTATGGCGCCCCAGCCACTACTTACAAATACTCTGGAAGCTGTTCTAAAGTTGTGGATAGATTTTTTGTAACTCTTTAGTGCTTAACTAACCTCATTTGCACAAGAGGACACCTTTTGTAGTTCTGAAGAGGATCTCGTCATACCTCTTTATATCTCTGGCTTAGGTAGTGCATGTTACATATTTTTGGGGTATCAGGCCCCATAATGCTCTCAAGGGAAATTTCGAATGTTGGACACCATGTTGTGTTCACTGAAGTTACTGGGAGAACACCTGGAAGATTTCCTAAGCTGTGAAAGGAATCTCTGACCTTTTCAGAGAAAAGAAAAACTGTCAGGTGTCGTTCACCCCTTCCCATCAAGTCATTTTATATACGTTAAATCATTTTTAGCAGAAGAAGAGGTGTAAAACCTTAAAATGCATTGTGAACATAGATTTTAAGATATGACTATAGTTGGGATGAGGCAGTCCCCTGACCCAAGTGATACAACTGCTTATGTAATTGGTATCCTCATTGTTTTGTTGTCCCAACTAACCCTCATATCTAGTGGGTAGGCTGTGGCCTAGGCGTGTCCATGTTAATGCCAAGCTAAACAACATGTTCTGTGAGCTGAAGGGGTGCACCAAGAATACCCTCATAACTGACATGAGACTACTGTCCATGTCCTGAGTTGATCACTTGAAGCCAGAAAAGGACATTTGACATGGCGCTGTCCTAAACCAGTTCCAAGACCTTAGACATTGGATCAACATCCCTTATTTGAAGAATTAGTGTAGAAGTAGGACCGAAACCACACAACTTTGTACTAGTTCCAGGTTTTTCTTGACCAAGGAACAAAGTGCCCCTCAGAGCACTCCAAGAGCTGCTATGTAACAAGGGTTGGTGTTTGCCTGACAGACACTCTTCCAGAGATGAGGGGACGCAATTTGTAGTCTGAACAACTTGTTGAAGAAGCTGAGAATGTGCCTGCTATCTAGAAATCTACCTGCTGACACAGCAAAGGAGAATGCCTGACCCTGCTGGAGGAGAGACTGTCCATGAAGAGAAGCCCAGCTCTGTTGCTAGTATTAGAAAGGCCCAAAAGCAGCTTACCCTCATCAAGAGCACAGCTGGAACTGACACATGACATGAAGGGGACCCTCTGTCTAACAGTGAAGTCCCCATAGTAGACCATGTCAAGAAATCAAGCACAAAAGCAACATAGTACTACAAGCAGCGTGCACGAAAGGCTGGTGCTACCTGATATGGTGCCCCTATAGCAGGAGCTGTTGTTTCTACCGGAGCAGAAGCTCTGGGCCCGATTCAAGGAACTAACTTAAAACCAAATCCTAAACTTGATACCATTTTTGTATTCACTGCAGGCACTTACTTATTTTGATATTCACAGTAGGCACTTACTCATTTTGGTATTCACAGAAGGCACTTACTCATTGATGAGTAAGTGCCTTCTGTGAATACCCAAATGAGTAAGGTATTCACAGAAGACACTTACTCATCAATGAGTAAGTGCCTTCAGTGAATAACAAAATGAGTAAATGGTAGTAAGTTTAGGATTTTGTCTTAAATTAGTTCTGTGAATCGGGCCCTCTGTTCTTAACCCAGATTCAGCAACTGCAGAAGATGAGCACCTGTCTGGTCTCTGCGCAGAGGCCAAATTTGCTAACGATAAACAGCTGCCGAGTGGACCTGCTATGCTGCTCAATCAATAGAGATATTGCCAGCTATTGTAGCCGATAATGAAGGTGCAGATCTGATGAGCCCATCCTCCAGTGCCACACAAGCCTCATCTAAATGAGCGGATAAATTGGGTCTGAAACATGAAAGTGTGAAAGACTGAATGGATCATGTAGATGTAAATCTGTTGTGAGAACACTTACTATTTCCAGTTTGATTGCTTTTGGCAAGAACTGTTTGACCTGATTTACAGATTACCATGGGGTCACAACAACTAGTAAAATCGGCTTCTTTCTAACCTATGCTTAGCCTTTTTACTTTTGTATCGGTCAATGTTGACTTAGGGAGAGCTTCATAGAACATGGAGAAGGCAACATAATGAGTGTAACGTGGTAGGGATCATAAGTGGGATTGCGAACATGTAACTGAGACTCTATTGAACTGTGTAGAATTTTGTTTTGATGTGATAGCAAAGCATTGTCTTTTTACTGGGATAAGCAATGGCTGACAAGTTGTTTTTGTATCTATTGTCTGACTGTTGAGCAAATGCACATAAGTGAAAGGCTCACTGGCTGAAAGGGATAATGGGCAGTAAAACCAACGCTGAAGGGGTGACTCTCCTACAATGCAGTAGACAGACACATGAATGAGAGCTAATCAACATTGACTACAATGTGGTACAAATTGCATCACTTTCACTACTGAACAGAGGACACAACTAGTGCCGCTTGTGCATAGCAATTGGCCTTTCACATTTGGCAAATGATAATGTACAACTACAATGTCACATCTGTGATGTTGTACAAATAATTACTATCCGGCATCTCCTACTAAACAGTCAGAATGGACATTGTCATGCAGCCTGCTTGTAAACTCATCCAATGCGTGATCATACTTGAAACACATATTTAACTGCATCTCCCCTTTACATTACAGAGTGGGAAACATCACCTCCTGTACGGCAGCCTGTCCCACTCTTCACTGATTAAGATGAGGAATTCACCACCATAAACCAGGACATCCTCCAACAGCTGCTAGACTCATTTAGCACCCCATTCCGAGAAGCAGGGCCATCCAGCTGCGTCGTGGAAACTCCACCCCCTACACAAACCAAAAACCAGCAAGCACCTATCACCACAGCTGTCTCCCAGGACCTTGAGGACCCACTCCTGGCATTTTAATGCAGTGCAGTAGAGGTCCAACAGGAGATGGATGATCAGGTGCAGGTGGGGTTTGACAGCCTGGCGGCCAAACTCAATGCCATATGTGGGTGTCTGAGTGCCATTCGGGACCACTGACAAAACATCACAGACACCCACAGTCCACACCATGCTCTCCGACATTCCATGGTTGACATGGGTGGAGTCATGACTCAGAGACCAGAACAACTGTCCAGTCAGAGCGGCTCCAGTGATGCCAGCCAGGAGTTGGCCCTTATGCGAATGATAATGGAGAACATGGAGTGGATGCAGTGGAACAAATGGCTGCCATGGCTGCATACCAACAAGACGTAGCTGGAATCTTCCATGCCCTGCAGCTAATTATCACTGCATTGCTGCATCAAGGTTCGGCACAGATGAATGCTGCTGCCGCTTCTACATCTGCATCTCTGCCCCCTGATGTGTCAGTGGCTCACGGTGCTGCAGCCAATCTACCACCACGCACATGTGAGGCACATGACACATCAGAGACCGAAGATGTGGATGATTCTGCATTATTGCGAAGAAGAAAGCGATAGCATCCATCCATGCCAAATGGACTGTTTTGCCTTGGATCAGTGCTTAGCATCGGGCCCAGAACATCAGCTTCCACTGTCCCCAGATCCACTCTTCGACACTCTCCTTGGTCCTCAGTATAAACTGCCATGATTTGTGTGGTTCCCAATGACACTGCAATCAGCCTGCTGACTGAAATCAACCTCTTCCTCTGGATGTGTCAGCCCTGAAGTACTCTGTCAGGCCCTGCACTGGTCATCTCTGAAATGAGGGGCTTGTTGGAGCCAAGTTCTGGCTCAGTCTCCAACAGAGACAATGCACATAAAAAAATATATATATTTAAGTTATACATTATGGAAATAGGCATGTGCGCAAATATGTCCAAGTCAGTCGCATGCCACAAGTAGTGTCTCCTTTACCATTGCTACAAAGTCTGACTTTGCTGATCTACTCACACTCTACGGGGTGGACAAAGCTTGTTGTGATGGGGCTCATTGCATGTCACATTCCAAGATGGAGCATACCATATTCACATAGATGAATAGGGCACAAGGCTACCAGTCGCTATTGGAACTATGATGTCTGCTTCAGTGAATTGGTGTTGGCAATAGGGACTTATCCCAAAGTTCAAGTCCTCAGTCAGCCCTTCCTAGGGCCTAACAATGCATTATTGTCAATAAGGAACCCTCTCATGCTGTGGCCACTGTGAGTGGATAGGGCGATGTGTCTAGGGATGTGTAGTGCACTGCTATTAGCATATAGTCAGATGCAGTACCACCATTTCAAGGGTGGCATCACTATGAGCCAATGGCAAAAGTAGCAGCTGGGATAAGTGGCCATGACACTAGCACTACAGGGAGCAATGCAACATTCCCCTTCCTCTGTGCAGCAGAACTGTGGGCCCAATTCACAAAAGTAATCTGAGACAAAATTATAACTTGACGACTTTCAGTATTCACAAAAGGCATTTAGGAGTAGTAAAGTTAGGATTACTAATTTAACTACTCCTAAATGCCTTTTGTGAATACCGAAAGTCGTTAAGTTAGGATTTTGTCTCAGATTACTTTTGTGGTTCGGGCCCATTGTACTGCCATATGCTGTGCACATTAGATCTGCTAAATGACAACATTTTGCATGGGCAGGATCACCCAATTCAAATGATGCTGCCACACTTGCACTAAGCAGCAAGTGTGCTGATGTCTGGGCATGGTAGATGGACGCTGCGCCAGGCTCATGTGATATGCAGGGGGTAGACAGAATCTATGGTACCCAGCTCATACATCCATCTTTATGATGGATAAGAGTTGCAATGTCAATATCTGCTCAAGCCCATGTCCCTACGTTGTGTTGTAAATGGGCAAACATTGTGCTGACCAACTCCGTGAGTCACACTTAAGATGTCAAACTTCACAAAGAGTGTCCCTAGACTAGGCCGTAATTCCTACTTGCCACCATGTTACCCATGAAAGTTTACTGTGCCCATAACTAAAGTATCCTGACACTATCCGTCCAGCTAAGTAACATTTCAGGACCCCACATACACATTCAAATGATTGTCGTGTGATAGGATAAGTTGCATACAAGCTATTTCTAAACATGCAACAACATGTCTAAGACATCAACCCCCATCCCACCCTTAAAGCACATCATGAGACTGGACAAAGACATCTAAGCTATACATAAACTAACTATACAGTTAACCTTACCAAATGTATATATATTTTCTTTTTTTTATATAACAAAGACATCAACCCCCTACCCAAAGGAAAAGGAAACTTATCCCCAAATACTATAGAAGAATAAATATATAAAACTAGCTTAAAATCTAACATTAACTATACCTACACTACCTAACACTTAAAATACTTACCTAACATTAACTAAGAACAATAAATAACATTGAGGAAGGGGTAAGAGGGGGATGGGGCTCTAAATGTCCGCTCAATATGGGAGACCCAGGTCTGCCTTTATGTCCTGCTGGTGCCTGGTAAGCTCCGCCATTTCCCAATGTATTTCTGCCAGGATAACATTGTTGTCCATGACTGTACACCGGTCCCACACAGTGAACAGCACCACCTGATCTGCTGGTGCAGGTGGCATTGTCCCTTGTGTGTTTGTTGTTGAAGGGGGATGTATTGCTGCCTGTCCACAGATGGCCTGTGTGACACTCTGCCTACCTTGGGTTATTCCCTCAGGCACCAACTTCCAACTACCAGCTGCCTGGTCTTCTTGGTACCTCCATGTCATGTTGCGATACCCCTTTGAGACCTTTCTGATATGGAGGTACCAGTCCTTCCTCACCTGGAAAGCATGGGACTCCTCTGACAACATGTTGTCGGTCAAATAAGAGCAATGACAAGATGTGAGTTCTGATGATTATGTCAATGTTCTCCATTTAACTAACAAACACAAGGTTAGTGAAACATGGGAGCCTACACTGTAACGTAACATTGTGAAGTTAGAAAGTGACCTGGACAATGCAATGTAGAATCTAGTATCTGTAACAACATGCTGGGGAGACTAATATGACAGTGCATGGAATGTGACATGTAGTGTCACAACCAAATGAGACTGTCAGTATCAAATGATGGTGCTTTGACATACCATGAGGGTGACATGTACAAGGAATTGGATGAGGGAGGCATTAGCCCTCCGGGTGTAGCGCCTGGCTCATCCTTTACTGTAACACAGTGCTGCATCATATGTACAATAATCATGTGCAGCCCTGCGTGTCCCCCAGCTACAGCGGGAAGTTCCTCAACTCTGCACCAACACAGGCACCCTTGCACAAGAGTGCAATGGTGTCTGTGTGCAGGGGAGTCTTGTTTATGTGTAGGAAGGTTACCCTTCCTGCACATGAGTAATCCTGGAACAGCCCTACTTACAGTTACATTTGTGCAGCATCAAGCAGCACACATGGAAAAACGTTAGGTGTCTGAACACTGACTTGTACATGAGTGTAGGAAGGGGGAGTCTCTAGTTGGCGCAGTGCAACACTAGCGACAAGCAGGGACTCTCCTCTTCCTCGTCAGGGCTGAGGGCTACCGTCAAGACAACCTCTGCTTACCCTCTAGGTAGTGTGGCTTAAGCAGTCTTAGGCTAATCTCTGGGGCACATAGGGTTAAACATTTGCAATATTATACCGTCACAACCAACCCACCACACAATGACACCAAACTATTTGTGAAAATATATATCTCTTTATATAAATTTCAAGCAGGTTTGTAAATACAGTTATCAAACTTTCAATACGGTTCTAAGTTACTTAAGTTCAGGTTGCCACAGTTCTCTTTCGGCAATAAGGGTTCTTTTGGGGCCTTCTGCCCAGGTTCGACAAGGTTCAGTGTCTCGTAGCGCCTCAATGCGCTCTCCGCGTGGGCCTCGAGGGCCAGGAGCAGTGCGAGCCTCGGTTTCAGAGGCGGCTCGCGTTCGGAGCAGAGGGCAAGGTGCGAGCTCGGGTTGCAGGTCGCTCGCACCGGGAGGATACAACACTGTACCTTTCGAAGTTCTTGTGGAGCGGGCAGCTTCCAGGGGAGCTGTCCCACGTCGCGTTGCCTTTCCGGGGTCGCTGTTCGATGCGGCTCTCAGCCGGCAGGTCACGGGTCATCCGGGGCAGCGGTGCTCTGTGGCGGCAGGGTCCTTTTCTCGTCGTTCGCTCCTACCCTGGAGGCGGCGGCGGTGTGGTGGCGGCAAGTGGCAGTACGGTCCCCAAGTGCAGGACGTACCCAGCCAAGTGCCGGTTGCAGCTGTGCGCTCACAGCTGAGCTGTCGGGCAGGATACCGACCAGGGGGATTCTCACAGGGCGACTGTCCGTCTTTGCAAGTGGATTGGCTGCTCGTGGCGCAGTCAACTCGGGAGCTCGGACCGGACAGGTCCTCCTTCACTTTGCTCTCGGGCTCCCGGTGCAGTTGCGGTCACGGTGTTCGGGCCAGTGGCGGCTGGACCTCACGTTGCTCTCGCTGTTGCTTTGGGCCCCGGTCACGGTGGTCAGGTGGATGTCGTTGCCTTGGAGGAGATTCCTCCGTCGGTACTGCAGCGATAAGCAGCACACCCAGTCGCTTTCTTCAGGATGTAGCGCCCACTGGTCCTGGGGCGCTGGTCAGGGGGCAAGTTCACAGCAAGCCCTTGGAGATCTCTCAACAGAGTTCGGCACAAAGTTTCTCAAAGCAAAAGTCTTCTTGTAGTCTTTCCTTCTTCCTCTCCTTCGGCAGCAAGGCGCCAGACACAGGCAAGAGCCAGCACTCTTCCTTGTCCTTCCCGGTCCTTCTCGTCGGGCAGAGTTCCTTCTGTAGCCCAAACTGGATCTAATTTACTAGGAGCAGGGCTCCTCCTTTTATACGGTATTTCTTTTGTTCTCGCAGGCCAGGGGGGCCTTTGCATAGCCACTTTCAGTCCTTGAGTACTCGGGTGACGTAATCCGGCTTCTGCTTTCAGTGTGAGGGGCAGGCGCCTCAGACGCCCCACAGGAGGTGGAGCCAGCATTGTGCGGACAGGGGCAGCCAGAGTACCTTGTTGATGGGGCTTCGCCCTTCCTGGGCCAGGTGTCGGCTGAGTCATTAGTCGCTCCCCAGGAGGGTGGAGCCAGCATTGTGGTGGCAGAGCACAGCAAGATCTAGAGTCAACCTCCCACTAAGGTGTAATCTGCGCATTTACCACCTGTCATCCCCCAGCCCTGTCACTCACACATCCCAGACAGTCAGATACACATACCAGCAGAGGCGGCTGAAATGGTTAGGCAAGCAAATGCTAACTTTCTAAAAGTAGCATTTGCAAACACAGGATACTAAAATAAACTTGACTACAAGAAATATTGTATCATCCTGAGTTCAGGCATACTAAACACGACTCGCTACCATGCTCCTTGAGCCTGCTGGGATTATAGGGTGTAATAATTCCAGCAGCTCAGTCTGGCCTAACGGAAGCAGGTAGCCTTCAATAGTGAAATACGATTTTAGTTGTAAGTCACTACTAGGACATGCCACACCCATCAGGGCTTGTCCTACCTTACACCTACAATGCACCCTGCCCGCAGGCCTACCATAGGGGTGACTAATATGTAGTTAAGGGAAGGTTCAGGGGCTGGCAAGTGGGTGCACTTGCCCAGCTAGCGTGACAGTACGAGACCGCACGCGGGTTCTGCGGTGGCAGTCCCCAGACACATCTTTACGGCTGCTTCGGTGGGTGGCGCAACCAGCGCTGCAGGCCCACTAGCAGTATTGGCATCTACAAGCCCCGGCACTCCTAGTGCACTTTACTAGGGACTAACAGTAAATCCAATGAACCAATCATGGATACCAATCACATGTACAATTTACAGTAGGGAGCACTTGCACTGCGGCACGGGTCGGCCGTGGCGCAGTGCCCTGAGTATCGGAAAACCAGCAAAACATCGGAGGCACATCAGCAAAAAGTGGAAGGGAAACTCACGCCAAGGTGCCAGGTCTAACAATGAGGTGCATGCCCTCTCTCCACCACAACTTCACAATAGGTGATGCGGTGCTAGCGAGAGGAGGAATCGTAGTTTACTCATTTTTTATAAATCTGCATGTCTTTGATCCGCATTTCTTACTCACTCCACTGACAATTTTATAATGCAGGGCTTTACAACTCAGACTGTTACAATGCATTCCCCAAAATAACGGCCCCCTGGAGTCATATTGGTAATTGTGTTATAATGGGAAATGCGTTTTAACAAATAGTGTTGTAGAGGCCTACGTTGTCAAATATATTGTGCAGAAACAACTGCAAAGCAAAAGCAAGCAGTGTAAACGCATGCGTAGTAATGTCACTAATTTGGCAAGAGGGGCTTGTACATTTGCCCCGGAGTCTACCAGGGGATTAACCCCAAGGAGACAGCTTGGCAACACCATTGCAGTGGCAAACATGCCAATGAGATACATAGGGCCATCTTTGCTAGGTGTTTGGGGAACGTGCCATCGGCTTAAAGCTACGCCCTGCTACTTCTGTGAAGCTGGTATGCAGCATACCTACAATTCAACAGTGCAGACCTGTGTCTGACCACACACAGCCTGAAAACCACTGCCTCCATGGGCATGACCTGGGCCATTTGCACAGTCAACTTTGTCAAGGATGTACATGCATTCCATGTCTGGTCATACTCATCAGCAACACCACTCACATGTCTCCTCTCCCATCTGTATGCTCTGTAATCCATAATGCATGTGCTGTTGTGACAGAATCCATAGATGTCACTTGCATGGGTATCACTGACTGGGATTGTGCAAAGTTACATCTGGAAGACATATGCATTGCTCCATCTTCACTTACTGATTTCTACACACTTCACACTTCCACAAAACATCATCACACTGGAGGCAAGGTACATGTGATGCATACCCAAATTGCATGCTACAACGTCAATGATTTCACCCAGACATCCATCATATTTGCCAATGCCAATGCCAATATTAAATGGCTAAACTCATCAGTAGCGTGAAGGTGTCGATATCCCCCTGAGTGATGAGTTGTCTTCCAGCTGTGGGACATGAAAAGAAATGGGTGTTTATAAAAGACGTCAAATCACACGTGTCATATTCATCATACAATTCATCATCATCATCACTGACATGCTCTGTGACTGTACTCTTGCAGTCCATGTTGCCACATCTTAATGCCACTGTCGGGACCGCTGTAACAATGGCGGGCGGTCCCATTTCCCGGTGCAGTGGCGGGCGGAGAAAGTCCGCGGCCATCGTAATTAGCCCCTAAATTACTAATTGGGATCTGACCAACCGCAAAATATCCTCGGTGTACCATTCACTGTTGGTCAATAATCCTACCTTAGGTAGGCGTGGGTTCGGGAAACTGAGACCACTCAATGATGAAGATTTGAGGGATGTTTGTGCGTCCCCCGTGAAACAACAATTGCCCAACAGTTTGACCTCATACAGTGGAAATATTTGTATTGGGTTTACTACAAGCAGGAGAGGCTGTGGAGAAAGGGAGTGGTGGCCTCACCAGCATGCCTGCGCAGCTTGACACAACCGGGGGACCTGTGACACACAATTTGGTCATGTGACCAGGTTTCACCATTTTGAGAGGGGGGTGTTGTCATGAGTGGACTGGATGTTGGGGTGGACTATGTCCCTGAGTCCCAAGTTGGTTATTCTCCATGTCATAGAGGAGATACCACACTACTGCTGCTGTGGCTGGGCTTGGTGTTGGTGAAGAGGGACATTGCCAGGGACTATCAGGACTGCATCCCGCGACCTTGGGGCATTGGAGAGTAGTAATGGACTGCTGCATGAGTCTGAAAAACACCCATCTACAAAACACAAGGCTGTCCTTTCAAACACTATAAAACATGGGCATCATGGTGTCAGTACCGCTGTATTAACCTCCAGAGAGCTGAGAACCCCTGCCCCTTCATGAATTGAGTAAATTAAAACAAACACAACCAAAGGTTCCGATAGGACCATCGGAGGGGCGGAAGGTACAAGATGGGAATCACTGACAGAATATCGACGTAAAAAATATTGGAGGCGAAATATAGATGTCCACAATATCAAAGTCCTATCTACATTATGGTAAGTACAAAAATATTGGAAAAAAATATTGTTGTCAAAAATATCGTTGTTAAAAATATCGTTTTTTTAAATGTTTAAAATACAATGTAAAATAAAGTAAATAATACATATAATTAAAAGGAACATAGTTAAAAATATTTTTAAATGTTTAAAATTATAACCATTACATATAGAGACCGATTCCAATTCGGTAAAGTCCCTTTACATATAGCCGTATGCAGCATATTTCCCGTACGAATCGCACCCGTAAACGTCCCCGTATGTACGATTAAGTACGATTCGGATCCAAAGCAGATCTCTGTATGAATCGTACTGAAACCGTGCAACAAAAAAATACGTGTGATTTGTATCCGGAACACGCAGTACGCAACGTCCGTATGTAATTAAGCAGCAGTTTCCGGTCCAGCAAGTACGATTTGTCTCTGCGACAGTCCGTATGACTCTTTTTCTACGGGAGCTCAAAACGTCTGGAAAAGCAGAGTCCGACCCGAACCGCATCCCCAGTACGCGACGTTAACGCAATGAATGCCGGGGTACGGTGCGTACACGGGATACAGTGCGTACACACGCCATGAATGCCGGGGTACGGTGCGTACACACTCCATGAATGCTAGGGTACGATGTGTACACGGGGTACGGTGCGTATACATTCCATGAATGCTGGGGTACGGTGCGTACACACGCCATGAACGCCGGGGTACGGTGCGTACACACGCCATGAATACCGGGGTATGGTGCTTACACACGCCATGAATGTCGGGGTAAGGTGAGTTACACACGCTCGCGTATGGCATACAACTCGCTCATACACAACGTTTTCGGTACGAATCGCATTCTGATTCCCCGGTCTGGATCATACTTGTTGGGTCGTACAGCATGTTTCCGATTCGTACGGTACACTTTGAAGGTCCGTGTCGTATGGATTTTCCCTTGCTATTTATATGGTTCACAACGCTTCAGTCGTATATTTGTTCTACGAATCGTACTACGGGATTCGGACGGTAATTGGACGAGTCATATGGCAAGGGCTACGGATTCGATTCGGTCGTACGGATTAGTTTACCGAATTGAAATCAGCCCCATAATGTAAAAATTAATTTAACATATACGTATAAAATATAATATATATACTAACTTAATAATATTTATGAATAAATATTGTAATAACTTATAAATTGTTAAAAACATTTTTTAATTATAAATACATATATACACAAACAATAAAAATATAAATACATATATATATATATAACAAATTAAACATTTACTTTTTAAATAAATTATTCACTACATTAACTAAAACAGTAAATATTGGATACCAAAGGGGATACAATTACTATTCCCACTCCAGAGAATGTAACAGAAGGGAAAATGTTGGATAGCAAAGGGGTAAAAATTAGTATTTCTACTCCAGAGAGTGCAACAGTAGGGAAAGGGTTGGATAGCATAGGGGTTAAAATTACTATTCCCACTCCAGAGGGTGCAACAGTGGGAAAGTGTTGGATAGCGTAGGGGTAAATATTACTATTCCAACTCCAGAGAGTGCAACAATAGGGAAACTGCTGGATAGCGTAGGGGTACAAATTACTATTCCCACACCAGAGAGTGCAACAGTAGGGAAAATGTTGGATAGCGTAGGGGTAAAAATTTGTATTTCTACTCCAGAGATTGCAACATTCGGGAAAGTGTTGGATAGCGTAGGGGTAAAAATTACTATTCCAACTTCAGAGAGTGCAACAGTAGGGAAAGTGTTGGATAGCGTAATTGTTAAAATTACTTTTCCCACTCCAGTGAGCGCAACAGTAGGGAAGGTGTTGGATAGCTTAGGGGTAAAAATGACTATTCCCACTCCAGTGAGTGCAACAGTAGGGAAAGGGTGGGATAGCGTATAGAGTTAAAAATTACTATTTCCACTCCAGAGAGTGCAACAGTAGGGAAAGTGTTGGATAGTGTAGGGGTAAAAATTACTATTCCCACTCCAATGAGTGCAACAGTAGGGAAGGTGTTGGATAGCTAAGGGATAAAAATTACTATTCCCACTCCAGGGAGTTCAACAGTAGGGAAAGTGTTGGATAGCGTAGAAGTAAAAATTACTATTCCCAATCCAGTGAGTGCAACAGTAGGGAAAGTGTTGGATAGCGTAGGGGTAAAAATTACTACTCCCACTCCTGTGAGTGCAACAGTAGGGAAAGTGTTGGATAGAGTAGAGGTAATAATTACTATTCCGACTCCCGTGAATGCAACATTCGGGAAAGTGTGGAATAGCGTAGGGATAAAAATTTCTATTCCCACTCCAGTGAATTCAACAGTAGGGAAAGTGTTGGATAGCGTAGGGGTTAAAAATAACATACAAATAATTAAAATCACTTTTAAAAATAAATAAGGATTTTATTATTAAATACCAAATAAATTAATTAACAATTCCAATATATAATTAATAAAAAATAATTACCAATTAATAATTAATTAACAATAAATTATTGATCAATACCAATAAATAACAGTTAAAAAAAATTAATTGCCCCCAAAATAATAATTATTAAAAAGCAATTACCAATTAATAATTAATGAACAATACATTTATTTTCACAACCACAAATATTAATTATTATACATTAATGACCAATTAATAATTAATCAACAATACATTGATTATCAATACCCAACAATAAATTAATGATTATTTAATTAGAATTAAATTACTTACTGCCCTATTTCCCTATAAACTCACAACACAGTCCAATAATAAATAAACCCACTTAATTTTATTACCAATCAATTAATAAAAATTAATTGCCAATTACCATTTAATAAAAATTAATTACCAATTAATAATTATTTAACAATAAATTAATTATCAATACCAATAAATAAAAATTATTAATTACTTAATAACAATTAAATGACTTCCCACCCTATTCCCCTATTAACCAACAACCCCTATGGTACTAAAAAGCATAAAGGCACTAAAAAAACATTACTATCTTCGAAATATGTTATACATATATTCAAAAACCAGTACAATACTTAACAAAAATGTAAACACAAAAATATAATACATTATAAAGTACATAACACTAATATAAATATCGATATTAGTAACATCGATATTTTTGCTATCAAGATTACTAACTTCGATATTAACAAAAACAATATTTCATACCTTCAGGTCGATATTCTGGTCGTCGATATTCTTGATTTCAATATTCTGTCCCTGCGATAATTACGACTCAATATTACTGTAGGTCGATATTTAAAACTCAATATTTAGACTGCGCACCACGAGATGGCAGGTGTATTGTGGGGATTGGCTGGTTCATGGGAGAGGGAGGGATTATGTTAAGTGCTGATATGCTTTCAGGGTTTATGTCAATGGCTCAGATGATCGTACAATTGCTGTGCTGTAAGTTCAGTTGGGTATCTGTCTGCTGCCTATATCCTGATCAAAACCTATAAAAAGATGCTATAAAAAAAGAATATTAATTATGACATTTCCCACTCTGGTTTATGCAACAGTAGGGATATTTAGGGACTTCGGAGGGGTTACTATTCCTGTTCCAGTCACCACAACAGTGTGGTAAGTGTTGGATTTCAGAGGGGTTAAATTTACTATTCCTACTTCAGACAGTGCAACAGAAGGGAAAGTGTTGGTCTTCAGAGGGATATAAATTTACTATTCACACTCCAGTCTAAGAAACACTAGGAAAAGCGTTGGACCTCGGAGGGGTGAAATTTACTATTCTTACTCCAATCTAACCAACAGTAGGCAAAGCGATTGACTACAGAGGGGTTAATTTTACTATTACCACTCCAAACAATGCAACAGTAGGGAACGCGTTGTATGCTGAAGAGGTAAAATGTTTTATTCCCACTCCAAACAGTGCAACAGTAGGGGAAGTGATAAACTTCAGATGGGTACTATTTCCACCCCAGTCTGTGCAACAGCTGGGAAAGCTTTGGATTTCAGAAGAGTCCATTTTGCTATTCCCACTTCCCACAGTGCAGCAGGAAAGGTTTGATCTTAGGTGGGGTAAAATTTACTATTTCCACTAAAGTCTGTGCAACAGTAGGAAAAGCATTGGACTTCGGGTGGGTTAAATGTACTATTCTCACTTCAAACAGCACACAGTAAGAAAAGTGCTGGACTACTTAGGGGTATATATATTATTCGGATATATGATGTTACAACGCAGACTTTTACTCCGCATACCGTTACAACGCGGTTTTTACAACGCGGATACTGTAACAACGCATGTATTTACAACGCATTTTTTTACAACGCAGGTACCTTTACAACGCAGACCATTACAACGTGAGTATTGGTAAGTATATATTATTATTAATAATATAATAGTAAATTAATTTTAAAAATATAATTTAATGTAATTTTAAATAATTTAATTTCCGTTAATTAATTTAATTTTAAATTAATATTACTTTATTTTTACCATGTACCCCTGTACCCCAGAAACTCAAAACTGACCCTAAACCCCAAAAATAAATTAAAGTAATTTTATGAAATATAATTTAAATTAATTATTGTAAATTAAAAAAATTATAACTTTATTTTTACCCTGTACCCCTGTACCCCAAAAACTCAAAACTGACCCTCAACCCCAAAAATAATGCAATGTAATTTAATTTAATTTATTTACTATTAAATAATTTAATTTAAAATTAAATTTAATGTATTTTTACCCTGTACCCCAAAAACTGAAAACTGGCCCTGAACCCTAAAAATACCCCTTTACCCAAAAACTAAAAACTGACCCTGAACCCTAAAAATACCCCTTTACCCAAAAACTGAAAACTGACCCTGAACCCTAAAAATACCCCTTTACCCAAAAACTGAAAACTGACCCTGAACCCTAAAAATACCCCTTTACCCAAAAACTGAAAACTGACCCTGAACCCTAAAAATACCCCTTTACCCAAAAACTGAAAACTGACCCTGAACCCTAAAAATACCCCTTTACCCAAAAACTAAAAACTGTCCCTGAACCCTAAAAATACCCCTTTACCCAAAAACTGAAAACTGACCCTGAACCCTAAAAATACCCCTTTACCCAAAAACTAAAAACTGACCCTGAACCCTAAAAATACCCCTTTACGCAAAAACTGAAAACTGACCCTGAACCCTAAAAATACCCCTTTACCCAAAAACTGAAAACTGACCCTGAACCCTAAAAATACCCCTTTACCCAAAAACTGAAAACTGTCCCTGAACCCTAAAAATACCCCTTTACCCAAAAACTGAAAACTGACCCTGAACCCTAAAAATACCCCTTTACCCAAAAACTAAAAACTGACCCTGAACCCTAAAAATACCCCTTTACCCAAAAACTGAAAACTGACCCTGAACCCTAAAAATACCCCTTTACCCAAAAACTGAAAACTGACCCTGAACCCTAAAAATACCCCTTTACCCAAAAACTAAAAACTGTCCCTGAACCCTAAAAATACCCCTTTACCCAAAAACTGAAAACTGACCCTGAACCCTAAAAATACCCCTTTACCCAAAAACTGAAAACTGACCCTGAACCCTAAAAATACCCCTTTACCCAAAAACTGAAAACTGACCCTGAACCCTAAAAATACCCCTTTACCCAAAAACTGAAAACTGACCCTGAACCCTAAAAATATCCCTTTACCCAAAAACTGAAAACTGACCCTGAACCCTAAAAATACCCCTTTACCCAAAAACTGAAAACTGACCCTGTACACTAAAAATACCCCTTTACCCTAAAACCCAAAACTGACCCTAACCCCTAAAAATACCCCTTTACCCCAAACATATAACATTTAAAATATAACTATATACTTACCAATACTTACGTTGTAATGGTATGCGTTGTGAAGGTACCTGCGTTGTAAAAAAATGCGTTGTAAAAACATGAGTTGTAACAGTATCCGCGTTGTAATGGATGCGTTGTAACAGTAGTGCATTGTAAAAAATGCGTTGTAACAGGTGCACACCATATTATTCCCACTCCGGTTTGTGCAACAGTAGAGAAAGCATTGGATTTATTTTGGAGGGCTGGAATTTACTATTCCTACCCCAAACACACCTGATGCTGCTTCCGCTCCTTCTTGCTCCTCTCTCGATCCTCGACTAGTGTACACTTCGCAGGTTCCCAGATGCCGGATGCCAGATGAATAGTATCCCCAGTATCAGAGAAGTGCTGGGATTAGCCTGAGTAGACTGGTTTGCCTCTCAGACAGTGCCTGAGAGCCTGTGGCTTTTCTCCACCCGACTATACAGCATAGACGGGTGGAGAACGTTAATTGCACATGACGTTTTGGCCAGCCTAAGAAGGATGGCCAAACCGTCATGCGTACTTAGTAGTGCCCACTACTCCTCCTCCTGAAGCTCCGGATGGCCTGGCCATGTCCCGCTTTGTGACTCTGCTCCCCAGGAGAGGCAATGGTAAAAAAGAAAACGTTAATACAATTATTTATTATCATTTTATTTGTCACTGTTGCCTCTGCTGGGTTGCAGCAGTGGGGTGACGCTTCTCCGCCATAGAGGGGAGCCGCCCATGTCCAAACAGCACAACAGTAGGGGACTTGTTGGACTTCAGAGGGGTTAGTTCTGCTATTGCTACTGCAGTCTCAGCAGTAGGGAAAGTACTTCACTTCAAACACATTACATATATGAGTAACCGTATGAATATAAAGAAAAACTCTTATAAAATGTATTAATTAACATGAAATATATATACACACATGTATTTATAAAGTGAAAACAATTAATCAATTTACATAATGAATATTCAATAATTATCAATTCATATATACTTGGTATTCAATAATTATCTAATTAACTTCCTACCTTATTCCACCACAATCCTAGCAACCTGCACCTAAAATATAACTAAAAAACATAAGTTTTCCATAATTTACATGTTTAAAATTAATTAAATATTAGTCAACAATTTATAGTTAATTGTTAATTAATAATTTCTTAATTACCCTCCCACCCTAGACCCCTATAAGCCTAGCAGTCTGCTGTTAAGAAATATTTGAAATAAACAAGTATTCCATAATTTACATATTTAAAATGAAATAAAATAATTAATTTATAAATACCAATTATTAATTAATTAATCATTACTTAGTTAACTTCCCACCCCATACACCTGCAAACCTAGCATCCTGCAACTAAAATATAAGTAAAATAAAACAGTATTTCTTACAATACATAATTAAAAATCAATTAAATAATTAAGTAATCGTTAATAATAAATTAATAATATTACTTAATTAACTTCTCACCCTAGACCCCTGCCAAGCTCGCAGCCCACAACTAAAATATAAGTAAAATAAATAAATATTCCATAAATTGCATAAATATTCCATAAATTACATAATTAAACATCAATTTAATAATTATTTGACAATTAATGTTTATTTAAAATATATATTATTTTTTTCCTCCCTATACCACTACAAACTTAACAGCCTTAACATATAACTAAAATAAATCAATATTTCATAATTTACATAATAACAAGAAATCATATAATTACATAAAATATAATTCATAATTAATTATTACCTAATTAACTTCCCACCCTATCCAGGGGGATAGGGTGGGAAGTTACTTAGATAATAATTAGGTAACAAACCCAGCAACTCGCTACAACCCTATACATTACAATTACATTTATAAATATTTATATATAATTTAATATATAAAATTAACTAAAACAGTCAAAATCACTTAGAATGACATGCTACATTAAAAAAATTAATTACATTTATATAAACAATAGTAACACATGAAAATATTATATCAACCAAAAGACATTAAAATAATTATAAAACGATATTTTTAACAACTATATCACTGAAAATTAAATGACATTAAAAACATTGATATTACTTATCTCAAAAATTATATTCTTTTCAATTATAGTCTTCTATCATTATATTTATGTCTCACAATATTTTGTTTCCAATAGTTCTGTCTCACAATATTTACATCTCAATATTTTGTCCAAACACCGATGCCCGCAGGCCACTAATACCAGGAACATAGATCAGGTGCACCACTTCTGGTTGTTGTAGCCATGTGCAAAGGTTTTTTCCAATCTGATGAGAACAGCTGTTTAAAGAAAAATACAATTCCTTTTGACTGGAGGATTTTCTATTCTCCTCCTTGGAACTCAAACCGTAATGACCAACACTAAGGCATATCTCATTTAGTCATCAGAGGAAATGGCCTAGACATTCCACAAGAGATTGGCCAGAACAAAGCACTCCTGCAGAGCATCCCTGTTGAATTCAGAACGCAAACTAACATATGAAAGTTCGAAGAGCTCGTAAGCAAATGAAGGGTGATAAGAGGAGGGAGAAGCAGCCTGGTCAATGTCACTCTAATAACACAGGCTATGAACTCCCTGACATCCTCTGCAAAAGCCTCACTGAGTCTCCCTTGGCCAGTGGGAATAAAACCTTCCCAAGGTTGTGAGCTTGAATCTTATGAATGGAGCCCTAACACAATTCAAGACTTTAGTTTGACCTATACTAGACTTCTGTTAGTTGGTTATAATTAAATGGTGGAAGGGCAGAAAATTCAACCAGAGACCTTCTCTGAACCATAAAATGTCTGAATGTAATCTTTATTCTACCCTACTGTGCTGCAGTCAACCTCTAAATACTAATCTTATATCATAATTTGCATAGTTCGGTGATCTGATTCTGCTGCGATGGAGGATGGTCATCATCTTTATAATCATATTAAATTTATTCCAGAGTTCGCCATAAAAACAATACATCAAGCAATACAATACAATTTTATGTGATATACAAAACATATCTAAAAATATATATTAAAGAAATATAAATATTATTATAAAAAGCACAGTAATTAGTATGTCTTAGTATTTCTTCTTGGTTTCTTATCAGTGAATAAACAAAGTTCTGGCTACAGGACTAAATTTCCCATTATTTGTGGAATAATCGCTGTAATCTCTTAAATAATTAGAAGAGAAACAATGGCCCAAAGTACATTTTGCAAAAATATAAATCTGCATACCCAAACCTTTTAAATAATCATAATTAAAACTTTCAAGCTGATAGAACAACAGTGGCTTTAAGTGTTTTTCCATATCTAAGGTTATACATTTCCAAAAAATGTTTTTTTTTTTTTTTTTTTTTTTTGGTGTAAGAACTTTATTGCACTTTTTAATCACACACAAGACAAATCGATAATCACCCATGGTGCGATCGCCTACAACCACAACGGGCCGGCACCCTGCAACCATGGTTACGAGCAACTGTTCCAGAACTACACAGCCCATCAGCCGACATCCAGCGGACCTGCGGCGCATTATTAGATAGAAATCCGTCGCGCGTCAGTGCTATGATCGTTGCCTTATACATCAATAATCTTACATTTTCTCAGTTTTTTGTTCATTGAACTGAAACTTAACTTAACTTGACAGTCCCCAACTTGTAGTTTAACCTCTGCAATCCTCCCTCTGCATCACAGCATCCTCCCTCCCAAGAGCCAGCACAGTACACATGTTTGTCCTATGTCGTCATCTACATGCGTTCATTCATACAACGTCCGCTTCTGTATCTGCCGTGCCATGCACAAGTAAGTAGTCACGTAAGTATCCCCAGTAATCTTTGGGCCTAGAGCCGAGTGGCAGTTCCTCCTCATACGTGTTAAGCGTGTCTCGGCAGTATACCATGTCTTCTATCCAGCGTTTCACCTCCGGTGTTCTTTTACTATTCCAGTGGATTGACACCCTTCTTTTAGCTAACAGGAGTGCAACCGCACAGAATTTACGCTTCAACGCTCTCAGGTGCGGAGTGATACCCAATAGGCAGATCTTTGCATCACAGGACATGTTAACCCCCAACATCTCGTTCAGAACCTGTACTACTTGTTCCCAATAGCCCGCCACCTTTCTACAGTGCCACGCTAGGTGCATGAAGTCGGCCCCTGCCTGGTTACACCTGCAGCAGTTGGAATCCTCCCGTAGGCCGTGTTTGTGTAGTCTCTGTGGGGTGTGATAGACCTGATGCAAATACTTGTAATGTATTATTTTCAAGTTCCCGTTAGGGGTCAGCATACCTGTAAGCATGCATGCGGAGTCCCATTCTACCTCCGTCAGAGGCTCCGCCAGCCCATCGCTCCACCTGTCCCTGGCCTTGAGTGTGGAGCGTCCCACCGCCCCTTGAATACTTGCATAAAGTTTGGATACCATGTGAGACGCCTTGGGTGTGGTCAGGAGTAGTTGTAAGGGTGCAAGGGTGGGCGGCTCTTCTGGATATGACGGTAGTGTTCACGTATTGCTCTACTTAACCTGTAGAAGTTGAAAGTAAACAGTTGAGACGGGTTTGTGATGTAGTGTAGTTTATCGAGTGTCTGAAATTCCCCATCCTTGTATAGGTCCCCCAATGTGTCTATACCGGCACGCCTGAACAGATCCATTCCCACCTTTTCCTGTGTCACCGATAGGGCTGGGTGGTGCGCCAGTGGGAGTGTGGGTGCGTATAGCGGTAGACAGTGTGCCTCTTTACCCATTAGTCTCCATGCCTCAATGGTCGCGTCGACTGTGTTAATGTCCCGTTCATGTAGTCTGGTGCGTTTATGTGTGAGCATATTAGCCAGAGGGATTGGGTCAGTGTCGCCCGCCTCTACCGCCACGTGTGTCAGAAAGGGCACTTCATGATACCAGAAGTGTGCGTACTGTGCCTGCGCGCATAAGTAATAGAGGTAAAAGTCTGGCACTTTGAACCCTCCCCTAGCGTTAGGCAATGTCATAGTGCGCAGGTCCATCCTCGCTTGCTTACCCGCCCATAGCAAATTGAGCACAAGTGTCCTGATGTTTCGGAAGACAGCAGCGGGAGGTTTTATAGGGATGTTGTTGAATAGATAAAGAAATTTCGGTAATAGCACCATTTTCACTATCGCTGCCCTGTCTGCCAATGAGAGAGGAAGTCTGTTCCATTTTTTAATTTTATCTTCCAGGGTTGCAATCGTCCACCCATAGTTGGTCCTGACGACTATTTCAGGGTCTCTGTGAAACCATATACCCAGATATTTTGTGGGTTCCTCCTGCCATTCCAATGGATAGTATAGTTTAGTTGGTTTCGTGCTGTCTGTTAGTGCCAGCACCAGGGATTTATCCCAGTTTATTTGTAAGCCGGCTTGGTGGCCAAACTTGATATATTCCCTCAGGAGAGGATTTAGGTGTTGTTCCGGGTTTTTGACATACAGCACCATGTCGTCCGCGTACAGCGATATGTGTATGGGACGGGAGGGCATTTGAATCGCTGAGTTATGGTAGTGCTGTCGGATTTTGCAGGCCAGAGGCTCCAGCACCAGAGCAAAAAGCATTGGAGAAAGCGGGCATCCCTGTCTAGTGCCTCTGCTGATAGATATGGGTTCCGATATGTATCTGTTTACTCTGATGCGTGCCGTCAAGTTTGTGTAGAGCATCGCTATCCATCCCTGAAATATCCATGGGAATCCCATGCGCACCAGTACCGCGCGGATAAACGGCCAGCCAATGGTGTCGAACGCTTTGGCAGCGTCTAACAGTACTGCCACTGCCTTCGTTTCCGGCGCTAGATAGTGTGCTAACGCGAACAGTGTTCGGGTGTTGTGTGTGGTGGCCCTGTCTGGGATGAATCCCGAGTGATCAGGTCGGATTAACATTGGCATGAGAGGCTTTAACCTGTCTGCCAGCAGACTAGCTATGATTTTGGTGTCTACATTTAACAAGGACAGTGGACGGTAGGAGTCACATTTATCTGCGTCCTTGCCGGGCTTCAGCAATGTGATGAGCAGGGCTTCCCTTAGTGACGCCGGCAGAGTCTGGGCCTCATGTGCCGCCCCATACATCTGCACTAAGTGAGGTGCAAGTGTGTCAGCGTACGCCTTATAAAATTCCGCCACAAAGCCGTCCGGCCCCGGAGCTTTGTTGTTAGGTAGGCGTCTAATGGTGTCGGTGACTTCCTCTATAGTGATGGGGCGTTCTAGGTACTTTCTATGACCATCCGCTAACCATGCCATCTCGATGTCCTCCATATATTTCAGTAATTCCGCCTGCGATGGTGAGGGGTGTGCCTCATATAACGTGCCGTATGTGTTCATAAATTCTCTCAGTATGCCTTTAGTGTCAGTGATCACCTCCCCGGCGCTGGTGGTTATGGTTGTGACATTTTGCGGTGTTCTGCCTGCGCATATCTTAGCCGCCAGCTCCCTGCCTGGTCTACCCCCTTCTCCATTCCTCCTCGCAGTAGCTCGTTTAGTCACATAATTCAGTTCATCTGCCGCAAATGTAGCATGTTCCGTTAATAGCAATTGGATATCCCCCAAGAGTTTAGTGTCTCCCGTTTGTGTGTAGGCCTGTTCTAGGGTTTGAATGGCTTGCTCGCGCGTGTGTATTTGATGCCTGATATCTTTGAGGATGCCAGATGCTGTACTGAGGCAGACTCCCCGGATGGTAGCCTTGAAGGCTTCCCATAGCAAGCCAGGGTCTTCTGTTGTTGGGCTGTTAAGGGCGAAGTATTCCTTTATGGCCTTATGTATGGTGTCGACGTACACTGGGTCTCTCAATGCAGTCGCCTGAAAACGCCAGGTGAAGGGAGGTGGGTCGTAGTGAGGGATGTCTACTTCTAATAGTACCGGACTGTGGTCTGATAGTGTGCGTGGTAAGTGCTTAACATCCGACACCCACGTGAGTATATTTTGTGTGCCCAGCCAGTAATCTATCCTGGACCAACTATTGTTCGCCGCGTTTATGTGTGTCGCCGCTGTCACCCCGGGGTTACGAACCCTCCAGAGGTCCACCAAATTCAGGTCCTCCATAGCCTCCCTCATCATTGTCCTAGCATTCCCATGCTGTTCTAAGGTGTGTGCAGCTCTATCTAGTGAGTCCTGCATTGTGACATTGAAATCTCCTCCCCACAGCACCTGGGGTGTTGTCATATTTGCGATGTTGTGCCATACTTTGCTAAAAAACCCTGGGTCATCCACGTTAGGACCATAAGTGTTCACCAGTAGGATCTGTTGCCGCCTAAGCCTGCCAGCCAGCAGCACGCACCGCCCAGCAGTGTCTCTTTGTATGTCAGTAACTTCAAGGCCCGTACCCTTCCTGATCAATATGCTCACGCCTCTGGAATATGTCGAGTAGCTAGAGTGAACCACTGTTTCAGCCCAACGCGCCCCCAGTGTTGAGGTGCCATCCCGCTCTAAGTGCGTTTCCTGTAAAAAAACAATGTTAATGTGCAGTCTATCAAAATAAGCAAATAGCCGCCTGATCTTCTTCAGGTTGCCTAGACCCCTCACATTCTAAGTGATCAACTTTAGCGTGTTCCTACGTGACATGTATACGTGTTAGGTGATAACTTAACCACAGCAGGTACCCAGTCTGCTTGTTGTATCGTGTGCATATGATGCCATGCCTTATAGCATTTAGAGTAGACAATAACATTCGGTTAAAATGATCAGTATTCACATTACTGCGCGTCCCCAAGGAGTTCGCCATGCTTCTCAGACACAGAGGTTTCAATCGGTTAATTTCTGGTTGTCCCATTTTCCCCCCACCCACTTTAGTGCCCAAACTGTGCCAAAGCCATCCCTGATTTAACTTCAACCTTAACAGTAACTTCTTCATCCAACATAGTTCGGGGTACACCCTCCTGGGGGTGTCACCAGGTTCACACATCTCCATCCACATAGTGGATGTGGACGGTCGCATACGCGCTTTACTAGTGAATAACTTGCGTGCGATTCCTTCCAACCCCTTATCCCCCATCCAGCACTGCTGGTGTCTCTGAAATGTCAATTCTCCATTACGCTGGCCTCCCCTTTGTCTCTAGTTCCTGCTCAAACTTGGGGTGACGCTAAGCAATGCACGCAGTGTCTCTCGCTCAGCCAGTAGTCAATCAATAAGGCCGGTCAGGGTCGCGGCCACCCACCCACTGCCACTCGGACCAGTAGCCGGCCCACCCAGCCTGCAACCGCACTGCGTATACTCACATCTGGATCAGCACCTCCGTGGCATCACATACTTGCAGACAGTACTCACAGCAAGTTTGTAAGTGCTTTTCCGGTCCAGTCGCTGCCACCCATGCTGCCAGCATGGTCCGTGTGATTGTCCGCAAGTAACAGCGCATAAAGATAGCCGTGTCGTGTTTTCGTAGTACAAACATGTCGTCGGCTTGATATCAGTTCAATATTCTCATTCCACATCACTCGTCGGGTCATTTCGGTCTTGCTGTTTTCTCCGCTTTCCTTGTTGCTTGATGAATTCTTGAGCTGCCTGCACCGTTGGTAGTATGATTGGTTTCCCGCCAGTGAGGACTTTGAGCTTCGCTGGATATAACATGGCGTACTCCATGCCCAGGTCTCTTAGCTTTTGTTTGACGGGAGCGAATTCTTTTCGAGCCTGTTGTACCGCCATGGTGTGGTCCAGGTAGAACTCTAGAGTGTTCCCCTGATGTGTAATTTTCCCCAGCTCTCTCGCCCTCCTCAGGACCGTGTCTCTGTCCCTGTAATTAAGCATACGCGCGATGATCATTCGCGGGGTGGCTCCGGGTTTTGGTACAGGGGCCAGTGATCGGTGTGCACGCTCCACCAGGAATACTGGAGATAGATTTTCAGCTCCAAAGAGTTCTTTCAGTAGGGTTTCTATGTAGGTCTCCATTTTTCCCGTGTTCGTGGATTCCGGCAGGCCCGAAATCCGAACGTTGTTCCGCCTGGACCTAGCTTCCTGGTCCTCCACCCTGGCTCGTAGGACTTCCACTGTTTTCTCTAGGGCTCCGCATGTCTTGGCTGTGGTGTTTTGTTCATCCTCAAGCCTCGAAATTCGCTGTTCTGTTTCCGTGAGGCGCCCTTCATGCTGTTCAATTTTCGCCGCCATGTTGTCGACCCTCTGCACCACGTTATCGAGCTTACCGTTCATCTCTTGTAAACTTTGCTGTATCGCCCTTAGCACCGATTCCATGCCCGAGCCCTCTGGTGTCTCCCGGCCCCCTTCCATCTCTGTTTCCGCCGTGTTATTTCTGCCTTGGTTCCGCTTCTCAAATTGGTGCTTTGGTTTGGTTCCGGTCAGGCTTACCCATTTCAATGCACCGTTTCAACGGGTGTTGTTCCGCTGTGTTAGGGCTGCCGCCCGGTGATGTGCTCGTCGCGGAACCGGCACGAGTCGCTGCTGCCGCCGCTCCACCTCTCACAGTGCGTGTGGTCATCCGTGGGCTCGCTCGATTGCAATCAGGCCCCCAGCGAGGCCTCAGTCGTTGGGTGCGGCAGGTATCTCTTTACGCCGGTCTTAGGTGGGGCACTGTGAGGGTAGAGATCCACACTCTCACTCCCCGTTGCTTGGAAGGGTCGCCCTCGTGCAGTCGTTGTGGTCGGCGCTATGGCAAAGACAGTGCGTGTACTCATGAGGTGCCTCTGTCCGCTATAATTCTCGCCTGCATACCTTCAGCTGTGGTGTGCTCGTTTTTCACTTCGTTTCCTCGTGTGGGGGCCCCGCTGGTCGAGCGCCCCGCATGCGTCGATGTTGTGGACGCACAGACTGTGTCAGGAACCATACGCCTCCGCTGTACCCTTGCGAGAGTGTCACTGCCGGTCTATGGAGGGGTCCGACCGGCGGGAACGTCCGCTGTAGCCGCCAGACTCGTGCGTTCCACGGGCGCCGCCATCTTGCCCTCAGTGGAACGCACGCCGATTTGAAGTGGCACCGAGTCCTGGGGTCCTGCGGGGGCCCTGCCGAGTCCTCGATGGTGGCAAACAGTCACTCACCGGTCCGCGCCGGGTGGCAGCCGAGGTCCCGATGCGCTAGGCGTCGCTGAAAGCTCCGGGTCGCCGAGCCTCCGGGGCGGCCATTTTGTGCGGTACCTTCGAGGGCTCCGGATTTGTGGCTGGATCTTCTGACCTCCGCACAGCAGACCGTGGCTTCGTGTAGGTAGAGGTCGGCCTTATATTCCGACGTCCATATCTGCGAACTGCGCTGATTTTGGTGGGGTTTTGAGGGGTCAAAAGTCGTTGAGTGCGCGACCGTCCGGCGGAGCTGACTCGCTAGCCAGCCATACCGCAGTGCGCCCTCTAGCGCCCCATCACATTTCCCAAAAATGTTTAAATAATTGATCACACTTATTTGAACTACCAGAATAATCTGTCTTTCGAAACACTTCAGAAGGCTTCTTTACAAGTTCGAATGCTAGGGGATTAAGAATTTTAAGCTGCACATTTAAATAATGTGAGCAGAGGAGTATGAACTGAATTCTGTCTTACTTGTTGTGTTGATAACTCGTTCAATAGATTGAATTACCTGCTTTCCATTTTGCCTTACAATTGTTCCAGGAAGTGCCCCAAATGCAAACTTTATGAAAGTGCAAGTGGGAACAGAGTGATAAATCTACCTAGATAATGTTTCGTTCCCATGAGACTTTTTATTTGAAGATATAGAAGTAATGGGGAGGACCTAACCAATCTCTTCTGGTGCTCTTTCCTGCTCTTGTTCGAGTGTATGGATTTGACAATGGTCCTATTTCCTGGTGTTCTAAGTTCTGGTGGCATAACAGAAAATTTTGGGGACCACCTGCAAAATGGGATGGGGCCCCAAGACTCCTATGCCTGACAGAAGGGGGTTGCTGGAGGGAGGGTCCCACCTATGCTGCAGTGGCAGCAGCAGTCTATGCAATGGCCCCTGAATATAACATAGGCCTCTGCAGCCCCTGTGTAGGGGGGGTCTAACAGTTAAAGGGGGCCAATCATTCAGCCCAAGGTCAATGACTATATGTGAGATATTTGAAACTCAGGGGTCCCTTCATCATTCTTCAGGAGGGCATCATTTTGAGTAAGGCCACGTCTCTGCTACTTACGGGCGCCATCTATTACCTCATTTAGCACCCGTCACCATTCATCTGTACCTCTAAATTTACTAGCTGCTGAAGTCCTTATGTACCACACTGTACTCTCCTAAACACAGGATCTTCCAGTAACTCTTTTGAGGTGCAAATACATTTGACCAAAACCCCTGAAATCATTAATTATGCCCATCTGCTTACTCACGTCAGGGAAATATTTACTGACCTGCAATATATTTCTCTGAAATTACTTGTCTATTATGTTGCCATTTTTTGAAGCATTTAGGACACTTTATAATCACTGAAAAATAAGAACCGAACTCTGATTACTCTTTGAGCGCTTGTTGAACAGCCCACCAAAAAGAATTTCTGTAAAATGACTCACAAACTCCTAGCTGGCATCTAAAAGACGGGTTATCGAGAAGTACAGTCAAGCAGCAATGTAGAAATTGTTGCCAACCAGTCATGTGGTTATTATTATCAGTAATTTTCATCATAATCCAGACGCACTGCAACTCAAAAACTGATCATTATTAATCACGCGCCGCCCTGCCTCCATTTTCTTGTCAGACGTCGTCATGCTGTCAGCTGCTTCGTGCAAAGGCAAAAAAAAACACACCTTGTTTATGTGTCTGATGTCAAAGAACCTGAGGAAGTTTAGAAACGTTCCTCGACCAAGTTTGTGGGTTGAAGTAAAAATGTGTATTAATTTGTAAAAGAATAATTGCCAGGGCACAAAGTTTTCTCAGGAGCCCACTGCCAGTACTGGCCAATGGTGCTGATTACCAAGACTTTTGATTTCTTCTCATTCCTTAATCACCATTACACTATAGCTCCCTTTTCTCACTCTTGCATGTTCTTTCCTCCCTGCTATTTCTTCTCCAAAGCCTGAAGATGAAAAATAAGTTCCCGTCATTGTGCAGTGGGCCCTGCCTGGATAAACCGGCTCAAAGCAAGCACTATATTTACAAGGAGCTAACCGCAGCAGTGTCACTTGTTTGACGCTATCGCAGGTTTTTTTTTAGCGCCATATTTACAAAGTGACTCCAAAGGCCTTTAGCATCACGTTTTCACTGCTAGGGCCTATTATTTTAAAACCAGATCTGCTTGTGTTAGTTTGCAGTAATGATATGCAAGGTAGGTGTTCCCTCAGAAAAACCATTGCAAAACGGACGCTGCCATATGTACAAGGTTTTACAGAAACAGTGCTACTTTTAAAAAACAGGTGCAGAGTCCCATTAGCTGTAGTTTTGTACAGCTAAGGAAAGCAGGTCTAAAACTGATGCATGCACAGGTACAGAGTCAAAATATCGAGTATTAAATTTCGACCTACCAAAATATCGTGTTTGAAATTTCGAAGGTGCAGAATATCGATGTCAAGTATATCGTTGGACAGAATATCGACTCTAAGGAAAGTAATATCGAATTTCTTTATATCGATGTAAGTAATATCGAAGTTAGTAATATCGATAGCATATATATCGATGTAACTAATTTTGATGACACTAATATCGATATTTGTATTATTTTTATGTTTTTTATTATGTATGTGTTATATGTTTTTGTTAAGTATTTAAATTATTTTGTATTATTTGTGTATTACTTTTATATATTAATACATTTATTTATAAGTAAATTATATGTTTTAGTACCAGAGCGGGTTGTGGGTTTATAGGGGAATAGGGTGGGAAGTAATTTAATTGTAATTAATACATTATTTTTTTATGTATAATTTATTTTGTAATTAATTATTAATTGGCAATAATTATTTTAATTGATAAATTAATTATTTAATTGGTAATTAATGTTAATTTTAGTTAAATGTTATGTTTTAGTACCGGAGCGGGTTGTGGGTTTATAGGGGAATAGGGTGGGAAGTAAATTAGTTGTAGTTAATGAATAATGTTTTTATGTATAAATAATTTTATAATTAATTATTAATTGGCAATTAATTAGTTTAATTGATAAATTAATTATTTAATTGGTAATTAATGTTATTTTTAAGTAAATGTAATGTTTTAGTACCAGAGCGGGTTGTGGGTTTATAGGGGAATAGGGTGGGAAGTAATTTAATTGTAATTAATAAAGTATTTCTATATGTAACATTTCTTTTGTAATTAATGAATAATTGGCAATTAATTATTTTAATTGATAAATTCATTATTTAATTGGTAAATAATGTTAATTTTAATTAAATGTTATGTTTTAGTACTGTAGCGTGTTGTGAGTTTATAGGGGTATTGGGTTGGAAGTTATTTAATTGTAAATATTTAATTATTTATAGATTTTTTGTTATGGATAATTAATGTATTAATTAATTATTATTTGGTAATAAAATATTTTAATAGATAATTATTTTTTTAATTGTCAGTTTAAAATTTTAATTTGTCAATATTTTTTATTAAATTGAAAAATTCAACAATTGTCAAACGTTTCTTAAAAAAATATTAATTTGTATAATGTTTATTAATTGTTAATAGTGATTGAAATTTAAATATTATTTTTTATATTGATCAATATTTTATTCTTTTATATTTATTATTTGTTGAGTAATATTGAATTATTATTATTTATTGGTGTTTGTTGTTAATTTATTGTCAATTAATTATTCAAAAGTAATTGTTTTTTTTATTATTACTAGTTTCTTATTAATGTTGATGTATTAATTATACATTATTTCAAATATAAACCTTATTTAGAAGTATGTTAAAATAAAGATCTATGTTATTAAACACTTTCCCTACTGATGCACCCTTTGGAGTTGGGATAGTAATTTTTCCCGCTATGATATCCAAAGCTTTCCCTACTGTTGAACATTCTGGAGTTGGAATAGTAATTTGTACCCGTACGCTATCCAACGCTTTCCCTACTGTTGCACTCACTGGAGTTGGAATAGTAATTAATACTCTTACGCTATCCAACGCTTTCCCTACTGTTGCACTCACTGGAGTGGGAATAGTAATTTTTACCCACCTGCTATCCAACGCTTTCCCTACTGTTGCACTCTCTGGAGTGGGAATAGTTAATTTTACCCACCCACTATCCAATGTTTTCTATACTGTTGCACTCTCTGGAGTGTGAATAGTAATTTTTCTCCCTACGCTATCCAATGCTTTCCCTACTGTTGCACCCTTTGGAGTTGGAATAGTAATTTTTACCCTTATGCTATCCAACGCTTTCCCTAATGTTGCACTCACTGAAGTGGGAATAGTCATTTTTATCTACCCGCTATCCAACACTTTCCCTACTGTTGCACCCACTGGAGTGGTAATAGTAACTTTTACCCGTACGCTATTAACGCTTTCCCTACTGTTGCACACACTGGAGTTGGAATAGTAATTTTTACCCACTCGCTATCCAACGCTTTCTCTGTTGTTGCACTCTCTGGAGTGGGAATAGTAATGTTTACCTCTACGCTATCCAACGCTTTCCCTACTGTTGCACTCTCTGGAGTGGGAATAGTTATTTTTACCCACCCGCTATCCAATGTTTTCTATACTGTTGCACTCTCTGGAGTGTGAATAGTAATTTTTCTCCCTACGCTATCCAATGCTTTCCCTACTGTTGCACCCTTTGGAGTTGGAATAGTAATTTTTACCCTTATGCTATCCAACGCTTTCCCTAATGTTGCACTCACTGGAGTGGGAATAGTCATTTTTATCTACCCGCTATCCAACACTTTCCCTACTGTTGCACCCACTGGAGTGGTAATAGTAATTTTTACCGGTACGCTATCCAACGCTTTCCCTACTGTTGCACTCACTGGAGTGGGAATAGTAATTTTTACCCACCCGCTATCCAACGCTTTCCCTACTGTTGCACTCTCTGGAGTGGGAATAATAATTTTACCCCCAAAAACTATCCAACGCTTTCCCTACTGTTGCACCCTTTGGAGTTGGAATAGTAATTTTTACCCTTACGCTATCCAACGCTTTCCCTAATGTTGCACTCATTGGAGTGGGAATAGTCATTTTTACTTATCCGCTATCCAACACATTCCCTACTGTTGCACACACTGGAGTGGGAATAGTAATTTTTACCCGTACGCTATCCAATGCTTTCCCTACTGTTGCACTCATTGGAGTGTGAATAGTAATTTTTACCCACCCGCTATCCAACGCTTTCACTACTGTTGCACTCTTTGGAGTGGGAATAGTAATTTTACCCCCTACACTATCCAACGCTTTCCCTACTGTTGCACCCTTTGGAGTTGGAATAGTAATTTTTAATCTTACTCTATCCAACGCTTTCCCAATGTTGCACTCATTGGAGTGGGAATAGTCATTTTTACCTACCCGCTATCCAACACTTTCACTACTGTTGCACTCACTGGAGTGGGAATAGTAATTTTTACCCACCCGCTATCCAACGCTTTCCCTACTGTTGCACTCTCTGGAGTGGGAATAGTAATTTTACCCCCTACACTATCCAACGCTTTCCCTACTGTTGCACCCTTTGGAGTTGGAATAGTAATTTTTACCCTTACGCTATCAAACGTTTTCCATAATGTTGCACTCATTGGAGTGGAAATAGTCATTTTTACCTATCCAACACTTTCCCTACTGTTGAACATTCTGGAGTTGGGATAGTAATTTGTACCCGTACGCTATCCAACGCTTTCCCTACTGTTGCACTCACTGGAGTTGGAATAGTAATTAATACTCTTACGCTATCCAACACTTTCCCTACTGTTGCACTCACTGGAGTGGGAATAGTAATTTTTACCCACCTGCTATCCAACGCTTTCCCTACTGTTGCACTCTCTGGAGTGGGAATAGTTATTTTTACCCACCCACTATCCAATGTTTTCTATACTGTTGCACTCTCTGGAGTGTGAATAGTAATTTTTCTCCCTACGCTATTCAATGCTTTCCCTACTGTTGCACCCTTTGGAGTTGGAATAGTAATTTTTACCCTTATGCTATCCAATGCTTTCCCTAATGTTGCACTCACTGGAGTGGGAATAGTCATTTTTATCTACCCGCTATCCAACACTTTCCCTACTGTTGCACCCACTGGAGTGGTAATAGTAACTTTTACCCGTACGCTATCCAACGCTTTCCCTACTGTTGCACACACTGGAGTTGGAATAGTAATTTTTACCCACTCGCTATCCGACGCTTTCTCTGTTGTTGCACTCTCTGGAGTGGGAATAGTAATGTTTCCCTCTACGCTATCCAACGCTTTCCCTACTGTTGCACTCTCTGGAGTGGGAATAGTTATTTTTACCCACCCGCTATCCAATGTTTTCTATACTGTTGCACTCTCTGGAGTGTGAATAGTAATTTTTCTCCCTACGCTATCCAATGCTTTCCCTACTGTTGCACCCTTTGGAGTTGGAATAGTAATTTTTACCCTTATGCTATCCAACGCTTTCCCTAATGTTGCACTCACTGGAGTGGGAATAGTCATTTTTATCTACCCGCTATCCAACACTTTCCCTACTGTTGCACCCACTGGAGTGGTAATAGTAATTTTTACCGGTACGCTATCCAACGCTTTCCATACTGTTGCATTCACTGGAGTGGGAATAGTAATTTTTACCCACCCGCTATCCAACGCTTTCCCTACTGTTGCACTCTCTGGAGTGGGAATAGTAATTTTACCCCCAAAGACTATCCAACGCTTTCCCTACTGTTGCACCCTTTGGAGTTGAAATAGTAATTTTTACCCTTACGCTATCCAACGCTTTCCCTAATGTTGCACTCATTGGAGTGGGAATAGTCATTTTTACTTATCCGCTATCCAACACTTTCCCTACTGTTGCACACACTGGAGTGGGAATAGTAATTTTTACCCGTACACTATCCAATGCTTTCCCTACAGTTGCACTCATTGGAGTGTGAATAGTAATTTTTACCCACCCGCTATCCAACTCTTTCCCTACTGTTGCACTCTTTGGAGTGGGAATAGTAATTTTACCCCCTACACTATCCAACGCTTTCCCTACTGTTGCACCCTTTGGAGTTGGAATAGTAATTTTTAACCTTACTCTATCCAACGCTTTCCCTAATGTTGCACTCATTGGAGTGGGAATAGTAATTTTTACCTACCCGCTATCCAACACTTTCCCTACTGTTGCACTCACTGGAGTGGGAATAGTAATTTTTACCCACCCGCTATCCAACGCTTTCCCTACTGTTGCACTCTCTGGAGTGGGAATAGTAATTTTACCCCCTACACTATCCAACGCTTTCCCTACTGTTGCACCCTTTGGAGTTGGAATAGTATTTTTTACCCTTACGCTATCCAACGTTTTCCATAATGTTGCACTCATTGGAGTGGGAATAGTAATTTTCACCTATCCAACACTTTCCCTACTGTTGCACCCACTGGAGTGGGAATAATACATTTTACCTGTGCACTATCCAACGCTTTCCCTACTGTTGCCCTCACTGGAGTTGGAATAGTAATTTTTACCCACCCGCTATCCAATGCTTTCTCTGTTGTTGCACTCTCTGGAGTGGGAATAGTAATTTTTCCCTCTACGCTATCCACACTTTCCCTACTGTTGCACTCTCTGGAGTGAGAATAGTAAGTTTTTACCCTACGCTATCCAACACTTTCCCTACTGTAGCAACCTTTGAAGTTGGAATAGTAATTTTTACCTTTACGCTATCCAACGCTTTCCCTACTGTTGCACCCTCTGAAGTTTGATTAGTAATTTTTACCCTTACGCTATCCAATATAATTTTTATTTAATTATGTATTTTATAATTTTTTCATTATGTTACATAATGTTGTATTTAATTAAAAAAATTAATATTGAAAGTATATTTAATTGTTTTTATGTATTACATTTAATTATTTATTATTATGTATGTTATTATTTTATGAGTGTTGATGTATTTGTAATTTATAGTATTTGGTAATATTTTTAAATTAATAAAAAGAAAAAAATATATTATAATTAATAAATACATATTACATATTCTATGTTTAATTTTAATTAAATGTCTAATATTAAATATGTATTATTTATTCATTTCAAACATTCTAAAATATTTTTACATAAGTTTTAATTTTATAATAGTATTATTTACTTTATATTTCTTTTTTTTTACATAAAAAATAACGATATTTTTAATTACGATATTTTTAACATTGATATTTTAGTTTCGATATTTATGTACTTACCATGTTGTAGATAGGGTGTCGATATACTTGCCTTCGATATTCCAGCGTCGATATTCTGTCGGTCGATATCCTGTCTCTCGATATTCTGTCAGAGATTCGCATGCACACTGGTATAAGAGCAGAATTTACCCAAATCACTTTGGCAAGCTCAGCTATGCCATGGATCTACTACTGTTGCAGCTCAGAGCACCAAGGAGATGTCCGCCGCCACCACTAGGGGCAGTGCAGGAGAAGGGAGCCGACATACCGCAAGAGAATAACCCTCATTGCCCTCAGGGAGGAGGAGGTCACTGTCCATTACAGGCTCAGGAGTGAGTCCATCATCCACCTCCTGCACCAGATTGCACTAAGGCTTCAGCCAACATCGCAGTACTACTATCACATATTTCCACAGGTCAAACTACTGGCGTACTCTACATGCCGGAGTCTTGAACTTTCCAACCCACCACAGCTATGGTGGCAGGAGTATCCCAGGCATCCTTCTCAAAGTTCCTCTCCTCTGTCCTGGATGCCATCATAAGCCTCACACCACAGTACCTCTACTTCCCAAATACAGCACTGCAACAATAGGAGCACAAGCAAGGCTTTTATGCTTTTGCAGGATGGACTTGGACTTGGACTGCACCCATGTGCCACTTCTGCCTCCAGCAGCACCATTACTCATCTACTGCCACAGGAAGCACACCTATTCCATGAACGTGCAGGCAATCATGGACCATCTCAGCCTCTTCATAAATGTTCTTGCGAAGTACCCTGGCAGTGCCGATGACTCCTTCCGGCATTCCACCATCAATGAGAGTTTCCAGAATGGTACCTATGGGAATGGCCTACTTGTTGGTAAGTACTTCTCAAGCACATGATTGTCAATTATGTTGTTATATGTTGACATATCAGTCTTGGTTTGAATAAGACAATGAAAGAGTATATGGTGTGGGCCTACATGCTTCAACCATACTACAAGGCATGTGCGCAACACATTCATACAAGTCACACATATCGAGACCGCCTTTGCCACTCTGGACTACATGTACAAGTGAACTGTGCTGATGGAGATCACTCGTCATGATGCTTTGGTGTAGTAGCTCCCCAAATCATATCAATGTTTTAATGCAAAGTCTGTCTGCATGACATTGCATGGCCTCATAGGTATACAGTAAGGCAAACCACAGCAAAGTGCAGCATTCATCCACCCTAAGTTAAGGATGTGTACCATGGGGCTTGTGGTGGCCTTTGCCATGTAAGACCAATGACGATCTCACACATTTCCACTCATCCTATTTCCAGGGACCTTGGGACTGTGTGTAAGTAGTGTGCCTCCGGAGGGGAGGTAAAATGAGGATACATGATTATGTCTCTTTCTCTTGTCCAATTACTATGTGTCCAGCATTCTACAGGACATATAGAAGGTGGGAATTGCAAAGATTGTGGCTTTTTGGTGCTGAAATGTGTCACTAAAAACATGACCTTATGTGAGGACATTAAGCTGACACACATGCATCATGGTGCAAGAGAGGGTGATGGCACTAGAAACTACAATGTGTTGGTGCGTATGTGTACAAACTGTGGAAGTGCTGTATGTTTGGAATATGTGTTACAGCAAAAAAATGATGGACGGAATTCTGACAATGAAAACATTCTCCCCAGTCAAAAGATCTGGGTTAAATCCATTTTTCTTTTGCCCACTACACCACCCCAGTTTGGACCCAGCCATATGCAAATCAGTCTTGACCCTATGCCTCATGGGAACAGTCCAGACCGAACTGCCAGGCCAGGTCTTCCCTGGTCTGGAAACAAGCATCCTGGGACCGGTTTCAGGGTATGTCACCCTTCTTCAGCCAGGCTAACTTGAATTCAGTGACACAGTGAGCAAGGGACTCACGTCTGGGCATACCCATCCCACTTAGAGCGAAAAGTGTTACAGCAAACAAATGATGGACGGAAATCTGACAATGCAAACATTCTCCTCCGTCAAAAGATCTGGGTTAATTCCATTGTTCTTTTGCCCACTACGACACCCCAGTTTGGGTAAACACTCCACTGGATTCAAGCTAACCTGGCTGAAGAAGGGTGACGTGTCATTGCACCGAGTAGAGAAACACACGCTCTTCTGCTCTGAAGTATCCTTGGAGCAGGCACATTGTTATCCAGGTTTCGGCTAGATCATCGCCATCAGATGGAAGCCATTTAAATATGCATTGAGATGGAACTACTGCCCGTCACGCTACGGACACGCACTGTGTTCGGCCTCACTCCCACACCTCCAGTGCTCAGACACACCCATATGGCACTCGTCATTACAGCACTCCACGTGCCTTCTGAATTGCTGTGGTTTTTCCCGGCTGTGCCATTAATTTCTGCCTGCCTACCCTCACACGGGTGCCCGGATGGGTTCCCTATAAGTAATTTTTCTTCACTTTACTCACGGTGACACTCTTTCTACACTAGGAATTGCAGACCATCCTTCAGGTGTCCCTATACTCCTAGGTCCTGAAGAGACCCTATATTGCACACAGGGTCGAAACGCTGTCGACTGTTAACAAAAACGAACCATTATCCAGCACTTATCATTGTATAAAGTGTTGATTGCCACAATCTATACCTCCTAATGGTGGTCTTTATGTTTTAAAGGAAACCTTGTACATATGTCACAAAATATGTCACCATTAGTTTAGGTTCCAATTTTTCACTGGGACACCTCCCACTAATGTTTAACTCTTACTTAGAAAGTAAGTGCATTCATTCTCTTTTTTAGGTCTCGGCTGCGAAAGGCTGCGCTTGGTTGGCTTTTTGGTGCTGAAATGTGTCACTAAAAACATGACCTTATGTGAGGACATTAAGCTGACACACATGCATCATGGTGCAAGAGAGGGTGATGGTACTAGAAACTACCATGTGTTGGTGCGTATGTGTACAAACTGTGGAAGTGCTGTATGTTTGGAATATGTGTTACAGCAAAAAAATGATGGACGGAATTCTGACAATGAAAACATTCTCCCCAGTCAAAAGATCTGGGTTAAATCCATTTTTCTTTTGCCCACTACACCACCCCAGTTTGGACCCAGCCATATGCAAATCAGTCTTGACCCTATGCCTCATGGGAACAGTCCAGACCGAACTGCCAGGCCAGGTCTTCCCTGGTCTGGAAACAAGCATTCTGGGACCGGTTTCAGGGTATGTCACCCTTCTTCAGCCAGGCTAACTTGAATTCAGTGGCACAGTGAGCAAGGGGCTCACGTCTGGGCATACCCATCCCACTTAGAGCGAAAAGTGTTACAGCAAACAAAGGATGGACGGAAATCTGACAATGCAAACATTCTCCTCCGTGAAAAGATCTGGGTTAGTTCCATTGTTCTTTTGCCCACTACGACACCCCAGTTTGGGTAAACACTCCACTGGATTCAAGCTAACCTGGCTGAAGAAGGGTGACGTGTCATTGCACCGAGTAGAGAAACACACACTCTTCTGCTCTGAAGTATCCTTGGAGCAGGCACATTGTTATCCAGGTTTCGGCTAGATCATCGCCATCAGATGGAAGCCATTTAAATATACATTGAGATGGAACTACTGCCCGTCACGCTACGGACACGCACTGTGTTCGGCCTCACTCCCACACCTCCAGTGCTCAGACACACCCATATGGCACTCGTCATTACAGCACTCCACGTGCCTTCTGAATTGCTGTGGTTTTTCCCGGCTGTGCCATTAATTTCTGCCTGCCTACCCTCACACGGGTGCCCGGATGGATCCCCTATAAGTAATTTTTCTTCACTTTACTCACGGTGACACTCTTTCTACACTAGGAATTGCAGACCATCCTTCAGGTGTCCCTATACTCCTAGGTCCTGAAGAGACCCTATATTGCACACAGGGTTGAAACTCCGTCGACTGTTAACAAAAACGAACCATTATCCAGCACTTATCATTGTATAAAGTGTTGATTGCCACAATCTATACCTCCTAAACGTGGTCTTTATGTTTTAAAGGAAACCTTGTACATATGTCACAAAATATGTCACCATTAGTTTAGGTTCCAATTTTTCACTGGTTCACCTCCCACTAATGTTTAACTCTTACTTAGAAAGTAAGTGCATTCATTCTCTTTTTTAGGTCTCGGCTGTGAAAGGCTGCACTTGCGCAGTCTCGCTGGCGAGAATTTATGTTGTTAAGGTATTTTTAGGTATGGGGATTGAACCTGCCCCTCTTCTCCATTGGCTGGCTTCCTAAGCAGAGGCCAGCCATTGGAGGAGAGGGGCGTCACTCCGTTCAAGCCCTATCTTTTTCAGATTCGGGGTCGTTTCTGTCTCGTCGGCGGAAGTGCGGCATCCTCCCCTCCGGAGGCAGCGGCAGCATATCCGGTGCTCCGGAAGGAGGAGGCGGCGGGCATGGCGAGCAGCATCTGCCGCCGGATTCTGCTGGGCGGGAATGGGCCAAGGCCGCTTCGGCACCCTGTTCGACTAGTTTCCGTCCCGCTGGCTGCCCCCGGCCGCCGCTGGCCCAGGCTCCAGGCAGTGAGCACTCCTGTGGGCGGGGGCCGCGAGGTGGCTGACCCGTCGCAACCGAGAGGAGAGGCTGACGGGCTGAGCGCAGCGCCGCTCGCTGAATAATGCATCATCCGCATCACAGCGCACAGACACTGCCAAGGCCAGGAAGAGATAGCCAGGGTCAGGCACCGGCAACACTGTCAGCGACTGCACACTGCTGGAATGAGGAGCTGCCACTTAAGCAGGATAACACGTTAGAGGGAGTACGCCTGCTGTATCGTCATATTCTTGAGAGCACTTAGAGCTAGAGCTGTAAACCCGTAACATTTGAAAATGCTTGTAATGATTAATTATGTCAATAAAGCATTATTGTATTGTCAGTGGGCAGGGGCTGCTCTACACTTTCCTGGTTTCAGCAGGAAAAGCAACAACTGGAACCGTGGGCCAAGGACCGTTTCTGCTAAAACCTAGAGCCAAACACTTTGTAGTGTGTTTACTTGAGGCCAGGTTGTGCTTGCTGTCCTGCCCCCCTCGTTGATTGTGCTTGATGTCCTACCCCCCCCTTGTTGGTTGTGCTTGCCATCCTGCCCCCCCTCGTTGGTTGTGCCTGCTGTCCTTCCCCCCGTTGGTTATGCCTGCTGTCCTGCCCCCCCTCGTTGGTTGTGCTTGCTGTCCTGCACCCCCCCCCTCGTTGGTTGTGCTTGCTGTCCTGCCCCCCCTCTTTGGTTGTGCTTGCTGTCCTGCCCCCCTACTTGGTTGTGTTTGCTTGTTATCTGTTTGTTGTGCCTCTGTGCCCTGCTTGTGATCCTGCATGTGCCTCTGAGCCCTGCTTGTGCCTCTGAGCCCTGCTTGTGCCTCTGAGCCCTGCTTGTGCCTCTGCTCCCTACTTGTGCCTCTGCTCCCTGCCAGGGCCTCTGCTCTTTGCTTGTGCCTCTGTTCCCTGCTTGTGATCCGTTATTTGTGCCTATGTGCCCTGCTTGTGATCCGGTGTTTGTGCCCTGCTTGTGATCCGGTTTTTGTGTTGCTCTCCTGCCCCTGCCCCCTCGTTGGTTGTGCTTGCTCTCCTGACCCCACCCTCGTTGGTTGTGCTTGCTGTCCTGCCCCTCACCCCTCGTTGGTTGTACTTGCTGTCCTGCCCCCCCTATTTGGTTGTGCTTGCTGTCCTGCACCCCCTCGTTGGTTGTGCTTGCTGTCCTGCCCCCCCTCGTTGGTTGTGCTTGCTCTCCTGGCCCCCCTCGTTGGTTGTGCTTGCTGTCCTGCCCCCCCCCTCGTTGGTTGTGCTTGCTTGTGATCCGGTTTTTGTGCCACTGTGCCCTGCTTGTGATCCTGCTTGTGTCTCTGTGCACTGCTTGTGCCTCTGCTCCCTACTTGTGCCTCTGCTCCCTGCTTGTGCCTCTGTTCCCTGCTTGTGCCTCTATTCCCTGCTTGTGCCTCTGTCCCTGCTTGTGCCTGTGTTCCCTGCTTGTGATCCAGTTTTTGTGCCTCTGTGCCCTGCTTGTTATCCGGTTTTTGTGCCTCTGTTCCCTGCTTGTGCCTCTGTTCCCTGCTTGTGCCTCTGTTCCCTGCTTGTGCCTCGGTTTTTGTGCCTCTGTGCCCTGCTTGTGATCCGGATTTTGTGCCTCTGTGCCCTGCTTGTGATCCGGTTTTTGTGTTGCTCTCCTGCCCCTGCCCCCTCGTTGGTTGTGCTTGCTCTCCTGACTCCCCCCTCGTTGGTTATGCTTGCTGTCCTGACCCCCCCTCGTTGGTTGTGCTTGCTGTCCTAACTCCCCCTCGGTTGTGCTTGCTGTCCTGCCCCCCTCGTTGCTTGTGCTTGCTGTCCTGCCCCCCCTCGTTGTTTGTGCTTGCTGTCTCGCCCCCCCTGGTTGTGCTTGCTGTCCTGCCCCCCCCTCCTTGGTTGTGCTTGCCTGTGATCCGGTTTTTGTGCCTCTGTGCCCTGCTTGTTATCCGGTTTTTGTGCCTCTGTTCCCTGCTTGTGCCTCTGTTCCCTGCTTGTGCCTCTGTTCCCTGCTTGTGCCTCGGTTTTTGTGCCTCTGTGCCCTGCTTGTGATCCGGATTTTGTGCCTCTGTGCCCTGCTTGTGATCCGGTTTTTGTGTTGCTCTCCTGCCCCTGCCCCCTCGTTGGTTGTGCTTGCTCTCCTGACTCCCCCCTCGTTGGTTATGCTTGCTGTCCTGACCCCCCCTCGTTGGTTGTGCTTGCTGTCCTAACTCCCCCTCGGTTGTGCTTGCTGTCCTGCCCCCCTCGTTGCTTGTGCTTGCTGTCCTGCCCCCCCTCGTTGTTTGTGCTTGCTGTCTCGCCCCCCCTGGTTGTGCTTGCTGTCCTGCCCCCCCCTCCTTGGTTGTGCTTGCCTGTGATCCGGTTTTTGTGCCTCTGTGACCTGCTTGTGATCCGGTTTTTGTGCCTCTGTGCCCTACATGTGATCCGGTTTGTGTGCCTCTGTGCCCTGCTTGTGCCTTTCTGCCCTGCTTGTGATCCGGTTTTTCGTGCCTCTGTTCCCTAGGGCGTTACTGGGGGATCACTGAAATAATATCGAATGACAAAATATCGACCTTCAAGAATATCGTTGACAAAATATAGACTGTCAAAATATCGACTTTCTATGTACAAACAGGTAAATACAAAAATATCGAGTTTAAAATATCGTTTACAAAAATATAGTTGTAAAAAATATCGACTTTACTAAAAACTATGTTAAATTAAATTAATTTTAAATTAACTTATAATAATTAAATAATTAATGAAAGTTAAATAAATTTTTTTATCATATTTCTTAAAACATATATATATAGTAACAAAATATAATTAAATAATAGCCAATATTATTAACGTGCAATAACAATAGTGTAAAAATTACTATTCCCACTCCAAAGAGTGCAAGCATAGGGTAAGCGTTGGATAGCGTAGGGGTTAAAATTACTATTTCCACTCCAGTGGGTGCAACAGTAGGGAAAGCGTTGGATAGCGTAGGGGTTAAAATTACTATTCCCACTCCAGTGGGTGCAACAGTAGGGAAAGCGTTGGATAGCGTAGGGGTTAAAGTTACTATTCCCACTCCAAAGAGTGCAACAGTAGGGAAAACGTTGGATAGCGTACAGGTTAAAATTACTATTCCCACTCCAGTGGGTGCAACAGTAGGGAAAGCGTTGGATAGTGTAGGGGTTAAAATTACCATTCCCACTCCAGTGGGTGCAACAGTAGGGAAAGCGTTGGATAGCGTAGGGGTTAAAATTACTATTCCCACTCCAGTGGGTGCAACAGTAGGGAAAGCGATGGATAGCGTAGGGGTAAAAATTACTATTCCCACTCCAGAGAATACAACATTAGGGAAAGTAAATCTTTCATATATTATTCAAAAATCTAACAATGATTATCTATTAATAATTAATAAAAAGTAAATAAAAATGTTATGTAATAGAATAAATAATATTTTACATTTACTAATTAACAATAATTCTTTTAATCATTCACCTATGAATACAAATTTATTAAACATTAACAATTAATTATTTAATAATTAAAAATTATTTCACTATTATTTCCAAATAAATAACGTGTATTTAATTTTATTATTTAATTAATTATTAATATATTACTTTCCACCCTATGCCCCTATAAACCCACAACCCGCTACAGAAATTAAATTAGTAAAATTTACATAATAACCAATTAATCAATTAATATAAATGAATTAACAATTATAATTAAATTAATTAACACATATAAATTAATTAACAATTAATTACTAATTACTATCAATATATTTACTTATTTAAAGAAAACAGCATTCAAGGATCGACTTGACAACAACGCCCACAACAGCAAGGAACTTTTCAACATCGTCAGGGAATTTTCCAATCCCTCGGCCAACTCCAACGACATCACCCCCTCTCAAGCCCTCTGCGACTCCCTAGCCTCATTCTTCCACAACAAAATTGCAGACATCCACAACAGCTTAGACCAACCAACCCGGAGACCAACCCATCCAACCACTTGCTGAACATTCTCCCCCCGTGAACACCCTTAACGACTGGAACCCAATCTCCACTGAAGACACAATCCGCCTGATGAATTCCATCCACTCAGGATCCCCCACAGACCCATGTCCTCACCACATCTTCAACAAAGCAGACTCCGTCATAGCACCGCACCTCCGAGACGTCATCAACTGCTCCTTCAACTCCGCCTCCTTCCCGGAAGACTGGAAACACGCTGAACTCACCGCCCTTCTGAAAAAACCCACAGCGGACCCCACCGAACTCAAAAATTACCGCCCCATTTCGCTCCTTCCATTCCCGGCCAAAGTCATCGAGAAAGCTGTCAACAACCAGCTCGCCGCTTTCCTCAAAGCCAACAAATCACTCGACTCCTCACAATCTGGCTTCCGAGCAAAACACAGCACTGAGACCGCCCTCATCGCAGCAACAGACGACATTCGAACTCTACTGGACAATGGAGACACAGTCGCCCTCATCCTCCTCGACCTCTCTGCAGCATTCGACACAGTCTGCCACAGCACCCTCTTACAACGCCTCAATAACATCGGAATACAAGGAAAAGCACTTGAATGGATCACCTCGTTCCTCACCGGAATAACCCAGAGAGTCCGCCTTCCACCATTCAAGTCCGAGGCCACTGAAGTCATCTGTGGCGTACCACAAGGATCCTCACTCAGCCCCACCCTCTTCAACGTATACATGAGCTCACTCGCGGCCATCGCCCGCCAACACAACCTCAACATCATCTCCTACGCAGATGACACTCAACTAATCCTTTCTCTCACCAATGACCCCAGCACCGCCAAAACTAACCTACACGAAGGAATGAAAGAAGTTGCAGAATGGATGAAACAAAGCCGTCTGAAACTGAACTCAGACAAAACAGAAGTCCTCATCTTAGGTACATCCCCCTCTGCATGGGACGACTCTTGGTGGCCGGAAGCCCTTGGAAAAGCACCCATCCCGACAGACCACGCACGGAACCTAGGCGTCATCCTGGATTCTTCACTCTCAATGAACCGACAAGTCAGCGCCGTATCCTCATCCTGCTTCAACATTCTCCGCATGCTCAAAAAAACTTTTCGCTGGATCCCCACCGAAACAAGGAAAACAGTCACCCATGCTCTGGTCACGAGCCGACTGGACTACGGAAACACCCTCTACGCAGGTACTACCACTAAACTCCAGAAGAAACTCCAACGAATCCAAAACGCCTCAGCCAGGATCATATTAGACATCCCGCGCAAAAATCACATCTCTGGTCACCTGAAAGACCTCCACTGGCTACCCGTCAATAAGAGAATCACCTTCTGACTGCTAACCCACGCACACAAATCACTCTATGACATCGGACCAGAATGCCTCAACTCACGACTGTCCTTCTACACCCCCTCCCGCCAACTACGTTCTTCCAGCCAAGCCCTCGCCACTGTACCTCGCTTCAACAAGACCACCATGGGAGGCAGATCCTACTCATACCTAGCTGCTAAAACATGGAACTCACTCCCCGCTTACCTTCGCCTTACCCAGAACCACCTAGCATTCAGAAAGCAACTTAAAACGTGGATATTTGACAAGTAATCCTCCTCCCCTTTCTAAGCGCCTTGAGACCCTCTGGGTATGTAGTGCGCTATATAAATTATCTGACTTGACTTGACTTGACTATAATCCCACAACCCGCTACAGAATTAAATTAGTAAAATTTACATAATTACCAATTAATCAATTAATAATAATTATTTTCCAATTACTATTAAATTAATTAACACAAATAAATTAATTAACAATTAATTACAAATTACTATCAATTAATAAATTTACATATTTTTAAATACTCGATATTATGTCCAAACGATATTTTGGACTCGATATTATGTCTGTTCACCGTTACTGGGCTGAGAGGTGTGTGTGTGGCTCTCTGTGTGTTTGGCTAAGTGTGTGCGTGTGGCTCTGTGCGTGTGGCTCTGTGTGTGTGTGGGTGCATGTGGGTGGCTCTGTGTGGGTGGCTCTGTATGTGTGTGTGTGGGTGGCTTTGTGTGTGTGGCTCTGTGTGGGTGCAAATGCAATACGTCTCACATTTGCGAGCGATTAAGCTATTGGAATTGTAAATGACAATGCCATTTATTTATGTTTTAAAAACAAAAACATAAATAAAAATAATGTCATGAGCAATGCCAATAGCTCTAACTTTAACAATGCCAAGACCATTGCATTGTAAATGCTTGTTTAAATACCATGTATGTATTATTGCCTCTTTCAACTCACTGCATAAATAATTGTTCCTACTAATCAAATCCATGGTGTATTTGGCTTTCTCTCTTTTTGACATCAATCTAACCCTGTACATTGCTATTGTACAGACTTTATTAGTAACACATTTTCATTAGTCCACAGGAGCCATTGTTTTACTGGATTCAAGCTAGCCTGGCTGAAGAAGGGTGGCATACCCTGAAACCGGTACCAGGATGCTTGTTTCCGGTCCAGGGAAGACCTCGCCTGGCAGTTCGGTCTGGACTGTTCCCATGGGCCAGTCACAATGCTGCAGGGAACGTGGGAGCCCTGCTGCTTCCTGTTTCCTACAAGAAGCCAGGAAGAGAACGCAGGAGAGGTGGTGATGGCTGGCGAGCTGGCCAGCTGGGAGGTAAGTGCTTTTTTTAAAATTGTGGTTCCCCCCTCCCCCGCCCTGAATGTGAGTCTAACCGTGCACCCGATGGGTCAGACTCCCAGCCCAGTTTTGCCTGGATTTTGCCCAGAATCGCAATGTTGGCCACCGTCAAATTAATCACTTGGAATATTGGGAGTTCACAGACCCCCAAAAACCACTGTCTGATATCAGCATAACTTGAGTGGCAACCTGTAGAGATCACATTCTTGCAAGAGACACATATGGCCCCTGGAGAAACTCACCTCTTTGTCTACAAATTGGACCCCACTAAGTTCTTTCCATCATATAGCACATCCACAGTAGTTGTGGCGATAAAGATTAAATGGTTCCTTCCCTTCATGGTTGACTCTGCCTGCCTAGACCCCATGGGGCATTATATTTATCTGTTTGGCTCACTCTGCAGGGTATGTCACTGTTACAACGTAACTTTTACGTCGTAATGCTGTTACAACGCAGCTTTTACAACGCTGGTTCCATTACATCGGATGCCATTACAACGCAGGATATTACATAGCAGATGCTATTACAACGCATACCATTACATCGTAAGTATTGGTAAGTATATAATTTATTTTTTATTTTTTTAATATTATATAATTAATTTAATCATTATTAATTTTAAATAAATTAATTTATTTATGTTTTTTAATATTATATATTAAATATATTAATTTAAGTAATTTTTTTAATAAGTATGAGTATAGGAGTATATGTTTTGGGGTACCGAGGTATATGTTTTGGGGTGTTTGTGTATTTTTAGGTTTTAGGGCAGGGTTGGGGTTTTGGGGTACAGGGGTGTTTTTAGGTTTTAGGGCTGGGTTTGGGTTTTGGGGTACAGGGGTGTTTTTAGGTTTTAGGGTAGGGTTTGGGTTTTGGGGTACAGGGGTGTTTTTAGGTTTTAGGGTAGGGTTTGGGTTTTGGGGTACAGGGGTGTTTTTAGGTTTTAGGGCAGGGTTTGGGTTTTGGGGTACAGGGGTGTTTTTAGGTTTTAGGGCAGGGTTTGGGTTTTGGGGTACAGGGGTATTTTTAGGTTTTAGGGCAGAGTTTGGGTTTTGGGGTACAGGGGTGTTTTTAGGTTTTAGGGCAGGGTTTGGGTTTTGGGGTACGGGGTGTTTTTAGGTTTTAGGACAGGGTTTGGGTTTTGGGGTACAGGGGTGTTTTTAGGTTTTAGGGCAGGGTTTGGGTTTTGGGGTACAGGGGTGTTTTTAGGTTTTAGGGTAGGGTTTGGGTTTTGGGGTACAGGGGTGTTTTTAGGTTTTAGGGCAGGGTTTGGGTTTTGGGGTACAGGGGTGTTTTTAGGTTTTAGGGCAGGGTTTGGGTTTTGGGGTACAGGGGTGTTTTTAGGTTTTAGGGCAGGGTTTGGGTTTTGGGGTACAGGGGTGTTTTTAGGTTTTAGGGCAGGGTTTGGGTTTTGGGGTACAGGGGTGTTTTTAGGGTTCAGGGGTAGGGTTTGGGTTTTGGGGTACAGGGGTGTTTTTAGGGTTCAGGGGTAGGGTTTGGGTTTTGGGGTACAGGGGTGTTTTAGGTTTTAGGGCAGGGTTTGGGTTTTGGGGTACAGGGGTGTTTTTAGGTTTTAGGGCAGGGTTTGGGTTTTGGGGTACAGGGGTGTTTTTAGGTTTTAGGGCAGGGTTTGGGTTTTGGGGTACAGGGGTGTTTTTAGGTTTTAGGGCTGGGTTTGGGTTTTGGGGTACAGGGGTGTTTTTAGGTTTTAGGGCAGGGTTTGGGTTTTGGGGTACAGGGGTGTTTTTAGGTTTTAGGGCAGGGTTTGGGTTTTGGGGTACATGGGTGTTTTTAGGGTTCAGGGGTAGGGGTAGGTTTGTGTTTAGGGCTAATTAAATTATATTTACCATTTTTAAATAAAATAAAATATATTTATTAAATTAAATTAATTATATTACATTAATTACATTTTTTAATTAAATTAATTAAATTAAATAAATTATTTTAATTAATTTAAGTAAATTACATTTTAATTTTTTTTTAAATTAAATTAATTTCATTATATTAATTAAATAAAATTAATTACAATTTTTATTAAAATTAAATTAAATATATTTTATTTTATTAAATTAAATTAATTACTATTTTAAAATGTATTTTAATTAAATTAATTAAATTAAATTAATAAAATTAACCTTATTACATTTTTTTAAAAAAGGTATACTTACCTATACTTACGATGTAATGCCATGCGTTGTAATAGCATCTGCTATGTAATGCCATGCGTTGTAATGGTATCCGATGTAATGGATCCTGCGTTGTAAAAATTCCGATGTAACGGAATGCGTTGTAAAAATCCGCGTTGTACTGACACCAATCCCTCTGCAGTGTTTCCACTCTCGCCACTGGTGTTTGCTCTGGAGACCGTGCTTGTTTACTGCTCATGCAACATCAACACAGGGGCCTGAGGTTCCCTAAATGGCAATATCTCCTGTCCCTTGGTGCTGATGATATGTTTCTCATCGTTAGTGACTCAGCAACCAACCTAGTTCCGATAACGTGACATTGTCCCCTTTGGTGATTATGCTAGCCTGCACATTAATTTAGGAAAAATTGAAATATTAACCCCTAGAGACGCAACATAGCCATTGCCTCTAGGCTTCCCCCTGGCGTGGAGAGAGGCGACCCAGTCCACTATCTTGATATCTCACTAGGTTTACAAAGGCTATTACCTGCACAATTACTGGCTCGTAGTGAGTGAGCACACTCGAGGCACGGGTCACATGCTGGATAAACCTTCCAAGGGTGGGCAGGAAGTGTTGATCAAAATGATGATATCCGCTAACCTACTATGTCTTTTTACAAATATCCCCATACCTCCAGGCAGGAACCTCTTTGCCCAGTGTCAAACACTAATCACACGTATGGTGTGAGAGACTGGGGCCACGCCTGTGAGTTTTGGAGAGGCTCTCTAGGGCTTACAGGCTGCTTAGCTGTCCCTGACCCTAAACCATACCATCTTGCAACGCAGGCTCATTATGCCGTGCCTTGACATGCTCGGCTCCTATTCTCTTGATTGAGATGGATCAGCTGGAGACTGGCTGTCTTGTCACAGACTAGCTATCCCGCTCCATGCCTTGGTAGGGACATCAAGAGCATGCACTGCACTAACTTAGATTTGGTGTTACCACACAGGGACAGTTCTTCATGATCGCCTCTTTTTTTTGGGCTGGAGTGATTCTGGACTATGGGCGATCTCACTGCGCTCAATTTATTTACATACTTTCGATTGTACCACGCACCCATGGTTCAAAGGCTGGATTTTCCCCATGAGCCAAGGGAGTCCCCCCTTTAAGCAGATGTACCTCTCGGCCACCACGAGCGGTTGGGTCTTCCGGCTATACAATTTGATGGAGGAAATACTTCCCAGTCTGGGGGACGACCCCAGGGTTCAATGGGAGTCTGACCTCATGATGACCATCTCCCCAAAGTTGTGAGGACACTGTTGTGAACAGATTAAGCAAGTATTCATTCACCAAAGGCAAAGAACCATCCACTTTATCTTCATTAATCATGTCAACTAGACTCCACAGCATCTGCACCAAATGGATTCCACTCAACCTTGTCATGCCTCGGCTACTCTACATACCCTGCAGACCGTCTGCATCTGGCCTGGACTTCCCCTACCTATATGGTCCTTCTGGTCCAAGATTGCGAGAATGGTTGGGATATAATTGGCTCTCATTTTCCATGTGTGCCACTCCCCATTCTTCTCGGATGTGTCGCTGATGTTTCTCGCCCGAGGAGAAGACTGGTGACCTTGCTGTTAGTGATTGCTCGACCGCGCTTGGTGCCGGCCTCGCTCAGGGGCCCGCACTCCAAGCATCAAGCGTGGCTGAAAGATGCAACATTCTGCAGTGACCAGAGACATATGCATTGCTGCAGACCCCTAGGGCCAGGCCTTAAAAAATATTGTGTGCCTTCTGGGACTATATGTTACAGAAGGCCTCCTCGCCTGGATCATCCTCTCCTGCTGTGGATATGCTGCCGCACCTCTCTGGAAAGTGGTGGGCCAAGTGGGCCTCCTACGTTTTTGGTTGTATTTCTGACCAGGAGACTGCATTGACCCACTAGGACTATGCTGCCTAGAGTCATACTGTACCATTTAGGCCTATGCTAACTGATGCTGACATGACAACCTCCTATGTTGTATGGTATTCAGCTGCCATGTATTTAGCAAATCTTCAATAAAAAGATAATACAATTAAATCAAAATGGATCCTATTCGTTCCAGCACTCAAAATCTCACCTCACAAAGAGTTTTTTTTAACATGCATGTCTCTATCTCTCCCACTCTCTCTCACACATAGATGCCCATTGATGCATTTAACATGCGCAAGGAATGTCAGAGCAGGAATCAGAGGTTAACACTGCCCAAGGTTTGGGGCGGTGGAAGTTCCCTGTTTTATTAGAGTTTTCTTTTTGTTGGCAGTGGCAAACACTGCCATAGCTTCCAGCCTTCCCAGACTTCCTTCACTGTCTTTATGTTGCAATTTTAAACAGGCACCGGGCTAGCTCAATTATGGCCAATTTAAAGATGTCCAGCCTATATGCCTGTTTTTAATGTAAACACGTATGCACAAATGCAGAAATGCTATTGCCATACGATACCATATTATAGTTTGACATACCACCTTTGCCATTACCTGATAATGGTGGTGGTTGTGGGAATGGTGTTATTTGTGTTATGGTATTTGGGGTGGTGGTGAGTTATTGGTTGTGGTATGCTATTGGTGACAGTGTGGAACTGGTGGTGGTGTGAGGTAGTATTGGTGGCATGATATTGATGGTGTGGTATTGCTGTAGTGGAACTGATGTGGGTGCATTATGTATGGTACGGATCCGTTTTGCCTGCTGTCTCCTGGAGCCCCGTTGGGCATTGGAACCTGTGAACCTGTGTGCAAGGAGCCCCGTTGGGCATTGGAAATCGAGTGGGGAGCTGCTGTGCAGGAGGACGGGACTGCGAGGCCCAGCAGGCTGTGCGTGTCCCATCGAGCACACCTGCCGCCTCTTCCCGTGACTCCGCCCCCTGCTGACCCGTGACTCCGCCCCCTGCTGACCCGTGACTCCGCCCCCTGCTGACCTGCTGACTGCTGATAACCCCTCGCTCGCAGAGGAGTCTTGGATCCGTTTTGCCTGCTGTCTCCTGGAGCCCCGTTGAGCATTGGAACCTGTGAACCTGTGTGCAAGGAGCCCCGTTGGGCATTGGAAATCGAGTGGGGAGCTGCTGTGCAGGAGGACGGGACTGCGAGGCCCAGCAGGCTGTGCGTGTCCCATCGAGCACACCTGCCGCCTCTTCCCGTGACTCCGCCCCCTGCTGACCCGTGACTCCGCCCCCTGCTGACCTGCTGACTGCTGATAACCCCTCGCTCGCAGAGGAGTCTTGGATCCGTTTTGCCTGCTGTCTCCTGGAGCCCCGTTGGGCATTGGAACCAGTGAACCTGTGTGCAAGGAGCCCCGTTGGGCATTGGAAATCGAGTGGGGAGCTGCTGTGCAGGAGGACGGGACTGCGAGGCTCAGCAGGCTGTGCGTGTCCCATCGAGCACACCTGCCGCCTCTTCCCGTGACTCCACCCCCTCTATCCACAGTCAGCATAAGACCTGAAGTTATTACGCGTCAGCGGGACGCGTGTGCGGGACATCACCCGGGACAAAGCCCGGACTAAGGGCGGACCCTCTGAGACCCTCAGAGGCCCACAGAGACTGGAATGGGTCAGAATCCCTGGTCGATTACTGAACAGCCTAGGACTATTGTGTAAGTGCTTGGGGGGTACATTATATTACCAATCATTATGTCAATCGAAATACTAACCCCGGAGTTGCCTGGCCCTGAGAAGCCGGTGAGTTTGATAAATGGGAAATTAGATAATTACTTTAAGAAAACTCTCTTGGATTCTCCAACTACCCCCACCCTTGAAGAACTTCGGGCTGAGCGACGGCGGTCGGTTGAAAGCCTAAAGAATAGACCATTCCCGGTGTCACCAGTGTTAATTAGCTCTACGGGGGACGGAACTCTTACTGAAAATATCTGCACCCCCTCGCAGGACAGCATCCTTCTAATATTTAGAGAGGAAACACCTACGAGCGAATTTGAACCCTTAGGCACTACTAGTAAATTGTCAACCATTGCTACCACTCCCAGTACAACCAAATCTATTGTTATAACCAAAGCACAAATTACCCCTATCCCTAAACAAACAAAAGTAGTTAAAAGTAGGGCAAAAAAAGTCACGCCAGTTAAAATCTATGGCCCTCCTCCGACAAAAAGGCGTAAAAAATCTGACCTTCCAAAGAGGAAAATTAATCATGCAGACTTTGGCATTAAAAAGGACGACAGTACTAGGGGAGGACGGGTTAAAGTAACAGACAAAGGAAGGATAGTTATATCACCTACGCATCCATGTGTAACTCCCCTTACCGACCCTGTCATCTCCACCGCCGACAGCCCCCCCGCGGTGGTGACGTTACAGGAACCTTCAAACAGGGCCTTGATCGATAGCATAGAGTCTATAATGAGGACCTATACTCTGGCTATCGTAGATAGACTTAGTAAATTAGAAGACAGACTTGGGAAGATAGAACATGAACTGGGAACCAAGATAGTGACTAATAAAGTGTTGCCTAATCCCCCTATACAAACCCCAATTTTACCTTCTTCATCAGGTATTCTTGCTATAACTACTATACCTACCCCTGTTCAGACTACCATTCTGCCTCAATCCTCAAATAATATGAGTGGAAGTACATCAGGGAGTAACCCTGTTGGACCTAACAGTAAACCCACATTGTCCCTGGCTGTAACGTCTAATGGACAGCGGAATAATCTTGGTCAAGCCCCAGGGAATAAAAATAGAGAGAGAGGAAACGAGCGGCCGGCTCGAGGTAATTATAACAAGGGCCCCCTTCCAGAACTTCCACCAGAAGCTGTACCCTTTGTAGTAGTCCTTACTGGGGTACCAGAGCTGGAGAAGAACAAACGGGAGGGTTTTGCCCAGTTGAAAAATAAAATATCGCATTGGTTAAGTCTACACAGACCTATTGCAAATAATATCAATGGAGAAATTGTCCATGTCCGCCGCCTTCCTTGGCTGGGAGGAAGACCTAAAGATATTGAGGGAGACATAGTGGTCATTAATTTTAGAGATCAGAATGCCGTCCATTTTATACTTAACTGGCCGTCTGACCACGGAAGTAAATCTATTACCCCCCGTCCCCTAACATATTTTTATCCTCGCTCAGTGGTGTTCCCACCTAATCATCAATCACAGCGAGCCCCCCCGCCCCCGTTATTGAGGCAAATGCTCTCAAACCCATATCGTCCACCTGTCTACAATAACGGCCCTATATTTAACGACAAGCAACCACCTATAGCTGTAGATCTGTATGGGTGGAATACTATAGGCCCAAGGTACAACTCCCTAACACACAGGAGAATGGATCATCTCAAACCTTTTACACCCCTAGATACCACCAACAGGTTTGACGTGTTTAGTGGCCTGGAAGACTGTGACTGATGCCATCGGGCCACAGGGGAGGGGGATAAGGAATTCTGTGGAGACACAGGGGGAGACACGGGAGTAGGCACGGGGGAAAAAGGCTCAACTGATATTAACCCACCCAATGGGTACAATGCTACTTGTAGCTCTGGGGGTAATACACGTAATTCTGGGCAGCTTCACTGTAACTCAGATACTCCTACCCCGGCCAGTGGAAGTACAAGTCCGACCCGACTATCTGAAGACCCCGTGCCAGGGGAAGTAACCCACGTCCACACCTTACCCCCACCATCTATTGAGGCTGTTAGTCTAACAGAACGGGGATATAAGATGGCGAGTTGGAATATTGCTGGGTGGAATAACAAGATAGATCGTCTAGGATGGTTAGAATTTATAACCCAATTTGACATCTTGTGTCTCCAGGAGACTTGGGCGGCCGAAGATGTCTATCTTGATGGGTATGTTGCCTATAATTGCCATGCTCAGCCATCCAACATGGGGAGAGCCAGTGGTGGAATGGTGATATTGCTCTCTGTGAGGTTACCGGTTCGAGTAAAAAACCACCGGACCGTCGGTCTGCACTCTCAGTTGTTGTGGTTACAACACAGGAATGGGCGAAATGTTTTAGTTATAAACCACTACAACAATGTCTTTAACCACTCAAAAACAGATATGGTTGATGAACTTGAAGCGGAGGTGGAAAGGTTATATGGGCGCAGTGATGTGTCTTTTGATATTTTGTGGGGCGGAGATTTCAACATTCACATGTGCCCATTTGTTGGCAAAAGGGTGTGTGGGTATGGGGATGAGGTGGGGGAAGATCAGACCCATTTTTTACACTCGGTTTATGGGGAATCCCTAAACACTCTTATGCTTAAAATGGATTTATGCATTATGTTACCTGGCGTAGACAGTGAGGGCAATTCGGTACCGACCTTTATTGGTAGGAATTGTGCCACGGTTATCGACTACCTCATTGTCTCCTCCAGTATTACAGCTTTGTGTTCCTTACCCGTAATAGTAGACCCAGCCCTAAGCGATCATAACTGTCTAACAATGTATCTCTCCTTGTGGGGGGATAAAGTAAAGGCGTTACATGGTGCAGTGACAGATGTAGTTCCACATAGACCCAATGGCCCTAGAATTAAATGGGGTAGGCAAAATGAGGAACATTTACTATGTACCATTGTGGCTGCTTGTATAGATGAGGTGGAATGCTGTCTCGAACCCGAAAAGGATAATGCTGATATTCTAGCTAGTTTCGACATCATTAATAAAAACATTGCAGAAATCTTAACTGGAAGAAAACCAAAGGGCCCTAGGATTAACGGGGGATGGTTTAACAGGGAATGTACTAAATCCTTACAAAGACTCAAAGTTGCTCTTAAGGGTAAACCCAGAGATAAGGAAGCAGTTAAAACCCTCAGAAGGGAATACTCAATTCATCTGAGGGATAGGAAACAGGAACTAAGGGAAGAGGCCTGGAACAACCTGACTAAGGCAGTGGATCTTAAGGATACCAAGCTCTTCTGGTCCACTGTCAATAGTCCCTTCCTCCAAAATGAAGAAGTCCCAGTAATGTCTGCCCAGGTATCTGAGGAACAATGGGTGGCTCATTTTACTAGTATTTTTAACCCCGAAGGACTAGCTGTAGGGGGTGATAGGGAAACCCTGGCTTTTATCCCCATACCTCTTAATATCACAGTCTCTGAGGTGGATGCTGCCATCCGGGTCAGTAAGGGGGGAAAGGCGCCGGGCCCTGATGGGGTACCCGTTGACCTTTATAAAGCCGAGGTTTCCATATGGAGCCCATTGTTAACAAAGGTTTTTAATGCTGCTGCAATGATTGCGGCTCCACAGACTTGGGGGGAATCAATCATTATCCCGGTGTATAAAAAAGGGGAGAGGGGTGAGGCAAAAAACTACCGCCCGATTTCTCTCCTCACTGCTTCCCTAAAAATTATGAGTAGGGTATTACTGAGTCGCCTGGAGGAATGGGTAGAAGATAAAGGGATCCTTGCGGATTCTCAGTACGGATTCCGCAAGGGGTTAGGCACCATAGAACAGTGCATTAATTTAGACCTTATTATATGCAAATATACACGGGCTAAACAAGGCTCGTTGTTCCTTTGCTTTGCCGACCTGACCAGTGCCTTTGACTTGGTTGACCATGGCCTTCTGTGGTCAACCTTGTTGGACATGGGTGCTCCACAGGATATTATCTATTTCTTGGCCCAACTTTATAGGAATCTGACGGCTAAGATACGATACGGGCAATCGGGGGAGTGTACATCCAGTATTAAAGTAGGTTCTGGAATTAGGCAGGGATGCGTCCTTGCACCTCTTCTTTTCTCCCTTTTTATTAATGCAATCGAGTCGGAACTACGGACCATCAGTGCAGATGCACCGACTGCTGGCGGCTTTTCCATCCCAATATTGCTTTACGCGGATGACGCGGTTCTGCTCTCACAAACCCCTCTAGGGTTGCAAAAACTTATGAATAAATTTGCAGATTTTATTAATCGGAGAAAACTAAAAATTAATAATTCGAAAACTTTTATAATGCCCTGTGGGAAGAAAATTAAAAACTTAAGGCCCTTCACAGTTATGGACCAAACTATAAAAGTGGTGGACAAATTCTGTTATCTGGGTATCACTTTTAACAGTGGGGGGATGTGGACACCTGAAATGATTAATGTAAGAGCCAAAATGGCCAAGTGTTCTTTTGGCATATTTAGGTTTGCATCCAAGTTAGGCTCAAGACGGATACCAGACATGTTGTACCTATATCGCCATAAATGTGTTGCTCTGGCGCTATATGGCTCAGGAGTGTGGGGCCATTGTAATAACAACATGCTCCAGGTTGAGGAAAACAAATTTGTCAAAAAACTCCTGTGTTTACCATCTTCTGCCTCAACAAAGCTGATCCATCAGGAGGTTGGTCTAGAACATCTATCTGACTTGATCAGATTAAGACCCCTGTTAGTATGGAGATCTATATGGGCTAAGGAACAGACTGGTTTTACAAGAAAGATTATTTTAGATTGTCTTCACATGGACAAATGTTCCCGCATCCCCTGGCTTAACTATATTATCCGAACATTTAATGATGTTTTTAATCTCACGGTGCGTGATAACCCTTCTTGTGTTTTAGATATCCCGAAGAGTGAGATTAAACATGAATTTCTGAGGGTTAGCATGGTGAAGCGTAACGCAGCTACTGCTCAGTTCTCCTCACATGTTTTTTACGACAGATACACTAAGGAAGAAATGGGGCTTTCAGGATACCTTAAATTGGTTACTATCCGATCCCACCAATATGTATTGACAAGATTACGGATGGGGATTGTTCATTTGCTTGTTGCGTATCCTGTAATGAAGACCTATACTACTGCCCCCTGTCCGTGTGATGGGACCACAAAGCAAAGTACGGAGCATTTTTTATTGTTATGCCCTCTTTATCTCCACCTTCGAAAAGTATATCTGAAACCGCTTTTCAAAAAATATAATGTATCCACTATTGTATCGGCCATGGGGCTTTTACTTGGACTTAATTCACAGGACATCTGTTTTTTTACTGCTGTATATATTTTAAAATCGATAAGCTTGAGGAAAAGCACCCTTTTTTGATATGTGATTAACTTAAAACCTGCTGTACCCTCATGTTTTATTACTTATGTATGTATGTACTTTTATGATTATTAATCAATGATCGAATAAAGTTTTTGAATTGAATTGAATTGTATGGTGGTGTTGGTGGTGGTACGGGTGGTAATTTTGTGGTATTGATGACAGTGGTATTAGTTTTGTGGTATCAGTGGTGACTTTATTGGGTAGTTATATGGTGTGGGTGCTGGTAGAGTTGGTGATATTTGTATTTATGGTATTGGTGGAAGTGGTAGAGGTGGTTTTGGTGGTGGTGTTATTGGTGGCAATAGTGAAATAGGTGCCAGTTGTACGTCATGAGGATAGAACTGGTGTTGTTAGTATTGGCATTTGTGGTGGCAGTCAGGTGTCATTGTGTACCCAATAGAACCCCAGTAAACCACCATGATACAGTCAAGAGTCAAAACAAAAAGCATTAAAAAGCCTACAGCATTAAAAAATGTTTTCTGTGTACAAAGCATTTATAAAAATAAATAATTGAATGCAACAAAATGTTTGATGTTTGAGTGTACTTTTTAGATGTAAAACAATCTCTCTTATATTGAAATGTAAGCACCCCACAGAAGGGAGAATGATTCACCAAACAGCCAATGGCCCGAGGTGAAAAAGAAATACTCTTCTGGGTGGAGTCAAAGCCAGCTCTGTAAGGAATTGGTAACAAAAGGTTTTCCACACAGCTAAAGCTGTCTTTAGCGAGACCCAAAATAGCAGAAATATACCAACATCCCCCCCCCCCCCCCCCCACACCAAGACACCTGAGTAAGGCGAAGAGGGTGTCTGACAACTTCATCAATCAGGATCTGATTTTCTCTGTAGATTTAAAATGTATTCAGTTATTGCTCAGTGGGGCTTCTGCTCCCATTCAGAGCACAAAAAGTTTAGCAACAAAATAAGAATGCTTTTTTAAACTCTCTTGGTGTTTGTGGACACAGTAAACATTAAAAAGGTACAAAGCAACACCATGAAAAGTGGAGAATAACACCATAAATGCAATAATGGGTTGCAGGAACGGGAGTTTGTTGCCCCAGACAAGTTTATGCACTTTGGCACATGTGGTCTGCGTGACTCTCAGAATCAAAGCTGGGCAAACTGACCTCTCAATTTGGGGGGTTGGTGAGGGTAGACGCAAGCACAGGTGGTGGTTGCACAGTCCCTCCTGGGCATCACAAACTGCAAATTCGGGCTTCTGGCAGAAATATGAGAGTCAGTGGATGGTTTATGCTGCAATAAGTGACTGTGCGGTCCAAGAGGCTAAAGAGCCCTATGCTGTGGTCGGTTGGCCATTCAGTTTGAGCTCATACAGTTCCATCTAGCTTCAGCTGACCTGTGCCTGTGACATGAACCTTATGCCAGACTTGAGCCTCCCCACTGACTTAGGAAGCAGAAGATTGCATGCAGCCCTTTTTCATGGAAAAAGCTAGGGGATAAATCGCAAAGAAAAAGTGTGCAGATAAGCCACAATCTACAAAAACTTCTGACTTAGGTCTTTCTCTCAGAATTCTATTAAGTCTTCGCTTCTCTGAGCAAATTAAGGAAAATATAGGCAAAGGCTGTTTTCTAGAGATTTTTTTAAATAAAGATTCTTCCCATTAACAACGTAAGCCCAATGTGGGCGGAACATTAACTAACTGTGTAAACGGCTTTACTATTTATCAGTCTATTGTCTTAGAAAAGTCCTCCCTGCTTGGACCCTAGATGTCATATTATGTGAATGAGATTTCCAGTGCTGTAGTGGAATTTTGGAGAATTTACAGGAAGGAATTCGAAAAGGCTTTCTGTTGGAAGAATGCTGCAAACCATTTGTGCTGGGATGAGCGGCTAGACGTACGGTAGTCTGCTCTGTCCGTGTGGCAAGCATCGTTTTCTATATTATGAAACTAATTCATTGCACCATCACCATTGTTATTGGTGTTTTAAATTTCTTTTACCTCCCTTCTTTGGCTCTTTCCCCAGTTCACAGTGGCGTTTTTGTGCCATTCGAGAAGTTGAGCTCTTCTCTTACCCGCTTACCCAATCTAATATGACTCTTACAATGACACAGTTCAATACAGACACGCTATGAGCCCCGACTCGACCCTTCGAGCATTCTCACACAAGGCCTCTATGTTTACCTTGCTTGGTGCAAGGTCGATAATTGAACACAAATTGGATTTTGAAAATTTTCAGAGGCACACAATGCAGATATTACTTTCGTCACCAAAACATGGCCGGACTCAGCAACTGGTCCTGACTTCTTCTGAACTGACAGAGTAGGGAATCAAGGAGGCAGGCTGGCAATAGTTTTTCGTGATAACTTGTCTGCTTCCTGCTCCCCGGTAACGAGTGGTTCGGACTATGAAACCCCCCTATTCCAAATTGAGCTTACCAAAAACTATACTTTTGGATGTCTATTGGTTTACCGCCCTCCAGACATCAGAGCTTTTTGTCTTTAACTGAAGTCCAATGTTTTAATCTAGTATTAATACCTCAGACTTCTTAGTGCTGGGCGACTTTAATTCCCCCCTTGAGAAGACTAAGGTTAAAGACACTGAGGCATATTTACAATGGCTTAATGCCACAGGAGCGTCACTTTTCGTGATGGTTCTGTGGCGTTAAGCCCTTCGCCTTATTTATAAGGCTGCGTTAAGCCACTTAATGTGACTTAACAACGCTTTGTAAATAAGGTCCCCTTTCATGCTACACTTAGTATGAAAGGGTTTAGCTATGGGTGTTGCGGTGCGCGTTCTGCCACAACACCCATTGAATTTGACGCTACCCCCTATTTACAAGTGTAAATAGGAGACAGCACCAAAATTAAAACCAGAGAAAACCTGGTCTTAACTTGGCGAAACGAGGATAAATTATTAATTTCTGTTTTGACTGTTTCTATGTGTGCTGATTGTGCAGCACACATAGAACCAGCAAATCACCATGAATAATTGTTTATGTGCATGAAGGTGTCTCTTCCTGCAAATGAACAATCATTAAAAAAATGACGATTGGCAACTTCTATGTGTGCTGCACAAAGCATCACACATAGGAGTTACAATTTCACCATTACTGATTGCTTATGTGCAGTAAGGGACACCTTCTTGTGCATAAACAATCTTTCCCTCAATGCAGGCACCCTTGCACTGTAGTGCAAGGTTGCCTGCATTGGCGCTAGTGATGACGCGCAGAAATTAATACAAAATCAATAAACAATACACATCTAACTACCTATCTTAACTAAACCCTAACCACTACTCTGCTACTAAAGTAACCTGCTCAATTACCATACTCATCTGGGCCCATAAACTTACACACTTTGAACAGGTAATCCGGCTTTACCATTTGCCAATCAGGATTTTATTTTACTTAAGAACTTGTACCTATACACATTTGAGTTACCAATCCTTGTCACCTGTAATTAAGTCCTAAGGCTCAAGAGTGTTAGCATAATAGGTACAAAAATAACATTTACCTTCATAAATAACCAAAGACTCAGGAATGTTTTAAACACTTTATATATGTAAATTCCTAAATGTCAGAGTCCATACAGAAGCAATAAAAGCCTTTTCAATTAGGAAGATAATGATTAAAGCAATGATATATATACTTATTAAGAGACTTCTTTTAAGCATTGAAACATAGGGAGGGTGGAAAAGGGAAACAGTACAATGACATACCCACACAGATTCATATTTACCTAGAATAGTGTGAAGACCAACCCTGGCCACGGGCTGGGACAAAGAAACAGGACCCCCGATAGTTCAGGTGCCAACAGGACAGAACAGGTGCAGATCAGGATAAGACAGGTGCAGACCAATGCGGATCAGGACAGGACAGATGCAGGTCAGGACAGGGACCCTCAGCTAAGTGCAACGCCAGCGTCACACCCCTCTCTGCGACTAACAGTTGGACCCCGATTGGGTTATCGATTCTTCTCCCATAGCAAATTATCGATTCTTCTGACAGAGTGCTCCGCTACCACGTCTGCTCCCGATTCTTCTGACAGAGTGCTCGGCTACCACCTCTGCTCCCGATTCTTCTGACAGAGTGCTCCGCCAGCACATCTGCTCTCGTTCTCCTATAGAAGGCGTTGGGTCAGTAACAGGTCAGCTTTTCGCACAAGTCTGACAATCTAACTAGCTAAGCCTACCTTAGTTATACCATTTTCCAGGGCAATGTACCACCCCTCAGTGTTGCAAATTTGTGTATTCCCTTAATTTGATTGGTCAAAAGGCGAGGCGAGGTCATCACACCATACCAGTATGAGATAATTTTCATTAAAATATTCCGATCACGTTCCCGCCCATACATTTTTATTTTCCCATGTACTTTTATTCCACCCAGCATTATTGTAGCAAAAGATATACAATGTATTAACATTTTATATTATTCTCTTCCTCTGAAGAGTTCATTAGGTGAGGTTCCCAGGTGCATCACAGGCAAGACTGTCACTGGCATGGTTTCAATGCCACTGCTTGAGAACTCTTGAACTTCTGGTTCATGCGCACTGAGGGTTTCAATCTGGAGTTACATTCACTCTCCAGGCCCAAACACGAGCTAGTAGCAGAGTCAAAGAGAAATAATTTTAGAACAAAGACTAAATGAATGCACTGTATACCACTTATCTCTACTCTATTCCCATTACTTTATTTTAACTATAGCATTAATAGTTAAGCAGAACGAACACGGTTTAGTGAAAGCAGCAGCAGGTGCATTAGTATGTGAAACATAAAGCAGCCATCTTTAATACTAGTACGCAGTTGCAAAGATTTCCCTCCAAGCAGAAAGGATGTCACACCACGTGAGTGTGGCAGATGCATGTGCAGTGAAATTCCCGTGTTTCGGCGGCCATTTTAATGCATTCAAGTTATTGTTAGTAAAAGCACATAGGTAAGCTTCCCCTAGATACTAGAAATGTTGTGTGGTGTAATTATTAGTAAGAAAAAACATATTGATTAGTACATTACGTGTTATTTAGAGAAGGTTGAGTCCGAGCAAGTCTCTTTACGTATAAAACCTTGCTCCATCACTAGGCAGCTGAGTTTAGTGCCAGCGCTAGAGAGAATGCAGGGTAGTGCCATGTCGTTGTAAATACGGTGCATCCCTGCGTTTTCAGAACGGCGGAGTGTGTTGTTAGAAATTTTTGCTTAACGACTCATTTAGCCATTCCCTTGTAAATATGCCCCACTGTTTTTATGATTGACTCAATGGTTGGTGGTGTGTGAGGACAGTCCTTCACATTTTTTTTAGATGCCCTGCACCTCACTTAATCAAGTGTAGTGTTCTTGTTTTTGTGTATACAAGCAAAGATTTATTCAGGGTAGCCTCTTTTGTGTGGACATATTAAACTTGGGAGCCAGCTCACCCTAAACACCCTGTAGCCTCTAGTTCCCTCCCCTAGCAAGCTATAGGGTTATGTGTGTGACGATGACTTAATGACATGGCTAGGACTACATTAGATGGTTATACTTCCCACTCACATTGCTGGCCACACACTTTCAATGCTTTTCTTCAGGTGACTGATTACCTACAATTATTGTGGTCGGATCACAAAGCCATCATGTTTAAAGTTTGCATCCTTCACCCACTATCTAGATGTGGGGCCAACCCTCAGGGCAGCAGAGGTCATGCCTGGCACACAAATGACGCCTCTAAACTCTTATCGCTGCTGTCTGACACAAATCCCAGCGATACAACAAATCTTAATGTAGCTCTTCCGAATTATTCTCCCTTGATAGGAGCAGCGGTTAACGTGCTTGCTCCTGAACAAACATTGCAAATTGGAGAAAAAAAACACCCAGAACTTTGGTTGTCCGAAAAGCTTAGAGCTCAGAAACAGTTGTGTAGAAGGATAGAACAGAGGTGGAAATCTAACTATGACCCACAGAATAGAGAGATTCATAGGCAATCCATTGCAAATTACAAAACCTAATCTTAGAAGAAAAAAATAAACTATTTCTCCAATAAGATTTTGCAATACAGGAACCCTGTGAAAGTATTATTTCATACAGTTAAAAGCCTAGCAAAGGTGTCTGAGTCTATTAAGAACACCTGCAGCCAAGTCTTCTGAAATACACTTGCTGTTTTTTTTCAGACAAAGGTAGATACTGTTTTAAACACCTTTAAAACTAACAAGTTTGATGGACAACGGAGAAACAGCGGCCCTCATCCTACTAGACCTCTCCGCGGCCTTCGACACCGTCTGCCACCACACCCTAGTGCAGCGCCTCAGCAACGTCGGAATCCAGGAGAAGGCGCTGGAATGGATCATCTCCTTCCTCGACTGAAGAACACAGAGAGTCCGTCTACCACCGTACAAGTCAGAGGCCACCGAAGTCATCTGCGGCGTCCCTCAAGGATCCTCGCTGAGCCCAACCCTCTTCAACGTCTACATGAGCCCCCTCGCGGCCATCGCACGCCAACACAACCTCAACATCATCTCCTACGCCGACGATACCCAGCTGATACTCTCCCTGACCAACAACCCCGCCGCCGCCAGAGCCAACCTTCACGAAGGAATGAAAGAGGTAGCCGAGTGGATGTCGACCAGCCGCCTGAAGCTGAACTCCGACAAGACGGAAGTCCTCATCCTGGGATCCTCGCCCTCCGCCTGGGACGACTCCTGGTGGCCCCCCGCCCTGGGCACCGCACCCAAACCGACAGACCACGCACGCAACCTGGGCTTCATCCTGGACTCCTCCCTCTCCATGACCAAGCAAGTCAACGCCGTCTCCTCGTCATGCTTCAACACCCTGCGCATGCTACGGAAGATCTTCCGGTGGATCCCCACCGAGACCAGGAAGACTGTCACCCAGGCACTCGTCACCAGCCGACTGGACTACGGCAACGCCCTCTACGCCGGAACCACCGCCAAGCTCCAGAAGAGACTCCAACGGATCCAGAACGCCTCAGCCAGACTCATCCTCGACATCCCACGACACAGCCACATCTCCGGACACCTAAAAGACCTGCACTGGCTCCGGGTCAACAAGAGAATCACCTTTTCTCCTTACCCACGCACACAAAGCTCTTCACGACCAAGGCCCGAGCTACCTCAACAACCGCATCAACTTCTAGGCTCCCAAACGACACCTCCGATCAGCCAGTCACGCCCTCGCCGCCGTCCCCCGCATCCGAAGAACGACAACAGGAGGAAGGTCCTTCTCCTACCTGGCCGCCAAGACCTGGAACTCCCTCCCGACCGACCTGCGCCTGACCCAAGACCACCTCGCCTGCAGGAAGAAGCTCAAGACCTGGCTGTTCGGGTAGCAGCAGCACCCCCCCCCCCCTAGCGCCTTGAGACCCTCCGGGTAAGTAGAGCGCTCTATAAATGCCTATGATTGATTGATTGACAAGCGTAGCATTCATGTCTATCCTGTAGAAAGCAAAGCATTTTCTCCCTCTTAAGTTGTGGACACATTTTCTCCACTCAGTATTGAGGTGGTTTTCAGCCTAGCTAAGTCTCCCAAATCAGGCTCCCTCATAGATCCTTGTCCACCCAAAATAGTACACCTTTTCCAAATATTGTAAGCATCCACCTTAAAGTGATTCTTAACAAGATAATTAAATCCAGATATGCTTCCATCTTTCCCTCATAAAAAAATGAGTCTCAATCCACAGGAGCCCAGTAGCTACCGGCCAATTTCTCTTCTACATTTCCCTTCTAAAATCTCCCAAAAGGCTTTAAGTATGGAACTTAAGTCTTTCTTAGATGCTAATAATCTGGACTAAACACAAGTCAGCTTCAGAAGTGCACATAGCACAGAAACTGCTCTGATGTTGCATCGGAAGAGTTAAGGTCCATCTTTAATACTGGTGGTAAGGCTGCATTTATATTATTGGATCTTTCTGTGACCTTCAATACGGTCAACCATGACATCTTGATATACCGGCAGTCTGAGTTTGGAAAAAGAGGCCTCTGTCTTTGCCTGCTGAAATCTTTCCTTTCATAGAGGGTACAACATGTTGTAATGGGGGAATTTTCTTCAAACCTGTTTCACCTGCCATGTGGGGTACCGCAGGGCTCCTTGGTGAGCCCAACTCGTTTCAATCTTCATGTCACCCCACTGGTAAGGCTTATTAAATGTTTTGGCTTTTCTACTGTTTCATATGCTGACGAAACTCAAGTAGTGCCGTTAATCAAAAGAGAGAGAGTGGACTAGGTAGCTAGTCTGTATCCCCAGGGATTATATGTATTATCTATAAGGACTAGCCTAATTGTGAAGAGACTCAGATATGTATGTGTTGGGGGTAAACCATTTGGTTTGATCATTAAGCCGTCACCCACCAACCTGGTTGGTGGCATGCTTCATCATCGGGCCCATCCAGTGACACCGAATGTGTCCTGGGTGTGCTTCGACGCCTGAATACAGCAGAGCGGGTATATTACGGAGTGTGCAGTGTAGTGGCGTGAAGGTGAAGATTAAAAGCTAAGTGGTCCCAGTACCCGAGGGTAATCAGTACTTTAATAACCGGGCCTCTGTTAGCATAAAAAAGGCTGATGGATGTATAGGATTATGGATTATGACCTTCTGCATCCAAGTGTGGTCTACATGTTTCAGTCAGGCCTTTATTTTTGAAACTGGCTTTCCTCAGGACCAATAAAATGGTGAAAGTGCAATCTTAATTTTAGGTGAAAGTGTAATTGGTTCAAATCTGTCGCACACGCTAAGGTGCTTTATATGTTTGAGGGGGATTCCCTCTGTGAGCATTAACTGGCTAGTTGCCGTAAAATACTTCCTGGAATCACCTGGCAGAGGTTTTTGACCGAGACTTTCGGTCTGGACCTGTAGCGAAACTATTGTCCTGACGCGGTATTCCGTGTGAACCTCTGCCAGGTGATTCCAGGAAGCATTTTACGGAAACTAGCCAGTTAACATACTCTGAGTGACATCTGCTTTTTTTCTAATTATGTCAGCAATTTCAACAGCAATAATTCAAAATCTATTTGACATATTGGCTGAGGATACTAGATCTTCTCTTCACATAATGTTACCAATTCATGTTGAACTCAAACTGATTTTATAATGTGCATTAACCGTTGCATTTTCCAGATCATATACACATGATCAATGTACTATAACTGAATGATAAATAAATGTTAGGATCACATCTCCTGCTTCAATGCAAAATTGGTACAGAGTTTGCATGTTTCCGGTTGCACTTATTTTCCCACATGAAGCAATGTCATGTATGTCACAAAGGAAGAAAGTGGGCATAGATGGAAATGTTCTGATTTTCTTCAACTTGCCTTTTCACAGCACTGTCTATTTGGCAGACAATACTTGTTTCTGGTTTCTTTCTGATTGCCAAAAAGTGAGTGGCATTCACTTGTGAGTTTTTATGCCAAGATGATAAACATGGTTGTGTGCACTTTCGTGGAAGTCTTTATATTTAGTGAAAGGCGTAGTGATGAAGCTCCTTGTGTCTCATGATGAACGGGCTGGGAAAAACTGTTCAATACTTGCAAATCTTACCTTTCAGTTGTGGAGAGTAGCTAAGCCATGGTGAATATTGATTAATCCACACATGACGGAAACAGCGTGGTCCATCTGAATCCTTCTTGAAGTCATCATTTTCTGGAGGGGTACACATATTATTTTTGTAGATTGTATTTCAAATCATCTGTTAGTTTAACATTTTTTTAATACAAACTTGCCAGAGCACCAGCTATAATTCCACAGCACTGCATGGCATTCACCAGATATAATCTCACATCACCAGGTATAATTCCACCACACCAGATAATCATATGACACCCCATGGTGGCACAAAATATAAACCCACTGCTTTCTCCTGCTTATGCCTCCTTTTTTACTGCGTTCTCCTCCCTCTCACAAATTTTTTGAGTGCTTTCTCATGCTCTTGCCTTGTTTTTTTCTGTTCTCTCCTTTTACTCCCCCCATTTTTCAGAGTGCTTTCTTGCTTTTGCCCCATTTGTTTACTACGTTCTCTCTTCCTCTCCCCAATTTTTCTCAGTGCTTTCTCATGCTTTTGCCTGGTTTTTGTACTAATCTCTCCTTCGACTCCCCCTAACTTTCTGAGTGCTTTCTCCTGCTTTTTGGTTTTTTGTATGGCTCTTTTTCCTTCCTCCCCCCAATTTTCGAAGTGCTTTTGCATGCTTTTGCCTGGTTTCTGTTCTACTCTTTCCTTCCACTCTCCCCAACTTTCTGAGTGCTTTCTCCTGCTTGTGCATTCTTTTGTACTACTTTTTCTTTCCTCCCCCATTTTTCTCAATGCTTTCGCATGCTTTTGCCTAATTTTTTTCTGCTCTATCCTTCCACTTCTCCCATTTTCAGAGTGTTTTCTCCTGATTTTGTCCCGTTTTTTACTGCTTTCTCCTTCCTTTCCCCCTTTTTTTCGGAGTGTTTTTTCATGCTTTTGCCTCAGTTTTTCTTCTGCTCTCTCCTTCCACTCCCCCATTTTTTTAGTGCTTTCTCCTGCTTTTGCCATGTTTTTTTACTGCTTTCTCCTTCCTCTTCCCCATTTTTCTGTGTGCTTTCTCGTGCTTTTGTCTTGTTTTTTTATGCTTCTTTTCTTTCCTCCTTTTCTGAGTGCTTGCTTGATTTGTTTCCCTCGTTTTTCACTGCTTCTTGTTATTTGCAGCGATGAGCAGGACTGCCCAAAAATGCTTGAGGCAGCAAACTATGATATACAGGTTACACAGCTGCCGGGATTTGAATGCAGGTCGGTCGGGGGCCAAAATGCGCTATGAGCAAGGAGGCGAGCCAGTAAGTGAAGGGCCTGTTAACTAACTGCTGCTGCAGTGCACGATGGATGCTGCAAGTCTCTGGAAGTCTACCGTCCAACACCAATTCGGGACACCGGTGAGGTGGCTCTCATTGAGAGCACTTAGCTACCAATGACAGTGCTGCCTGCAGACTGAGTTCGGACTGTCATCGGTATCTAAGCACTATGCTACTACCAACAAGAGTCTCATTTGGGAACATAGTAGTGCTCAGCTACCAATGACAGTAGCGCCTACTGGTATAAGCTGCCTGCCGCCTGGAGGACGGACATCACCCTCCCGCCATGAGGTGACCTGGGGCAATGGCGCTGGCCACACCACCCTTAAGACTAGTGCATGTGCAGGGTAACACTACGGCAGGGAACAGCTGTACTATTACACTGCGGCTGCACTGCACTGTAAATCCGTACAAAGGCCCGAGTGATCCGGAGGGTGAAACACTCCCCACTTTCCCCCTGTGGATGCCAATGCTAAAGACAGAAGCAACATCAAGAGGCCTCAGGGCAAGCAAGCTCACTACAAAACCAAAAATCTAACCAAACTGATGTGAATTCATGCTTGAAATTTGTGATGCTGATAAAAAGCAAATTGGGACAAAGTAGTATTTTGGGCTTCCTACCCATAAGGGCTAGAAAAGGGGCTTGCTGGGAATACAGCATGATAACTCGAACACATCCCACAGGCATATTTAAATTAAAGCATAACTGCCCCATTTGTTTGTTGCCTTCATACCTGAGTTCAAGGGTTTGAACAAAAGAAAAGAAAAAAGAGGGCAGAGGAAATTAAGAAAGTCAACTAGCCTGTAGGTGCAATTCCTAGTTAACTTGAATTGTATAACGCGTTGCTTAACTCTCACCCAAATGCTCATGTTGCCCAGCAATTTGGTTTCCAACACAATTTCTGAATCCCAACTAATGGGGTGACTAGTGAGACTGAACACAAAAATCAGCAGCCAATAGTAGTAAACAAAGAAGTAGCTTTGAGAAAAGACAACGAATGTAGCAATTAATCAGAGTAGCAGGCCCTTTCAGCATAACCTTGTTGAGAGGCTTTGTTTGATGGCTCCTTGGTATTGTACAAAACAAGGAGCCAAGGTCTTCAGACTGATCTACAGACTCTCATTATCCAAGGGAGGCTCTGCGAACGATTTCACTGATCTGGTACTCTGTACATTTTGGATCCGTTGATCCAGCAATAGTATTTTTAGATCCTTAGGAAAAGGAGATTCAGTTAGAAAGACTGACTTTGAGTGTGCTTTCAGACTTTCAATAGTCAATCCAGAGGAATTTGCCTGTTTTTGCATGTGTGCACCACTTGCCGATCTACCTTACTATTGGTTAAGAACAATGGGGTGCCCATCTCAAGATTCCATTTCAGCAAAGTTCTGTCAAATACCCTGATTTTGGGAGCCATTGATTGTGCTCTTTTTAATTGTCCCTTGTGCAGAATCAGAGCGATCTCTTCGGCTGCAAGTTGGGGACTTAAATTCAAGCCAAGTACAAAACATCAGTAGATGGATATTTGACTGCTACAGGCGTTACATGTGCTCCAACATGCTATGATGGCACAGTGTTGTTTTATGTCTTAAACTTCCTCCTACAAGGTCATTTTTCTCTCTTCGTCTCTGTGTTAAGTCCATGGGCTGACACTGCTTTTTAACATAAAACTCTTTATTGGCATTTCAATCACAATAATAAAACACACCGAATCAATAATGATTTAAATAGTACGTGTCTGCCTCCATAGCTGTATATAATAATACTATACGTGTTAAACCACTCTGGGGGCCCGATTCACAGAACTAATTTAAGACAAAATCCTAACTTTACTACTTTTGGTATTCACAGAAGTTAGGATTTTGTCTTAAGTTTGTCTTAAGACAGACTTAAGACAGACTTAAGTTAGTATTTTTGTCTTAAGTCTGTCTTAAGACAAACGTAAGACAAAATCCTAACTTCTGTGAATACTAAAAGTAGTAAGTTTAGGATTTTGTCTTAAGTTAGTTCTGTGAATCGGGCCCTGGGAGCCTATCTTCCCCTCACCAGTAAACGTTCAATGTAGTACAGTCACAGTGGACTAATGGCTAAGGTCACAGACTAATATTCCAAAGGTTATATGTTCAATTCCTGGTGTTTCTCTGGTTGTGAGTTATCAATGTATCACACACCAACTTCTTCACTAAGTTGAGCCCACCTCCATTCCTGGGTCTCTAGGACTTTTTGTACTGTGTCCATTTGGACCTTATCTACTGGTATTTTCCTGGGCAACCCCAAGATTTGTACATTGCCTGTTCAGCAATGGCACATCTCTACATCTTACCTTTCTATGTATTGAAGGTCAGAGAGGCAGCTTTCCACCACGTTTGTACGGCTGCATGATGTCTTGTGTCCAGCGCTCACTTTGAGTAGTTCATTATATTTTTTGAGTGGGTGTTTAATCAGGAGCTGAGAATTGATGGGGTAATACACTACTTAAGTGATTTCCTGTTTTTTGGCCTGTGAGGTTAGGATCCGTGTGTTACTTCCTTGATAAACTTAACTTCACTGATAGGAAGAATGGTGGTACCTTGAGCAGTTCGGAACCTCACTTGCGAGTCCTACCACTCTTGTCTTCTAGGGTAAAGGCACAGTAGGAGGAGTTTACTGCCTGCGACACAACAAGGTCGATGCATTTACGGCCCGATCAGATTGTTTCTTGAAACTGGTAAGGTGGCAGTGCATCAGCTGCATTGGTATCTCAGCGCAATTTCACGCTGCACATCATCATCCTTCCTTCAAGATCAGTCACACCGCAAAGTCAGGCTTGAAGGACAGGCAATGAGCAGGATTTTCAGTAGAGGATGAGCAGGATGAAGCTATCCGGCCCTGCTTCTTTGACGGCTTTAATGGTAGCGTTGTGTGGGTGACACCCAGATTATTTAGTTAGTTAAAAGATGGGCGTGTGATACAGCAGTCAGAGAGGATATGGTGCCATCCTCAGAAGCAATGGGATTTGTTAGATGTGGCTGTGGGAATAGTTTGAGTCAAGTCTGGTGAGGACTGTAACCTTTCTGGACTGTTCCCAATGTTCACAATAGGGTCATGGGTTAACTTCCAACAACACCTTCGGGGCGATAGGAGATCTGCAGCACATGCAAGAAGGTACATCCTGGCCTTGGTTTCCATGCCAGGGTTTCAGGGACACAGGATTGTACTATCATCTTTCATTTCAGGAAAGCATTAAAGGTTTGAGAAAGGCTGTAGGGTGCCAGACATGACTGCAGAAGGCCTGCTTACATTGAGAAGCGGGTGACATTGGTTGGTTGAATGTCCCCCTCCTGCGTCTTTCTCTTTTTTGGAGACTGTGCTGTTTAAAAAAGATTGCCTGCCTGGCATTTATGCTGCTTCCACGGGCGGTGAATTAGTGGCTAGGTTTAAAACCTAACTGGGTGGAAGTTTGCAACATGCTCATATTTGTATGTCTGATGACTCTGTCTACATCACCTTCCCTTTCTCTAAGGCCCACCAGCATAGGTGTTGGGTACAGTTGTGGGTAAAGCATTGGGTCATACTTGTTGCCCCGTTACTGCTTTAGTAGATTTCATTCATATGTGCACCACTTGCTGGGCTGCTGCTCTATTGGTCTATTGGCCCATCTGAAGAATCCATTTCAGCAAAGTTCTATCACTTACCTTAATTTGGGCACCCATTTTAATTCTCACTTGTTTAGAATCCGAGCAGTTACTTTAGATGCAGGTTGTGGACTAGAACCAAGCCAAGTCGCGGAAACCAGGACTTGTAAATGTTACTCCTACAGTCAATGATTTTATGTCTGACACTCCCTTTCGCAAGTTTGTTTTTCTGTCTGTCCATCGGTTCCAATTATTCTGGTCTCTGTTTGGAGTTTGGGCTACTCATTTGTGGAACGTGCAGGATTATTTCCTTCAAGAGGTGATTACCAACATCAGACAAGAAGTATTGGTGTAGGAATCCAGTGGTTTAGGTTTTACTGGGCTTCTGGTGGGCCAGCTGAGACACCTCATGGAGAAGACTTTGAACGGGTGGTTTGTACTTTCTTAGATGATGTTTCACATTGGAGGCATGAACGAGTTGGATGGTGACATCATGGATACCATTTGTAGGACAAAGTAAAAAGAATGCTGAGGTTCATTTTGATAAAATATGTTTAGTGTTGGTGAGGTTTGGTGAACAACTAGGTGCTAAAAAAGCCCAAACGTACCATATTTTAATTTAATTTAAAAAATCATGGACAGCTCTGGTTGGTAAGGGCCCTATCATGAAGGAAAAGTAAAAAGGTTGTTTTATATCCTTCTATAAATTAGCTCAAAACTGAGGGGCATATTACCAAGCAATAGCGATAATTATCGCTATTGCTTGGTTAGAGACAAAAATTTACCGCTGAGCTGCGGCCATTTTTATCGCAGATAAACCTTGGTATTACCAAGGTTTATCACAAATGCGATAAAAATCAGCCGCAATGCATGAATATCGCTGAAAAGTCAGCGATATTCATGCATTACCGAGCTAATGCTCTTAGCCATGTTATCCACCTCCCATTGGATAACATGGCTAAGAACTGCTCAGGGCAGGTGTCAGCTAAGCGCGAATATCTCCATAAGTTGGTAATAGGAGATAGCGATGTTAGCGACTGTTTCCAGTCGCTAACATCTTGGGACGCCCACTTTGCATGTCATTAGTGATAAATATCACTGACATGCAAAGTGGGGCCCAAGATGGTCGCTATCTCCAACTAGCTGTCGCTAACTGGTGTTAGCGACAGCTAGGTAATAGGGAGATCATTTTATCTCCGCTTTCTTGGCTTTTAAAGCCAAAAAAGCGGAGATAAACCCCCTTGATAATATGCCCCTGAGTTTTTTACTCTTCCTGCATGGCTGGGCCATTGACCAACAGAAGTGTCTGTAATGTGAACATTTGAAGTAAAACATGGCACTTTTCGGTTTTTAAAACCTAGCCTAATCCTTCACCAAGCCTCACCCACTCTAAAAATATTTTCTTTCAATTATCTTTTTTATTTTCTTTCCCTTGCCATAGAAATGGTATCAATCAGCTTCCCGCTGAGGAGATGCAGAAGCATGTGGGACCAAAACGCGTCAGTAGTATTTTCCACGGGTTATAAGTACCCAGCACAACAACCAGTGGGATACTATAAAGAAACGAACATCAGTTTAGTGCCTCTTGGGACTACAGATCTATCAGTTCTCCTGCTGTACTTAAAATTGAATGTGAACAAGTTTTTCAAGATATTTCCCAACTTCTACTGTCACATTACTGGACCGTTGTTTGGTGAAAATAAATGTTTTTACCTGGTTTAGAGTATTTCCAGAACTATTTGCCCGTCGTTTTCCCTTGTGACAGTTTTCACTTTTTAGTATTTTGTATATGCTCTAATTGTGAACTGTATGTTTATTGATGGGGAATATCTATGATGTTATAATCCTAGTTATAAAAAATTGTTTTAAAACAACCGAATGGTTTATTTTGTTCTTTATGTAAAACAGTGCTAAAAAAAAAACTAGGGAGGTATTACTTTCTTTGTTCCCGTGATAGCTTTTGTGTCAGATTTGCGCAATTACTTTGGCAACCTTTGCGGGATTTCTGGGCTTTCCTTGCGCTCTTGAAGTATGATTTCACACACAACTGGGATGCAATAATTGGCCTACTTGCCTAACTTGATCTCATTTACATCATCAGGTGCCAATCATGACACATGATGTAATGGGTAACATTCTTGCCAAGTTGGATGAGCCCAACAAGCAGTGAGACTTAACAGAGGACTGCATTAAAAACAAATAACTTGAAAATATGACACACTCTTCTCTGCAGAGGGAGTGTACACTGCCTGTTTATTGGCCCTCGTATTTTTCAATTTCTGCCAAGCCTTTTATTGCTTTGTTCTAGTCAGTGTTTGTGAGAAAAGTGAGTAAGAGAGGTTAAGTGTCTCCAACGTGGCCTCAGAAAAAAAATAATATGTTGTGCTCAACAGCCCATTTATCAGACGTAATTTCCCTCAGGGGTGGAACGCAGACCCCTGCCTCCGCAGCAGTGATTGGGAGCGCCAACCCCTGAGGGGTGCCACCAACCCTTCAGCACCCCATGCCCATTCTGGACTAGGCAAATTAATATTTATGAGCCATGGGAGACTCAGGGGCCCCTCTTTATAACTGGCAGGGGTGCCCCATCATTTTGTGCCATGACACTGATCTCCTTGGCTGCACTCATTTAATCTTTGGTATAGATGCTACTTGTGATGCTAGTTGTGATTGTAGATCGAGCTGGCTTCTGACAATGCAGTGGCCATTGAAATTCAAAGCACTCCCTGGCAACAACTGGCCGTTTGGCATCATTTTAAATGGAGGAACAATAGATATATTTAAAACAAAGTAATCATACCAGCTGATTTCAGACACACTACTTGTGATGTTCAAAACTGACAACTCAAGTCACCACTCTCAGAAAGACTGCTGGCTAATACTAGGCAGGGATTGGGTTGTCGTAGTAGTTGCAGCTGATGAGCACAAACACTCATATTTTGGGAGCAAGACTTATTTTCGTCAGACTTTGACCGAGAGCAAGGGAGAGAAAGGGAGAAAAGGGAGAACGAAAGAAAAGTATTAGAAAACACAAACAAAGTGATAAAACAATGATGACTAGGCTTTGGCAAACCCCATAGGTGTAGCTTGCAATTTTAATTTATCGTGCACATAGTCAGTGATAGCACTGCTGTTGAAAGCGAAGCAATTTCTGCTAAATTCAGCCTTGTGCCAGCACCATAACAAAATATACATTTAAAATACATGTTCCACTATTTAAAATCATTCTCTATGCACCATGGCCCTTATTTATGAAGAGCTTGCGCCGACAATGCGTCAAAAATAATGACGCATCGTCGGCGCAACGCATTCGCCATATTAATGAAGTGACGCATCTCCAACGATGTGTCACTTTCAGCCCACTGCGCAATAAAAACCACTGCGTCAAAATGCCCTGCGACACGCAAGTATTAATGTATGCAAGGTGGGCGTTACCCCGGACAAACATGCGCAAAAGTGACGCATCCACATTTATGAACTTTCCCGCTTTTGACGCATCCGTAGCGGAAATGGCGCACCGTTGCGGATGCGTCGGAATTGGTGCGCCTACAAAACGGGCGCGCAGGAAATGACGCATCGGCGGAGAGGAGGAGAGGAGGCCAGAGTGAACATTGCTGCAACCATCCCCACACCATGGAGGTCGTAATGCTGCGAGTAGCTGCCAGATGGAGACGACTAGCTGCAGGAATCCCACCACACCCCCCTGCCCCACAAAATCCACCCCCCCCCCCCAGGCAACGCCGGAGAAAGGAGCGGTTATTCCGTCATAGGAGCGTCCTGAGAGGCCTCAGGGATGAGGAGGTCATAAGTCTATTCCGCCTCAAGAAGCAGACCATTGAACATCTACTGTGACTCATTGGACCAAGGCTAGAGGTAGGAACCAACAGGTCTACCAACATACCGCCACAGGCAAAGCTCCTGGCTGTGTTGCATATGCTAGCGTCGGGCTCCTTCCAGACAACAGTTGCCAAAGTGGCAGGAATATCCCCGCCAGCTTTCTCATCATTCCTACCAACTGTCCTGGATGCCATCATCCATCTCACACCCCGCTACCTCCGTTTCCCCAACAATCCACAACAGCAGATGGAGATCAAGCAAGGATTCTATGACATAGCAGGCTTACCCCATGTGCTGGGTGCCATGGACTGTACGCATGTGCAATTAGTACCTCCGGCAGCAACTGCACATTTGTACATAAATCGCAAACATACATATTCAATCAATGTACAGGCCATTGTGGATCACCGTGGACTATTTACAAATGTGCTGGCAAAATACCCTGGCAGTGTACATGATGCCTTCATATTCAGGAACTGCATCATAAATGATCGCTTCAAGAATGGCCAGTATGGCAATGGACTACTTGTAGGTAAGCAAAAGAGTATGATACAATGCAACATCCATGCTACCATACTGCTAATATAGCTGCAATGACGCATAAATGAGGTTATGGATGTAATAATGTTGTACTAGCATATACAAAGACATTAATAGAAGGGGCCTAATTAATGACGGTCATGTGCTGCCGGTGCGTAAATACAAAAATGGCAAAAGGTCACGCACCAGTGGCGCAAGTCCCTCATAAATGAGGCCCAAGGTCATGTAGAGGCATATAGGGAGTCAATGCATGTCCTTCCAAATATGTGTCCATTGCACAGCATAACTATGTGCCAAAGGTGTCTTGCATGTGAGTCCCTGGGTGTGTTCTCTGCAACATCCATGCCCAATGGACACTGCCAAATGAAATATTACCCACAACATATGGCATGTAGTTTACCACAACCATTTAAAACTTTTCATTGTACCTTCTCATTTATTCCATTACAGCTGACCAGGGATATGGCATACAGCCGTGGGTGATGACACCTTATGGAAACCCACAGACACCACAGGAAGTAGCGTACAACCAAGCACATTGCAGGACAAGGAACATTGTGGAAAGAACATTTGGTCTGCTCAAGGCCAGGTTTCGGCGCCTGGACAAGTCTGGTGGACGCATGCTGTATTCACCACAGACAGTCTGCAAAATAATTTTGGCTTGTGCAATACTGCACAACATTTGTGTTCTCACACATGTCCCCTGGGATGATGATCCTGATTTAAATCCAGAAATGCCCGAGGATGACCAGGAGGATGGGCATGCTCCTGTAAATCAAAGCACAGCAGCAGGCATCCGTAGACGTGCTGAGATAGTGCGTAATTTTTTTTAAGAATGTCAAAAATAACATCCTCATTGTGCATCTAGATTTTTGCTTGCACTAATAAAAATACATCATACAACCTTTTGTACATTGTGCATGATTATTTTACAATAATTTACACTGCAAGTTGCATGACAATCTCATATGTGGAGTTAATACATGACACTTACTCTCATGTCTGGAGGCTGACATCAGACATACATGAGGCCACACATCCATTTACATTGTACTGCCTTGCAATTTCACCTGCAATGGCCACACTCACCAGTGTCTGGCCAACACAGGTACCCTGGCACCATAGTGCATGTGTCTCTGTGTGCAGGGTATGAATGCACATGTGTATGAAGGTGACCCTTCCTGTACAAAAATATTCCTCCATGCAACACAGCATACATAGTGCAGGTAGGCAGGCTGGCCATTGTGCGTCAGCGCACATGAAAAGCACATTAATCTCCCATATGTCATAGACACAGCACCTCCCCGCCCTATTTGCTTGCTGTAGGGAAGTGCCGCAGGAATGCATGCTGTAATATGCTACGCAAAAACATCATAAATGAGGGTCTAAATTCACAATTGTCAAAAAGCAACATTTACCATCCATATTTTGTGGTGCAGAAATTGAAAAAAGCACTGGTGAAGATGAGACCACATAATGAAATCACACAGCAGGAAAAATGATAACAAAGTACTTGTATGTTGCAAAGTCATGTTGAAAGTAAATAAGTAATAGATTTTAAAGAATTCTCCTCCTGAGCAATTACTCAAGCAATATCTTGAGATCAATTCACAAAGAGCAACCAATAAATATCAAAACAAGTCGGAAGAAATCAATCCAACGTATTTCAAAAAACTTCTTCTTTGCCAAGGGAAAAGAAAAGAAAAAGTACTGAGTGTCTGGAAAAGAAGAAAAATAAAGAAGAAGTTTTTTGAAATACGTTGGATTGATTTCTTCCGACTTGTTTTGATATTTATTGGTTGCTCTTTGTGATTTGATCTCAAGATATTGCTTGAGTAATTGCTCAGGAGGAGAATTCTTTAAAATTCATTATATAGACAAAATTCTTTTGCCTATTTTTACAGTTTATGACAAGGGACTGTATCTCAACCTTTGAGCAGTACTAAGCTAGATAGACCTCCATCCTATAGGAGCACTATAAGCGCAAAAAGCCCCTCTTGTCAAATTGTTAAATTATAAATAAGTAATAGGACAAACATTACAATCATTAACATGTTACACAGTGGATGTGCGTAAAAATATGACCATCCATGAAAAAGTAGCCTCCAGTGCTCACACAAGTTTGCATAATTCAACAAATGTGGTAGGCACATAAATGAAGTTAGTGTATCCTACTTCATAATCTTATCCATGCATTCATGACTCTACACACAAAAGTGACGTTGGGTCTGCCTACCTCAGTATCTGACCCATGCATTCCTGACTCAACCCACAAAAGTGACGTTAGGTTTGTCTACTTCACAATCTGACCCATGCATTCCTGACTCCACGCACAAAAGTGACGATAGGTCTGCCAACGTCAGAATCTGACCCATGCATTCCTGACTCGACGCAGAAAAGTGACGTTATCTGATCTTATCTTCTCTTAGGTGAAATTTATAGAGTGCACTGACACCATAGGATTCCTGGCGCCATAAGACAGAGTGAGTGAGGAAGGAAGCGTGAGTGGCGGAGATTTAGCCCAGGGAAGGGAAAAGGTGTGTTTGAAGCGATTTCCAGAAGTTCAGAAGGGAAGGGGAGGATTTGAAGGAGAGAGGAAGGAGATCCCAAAGCCCAGGAGCCAGATGAGAAATTGTGCGAACGCCAAATTTCTTGGTTTTAGTATTGGGAGTGACTACCAGATGACGGTGGGCTGATTGGAGGGTTCGTGTTGTGCGGTGAGGGCAGATAAGATATTTGAGAAACTTGGGGCGAGACCAGTGGAGGGCTTAGAATGTGAGACAGGTCACCTTAAAAGATGCCCTCTGGTCTATTGGGAGCCAGTGAAGACTGTGGAGTAGAGGTTTGGCTGATTGCCATCTGGGGGTTTTGTGAATTAGATGGGCCGCTTGAATCTGGACAACTTGGAAGCGGTGTGGCAGGGATTGTGGGAGACTGTAGTAGATAGACTTAGAGAAGTCCAGGCGGGAGAGCACGAGTGAGATGGCCACTTGAGTAAGTGCGGTGGTAGGGAGTAAGTGACTGACTGTACCGATCTTCTGGAGCTGGTACATACAGGAAGAAACTACCGCACCCACTTGTGCCCTGAGGGAGAGTTCAGCGTCAATGATGACTCCCAGACCCTTTACTGATTTTACCGGGGCTGGGGGGGAACCTAGCTCTGAGGGCCAGAACTGAGGGCCCCAGTGGCCATGACTGAGTCCAGGGAGGAGGAGCTCCGTTTTCCAGGGGTCAAGCTTCAATTGGTTCTGGTACATCCATAATTGGATGTGGATCATGACAGCGTGGAACGTGTTGATGGCATGAGGTGAATTGAGCGGGAGGATGATCTGTAAGTCGTCAGCGTAGTAATAGAAAATAATGTCCCATTTCTGTCGAGAATGGATCAGCGGCCGGAGGTATAGATTGGACAGGAGTGGTGAAAGGGAGGAGCCCTGTGGGACTCCACAGGACGTGGGGGTGTTTGTTGCAGTATAGGGTCCTAGGCAGACCGCTTGAGTTCTTCCAGTTAGGAAGGACTTGACCCACTCAAGAGTGGTGCCCTGGATGCCTGCATGTTTGACAAGGTGGAGAAGGATGTTATGGTCCACCGTGTCGAACGCGGACGACAGGTCCGGGAGTAAGAGGGCTTGGGGGGACCCTGCGTCCGCGTTGCTCCTGAGTGTGTACAAGACTGGCAAGATTACTGCCTCTGTTGAGTGGGCAGGTCTGAAGCCGCCTTGATTGGGATCCAGGTGGCAGGAGGATTCGATGTAGTTTGACAGACATCGGGTGACATGGTCCTCCATTAATGTTGAGAAATACGGGAGGAGGGAGATGGGAGACGTTAGGTCTGCATAAGTCTGAATCTGACCCATGATTCGCTGACTCTAGGCACAAAAGTTACATTACACAAGGCCCAAAAGAGACTTTGGCCAACATATGTCATAGTCTGACTCAGCTGAATACACAAACACCAAAATTTTGCAGGCTAACATTGTTTGTTCCTGTTGAGACACTTCCATGCTAAGCGTAAACACGCATCTTTTGCCCAGCTTCAAAAATACAGCAGCAAATATATGCAACAACATTGTCAGATAAAACTGCAATGCGCCATTAATGAAGATTGTGACACATGCCAATAATGTCGCATGTACTAAAACTGGTCACACCTTGAGGGAAAAATATGTCATCACTCAGCCATGCTTCAAATTTACGATGCCACATAATAATGATTTGGTCGCATGACAATAATGCTGCATCTACGATAACTGGTCGCACCGTAAGGGGAAATATGGAAGTAGCGTACCATGCTTCAAATTAACGATGCGACATAATTAGGTTTTATTCGCATTCAATAATGACGCATCTACTACAACTGGTCGCACCTTCAGGGGGAAATATCTCATCAGTCACCCATGCTTCCAATTAACGATGCGACATAATAATGATTTAATCGCATAACAATAATGACGCTTCCACGATAACAGGTCGCACCGTAAGGGGAAATATTTCATCACTGTACCATGCTTCAAATCAGCGATGCGACATAATTAGGTTTCATTCGCATGCCAATAATGACGCTTCTACTACAACTGGTCGCACCTTCAGGGGAAAATATGTCATCAGTCACCCATGCTTCAAAATAACGATGCGACATAATAATGATTTAGTCGCATTACAATAATGACCCTTCCACGATAACAGGTCGCACCGTAAGGGGAAATATTTAATCACTGTACCATGCTTCAAATCAGCGATGCGACATAATTAGGTTTTATTCGCATGCCAATAATGACGCTTCTACTACAACTGGTCGCACCTTCAGGGGAAAATATGTCATCAGTCACCCATGCTTCAAATAACGATGCAACATAATAATGATTTAGTCGCATGACAATAATGACGCTTCCACGATAACAGGTCGCACCGTAAGGGGAAATATTTCATCACTGTACCATGCTTCAAATCAGCGATGCGACATAATTAGGTTTTATTCCCATGCCAATAATGACGCTTCTACTACAACTGGTCGCACCTTCAGGGGAAAATATGTCATCAGTCACCCATGCTTCAAAGTAACGATGCGACATAATAATGATTTAGTCGCATGAGAATAATGACGCTTCCACGATAACAGGTCGCACCGTAAGGGAAAATGTATTATCAGTGTACCATGCGTCAATTAACGATGCGACATAAATCGGTTTTATTCGCATGCCAAAAAATGACGCAACGCCGGAAACGAGTCGCATCGCAACAGGAAATGATGTACCCAGCCTGCCCTGCTCACAAACAGGAAGTTATATCATACTTACACTTTCTATTTCACTCCTTTGTAGTCTCTGAGAGGTGTAGGAGTGTGTTTGCCAAGTGCTTGAGAGTTTTGTCCTGTCCTGCAGTTGTTTTACAGTGTGTGTCTTGCTAACTGTGTCCAAATAGTCTCTGTAGTGTTGTGTATTGTCTAACTGTGTGTTGTGTGTCAAGTGGTGTCTGTCTGTTTAGGGGTTTTAATAGTTTTTCATAGGGGGATTAGTGTTCTGGTTAGGGGTTTTCATAGTTAGTAATAGGGGGATTAGTGTTCTGTTTAGTGGATTAATAGTAATAGGAGGATTCCTGTGTAAGCAAAATGTTTTTTGTGGCATTCACACAGCGTGGCTTGTGCTTTGTCACAATGCCACCCAGGTCTAGGAACCTTACCGAGAAGGAGTATGGGGGGCTACTGTGGCTGATAGTCCACTACCTCCCAAACATGATTGGGAGTGGAGGCAGGGTACTGCTGGGTTACCCAACCCAAGAAAGGAAGCTGAGGTGGGAGAGGGTCCGGTACCAGATGTTGCGAATCTTTGGAGTGGACCGGACCCTGAGACAGTACAAGCATCGGTGGGCAGATCTCATCAACCGTGAGCAGGATCTCCTGGACCACCTTGGAATTGAGGTTGATGGAACAATTGGTAAGTCTAAATACATTTATTTCATGTATTAACCACCGTATTCTAAGGTTAAGCTATTCCAATGTGAAACCACAGGGGCCTCACTGATGATCCCCTTGCGCTCCTGTAACATCAGATATAGGGCCATATCTATCAACAAACCCTTTTTCAAATAAAAAATTGTGATTCTTATGGAATCGCTATTTATGAATAGCAAAATGGTATGTATGAAGAAAATCCACTAATTTGTAGGAATTCCTTAATCTTCCGTAGTTGCTACTTTGCATTTTTCTAATTTGTAATTAAGGGATAATTCAAAAAGCATTCCCATGCCCCAGGAGGGCCATAGGAATTACTTTTTAAAAAATACTGTAATAGCAAATCAGCTATTTGCTAATCGCTATTTGTGAATTATTACAAGGGTGCAGGGGTGTCTCAAAGACACCCTGCTGCACCCCTCAAAAGTATGTGTGTTCATATGGTGCACATACATGCACTATGGGCATGTGTGTGCATCACCTGGCACCTTCAAAAATGTGAAATTGTGCATATTTGTGAAAAAATGCTAGTTACCATCAACTACAGGTTGTTGTCAATTAGCTAAATCTCAAACATAATTTGCTATACAAAATACTACATACATAGCATTTAAGGAATAGCAAAATTGCAATTCCCTAAATGCTATGGCAAAATAAGGATTTTCTAAAATTTGCTATTCCTTAATTGGCAAATGTTTCATACATCCTAAGCCATGGAAATAGGCCGTTTGCTATTCGGCAACGGCAAAATCCAGCAATTTTCTGACTTAGCAATTCACAAAAGGCTTGATACATATGGCCCGTACTGACGTTGTGTTAACGCACAAGCAAGACTGATCTTCATCATGCTGGACTATGCCGCTCATTGAGGCATAATCATGCATGATAAATGTCTGCACTTTCAATGCATTGTTATGTGTCAAATGGGCGTGCAATGGGTGCTGTTTGGCATGTTCACACCAACATCCATGGACTTTTGTCACTACTCCAGGGCCTTTGTAATGAAGGCCTTGTGCCGCCGCAGCATCACTCATTAACATGTGGTAAAGTGACGCGCATGGCGGCGCAAGGCCTATGAAAATAAGGCCAGAGATGTACGAGTGTGAGGCAGCGCAAAAAGCACATGCCTGCCCTGGGGAGGTGTAAGTGAGGCGCAACAGGGAGTGAAGTTTACATGTATCCATGTATGTCATATTTCCCTGTGTGCAGCTGCATTGTGCAGCACACAACGAAAAATGTCTATGCAGTTTCTGACCATTGATGTACAGGAAGGTATCCCATACGGTACAAAAAAATTCTTCAAAGCAACACAGCCACCCTTGTATCATGGTGCAAAAGGTATTGTCCTACTGCATGACAGCACTTTGTGGTCAAGGCCAGGGAAAGGCACAAATATGCTAGTTTAAGGGAACAACATGTTCCATCCTGGTATATCATATGTATGCATGATGGATTCTTGATACAATATGTCACGCAGTGACAATATCCTATTAACAATGGGCCTAAACATCCTAAGTATTGCATAACATCAACAGCAACTTGGATGCAAACTTCATGCTCCCCCCTCCAGCACACATTGTAGGCCCTGTACATAGAGTAATAATCTACAGGGACATCACCTCAGAGGAGCATATGTCTGCCACCATCACAAGTAACCTTGTAGTGGTTCTAAATCTATCCACACACGTGTTTGTATGTGTATTTCAATATACACAATGTGCTACATTACCATCTGTGTGCAGCGAAGATGCACAAGTGTCAACTGAGTGCAAAACATGCAATGCCTTCAACCCTTCTTCATGACTGTGTGCAGGAAGTATCACATTTAATTACTTGGATTCTACACAATGACTGGATGTACACTAACTACTTGTGATGTGAAATGCAGTGCAGAATGGAAAACAACATGATAATAACAATACACTTATGCAACAATGTGCATACATGATGGCATACTATGGGCTGAGTAAGGTTTGTTAGCATACCCAAACATAGGATACATCATACAGCTGGGATTATGTCAGGTGACATGTTTGTTGTGCTGAAACAACAACATCAATCAAAATTTTACGCCACTCTTGTGCTTAGTCACGTGGGAAATAGGCACACATCTACAAGGCCTGGAAAATTGCATGTAATGTTAATACCATGTACACGTGTACATGGTGTACTTGCACACAGATCAATGTGTATGTGTGTAAATGCATGTTGCTTGCAGTTCTTGTCACAATGCACATATCAAAGAAGCTGACACACTGACACATCTAAGGGTGCCAGTACATCTGTGAATGGTGAATAAGCAAATGATAAGCCATGTGTGTATTGGGGAGGACATAATTCTCTAAAAGGCCACATAAATTCTACAATTGTTTGAATACATATGGCAGGTATTTTGCAAATGCCATCTCAATGTGACACCACAAACAAGGGATCACATGTGTGTAATACATGCAGTGCAAGAGTGTGCTTCACATGCGAAGCAGTTAGCCATAGACTGTTGTATGAATCACGTTGCCTCATGGGACGCAACGTAAGCCAATGTTGAAGATACCACTGACTCTCATGTAATCTCTGTACTGTGTTGAAATATGCAACATACGCTGAGATTCTGGTATATTGTCTTTCACTTGTAGGTGGTCCACCACCATACACAAGGGATGAGGTGGAGTCCTTCAAGAATCCTAAGGCCACTGGTGAGTGTGAAATCATTACTATCTTTGTCTGTATGCTTACAATGTCTCCTCATGCATGCCATGTATGCAGACAGTCCAAAAGCATCATTCTTGCATGCATCATGTTTACACATCACATGTGCATGGAAGTGTCAAGGACTCAATGGCACCATGTGGAAATGCATGAACTCAAATATAAGGGTCACATGTACGAGGTGTTACAGTGTGCAAGGGGCACAGTAACACTTCTTGTGCTGCTGTAAGTATCCATCACATAAAATGAGACCACAATCAAACAATACATCTAGACCTCCACAGAGCACCATACTCAGGTGTGAGGGTCTCAAGGCACTGAAGGGAGGGGGTGTGCTGCTACTCATGAAATAGGCAGGTCTTCAGTTCTTAAATGAAGGTAAGATGGTCCTGGTCAGTCGTAGTTGTGCGCCAAGGGTGTTTCATGTCTTGGTGGCCAGGTAGGAGGATGATCTACCTCCAGTGGTGGAGCAGTCAATCCTTGGTATGGGGGCTAGTGGGAGGCTGGTGGAGCGGAGGTGGCCGGTAGGATCTGAGAACGAGAGGCGGTTGAGGAGTCATTCTGGGCCCATGTCATGTGTCTGTGTGTGTGGGTGAGGAGCCTGAACGTGATCCTTGTGTTGACGGTGACCCAGTGTTGGTCATTATGGCCTGTAGAAATGCTGCTGTGGTGAGGGCTGTCGAAGATGAGTTGTGCCGATGCATTTACTATGGGTAGTAGTTCTAAGTGAAGTCTGGCAGTGGTTCCTGTGTATAGGGCATTCCCGTTGTACAGTTGGCTGTTGATGAGGGCCTGGGTGACCGTCTCACACGTTCCCGTGGTGATCCACCAGAATATCTATCGGAGCATGCGCAGGGTATAAAATCATAAGGATGACATGACGTCCACTTGTTTGTTAGTTGTGAGTGAGTAGACCTGGAAGAATCCCAAGTGGGGTGTATGGTCCGTGGATGTTGTTGCAGTGACCATTGTTGTGGACCAATAGGCGTCGTCCCTGGCGGATGTTGATTTGCCAAGGATGATAACCCCTGTATTGTGTGTCTACAGTATCTGCTGACTGACCTTCTTCCATTCTGCAGCATCTATCTTTCCTTCATGGAGGTTGTGTTTGGTTGTGGCTTGGTCTTGGGTGAGGGACAGTACCAGATGGGTGTCATTGGCATAGGATAATATGTTGTGGTGGTGTGTGCATGCAATGGTGGCAAGTGTGCTCATGGAGATGTCGAAGACTGTTGTGCTGAGCAAGGACCCTTGGGGTACGTGACAGTCAGTGTATTTATACCATGGCTACATGACACATTCTCATTGTAGTACAACATAGATATACCTCCTACAAGTTCGATTTCCTTGTGCCCCACGTGTGTCAGTACTTGCCATTGTTAGAGGGATGCAACAGTGCTGCAAGTCCATCATTAATTAGCACAACAATCATGCACTTACCTATGCAACTAAAAGGGTCACCGGCAGAATTCCCTATTGACATCAGTAGTTAATATGCAATGATGTACATGTGCTTAAATGGCCATTGCATCAATTATCATGCATAGTCAATCCACATACCAGCCCTTAATGCTGGCCATGATATGTCGTCCCCTGTCAAGATGCGTCTACCATGAAAGTGTTGTGCAGTGTGTGTTGCATTGTGTGAAAACACAGCACCTATTTACTCCCAAGCAGCACCCCATGTACAAGAGTTAAATTATAGGAGGCGGTGCCCAAATCTATTGCAGTGCACACCTGTGTTTTTCCTTGCAAGACAATCCTAATTTGCCCATGTTTTGTTTCCATGGTGCATTTCACATGTGTGTTGCCTTGTGCAGCATACAGGAATGATGGTCCATATACCTTGCTTTGTATCTGCGTATGAAGTGTCAAATTACAATGCCTATAAAAACCTTGCCTGCACACAGATGCTCTTGCATCATGTTGAGAAGGAGCCTGCATATGTGAATGGCGAGCATTGGGTTCATGCCCAGGACAAATGCATTGGAATGCACCATCTCATATGTATTGAGGCCTTACATGTCATCTACATTATTTATCATGTTAGGTATTACGCAACATCACTTAGTATCCCTGTGTATGACCATCGATGATGATGCCCCCATGCTTTGAAATTGATGCTCTGTTAACGATAGGCCCTTGACAAAATGTTCCGAAGATTGCATAATGTGCATGTGTACAGGTGTCAATGTGTAAGTGCAGACTGATGTGGATGTCATTGCTCCATTACAGACAACATGTCACAAGATGAGGAGAGGCAGTATCGCATCCGTCTTGAAAGATACCGACACATACGGAAAGTTGGTCGTTCATTCAGGCAGATGGGACGCCGACATGAACAATCACGTGCTGCTGGAGCCTGGAGATCACCAACTCCCACTCCCCCATGCAACATGCGGAGCAGGAAGCAAAAGGCGAAAAGCTCACTCATGGACTCCGGACCAGCAACTGGATCATATGTAGATCTAGATCCCCAAATGGACACTGAATGTCCTACACAGAGTGGACCCTCAGGCATTCAGACATCAGCACCGTCAACATCTGGTTTGGTTGCACCCCCAGCTAGTCGTGGTTCAGGATCTGCAAGTTGTTCCACTTCTGGACATCCCTCGGATCTGACCCCAGTGACAACCACTGATCAAAAATCTGGAACCACCACTGCACAGGCCCTTGAGACAAAGACAGGTGGAGCTGCAGTAGCGCCACCTAAACTGGCTTGTGCGCAAGTAGGACGTACAGCAACAGGGCATGCAGCAGCTCCCCCAGAGATAGACGGTGTGCTCCTGATCGCCAAAATTGGCAATATTGAGGCCAAAATGGAAACTGTTGAAAAGGCCCAAAAGGAACTGACATTGAAGGTTGCGGGCATGCAACTGCAGCTGGCCACCCTGCTGTCCATGGTTGCCGACATGAAGGCCACCATTGATCAAATGGACGAGCAGGAATTAACACAGTGAACAACTGTGGTGGTTGTCCATGACATGGAATTGCACCTGTCAAGTTACGGACCTTGTTATTGTTTACATTTTTAAATAGTTATATAGTTTTTAGAATAGTTGTAGTACTTAGGAATAGTGTTAGGATAAATGTTAAGTTATTAGGAGTGGGTGGGGGGTTGATGTATAGTGTATGTTAAATGTTTTTTAAGATGTTAAAAAAAATATATATATATCCTTGTTTAGTTAGGTAGGTTAATTAGTATTTGTTTAGATTAAGTGTATGTATGCCTGATGTGTGATTGGTGAATAGGGGGTGGGGGGTCATCTGTGTGTTGTGTAGTATGTGTGAGGTAGGTATAGGAACAGTTAGTCAAGATAAGTGTAGATGTTAGTGCCTTAGATTAGCTTAGTGTAGGATTTTATTACAAGTTTTGATAAGTGTAGTGTAGTTTAGCATAGATTTTAATTAGTGTGAACTATTTTTGTAAATAAAATATGTTTTTCATTTACAATAAGTTGTACTTGTAGGCATATGAAGTTGTGAAATCAGCTCTGGGTGAGCCTTACCCTTGCTGGCCAAGGAATGTCAACAATGATCTCATATCTGAGATTACCGTTACATGTTAGCTATTGTAAGCCAGATGTTCATTACACTATCACTAATTCATACAGGCCAATACTCACCCTTGAGGGACTTTAGGTAATGCGTCTCAGGTGAGCCCATGTGATCAACAATCATGTGTAAAGATTGTGGGACCTCTTTCATGACGTTTTTCCGTAGTGAAGCACAGCAGGCCTTCCTGTTGCGCTACCCTTTTGCAGGATGAAGGGCAGGACCGTGCCGTGTCTGCAAGATACAGCGCAGTCCGGTTGTTCTCACCAGCACTGTTGCACAATGTCCTGTTCATCACTAACAAATTCACCTTTGCACAATGGGGCAAGTGTGTCTGCCTTGCGGGGAACATCAGACTTGTACAGGAACAGACACCTCTCAGTTAATTAATCATCACAACGGCCTCTTCCTCTTACTATATCTACTGCATTGTGTGAAAAAGGGGAGACAAGGAGACTTCATCATATTTGTCAACATTGAGCCTTCCTCACGCCTGCCCTGGGTCTGTGTAATTTCTGGACAGTGCCTCACATTTCATGTTCCTATTACATCTGGGGCAGTGTCAAAAGCCAATGGATGTTGCTGGGAAGGCACCCAGCAACACCCATTGCACGTGCCTGTAACGCAGATCAAGGCATTCAAGGGTCGGATTTGTTGCATGCAGCATTATCGCATGACCATGTGCCTTGGTGATGGATGATGACTATTAGGCAGGGTTAGGCGTCACACAACGTCACAACAAGTGAGGGTCAGATGGCACGAGGGCCGTCATTAATTGAGCCACCTGGTATTGAGACTGTAGCTCAATGTTTGCAGTGTTTCCCAATGCTGAGGGCCAGTATGACCCACGTCTTTCCTGCAAGTGGAAAAGAAAGCTGGTTCACAGGCTGGCTATGTAGATGCAGGGAAATGTGACCATGGCTAGGTCTGTATTGCAGACGTATGTCTTGTGGGCCTAGAAGCAGATTCATTGGTAGAGGTTTGCTGGCCCAGGGTTGTGGCTGACTGTGTAGGCGTGTGTGAACTCCTTGAGTGTCAGTATATCTGTATGGGTGTGGATGCAGTAGTGCTCCTGTATGTGCTGGCGGTAGTGGTATAATCATGGGAGCCACTGGGAACGTCTACCTACGGTTGTCTGGACATTCATCATTTTTGTCCTGAGGGTATTTTTGATACTGATATTGAGGGCATTCACATTGAACAGGCTGATGATGATTGATGTGTGGCAGATCTAATCAATGCATCAGTTGGCAATAATTTTGATGCTCCTGCAGAGTTTGCAGAGGGTGAAGAACTATGGTGAGGATACTACTATTATCCGTACTGACAGGGTGAGGGATGTGTTCTGTACAATGTATAGTTTGTGTGCCACATATGAGTGCTGAACTGTTTATCCAGCCCAGGGTACCCCCAGGTATAGTCCCATGTGGTATTGGTTGTTGTGAGGGTGATGACCTGTTTTGACAACAAATGGAGATTTGTCCAGCTGAGGCACATACTTGTTGGCACATCTTGCATCCATTGCGGTTAGTTGTGTCCTGTGATGTTGGGTACCTTTGTGAGGGAGAGGCAGAGCTGGGTGTATTAGGCGTAGGGTACTATGCAGAGTCCATGTCCACTGATGTTCTCAGCAAGTGGGGCCATGTAGACATAGTAGACAAAGGTACTGAGGGACAGTCACTGAGAAACTCAGCATCAGTACTCTGTGTGTTGTGCTGTGAAATGTATTATGCAGAATCATCTGCTCTGGTCTGCAAGGGAGGAGACAATCCAGTGTGGTGTATTACCTTGCCTCATGCCATAGTGGAGTCTAGCTGCTAGTGTGTTGTGGAACATTGTTTCTTGAAATGATGCGATGTATAGTGTCTATGGAGTGGCAGTGTGACCGACTTTGAGGATTGTGTGGATGTTGTTGTGGCGTGTAGGAGGGACCTCTTGATGCTGTTGTTTGTCATGGAGCAGGATTGGGGATGTTGTATGTTCCTATGAACATCACTGGGTGCATGATGACCCTCTGGTTAATGACTTTGACTGCAAATGTGTGTGGAAAGATGTGCATGTGCGTCTTGACGTCTGTTCGATCAGCAGGGGTGTAACTGCTAATGTCATTTAGCTGTCAACATTTGCAATTACTGTGGAGGTGCATGTTCCAATGGTGGAGGCCATGTACTGTCACTGTTCGTGTGCAATGGGGGATGCAGCCCTGTGGATGATGTGCTGTGGACAGGTGTGTGTGGGGGCTCCTTAATGTATGTCCATCACGGTGTTTGTGGTGTGAAACATGTAGACATGTGGCCACCAGAGGATGGTGTGTAGTGTTGCTTACTTGGGCTAAGGTGTTGTGTGGTATGCCTTGCTTATGTTCATCTAAGTTGACATTCACTTTGCTGATCTAGTGGTAGGAGACTGTACCAAGTGTCTATAAAATTCCCGTGAAGTGAGTGAGGGCTGAGCTCGGTCATGTTGTTTAATTTGGTATGGAATTGATGCTTGCCATGGATTGGCATGATGTGTAGAGGATTGTGCCCTTCATGATTTAGCATTTGTGTGGATCAGATGAGTTGGACATTTAGCTGTGATGTTATCCCTGTAGGCGGAGTGCAAATCCTGGGGTCTGGTTGAGCCTCAAAGCTAAATCCAGCAGCCTGCACATGAGCATTGTTCGTTGTATGTCCGTGGATATACAGGTGACATTGTTGGTGTGTTGTATGTTGTGCTTCAAGGGAGTGTGCAGTCATGTATGTGCATATGTAGTACAACATCTGTAATTCGTAATGATATGAGTTAGTGTGGCACATGGTGGATGGAGGGGTGTGTATCAGTGCTGAGGCAAGGGGCTCTGTGTTGATCTTGCACCAGTGTCTGCACAGGGACTGTGCCCTTGACATGTGTATGGTATGTTTTCTGAATGATGAGAGGATGCATTGGGGCTTGGATCAGGGAGGATGTGAGGGATGGCCAAGGAAAATGTAGTTACCTTGGATGACAATGTGTGCCCGGGTGTGTTCCAACTTGTGAGTTGTGTTGATGACAACCTGGGTATATCTGATGTCGGGGATGTTGTCTAGGAGTGGGGTGAGGTTGAATAGGCTGAGTTTGTCAATGAGTCATCATACTGGTGTCTGAGCTGTACATAGTCCACGTATTGTAGGTTGTTGTGCGGTCTGTGATCTGCATTGTAGTTGGCAAATGTTGTGGCACATCAAGGATGTCTGTATGCAAGGGTACAACATGGAGTTGTCCTGTAGTTGACTTTGATACAGGAGTGGACATGTTCAGGACTGTGCAATCACTTGATCATAATGGCATTAGTCTGTTAGAGGCAGTTCCTGAAGATGATGGCAAGGCATCCCTCCATGGTGTTTGTGCCCGTATGTCTGCATGATCTTGTACAAGTTGTGGATTGCGTATGCAATGCCAGTTGCAGATGTGACCCAGGCAACGTAACTAGTGCCAGAGGCTGTAGTTGGCCTCACACATTTATATGCCATATCTGTGCGCAGGACATGTGTGTAGGAGGATGCAGCTCAGGGACCACTGTGCATTGGCATACAGCTGGGTGTTCATAGCTGTAATTGTCAGCAGACGGGGTAAGGAGCTTCAGCAGTGTCAACATGAGACTGTTGCTTGGTATTTGCACGGTGTCCTGAGCAGACAGTTGTATTATCTCACAAGGTTGCATACATGGAGTGCTGCATTTGTAGTGGGGGTGGTTTTAACAACCAGGCTAACTTCAGCTGGTCTTGCGCATGTTGTGTATGTTCAATGATGTGCTTGAACTCTGCACAACAATGGTACCTATATACATAATCCACCATTCAGCTGGGGTCGTGTGTAGGGTGAGCAGCTTGTAGCTGGAGCATGGACGTGTGTGGGTGCTGGATAGACAGGTAACTGCAGTGGCAAGTAAAAGTCAGTGTGAAAACAGAGCAAATACAGTGGATACACAACAGACAGGCCAAATTAGCCCTATCAGGAACAGCAGACACACACACCAAGGGCACAATACAGTGAACAAGGCACAGACACACCATGGTGCCACTGGGAAATGGCCTCATTGGCAATCTACATTGTACTAGTGCTACAGATTGTACCACGAGTGTATTGGGGCATTTCAATTGGGGAAAGACATTTCTTGTGTGTAGTAGCACAATTATCTGTGTGACAGGCCTGTACATAAGTACTTATTGTGGAAGTATGGTGGCTGACTCATTTTCACATAGCGATTTAGTGGATTTTCTAACAGACTCCAAGCTTGAAATTGGTCACGTTCTCACTTCTCCAAATGAAAGGTGTAACCGTGATCAAGGATCAGTGGTGTGGCGAGGCTTTGTCATTCGCTCAGATTCACATATGTGTCAGGACATCTCTAATCTGACATGTCATGTAAGTCATCTTGCCATGGCTAATTCCGCAGCTAATGTTTTCCGTCAGTGTGTCAACATACATCTGGCACACTGAGCCACATCAATGACAGCCTTGAATCACATTAGAAAAGTGATAATCGATATGCTTCGGTGCCACAAGGCATTAAGGCATGAGGGCCACAGTCTTTGCAGCAGCACTGAAGTGTTTGTAGGACTTCAAACATGAGACACCATTTGAGTGTTGAGTGATGTTGTTGCAATCACTGGTGTGAAGCATGTCCCTATTCCTATGCTTAAGTTAATAGAATTGTCTGCTACTTATCTTACCTTAGGATGTGCCTTTGATGCCAGCCACGTACTGATATTTTGCTTTCATACATACATGTGGTATGTCAGATGTTTCATCATCACATACATACACCTTGGACTGACCCATATTTATGGTAGGGTGCAAGCAGATCTGATTTTACTACTCACCCCCTCCTTGTACAAACTTGTAGTGTTAGTCATTCTAATTTATTACATCATTCGTTATGTTGCACATTAGCAATGCTGTAGTACTTACGTTACTAGTCACTTTATGAACGTTGCCAGTTGGACATTGCATGTTGTGGTTGCAAATTAATGTAAGTGACACAACTTAGCAAGTAGCAAGGTATGACAGGACTCTAATAATCAAGGGACACATACAGTAGGGTTGAGGATGTACATGCACAGTCCATACATAAACATGACATTTGTGACATGCATGAGTGAGTAGTTTTTTATTGTGTGATAAGGGAATGTCAACATCATACGTTCACCTCATGGAGGGAGGCCACAGATAATTTATTGTACATCCATTGCCTAGCAGTAATTTGTTTTTCGTCATTACTGGGGTACAATGTCAGTATTATGAGCACCAGACAGTGTTTATTTATTGTCCTGGTACAATATGTGATGCTAACGCATGGTTCTGCGGAGGACTGGACAATCTTCTGATTCTTCTTCATCAGATGTGTTTGTTGTCACAGCTGATGGTGTAATCAGTGGTGCAGTCGACACAGGAGGCATAGACACATCAGGGACTGCAGATGTTGATGGGATTGTACCTGCATCATGTTCCATGCCCATCAGGTACCGCATAAATGCACTCAGCATGACTTGGTGGTTTTCAAGCACAGCTGTAACATCCTGTTGGTAGTCAGCCAATTTTGTCAGGTATGCATCCTGTTTTGCATTCATTTCTTTGAGGGTGTCCTGAATTTCCCTCAGCCTGTTGGCCACTTCAAGGCTGGCACTTGTGTTAGGCATTTGTCTGTGCCTCTGCTGCATGACTTCTGAAATTTCATTCATGGCGTGAAACAAAGTACGTGGTGGTGCTTCATTGCTGCTACCAGTTTCCGCACTGCCAGTATTTGATGTTAGGCAACGGAGCACTCCCTCTAGGGTGCCTGCCATGCTCTCGATCCCTTTATGCACCTCCTGTGCCAACTGACCCTGTACATCCACAACACTTTGTTCAAAGGAATTTAGCGTGTTTGGCGACTGGTGAAGCTCAGATGTTGTGGGAGGTGGCATAGGAGTGCTTCCATGTTGGGCAAGCGGAGATCCCACTGTGCTGCTTTGCCTTCTTGTGGGGGGAGAGGGAGTTTGTATTGGTTGTAACAGGTCCTGGATGATTCCTGTGACCAGACTTGTTACACTTTCACCGCCCTCATCATCAGATTCAAACATAGGTTCCTGCTCATGAGTAGTTGTACCATGCCCTGAAATAAAAAATAGATGTATGTTTATGATCATGTCTGACATATGGTGTACAGATGCACAATTTTGAGTCATCTACCCTTTTTGACTTTGATGTGTGTCAACATGTCAAAGTTCAAGCTACACATCATCACTCATGTTACCTAAAATGACATGGCATGAATCATTTGATGGATACAAAATGTTTGTCCAAAAACATGGCACATGGGCAGACAGTGCTTGCACACTTGCAACATTCAACTTGAGTGCATGTCCTGATGTCTGTTTTGTTGGTGTGTATTGGGGACACATTTCAGCACAGTAGCAAGTCCATGTGGCATTTTGCACTCTATATGTGTGCAACAGGTATCAGGCCACAATTACTGAGGATGTGGGACATGGATTTCTTACCATCTCACATCATCCCACCTGTCATAGCCATCACAGCTGTGTTTTTTGTGTGTGGCCCATTTCCTGTGTCTTCATGCTAATTACGTTATAATTGGATAATCCAGATTGCTCCTGGTATGTTGCTCAACCTACACCCAGCTAACCCTGTGTGCCCCTGCTGCCGCTGCTGAGAACACACTGGCAGGTGTGCAGAACCACCATATTAGTGTCCCGTTAGTGGCCTCAGTGCAACTAGTTTTCACCCTGTTTGCACACCATTTTGTTTTTAGTGCCACTGTTCCACCACCCCATGCACACTTGCTGCTCCCGCCTACCAGCTGCTCCTCCCTCCCACATCCCCATATGTGCCAAACTTTGCTCGACTGTGCCACTTGCGCACCAGAGGCACACCTTAAGCAGGCCAGGCTGCAGCCATCTGCGCCTGGACCATGCCCAGCGCCAGGACCCCTTGTGGCCACTAACGCGACTACACCAGACTCCAGTACTACGCCTGTACCCTCCATGCACTCAATGCCGGCCAATACAACACTTGCTTCAAGGCCACCACAATAACATACACACGGGACCCTTCTCCTGCCGCACATGCAGTTTCACATGCAACTGAGCCACCAAACCCCCATGGAGTGGACCCAGCCACCTCCGATGCATTATCCACAACACCCACGCCACACGAACACAGCCCATGTGGCTCTGGGATCTGCTTGACACCTCCGCCCCAGATGTGTGATTATTAAATGTGACCTGGTGGAACTACTCCTCTGTGACCAACATCACCATAGACATCCCAGACAGCTACAAGTTCAACCGCAGGGATTGCGCTGACTGATTTGGTGGATGGGTCACCATCGACCACAAGTCTACCCTCAAGGTCGGCACCCATGCAGACAACACCATCAACACCGCCAACCACCTGCACATGAACATCCACACCGACACCCAACACCACCCTCAGGGAACCCTCGTGTACAGCACACCGACCCAGTGCTCAGTTCTGCAGCTCCATCAATGACCTCGCCAGCACCCAAGCACTCCCCTCCACGCACTACATCATCCTGTGGGACCTGACCTTACACCTCAAGGACAACAACGAAGACAACTCCACCATACTGATCAACAACCTCACCAGACCCGGCTGCAGACAACTCAGGACCAAATCCACGCCGCCAGCCACAAGCTGTACCCCGTCTTCTCAACAGGCACCCACGTCACCTCCAACCACACCACTGAACTGCACTTGACCGACCACCGCAGCATCAATTTTACCTTCTATTAATCAACCACACACCACCGCAGACAACTACTGCCTCACCAATGCTGGGTAAAAGTAAACGTAGACCAGCTGGTCACACCCCTCAGCCATAGCCTGAACTACAACCCCACCAACCCAGTCGCCAGTGCCTAAACACTCTGACAGTGTATGTAGGACTGCACCAACACCTTTGCCCCACTCACGTTACCCTCCAACAGCCACACCTGCAACAGAGCCACCCGGTTCACCGACTACCTCCAGACCTACCAACGCACATGCCGGAAGATGGAGTGAACATGGCTCCATGGACACGCACTGCACAACCACACAGTTCACAAGGACGCCACGTGTATACATCACCACCTCAACAGATTGGCAAAGAGCTCCTCCTTCCAAGCCTGTCTGGATACCAATGCACACGACAGCAATGAGGTATTCTGCATTGTTATTGAACAGAGAAACCCATGTGCAAACGTTATCAACATGCCACCCTCACAAGAAGTGTGGGACTCACTATCCATCTTCTCACAGCGCACATTTGGTGACATCGATGACAGCTTCACCACCACAACCACCCCAACTATGCCAGACTCCACCTCCCCGGCGAGGACCACCAGCACCAACCGCAGAACCTCATGGTACTACGTCGACAAGGACCCAACACACAGGGTCATGAACTCCATACACTCTGGATCACCAGCTGTACCATCACCACACCACTTATTGTACAAAGCAGGGGAAGCAATCATACCACAACTACACATGTTCATCTACATCTTCTTCAATGCAGCAACATTCCATGACATATGGAAGCACGCCTCAAGAGGCACAAGGCACACCCCAATGCCCTCGAGGACTCACGGCCCATCTCCCTGCTCACGTTCCCAACGAAGGTCATCTAGGTAATCATCAACATGCAATTGGGCCGCGAGTTGGTAGACCCCAACATGTTTGACCCGTCCCAGTCCGGATTCATACGTACATACAGCAGCAAGACAGTCTACATGTCCGGCACAGACCACATCATGCAGCAACTAGCCAGCACCAAGACAGCAGCCCTCTTCCTCCTGGACCGGTCAACCACCTTTGACACGGTATGCCATCACACTCTGAAGACACACCTCCGAGAATCATGATTCCAATTGAAGGCCCTAGACTGGACAACGTCCTTACTCTCTGGCAGAACCCAGAGCGTCCAGAGTGTCCGAAACCCATCCATCAAATCGGACGCCATCAACATCATCTGCGGCGTACCCCAGGGGTCATTCCTCAGCCCAACACTGTTCAACATGTACATGTACCCCTCGTACACGTGGGCCGCCATCACAGCCTCTACATCATCTCCTACACCAACAACACCCAGGTCATCCTCTCCATCACCAGGGACCCACACACACCCTGAACAAACCTCCACGAGGGAATGAAGTCCCTTACCAACTGGATGAGGAGCAGCAGTCTGAAACTGTACTTGGACATGACACAGGTCCTCATCCTCGGACCCACACCCTGAGCCTGGGACGACTCCTGTCGGGCAACCACACTGGGAACAGCAACAACACCCACTGACCATGCACGCAACTTACAATACATCCAGTACTCCTCCCTCTCCATGTCTGAGCAGGTCGACGCCATCTCCTCCTCATGCTACAACTGCCTCCGCATGCTATGCAGGATCCACAAGTGGATCCCCACCCCAGACAAAAATAACTGTGACGCAGGCCATGAGCACCAGCAGACTGGACTACCGCAACGCACTGTACGCAGGATTCCCAGACAAACACCTACAACTACTGCAACGCATCCAATACACTTACGGCTCATTGATTATCAACGTCCCCCACCGCAGCAACATCATCCCCCAAATGTGAGACCTACACTGGTTCCCCATCAGCAAGTGGATCAGCTTCAAGCTCCAGACCCAGACACACAATGCACTCCAGTAGGCCGGACCAGCCTACCTGTGCAGCAGACTCAGCTTCTACACCCCCACACGCCAGGTCTGCTCCACCAGCCTCCCCCTCACCACTGTCCACCGCATCCTTTGACCAATCTCCAATAGCAGTTCCTTGTCCTACCTCGCCGCCAAGACCTTGCACACCCTCCCGGCCCATCTACGGCAGACCCAGGACCTACTCCCATTCAGAAGACTCATCAAGACCTATCTCTTTGAGCGTTAGCGGCAGCCCCTTCCCATCAGAGTGGTAGATCCAACATGTCTTTTTACATGCTGAAGGAGTTGTTCCAAGGACACAGACTTCTGTATTCTCTGATTTTGATTTCATGCAGCTGTGGTTCATGCAGACTGCGACGTACTGCATTCCTCAATGTATTTCAAGTGTTTGGTTGGTGTATTCTTAGGTGTGAGAGAGTATGAGCTGTCTGTCATCAGCAATGGATACAATGTTGAGGCTGTGTTTGGTTTCAAATGGTGCTGAGGCAGCCCTGTTGATGTTGACAAGGGTCAGACACATAGATGGTCCCTCTTGCATTCAGCATTGGAATAACATGATTTTAAAGGCGAAGGTTGTCAGTCTGATCCTTGGACCTCTTGCTGGGATGAGTGACCCAGTTAAGCGTTGTTCCTTTGAATCCTGCTTCATGTAGTGTAGCAAATCTGTGTGGTGTTAGTCTGTGTCAGAGCACACTCACAGCTCCTGGTCCCGGGGGGTGCAGATGTCACCTGTGGCTGTGAATAGGGTGATCTTGGTGCTGTTGTTGATGTAACGAGGACAGGGCTGTAGTGATCCCACAGGTGGCTGTATCTCATGTTGGAGGGGGTGCATTGAGCTGTGACTGATGTCCCGGTGGGTATGGTAGTATGGCTGTTGTGTTGGGAGAGGTTTGCGTGGTGATGACTGTGGCATCTCATGTGTACGGCAAAGTTGTTGTAGTGACATTTTTTTGTTTATGGTGAACTTTGTTGGACACTTATCATAGGTCTGTAGTGCCAGGGTGATGTCTGTAGCTTTGCAGCATAGGTTGTTGTATTCATGCAGGACCTTGACGAGTTAGCAGGACTTTCCATTATGTTGGATTATTTATTTGTGGTACTCCCTCATTGCGTCCATGTATGTGTTTTACATTTCAGGTGTCTTGGTGTTTATACAGTTCTTACCAAGGTATCTGCTGGTGCCTCTTGCTTCTTAGAGATCAGTGCTCTACCATGCCGTGTCCCTGTAGTGCTGTTTGTTAGGCTTGCAGAGAGTGGAGGTCTGGTATGCGCAGTTGTGTATCCAGGTGTGACTTTCACTTGCAGTAACGCTGGTGTTGGCTGTGTTTGAGACCAGGGTGGTGGTTGAGGTTTGTCAGCAGTGTAGGCATGTGAAATGTCTGCGGGTCATGTTTGCAAAGGCCTGTTGTCATTCTCCAATGTTTTCCATGTATGAGTGCATGGAGGCTGGCTGAGCTGCATCAGTGAATGACTGTATATCAGTTGCTGCTGGAAATGATTGCATTTGGGACCCAGATGTGCGCATTCAGACTTCCCATAGGCGTGCCTTCAGCACACCATGTACATGCGTCTGCTGTGCGCTTGCACAGTGGCTGACATTGAGTAGGCTAATTGTGAGGTACAATATTCAGTGATGACGGAACACATGAAGACAGGGGTGGGGGCCTTAGTGGTAGTTCATAGACCATATGTGGAGTGTGGGCTCAGATGAGAGCACTGAACTGACTTATTATGGAGACACAAGGGATGAGTGACTGATGTGATCATGCTATGTGTCATCATGGCATGGGAGGGTGGGTAGGGGACATCTTAGATGAGGTGGGTCATGTGCATATTGGCAAGATGACTCAGGTACCACCCATGATGACCAGAGCAGTAATACCCACTTCCATGTTTGGTATGCAGGCTGCATTTCAGCCTCCATGGCAAACATGGCCGACATTCCAGCATGTATTATCCCATTTCCAATTACAAGTCACACCAGCACTTCACAGCGTTGTGATTGACTCAGAGTAGTGAGCCTGGCTGGCTAATTCCTTTAACGTGACACAAAGGCAGGGTTGCATAGGCTCAAGAGAAATGGGACACAGCTTTGAGGGGAGACTTCCCTCAATGTGTGCCAGATTCACAAAACAAACTTAAGACTCAATCCTAAACTTGATACATTTTTGGTGTTGACAGAATGCACTTACTACTTTTGGCATTCACAGAATGAACTTAGTACTTTTGGTATTCACAGAAGTTAGGATTTTGCCCTTAGTCTGTCTTAAGTCTGTCTTCAGAGAAACTTTAAACCAAATCCTAACTTCTGTGAATACCAAAAGTATTAAGTTCATTCTGTGAATGCTAAAATTAGTAAGTGCATTCTGTGAATACCAATATAGTAGTAAGTTTTGGATTGAGTCTTCAGTTCATTCTGTGAATGGGCCACAATATGTTTTGCAGCACACACTCACACACACATCCCTGCATCCATAAGACATTGATTGTTCTGTCCTGCATTTGTTAACTCACAGCTGCCCCCCCCCCAATTGCCAATGTTTGCCACTGTGCCCCCATGGAGAGCAGGTGTGACACTCTTGTACCAAAAGGTACATACATAATACCAAAACATGCCATGTCATCACATTCCATTGAATTCATTGTTCATACTAGGCATGTTGCAACTGTAGAGTAGGTGTTGCACAGCGGAGACTTTAAATACACTGTTCAAAGTTCAGTGAGTACATGGACAAAGTATCCTTGTCACCACACACGCAGACCTGAAGCATTAAATACCTTTATGAACAACCACGACACACACAATTGAGTCAGATTAGTGAGTAATGCACACACCATTTTTCATAGCCAAAAATTATATGCACAGCATTTGTTCATATTCTGAAAATTTGACCCCCTATTTCTCATGATGTACATCTATACAAATAATAGTTCAGACATATGTCCCCCATGACACAACCAATTGTTATTATTTGACACATAAATGCACAACATTTTTGTTACTTTTTAAGATTTGTCACAATTTCTTTTTTTTTCATACTGACACACATTACCACATGTAGTACTTACATCACAACATAATTGGGGTCACAAAGAAGAATTTTGAAAATATATTTTAGTACACATGCATTGCATTGTTGACATTGTGCAGCATACATTAAAATGGTCATTGCATAAGACTACGGCAGCCATACTGTACGCTGTTTGCATTTGACTGGCTCAGGTCCACACTGTGAACCAAGGTTTATTCCTCTTGGACACTGCAACAATACAATGTCAGCTACCTCCTCACCTTCAACCCTGTACGCCACCTCACCTGCCAGGACGTAACTCTGCTACAGACATCACCATCACTGTCACTGACAACTTCTGTGTCACCTGCATGTGGCAGCACGACAATCATGGAAGAGGCATTGTTAACCCATACACTGGTACACTCAGAATGAGCAGGCACTCTAATGTGCCATGGTTGACCATGTACTACGACAACTACATTATCGTGACCAGGCCCATGGCCATACTCAGCAGCACACTCATGTGCATGACACACAGGCCATGTGCTCCATTCTCCAACACCATTGTTGACATCATTGCACCCCAGTGTGTGACATCCACAGACAGCATCCCTCTTGATGACCTCCAGTTCCAACTCAGCAGGTTAAGTTACCTGACCAACAACACCTCCAGATTAACTTCACTGACATCAGACACAAGCATCAAGGGACCTCAACATACCACTGAACAGGACACGGTTAAGCACCTGTAGTACAGCTGCAGGTACTTCTGATTCAGGTCTGACTTCATACTCTCCTGGCACTACCATCATTGAATGCATGACATATGTGACTTGACCAGCAATCACCACTGCCATCCTTGCACCTTCTTGCAGCTGGAGCAAGGACACTGCATGACATCTCATCCACTCCTTGTGCAAAGACAGTCCACCAATGCTTAAATACTTGTGACACTACAGCACACAAATAGCACTGTTAGGATCTCGAATGACACCATAATTTCTGCACCCCTCATGAATGTACTTGCATCCCTACTTTCCCCCTACCTCATGGCAGCCATGTATGTGGGCAGTGCCATTGGCATCGTCTGCCACTATGCATTGGTGGAGATGCGGCATGGTTGTGCATACACTGAAATTATGAATTGTAATGGATCTGTCACTGCTTGAATTATGGAGCAATGTCCAGTGGGTACTGTACATCCATGCTATTGCAAGGAGGGACATGGTGAGAAGTGTTGCCTCGCTGTCTTCTTGCAGCAACAATTTTCATGGTTGCGCCATAGGAATGCACACAATATTGTTGTTGTTGCACATTTGTCGAGTGTATCTTTGTCACAGGGCAACCCTGTAACCTTTTTTGCAGCGCTGTCCAGTACCACTCCCATGCATATATGTTGTGCCACGATTTGTCACCTTCCTTAGAGACATGTATGTTGTGGCTTTACATTCCGGGACCTATTGTGCATTTGCATGACTTTGCTTGCTTCTCTCATGTCTGTGACAGCCTTGCTAATCTTGCAAGGTGCAGTTAGTGAACTTGTTGGCATTATTTGGATACGTCACGCATACTTTGCATGTCATTGCCATAGTTTTTTTGGGAGATGCAATGCCATTGGCATAGAAGTTGCTATCACTCCTGAGCATTTGCTCACATCTGTATGCAACAGCTTACTAATGTGATTAAACATTCTCGGCACTTAAGCTACCCAAACAGCGCTGCAGACTGGCTGATGATCCATTTGTATAATTAATTATGGTGCATATTTGCTGGATGTTTAGCAGCTGGACTGCGCCCCTTGCAATATAGGTGTGCTGCAGTGCATGCATACGTACAGACCATGAATGGAGGCATTCGGTGAGATGGTGCGCATTCCTGCACACTATTGATGTTGGATGTTCTTTCACTGCAAGAACACCATTGGTACACTTATGTTATTCCCATGGTCGTGACAACATAGATGTGCTGTATTCACTGTATGCCAATACATGTTGTTATTCATGTTATATACGTCATTCATTCAGATGTAGCTGGTCAGTGCTTAAGTCATGCATTCATGTGAGGAGCATCATTCAAGTACAGCAAACCTTGGTGCAGGCCTCTCCCGGTGACACTGCCTCACCCCTATACCTACCATCATGCAGGTGTGAGGTACTGTCACAATTGCCAGATGCTAATGTATTTCCAAATTTGGGATGGATTGCACATCACCACTACTGATATTTTTTTTAGATGTGCAGACCCACCATGCATATGTTATGCATGATGCTTGTGTAATGTGGCACAGGGCTTCACATTCTGAGTAACATTCCTGAGTACTTTCCCTTACATATGCAGATAATGTGGCTGAAACCATCATGCACAAAGTCGTACAATGACTGATTTTGGGCCTGCATGGGGTGACTATGAGTAGGGTCTCTTTATTGGTGTCACCTGTCCTTCACAACGACACATGTGCACAATGCTTGGCATGCGCCGACCCAGGCAGACTTGCACCATGTTGCAGGGGGTCCAGCGGTGCAGGGGATCAGTGTTTGTGTGCATGGAAGGGATACATTCCTGCATGATGCAGTCATCAAAAGATTTTTCCGCTTTCTATGTGTCCACTTGAATGCAAAAGCGATATGTTGGGTATATCAGAGAGGGAAGAGTAAGTATTTATTCAGGTTGTGCATGCCTTACACAGACCCTGTGTATGCATATCTTTGTGGCGCAGCGTGATAGTTACAGTTTGACTTTGCTATTGTGCATTGTCAATTGGACATGGATGTTTCTGGGTACACCCCCAGCAACAGCCCTGGAACTGCGCTTTCTCACACTTTAATGTGGTAATGATGCAATGACATGATATGTTGTACTATGTTACATGGCTGTATGTGGCCTATTATTTAGGGTGTGGCACATTGTGCCACCACTACATGAACAAAATAACATCCTGCCAGCACAGTGGTAGCAGTCCAAGTTATACAAGTGTGAAACTCGGTCTGTTGCAGGATGTTGTGTGATTGTTTTTCATGAGGGTAGTTGTATATTTGCACCTGCGTGTGGCACTTGTCAGGTGCAGCAGTGGGCTGGGACTTCACTTTGGACATATATTTTTACTTTGACAGGGGTAGCTGTTTACCAAATGTAACATGTGCATGTCCCTGGTACAATACTTTTTGAAGACCCTTCACAGTTCATGACATTGCATGACTTCTCTTTCCACAACACGTCAGTAATTGAGCCAGCCACCTTAGTTTATGCACTGCAGAACATTACCTTCTTTGCACATTTCCCCTTGTAGGGACTTACCCTGTGTGTCTTGCAGTTCCTAATGCCCTGCACTGTCCTGTCCTGGAATTCCAACCACCAACTCCTCTGGGATGACCGCCGCAACCCGCTCCTCAAGGTCATCCAGCTATTCCTGTTGTGATGGGCTGCCTCCTCCTGTCACCCCAGCTTCTTTGCGGTTTTTTGCCATTTTTTCTTTTCTCCTGCGCTTTATGTCATTCCAGCGTTTCTTGAGGTCAATAACTGTCAGCCTAGATTGGGCCACACAGTTGACCTTTGTCAATATGGACTGCCAAATAGCCTCTTTTTTTGATAGTGGCAACTTGGAACTTGCAAAAAGCTGGTGCTGGTGGTCTGTCACCTCATTTATGAGTATGTTGTTCTCCTCAGCACTGAAATTAATTTTGCGTTTCCTCTTTCCATGTGTTTCTCCCTGTGTTGCAGGCTGGGCATCCTGGCTGCCATGTGGAAGGTTTCCTTGACTGCTGCTGTGTCCTTCAGGCTCCATGGTAGCAATTTTTTCCATTTGCGGGAGAATTAGGAGATGGATGCATGTATTTTTGGCGTTTTCCGGATTCTGATGCAACGTGATAGTGGCGCAGCGACGCGTACACTTGCGTCAGTTCCGCGATTGCGACTTACAGCACTTTTCCCGCACTTGCGTGACTTTTCGGTGCGTCAGGACGGCAGCGTCTGCGTCACTTTTTTCCGCCTTGCGGCGTCACTTGCGGCATGGTGCGCCAATCCATTAATCTGACGCATCCGCGTCGCAACATTCTGACGCAGCGCGTCGTACGGAATTGTGACGCATCCCTGCGCCTGCGCAAGGATGCTTCACTTTTCATAAATGAGGGCCCATATTTACCAGTACCAGGTAATATATTTCGTTATTTGTGGTACAAATCCATTGGAATTCAAAGTTGTAATATCAATAGAGACAGGCAAAGTATACAAATAAACAACGTTTTTTAAAAAGCACCAAAACAAAAATAATTCAGCATGATTCGAAATGCAGGTGAGACCTGAAAACAACCTGCAAAAGTGTGATGCAGAGACATGAAGAGCAGGGTGGTGAAATAAAGGGCAGGATGTGAAATCAAGAATAGGCTGGACTGATATCCGACAGCTCTTGGCAGGCTCCTAAGAAAACTAGGGGGCCCCTGCAATTATTTTGTTTTACAAAATAAGCATTGATAATATCTATTCATTTTGTGTATAATATTCTGTTAGATGTGCATCCTTGGAATGGTTACCCCTGACTTTTTTCCTTCTGACTTCATTTTTGCTGTCTTTAGGATTCTGGGCACTATACCACTGCTAACCAATGCTAAAGCGCATATATATGTGCTTTGTAGTCAAAACATGGTAACATTGTCTTATTCACAATTGACATATTCAATAAAAAAAGTATGTGTCCCTAGTAAAGTGCATCATATAGGCCCAGGACCTGTAAATTAAATGGTAATAGTGAGCCTGCAGCACTGCTTGTGCCACCCACTCAGTAGACCTTTAAACATGGCTCAGACTTGCCACTTCAGAGACTGTGAGTGCAGTTTTAAGCTGCCATTTTGACCTGTCAAATTAACCTACTTGTAAGGCCCAAACCTTCCCTTTTATTACATATAAGTAACTCCTGGATCAGGGCCGAGATAGAGGGTGCAGTGTACTTAAAAGGTAGGACATCGACTTTTGAGTATTACATGTCATGTTAGTGAAAAACTGCTAAATGTGTTTTCTCTATTGCAAGGCCTATCTCTCTGTAGATTAATATTGGTATTGCCTTAAAACATCTCTCAAGAGTAATTTCCAATTTGGCAATCATAGAGTTTTGGAGGTTGGTGTCTGTAGACTCACAATTTAAAATCATAACTTATGGTGAAGTCAGAATTTATATTGTAAGCCTGAAAATGCCATTTTTAGAAAGTTGGCATTTTCTTACTTTAACCATTCTGTGCCTCTGCCTGTCTCTGAATACACATCTGGGTTCAGTGATAGCTGGGCTTTGTGCATTTCCTCTAGAAAGTCCTACAAAGTGAGAAGGGGTGTGATATTTGCATTCTGATGGGCCTTCTTGAAGTAGATTGGGAAGGAGGAGCCGACACCCGAATAGGGCTGTGCTTGTCCCTGCACAAAGAGCTGCATACCCTCTGCAGTGAATCTGGAGCCAGGGCCGGGACCTTGTGGTCTTCAAAGGCCTCTTTGTTGTTTCTCCCACCTCAAAGGCACATTTAGGTATAAGTACTGTACCCCTGACACCACCAAATTCGAGATTTGCTAGAACCAAGGATATTCTGCCTGGAAGAAGAGCTGCTGTGCTATAGGAGTGACAACCACATTGCTACCTGCATTGCTCAATCAATCAATCATCGCATTTATATAGCGCACTACTCACCCAGAGGGTCTCAAGGCGCTGGGGGAAGGGGGGTCCGCTACTGCTCGAACAGCCAGGTCTTGAGTTGCTTCCTGAAGGCGAGGTGGTCCTGGGTCAGGCGGAGGTGGGTCGGGAGGGAGTTCCATGTCTTGGCGGCGAGGTAGGAGAATGACCGTCCCCCTGTGGTGGCTCTTCGGATGCGGGGGACGGCGGCGAGGGCGTGGCCGGTCGATCGAAGCTGGCGTTTGGGAGCGTAGAAGTTGAGGCGGCTGTTGAGGTATCCTGGGCCTTGGTTGTGTAGGGCTTTGTGTGCGTGGGTGAGGAGACGGAAGGTGATTCTCTTGTTGACCGGGAGCCAGTGCAGGGCTCTCAGGTGTCCGGAGATGTGGCTGCGATGGGGGATGTCCAGGATGAGTCGTGCTGAGGCGTTCTGGATCCGCTGGAGTCTCTTCTGGAGTTTGGCGGTGGTTCCGGCGTAGAGGGTGTTGCCGTAGTCCAGACGGCTGGTGACGAGGGCCTGGGTGACCGTCTTCCTGGTCTCGGTGGGGATCCACCGGAAGATCTTACGTAGCTTGCGCAGGATGTTGAAGCACGACGAGGAGACGGCGTTGACTTGTCTGGTCATGGAGAGGGAGGAGTCCAGGATGAAGCCCAGGTTGCGTGCGTGGTCTATTGGTTTGGGTGCGCTGCCTAGGGCAGGGGGCCACCAGGAGTCGTCCCAAGCGGAGGGTGAGGATCCCAGGATGAGGACTTCCGTCTTGTCCGAGTTCAGTTTCAGGCGGCTGTTCTTCATCCATTCGGCTACCTCTTTCATCCCTTCGTGAAGGTTGGCTCTGGCGGTGGCGGGGTCGTTGGTGAGGGAGAGGATCAGCTGGGTGTCGTCGGCGTAGGAGATGATGTTGAGGTTGTGCTGGCATGCGATGTCTGTGAGGGGGCTCATGTAGACATTGAAGAGGGTTGGGCTGAGCGAGGAGCCTTGAGGAACGCCGCAGATGACTTCGGTGGCTTCAGATCTGAACGGAGGGAGGCAGACTCTCTGTGTCCTTCCGGCGAGGAAGGAGATGATCCACTCCAGTGCCTTCTCCTGGACTCCGACTTTGCTGAGGCGTTGTACTAGGGTACGGTGGCAGACAGTGTCGAAGGCCGCGGAGAGGTCGAGGAGGAGGAGGGCCGCTGTTTCTCCGTTGTCGAGCAGCGCTCGGATGTCATCGGTGGCTGCGATCAGGGCGGTCTCGGTGCTGTGGTTGGCCCGGAAGCCAGACTGCGAGGGGTCGAGGGATCCGTTCGTCTCGAGGAAGGTGGCCAGCTGCTTGTTGACGGTCTTCTCGATGACTTTTGCAGGAAACGGGAGCAGCGAGATGGGGCGGTAGTTCTTGAGGTCGGTGGGGTCGGCTGATGGCTTCTTGAGTAGGGCGCTGAGTTTGGCGTGCTTCCAGCTCTCCGGGAAGGTAGCGGTGTCGAAGGAGGTGTTGATGATGTCCCGCAGGTGGGGTGCGATGACAGCGTCGGCCTTGTTGAAGACGTGGTGAGGGCAGGGGTCGGTCGGAGGTCCGGAGTGGATGAAGTTCATCGTGCGGACGGTGTCTTCGGTGCTGATCGGAGTCCAGGCGCGGAGGGTGGTGGTGGGGGGCGGTGGTTCGGTCGTGGCGTGCGTCGGTTGAGTGCTGAAGCTGTTGTGTATGTCCGCGATCTTGTTGTGGAAGTAGGAGGCGAGGGAGTTGCAGAGGTCTTGCGAAGGGGTGATGTCATTGTATCCTGCGTTGGGGTTGGAGAGCTTTTTGACGATGTTGAAGAGTTCCTTGCTGTTGTGTGCATTGTTGTCCAGTCGTTCCTTGAATGCGGTTTTCTTGGTGGCGTGGATGAGTTGGTGGTGCTTGCGGGTGGCGAGCTTGAGGGCAGCCATGTTGTCCGGGGTTGGGTCTCTGCGCCAGGTTCTCTCAAGGGCTCGGCAGTTCTTCTTGGAGCTCTTGAGTTCGTCGGTGAACCATGGGGCTTTCTTGCTACCGGGTCTGCTAGGCGGGGTCCTCAGGGGGGCGAGCTCATCTGCGCAGTCGGTGATCCACTTTGTGAGGTTGGTGGCCACCTGGCTTGGGTTCGTTGTGCTGGTGGGGGGGTTCATGCTCAGGGAGGTCGCGAGCTGGTCGGCTGTGATCTTGTTCCAGCTCCTGCGTGCAACCTGTTGCTGGTGGTGGTGGATCGTGGTCCTTCCGAAGCTGAAGTGGACGCAGCTGTGGTCCGTCCAGTGGAGTCCGGTGGCGTGGCTGAAGGCGATGTCCTTGCTGGATGAGAAGACGGGGTCGAGTGTGTGTCCGGCGTAGTGGGTGGGGGAGGTGACCAGCTGCTTGAGTCCCAGGTTGGCGAGGTTGTCCAGCAGGGTGGTGGTGTTGCGGTCGTTGTTGTTCTCCAGGTGGAAGTTGAGGTCCCCTAGGAGGATGTAGTCAGCGGAGCAGAGGGCGTGCGGGCTGATGAAGTCGGCGATGTCTTCGCTGAATTGTGTGCGTTGTCCCGGGGGTCTGTAGATGAGGGTGCCTCTGAGGGTGGTCTTGGGGTCGGTGTGGATCTGGAAGTGCAGGTGTTCGGGGGTTGTGAGGGTGTCGTCGGTGTTGGTCGTGATGCGGATGGTGTTCCTGTGGGCGATGGCGATGCCTCCTCCGGTGTGGTTGATGTGGTCCCTTCGGATGATCTTGTAGCCATCTGGGATGGCAATGGCGATGTCGGGCGCTGAAGAGGCGTTCATCCAGGTTTCCGTGAAGAAGGCGACGTCTGGGGCTGTGGTGTCGAGCAGGTTCCAGATCTCGATGGCGTGCCTGTGGACGGAGCGGGTGTTGAGCAGGATGCATTTCAGGTGGCTGCTGCTGTTGCTCATCTTGGTCTTGGTTGGTGCTGGAGTAGTGCTGGTCCGGATGCAGGTGAACTTTCAGGAGTTGCAGCAGAAGGGTCCGTGGGTGCGTCTCGGGGTGGCTCGGTAGCAGCCCGGGAGTCGGCCGGCGTTGAGTGCGGCGGCGTCGTACGTCCGGCGGGCGGGCTGGGGTCTGCGGGGGCCAGGGGTCCTGGCACTGGGCGCGGTCCTGGCGTGGACGGGCGCAGACGGGCTTACCTTTGGCGCACCTTCGGCGCGCAATCGGCGCGCCCGCTGCGCGTGCACGCTGCGCATACGCGTGGACTCCGCCATAAATGGCGTAGTGGGGGGCGGAGCGAGGGCGGGGCAGCTGGGAGGCGGGAGCGGGGTGGGCCAATGGGCGGCAAAAACTAGTGAAGCTGGGCGGGGCCGCAGGGTAGCAGCGGCGGGGAGGGGGACAAGCGGCGGGGAGGACACGAGGACGGCACAGGGGGCACAATGGGAAAAAAGCACAGGTCAATACAAAACAGTCAACAAAAATACCAACAAACGCTGTACACGGGCGAAAGTACCGCTAAGGCGCTCAGGGGCACAAATCAGGAGGTGAGCCGATAGAGTGGCGTTCCCGGCACACGCCTGTGCGAGGCAGCAGCGGGGGGGGTCGGGGGTCCCGGCACTCAGCGAGGGAGCTGCGCGGTGTGTGGAGAGACCAGCCCTGCATTGCTGTGTTGCCCTGCTGCCTGCTGTGCTGTAAGATGGACTGCCACTTCGCTACCTTCTAGCTGCTGCTTCTTGCCTGAGAGTGAGAGGGACTGGACCTGCTCTCACATCCCTGAACCCAAGTTTCTTTAAGGGCTTGCAGGCTTGCCACCTGTTCTCTGAAGTCTTAGGGTCACAAAATACTTCTTTCTACTCTGCTGGTGCAGCTGGACTCTGCCATATGTGAGTCCTACCCTTGCCCAAGGTGCCCACTCTAGTCCTGGGCCTCAGAAGTGGGTTTTGCAGCTGCTTCTGTAAAAATTGAGGCATCGTCACCACTGTGTCGATCAGAACTGGAGCAGTGCCCCTCAACGCTGATGCAGTGCCGATCCAAGGATATCCCTGCACGGCTCGACGATGATGCATTGACCTAACCTCGAGGTTCGATGACGATGCAGTGCCGATCCGAGGTCCCAACTGTGAGTCTCAACCTTGATGCAGCACCGAACCTATAACACCGACTGAGAGGCTCGTCTCTGATGCATCGACCCGACCGCATGAATCGGAACCGATGCATTGAGTCTTCGACGAGTTTGCTTACTCCATCCAAAGGTACTTTTTCAGCGGGCCCTGCATGGGTCCTGAACGCAGCGTGGCCTCCATCACAGTAAGCCTGCACTTTGTATTTACCCTTGTCTAGCACAATCTCAAGTAACCTTTTAGAGCTATTGACTTCTAAGCACTGTTTTTGGACTTAATTAAAGAAAATTCACATCTTGACTTCTACTGATTGGACTTTTGCTGTTTTGGTCTTGTTGTACTCAGATACATATTCTCAATGTTGCTAAACTGTATTGGAGTCTTGTTGCAGTGTTTTCACTGTGTTACTGTAATTAAAGTGTGCACACATGTTTTACACATAGCCTCATAAGCCTGACTGCTTTGTACCAATCTACCAGAGGGTGAGCACAGGTTAATTTAGGTTGTGCATCTGACTTACCCTGACTAGGACTGTGGCTCTTGTCTGGACAGGGTGCATACTCTGACAATCAGAATCCTCAATTTATAACACATCCCGCTCCTACATTTAATTATTTGAAGCTCAAAATTATATTAGAACTCACATCACTTTAAATATGTGGTCTTCTTTCTTTGATATAGCACAAATCTTGTTCCGTGCTGTGGTAGAAGAATCTCCAATGCAAGTTCTTGTGCAAAGAAGTATACTATGCGGGAAGGATTAACTCAATCCCCTCCAACCCCCAGGTTTAGCCTATAAATAGGAAGGAAATTTTGTAAATGTAGAAAAAGCACAATGAAGGGATGCACCGTGCAGAAGTTGTAGTAAAGTGGAGGTGAATGCCAAAGAATTGAAGGCTTTATGTTCAGGTTCTTCACTCAGGGAGCTTTTTACTTTTTGCAGTAGTCCATAGTTGGCAGTTGTGTTTTTGATCGTGAAAAAGTGCATGGGCCACTGTAAACATGAAAGTTAGCAATTTAAAAATGTTTTTACTCTTTTCCTAGAAATTGTGAGTAGTCTGATAATATGAGTTTAGACATTCTGAAATAGTGGAACATCATGGAGAAGTGAAATGTCTAAAGTCAGCCTAAATGGAAGTCATATTAGGTGTTACTGACGTAGCAGGCCACCCTGCTCCTTGGGACTCCACAAGAAAACCTTCATTCCCGAAAGAGGAGTCGATATGTGGGAGGAGTTGCTGCATGGGTCCTGTGCGTGTGCCAAACTGAATTGAACATTGGATGCCTAGGGAACTAACGCTTTGCTGTTAGGGGATTTGCTAAGTGTAAGGAGTAGAAAGGTGGTTTAGGGAAGAACAACAATGGCTCCAACAAAGCTACCAGGATAAATAGCAGGCCCCCTCCATAAGTATCAATTGTCCCACTGGATGTTGATATCTTATGATTAAATGCAATGCTGTGATATTTTTGTAATAGTATTTTGGACATAATTTGACAAATGATAATCTAGTACCATACTTTTTTGCAAAGAGCCCTTACTGTCATTGGATAGTCTTTGCTGGATTGGTTATTTCAGTTCTGTGCATGAAGGTTGGGTAATTGCAGGAGAATTTGTTGTGTCATTGTGACATTATATTTTCTGTTTTCTTATTGACCTCTTTCCCATTACACAAGTTTGGCTGATTACTTATATGCATTTGCTATAAACTTGTTCTACCACTTTATGGAGTATTTTAGTGTGACCTACAAAAATGGTGATTCAAGAACACTGATCACCACTTTATCATCATGAAAAGTGTAGATGTACTATTCTTAACTCCACATCTACGGTTCGTATTCGTAGCCGTTTACGTACGAATCGTACAGATCCGTCCGAATCACGTAGTACTATCCGTAGGTAAAAAATACGTCCGAATCTTTGTGAACTGTAGGAAACACGAGGAGAAATACGTACAACATAGACCCTCACAGTGAACCGTACGAATCGTAAACATCGTACGGAAAACGTTGCGTAGAAGCAATTTGTACGGAGAGCCACAAATTCACATATGCACCGTACCCCTAAACTCAAGGGGTATATGCACGGGGTGTACGCACCTTAACCCCAGAAATCGAGGGGTGTACGCACCGTACCTCGATCCACAGTACCCTTGAAATCCAGGGGTGTACGCACCGTACCCGGGGTAGGGGCGTTTCATTTGCATTTCGAGTCGAAATCTGCTTTTCTGGACCTTTTCAGCTCCCGTATCAAGAGAGTCGTACGGAGTGTTGTCCAGACGATTGGTACTTGCTGGTTCGGAAAATGATGCTTCGATCCATAGGGACATTGCGTACTGCATGTTCGGAATGCGATCTGTACGGATTCTTGAGTCGTATGGTCCTTGGTACGATTCGTACGGAGAACTGCTTTGGGTGCACATCGTACTACATCGTACTTATGGGGACGGTTCAGGATACGATTCGTATGGGAAAAATGCTCCGTACGGCGATTCGGACCGGATTTTACCGAATCGGAATCGGCCCCCAAATGTATGCATCATAATGTAATAAAAAAGAGAGGTCCCATAGTCAAATGTAAGTAAGGCTAAGGACTAAGCTACATATTTAAAATCAAATTCAGACATGCAAGATTTCAATCTTCGAAGGAGTCTACTCTGAACTAATGCTAGGTAGTTTTAGCTGGGCATTTATATGTGCTCAAAACTAAGCAATTTGCCCAATGTGACGCCTAAAGAACATTCAATGATTGGATGCAAACAATAATGTTAAATGAGTCCAGTCAAGACTAGACTTGAATGGGGCTGTGCGGGGTAGAGCAATGATAGCGTCAGGGTATTCAACTTGCCATATGTCTGAAAGGCATCTGCAGACTACACTTTCTGATGTAGCTGACTAGCATCAGTCCATCAATGCTGTAAAACATTTGAGTGTCTAAACAGAGAAGCTCAAGAGTATAACAGAGACTGGACAGTTGGGTGAGAATGCTGCATGGTATTTTTTTCTTTTTTAGGTTATTAGTAAACTTTATTTATTGGATTTCAAGATACATCCAGCAGTGTGCCAAGGGGCCCACCCTGCACAACAGAGAATTCACAAGTAGCATGCAGACATTTTTCTTTTAACCCCATCCATCCTACCCAAACCAGACCCCAAAAAAACAAAGGGAAAATCATATATAGCACCATAACACACATGTAATATAGTACAGAACCTAGTAGCTTAATAGGTCTTACAGATAAACCATTCAGTCCATATAGACAATTCTCCACCAGCAATAATGACAAGTCCGGGTGTTCCAGCAGGTACATGGTCAGTGGCGCCCAAAAATCTTTAGGGCTAGAAGATGGTGGTAGTTCCTTAGCATATACCTCCATTTGTTCTTTGCAGTACACAAGATCTCTAATCCACTTCACCAGAGTAGGCCCCGCCTTGGCACCTCAATGCATTGCAACAGCACATTTAGCAAACAGAATAGATACGGCAACAATATGTCTATTGCATGGTGTAACCTTCTTTAACAACCCTAGTAGGCCTAGTTCTAGTGTACATTCAATTCTATCAAGTGTCATGTCGGTGAGTACCGTCACAACACGCAGCCAAAAGCTATATATAGCAACACAGCCCCATGCTAGGTGCATAAAGTTAGCCTCATCCTGCCCACATCTAGTACATCTTGCATCCTCTCAATCCAAATTTCAGCAGCTGGTCAGTGGTGTAATACAACTGATGCAGATACTTAAAATGTATAATGCGAAGATTACAATTGGCAGTCAGGTGTCCTGTTAATTTACAGCAGGACTCCCAGTTTTCCCAGGAAAAAGGGACCTCAAGCTCTTTATTCCATTTATCAATCGAGGAGGAGGCAGATCAGTCATTTTTCCTTTGGGAAGCATTGCATAATCTGGTGATCAGCCCTTTACTCCTCCCCCCCGTTAATACGACCTGTTATGCTTTCAGCATCCTGGGCTCTAGAGAGAACTCAGGGCATAACGATCGCACTGCCAAGCGCAGTCAGGTACATGGTATTTTAACATCCACTTTAAGCAGTAGAGGCTGTCTTCATTAGGAACAGAGGAGGTTAAGGAAGCCAAAGTGGAATATGGAAGTAGTACATTTGTTACAATACTTAGATGTTTGCAGTGTAGCCTGTGGAACTTTAAGAAAAAGTCACATCTCAGTTTGGCAATTTTTGAATAGAGTCCGGGAAGAGACCACCAAAGAAACCGCTTTAAAAAAACATTTCTTGAACTGGAGATAAAGCTGTGCCACAATATTTTATACAAAGAGAAGCTTGACTTGGTTTATGGATTAAAAAAAACGTGGGTAGGTAATCCTTAAAGTGTTCTTAAATTATAGGAGCAGTGACACTTGGCGAGTGCTGCCAAACACTTCAGGAAGCATACAGAGAAGAGAATCATTAACATGGCTGCTTTAAGTTCCACCTGTATTTCTGGATGGACACTAGAGAAGAGATAGGCCTAGTAGTCCCTCTGTGGATCAGGCAAAAACCAAGAGAAGGAAGAGGAAGGAAACGGAAGGAGGAACCAGGAAGAAGACTGGTTTGTGCTGAAAGTTCAGTAATGCACATTGGCAAGTGGGAACCACTTGTAGAATCCAACAGCAGTTCTACTTATATGTGAGGAGGTCAATTCAGATACTTGCTGCTTTAGACAACCCCCTGGGATGGGATTCGATACCGAAAGTCAAGAATGTTAACATAATATCACGATGGAACAGAAAAGTGGCAGAAGAACAAGAGACAATGATATGAGGAGACGCTAAAAGAGACTGGGATTTGGGTTGGGCAGGTTTATCGACCCCCTGTCACAGTGAGCTAGCTGAAAGTTTGATCCTGAAAAAGTGGCTGAGATTTATTATAATGCTGTACAGAAAAATTTAAGAGACTAAACAAAGGTCCAGTGGGTACCTTCTACAATAGCTGTCTGAAATCAGCATGGTAGAGGCAAGCGGTTCCAAAACAAATGTATTGACACTTCAAAGGCTTGCCACTTGTTTTGGATATCCAAAAAAGTTTAGGGGGAGTTCTCTGTACCTACACCTCGGTCGGTAGAGTTGACTGGTGTAGTCAACATTCTTTGAAGAGGTAGAGCAGTTGGTCAGAGATAGAGATCTATAATCCTCTATCTACTTGGAGAATTTCCACTTATACAGCTTTGCAGCTGTGGAGTAGTTCTTGTTTGTTAATTTTTGTCAATGCAATGCAGTTTCAGGTTCAGTCTTTGGATATTTTCTCGTTCATGAGCATCAACGACATTGATGAAAGAAGATGATTTAAAGACAGTCTCCGGGATATGATACGAAGGCAAGGGATGAGGTTGACATCTGAAGTGTGAAGGGTAGTCAACAAAGTTGCATTTTTGGGGCTTGAGAATTACGCAATGAAGGGTGAATTTAGGGTGCCATTGTGGAAGGTGTCATTAAGGGTAGTGATGAAGTGTTTCCTGGTCGTTACTGTGACACCCTGAAGCATTGCAGTTCCAAAAGGCATTTCACATTTGTAACAAAAAGATACACAGGAGAGAAAAACCATAGGTGCCTAGCCTGATCAACAGTGCCGTCTTGTGAAACCTTTTCTCCATTTTCTACCAGACGGTCTTGTGTTGCGTCTCCTTCCTGACTTTCTTACTAAGGTTTTCTCTGAGTCTCACCTTCATTGATAAGTGGTTCTTTCTTATTTGTATCCTTACCCTCATTGTCTGATGAAACTGCTCTTCTATGTTAGGATTTATTTTTGGGGGGGGGGGGGGCATTAAAAGTTACTTACAGTTTACTGCTGACTTTCCTTCTACTGGTTCTTTTTTTGCTTCATTTGGGCCTAGCCAACAGGGTAAAAAGCCTCTTTTCCAATCCTAGTCGATGTATTTGTACTACCATTTCCATGGCATATGATTTGGCTTGAATTGCTCTTCTGTCTTCAGTTTTGCAGTATTCCACTTGAGGTACCACTGCTTGTTGGATGACTGCTCTTGGAGTTTCCATTTTGTTCTGTGACTTTGGCAGCACTCAAGACTTTGTTCATCAATATAGTTAGGTGTTGGGGTCATGGTGCTGCGTTTGGTTCAGCAAAAGACACACAGTTGATGGATCGAATGCAGAACAAATCAAAACATTCACCACCAGTCAAGAGATCTGGGTTAAATCCATCATTCTTTTGCTCACCATACCATCTCAGTTCAAACCTGGCTATATGCAAATCAGTCTTGACCCTGTGCCTTATGGGAACAGTCCAGCCCGAACTGCCAAATCAAGTCCCCCTTGGACCGGGAACAAGCATCCTAGGACCGGTTTCGGGGTTTCACCACATATCAGCCAGGATAGCTTGATTCCAGTGGCACAGTGAGTCGGGTTCAGCAGGCCAGTGTTTAGCGAATGTATAATGTTTTCTTTAGCTCAGTTTTTATTTTTAATAAAGATTTCCTGTGTGTTGCATCTATCATTGCGTTTTAGTGATGAATCACTACATTGCATTACTATTATGTCCTAATGCATTGGGAAGGAGGTAAGGTAAAGGGATGAATTGGTAATGCTGGGGTTACTGGCAGTGATCTTCAATAAACTGTCCTAGTCCTCCTATTCCCAGTCCAGTTCCTATCTTCCACCTTTCCACTACTCCCCTTCCTGGGAGTGGTGGTCGTTGATATTTACGATATTTACTTGCTTGTCATTTACAGAAAGTTGTATAGGAGTGTGACTCTTTTGGACCTCCTAGAAATGGAAGGAAAATATGTTTTTTTAGATATTTTCGGCTCAAATAGACCTGCCTTTCGGAGATGGATCACGTCATGCATTAGGACTGGGATAAAGAAAAGCAGAACTCAGTGTAATGAAGTTTACTGGTAAGTAATCCCTGCTTTCATAAGTCTTACACAAGCTCACAAACATTGTTATTATAAATTCAAATAGGCATGGGGATATTCTCAAATTCATGAATGTGTGTAATCTTGTTTCCTTCTTTGCTTAAAAAGAAGTGGGTGACTAAACCTTGCGAGTTCTTTGAAACTTCTATTGCTAAATATCACCTAAAAGGAACCATTTTTGGGGGGTTTCCATCGGCATCCCAGCCTAGTGCATGATAGCCTGTAAAAGATATCCAAGATCTCACAAAGTTGTGTGAGAACACACAAGGACATTACCAGTCCTAGTGTGCCCGAAACTACCCTCTCTGCTCCCTCCACCCCGAAAAGGCCGTATTTTTTATTAATATATATTTTAAAACCTTTTTATACTTTAACTTTTACGAGCCTACCTGTTTTGCAGTGTATAAACTGTAAAAGTACAAGATCAGGGGCCTAATGTTGTTTCCACCTCCTGCCTCTTTCTTCCACCGCCATACAATTTCTTTCTCCTATCTCACTCTTGCAGGTTCTGTATAATTTATGCCTCCTTAGGCAATAATATTGTGTGCTTCTAAAAGTGTTCTTTAGGACATGTCTTCATGACAACAAGCTGTAGCGTGCCTCAGACAACTTGACAGATGTTGTTTCTACAATTAAGTGAAAATAAAGCACATTAATAAGATGAAACTAATTTATTTATTTCACCAGACTTTTTCAATTACTAACCCAAAGGGGCAGATTTATGTTGGTAATGCGCCACGTTTGCGTCACGCAACTGCGGCGTAAACGTGGCGCATCCCTACGACCCATTTACAACGTGACGCATCTAGGCAGATGCGTCACGTTGTAAAGCCCTGCGCCACTTGTGGGCGTTCCGGCGCCGGGTGGGCGTTCCGGGGCAGGTGCGCCTCGCAAAAGTGGCTGAGTGAAATCTATGAGATTTCACTCAGTCACTTTCAGGCCAATGCTGCGTCAAAACCCTGTGCCTACTTGAAGCAGGCGTAAGGCTTGACGCAGCATTGGACAGATAGGGCACCCCCGAGCCTTGCTGGAGCTGCGTCGCTCTTGCGACGCAACTCCAGCAATGCGCCACCTTTACGGCACAGATGCGTCACGCATCTGTGCCGTTTTTGCCCCATGGTGCGCCGCATTGTAAATGCGGTGCACCATGGGTGGAGGAGCAGCGGCGCAAAATAACTGGCGCATCCCTGGGGATGCGCCAGTTATCATAAATCTGCTCCAAAGTCCTTTTTTCATGCCTAATTTAAAGTAAATATCACGGCTTTCAAAATATGTCCATTTCAGATCCGGACCGTTCAGTCGTTAAGGCTGCTACTGAACTTGTTATGTCTAAAATAACAAGATATAATTAGTAATAGTCAGGCATGCAAATGTAATGTATGATTGATATGGGTCTGTGAGACTTGAGTGAAGGCCATACTGAATTCTAAGTCTTTGTAACTTAAGGGCAGTATAATAATTTACATAGTTTTCTAGTTGCAGAATAAAGCCTGATTGCATTTACTGAGAGTTCAACCATATAGTAAGCAATCCCACGCCATCTCTCTAGTAAGGTTTTCATATTCATACAAGGGTACTGGGTGAGATAAGTTAAAGCCTGTAGAAAATAAACATTTATTATGCAGTGGATTGTTCATTTTGAAACAGCCTAAATTTGTGAAAGGAGTAGCACAGAACAAATCTGCATTTCCTATGATATGATATGATAGTTTTCACATTCTTAAAAGAATAAGAATTATAGAATTTTATGTAATGTGTTTGGTTACATTGCAGATGCTCCAGGTTGCAGGATCAAATTGCTTTTTATAAGATGCATGGCTATTATGTTGTATAATCATACTTATTTCTGAGTCTTGTTATTTTTTTTGTTAATAAGGTTTTATTGACATTTGACAAAATGGAAACAAAAGTCTCAGTTCAGGATCCACTTATTCACTAAAAGAGCGTTGTCGTAGGATGTCACCAATAAATAGTTGTGTCTGATAAACAATGATGAAATGAACAGCCGGCCGTCCAAATCCAGATCCGGCACGCTAATAATATAATCCCACCCCCTCCCCCTCACTCTCGTGCTAACTTTCAGTAATTAATATATGCTAGGTTCAGAACAAATGATCAGTATATGTCGGTGATGTATCCATCCGGGACCCTGGGTTTTCTCCACTTCCACCCTATTAAGATAGGGATACTTATAGTACATTACGATGCTGCATCCCCAGAGACGGCCACCCCCTGCAATTCCTTTAATTAAGACAACATAGCAGACAAGGCACATATGTCATGCTCCAGTTTATCATCCCTACAAACATGCTTCATGCACACTTCTTCTGCGACTACCCATTCCGAAACGTCTTTTAACCAAGCTTCATAGGTGGGGGACATCGGGCTGAGCCACCTGATTGCTGTACATCGCTGTGCCACCACCAAACTAAGGAGGACAAACTTCCTACTCAGTTTTTCTGTGTGAGAGAGTGAAGCAAGCCTAGCAACACCTGATGGATCTCACGCGGCACCACCCATTTCGAGGCCATATTTAGGTTTTGCAGTATTTCCTGCCAGTAAGGGGACAGAAATGAGCAAGACAACACCATATGTATAAAGTCCTCGTGCCTGCCCCGCATCGCGTATACAGGCTGGACGGGTGGTATATATAGAATGTAAGGTGTGTTTGGTGTATTTACTGTAGCAGCTTGAATCGCGTGTTGGAACTGACTGTCAGCATTCCTTCATGAACCTTTACTCTTTAGTCGACAGTGGTTGCCCCAGTATTGCCTCCCACTTGGTCTGTATGTAAGCATCAGAGGCATCAGATCATCACTTAGCACTGTGTATATGTGGGCGATCAGCCTGCAGCCATGGGTCATTTATAGTAGCGTTGTTAGGGTGGTGGTGCGGGACAGAGCTTCAGGAAAAGTCAGCCTCACTGAGCCAGGAATGGATGAAATTCTAATATATTGTGGGTATTGCCCTGTATCCAGTGAAAAAGATTCTGTGGCTTCGTCTCTTGTAATAAACTGCCCCCCTGAGTAGAGGTCCCCATATTATCACAACCTCCATCCCTCCATCTCTGCACCGACATAGAGTTGGCAATCTTTAAGAAAGGTTGCACAACCTAAAAGGCATGTCCCGGGCATACGGTGCATGTCTAATTACTCTCTAAACCACTCCCTCGAAAATATCAGCAACCAGGCGAATAAATAGGCTAACTGGTTTTAGGTTTAAACCTAAAATAACTGATAAAACCCCACCAAACGGAAAAAAGCCATCACCGGTGTAAACATATAAACACTGCAAAACACCTTTGCAACCACAAACTAACTGCCATTCAAAGAAAAGAAAAGATGAATGAAAGAGTCATTTTTATTTTGTCCTGAAGGGGCCAATACAATGTAACTTTGTTATACAAGGTATTATCAATAAAGACTGAGCTAACAATATTCTGCTTGAGTTTTGTTGTTTATGGATGTCACTAAAACATTGTCTCTTCTTTCTTCTGCTTTTTTTAGGTTTGTGGTCTTTGGTCTAAAGATGCAGTATTTAGAAGCATGTTTTAGGTTTTCTTTAGTTACTTTATAAACTGTAGAGAATCGGGAAATACCAAAGTCATATTTGACATTTTGGCTTCATTTGATTTCACTGATAGGTAAAATGGCTGGTTTAATAAGAATCTTTCTTAATATGTGCCATCACATTTACCCACAGACAGAAAATGGGTCAAATCCTTTGATACATCAGCTCCCTTTTCTAGTGAGTCAGTATTGATTGTAAGAGAATTGCCAAACACTCCAGTCTTTACACATTCAATGCAAGATGTAGTGACAGGCATATGTGAAAAGAATGTTGTAACCAAGCCTCTGAGATAGTGGTGAAAACATGACACCAGGCGTTTGGTAAACATGGAACACACTGTCACTTGGAATACTGATGAAAAAAGTTCCTACCAATTTCAATAAAGATTGGAGTGATACTGTATTTTGTATTTGCAGTAATTCAGCCACGTATATGAAAAAGTTGTATGATGGAGTTTTTGGGGTCAAGCCAGTGGACTGCATGTTACAAGTGTGCTGCCACGTAGTAGAGTTCAAGATGAGGCACCTCGAGACCCCACTGGCCTGAGGGCTTCTTTAGTGTGGCAAGCCTGACACGCCAGTGTTTATTCCCCCAGACTAGATCTTCCATAAGACTATCCAAGGTATGTAAATAATGCCTTGGGATTGCATATAAGGTGCTTTGGAGTGTGTAGCGGCCACAGGGAAATATCATCAACTATGCAATGGCTATCCTGCCCATAAAGGATAGAGGTAGATCTTTCCAAAATCGGATCGAGGCACAGAGCCCTTCCACCACCCTCCCGATATTGAGGGCCAGATATGTTAGGGCTGTGTGTATCAATCGGACACCCAAATATCTGGCATCGGCCATCACCCAGGGGATCCCCACCTTAGGAAGCGTATTGACCGCAATCCCCTTCAGTCTCCCCAATGGGAATCATTTGGATTTGTCTAGGTTACCATGAAGTCCAGAGAGCTCTGCAAACATGTGCATGACATTTAACAGAATTTTGCGCAGAGTATGTTTGTTGCCGCAGATACACCACGGTGTCATCCGTATAGAGGGAAGCTGCATGGTCGATCTCCCCCAGTGTTAGCCTCCATCCTTTGCAGGTTTCCTGCCAGGGGTTCCATGATTATGGCAAACAGGAGGGGCGAGATGGGCGCACCCCTGCTTGGTATCCCTACTCAACCTGAAGGGTTCAGAGACCACCCCTCCTGAACATACCCTGGCACAAGGGTCAGAGTGAAGAATATGCACCCACTGTATATATCTAGGGCCCAAACCCATATTTCGCTATACATGCCATACATAGGTCCAGTTTAGGGAATCAAACGCTTTTTCAGTGTCTAATGGCGCAAGGGCACAGGCATCTACCTGGAGCTGCAGGAACTGGTACAGAGGAGACAAGCATGTAAATTGTGAAGGGTGTTACGTTTCAGGATGAATTCCAATTAGCACGTGTGTATTGAAACTGGTAGCTGAGGAAGTAAGCGCGCTGCTAGCACATGGCTAAGGACTTTCATATCTATATTTAGGAGAGATACCGGTCTTTGTGCTTAGGCAACCATCTAATCCTTGCCTGGTTTCGGCACTGTTACGAATAATGCCTCACGCATTGTGGCCAGCGGGCTACGGGTTACCAAGGCTTCTTCATACACCTCCAGAAGTGTTTCAGCTATAGTATTGCCATATTTGTGATACAACTTCATGGGCAGACTATCGCTACCTGGGGATTTCATGGTTTTGATTTGTCACATCACTGCAAGTATCACCTCCTGGGTGAGTGGGCTGTCTGAGATCTCCCTGGTTTCTGGATCGAGACTCTGGAGCAATACCGCTACTAGAATTTTCCTGGGTCTATCTAATGAGGAGTTTAGCCATTCACTGTATATATATTAAGTCAATGGGCATGAAATAACCCATTGATGCCACTCTGAGTACTGACCAGTGCACCTGTGTCATCCTATAAAGTCATGATAGGGGATCTGGGGGATTCCTGTTGGATCAACTGGACGAGCAGTACTCCTGTTTTATCACCCTCCACATGTAGTCTCTGGTGATAAGCCACGTAAGTGTGCTTTTGGGGCAATTGTGCCCTGGCATCAAGCCAAGAAGCCATAGCATTTAGGTGAGTTGGGAGCTCTGTCTCCAACTGACCTAATTTTTTCCTCAAGTTTGTTGATGTCTCGCTCCAGTTTGCATAGAACCTTGTAGGTCATTTTAATACGAACCCCCTGTAGTACAAAACTCATTTTTCCCAGTCAAGGGCCCTGCAGCTTGCAGATCCCCAGTTTTCAACAAAGTAATGTACAAGTGTCTCATCAACTGTCAATGCAAATAGGGGGTCCCTCAAAGCCTCTGCATGGAAGGGCCAGAGAGGGATCGCCGGGTGTCCGGGCTCTCCCCTGTGTTTTGTTATTGTGCTGTTTTGCCTCTTATTATAGGGTACTAGCATGGCCAGCATTAGGGAGGTGCAACAGGTGCAGCCGCAGCTGGTGCTGGCCTTGGGTGGTGATGTGCTTAGAAATAACTTATGGGTTTGAAAGCACTTGCATTAGAATTCCTTGTGAGTCCAAACTTTTTCAGGCAACAATAAAAATATCAAAATAAGGCTAGTGATTAATAGAAAGATAGGAGTTTTATCTAGTGATAAAGTAGTGGAGAAGGAACATGTACTCTGAGATCACAAAACTGCATTTTATGTGGATAGCTCAGTGGGTTACTGCTTTTGTCACAGAGATCCTTTGCTTACTTGCAGTTCATAATGTTACAATCTTAATATAGCACAGTGACTTATGAACCATCATCAAAGAGATGCATGCAAACAGCAACTAAAATGCTGTTTAGGAAGTTATGTTTTTCCCCCAGTCTTACATTATCTATTCCTAATGTTGTTGAAATGGTTTAATTTGGGTAGAAATACATTCTTATTAGGAATGGCAACCCTAACCCAAACCTGTGCTTTAAAACAGATGAAATGCATGTGAAAGAGAGGGGCTATGGGAAGTTACGGGGCACTGGTGGATGGTGGTAGTGAGGGAATTGGTGGAGAAGGAGGTCATGGGGCGGCCCCAAAAGATGTGTCACACAGGGGCATACAAGCGCTACTAACAGATTATACAAGGCAGCAATCAAAAAAGCTAAAAAAAGATACTTTTTAGACAGAATTCAAAATGCTAAATGTGCAAATAAAGAATTCTATCAAATTCTCACTGAATTTCATAAACCAAATTGCCTAGATGGAGCTCATCCCATTACTCAAAATTTCACTGACAAACTGGAAAATTATTACACGGTCAAAGCAGACACGCTGGTCTCAAATTTAAAACAAAGAAAAACCACCAGCACCACCCTTTTCCAAAACAGCAATCCAAGAGTATGCTAACTCAGCCTCTCTATTTCCATTTCACACGATTAATGTATGGGCCTGGTCAAAGCAAGCAGGCCTGCCGGCAGCTCTTCTGACCTGTGTCAACCACAAACCTTCAAGATATTTCTTCTAACTCTGCTGCCGCCCCAGTTAAAAGAATCATAACAATTCCTTAACTGCTGGAATATTTCCAGAAGAACTAAAAAATTTATACATACGCCCATAACTAAAGAAAACAAACCTGGACCTGCATAACCCGAAAACTACATAGCAATTACAAATGGACCTTTCCTGGGCAAACTGATAGAAAGAGCAGCATTCGCCCAGATGTCACAATGCATTGAAGATATTTTCATACTTTCAGACTTCCAAACAGGATTCCCTCCGTGAATAGGCGCAGAATCTGCCATCATTGCCATCTGGGATGACCTTAAGACCATAGTTGACCAGAACGGGGTTGCTGCACTACTTCTCTTGGATCTCTCAGCTGCCTTTGACATGATTGACCTTGGCACTATAATGCAAAAGACTCTATAAAGCCGTCATAGAAGGGACTGCTCTCAACTGGATCACATCCTACCTTCACAACGGAACTAATGTCATCCACACCCCCCTTTCTCTTCCAAACCATCCTTCTTAAAAGCAGGGGTCCCGCAAGGCTCTATCATTACTGGCACTGATCAATCAATTTCACCTATAGTTATGCAGATGACACACATATACTCCTTAAACTAAAAAGCCACAAAACCATTGGAATCTCAAAAATGTTCAGTTGCCTCAGAACCGTAGAACAATGGAAGACATGCAACCATCTCAAATTGAATGCTACCAAAACAGAAATTCACATGGAATGCAATTAGAAGATTATTACCCACTCGCCACCCGGCCTGATGATCTGGGAACACTGCCTAAAGTATCAAAGGAAGTAAGAAACCTCGGAATTACCATAGACTCCAAGCTATCAATGAATGGCCAAGTGGACAACTTGCAAGATCAAACTTAGGGCCCCATTACGATTGCGGGCGGATTGTCACCGCCGGCCAGGCGTTTGCGATCCGCCCGCAGCGTTGGCGATCAGCCCGCCATCAACAGCCCATTTACCCACTGTCACATTTGCATGGCGGTGGGTACCGCGGCGGACGGAAAGTCCATCCACAACTTTTTCATCGGCTGGATTACCGGCTGGGTGGAAAAGGCACACAATAGGGTGGCAGTGCCTTGCAGGCACCGCCATCCATATTATGATGCATGAGGTGTGCATGCCTTTCCAGGGTGGAGACTCCGCCATGGAAAGGCATGCAGTGAATGACTTTGGGAACCCGTTGGGGGCCCCCGGTAGGTTGGAGGGTGGCTGTCTGGGGGGGTACCTATGGTACCCCCCTTCATTGCCATACACAAGGTGGCAGGCACTGCACAGTGCCTGTCACGTTGTGCATGGCAATGCACAACATGCTCCCTTAACATTGCAGAGGGTGCTGTTTTCAGCATCGCCTGCTGCAATGTTAATGGCAGGAATGCGTCCGCCAGTGTGACGGGTGCATCCGAATTGGCCCTGCGGGACCGCCGCACCTCTGGCGGTCCAGTTTTCCGTTACGGTGGCCCATAGTTACTACAAAACCTCTGCCTAATCTCAATTATTAACAGGTAAAGATGCCTGCAAGGTAGTTTGTTTAAGAAAGAGTTATACAGTTATTTGTATTGGATCTACTTTAGGGGTGAATCTAATCAGAACAGCCACCCAATTGTCATTCGACAAAATCAATGAATGAGTATATAAAGCACAGCACACAGGAATATCTTATGAAAGTACAAAAATATTTATATATTTGTAAAAAGGAGTACACATGAAAAATGAATTCAGCAATAGTTCATGAAAAAGGTGAAATCAACTTTGTTCTACAATTCATGAAGAAAAACATCTATTCTATCTATTGTCAATGGCATATCTCCTATTGAGAATATTGATCACTTAAATACAATTACGATTTTTTAGGTTTTCCGTTTATACGGATTTTTACATATAATTACAGACAGAAAGCACTTTAGTTTTTGTTCGTATTTATATATAAAAACGGGGAAATACTAACAAAACCAATGCTCCTCCTGCCTCTGTGTTCCTCTGTAAAATCCGAGTCAGAGGTGCACAGGGGCGTCCAAAAGAAAAGGGAAACTGCTGCCCTGAAACTGCTTCAGAGACGGGGGGGGGGAGACTGGGAGGGCGTGTCTGCAGAAACACTCCAGCACCCCCTCATAGCAGTAGTTCACGCAAGATAATTGTTGGAGCAGTGCCAAGCAGCCGATGTCCATTAAGAGGTGTGAAAACACCCCAGGACATCGGCTGCAGCTCCAGCAACCTTTTGTTTTTTAGCTCTCACATGTGGGGGATGTAGGGCACAACTGGAATTGGGAGTATTTTGCCACACATCGGAGTGGGCCGGTGAGAAGGGTGGGTGGCTTAATGAAAGGGAGGATGTTTTTTGAAAGAGGTGGCTGTGGGTGTAGTCAATGTGATCTAAACTGTAGCTAGGGAGGGGCACTGCATTTAAACATTTAAACATAAGAAAGGAGGATCACATGTAAACGGAGGCCTGGGGACATAAGCGAAGTGTTGTGGCACATATGAACTAGAGGCAGGGAAGAGCAAAGTTAAGTCATCTCCTTTTGAGGCAGAGATTGGGAGCTAGAGCTGCAAGGGCTGATGTGCCAAGGGAGAAAAATCCACAGGGGTTTACATATGCCATAGGAAAGAGATTCTTAGGAACTGCGATGTGCACTAGGAGCAATTTGCAAAATATGTCTTGGGAAATATGCACTGGTGTGCTAAATAGTTAGAGAGAGTTGTGCACAGTGAATATGACACAAGAGAGAGCGCTAACAGCAGTGATAGGATTGGGGCGGGTGGGAGTCGTTCAGATATAGCAATTTGCTCCTTGAGGGAGGATGGATAGGTTGGTATGAGAGAAAGCTGCAGGCGGTATGGAGCTCAGTGGAGGAGTGAGAGACATGCTTGCTGGTATGTAGGTAGAGATAGAGAACTGCATGTATGAGGTGACTTGGTATAGACATCGCTGGCTAGAATGTCCCCGGAGGCTGGGTTTGTTGTAAGAAATTATATTATTTTGGAGAGAGAGGTGCAGTGGGTGAAGTGCAATGGGAGAGAAAGCTTCAGGGAGTGTTGTTCCAAAAAGTTTAACAGCTGCAGAGGAAGTGCGGTGCCATGGAGACAGAGAGAGGCCCAGAAGAGATGTGGACGCATCTTGAGATACAATTCAGCAAGGTTGATGTGCTTTGCTTGAGAGCTCCAGGGGTGAGACAACCTGGGTGCTAGATCTGAATAGTGCGAGCTGCGCGTGCGCTAGAAACAAAAGACGCAGGAGGCAAGACGTGACCTGGGGGAGAGAGCTGCAGGGGTTGGTGCTCTCTAAGAAAGCTCTGAGCTTGGAGATGCATCCTTAGTGGGAGAAACATATCTGCTGGCTGTGACATACCCTAGATAAATACCCAAAGGTAGTGGGATGTGCCTTAATAGAGACGGCTGCAGAAAATATGTGATGCCCTTAGAAAAAGTTGCGAAGCAGATCTGTGCCTGGAAAGATAGCTAAATGGCTGGTGATCCTTAAGAGAGGTGCATGGCTGATGTGCCTTGTGACAGGTGCAGTGGTAATGTATCTTGGGAGACAGTTTTTTTGTATTATGTACACAGAGGGAGTGAAATGACTGATATAAAATTGGAACTGCAAAAGAGAGTTGTAACAGGTAGAATATGCTTTGGAAAAGACATCTGCACGGAGTGGAGCAATTAAAAAAACAGCTATAACAACCTAGTGCAAGTGTGCATGCCAACTTAAATAAATGTGGAAAAATACTAGCTTTGGCGTTTTTTTTCTTGCTTCAAAAATAAATGTGGATAAATAAAGATAAAATGACCCAAAACAAAAATATGGATAAATACAGACAGAAATGTGGAAAAAATAAATACCAGAAAACCGGGAGCCCTAAATACAATCGATGTTTTGGAAGTAGATGATGGAGTCGACGTTTCAGTCTTGGGTGGCGTCAGTCCGTTAGACCATCTTCAGGACAATGGTTTTTTGCATATGAGGAATGACGCTATTCTTAGTCAGACTCAACACAATAAATCCTTATCGTGGAGTAGTATTCAATCCAGCTCATTGATGTGGAGTTGTATTTAACCAAGCTCATTAAACTATCAGAACTATTACTGATCCTTAGGTAAAAGTCAGTCCAAATTTCAGATAGCGATGCAAGGCTTAGTCCTGCTATATGAAAGCAATTGTAATGGGGATTATTACTCCTCCAGTCATAGTTTTAACAAACTTGTCTATCGGGAACGAGTGAGCGCTAGCGTCAGTCCGGCAACCATGAGGTCGCCGGAGAAACTCCAAAACTCAGTCTTTGTATCTGAACAAACCAATATGAGTATAAAAGTAGTAATGGGTCTGCAATTCTCCTGCATCTCGAGCTGATGGTATCTTTTGTTCAATTCAAGGTGGGAGAAGACTTTGGCTCCATTTAATTGCATGATCATGTCCGCAATGTGATGACCAGGATGTCTTTCTTTCTCTCTTGCTTTGTTGACCTGGGGCATATCAACACAAATGGGTACTTCACCTCCACTGTCCTTTTTTGGCACCACCAATATGGCGAAACCCATGGGGGAGGACCAATGGATAGTTCAATGACGTCGTACTTCAACAGTTTTGTTAGTTCTTTCTTGCAAGTGGAAAGCGACTTTGCAGTGCCGTTGGGCAACAGGGTGAATGCCCTCACTATTATGAAGTTAGACTTTAATTTTATTGAGTTTTCTTAAACCATGAAAAAATGACAGGAACTTGCTTACAATGTTTTATTATTATTATGCATGCTTTAAAAAAACACATGGCTACCTAAGAAAGGTTTCTCAGTGCTGTGCTCATCACGAAACATAGGACCTACCAGCAGCAGTCCAGAAATTGCTGAGATTGGGCAAATTAAATGAGTTGGAACAGCCAAGTTTTAAGCAATTTGCAAAAGGCAGAGAGTGAGTGGCATGCTCTCAGTATTAGTGGCAAAGCGTCCAGAGCTTAAGGCCCAGAAAAGAAAAGGCTTGGGCTCCTTGACTAGATTTTCTGACCCTAGGAACAATGGACAGCTCGAGATGGCTTGAACACAATGAACATGTGGGTGAGTACCTGGACACTAGGGATCTAAGACATAGTGGTACAGTGTTAGGTAGACATTTATGTATGTAGCGTAAGACCTTGAATTTAACACGTTGTTCAATAGGCAGCCAGTGCAGGTCAAGTGGCTTGCTGGCAATCAAAGTGAATTTAGGGGAATGGCACAGGAGTTAGGCTGCAGCATTTTGTACTATCTGGAGGCACTTGAGTAGGGATTTTGACACACTCAGGTAAGGATGTTACCATAGTCAAGGCTGGAGATAACCAGAGCCTGGACTACAGTCCAGAGAATATGTGCCCAAAGAATTTAAGTTTGGTCTTGTGAAAATTGCATTCCTTCATTAAGTTAAGGGGAGAGAAGACTTTGGCTCCATTTAATTGCATGATCATGTTCTCTGTGTGAGAACTAGGATGCAATCAAGATCTCTCTTGATTGCTTTGTTGGTCTGGCGTATATCAACAAAAATGCACACTGCACCTCCACTGTTCTTTTCCGGTACCACCACTATGGGCGAAACCCATGGTGTAGGAACAGTGGATTGTTCAATGGTGTCATGCTTCAGCAGCATTTCTAGTTCTTTCTCAATGACTTCTAGCAAGTGAAAAGCATCTCTACAGTGCTGTATGTTCTCATTAATGAAGTTGCACTTTCATTTTCTTGCGTTTTCTGAAATCACAAAACTACAACAGGAACAGACTTACAATTTAAGACCTTAGTACAAAGGTTGTAATTGAAAGATATCAGTCCCGTGTCAGCAGCAGTGGCAAAGCTGAACAGGCATGCACAGGCTGAAGTACCATGAAGGGAATGGATCTGCGCTTGCATCAATGTCATTTGGTGCAGCATGGTTGCCGTGAATGACCCCCAGCCTTACAGTGGTTCAGAAGCAGCCCAAGTTATTCCTTTGTGTCCGATGGAGTGAAGTGAGGTGCAGTGGACATGCGGTTAAACTTTTACACAAGCATGATGTTGATCAAGGAACTACTGTCTATGACGAAAGTTACTGGTTGATCATTTACTTTCAGTATGATTTTGGGACAACGTGCAAATGAAGTTTGTTGTTTTGTTTGGTGAACCTATTTTGAATTGTGGTCTTCTGTACAAGCAGTTAATCCTACATGTGCATGCAGCTCTTTGGCAGTTACCATCAGCACACACCCATCTTCTTTATCAGTACTTGATAGCGATGTCGAGGAGCCTTTGTTCGATGATCTTAACAACAATTGATCTAGCCTTGTTTCCATTTGTCAAAATTGATCTTACTTTTTGATTTTGTGGGCTTGTTGAGAATGTTTCTAGAACCTTCTGGCACCCATTTTCTCTTCGCGTGGTGACATATTTGATTTCTCTTTTGCTTTGCAAACCATTATGAAGTGGTTTTCTTTCCCCCAACCTTTGCATGTCTTTCCTATGGCTGGGCATTTGCCTTCATGGTGGAATGAAAATCCACACCGGAAACATAACTCTGATTACTTTAAAGATGTGACTTACTTGTCAGTTGTTTTCGACTGTGCTTGCCTTTCATGGTCAGGGCTGATTCTTGAAGGGCCGTTCCCACTTCCATAGCAGCAGCTTATCAATCTGCCAATTCTTCTGCTTTTGCAGCCATGGGCATTATCTCCAGACCGTGTGTTTCTCTCAACATGCTCTTTCTAATGTTAAATGGAAAGGCTGCCATTGATGACTGTGAGACACATGTCTTCTTCTTTGGTGAATTTCAGAACTTGTAATACTTAATAAGTGTACCAAGTCTTTCAACAAACTCATCCGTTGTTTGAAGATGTATCTTTCATAGTCAACGTTTGGCATTTGATTGAACTTGGCTTCCAATGGTTCTTGTATTGAGTGAGCTCCTCTGTCAGTCCTTCAACTTCTTCTAGGACCCTATACGGGCTGGAGCAGGGCTTTGACTCCAAATTCCCCAACTCAGACTGCTTTGCATTGATTTGTGGTGCTTGTCGCATGCATGAGCAGTTTGCTGACACCATTAAAAAATCTCAGGGAGAGCAGTCTTGTATCTTCTGGCCACGTACCCCCTACTCATTGCCAGTTGTAGCATCCTGCCCAGCATGGAACCATGCAAATGAAACACGCCACAATATGACACAAGAAGCTCGGCAACTTGCATCTTTATTCTTCAACATATGATCACAAAACTACTTGCATTGTGCCATTACTTTAAAAGCAACAACCTAACACCTCCCAGCAGCTTGCGTAATTCCTGTTTAAAGTCCGTCCAGAACCGTGAAGGTACTAGCACTCAATATCTTAATGACTACAAGTAGCAGGTGGAAACCATTGTCCTTGATCATGAATGTGGAGGGGTCCATCCTTGCACTATTGCTCACTTCCCTGGTTGTGCTACACACAACCTAGAAGGTAAGTATGACAGATAGCTTCCCTTTCTGTATGAGGATGGCTGGATGGACAAAATGCCCAAAAATAACTGTCAATATGCACAGAGTGAACATAATTGGTCAGATGTGTGGATATTGGTTTACAAAGTCTCTCTGGACTGCTCTGAGTAAGTATGTCTGCTGAGAGTGCCAGCAGAGAGATTATGCCTCCAGGGAACAATGTGCCCAAGCCTGGAAGTTTACTCTGAGGTTGCTCAAATACTGGAGCCACCAGTAGGTGTTCACCTGGGAGAGCTTCATCCCCCACCGCAACAGTGGACAGAGTCCTCTTTCCATGTGGATAGCAGTAAGTGGGCTTACATATAGAGGAACCATAAATGAAAAAACAACCCTGTGCGTGGGTCTGTGCACCAAACAGGCTGGTAAGTTATCCTGGGTAGGTGATGGCCGAGAAGCAGGGTGGCAAATAGCCTTGAAAGAAATCTAGCATAAAGGTCATGGCAGTCTATTTTTTAGTCAATTTCAAAGTATAGGTGATGAATGAAGAGTTCACTTTGATAGCAGACTGGCAGCACTTTCACAGCATCGCTTAAAGTTTCCCTGAAGCACGGCCCACAGGAAGATACTTTCTGTGAAGGCACTAAGACCTGGCATAGAATCGCTTGGGCTGTCCAGTGTGAGAAGACATCAAAGAAGATGAGGTATGCACCAGATTGCCCTTGCGGTGATAGGGTACTGTTATAATTACACATAAAATAACAAACTACATCCTCTTCCCTCTGGGGAGAGGATCTTGTCGTATGGCTAGAGCGGTCGACCTCGAATCTGGGGAACAGGTTTTGAGTCTCGGCCATGACCCTCAACATTCTGTCATTCTCAGCAAATCATTTAATCTCCGCGTGCCTAACACAAAAGGAATGTGTCCTTGTGTAAAGACACTGGTGCACCTGTGAAGCGCTCTGATACTGTAGTATTCCATATTCTATATTCCATTTGGAATTGTTATGTTTCCTTCTTACCTGGACATTTTGTTATATGCCAGATGCTGTTAAGCCTGGATCCCTGTCCTTGGTGGTTGTTTAAGCTGTCTCCTGACAATAAACCTGTTACTACCATCTTCCTGTTTCATCGTGATTTACAACATAATTTGGCGACGATCGGGATACTAAAGCCTGAAGCAAGAAAGGAACCCACTTTCTCTTCAAAATATTTTTTTTTTTCGGAAAACGAAGTCTGGAGACAGCGTTCACCTCTCTTATTAAGGATCAACTGAAGGTACTGTTTAATTTATTTTCCGTGTGTATGATTGCACCAGCGGCAGTTTGTACCATCTTAAGTGCTGTGATTGCACCTGCGGCTGTTGTTTTAACCATTTGTTACATTTTGAAACCACTTGGATTGGATTATTTGATATTCGCTGTTTCCCATGCGAAGTTCCGCTTAAAGCCCTGCTTAAAGCCCCGTTTTTTAAAAATATTTATTTCTTGGTTGGATTTGCCTTCGTATTTCACTCAAAATAAAAGAAGCATCTTTCAAAACTTACTGTACTTTATAGCTCGCGGTGCTGCACACTGTGAAGATTCTTCATCACGCTCTTAGATTCTTCGTGTTCAACATTTGTGCAGCGCATACCGTCACCACGCACTCGTCATCACGCATAGCGTGTATCAACGTCATCACGTATTGTGTTGCATTGAAACGTTGCGTTTCAGCAACCATTTTGTTTCCATAGTAACCGGCAACCACTCGGATGTTTGTTTGACGCTGTGCAACTTTAACCAGTTCATCTGCGGTACAATTCGTCCATCTTTAGTTTGGATACTACTAGTATCCTTGTATCATCATTAACTTTTCTTCTTATTTAAGGATATAACAACAATTAAACGTTCTACTTTTCAACAATTACCAGAACTGGACGATGAAATTCTCTGGACAACGGTGACTACTTTTATTATTTTTTTTTCTTTTCTCTCTTTCTCCTTCTTCATAGGTACTTAAAAAGAAAATGTCTAATAACATTATCTCTCCAGCACATTTCCTACCTTCAGCTGGTGATCCAAAAGTTGAATGGGATCTTTGGTATCCGACTTTCCTCGCATATGTAGATGTAGTGGAGGAAGATGACTGTTCTCCTAAAAGGAAACTTGCTCTGTTAAAAAACTGTTTAGGCGGAGCTGGTCTTAAAGAATTAGAAAGCTTACCTCCCATTGAAAATGTAGGTGCTGGAGACTTAAATGTTTTTGAGATTGTTGTCAAGCAACTAAGTACCAGGTTTGGAAGGAAAATCAATACTGTTATGGAAAGATTTAAATTCTACTCTAGGGTACAAAAGGAAGATGAATCCATTGAAACGTACGTAGCTGCTTTACGCACTCTAGCTAGCTCTTGTTCCTTTGAAACCATACATTTTGACCAGGTTTTAAGGGATCAAATTAGCAAAAAGATTCAAGAACGCTTGTGGATGGGCACTGAATCTTCTCTCAGTGCTGTATTAAATATCGCTAAGGGTATTGAGCAATCTGAGTTATTTGTAAATGAAATAAGAGGTCATGAAGTAAAGAGTAAAGTAGTTATCCCTGAAGTCTCCCTAGTAAGGAATCCTTCCAACTATAGGAAACCTACATTTTTTCCTAATAGAAGGGATAATTTTGGCAGAGATAACAAATCTTTTAAAAAAAAATCTCAAATAATATACTATAGGTGTGGGGCTAATGATCATGTTGGTAATTATAAAGGATGTCCAGCTTGGAACAAGGTCTGCATTAAATGTAAAAAGCCAGGTCACTTTAGCAAAATGTGTAAGTCTTCACAAAAGGTTAACTATTTGTCTCATGAAGAATGTGATGATCTCGAACAACCATCTGAAATTAACACCATGTTGTGTGTTGGCGATACCGAATGCAAAGGTTTTCCCAGTGATTTAATCTCTATTAATGGTATAGAAATATCGATGCTTATTGATTTGTGTGCCTGGTACACTATAATTGGCAAAAATGTTTTTGATGAATTTTGGAGCTCAACAAAACTTCTACCTCCTGATATACATCCTGGGGGGTACACTGGCAAGAAAATAGATCTTGAGGGTTACATGTGGGCAGACATTAAATTTAAAGATAGGACTACCAGAGGGAAGGTATACATCTCCACCAAAGGTGCGTCTATCTTGTGTTGGCCCCATCAATATGATTTAGGTATCAGACTTGACCCTAATGCTTCCCCTCCCGTATATGTTGTTCCTCCAGAAAATGATTTCATTCCCCAATTAAAAAAGGATTTCCCTTCTATTTTTAATGATAATTTGGGAGTTTTTGCCAATTTCAAACACCGAATCATCCTTAAAGAATCAGCCATCCCTGTCCGACATCGAGTCAGAAATGTACCCTTAGCTTATCGGGACAAACTCAAAGTAATCTTGTCAGATCTTGTTTCCAAAAAAATAATTGAACCAGTTGAGTCATCCCCATGGGTTTCGCCAGTTGTTTTATCCCTTAAGAGCAATGGCGAGCTCCATCTATGTGTGGATCTCCGCAGTCTAAACAAGGAGATCTGGATTGATAGGCATCCCCTACCTCACATACATGAACTCATTTCTACTCTTGCAGGTGCCTGCGTTTTCTCCACACTAGACTTAACCAGTGCATACCATCAAGTAATTTTGCACGAAGATTCGAAATTTCTAACCACTTTCATTACACCTGAGGGCATGTTCCAATATTGCCGCATGCCTTTTGGCCTGGCTAGTGCGGCATCCGTTTTCCAACGTCTTATGAAGACAGTGCTAGAAGGTTGAAAGGGAGGAATTGCCTTTCAGGATGACATTTTAATACATGGGAAAAATTTCGAGGAACATCACAAGAATCTTGTAAAGGTTTTCAAAAGTGTGCAACAATATGGCCTAACATTGAAGTTATCCAAATGTAAATTTAGGCAAAGTCAAGTTGAGTACCTTGGTCACGAAATTTCTGCCATGGGTATCAAGCCTAAACTCAACCATATTGCAAGTGTTTCCAAAGCTCCTGCACCGTTGAATAAGGATCAGCTAATCTCCTTTTTGGGTCTCACTGAATTCTACAGTAAGTTTGTCCAAGACTATGCTTCAAAGGTACATCCTCTTAGGTGTTTATTAAAAAAAGATGTAAAGTTTTCATGGAACGATGTTCAGCAACATGCGTTTGATTTGTTGAAACAAGAAATTACCAATGCCCCTTTTTTAAGGCCTTTTGATCTTGGGAAAGAGTGTATAGTGTGCGTGGATGCAAGCAACGTTGGCTTGGGCTCTGTTTTAATGCAGCAAGACAAAGGTGAAGAGTACGTAGTCTCTTATGCATCCAGAACTTTGCGAGGTGCGGGGTATAATTACTCCACTATAGAAAAGGAGTTATTAGCATGCACTTGGGCCTCTGAACATTTTAGGCAATTTCTCTGGGAAACTCGATTCCGTTTAAGAACTGACCACAAACCTTTAATTAACATGCTAGCGGCTGGTGGTGGCAGAACGTTAACTGCACGTCTTGCACGCCTAGCTGCGAAACTACAGGAATTCCAATGTGTTGTTGAGTATGTTCCTGGCCGTTTAAATGTGCATGCCGACTGCATGTCCAGGTTGCCTTTGGTTAACTCGTTTTTTTCTGGCAATCTTAATTGTGATTCTGATGTTGTTTTTAATATTGACGATGTCAATGATTGTGGTATTCCAAGTTCCAATGGTATTTCTGAATCTGAGTGGAGAGAAGCGATGGCGAATGATCCCAGTTTGCCTTTGTTGACTAGGTACTTACAGCATTGCTGGCCTCAAGAACGGAATTTGTCTGGGGACCTCCTTTCCTTTTTTAAGGTGAAAGATGAACTTATGTTTGACCAAGGTTTCATCATCCGTAGTGATAAGATCATCCCTCCTATTTCTTTGAGAGAAAGAATCATTTCTATGGCTCATGAGGGACATATGGGTATGTCTAGTACCAAGAGACGTATTCGCGAATTTTACTGGGGGCCTGGAATTGATAAAATTGTTGACAAATGGGTTAGTTCATGCTCTCCTTGTAATAAAAGTGACAAAACAGTCAAACCCTTGGCCACTAATATTTCTCAGGCCATTGAATAAATCGGACCTGAGGAGCCCGGTGCGGCAGCAGCACCTACCTGACCGAGTGGGACCCTGCCAGCTGTCTCCCTCCGCCGCCGCAGCTCCTGACATCGCGCTGCGGCAGCCGAGCGGGGGAGACAACAATCCCCAGCCTGCCTTGCGGCAGGAAGCCGCGGGAACCAAATTCCGCGCCAGGAGGCGCTACAAAGTCCCCAACAGTCCCGCGTCGCGGGAGCGCCGGGCGAAGCCCGGGCAAAGGGCGGGCCCTCTACGGCCCTCATTGGACATAGGAGGACGGGGACAGGCTACACCTCTTGGCTGTTTGTTGAGGTAATTTACCAACTTGTATTTCATAACCACATGCCCAAGTCCGTTGCAGGGGAAATGCCCAATACAATCCCAGATGACATTTTTGCACACTCACCATCTAACTTCCAATGGCTGGAGGACCTAAATAGTCTGTGCAAGGTCAAATATGTCCCAGAAGTACTCTCCCCCACGTGAAAACATAGCAGCTCACTATCACCTACAAGGGAGCTGAAATCTATACCTTTCAGGGCCACCCCTGCCAAAAGGAAGATCGAGGGGGTCAAAGATAACGGGAGTCTTACGAAATGCCAAACACCTGATAAACTTTCTGTAAGTCCAATTCCACCTTCAATTAATTCTTCTCCTACTGTGCCACCTGTTGCTCATCTGGACGATTTGTTACCATCTCCCCAGCAGGCTCTTCTGTCCATGATCGAGCAAATGCTGAAATCTTTAATTCACCCCTTGATGGATAAAATCAATACACTAGAGTATAAGCTCACGGGGCTGGAGAGTTCCATTGGATCCTTCATGAAACCATCAGCCCATGTCGCTACAACTGACTCCTCGCCGACAACCACCCTTACAAATCTATCTAACCCAATTACTCCTCAGGATGCGGCGCCCATTCAACTCTCAACCACCACTTCCATGTTGCCCACCAAACCCAAAGGCCCCCTGAAAGTGACAACACCACGCCATATTCCACCTAAACATGTGCGAACCACCCATATACATTTACCGCCAGAAGCAGCGCCTTTTGTAATAGTTCTATCGGGAGTCCCTGAACTAACAAAAGGCAAAACTGAGAGTCATATTGAACTTATGAACAAGGTCAAGTTCTGGTTATCAAAAAACAGACCTCTGCCTTACCATCTTGATGGCCGCATAATAAGTGTCCGGAGGGTGGGATGGCTTGGACCCCTTAAAAAAGACATTTTGGGGGATCTGATCCTGATCCGATTTAGGAGCAGACACATTGTGCCATACCTGCAGACATGGCTACCTCAAAATGAAGATGGTCTTATTTCTATTTGGGATCTATATGACTTTTACCCTTACATGCCCTATAATCTTTCAACTAGTACACGGGGCTTTGATAACATCCCAGTGGGCAGAGGAACCCATTTAAGCAATGGCAATAGTTTTTCACTGCCTACTAACTGTCCCAAACCGTCTTTTTACAGTCCTCTGTATCGTAATTACTAAATCTTTTGGACTACTAAATCTTTTGGATAATTGAGTCTTATAACGTTGCCTAAAGGTAGTGTAAAGAACGTTTAGTATGTTAACTGTGCAAATCTAAAGTTAATATGAGATTTATTTATTTTAAAATGTTTTTAGAATGTATTGTGGTATTTTTCTGTATGCTTTTATGATTTTAATTCTCAAAATCGAATAAAGCTTTGTGATACTGATACTGATACTGATATTTCTCCTGTTGATTTTGTTTCTTCTCCCTGGGAAAAGTTAGGCATAGATATTATTGGACCTCTTAATCTGTCTTCTCACCAAAATGTATTTTGTTTGGTCCTGATTGACTATTTTTCCAAATGGCCAGAATTGAAGATTGTTGACAAAATTGGATCTACCCAAATCGTTCAGTTCCTAGATGAAGTTTTCTGTAGAGAAGGCATTCCTGCCGAAATTGTGTCCGATAACGGCCCACAATTTATTAGCAAAGAGTTTTTGTCCTTTCTCCAGAGGTGTGGTATTGTGCACAAAAGGGTATCGAATTACAACCCTCAGGCCAATGGTCAAAGAGTCCATCCAATTAGCCATTAAGAGTAACTTAGATTGGAAGAAGGTTTTACGTTCCACCTTATTGTCTTATTGCACTTCTCCCAACTCTGTTACAGGGTTTTCTCCATTTGAATTGCTTAGAGGCAGAAAGCCTGGATCCAAACTTCTTCCCTGGTGGTTAAAGGTTAAATTTCCTTGTGAATCTTCAGTAGACCCTAACATGGTTAAGGACAAAGTCTTAAGATATCAAGAGAAGATGAGAAACAGTTTTTTGTCTTCCAAAGATCATTCCCAGAAGATCAAGGTGGGTGATTTTGTACGTGTCAAATTTGGTAGAGCCTTTGATAACAAGTGGTGCAAATGGTCAGATCCCTGTAAGGTTACTGAGGTATTTTCCAAAGCTGTGAGAGTTGAGGATGGTAAGATATGGAATTTTAGAAGAATTTCTCTATGTAAAGGTTTAAATTCTGGTCTGCACTTAGATGTTAAGTTGAATTCTGCTTTACCCTCAAACAATGACTGTTCCACTTCCAAGCTCAGCGTCTCTGCTGAACAAAATGATGCATCTTACTCTCCGTTGCTTGACACATTTCCATGTGAAAGTCAATATTTGGACAACCCTACTCCCAATGGTAATTTGGACAATGTTCAAGCTAGTTCTATGCATGATGAAATTTCTATTGATCAACCCAGTATTTTACATGATGAAATTTCTCCTGATTTTGATTCTAATGTTCCCATACCATTACCTAATGTTTCCAATGATTTTGTTCAAAGGAAAAGTGTACGAGTTAAACATACTCCTGTCAAGTTACATGATTATTTTCATTAGTTTTTTTTTCTTGTTTTTTTTTCTTTCCTTTCTCTTGTTTTTTTTTGTTTTTTTTAGGGGGGAAGGTGTGTAGTATTCCATATTCTATATTCCATTTGGAATTGTTATGTTTCCTTCTTACCTGGACATTCTGTTATATGCCAGATGCTGTTAAGCCTGGATCCCTGTCCTTGGTGGTTGTTTAAGCTGTCTCCTGACAATAAACCTGTTACTACCATCTTCCTGTTTCATCGTGATTTACAACAGATACCTGATATCTTCGGGTCTAGTTCGCGCTATATAAAACTCTATAAACATTTTTTTTAAACAAGGATTTAATCCCCCATCTGTATCCTCATATGCGGATGGGCCACTTCAACCAAGAAGGTATGATGTCCGGAAATAATGTTTGTTGATGTGGCTCAGAATACATTTTGAAATATCTGGATGGGTCTCATCGCCCACCTAAATTATTTCTACATGTGCCTTCATTGGAATTGCAAAACATGTCTGTTCAGGTACCACCTGACAAAAGAAGTTTGCTTTTTACAATTTCCAACTGTGCTTTTTTATTATTGGTTGTATAAGAAGTTTCCAGACCCACATCCATTATGAGGTACTAAGAAGTATGGCCATGTCTCACAGGACACTGCACGTTGAACACCACACATTGCCATCATGCACCCTCAGACCTGGGGAACCTCTTTGGTTAAACTGCAGAGGATCTATCTTCCAGGGATAAGGGGCTATCTCCCATCACGTGATCCTCATTTTACTTAGGTGAAATGGAAGACTGTAAATGGTTACTAATGAAGATGGATCAACAGTGTCAAGAAAGCAATTTCTAATGCTCAAAACAGCTGTGAAATTCCTAAAATGTACTTTCACTGACTGCTTTGGAGATAAAATAAACCACAACAAGTGCTGATAAAGACTTTTGGTCTGCCCTTGAAAAACATGGATTTTTTGTGAGCTTACAAAATGTAATGGTTTGACATTTTGTTTTCTTGAAATATTATATGGCACAAACTTGACCCCAGTGCATAAGTGTGCATAAGATTAGAACCAAATTATATTACACAAGATCAGATTCATTTTCTTTTTTCTTTCTTTTTTCAGGCACAGGGAGATTAAGTTATTTCCAGAGAATCATAGGGGCCAGATGTATGACCATTTTTAGCGGTCGCAAACAGGAAATCGGCCCGTTTGCAAAGCAAAAAAGGGGTGGGGCTATGTACAAACGCTATTTTGCGAATCGGGGACTCACAAAATAGTATTTGTGAGTCGCTATTAGGAAGGGGCATGCCAAGTGAGTGAGAATGGTATGTACCATTGTTTTGCAACTGCATTTGTGGTCGTAAAACACTCGCAGTTTACCACCTACTTTGAGTAGGTGTTAAGCCACTTGCAAACAGGAAGGGGTCCCCCCCCCCTTTGTGAATGAGTGCGAAAATATTTTTAAGAGCAGGCAGTGGCCCCACGGACCACTGCCTGCCATTAAAAAATTAAAAGAAAAATATGTTTTTTTTTAAAAGTGTATCCAGTTATTCTTTAAGTAAAACAGGCTGCATTTAAAAAAAAAGTTGCTTAATTGCAAAATCAAGCACAGACATGGGGGTCTACTGTCCCCAGCAGGCGACCATCCCTGTGTTTGCAGGCCATTCCACTGGGTCGCAAATTGCGACCTGCCGTGTGAAAATTAATGAGGCAGGTCCCTTGCAGCCCATTTGAGAATTGCAAACAGTGTCTCATTCCATTTTGCGAGTCGCAAATTGCGAGTTGCAAAACGGTGAACAGTCTAAATATCGAATTTTAAATATCGAGTTGCCAAAATATCGAATTTTAAATATAGAATTGCCAAAATATCAACTTACAAAAATATAGTGGTGCAGAATATCGAAATGGAGGTAAGAAATATCGTTTTTAATAATATTGCAGTTAGTTGTATTGAAAGTCATAATATAGTTGTTAAAAATATCGATTTTTGTTTGTGTGTTTTAAGTGTTAGTATATGTGTTAAAAGTATATATTATTTTTGAATTGTATGTTAGAATTTTTTTTAAGTAATGATTTTTATGTTAAATTATTTTTGCGTATTTTAGTTCCATAGCGGGTTGTGGGTTTATAGGGGAATAGGGTGGGAAGGAATTTAATTATAATATACTAATTAAGATTTTGTTGGAATTAATTAATTACATGTTAATTATTTTTTATGCAATTTTTTTCACTAGCGGGTTGTGGGTTTATACGGGAATAGGGTGGGAAGTAATGTAATTTAAATTTATGAATTCATAAATGATGTAATTAATAATCTTGTATTTAATTATTTATATGTTTAATTGTGTTAATTAATTAATTAGTAAATAATCATAATTTGATTAATAATGAATAATAATTTGTTGGTAATTATGTTTACTGTCTAAAAAAATATTAAATAGTTAAATAATTTGAAATTAAATATTAATAATTAATTTGTTTTATATGTTAAAAGTGTACTTTTTTTAGGAGAGGGTTGTGGGTTTATAGCTGAATAGGATGGGAAGTAATTTAATTGAAATTAAGTAATTATTACATTTTATTTATTGGGATTGATAATTAATTTATTGGTAATGATTAATTGGTAATTTATTGTTATTAATTAATTAATTTATAATTATATTAATTGTATTAATTATTAATTGGCAAATAATGTTTAGTATTTATCATTTATTGGTATTGATAATTAATCTGTTAGTTAATTATTAATTGGTAATTAATTTATATTAATTGATTAATTGATAAATATATTAATTATGTGAAATGTTATGTGGAGTGGGTTGTGTGTTTACTGGGGAATAGGGTGGGAAGTAATTTAATGTTATTACAATTATTAATTTTTATTTATTGGTATTTTTAATTAATTTAATGTTAATTTATGATAATTCATAATTTAAATATAAAAATATTTTATTTTATAATTATGTTATTTTTAACCCTATGCTATCCAACACTTTCCCTAATGTTGCACTCACTGGAGTGAGAATAGTATTTTTTATCCACCCGCTATCCAACACTTTCCCTACTGTTGCACTGTTTGGAGTGGAAATAGTCATTTTTACACACCTGCTATCCAACACTTTCCCTACTGTTGCACTCACTGGAGTGGGAATAGTATTTTTTACCTACCCGCTATCCAACACTTTCCCTACTGTACCTCTCGCTGGAGTGGGAATAGCAATGTTTATCCACACGCTATCCAACACTTTCCCTACTGTACCACTCACTGGAGGCGGAATAGTAATTTTTACCCACCTGCTATCCAACACTTTCCCTACTGTTGCACTCACTAGAGTGGGAATTGTAATTTTTACCCACCCGCTATCCAACACTTTCCCTATTGTTGCACTCACTAGAGAGGGAATAGTAATATTTACCCACCCACTATCCAACACTTTCCTTACTGTTGTACTTGGTGGAGTAGGAATAGTAATTTTTACTTTCCCGCTATCCAACACTTTCCCTACTGTACCACTCGCTGGAGTGGGAATAGTAAGTGTATCCCCTACGTTCTGCAACATTTTCACTATTGTTATATTTAATGTACTATAAAATATTAATTCAAAAAAATATATTTTTAATGTTTAACTTAATATATATAATTTATTTTTATATTTATATTATATGTTTATTTATATATATGTAATAGTATTTTAAAATATGTTTATAAGAAATAAAAATGTATGTTTATTTTTTAGATTACATTTTTTATGTATTTATTTTGACCTTTTTTACTTAATTTTGAGTATGTTTTACTTAATTATATGTATTATTTAATTAATGTTAGATTATTTTTAAGACATTTAAAAAAATCGATATTTTAGCATTCTATATTTTTAACATCGATATTTTGTATTCTATATTTTTACACTTACCTGTTTGTAGATAGGGAGTCGTTAATTTTTAAAGAGCTAATGAGAGGAAGGCAATAATCAGTAAAGGGGGGGATGTTAATTATACTGCCGAATAACAATATTTTGATTATGTTTTTTGATTATGTTTTGCCCACTATTGGTTGTAGGCTTAGAAGAAAGGAGTTCCATAGCTGTGGCAGTAAATCTCAATTTCAAGGTAATTTCGAGCTGAAATTTTAATAGATTGGAAGATCTGTTTGCTATGGCCACCTGAAAAGTGTGGCAGGATCTCAATTAGAAATTTGGTGACAATTTTAGAAGTTTTTGTCCGCTCTCTTTATTTCACCATGTGTTTTAAACAATCCTTCTAGGACATCATTAGAAGGAGGCCCTCAACTCCAAATGGGAATATCATACTCACAACTACTGATACAGGTGATATCAGTAAACCGGTGACATGTATTACTGTGGATCTTGTATTAAATTCTCATAGACCTACTTTTTGAATGGTGAATAACATTCAAAAATTTGAATTAGCTACCCAGTTCCGCCTGTCTTTCCTGAATTCATTCTGGTACGCTTGCCTGTAAACGTGGACCTCATAAAACATTTGGAGATTATACCTGGAAAAGCTGTAATTTACAAAGGTTCGCAGGAATAACCTTGTGAACTTTTTGAATTCTTGAAATAAGTAAACCTCCATCTATATGAGGTCGTAAAGCCCCGGGCGCGGATTTATTAATTTGTTTAAGAATGAGGGCTTTGGTATACTTCCCATGCACAAAGTGATTGCCCATAGTAAAGTAATGCAAAAGGTACACTTACAGAGAAACTTTCTGCAAGCATTTGCCATTGTGTATAGAGAAGTTTCACAAACAGCAAATTTGCAAAAAATCTGCAAACAGATTGGCTGGGTTAGAATAGAGTGAAAATCGTATTGCAATGAAAAAGATATTGTAATTCAGAAAAAAAATTAACTCGGCTGAAGAAGATGCATAGCAATGCTGGGATTGGTCTCAGCGGTAGTGGCGTAAAGAACTTTGAGGGGGCCCCCCTGCAGGGTAAGTGAAGGGGCCCCCTCCGGACTCAATCTAGAACTCCCTAGAAGAAGTCTGGTGCTGACGGGGCCCCCCCGGAGGGTGAGGTCCCCCGGCACCGCGGGGGCTGCAGGGGCCTGTGTTACGCCCCTGCTGAGCGGGCAGGAAAGATTCCCCGCTCAGACCAGGGAGTCTGTGGGGGTTGCTCCAGCCCGGCTGCTCAATGGAGCTCGGCCGGGGAAAACCTAACTGTACACGTGTGTTTTTGTCAGCCTGCACGTAGCACTCCTCCTCCCGCCTCCCATGCCTCAGCCCGGCCCCTCCCAACAGACAGGCTAAGAGCTGGCAAATTCAAAATAACATTCTTTTCCTTTACATTTGCTGGCTCTGAGCCAGGCAGTCGGGTGACGCTCCTCCACCATGCCATGCGACCACACTGAAATCCATATGTCCCGGTAATTACCATATATAGCCTCCCACATCATATTGTGGCAGGTTTGGCCTATCCAAATTTCCCTGGGGCAAATTCTAGTGAGTGTGGAATTTTTGTCACAATAATTACCGGGTGCGGCAAAATGCACATATGACTTCGAATTCCAATACTGTGCAAACAGCATGGATCTGAATGTTTTGGCCCTCGTGTGATCAGGCCATAAAAGGCGGCAGCTGGCGTACTTACATTCTATCAGCCTCACCATACATTATAAGCATCTAGACTGGGCTGACAGAGATCTTTGGTCACCTTCAGAGGTTGCATCAATGAAATGGTGTACGTTTTGTTTTATTGAGTGTTTCATTTCTGTATAGCTTTGTCCCTACAGACAAAGGCAGCCACTGTAATCTGCACAGGCATCTTTCTGATACCATTGAGCTTGAAGTGTGGCAGAAACGCAACAGCTTGAAGCAATTTGACCTGCATCACACTCCTTTGAGGTACTTCCTGTTTTCTACCACAGTCGCCTAAAGTTAATGCTTTAATGTGTTCCAAAGGGAGACATTTATTACTGAAGTTAAACAGTTCTGCGACCAGCCAGGAATATCTTGCAGTAAGTATTTTTTACTGCGTTGTCAGTGGTACATGAGTGGGTGACTGAGCTTATAATTGCTTAAATATAATTCTTTTAAACTGCGTCATGCTCATCTCTGTGTTACACAAATGACTAATTTAATAACGGCAACCATCTGGGTTTTATTTAAGCACAATTCTCCCTTCAAAATCATCGTACAGTCATAGACTCTGAGCGCAGAAGGCAGCTGTTGGCCCTGCACCAGGACGCTATCATCCAGGGCATTTAGTCTGCCTAGAGGTGTGAGGAAATCATCTGTCTCGAACTAGCTCATTGTCCAAGCTCCCACTCCCCAGTACCAATGTAAAACCTCGAATACCCCAACCATCTATTGAAAATGCAATCTATGTGCTACCTAGGACTAGGCCTGGGTGTGAAATTCTGCTCCACTCGTGGAGTTTGCAGTTTCTCCCACTCCACGCTCTGGGGAGCGTGGTGAGTTCCGAATAATTCGAAGAGCAGAATATTTTCCTCACTCACACCTGCTAACGCTAAGTTAGCAAACAAGGAAATCTCACTCCAGACTACCTACCGGCGAGACTTCTCAACGTGGGTGGTTACGGATGGCATTAGCGCTCACGTTCAGAAACCTTCCGTTTCCGTTGAGGAAGCTGCAGCTCGAGTAAAACATCTAATCGGGTGGCAGAAAGAAGCAGCTCCCACTTGAGGGACGCATGGTACAATTTGCTCCGATTTTCATCGCAGCTCACTCTGCCGGTGCTAAATTGCAGCACGATCTGCATATTTTCTGCCCATTGGCGGAATTCTGTTTCTATGTAACTCCACAGAATACCTTGGAAATAAATTTCTGCAAGTTCCGCCCGCCCCGATTCTTAACTAGGAGAGAGCAGAATGTTTTGTTCCAACCATGGAATGGACAGAATTTTCGCCACTCCGTATTACTCTGGCATGGCAGGAATTTTCTCTCGCAAGGCTCTAGAAAATGCAAGCTAGTGTGTGAGAATTGACATCCCCAGTAAAAATTTTAACGCAAGCTGCATATTTTCTACCCATTGGCAGAACTCTGTAGAATATTGCTGATTATTTATGTACTTCCACCGAGGGTGAAATTCTCAGAGTTCTGCCCACACCTAATCTTAACCTGGGGACCACAACACTATTCGGGGTGTCTGAAACTTTTTAGAAAAGTACTATAGTATCATGTCCCCAGCTTCCAGTCCTGATTCAGAGAGGGTCCACAGTCAAAATGTTAAGTACTGCTGACTTAGTTTTATTAGAGGTACTCTGGCATTTCTGGGATTCAGATATTTAGGTTAGTTGGCAAACCTACTGCAGAAGTGGTTTTGTCTCTACCAGCCTTTTGTACTGAGTTCCTGTAGCATCCTTCCACTCAAGAACGCAGGAGGCAGAAGAATTAGGGTAAATAGTCTTTATTAAGTCAAAGTCATTAGAGACCCCATCCAACCCTGAACACTGACAACTGTCAACTGAACAGTTCCACAGACTCCGTTAGCAACTAAAGAGTTCTACATTCCATGAAGAGCCACAGAACACTCAGCTCTTAAAGTAAGACACTACAGCTCCCTCCTCTATTAGGATTGGTTGCCCCTGTTGGAAGGTTGTGGACTTTGAAACATGGATTCTGCAAGCACTTGCATGCCTCTAGTGTCAGCAAGCCATAAACTAAAAAACCTGTACGTAAGCTCATATAGCCAATAAGTATTGCTCCCCTTAAAATCTGATGCTTTGAATTTGTGGAACTAGGGGAGAACTCCAAGATGGGGTTGCTTAATAGTTTCTGGATCACGTCCAATAATCTACCTATGACCACTAGTGTCTTGAAACCAGTAGACCACTTTGTTTAATAAGCTCTCATGTTTGGTTATATCCCAAATTTTAGGAACATTATGAAACCAGGGTTGAATTGCTCCAGTCAAGGGCTTTACTCTTCCAACTAATTGTGTGCTTCAATTTGATCAACTGAAGTGCACCAGGGCTACAAAGCCCACAATGAATTATCTTAATAGAAAACCAAAGGTTAGAGTATCACAACTCTGGAGTCATCTGGTAACCATAAGTAACATTAGGCCTGATTTATAAATGGTTTTAACATTCACAGACCCTCTGAATCAGTAAATCAGACGTTTTGTGAGTGTAAAAAACGTTTTCTCTTATGTGCTAAACTCATTTATCTAATTGAAAAAGTGTTTCTGAATCTCTAAATGTGTTTAAAAATTAATACTGAGATTTGAAATGGGCATGTTGTAGGTGATCCTTCCAAATACCAAATTAGTATGCTATGTATCAATGTTTTGCTGCCACCGAAATCCAGTTGCGAAATATTGATATTTTACTCACACATCAATGGCGTTGGCAACCCATTTGCAAAAGAGAGGCGGTCACCATTGGGCCACTTTGCGAGTGTAAAAAACAACAAAAAACTTTCTTTTAAGAGGAGTTAGTGGTCTATGGGACCACTGTCTCCTCCTAAACAAACAAAAAGAAAAAAATATATTTTTTTAAATGGTGTCCTGGTTTCTTTAAAAAAACGTGTCTGCATTGAAAAGGAAAAGTGTGCTTCATTAAAAAGCAATGACAGACATGGTGTTCTGCTGACCCCAGTAAATCACTATTCAAGTGATGGCAGCGAATCATAGTCTGTCACAGTTTGCAACTTGCCATATTGATATTCATGAGGTAGTTTGAATTGCAACCCACTACGTTTGTGTTTTTGCAAACAGACCTATTACTACATAGGTCAGATCGCAAAATACCTCACTGGTTGTAAAAATACTGGTAGCAAATTACAGCCAGTGTCTACACATCTGGCCTATTCCTTCCATACACCCGCTTCGTTTTGCAAAAAGGTATTTTCAGTCTTATTTAATGCATGCTATTCTGTTAGAAAGCTGAGGCTTCATTGCTCAGACAAGCTACCACCACTCCACTTCAGCTTCAAAGTTATGGCTAGAAAGTGCTGTCACTGGGAGCAGTGAAATGTGACACTTAGATGAGAGATTATTTTTTTTCCTGTATGTTAAAATCTGCAAATGAGATTTCCAGCTTCACCATCTGATTTTTTTATCAGGTGATTGCTGGGTTCCTCTCAGCACGGCCCCACCAAGGGTTTGACAAGTTGAGCAGGATATCATTACTCACACGTCATCCTACGCAGTTTCTGTCATGTGCACTTAACAAGATCATGTCCCCCACACAAAAAATAAAGTTTAAAAGGGAAGATGAGCAAAAGAAATTGCTTAAGAAATTAATTCTACTTTGACTACAGATTTACCTTCATAGTGCAGTACCAAGAAAAGCAACGTTTAACAGGAAGCCCTTCTAAATCAGAATCGTACGCCAGGCAGAGTCGAAAGTCCCAAATGGGACACCACAAACCATAGTAAGCAATTAGCATGTCACAGCCGAAATTTTGAAAAAAAATGTTTACGTAATATGGTTTTATATGTTACCTTCATTCACTCGGTCATGTAGAAAAGTTAGTCACCCGTTAGCACCCAAAAAAATAACCAAAAAAATCCACAATCTGAGTTTTTCAAAATGTAAAAAAATAAGTGAAATATGCCGTAGAAGATGCGAGACATATTTTAAAAGAAATTTACATTTTGTCAGGTTGATTTTTGTTTTTAAGTTCTGTAGAAAATAGTAATAATACTAATAATACCAATAATAATAACGATAATGATAACAATAATAAAATAATTGTTTTTATTATATATAATAATAATCATAATAATATTAATAATAATTATTATTATTATTATATTATGTTATGGGATTTTAAAACGCATGGCTGTCCCAGCAAAGGGACGTCCCAGCGCTGAGAAGCGGGGGAGGGAAGAAATGAGAAGATTAAGCTACTGAAATAACCATGTCTTTACTGCCTTTCTGAACACCAAGAGATTGGGAATGTGCCTTATAGCGAGAGGCATCGAGTTCCATAAGATAGGAGCTAACACCTCCTGGTAGTACTCTACTGGTACTAGGGCAGAAGAATACACACAACTTACATTGATCAGAGGAATGGAAAAGAGAAAATGAAGATAGAGGAAAATATTAACGAGATACATTTTAATGGGACAGGACGTCCAGTTGGTCAGCTTGTTGAAGAAGATCTTTAATCGGCTATGATGGCTGAGTTGGAGACCCTTAGGTTGAGGTAAAATTCATCAACATATTCATGCACCCAGATGCTGTTATCTTGAGCTATTGTGACTAGGTCTCTCACATGAAGGTTAAAGAGGCATGATGAGAGGGTAGAACCTTAAGGAACAAGGATTGTGGGTGATTTGATTGAGTTTCGTTTCCCAAACTGTGATCTGGAAGCCAGGGACGATTTGAACTAATTCAGGACTGTACCTTTAAATCTCATTCTTAGATGGAATGTGTATAAGGGACTGGTGGTAAAGTGTGTTGAATGCCGCAGAATGATTCAGCAATATCAGCAAGCAAGCATCCCCTTCATCCAGGATTTTTTGAGTACCATCTAGAACCTACATTGTGGGTGTCTTAAATGTGGACGTGTGAGTGATGAGTTGTGAGGCAGCTGATTTCTCTAAACAAATCCTTGGAATGGAAGTTAGGAGAGGAGTCTGAGGTTTTGTAGGTTGCTGGGCTCAAGGTTCAACTTTTCTATACTTGGTTTTATCCGGCTGCTTTGGAGGGAAGAGGGAAATATTCCATCTTCAAAGATATAATGCTGAGAATAAGGTTTGAAATACCTTCCTTGCAAAATTTTAGTAGAACCACTCATATGGGCTCCTTTGAGTATGAAGAAGGAGTTAGAAAAGGCAATATTTGTGTATTTACCTATGGATCGAGGTTTTGGAAGCAAGACCTTTTAGGTGTTTCTCTGACAGCAATGTCGATAGCTGGGAGACAATTTGAATTTTCCATTGATTCTTTGAGTACAGAGATGGGTTTCTGAGAGAAGACGATGGCTTTGTTATTGACAAACATTTTGGAGCTCAAAGTTATTGTATGAGGAGCTGGGTTCATGCAGTGCTGTATTGTGTGGAAGAGAGTTTGGTGGCTTTTAAAATCTCGTTATGAAGCAATTAGTTATGGTGAAGAAGATAAGAGTTTTGTGAGATCTCCTTGTTTTTTCATGGCTTGGAGTCTGTTATAAGTGACTTTCTCCAGATCATTTCTAGATAGTTTTTCTTTTGAAGTCGTACAGCCCGAAGGTTTTTCTCTTAATGATTTTTGCATTGGTGGTGCACGTTTCTCAATAATATTGTTTGACGACTCTAGGAAGAAGTCAGTAATCAAGTCAGTAGAGCTTGGAATTTTGTCAAAGTTGGTGGTATTTCTGAGTTCTTCAGATAATTTTGTCCGGATGCTATTTTGTTGTCTTATCAAAATTTTCTGAGGCTTCATTTGGGCAATTCTTTGGGTTTCTACTTGCAGAATCATGAAGGCAGTCTAACCTTCTTGTTCTAGTGCATTTAGTAATAAGGAGTTGGGTGCTGCTATTTTTAGATAGAGAGTGTGGGTGGGTGGAGAGATGAGCTGAGTTAGATTGTAACAAATAATGATTTTCCTTAATTTCAGAATGAGTTTTTTTTATAATGCTTCATAAATTGTTAAAGTCCCCTAAGTAGTGTCCATTAGGGTGATGAGGACGTCAAAGAGTTTGGGAACTTGGATGTTGTACCTAAGAGATCAATATATGATGTGGAAAGGGATCACTGACAGAACATCGACAGTCAAAATATCGAGAGGACAAAATATCGAGGTAAAAATATCGACTCCAAAATATCGAGTGTAAAAAATATAGACTGTCAAAATATCGAATTTTTTAAATGCCTTAAAAGTAAATTAAAAGTAATATAATAATAAATTAAATTAATTTAAACATATTTAAAATACTTAAATAAACGTAAAATTGAGAAATAATTAATGTAACTAAAAAATATATATATTTTAAATACATATATATATATATATATATACACATATTATTTACAAAACATATACAATATTTTTACTGTAGGATATCGAAAGGGTCAAATTTACTGTAACGACTCCAGTGAATGCAACAGTAGAAAGCGTTGGATAGCGTAGGGGTAAAAATTACTATTCCCACTCCAGAGAGTGCAACAGTAGGTAAAGTGTTGGATAGCGTAAGTGTAAAAATTACTATTCCCACTCCAGAGAGTGCAACAGTAGGGAAAGCGTTGGATAGCGTAGGGGTAAAATGACTATTCCTACTCCGAAGAGTGCAACAGTAGGGAAAGCGTTGGATAGCGTAGGGGTGAAAATTACTACTCCAACTCCAGAGAGTGCTACAGTAGGGAAAACGGTGGATAGCATAGGGGAAAAAATTACTATTCTCACTCCAGAGAGTGCAACATTAGGGAAAGCGTTGGATAGCGTAGAGGTAAAAATTACTATTCCCACTCCAGAGAGTGCAAAAGTAGGGAAAGCGTTGGATAGTGTAGGTGTAAAAATTACTATTCCCACTCCAGCAAGTGCAACAGTAGGGAAAACATTGGATAGCGTAGGGGTAAACATTACTATTACCACTCCAGAGAGTTCAACAGTAGGGAAAGCGTTGGATAGCGTAGGGGTAAACATTACTATTCCCACTCCAGTGAGTGCAACAGTAGGGAAAGCGTTGGATAGCGTAGCGGTTTAAATTACTATTCCAACTCCAGTGAGTGTAACAGTAGGGTAAGCGTTGTATAGCGTAGGGATAAAAATGACTATTCCGACTCCAGAGAGTGCAACAGTAGGGAAAACATTGGATAGCGTAGGGGTAAAAATTACTATTCCCACTCCAGTGAGTGCAACAGTAGGGAAAGCGTTGGATAGCGTAGGGGTTTAAATTACTATTCCAACTCCAGTGAGTGTAACAGTAGGGTAAGCGTTGGATAGCGTAGTGGTAAAAATTACTATTCCCACTCCAGAGAGTGGAACAGTAGGGAAAGCGTTGGATAGCGTAGGCGTAAAAATTACTATTCCCACTCCAGTGAGTGCAACAGTAGGGAAAGCGTTGGATAGTGTAGGGGCAATAATTACTATTCCAACTACAGTGAATGCAATAGTAGGGTAAGTAAATACTTCTTATTCAAATATAAATAATATAAATAGTAACACCAATTACAAATTAATTAAAATATTTTACAATTGTGTTAAACATATTAAATAATCAATTTAAAATACAAATAAAAATTATTTAATAATAAAAATTACCTACTAATACTAATTATTTACCTATTAATAATAAAATAATTAACAAATTAAAAGTATTTTGAAAAATTAACTCAACACATTTTTTATTCAAAAATGTAATTACTTATAATGAAATTACTTCACAAGCTATTCCCCTAAAAACACACAACCCACTAAGGAAATTAATTTAATAAAAGTAACGTAATGATCAATTAATCAATTACAAAATATATTTTAATTAATTACAAATTATTAATTAATTTACAATTAATTCTAAATAAATACCAATAATTAAAATAACATATTTAAATAATTATTATGAAATTACTTCTGACCCTATTCCCCTATAAACCCACAACCCGCTAGAGAAAATAAATTGCTAAAATTAACATATTTATCAATTAATAAATTACATTTAATTACCAATTATATTTTAATTAATTGCCAATCAATAATTAATTATCAATTAAGTCTAAATAAATACCCACAAATTAAATTACATATTTAATTAATTATAATAAAATTACTTCCCACCCTATTCCCCTATAAACCCACAACCCACTACAGAAAAGAAATTAATAACATTAACATATTTATCAATTAATCAATTAAAATTAATTAGCAATTATATTTTAATTAATTACCAATTAATAATAATTTAACAATTAATTCTAAATAAATACCAATAAATAAAATAACATATTTAATTAATTATAACTAAATTACTTCCCACCCTATTCCCCAATAAACCCACAACCCGCTACAGAATTATATTACACAAAAATTAAATATTAATGTTAACTTACCTTAAATTCGATATTTTTGTTGTCTATATTCTGTCTAGTCGATATTATGTCCAATCTATATTTTTGATTCGATATTATTGCTATTCTAGTCGATATTAATTTTTTATAGTCGATATTTTTGTAGTCTATATTATGTCTAGTCGATATTATGTCTATTCTATATTTTTAACTCGATATTATGTCTAGTCGAATTTAAAAACTCGATATTTTGACTAGTTACTGTGGGAAGAGTGTTGCTTGTTATCTTTTAATTTTAGTGCGATTGAGAAAAGTCGATAGAGGAACATTGCCAGTCTTTTTCTATAGGTCATAACAAGGCCTCCACGATTTCTGTGGATTCCATCCTTGTACAGGATGGAGTATCCATTTTTAACTTGAATGTTTAAGATGATTTGTGATGGTGGTGTAAACTAGGTCCCAGTAATGAGGATCATGTTCAGATTAGCAAGAAGGTCAGATATTTCATATGTATGCCTCTGAGCAAGCTAGCATTGATAGGAGTAGATTCCAGATTTACAATGGGGATGAGTTGTAGAGAGAGGCTTGTCTGCTGTTGATTAAAATTAGATTTCACTGTGCATGCCTTGATATGATTTGTTTTGTGTAAGAGATTATTTAGGATATTTGAGTACAAAATAGGGGATCATTGTAACTTGGAGATGCACATGTTATGGTAGTAGATTATAGTTTCTTGGAGCACAAAGGTAAGAAAAAGTAATAATTTAACCCATAACTGCTGGGCCTTTCCCACTCCCCCCAGTGCTGAGTCCTTTTTTGGCTATTTGAGGTCATTCACACTTAGGGCTATATAACGTTATTACCACATAAGGCAACCACAGCTAATTGTTTTCTTTTTTCTAACAACCTGGGAATTTCAACAGTACCCATGGTTTGAGGCATTCTCTGGAGGGGACTGAGAAAAAAAGGCAAAATATAGCTAAACATAGGAAAAAGTGTTCTACGTAATAGTTTCTGTTTTTATTTTCTTCTAAAAATTGCAACAAGAAACGGTTTGCTATACTACAGTCACTATCTTCCCAATTTTCAGGAACATGCAGAGCTGATGAAAAAACAATGTTTGACCACAGTTTTGGCATTTTTGAAAGAGGTAGGCAAGTTTACCAATTTTTTGTCAAAAAATACTACAAGCCCCCCTTCCCTGTAGCCTGAAACCGTCTCCTACACCTATCACCTATGTGTTCAAGATGGGAAGCGATCCAATGAAGTGTTCAGAGAAGTCTCTTGAGATTTGCCTAGATAAATTACTTGATATACTTGGACCCTTAGCTAGAATTCTTGATTCTGTTGAGGAGGTGTTTTTGAAAGGGTCGAAAGTGGATTTATTACTCCTAAGAGGCTGGTGCAAAGGAGCAATTTGGTTAAGCGTAATTCTGGTACAAGATCATTAACTAAATATGTTAAGACTTACAAGTCTTGATAAGGTGCAATTTTCTATGTGCAGGGTGTTTCAGAACAGCAGTTTTATGGAAGGGCCGGTAGGAGAGGGCAATCTACTTACTGGGCAGGTTTTAGAGCCCCATACCATAATTCACCATATCAGGGATATGGTGGATTCAGAGGACAACCAGGAACACGTCAGTTCTATCCTCAGAGAGGAAGTAATCAGGGAAGACGTGGAGTACGTACTAGAGGACAATCCACAAAACAAGGACAAGTTGGTATTCCAAAAGGATTTACAAGAGATAATCCATGAGGAGGTAGCTAAAATGTTAGAGAAGAATGCTATTATACAGATAGAAGAAGAAGAGAAAGGGTTTGTGAGTATTTTGTTTTTGGTGGTAAAAAAAAGACAAAAGATGGAGGCCAGTAATAAATCTCCAGAATTTGAATCAATATGTTAAATATTGTCACTTCAAAATGGAGTGGATACATTTTCTGAGGGATTTGGTGCAGGATTTAGATTGGATGATGAAGGTAGATTTAAAGGATGCTTATTTCACCATCCCTTTGGCAAAGGAGAGTCAACAGTGTTTACAGTTCAGATGGAAGACACAGTTGTACCAATTTCAATGCCCTCCATTTGGGTTATCAAGGGCACCTTGGTGTTTCACGAAGGTGATGCGCCCAGAAGTAGGTTATCTAAGAGAGAGAGGAATGAGGTTGATAATATATCTGTACGATATATCACTGATGAATCAGGTTGTGGAGGTTATATGAAAATAATTAAAAGCAATGACAGATTTGTTACATAATTTGGGTTTTGTGATAAATATGGACAATTGGGTGATGTCACCATCACAGAGATTGGAATTTATTGGATTTGTTGTGAACACAAAATAGAGGTGTTTACGTTTGCTGGAGAAAAAGGTAGGAAAAATCATGCAAGAAATGTTTTCAATGTCAAAGAAAGAATCTGTAAAGTTAAGGGAGTTGGCACAAGTAATCTGTCTTTTGTCGTCTTTGAATCTGGCAATATTTCCAGGTCCGCCTCATTACAGGTCGCTTCAGCGGTTGAAGGCTTAGAGGTTGGCAGAAGGATTTTGGTACAGAGATGTTGTTTATTTGAACAAAGAAGCAAGGGAAGAATTGGTTTGGTGGAAGGATAATTTAGAAACTTGGAATGGGAAGGCTGCTCGAATTTGTATTGGAGAGCGATGCGAGCAATTTAGGTTAGGGAGCTTCTTACTTAACAAGGAAGACAGAAGGTGTTTGGCCAATGTCTGAGAGGGTTGAATATTTAAATTGTTTCGATATGCAAGCAGGTTTGTTAGAGCTGTAAAGTGTTCTGAAGGATTTGAAAAGGAAATCGGGGGCATATTATCAAGGGGGTTTATCTCCGCTTTTTTGGCTTTAAAAGCCAAGAAAGCGGAGATAAAATTATCTCCCTATTACCAAGCTGACGCTAACACCAGTTAGTGACAGCTAATAGGAGATAGCGACCATCTTGGGCCCCGCTTTGCATGTCAGTGATATTTATCACTAATGACATGCAAAGTGGGCGTGCCAAGATGTTAGCTACTGGAAACAGTCCCTAACATCGCTATCTCCTATTACCAACTTTTGGAGATATTCGCGCTAAGCGCGAATATCTCCAAAAGCTAACACCTGCCCTGAGCAGTTCTTAGCCATGTTATCCAATGGGAGGTGGATAACATGGCTAAGAGCATTTGCTCGATAATGCATGAATATCGCTGACTTTTCAGCGATATTCATGCATTGCAGCCGTTTTTTATCGCATTTGCGATAAACCTTGCTAATAGCAAGGTTTATCTGCGATAAAAATCGCCGATGTGCGGCGATAATTTTTGTCTCTAAACAAGTTAGAGACAAAAATTATCGCTAGTTGTTGGTAATATGCCCCTCAGTTCTTCTGCATATGGACAATGTAACAGCGGTTACACATGTGGACAAGTTGGGATGAAGCAGATCAAAAAGACTATCAGAATTGGTGAAGGAGATATGGGAGTTTTGCATGGCACACAAAATAGATTTGAAAGCCCGGAAAGATGAATGTATTTGCAGATTGGTATTTTCCGGGAATGTGATAGAATACAGTGATTGGAAATTGAACAAGAATATTTTCAGGAAGATTGTAGAAGTCTTTGGCCCTTTGGAGGTGGATTTGTTTGCCTCACGGCTGACCTTTCAAATGCCAAAGTATGTGAGTTAGAGGCCAGACCCAGGAGCTATGGCGATAGATGCATTTTTGCAAAAATGCAAGGAAAAAAGAGGGTATGCTTTTCCACATTTATCAATGATCCAAGAGTTCTGGTCCAGGTAAGGATGCAGAGATTTCTTCTGGTTCTGGTGATTCACTTTTGGAGATGTCAACAACGGAATCCGACTATGATGAATTAGCAGTTCAGGAGCCATTTTTGAGAGAAATGCGGTCAAAGGAATAGAAGGAGTATCCTCTTGTGTAGTAAGGTTCTCTCAACCTACTAGTTTGGAGGATATCATGCATTGAGGAGGAATGTCAAGACTTTCGGAATCAGCTTCTAGCTTACTCGATGAGTCTTGGGCACCAGTAACTAGGAAAAGATACAAAGATGTATGGAGACTATGCATTCTTTGGTGCTCCGAAAGAGATTTGGATCCGGTGGAGGCAGATGATGTAGCGATGACAAATATTTTGGCAAACTTGTTTGAGAAAGGGATGTCTTATTGAACAGTGAACTGTTATAGATTTGGTGTGGCAGCTGGGCTTTCTTTGGTACAAGGGGTATCAGTGTGAGAAGTCCCTTAGTATGCAGAGCCATGAAGGGCATCCGTTTGAAGTGGCCTCCTTTAGCAAAGTGCAAGACTTTATGGGATGTTGATTTGGTTTTGAAGTTATTTCAAGATTGGCCAAGTAATCAGTATCTGAAGACGAGAGAGTTATCATGCAAGTTCGCCACGCTACTTTATCTAATTTGTTTTGGAAGAGTTAGAGGTATCTAGACATTGTTACCAACTGGATGGTGTGGTTTTTGATATTTGTGAAGGAACTAAGATTTTATCCGGGTCCATTTTCTATCCAAGTTTTGATAGTACACCGAAACCTTGTGTGGTGCATTGTATAAAAGAGTGTTAGTCACAAATGTTGGATAAGAAGAGCGATGGTGTGGAGCAGCTGTTAATTTCTTATGTGAAACCATTTAAACCGATAAGTAATGTGACTATTGCAAGATGGGTGTAGGTGATTATGAAGGAGATAGGTGTGGATACGTCTGAGTTCATAGATCATTCTGCAAGAGATATGATGTCTGGTAAATTATGTATAATTGGGGGTAGAGTTGAATCCATCCTGAAGGCAGCAGGCTGGTCTCCGGTGGAGACTTTAAGGAAATTTTACTTTAGAGGAGTAGATCATGTTTCAAACTGTGTTCTGAGAAGCTTTGAATGCGCATAATGTTAGCCTCCTGTTTTGACATAAAATGATGATTCTTATAGGTTTACTGAATAAAGAATCGAGATTTTAAAAAAAGCTAGCATTGTCCTACCCACCCTTACAATTTGAGTAAGTGGGGGTGTTAGTATTTAAAAAACAAAAAAAGAGGAAAGAACAAAGGTATACGTCAGGTTGTAATCAAGTAATCTGTTTGTTTTGAAAGAACTGTTTTTTCGGGATGGTTCCTAGGGGGAGTTTATATGTGGTTATTCTTTTTTTTTTACAGATATATAAGAGGAAAATTGTTGGACGCAAACAATTGTTTTTCGATGTTGTTAAAAGGAAGCTGAACAAAAGAGGAAGAAGATAGAGGACACATATAATTTATATGGCCTAAACATTCTTTTTGATTGTGATATTTTAAGTTCCATTCTGGGAGCTTTAAAGTTGTGTTGCTGCTCAGAAGGAGTTAATAAAAGATGATGCATAATGCTAGCCTCCTTGTCTTTAATAAAATCTCAATTCTTTATTCATTAAACCTATAAGAATCATTATGCTCCAACAACCCAAGGTACCCAGAGCCAGTAACTGAGCTACACCATGCAATGGTTTTTCATTGTGTACTGAGTATAGACCAAGGTTTTTTGTAGTTAGAGCTACTTCTGATCATTGAAAATCATTGTGAGCTAATGAAGGCCAAGCCGCTCACGCAATGTTAACAGACACCCCTACGCCCATTTTTTTTTTTTTATTGAGCAGAACATAAGGGGCATAACAATGGAAATAAATAGCAGGGAGTTTAAAAACACTGTTTGATCAGTACATACAAATCATGGAAAAAAACAATACAGTAAATGTGCAGAGAGAGATATTGCAATAAAAATCTGGCAGCATAACCGTTTTTCAAGAGTGCAAAAGTTAATATACCATACTTTCTACAGAACTGCAATTCTAACGTGCTAAAGTGCTGAAGTACGTGGGAAAACCCAGAGCAAACTATCCTTTTGTTAAGCTATTAACTCTAACCTCAGATTTAGTTAAACCTGCTTTAGAATATAGACAAGGCTTCTATTCTGTTGTAGTTTTCAAGATTCACCAAGTATTCCCAAACCATAGTAAACTTTTTTGTAGCACCCACCCGCCTCGCATATGCTTGTTCGAAATTCCTGGTTCATTTCATCTTATTAAACCACCTCAAATATGAAGGTGCTTCCACCGACCTCCAATTCTAAAGAATTAGGGAGCGAGCAACAAGGGAGGAAAGAGCTAGAAATATCTACTCCGTTTTTGTATTGTCAAGTTTACCCTAGATCTGGTAATGCCGAAGAGGGCTACATCTACCTCTGGATCTAACCTCTTCTGGATCGCCAGACTTATAGTCGAGAAAATCTTGTCACAAAATAGCCCTAGCCTTGGACACATAAAAAATATATGTAGCCATGCCCTTTCCCCTTCTGCCTGACAGCAGAAGCATCTACCCTCTACTTCTGGATATTTTTTATTGAGTGCTTTAGGTGCATAGTATGCTATACACCTAGGCAAAAAGGTCCTTCATTTAAAATTGGCAGCTCTTAAAGCCTAGCTCCCTAACTGAGATATGTCTTGCCACTCCCGACTTGAAAAGATACATTGAGTTTCCCGAGTTACATTTTCTAAGAATTTCTTGACCAGTGGAGATTCACTTTAATTACACAAACATGGTGCCAATTACCCACCCCTCTTACCTTCACTCTGAATAGAGCGGGTACCAGCTTAGTTAGAGAGCCTCTAAACCAAAGATTGTATCTGTTTAGAAAATATATGATCTGTAAATATTTTTTTTAAAAACAGGCTTACTCCGATCACTGCATCTATCTTGAACCTCTTGCCAGGAAATTACTTTATTCTTCATAAAAAAAGCACCCCAGCTCTTCTAGACCACAATCATTCCAATATCTAAGATGACTAGATTGGATTTGAAGACCCAAACTTTTACATTCATCTAATTTTAGATAGTAAACCCCAGAAGAACCAGCTTGCTTAAAAAAAGACTGTAATCTAAGGGAATATTCCTGTCTTACATTTAGTCCTCTTGGATAGTTTGGATTTTTTGTGAAATATCGCAATCTGAGAACCAGACTCCTGCACCATTTTATTCATAAAAATTGTCTAATAAACCATTTGATTCCAGCAAACAAGCTGTTAAACCTAAAATAGCCGCTTCATAATGTGTACAAATTTGCGGTAATGCTAACCCACCCTGATTGATATCCAGTTGTAGTGCCGAGAGTTTAAGCCTGGGTGCCTTCTTATTCCAGACAAACTCACTCTCTAAACACAGTTTCTAGCTCTTTAAAATAACTAGTATTCATTTTTATGGGTATATTTGTAAAAAGAAAGATGAGCAGAGGGAGTATGGACATTTTGATGAGAGCCACGCAGCCTGTCAAAGTTAGTGGTAAAAGCGACCAGTTATCTAGCCATTTTTTTATTTGACCCCGCATGGCTTCAAAGTTCAATTTATATAGCTGCCCATATTGATTAGAGACATATATCAAGTGTGGATACTGCTCCATGTGTAGATGGGCCAATGACAAGAAAAAACTATTCCCAGGATCAAACAATAAAGTGTACAGAATTGACAATAATATTACTTGTCATACGAAATACTTGGTGTATGCCATTGAGTGTAAATGTAGACTAAGATACATTGGTAGCACCATCAGGAGTCTCAGGGGGCATATTGGGGAACACATGTGGGCTGTAAAGCAAAGAGACAGCAAATATCCGATAGCCACACATATAGCAGAATGCAACTCTCAAGGTACACACTGATCTTTCTCCTTTTATGGATTTGATGTTACATCCAGGGACCCAAGAGAAGGGAACAGGGAACTAACTCTCAGGAGGAGAGAAGCTCTATGGATTATGAGACTTAAAAATGTGGAACAGGACTTGAACATTGATCATGAGCTTCAGTACTTTCTTGGAAACTAGCATGACACAGGGAACTCAAGCTGAAACACATAGCATATTATTTCCCCAGCTGACCAACACATAGTTAACCTATTTACTAACATATGTAGACCCTTGCCTGGATAACACCAATGGCGTAGCATATGATGGTGTATGGCTGATCAATCGTCTTACCAGTTTGCTTGCCCGCTTACGCTTGATCAAGTTCCAATACTGTTACACAATAAGATACAATGCTACCACGTGTTGTGAACACGGGGTAATCATAGAATATCAGACTTTAATCTGTACTTGAAAGAATGACTCATGTTTACTACCTAATATGATTTAAACGACATGTAAGTGAGTTTAGACCAAATTTTAATGCTCTTATATGTTGTACAATATTGTGGAGAAATGTAAATATCATTCAACCATGTTACAAGCGTTATATTCACACTGTCAAATATCACAAATCACAAAATGTATCGCCATACTGACAGAAATAAGGTACTGAGCTATAAGAAGCATGACACCAAGAAGAATGTATTATGTTATAAGCAATGATACTAATAGCGTATGTACACGTCCACGAATGTCACTTTTTTACATTGTAGGGCACCGCCATGCTGATCCTTGCCCTATACTTATACTCCCTCGCCATAGGGATTTAAAACTATATGGGTACCTTCCCAGTTCCATTCGCCTAAAACATTAGGGATTGAGATATTGAAAGTATAGTGCCCTGGGGGTATTCAAAACTACCACTCAAAGTCGGAGGCCGTATAGAATCAGAAACCGGCCTAGTCCACTTTCAATCTTGACTACTTAATCTATGCCGAAGAGAGCTAGCTTTAGATGCACAGCGGACTCACTAGCAAACACGCCGTCTTTGGAGATCATAATAGAATCTACACAATTGTAAGTAAGGAACATTCCCATTAGAGACTACTGTCATGCCATAAAAATGACGGCAGAATGCTAATAATAACAGTATCTTCACCGTCTACCTTTAATTTAGGATGGGGCAGGGATCTAAAAGTTTTTGACTACTTTGACTACACACAGAAGCATTGCATTGTCCATACTAAAAATAGACGCTTCCAACCAGGTCCAGAGACTAAATCAATCAGAACCCTATTCCGGGTTGGAATTATCTCCTGATATAAGGTATGGGGGCACCACATTGGATATATCAGTTAACCGTATAACTATGATTGGATTGTAGTTTTTTAGCTAATTTGCTTTTTATTCTCCGACACCCAAAAACTGCCAAAAATTGACAACAGGTATTGCATTCTTCCCCATTAATTCTAAAGACCGCCGTGTGAGAATTTTATATATGCAGCATGTGTACACCCACCCATGATCACATAAGGGTGCACTACCTCACTAAATAAATGTATATACAAATATACAAGCAAAGCTCAATCTAATATGATAAATGCATGTCCCAACAATACCATGCTAGTCAATGATGATTCCTTTAGAGGGAGACAGTAATCTACCTTTTTACATATGATCATGTTAAGAAAAGTATAAGCAACTGGGGATTTTTTCTGTTCTTTCTTCCCTTATCACTATACGAGTGCATTAGCACTAATGCACAAAGTGCATATACAATATTCATGTTGCATGGATTTCCACATAGCTCAACTCATAAAGTTGAAACCTGCACATGTCACCAAAGTCACTTTGGCAACATTCTGTCAGTGAAAGTGTATAAATTATTGTTATACACACGTACAAGTAATTGTTTATATATTCCCTTAGCCCTGAAGAATTTGCTGGGTATCCCCTGTAACAGCGACGAAACACGTGTTGGCTAAGAAGGCTTAATATTTGAAAATGAAAACTGCAGAAAAATCCAAGACAAGCATCATTGTGATTAATAATGCAACTTATGTGTTTTAAAAGCTAAAATATGTTCAGAGGATCTTGTATATATATATCCCCAAATATCGTATTGGATCCCACTTAGGGCTTGATATTTATGATTTGCAGGGAGAAAATCGCTATCAGTATTTAAAGGTAGAATCTCTGTTTTATTTTGATTTATTTTACAGCCCCCAATCAATTCAAATTGACCAAATTCTGTTAAGACCAGGTCTAGATGCTGGCTCCCTGGACTGAGATATAACATATTATCATCCGCGAACAGCTTTAATTTTGCCATACCCGGAATCGGAGCTCTAATTGCTACATTGCCACGGATTTTAGCCAGGGGTCCATAAAGAAAGTAACTAATAAGGGTGAAAGTGGACACCCTTGTCTAGGCCCACGGTTTTCTTTACTATCCCAGCTCGGTTTGCATTTATCACCACCTGTGCCCGAGCCCCCTGATAGATATTCCAGAGCATTTTTGTGATCTGTATGGGGAAACCAAACCTGCCCAGACTGTAAAAAAGAGTGTCCCAGTTGACCAGGTCAAACACTTTTTCAGCGCCTACCATCATTATGAGCTCCAGAGTATAATTGTTATTAAAAAAGTTGAGGGCCTGTATTAAAAACCATGTATTCGAAGACATCAACCTCCCGGCGATGAACCCAGACTGGTCTCTGTGGATCACTTCCTGTGTTAGGGGAATAAAACGATGAGCCCAAATTGTCATAAAAATGTTGTAATCAGCATTAAGTAGGCTGATTGGTCTATAGGAGTGTATGTCCTTGGGAGTCTTACCCTTTTTCACAAAGCTAATGATAATGGCTTCTTCAAATATTGAGGGGACAGGGCCACCAGTGTTTATATAATTAAAAAGCTTTTTCAAGAAGGGGATACATTCCTTAGCAAATGCCTTATAAAATTCTATAGGCAGCCCATCGTTTCTGCAGGCTTTCGCTCCCGCGATTGAATTCAGGGCTGCCAAAATTTCAGTGCCTGATATGTCAAGTTGAATCTGTTCCACAAGGGAATTGGACAAACTCAGTAGATTTACGCCCTCAAAGTAATGCTATATTGAGTCTTGCCTGACCACATATTTAGTAGTGTAGAGCTGTTGATAATGCTCCTTAAATACTTGAGCAATCCCATCCCTATCCGTCTCCACAGATCGGGTCTTGGGATCTACGACTTCAATAATTAAGGCTGCTTCCTTTCCGCTCTTGGTTGACCAGGCTAACAATTTTCCAACATTTGACTTTCTTCGTATACTTGTTGTTGAAAAGTCCGGGAGCTGTTGATTTTTTCTATTAAAAAAAAATCCCTTAACGCCTTTATAGCATTTTCGAGCTGATTCACTACTAATCCGTCACCCTTTGAAGGGGCATTTCTCTGAATCAAGGCACTATCGACTGCCTGCTGAAGATCGGCTATTTTAGTATGTCGTGTTTTGGATTTAACGGCCGAAAAGTCGATCATTTGCCCACACACAGTTGCCTTGAACTCCCCCATACTGAGAACGGTTCAGCCGTCCCCTTATTGACCCTGAAATAATCATGAATCCTCTATCTTAAGCCTGTTACTCATTGATGATCTAGGAGAAGGAGACAATCCATCTGCCACCTGGTTCTCGTCCTCTTCCCCTATTCAATTTCTAGATCTAGTTTAATAAAGGAGTGGTCTTAAAATGAATTAGCCCCAGTTTCTGCATCTACGTAATTCAGGGACAGAGATGTTAAGAAAAAATCAATACAAGATGCTGTCTGAAATTGACGGGAGTAGCATGTATAATCGCAAGCTACCTGATTGGCTTTACGCCATGGATCAATTAGCTGGTAATCTTGTATTATGGCATCTAGGACTGTTTTTGTCTTTGGCTTTATTTACTTCTTATTTTTGTTAGAAGTGTCTTGGATGTAGTTAAAGTCCACTCCAAAAATGATCTTTCCAGAATCTCCCCTGAGCAGATCATTAACCTTCATCAAAGCTGAGGGTTCACCCATGATTGGGCCATAATAATTAACAAAATTCAATGTTGTCCCATTTAATTTTGCCATGACTCGTAACCATATTCCCTGAGGATCTCTCCGGACTTGGATGAATTCCCATGCCACACTCCTACTGAAGTAAGTAGCTACTCCTCTCATTGCAGCCCAGCTGATGCAAAAAAAGGCACTTGAAAAAACTCTAGGGAGGAGCCTAGGTGAATTTGTTTTAAGGTGAGTTTCTTGGAGAAAGAGAACTTGAGGCGTGAAGGACTCCAGCCATCTCATGAGCCCTCCATATTTTTGTTTGTTTATCATTCCATTAACATTTACCAACATAATACAACATTTACACGTCTACACTCAGTCCCCCCGATAAAATCGATGATCCGCTGTAAAACGTGTAATTGGGACCTGTCCATCCTGAGTACAGAGAAACACCCCCCCCCCACGTACAACTGGAGGATGTTTTTTCTTAACTGTCGGTCATTACCGAAACATTGTACAGAATTAGCTATGCTGATAGAGGAGCTCAACCCGGATGCCCTCTTTCTAACTGAGACATGGCTTCAGCTAGAGACTGATCCCACAATAGTCTGGGCCATCCCCCAGGGCTACACTTTAAAGCGATTGGATCGCAAGCTACGTAGAGGCGGAGGGTTGGCCATCATACACAGAGACAATTTTAGATGCTGCGTCTCTCCCCTCGTCACACCTGCCTGCGAGAGTCTACATTTTACTCTTGAGTTCTCCCCCACTACTACCTTTTCAGGCATGTTAGTTTATCGACCGCCGGGCTCTCTTAGCGACTTCGTCACAAAGGTGACGGATGCTGCTGCCAATCTAGTGCTTACCTCGGCAAATCTCACGTTGTTGGGTGACCTGAATTTGCATCTGGATGATCCGCTGGATTCAGCAGTTAATGGTCTTCGACTTAATCTTCAAGCCATTATTCTGCTTCAAAAAGGCTTTCACTCGACGCACATTAAGGGGCATCTCCTAGACCACATCTTCAGCAATATAGATAGTTTAAGGGTCGAAACACCTATACCACTGCCCTGGACCGACCACTACTTAGTACCCTTCATATGGTCCACTAATACTCCCCCTATTTCACAAAATAATAACAGACATTGGGGAAGAAAATGGGCTTCGCTACCTCTCTCCAAGTGGAAATCGGCTCTTACTGATCATCCACCTGCGAAGACGACGAACCCCGGTACAGCCACCACCGACTATGACAATTGGATTCTCAATACCCTTGATCTGGTTCTCCTGAAAGAATCCTTGCACTCTATAAAACGATCTAAAGTAGCCCGTGGTACTCCCCTGCCCTGAGAACCATGAAACAATTGTGTTGTAAACTGGAGAGAGCATGGAGGCGAGAATACTCACAAGCTAAGAAAGTAGAGTTTAGAGCCGCTATCAAATCATACAAGATCGAATCGAAAGCTGCACAAATTCAATTCTATGACTCCAAAATCAACCTAGCTGAAAACTCCCCCAAAGAAATCTTTAAAATTGCTAAGTCACTATACCCCCCCCCCCCCCCACCCCCCGAGCGTCTGTCTTCGGTCGACGCGCTGGCCCGATGCAACAACCTAGCAACCGTCTTCTCTCAGAAGATTCAGGCTACTTACTCCTCCTTTTCCACTGGTGTAAAGGATCTGGATATCACCACAGTCATCAAGCTGGACTCCTCTGTTTCCTGCTCGCTTGAGGAGTTCACTCTTTTAGATCCCATTTCATTGGATAAAATACTCCCTAACGTTATTTCAGGCTCCCCCAAAGACCCAGCGCCCCCGCAGACCTTTGTCAAAGTCATTGAGGCCATTCGCCCTGTCATCTTAGATGTCCTTAACTCTTCCATCACCTCCAGCTCGGTCCCAGCCCTGTGGAAATGTGCGATGGTTAAGGCCCTTTCAAAGAAGCCTACTTTAGACCAGAATAATTTGGCCAACTTCCGCCCAATCTCCTTACTCCCCTGGATGAGCAAGCTGTTGGAGAGGCACATCAGCAACATCTTAGTAGATTATCTAGAATCAAACAATCTGCTATGTGCCTCCCAGACGGGATTCCGCCCCCAACACGGAACCGAAACTGCCTTATTAGCTGTAACGGAGGAAACTAGATCTGTGCTGGACCAGGGAGGGAAGGCAGCCATTATATTACTAGATCTCAGCGCCGCGTTCGACACGGTTAACCATGCCACACTATTACATCGTCTAGAGGGCATGGGCGTGTCGGGCGCGGCCCTGGAGTGGCTGACCTCCTTCCTGGACGAGCGCTTCTTCCAGGTGTTTGAGGGCGAGGTAGTATCCTCTAAACAACCACTTAGCTGTGGGGTTCCTCAGGGCTCGGCCCTGAGCCCCACGCTTTTTAATGTCTACATGAGTCCCCTAGCAGGGATAGTCCATCCCTTTGGTGTGCGTATTGTCACCTACGCGAATGATACCCAACTGGTGGTCTCTTTGGATCACCAGGAGGGATCATCTTACACCTTGAGGCCCTGTCTAGAGGCTGTAGCCAAGTGGATGCAATCTTCTTGTCTCAGACTCAACGGGGAGAAGACAGAGATTATGCTGCTGGGCAATCTCGCACCGACCACTCTGGTTTCCATCTGGCCCACCTGTCTTGGCCCCCCTCCTTCTCCCAAACCCCATATAAAGAGTCTTGGAGTCTGGCTCGACAAAGCACTAGACTTCTCTGTACAGGCCACCAGAACGGCCTCCACTTGTGTCGGACTATTGAGAATGCTCCGGAAGGTGCTCCCCCTGCTTCCTTTTCAGGCGAGGAGAATCATGGTTCAGGCCTTAATACTCTCTCGCCTGGATTATGAAAATGCGTTATATCTAGGAGCCCCGGTAGCAGTGATTAATAGACTCCAAGTTACACAAAAATGTGCTGCCTGACTATTGTTTAACATTCCCCGCTGGCAGTCAGCCAAGAAAGCCCTTAAAGAACTTCACTGGCTCCCAGTAGCCGCTAGAATACACTTCAAGGCCATGTGCATTTTACATAAAGCCTTCCACCGAACAGGCCCTGCCATCTTGTTCCCTTTTGTTGTACCTTACACTCCTTTGAGAACTCACCGGTCCAGTGCTTTGCATCTAGCCACCACAACCAAAATTAATAAAGCCCGCTGGGGAGGCTGGGCATTTTCACATATTGCGGCGAGAATGTGGAACTCTCTTTCGCCGAATCTCAGGGAGAACAACAACCGGATGGCTTTCAGGAAAGCTTTGAAAACACACCTGTTTGTAAAAGCGTGTTCATTTCCCTGGCCCTCGTTACAGTAATCAGTTAAAGCGCTGCGAGGCCTCCGGGTATGTACGCGCTATATAAATATCATTTTTCATTTCATTTCATTTACTAGCCATTTCTATGATTTATATAGCGCCAATAATCATTCAAGTTCAAACCCCTGTTTTCCTCTTCCTTGTCCCCTTTGCTGCCGCTCTTTTTACTGCCATACACTCCCCACTGCCTTCCTTCCCCACACAACCCTCCCAAGACATGTGTGAAACCCCACAGACCACATCTCGCCCACCCTACTTCAATGTGGGGTTCCCTGGTGCTGCACCCTGGGTGACCCCCCTGGCCCTGAAGAGTCTTGGCGTCAAACTATGTACATTTTCATTTTAAGGAAGAAATCTCTTTCAATTATCCTTTGCTTCTTCTATATTGGAGAACATATGGAATTTCCCTCTAATGAGAAATCATAGCTTGGATTGCTGGGCTTTTGAGGCCTGCGCCCCTTGAGCTTAAAAAATATATAAAAGTTTCACAAATTTTTTGCGCCCACGTGCGGCTTCCACCGACTTATCAGCAAATATCCAAGATTTTGAGACCTCATTGAAGGAAAATTGTCTCTGCTGTATTGCCTTAGCCAGAATCTTGTTTTAATACGATAGTCAGCAAGTTAATCAAAATAGTACGTGGGATCTTTAAATTGGGTAGAGGCTGTGAGGGGACTCATTGTGCCCTTGTTATGGTAAGGTCTCCAGTAAATTCCTTAATAAACGACTCAACCCATTGAAGACTTTGAGATCCCTCACTCCCCTCAGGTACCCCAACTATACGTTGGTTTGAATGTTGAGAATTTTTTTCAAAGTTCCTCAAGTTTATTCTCTAGAACTATTTTATCTTTTGCTGCCTCATTCACTCTCAGGAGCATAGTGTTCATTTGATCCTCCAAAAGGGCGAACCCTGATTCAGCTTCTTGAATTCTAGCTGGAAAACAAGCCAGCGACTCCTCGATTCTCCCAAAACGCATTTGGAGGGAGACTTTCTCATTCATTTGGGATTTCTTAATTTCTCTTATCTCTTCCAAGATAAGATTCAGCATGGTCTTTATGTCCATCTGTTGAACGTTAGCTCCTTTTGTCGATGATTCAGACTCATCCTGTTTTGATCTTCCATCTTGCTTCTAGTGCCCAGCTAGCTGGCCTGAGAATTCTGAGCCATTTTTACAAGGCGCCTGGGGCTGTATCTGAGCCTCCGGCTGCTGCTGAACTATGATGTCTTCAGGAGGTGACCGAACAGGAGCCAGAGCTTGAGTATGTGGCGTTAATGGTATAGTTTGACCTTGCAGAGATTGACCAGACTTTTGTGGTACCAGAGCTACTATAGAAGGAGCCTTCACAGGCGCCTGAGCCAGTGATAGTGAAAATAAAGTTTGCAAGGGACTTGTTAGCGCACCCTCAGGTCCCTCTGTCCCCCCCTCGATAGGTTGCTGTATTTTTGCCATAGATTTGGCCAGAGCCGGCTGAGATGCTTTTGTTTTGGAGAATAACAGAAAGTCTTTGGAGTTATTCATCTCATCCTTACTTGCCCCTGCTGTCGACTTGTCTACCTGTTCTTCCTCCACACTTGTTGAGTCGTCCAACTTTCCACTTGTTTGCTTCGGTGCAGCGGGATCTCCCCCCTCCTGGCGAAACTCGAACGGCTCTTCTTCAGAGCTCTCGAAACTTGAATTTAGGCCAGGTCGATATGGGGTATGTTCCGCTCTGGCCGCCGATGACAACGCTTTTGCTTAGGCTAGGCAAGTTTGGGCTCTAAGCCCTGCCGCAGAGTCACCATTTGCGATAGCGTTCGCCTGCTTCAAATGTTTTCCCATTTTCTCTTGGATCTTGGGTCTAGCCCGCAAGGTATTCAACGCCACAATTAACGTACAACAGTCTTTCCACCCAACGAATCTTGACCTTGAGGAGGGAGAGCTGCCAACTTCAAGACCATCAGACCAAAGAGGAGGGAGGGAGGAAGCTAACCCTTGCGGCTGACGATAAAGGCAACCCCTCACCTATTCTGGCAGCTGAGACAGCTAAAACAAGTATTGCCTGGCAGGCTCACCTTAGCAGACCAGCTTTGTCCTTTGTCCTTGCTGCACATCAACCGTAGTTAACTGCAGGCTTGGGAGCTGAGATTTACCGAGTCATTAATCACCATGGAGGCTGTGAAGGGCTTGATTCTGCACCACTTCGCTTCACGCTAATCTCTGCCAGTCAGCCTCCAATCAGCGGGGATCGAACACCTGCGGTCATGATCTCTACCACATCCACCATCAGACTGCAGGCTTTTCCCGTAGTGAGCCCCGTTGTGAGCCCCTAAACGCAATTTGACATGCCAGCCTCCAAAAACGCCAGCCGGCAAGACCTTCATCCTGGATCGCTGATGCTCAGATGCAGGAATGCGCAAGCTCAATTGCAGGGGGAGGAGCGACATCACCTGTGGCCATGCAGAGGCGGGGTTCTCCGCAGCCATCCCCATTCGCCAATGCCCAGTTTCATTGATTTTGCCAGATGTCTATAAAGCCAAAGACTGTGGTTTGAACAAAATACTTTGACTAAGGGCACTTTGACAGAGCTGCAATGTGTATCAATGAGAGCGTGGTCTTTGAGAATGTATGAACATGTGTTTGAATGAATGGTATATATTATTATTATTATTATTATTATTATTAAATCGGTTTTATACAGCGCACGGTTACCCTAGAGCATCCCAGCGCTTTGCCAACAGAGTATACCAGAAATAGCAGAGGCAGAGAAGATCAGCAGAAAAGGAAAGTTTTCAGTTGTTTTCGAAAGCGCAGAAGACAAGGTTCCGCGCATAGAGGGAAGGCATTCCAAAGGGTGGCGACATTAACGGAGAATCTCCTTCCTCCTGATCGGGCCTTTTTTACCCTTGGGACAACAGTCAGATGTTGCTGGTCTGAGCGTAAGGTTCTGCTGGCTTTATACGGGATCACCATCTTTTGAAGGACGGGAGGGCATTTGCCTTGCAAGATTTTATGCGCGAGGCAAAGGTATTTAAATTTCACTCTTTCCCGTATTGGCAGCCAGTGTAACGCCCTCAGTGCTGGTTTAGCTGACCGAGACATGGGGATGTTGTATAGCATTCGTGCTGCCGCATTCTGAACTTGTTGAAGTCTGTTCAGAGTGATCTCAGGGGGCCCGAGGTAGATCGCATTGCTGAAGTCTAATCTAGACATGATCAGACCCTGGATTAAGAGTTTCCGAGATAGAAAAGGAATCAGAGGTAGTACTTTGCGTACCGATTGGAGGAGACCAAAACAGACACCCGCTAGTTTAGAGGCCTGAGTTCGAAAGGAAAGATCTCTTTCCAACCAAATGCCTAGGCTCTTAATCTCAGCCTTTGGTTCAGGGGGAGGTCCTAGGCAGCTGGGCCAGGCCAAGCAGGGGAGAGAGGGGGGTTTTGGTCCCATCAGCATTATCTCCGTTTTGGACCCATTCAGTTTTAATGCTGAGTCCCCCATCCAAGAATAGACTTTTGAAAGGCAGGCGTGAAGTATATGGGAGTTGTCCGTGGATTGGGAGAGGGCGAACACCAGTTGGTTGTCATCGGCGTAGCTCACGATCTTGATCTTAAATGGAGCCACCACATCCTCCAAGGGGTCCATGTACACATTAAAAAGTGTAGGACTCAGGGAGGAACCCTGGGGCACGCCACAATGGAGGTGGGTGGACTGGATGCCGATCGTGCGCCCCCTTCTCAAACCTGGAAGGATCTTTCGCTGAGGAATGACCTGAGCCAGTTCAGCACTGTCCCCCTCACTCCGGCGTCTGACAGTCGCTGGAGTAGCACTTGATGGTTAACAGTGTCGAACGCTGCACTAAGGTCCAGGAGGATCACTGCCACTGATCCCCCCGAATCCAAAATGCAGCGTGCCTCCTCCGTGACTGCCAGCAAGGCGGTGTCAGTGCCTTGGCCCGGGCGAAAGCCTGTTTGGGAGCTTCTTAACACACCATTGGACTCAAGGAAATTAGATAACTGAGAGTTAACCAATTTTTCCGTGATTTTACTAAGTCCAGGGAGGAGCGAGATGGGCCTGTAATTAGCCATATCTGTGAATAACTGAATGAGTTTGTCATATGTACTTGTGGCACAAGACATGCCTTTCACAATATGTGGTACTGCTACATGTATAACACAAACATACATCAATTTTTTTTAATGGGGGAAATTTAAAGTGCAAATCAATGTTCCTGCAAAAAATGTTCATAATATGGAACATTTTTCTGCACTTTAAATTTCTCCCACTTCAAAAAGTGACTGTTTTTTATCGTTATAAATATGATATTGTGTCTACCAGCCACTGGGAGCAAGATGCCTGATTTGTTTAAATACCCTGTCGACATGGTACCATATTTACAACAGCCATTTCTTTAAATAGGAGGAGTTTAAAGAGAAGAAACATGGTTGATAACATATTAAGATATAAATTGCTGAATTGAAAGTGGAGAAATATTGACTCAATGTTTCATAGAGTAATTTTATCCACTTGAAATGTCTACTGTTTGAAAAAAATTACAGTATTTTTAAGTTGTAAATATGGGGTGTCTACTGGCCACTGGGAGCAAGAGACATGCTGTTTATTAGTCCAACACTTTGAAAAGGGATACCATTTTAAAGAAGAGTTAACTTAATCATTAAGTTAACTCTTCATTTTAATTTTGTCCCATTTAAAAGCATTCAGAAACATAATTTTGTTCTCGTACTCCAAAATTGAGTTGACATGGAATTTTCTTAAATATTTAAATACCTCAGGGCTTAAATTCTTCACCTCTGTGCCATGGGTCATAAATCTGACTCCAGCATTGCTCAATATCAGGCCCTCCTATATGCAGCCTGAAGATAATAATGTAAAAAAACACAGACTTCTCTTAACAATAAAAGGTAAATGTGACCCTAGGCTGACTGAACAATGAACACAGTGATGTGAACTACTGGTAGATCACAAATCCACTGGTTGAAAACACCTTGTATAGACAGAGTGAATAATTGGTATTAAGGAAACCTATGTAATTATGAATTGGGTATTAGTTGTGGAGTTTAGGAGCAGTAGTTATTTCCATGTCTCTATATTTGTGGGTACCTGTATTAGCTTTAGATTTGAAGGGTATTTTTCAAAATGTCTTTCTTACAGATTTTGAAGGTAAAAATGCAGTGAAACACAATTGGTAATAAAAATGTTCTAATTATTCTATGCTTCCAATCGTCTTCTGAAAAAATGATACCTCACTTGTGTGGGTAGGCCTAGTATCCGCAACAGGCAACAGCCCAACACGCAACATGGATACATCACATTTTTCCACTCAAATTGACCATTTTTTGCAAAGTGGGTTGCTGTGGATTTTGGGTCCTAGCTCACCAGAAACTAGCAAAACCTAGCAAATCTGTACTTTTTTTTAAACTTAGATACCAAGGGGAATCCAGGGTGGGCTGACTTACATGGCTCTCACCAGGTTTTGTTACCCAAAATTCCATGTAAACCTCAATCTTTGATTAAAAAAACCTATTTTTCCCACATTTCTGTGATGAAAGTTATAGAATCTGCAGAAAACACACAAATGTCCTTCTACCCAGCATTCCCTCAAGTCTCCTGATTAAAATACTACCTCACATGTGTGGATAAGCCTAGTGCCCATGACTAGAAACGGCCTGAAATGCAACAAGGGCACATCACATTTTTCCACCCTAAACTGACCCTTTCTTCGCAAATTTGCTAGCTGTAGATTTTGGGCCCTAGCTCAGCCGACACCTAAGTAAACCTAACAAATCTGCCCATATTTTCAAGCTAGACATCTGGGGTCTAAGTTGGTGTGGCTTGAATGGATCCCACACAGTTTTTAACCCACAATACCATGCACATTTCAAACTTTCTGAAACTTTGCCTGAAATCAAGCATTTTCCTTGTATTGCTGTAAAGGAAACTTCCAGAAGCCTTAGGAATCCAAAAAAATTCCTACCAGCCAGCGTTACCCCCCAATAAAAATGCTGCACCCCTGGGCCTAATGCCAGCGACAGGAATGGATTAAACCAAGCTCAATGAAAGGACTTGTGACTGGAATGCTCTGGATTCCTTAAGATTCCAGAAGGTTCCATCAGAGAAATATAAGGAAAATGCATACTTTCAGGCAAAGTTTGAGGTTTACAGGGCATTGTAGGAAACCTTGTGGGATCCACGCAAGGCACACCTCCCTGGCATCCCCTGGTTGTCTAGTTTTATAAATGTCTGTGGTTGGTAGGTTTCCATGGGTGGTGGCCAAGCAAAGCCTAAAACCCCGCAGCTACCCCTATCATTGATCTCTCCATGTAGCAATTTGGGCTTTTTGTGTAAATGTCTCTTGGCCCACTCACACAAGTGAGGTACTGTTTGTACCTGGAACCTTGGGGTAATGCTGTGCGGTAGTAAATCTGGGGCTTCCCACAGATTCCAGAAGTTTGAGTATAGACCAAGTGTCTCTAACTTTTTCTCTAGTGAGAGCTACTTCTGATCAGTGAAAATCATTTTGAGCTGCTGAAGGGTGAATGCTTTGTGGTAGGAAACCTGTTGCTCCCCACAGATTCCAGAAGTTTTCCTCAATGAAATGTGAAGAAAATGTGTGATTTTAGTCATAGTTCGAGTTTTGCAGGGCATTGTGGGTAAGAAAATGGTGCAGGATGCATGCAAATATTACCAATAATAGTTACAAAAACAACAATGACAACAAAATAATAATAATAATAATAATAATAATAATAATAATAATAATAATAATAATAATAATAATAATAATAATAATAATATATTTATTAAACATTTCAAAATATATTACATATAATTAATAAAACAGGTACAGTGGAGATAATGTAGAGACAGATTTTGAGGAGTTGTGGGTAGGGAAATCAAAAGAATAGTGTGGCGGGTAGAAGTGACTAAGCGGAGACCAGGTCGAGGTAGGTAGGGCTTTATTTTTTTAATCACACGTAGAAAAAAAGCTGTCAGGGAGATGTCCTCCACAATATGAATCAACCCAAGGACCGTGGGTGAGAGATCACCACTTTCCCTCGTGAAATGTGCCACAAAAAAAAAAGTAAGCCAAAACAAGTGGTGACAGTGAGGGAGTGAGAAGTGAAGGGGAAAGTGAAATGGTGGATCGATAAGTGCGGGTCCAACAAGGACGACTCCGTTTTAAGCCTACGGACGTCCCCGCCTCCCAACCAAGCCCGAGAGTCTCGTACCTGAAGAAGGCACGCTCCTCCAGCAACGTGGCTCAGGGATGAGCCTGTATGTTGGCCTCCTGGTGCTCCTCGGGCTTCTGATGAACTCGACCCGCCGTCTCTTCCATTCTCCTCGCCTCCCTCGGGACACTCCAGAACCGGATTCGTAACCACCGCTGTTCCTCCGTTCTCCTTCTTCACGTTGGTGACGCGCACACCTCCTTCTATATTTCCTGCTTTTTATCCAATGGAAATGCGCTGATGTCCGAAGGGGGCGGGGCCTCGTCGTAGTAAAATACCCAGTTAAAGGTACTAGGCTCCTTTTTTTCGTCCTGTGATTGCACTAGTGATGCAGTTTCTCAAGTCCAACCGTCCTGTTAGGGAGTAAAGAAAGAGGGTGATGGGGGTATAGCTGACCACCAGTCGGAGTTGCGTTTCTGAGATGGGGCCAGCCGGCCGGCCTGGTCACAAATAGGTTATTAAGAGGATTCAGAAGGGTACAACATCAAATACCGTTCTAAAAGCACTAAATTGAGAGAGGAACGGAGACTCAGATTTGATGATGAGGATAGCTAAAGCTGTCTGAAGGAAAAACATAAAGCAGGTTGTCAGATTGTTTGAGGGAATTTACCTCTTCAGTTAAAGCCCCACAACTCTCTTGAACTGGAGCTAGTTTGTTTGTAGGTCAGAGGAGGAATATCAAAGTAAGTTGAAAGAAAAAATCTCTTCGGTCTGTGTAATGTCAACAAAACCTTTGGTTGGAAAGACAAATCTTACTGAAAAACCACGTTTTCAGCTGTCAAAAAAGTCAGTGTACAACAGAATTCAATCATGTACTGTCCTTGTCTAGGAGTAAACATCCACAAATGCAGATGGTCACACATTTGAAATTGTAAAGCCCATAAGGCAGAGGTTTAATCTCATCCAGAGACCAGTGTCTTAGAAGGGAGCTGGGGAAGAGTAACAACTCAGAACTCACTATAATGACAATGCAACAAGGGGTATGTGAGATTACGCGGACCCACCCAATATACCAGATATGCATCGAGGTCAGGCCAGCAGGCAAGTATGGTCACCCAGAAAGTTGGGGCCCTGCGGGGACCCAGCACGCACCTCTGTGGGACTCTGGCAGCCCCTGTTAGATGTATCACTGGGGTCGGAAAAGGAACACTGACTATGCTGCCTCAGGCCCTCTGAGCCACGAGAGGTCTGGGAATCAACGTTCCCCAAGGAGGGGAAAATTGGTCTTGTACAGTGGTTCCCCAGCAGCATAGCCTCGTCAGCAGAGTGAGTGGGGGCTTGATTGTCCAGAATTCATCAAAATTCATGGGCTGGGCAGTGGATCTCATCTAGAATCCGGCCACCATGTTGCCACATTTTCTACACCCCATTATCAAATTATGACTTTTAACACATTTATTATATAGATTAAAAAAGTTGACAAATAAAAATATAATATTAATTAAAAATAAATAAAACATAATGCACACATATACAATAGTATTTTTTTAAATATATACTTATTAAATATATATATATACACACACACAAATGCATATATTACACCATTAAAAAAGCTTTATACATTTTCTGCTGAAATTAATATCTATTAAGATCCTAAAACATAAAACTATTTTTTGAAAAAACAAAACACAATAAAAATGTAAAGGAAATGTAATTATTTTAAATATATACTCTCAAATAAAACACTATCAAAATATTTTATAAAAAAGTACAGAATTAAATGAAACCTCCAATCAAAAACATAAAAAATAAGAAACACTTAAAATATACCCCATAATTGCAATCTAAAAAACATTAGTAAAAAAATAGATACAATGTTAGAGGGTTGTCAAATTTACTAGTGTACGTCCAACCTCAAAAACATTAGGGAAAAGCTTGTGTGGGTGGGTGGGTGGCAAATCTAATATTCTAAATTCAGTCAAACCAACATTGGGAAAACCGCAAATATTGGAGAAGGTCAGATTTACTATTCTAACTGCAGCATAATGAAAACTGGAGAAAATGCATACATTGAGGAAGGTAACATTTAGGGGTCGATTCTGATCTCGTAAGGAAAGCATCCCGAATGAATAGGATCCAGAATGCTTTCCGTACGACTCGGATTGCTGGAGTCTGACCGAGCTAGTAAAATGCATCCATATGCTTAAGGACTCGGTTCGTTCTGACTCCCATTGAACTCTATGGGAACCTGTATACTAAACGCGTACAGTCTCCCACAGCAAAAACGGGAGGGTGGGGACAAGTGTACACCCTGTGGCAGGCCCCCCATGGTGCCCACCACATTGTGCATGCTTAGATCGGGGGGACCCATGGGCACCCCTGTGACCGATTCGGAGGGCCCCGGGTGAAAGGGACTGCTAATACCCCCCTGAAGTCCGATTCCAACAGCCATTTCGTCTCGCTGAGACAGAGTTGATACAGCCATCTGAATTGTGCATCGTACTCGCTCATTCGGAATCTGGCTCCATTGTGCAGCACAATTCGGCTAAGAACGAGTACATGGACTGGATCGGAAACGATTCGAACTTGGTTGTTCGGACCTGTGTACGATTTGGTTAGAAACAAGGGGTATGAATTAGATCCGGAAAAGCTAAAACTTTCAGAAGCATTCCGAACGACATCGGAATCAGGCCCTTATTGTTCTACCTCCAGGAATATATGACGTTACAATGCAAACAATTTCAACGCATGCCTTTACAACATGGTTTTTACATCGCAACTAACATTACATCGCATGATTTTACCATTCATGCCATTACAATGCATTTTTTAAAACTACCATTACAACGCACACCATTACAATGCATACCATTTCAACGCATACCATTACAACGCATAATACTTTTAGGGCAACAGTGGGGTAAGTGTTGGATAGTATTGGGGTAAAAATTACTATTCCCACTCCAGTGAGTGCAACTATAGGGAAAGTGCTGGATAGTGTAGGGGTAAAAATTACTAATCCCACTCCAATGAGTGCAACAGCAGGGAAAGTGTTGGGATAGTGTAGGGATAAAAATTACCATTTCCATATACCCCAAAACCCATACCCACCCTAAAACTAAAAAATCTCCATTACTTACCTTATAATGTGTTGTAATGGCATGCGTTGTAATGGTATGCGTTGTAATGGAAGGCGTTGTAGTGACATGCGTTGTAATGGTATGCATTATAATGGCATAAGATGGAAAGGCAGTTGCACTGTAACAGCTGCGTTGTAAAGATAGTGAGTTGTAATGACTGTGCTGTAATCGTTGTTTCTCCAGTCTTGCAAACAATCTGAAAACATAAACATGCAGTTAGATTTACTATTATAACTATAATCAAATAAACATTGGGGAAAAAGTCATTGGATAAAGTGTAAACATTGAGATGTAAATGGGTTTAAATTACCTACTCTAGTCCCAAGACAACAAAAGTTGGGGAATGTGCATTCATTGTTGGTGGGGTCAGACTTACTTTTCCAAATCCTGTTTAACAAATGTTTAGAAAAGTGCCAACATTGAAGGGTTCAGAATTACGTTTCTCTTTTTTTTATATGTTTATTGGCATTTTACAATTGTATCATATTTCAAGGATGTTGGAGCTGGACCTTTCTGCAGGGTCACCTCCAAACCTTTTTGCCTTCCTCCTCCTCTCGATGACCTCCTTTTTTGGTCTTTAGGATTCTGGCAACTTTACCACTGATAACCAGTGCTAAAGTGCATATGCTCTGTACTCTAAACATGGTAACATTGGCCTATCCAAAATTGGCATATTCACTTTCCCTAGTAAAGTGCACTGTATGTGTCCAGGGCTTGTAAATTAAATGCTACTAGTGGGCCTACAAGTTGTGTATGAGTACACAAGGAACACCCTACTCACACGGAACCAGGGTACTTACAATTGAACAGAAAACAGTGGTTCCTGTGGACAATAAGTGATTATTAAATAATAAATATCAGCACAATCGCAATTAATCGGAGGTGAAGACATGTCAGAGAGAGAAAAGGCTCTAACACAGGGTTTGTAGAGAAACAAGGTAGTTATACAATATATTCACATTTTAATCAAGTGCATGTTGCCCCAAGTGTACACCATATTGACACCTTGCTTTTATGTCACAAAAAGTCACATTCCTTACTCATAGGTATCACTTTAACTTGGGGCACTGGATTCAAAAACAATGTGAATATATTGTATAAACAACCTTGTGTTTCTACAACCCCTGTGTTATGGCCTTTTCTCTCTCTGACACCTCCTCGCCTTTAATTAATTGCGATTGTGCTGTTATGTGTTATTTATTAATCACTGATTGTCAACAGGAACCACTGTTTTCTGTTCACTAGTGTGGCAGGGTATGCTCAGACGTGAGTCCCTTGCTCACTTTGCCACTGGATTCAAGCAAGCCGGGCTGAAGACAGCTGGAATGCCAGAAACCGGTCCTCGGAAGCTTGTTTCCGGTCCAGGGAAGACATGGCTTGGCAGTTCGGGCTGGACTGTTCCCATGAGGCACAGGGTCAGACTGATTTGCATATAGCCATGTCTGAACTGGGGTGGCAGAGTGGGCTAAAGAACGGTGATGGATTAAACCCAGATCTTTTGACTGGGTGTGAGTGTTTGATTGATTCAGATGCTCCGTCCATCACCACCCCCTTTTGTACCGCTTTTGGCCGCCATAAGTGTGGCAGGGTATGCTCAGACGTGAGTCCCTTGCTCACTTTGCCACTGGATTCAACCAAGCCGGGCTGAAGACGGCTGGAATGCCAGAAACCGGTCCTCGGAAGCTTGTTTCCGGTCAAGGAAAGACATGGCTTGGCAGTTCGGGCTGGACTGTTCCCATGAGGCACCTGGTCAGACTGATTTGCATATAGCCATGTCTGAACTGGGGTGGCAGAGTGGGCTAAAGAACGGTGATGGATTAAACCCAGATCTTTTTGACTGGGTGTGAGTGTTTGATTGATTCAGATGCTCCGTCCATCACCACCCCCTTATGTACCGCTTTTGGCCGCCATAAGTGTGGCAGGGTATGCTCAGACGTGAGTCCCTTGCTCACTTTGCCACTGGATTCAAGCAAGCCGGGTTGAAGACGGCTGGAATGCCAGAAACCGGTCCTCGGAAGCTTGTTTCCGGTCCAGGGAAGACATGGCTTGGCAGTTCGGGCTGGACTGTTCCCATGAGGCACAGGATCAGACTGATTTGCATATAGCCATGTCTGAGCTGGGGTGGCAGAGTGGGTTAAAGAACGGTGATGGATTAAACCCAGATCTTTTGACTGGGTGTGAGTGTTTGATTGATTCAGATGCTCCGTCCATCACAACCCCCTTTTATACCGCTTTTGGCCACCATAAGTTTGGCAGGGTATGCTCAGACGTGAGTCCCTTGCTCACTTTGCCACTGGATTCAAGCAAGCCGGGCTGAAGCTGGCTGGAATGCCAGAAACCGGTCCTCGGAAGCTTGTTTCCGGTCCAGGAAAGATATGGCATGGCAGTTCGGGCTGGACTGTTCCCATGAGGCACAGGGTCAGACTGATTTGCATATAGCCATGTCTGAACCGGGGTGGCAGAGTGGGCTAAAGAACGGTGATGGATTAAACCCAGATCTTTTGACTGAGTGTGAGTGTTTGATTGATTCAGATGCTCCGTCCATCACCACCCCCTTTTGTATCGCTTTTGGCCGCCATAAGTGTGGCAGGGTATGCTCAGACGTGAGTCCCTTGCTCACTTTGCCACTGGATTCAAGCAAGCCGGGCTGAAGACGGCTGGAATGCCAGAAACCGGTCCTCGGAAGCTTGTTTCCAGTCCAGGGAAGACATGGCTTGGCAGTTCGGGCTGGACTGTTCCCATGAGGCACAGGGTCAGACTGATTTGCATATAGCCATGTCTGAACCGGGTTGGCAGAGTCGGCTAAAGAACGGTGATGGATTAAACCCTGATCTTTTGACTGGGTGTGAGTGTTTGATTGATTCAGATGCTCCGTCCATCACCACCCCCTTTTGTACCGCTTTTGGCCGCCATAAGTGTGGCAGGGTATGCTCAGACGTGAGTCCCTTGCTCACTTTGCCACTGGATTCAAGCAAGCCGGGTTGAAGACGGCTGGAATGCCAGAAACCGGTCCTCGGAAGCTTGTTTCCGGTCCAGGGAAGACATGGCTTGGCAGTTCGGGCTGGACTGTTCCCATGAGGCACAGGATCAGACTGATTTGCATATAGCCATGTCTGAGCTGGGGTGGCAGAGTGGGTTAAAGAACGGTGATGGATTAAACCCAGATCTTTTGACTGGGTGTGAGTGTTTGATTGATTCAGATGCTCCGTCCATCACAACCCCCTTTTATACCGCTTTTGGCCACCATAAGTTTGGCAGGGTATGCTCAGACGTGAGTCCCTTGCTCACTTTGCCACTGGATTCAAGCAAGCCGGGCTGAAGCTGGCTGGAATGCCAGAAACCGGTCCTCGGAAGCTTGTTTCCGGTCCAGGAAAGATATGGCATGGCAGTTCGGGCTGGACTGTTCCCATGAGGCACAGGGTCAGACTGATTTGCATATAGCCATGTCTGAACCGGGGTGGCAGAGTGGGCTAAAGAACGGTGATGGATTAAACCCAGATCTTTTGACTGAGTGTGAGTGTTTGATTGATTCAGATGCTCCGTCCATCACCACCCCCTTTTGTATCGCTTTTGGCCGCCATAAGTGTGGCAGGGTATGCTCAGACGTGAGTCCCTTGCTCACTTTGCCACTGGATTCAAGCAAGCCGGGCTGAAGACGGCTGGAATGCCAGAAACCGGTCCTCGGAAGCTTGTTTCCAGTCCAGGGAAGACATGGCTTGGCAGTTCGGGCTGGACTGTTCCCATGAGGCACAGGGTCAGACTGATTTGCATATAGCCATGTCTGAACCGGGTTGGCAGAGTCGGCTAAAGAACGGTGATGGATTAAACCCTGATCTTTTGACTGGGTGTGAGTGTTTGATTGATTCAGATGCTCCGTCCATCACCACCCCCTTTTGTACCGCTTTTGGCCGCCATAAGTGTGGCAGGGTATGCTCAGACGTGAGTCTCTTACTCACTTTGCCACTGGATTCAAGCAAGCCGGGTTGAAGACGGCTGGAATTCCAGAAACCGGACCTCGGAAGCTTGTTTCCGGTCCAGGGAAGACATGGCTTGGCAGTTCGGGCTGGACAGTTCCCATGAGGCACAGGGTCAGACTGATTTGCATATAGCCATGTCTGAACTGGGGTGGCAGAGTGGGCTAAAGAACGGTGATGGATTAAACCCAGATCTTTTGACTGGGTGTGAGTGTTTGATTGATTCAGATGCTCCGTCCATCACCACCCCCTTTTGTACCGCTTTTGGCCGCCATAAGTGTGGCAGGGTATGCTCAGACGTGAGTCCCTTGCTCACTTTGCCACTGGATTCAACCAAGCCGGGCTGAAGACGGCTGGAATGCCAGAAACCGGTCCTCGGAAGCTTGTTTCCGGTCAAGGAAAGACATGGCTTGGCAGTTCGGGCTGGACTGTTCCCATGAGGCACCTGGTCAGACTGATTTGCATATAGCCATGTCTGAACTGGGGTGGCAGAGTGGGCTAAAGAACGGTGATGGATTAAACCCAGATTTTTTTGACTGGGTGTGAGTGTTTGATTGATTCAGATGCTCCGTCCATCACCACCCCCTTATGTACCGCTTTTGGCCGCCATAAGTGTGGCAGGGTATGCTCAGACGTGAGTCCCTTGCTCACTTTGCCACTGGATTCAGCAAGCCGGGTTGAAGACGGCTGGAATGCCAGAAACCGGTCCTCGGAAGCTTGTTTCCGGTCCAGGGAAGACATGGCTTGGCAGTTCGGGCTGGACTGTTCCCATGAGGCACAGGATCAGACTGATTTGCATATAGCCATGTCTGAGCTGGGGTGGCAGAGTGGGTTAAAGAACGGTGATGGATTAAACCCAGATCTTTTGACTGGGTGTGAGTGTTTGATTGATTCAGATGCTCCGTCCATCACAACCCCCTTTTATACCGCTTTTGGCCACCATAAGTTTGGCAGGGTATGCTCAGACGTGAGTCCCTTGCTCACTTTGCCACTGGATTCAAGCAAGCCGGGCTGAAGCTGGCTGGAATGCCAGAAACCGGTCCTCGGAAGCTTGTTTCCGGTCCAGGAAAGATATGGCATGGCAGTTCGGGCTGGACTGTTCCCATGAGGCACAGGGTCAGACTGATTTGCATATAGCCATGTCTGAACCGGGGTGGCAGAGTGGGCTAAAGAACGGTGATGGATTAAACCCAGATCTTTTGACTGAGTGTGAGTGTTTGATTGATTCAGATGCTCCGTCCATCACCACCCCCTTTTGTATCGCTTTTGGCCGCCATAAGTGTGGCAGGGTATGCTCAGACGTGAGTCCCTTGCTCACTTTGCCACTGGATTCAAGCAAGCCGGGCTGAAGACGGCTGGAATGCCAGAAACCGGTCCTCGGAAGCTTGTTTCCAGTCCAGGGAAGACATGGCTTGGCAGTTCGGGCTGGACTGTTCCCATGAGGCACAGGGTCAGACTGATTTGCATATAGCCATGTCTGAACCGGGTTGGCAGAGTCGGCTAAAGAACGGTGATGGATTAAACCCTGATCTTTTGACTGGGTGTGAGTGTTTGATTGATTCAGATGCTCCGTCCATCACCACCCCCTTTTGTACCGCTTTTGGCCGCCATAAGTGTGGCAGGGTATGCTCAGACGTGAGTCTCTTACTCACTTTGCCACTGGATTCAAGCAAGCCGGGTTGAAGACGGCTGGAATTCCAGAAACCGGACCTCGGAAGCTTGTTTCCGGTCCAGGGAAGACATGGCTTGGCAGTTCGGGCTGGACAGTTCCCATGAGGCACAGGGTCAGACTGATTTGCATATTGCCATGTCTGAACTGGGGCGGCAGAGTGGGCTAAAGAACGGTGATGGATTAAACCCAGATCTTTTGACTGGGTGTGAGTGTTTTGATTGATTCAGATGCTCCGTCCATCACCACCCCCTTTTGTACCGCTTTTGGCCGCCTTAAGTGTGGCAGGGTATGCTCAGACGTGAGTCCCTTGCTCACTTTGCCACTGGATTCAAGCAAGCCGGGCTGAAAATGGCTGGAATGCCAGAAACCGGTCCTCGGAAGCTTGTTTCCGGTCCAGGGAAGACATGGCTTGGCAGTTCGGGCTGGACTGTTCCCATGAGGCACAGGGTCAGACTGATTTGCATATAGCCATGTCTGAACTGGGGTGGCAGAGTGGGCTAAAGAACGGTGATGGATTAAACCCAGATCTTTTGACTGGGTGTGAGTGTTTGATTGATTCAGATGCTCCGTCCATCACCACCCCCTTTTGTACCGCTTTTGGCCGCCATAAGTGTGGCAGGGTATGCTCAGACGTGAGTCCCTTGCTCACTTTGCCACTGGATTCAAGCAAGCCGGGCTGAAGACGGCTGGAATGCCAGAAACCGGTCCTAGGAAGCTTGTTTCCAGTCCAGGGAAGACATGGCTTGGCAGTTCGAGCTGGACTGTTCCCATGAGGCACAGGGTCAGACTGATTTGCATATAGCCATGTCTGAACTGGGGTGGCAGAGTCGGCTAAAGAACGGTGATGGATTAAACCCCGACCTTTTGACTGGGTGTGAGTGTTTGATTGATTCAGATGCTCCGTCCATCACCACCCCCTTTTATATCGCTTTTGGCCGCCATAAGTGTGGCAGGGTATGCTCAGACGTGAGTCTCTTGCTCACTTTGCCACTGGATTCAAGCAAGCCGGGTTGAAGACGGCTGGAATTCCAGAAACCGGTCCTCTGAAGCTTGTTTCCAGTCCAGGGAAGACATGGCTTGGCAGTTCAGGCTGGACAGTTCCCATGAGGCACAGGGTCAGACTGATTTGCATATAGCCATGTCTGAACTGGGGTGGCAGAGTGGGCTAAAGAACGGTGATGGATTAAACCCAGATCTTTTGACTGGGTGTGAGTGTTTGATTGATTCAGATGCTCCGTCCATCACCACCCCCTTTTGTGCCGCTTTTGGCCGCCATAAGTGTGGCAGGGTATGCTCAGACGTGAGTCCCTTGCTCACTTTGCCACTGGATTCAAGCAAGCCGGGCTGAAGACGGCTGAAATGCCAGAAACCGGTCCTCGGAAGCTTGTTTCCGGTCCTGGGAAGACATGGCTTGGCAGTTCGGGCTGGACTGTTCCCATGAGGCACAGGATCAGACTGATTTGCATATAGCCATGTCTGAGCTGGGGTGGCAGAGTGGGCTAAAGAACGGTGATGGATTAAACCCAGATCTTTTGACTGGGTGTGAGTGTTTGATTGATTCAGATGCTCCGTCCATCACCACCCCCTTTTGTGCCGCTTTTGGCCGCCATAAGTGTGGCAGGGTATGCTCAGACGTGAGTCCCTTGCTCACTTTGCCACTGGATTCAAGCAAGCCGGGCTGAAGACGGCTGAAATGCCAGAAACCGGTCCTCGGAAGCTTGTTTCCGGTCCTGGGAAGACATGGCTTGGCAGTTCGGGCTGGACTGTTCCCATGAGGCACAGGATCAGACTGATTTGCATATAGCCATGTCTGAGCTGGGGTGGCAGAGTGGGCTAAAGAACGGTGATGGATTAAACCCAGATCTTTTGACTGGGTGTGAGTGTTTGATTGATTCAGATGCTCCGTCCATCACCACCTCCTTTTATACCGCTTTTGGCCGCCATAAGTGTGGCAGGGTATGCTCAGACGTGAGTCCCTTGCTCACTTTGCCACTGGATTCAAGCATGCCGGGCTGAAGACGGCTGGAATGCCAGAAACGGGTCCTCGGAAGCTTGTTTCCAGTCCAGGGAAGACATGGCTTGGCAGTTCGGGCTGGACTGTTCCCATGAGGCACAGGGTCAGACTGATTTGCATATAGCCATGTCTGAACTGGGGTGGCAGAGTAGGCTAAAGAACGGTGATGGATTAAACCCAGATCTTTTGACTGAGTGTGAGTGTTTGATTGATTCAGATGCTCCGTCCATCACCACCCCCTTTTGTACCGCTTTTGGCCGCCTTAAGTGTGGCAGGGTATGCTCAGACGTGAGTCCCTTGCTCACTTTGCCACTGGATTCAATCAAGCCGGGCTGAAGACGGCTGGAATGCCAGAAACGGGTCCTCGGAAGCTTGTTTCCAGTCCAGGGAAGACATGGCTTGGCAGTTCGGGCTGGACTGTTCCCATGAGGCACAGGGTCAGACTGATTTGCATATAGCCATGTCTGAACTGGGGTGGCAGAGTCGGCTAAAGAACGGTGATGGATTAAACCCCGATCTTTTGACTGGGTGTGAGTGTTTGATTGATTCAGATGCTCCGTCCATCACCACCCCCTTTTGTACCGCTTTTGGCCGCCATAAGTGTGGCAGGGTATGCTCAGACGTGAGTCCCTTGCTCACTTTGCCACTGGATTCAAGCAAGCCCGGCTGAAGACGGCTGTAATGCCAGAAACCGGTCCTCGGAAGCTTGTTTTCAGTCCAGGGAAGACATGGCTTGGCAGTTCGGGCTGGACTGTTCCCATGAGGCACAGGGTCAGACTGATTTGCATATAGCCATGTCTGAACTGGGGTGGCAGAGTCGGCTAAAGAACGGTAATGGATTAAACCCCGATCTTTTGACTGGGTGTGAGTGTTTGATTGATTCAGATGCTCCGTCCATCACCACCCCCTTTTGTACCGCTTTTGGCCGCCATAAGTGTGGCAGGGTATGCTCAGACGTGAGTCTCTTGCTCACTTCGCCACTGGATTCAAGCAAGCCGGGTTGAAGACGGCTGGAATTCCAGAAACCGGTCCTCGGAAGCTTGTTTCCGGTCCAGGGAAGACATGTCTTGGCAGTTCGTGCTGGACAGTTCCCATGAGGCACAGGGTCAGACTGATTTGCATATAGCCATGTCTGAACTGGGGTGGCAGAGTGGGCTAAAGAACGGTGATGGATTAAACCCAGATCTTTTGACTGGGTGTGAGTGTTTGATTGATTCAGATGCTCCGTCTATCACCACCCCCTTTTGTATCACTAGTGGGCCTACGGCAGTGCTTGTGCCTCCCACCTCAGTAGGCTTAAAATGGCTCAACCCTGCAACTGCAGAGCCTATGTGTGCAGTTGTAAGCTGCCATTTTGACCTGACAAGTTAACCTACCTGCCAGGCACAAACGTTCCTTGTTATTACATGTAAGTCTCCCTAAGGTAGGCCCTAGGCTCCATGGGCAGGGAGCAGTGTATTTAAAAGCAGGACATGTACTTTTAAGTTTACTTGTCCTGGGGGTGAAATACTCTTAAATTTGTGTTTCGCTACCTCAAGGTCTATATCTCTCATAGGTTAGCATTATGATTGCCCTAAACACCTTTTAAGTGCAATTTTTCAATTGGGAGCAGATAGTGTTAGCAATTGGGTCTCTAGCTGGCAGAGGTGTGCACCCTATCCAACGAGGGACCACAATCCTAGTTAGGGTAAGTCACAACACAACTTAAACTATACTGTGTTCACCCTCTGGTAGCTTGCCCCAAGCAGGCAGGCTTAACTTAGAAGGCAAAATATGAAGTATTCGTGCAATAACTCATACAGTAGCACAGTGAAAACACCACAAAACAACTCTGCAACAGTTTAGAAAAATAAAGTATCACTTTATAAATAAAACAAGAACAAAACAACAAACATCCAAGTGGTAGATGTTGAGATATTGAATTTTAAAGAAATAAATGCAGTAAAGTACTTAGAAGCAAGTAGCGCTAGAAAGGTTATGTGAGGTTGCACGGGGCTGAGGCAAAGCCAAAGATCAAGGTGACCATGATGAAGCGTCAAGATGTAAGCAGCGGTTCAGTGGAGGCATCGGACGTCATCGTCATTGAGACCAGGGTTCCGGTGCAAAGTGTGGCGGTGCCCTCTGTGGTGTCTTCAGGTCACGGAGCCAGGACCGGTGTTGTTGACAGTATCGTGTTACCTCAACACGATACTGTCAACAACATGTTAGCTCAACATCTTTGTCCTGGATACGATTTGGTCAATCACATCATAACCACTAGAACCATTCCATCTAGGTTCCTAATCGTTCCCTCTTAAGTACACCTTAGAGCTACCACCTGTATTAGTCTATGTCTTGTATAACTTTGCCGAGTTGTATATATTGTTAGGTATGCACTGTATTCTTTGTTGTTAGTGTATGTTGTATGATGTCTATGTGAATCTGTCGTTCTTGATCTACAGGATCAATTGTTACAAGAGGGCACTTTTTGAAATGATAATACATGTATAAATGTTTATTTGCACAGTGACAATGATATGTATTTATATATATGAATCAATTCTTAAGAAAATGACAAAATGGTCTAAATAATTTTTTTTTCTAATGTTTGAATAATATCTTAAGGATCTTTCTTTGGCATCTCTTTATTAACTGTTAGGATGTATCCATTGTTGAAAGAAATATAGGCCTATCTAGAGGTTCTTTCTCTTTTTGCTTATCGTGTTACCTTTTTGTCCTATGTGGCAGCTGAAATATCTAGTTCCAGAAGCCAGCACCCAGAATATGTTGAAGTATTTGATTTCCCTGAGATTTCCAACAGGAGGCAAGCTCTACATCAAGCCCTTGGAGACACTTAGGATGCAGAAAGCACAGTCCTGTCCATTCCCTGCCCAAGACAGAAGCAGCACCTGCAGGCCAACCCAGCAAAGCACACAGCAAAGTGGTAGTGTGACAACTCTTCCAGCTCTTCTTCCTGGCAGGTTCATTATTCCAGGAGTAATCTAAAGTTCTGGGTTCAGGGCCCTGAAATGTATCCCACATTTCCCTTTGAAGTTGGCACAAAGTTCCACTGGCATACATAACCAGTTCTGCCTGGCTCAAGGCAGGCTCACTCTAGGGGGTGGAGACGCATTGTGGAATACAGACACAGTCCATTCAGGTGCAAGCAGTAACTCCTCCTACTACTCTAAATGCAGCTGGTATATACAGCATGGCTAGGAATCACCCAGGAGAGGCAGAACACCCTCAATCCCCTCCCGTGTCTGTCTAATAGGAATGCACATCCTCTGCTCCTGTCCCTCTCAACCTAGACAGGAAATAAACAAAAGGCAGAGGCACACAGTATGGTTAGACAAGACAATTCCCCACCTTTCTAAAAGTGGTATTTTCAAACACATAAATAAAAATAATCTTTACAAAAATGTATTTTTAAATCCTGAGTTATGGCATACTAAACTCCATTTTTCTTTTAACTCCCACTTGCAAGCTACCTTGGTAAAGTGTTACAAGTATCTCACATTTCCCCCTGGCAGACCGATCATTTCTGGCATGGGGGGCCCTACAGAACGACTTTCAGAATATGCAGATGTGTTCATTAATCCTTTAGTTAAAAATTTACCTTCATATATAAGGGATACGAAACACATTTTGAGTATATTATCTGATCTGGTTTGGGATGAAAATATGTATCTTGTCACATTAGATGTGACATCTTTGTACACAAGCATAAAAAGAGAACATGGGCTACGAGCATTGAGAAGTATGCTAAATAAGAGAGCAGCTGGTGCATTAAAACACTGAGAAATGCTGATTGAGATGGTGGAAGTCATTCTAGATAATAATGTTTTCCTCTTTAAAGAGAAATGGTACAGACAAAGACAAGGAGTGGCGATGGGGTCCAGGTTTTCTCCCTCGTATGCCAACCTGTTTATGGGTTGGCTGGAGGAGAGAAGGATGTGGGGTCTGGAGGGCCAACCATGGATTGACTCAATCCTGTACTGGGGAAGATATATTGACGATTGCATAATGATATGCACGGGTTCTCAAGACAAACTTGTAGGTTTTATTGAATACATGAATACAAATGACTTAGACATTTCCTTTACTTCTTTCCACAGTAGAGACAAAATGTCCTTTCTGGACTTTGAATTCTTTATAAAAGAGAACAAAATTGAGAGCAGGACTTTTAGAAAAGAAACGGCTTGTAATTCCTTGCTGCATGCGACCAGTGCACATCCACCGCATCAGATAAATGCCATCCCTTATGGGGAATTGATGAGAATAAGGCGTAATTGCAGCACAGAAATAGACTTTATAGACCAGAAAAAAGGAACCCTACGAAGATTTCTCAAAAGGGGTTATAATATAACTGGACTAAAGAAAGCTGAATCCAGGATTGATAAGATCAGACGGGAGGAAACTCTAAAGGATCCCCCTAAAAAAGACAAGGAGGTGAATCAAAATTAGGCTAATCACTGGATACAATGAACTGTCCAAAGTTGTGCTTAAGAGTCTTAAGAAACACTGGCATATACTCCGGGCAGATAAATATTTGGATACATTTATAACTAACAAGCCAGCAATAACCTATAGGAGGGGTCGCACACTTAGGGACTTTTTAAGTCCTAGTTATCCGATTTCACCTGGTAATACCAACTGGTTAACAGAACATGGTAAAGGCTTTCATAGCTGTAGACAATGTACAGCTTGCAAATGGGCCAAACACAAAATTACTTATTTTGAAGGCCCCAATATGAAGAGATATGAGATCAGACACAATATTAACTGTCTCACCAAATATGTTGTCTATGCTGTGGAATGCAAGTGTAAGAAAACGTATATTGGCAGTACAATCAGGACCTTACGGGAAAGAATTTGTGAACACATCAGGGCAGTAAAATTTGGGGACATGAGATATCCCCTAGCTGCACACATGTCGATCTGTACACTACAAACATCTAATAGACGCTTTGAATACCATGGGATTGACCATATACAAAGACACCCAAGAGGGGGAAATAGGGAACTTATGCTACGCAGAAGAGAAGCAATGTGGATATTGAACATGCGTAGCATAGAATGCGGTTTGAATATTGATCATGAGCTACATTATTTTTTGGGTGACAACAGATGAACATTGTTGCAATAAATGTTGTCACAATGATGTAAATAGGCATTTGTACTATACGGAGTGTATAAATGAATATTGGTAATATTAAGAACACTGTATGCAACATCTGTATAAAATGACCTATCTCTCTGTAAATGTATAATTTTAATTTTATTGTGGATGAAAAGTTTTTTTGTTCTAGATATTTCCCTTGCTCTCTTAAAATGACTCTTTATTGACAATAGATATTCACCCAGAAGTGTTTATACACACTGGATAATAAGTATTGAAAATACTGAGACTTGTTTTTAATCATCTACTTAATTCATATGTAAAACGTGCTTACGATCTCATAAATTACGATATTGATACCAACTTTTATTAACTCTAAGCAATACATACGAGGGAGTATTTTCCGCCATCAGGGTGACACTACCAAGATGGCAGCACAAATCAAATCAAAATTTCTTTATTCGACTGACAGAGAAGCAGTCATAAAAGCACATAATACATTAATATACAATTCATTCCCCCAAATTTTTTTTCAGCAGACATGTCTAAAAATAGGCAATTCATGAGAGAATTAAGAAGATACAATAGTCCAGTATGAGTGTACTTAGTCAAGACATGGTTACATATATAATACAGTTCAACTTGGGATCATCCTTCCATACTTAATCTAAACTTCAGGGCTGTTTTTAAAAACTTGCAGGTAAAAAAAGTGCTATCGTCGTGCAGCATTTGAAGGTATAAAAGTGCAGGCTTAATTTGTACAAATTTCATCTTTTTAAGCAAAGGTTTTAAAAACATATTTCGTGGACTCGAATAGTAAGAACACAGGAATAAAAAGTGAGCCAAGTCTTGCGGAGACTTGTTGTCGCAGCCGCAAGCTGGCAACACTTGACCTCTATGGGCTCCACTCGGCACAGCTAAGAGCAGATGGTAAAGACCAAATCGAAATCTGCTCAACAGAAAGCGCTCATGTCTGGATATATTCCATGATAAATATGGTTCGGAGAACACACAAGTCTTTGTTAATGTGTGACTCCTTACGCTGGACTTCTTTAACTCAATTTCTTCCCTGTCAAGTTGTCGTTTCAGCTTGAAAGTGTTTTTTACAAAATTAACATCTTTCTTGGTGGTATACTGGGGTGTTAGGTAAAGGTCCAATCTGCCCAGATCTTTACAACAGTTTCTAATATATTTCAACCAGGGTATCTTGAGTTGTCCTTCCCAAGTGAGGGCTTCAGCGAGGATGTTATGAGTCAGTGGTATAGATACATTGCGCCAACAGTTTAACCAGCAGAGCAGAGGGTTTGCAGCGATTTTGTCTCCTAGGTACGGTGTGCCCAATTCCTCATGAACAGAGAAATTAGCGGTACTTTTTGGTAGACTCAGGACCTGTTTCAGGAAGTTATTTTCAAGAGTCACCAGGGCGTCTGCTGGTAAGAAGCCCCACAGTTCACTTCCGTAGCATGCCACCGCAACGCTTTTTGCCTGGTATAGCTTCATTATGGCGGTCACTGGAGTATTACCCAATTTTCGTGCATAATCCATTACTCCAGTGTTGGTCCTTAGTATTTCACCTTTCTTATTGGTTATGGCAGGGCCCCATGAAAGTTTGTAGTAAAACAATACTCCTAAATAAGAAAATGTTTTTGTTGGCGGTATGTTTTCCCCGTTGACTGAGAAGGAGTATCGTTTTTTGGGAGTTAATCCGACCGTCATAACAAAAGATTTGGAGTTATTGATATTCAGGCCACGTGAGGACATGAATTGGTAAAAAGAATCCAATAACTTTTGAAGTCCGAGTGCGGTTCTGGATAAAAGAACGGCGTCGTCCGCGTATAGCAGAACCGGCACGCCTGTTTTCCCAATACGAGGGTAATCCGTGTCAGTTTTTACCAAGTGATCTTCGAGTCCATTTATATATAAATTAAAAAGAAAAGGTGCTAAAATACAGCCCTGCCTGACTCCCCGGTTGATTTTAAAGTCTCTCGTTACTTTTAGGTCTTTTGTGTAACGTACATTTGCACGGGTGTCGTTGTGTAGGTCGGCCAGAAAGTTGATCAAATTATTTTCAATGCCCATGTTTTGCAGGACTTCCCATAGTATGCTCCTATCAACACAGTCAAAGGCCGAAGAAAGGTCCATAAAGGCCATGTACAAAGTTCCATCTCTTGCTTGAGTGTATTTACCACTTATTAGATATAAATTCAGACACTGTGTAGTTGTTGCATGTCCTGGTCTGAATCCATACTGTGCAGGGGTCATTATATTGTTTTGTTTGGCCCATGCATTCAGCCGGTTTAGAAGTACCCCGCCCACTACCTTAGCAACAGAGTTTATCAGGGAAATTGGTCTATAACAGGCTGCTTTTGTTCTGTCACCCTTTTTATATACAGGGATGATAGTAGATGCTCCCCAGGACTTAGGAGCCCCCACTTCGACCCCGGCATTGATGACAGATGTAAGAATTGGTGCCCATAAAGTGATGTTAGATTTGAATAAGTCAGGTGGAAGACCGTCAGGGCCCGGGGCTTTGTTGCTAGAGAGACCAAGTATCCCTAATTCGATTTCTTTAGTTGAAAAATGTAGCGGACTGCTTTCAGGGAGATGTAGTGGTTTTAATGACTGTGGAGCGTCGCTCTTAAAAATAGATCCAAAGTGGGTGATCCAGTCATTCTCCGGTATGACTGTACCGAGACTTTCAGCATTCGGGTCGTCAAAAAGTGGTTTGTTTATTATATTCCAGAACTTTGAGCTATTGCCCAAAGTAGAGGGGTCGAGCAAAGATTCCCATGTTTTAATTTTTATTGACTTTTTGCGTGAAGCAAGGGCGTTTTTGTAATCTACTCGAAGGGCCTTAATAAGTGCAGAGTCTCTCGGCTTGTTTTTAAGGGCAGCTTTTAGTTTACGGTTTGCTGAAGAACAGGCGTGATCAAACCAACGGGGGTGTTGAGCAGTTGTTCCCTTAGTGGTTATAGTCAGTAGTTGATCAATCCTTTTGGACACCACTGCAAAGGCGGATAGAATAGATTCCGGTGGAGCGGAATTTGTGGCACAGAGCTTAAGTTCAGGTTCACAGTGTAATGCACCGGTCTCATACAGTTTGTCACTATTTACCAGGTTCCATTTCAAGCGGCGGTTATTATTGACCGGCTTAAGTACCCCTGGGTCCTTGATATTTTTTTGGAGTACAAAGGAGCCGCTTTGTAACTCAAGATGCAGGGGATTGTGATCACTGTGAATGCTAACAAGAATATCAAACTTTAAAACCTGTTGGACCACCCCAGCAGAAAGGAGGATATGATCTATGAAAGACCCTGACTCAGATTTTTTATAGGTTGGGTTTTTGAAGGCGAAAGAGTCGTTTTTCATGGATAGTGCCAAGATCAAGTTCGTGGTATCCATTAAGGTATTCAGTTTTGTTCCGCGATGGCAGTGTGTGAAGTGGGGACCTGTTTTAAGTCCGCAGCCCAAGGATCCCAGAGTTGTTGAAAGAGGATTGCCGCAAATATGCGTATTAAAATCACCGAGAAGAATTTTATCCTGTGGCAATTTTGTCCAGTTTTCATTTAGGTAATTTTCAAGATTGTCGATGTTGCAGTCATTTGAATTGGCGACAGAATTATAGAAGTTGATCAGGGTTATGCCTTTCTTCCCCCTTCTGAGGGTCAGGATCTGTATGTTCCTGCTATCCAGCTGCACACGGTTAAGCTGCATTTTAAGAGACAGACTGATGAATATTGCCAAGCCCCCCTTTGCCCTGCCACTGGGTGAAGGTGATGCGTGAACAAAAAAACTTTGAAATCCCTCAATGAAGGTGTTGCCATCTATTAGCCAGGTTTCCTGAAAACACAGGATGGTGTACTTTTTGACAAAATCTACCCATGTCGGGTCATTGATTTTTGAGGTCAATCCTGCAATGTTCCAAGACAGTATTTTGAATGGATTGGAATCATTGTGCTCTAGGTTTAATGCAGGTGTTATGTTGGAGAGAAGGCACGGTTGTGGGTTGGCCCTTGTCAAAAAGTTCGTCCTTGGAACTACAGGTGATGGTTGAAGTTGGCAAACTATGGATATAGGAGGACTACCTACTTTGTCCGCTGAAGGGGCAGGAGCTTGTTTTGCTCAGGGGCTAGCTGAGTAACTTGATCTCATCATGGAAGTGGTATTGGGTGAACAGACCACCGGGGAGTTATATGTTTTAGATGGAATGGTCATACTTTCTGCAAGGCTGTTTGTCTTATCTGGGAATGAGACGGGAGACATACTTTCTGCAAAGCTGTTTGTCTTATCAGGGAATGAGACGGGAGACAGGTCAGATGGCAGTCAGTCAACCTCTTCCAAATGGTCGTGGTTGTAGAGAGCATCATATCTGTTGGCCGTTGGGAACCCGTAGTCATTATATTGTAAGGTAGCATGGTTATAGGCTCGGTAGAAACCGTGCCCTTGTCGTTCAGCTATTTCTGTTGGTTGGTGGTTGTACACTTTGTTTCCCCATGAGTGAGTATATGGGTATTGATCTAGACCCATCGGTATACCTAAACGAGGTGGAACAGAGGCCAGCCAAGGTTGAATATTTGGCTGTGTCATATAAGGACCTTCTTGGGTATAATTATATTTGGTTTTGTTCCTATGGGTGTCTAGACGGACTGGATAAAAATAGCTTAGACCCATAGTCCGGATCAAGCTGTTTGTCCCAGGGCTCCTCCAATCTGCAATGAATTTTGCCGGTCCTAGATATTTAAAGGTGACCACAATGCAGTCACCCTCTGTGGATTTGAAACGAGTGCCCACCCACTCTACTCTTTTGACATGTTGGATGGTACCTATTATGTTTGGAGGGAGGGGCCTTTGTGTAGAAAGCCATTGCATTACTTTGTTCCTCAGTTCCTCCCGCGTTTCCTCCCTGTTGTCATCAACTTTTGGTACCCCAATCATGACTATTGTGTAGGGGTTGGACTGTGGGGGTAGGTTGATATGTGATAGTGAGCATGTTGTAATGGGTCTGGGGGGCTGTGCTCCTGTTTCTTTTGGCTGGGTGTTAACTTTAGGAGGAGCCGTGCCTTTTATGTTCTCAGGTGCACCTATGTTTGTACTAGGTAGATGTCCCTCTGCAGCCCACTCACTGTCATCCTCATCCTCATCTATTTGGGTATTTGACGTGTTGAGTATTGGTGTCATTGTAATCACAGTGGTGGTGGGAACTGGTTGCGAATTTGGTGTTCGGTCAGTTGTAGGTAGGCTCTGATGCTGTGGTTTATTTTGTTTTCCTGTATTCTTTAATGAGTTACCTACTTTTTTTAATGTTTTTGAATTTTTTACATTAAGTGTTGTTGAGGATGGGACAACGGTAGTAGGCGTATTAGTTGTTTTAAGCAATCTAAGAATACTAGAAGATATATCATTTTGAGCCCTCTCAAATTTACTCAGCGCCCTTTCTATAATATCAATCTGGTGGCTCATAGGTTGTAGAAGTGTTTTCATTAGGGTTTCAATCTCTCTCATGGATGGTAAGCTCATACTACTCTTCTTATCAATGTGTCCTGTTTCCTCATTAACTAAAGAAATACCTGAGTTGGACTTAGTATTTCCATGGGCATCGTAGACTAGTGGGGAAGTTGAAAAGGGTCCCCCACGTTTTGGATCAGTGAGTTTCTCTAGACTTTTCTTCTGCCACATGTCTTTGAGCGATCGTTTGGGTTTGCCTGGGAGGAGATGGGTTTTCCTCATAGGGGGTTTGATTCTAGGCTTTTTCCGTTTGGTCTTTAGAGAATTGTGTTGTTTTAGTGATTGTGTTTCTGTTAAAGCAGTGACCGATGAGGCATTCTCCATGGTGTGAACTTCCAGTGCAAAAGGGGTATCCTTTGCCTGCTGGTCGTTTTTTGCGCTGTTAGTTAGAATCATGAGACTGTTATCCAAAGTGTTCGCTAATAGCTCCATGGAAGAAGAATTAGAGGGTTTTTCCTTGATATGTGATCTTGGTAGTTCCGAAAATGATTGCAATAGTAGGGACTCCTGTGATGAGGCAGTGTCATCCATATTTTGATCGTCATTAGTAGTATGTGAGGACAGATCTGGGAAGCATAGATTAGGTGTCAAAGAGAGCCTCCTCTCAGTGTCCTGAATAGCATCCGCCACAACATTTATGGTTTTTTGCAGCATTTTGTCTATAGCGGTTATAGTGGGCAAAGGAGTACTCACTGTGTTTAGTCTACTGGTTGATCTTGTCGCCATCGGTGTTTTACATGTTTTGGTCATCCTTGAACAGTGTTTGCAGCCCCTTTACTCCGATTGTGAAATAGAGTTGACTTCTGGTTCCAGAGGAACGTGCTTAGGGAGGTGGCCCGACCCGGCCACCTCAGGCCCCTGAGGGCCACAGAGGGCCCGCCCTTTGCCCGGGCTTAGCCCGGCGCTGCCCCGCGCGCTCCTGCGACGCGGGAGATGAAGGCTGTTTTTAAGCGCCTCCTGGCGCGCTCCGCCTCGACGCGACTTCCGGTCGCGGAGGCCGCTGGGAAATGTAGTCTTTCCCTCCCTCTCCCCCACTCAGCGGCAGCGCGGTTGTTGTGAGGCTGCGGCGGGGGGAGGAGGCACCCGGCGGTGGAGCTGCAGCGAGGTCGACGGCAATGGCGCTCTCACGAGGATTCTGCTGGCTGGAATGGCGACGTTACACCCGGTAAGTTGCTGGCGTTTAGAGTGTTCACCCACTCCTCTGTTGCTGAAGGCTGCTTTTAAGCGCCTCCTGGCGCGCTCCGCCTCGACGCGACTTCCGGTCACGGAGGCTGCTGGGAAATGTAGTCTTTCCCTCCCTCTCCCCCACTCAGCGGCAGCGCGGTTGTTGTGAGGCTGCGGCGGGGGGAGGAGGCAACCGGCGGTGGAGCTGCAGCGAGGTCGACGGCAATGGCGCTCTCACGAGGATTCTGCTGGCTGGAATGGCGACGTTACACCCGGTAAGTTGCTGGCGTTTAGAGTGTTCACCAAGGCAGCACAATATTTTGTGCTTAGTCCTTTCTTAACTTTCACGCAAGGCTTACCCAATCAGAGACGGTATTATAGGAGAGCCAATAGGATTTAGAGACGGTTGTACTCGGTCTACCGCGTACGCGGAACAGATATGGCGAGGGAATACTCGATACAGCGCTACTCTAGCTGAATTAAAAGGTAAAGAACTCATCTTAAATTCTTTTGTTGTTTTCTCGGCACCTAACTAGTTACTTCCGATATACCAATTCGTTCGGTTTTTGAGCTAAAATACATGCTGTCTTTCTATACTAAGTTGAGGGGTTTCACGTAACATTTATTTTAAACAATTGTGGAACACTGAGGCGATTTCTATACCCTCTGCTATATACTTAGCTTAGAATTTATGGAGACGCGATTACTTTTGAGTCAAAACCATGGTATTATCCACAGAACCTAACGGGTTCATTCTTTACTTTGTTTGCGAAACGCTAGAATTTAACATTATATTTGATGCCTTGTCGGCGTTGTCTCTTTTTTTACGTTACATAGAGACAACTACTACTTGTACATAGATTGCAGATACTCTATAATGCTAATAACTAATTTGGGAAGTTTTTGATAATAAATATTTAAAACAACGTTTAATACTACAGAAACACTTGATGAGAACCTAACAAGGATTGTAAGAACACCGATACGGACACGATTTTCGATATTTGGAACCCACGTGTGGGTTGGAATTATCACCACACTTAAAGTAGGTGCCTTAACAGTGACTAACGTCTATTGATAATAGAGAAGCTTCATATAACTGTTTCATCTGTAACGTGGAATTTTATTCCCCACAGAGCACGCAAACGGAAACAATTAGGTATCTTTCGTCATTTTATGGATAACTAATAATCAATACCATTAGCTTTAAACCTATATTACTTCATGCTCTCCTTTCTTCTATCATGCATGAAATACTTGCTTACTAATTAGGATTACTCTATTGCGAGTGACTCTATATTCACATTCTGATCTATTCGTTTTCACTATTGGTCTCTTTGGCTCTTTTAGGGGAGTAGGGTTGAGATATCCTGAACCATACTGGAATAACTTATTTCCACTTTAATCCTTATCACTTGGATACATCCACTTAAGTGCATAAAATTTGAATGATGTTTAATTAATTTGATACGTCACAACTGGTGAATGGTCCTGGTGAACCGGCATTCACTATTGTGGTTGGGGACACTAATTGTCCGGAGAAGTTGATGAAATACTATATAGCCTTTTGAAGGACTGGGTTTTTCTAAGACCCAGCGGTGCCAGGGAAAACACCTGAAACCTTCGTGGGTAACCTGTTCCGGCGTACAAATGACAGAGACACGGGACACTTCCTTCGGCGTCAAAGATTTGAGGTTTATTTACTGCAGGGAACACAGAAGTCACAGGAAGTACAACACGTGTAGGTTCGAGGAGTCTGCTTCAACTTGTATCTGTGGATCGCTCCTCTTATACAGTTTTCGTGCATAGGATAACATGGTACACAAAAGTTTACAACTTGGTTCCCATCGTAAAGACCATAAGGGGTCGCTTTCATGTATTCAGGGCCCGGAACATAAGTACAGTAACGTTTGGTAGTTCCCAACTGTAAAAGCACATCTTCCCACCATTAGTACATTCCAATCGGCAGTAAACAAATCGAGGAAGAGACAGAAACAGGTGCAGAGGAAGACAGGAACAGTGAGCAGATCGAAAAGGGTGTAAAAGGGGTGGTATCGGGAAACACGAGCTGCAGGCATCAAAGGGGACGTGCCTAATGAATGCACAACTGAGACAATAGACCGGCACGGCAAGATGAGCCTCGAGCGGGGCCATCTGCCTTACAGTATCATCCCCCTCATCATAAAGACACTTTCAAAGGAAACGTGTCTTCCGCAAAAGCTTGGGAATCCCAGGGTCGCGAAGCGGACAGCGTCCGTTCGCTGGCTACTTGAGGGCAAGAAACAAAATGGATGCCGTATCTAAGATGGAACCCGTGGGCTCAGATGAAGAAACCCACGAAACAAACGAACGGTTTAGGCTAGCACAGCGAAAACGCGTACACCCACTAAACTCGTCATTTGCGGTTCATAGATACCAGACTCGACCATATTCGTGCGAGTCGAAAACACCACTTACGATCGTCACGGAACCTCAGACGCTCCTTTTGCCCTCATGTAGGCAAGCACTAGTCGGAATCATAATCGATCTCGATATTCATCAGACCATCTAGATGCTGCTGCAACATAATTCTATCCATCAGAGTTCCTTTGGTAACAGGCGGCTGTCTTATACACGTCGTAGCACAGAGGCCACATAAGGCAGGACCACACTGCACACAAAGACAACACGTGAACAGGAATGCTACAACAACCCCGATGATCATCAGAATTTTCCAACCCCAAGTCGACATTAGGCCCCAAAACCACCCAAGTAGCGTCCAATCCCCTACGTCCACGTGTATGGATTCAGAGATCTTATGCAACTTTGAGATGGCTTGATAGACAGTCGGAGCGTTGTCTGGAATGAAAATACAACAGCTCGAATGGATCACCTTACATACTCCACCTCGATCTGCTAAAACAACGTCTAAAACCATACGGTTTTGTAACGTCATAAGCCTATCCGCCTGAAGCTCTGCTGTGATATTACCAAGGGCACTGGCAGTGATATTAGCTGTCGATTCCACCACTCGAGTCAACTGTCTCAGGTTCCTACTATTGACCATAGGTCCCCAGAACGGAAAGAAACCCTTGAAAAAGTCTCCTGCCTCTTGACCGGCAGTGTCCTCTTCGCTAATCACGCCCCTCACAACTCTGGTCTTGTGGTAATCGGAGGCGACTGTAAAAGTCGGTGGCAACAAGTTTGCAATATAACAGGTTCCCGCAAAGTCAAGGGGCAACCATGTATATGCACGGTCATAACAAACAAAGTACGTACCCTTGGCAGTCAGGAGAACAGGGGAAGAGAGCATTGGTAAGACATAAGTCTCAGAGCAAGCACTCTCTCCAAGGTGAGCTCTCGGGCTTCGGCCACGACCTTTCAGACAGAAATTACCAAGGTGGGGTACGATCCATATTGGAGACGAGCTTTTCAGCTGTCTTTCGCCGACGAGCGCACTATACTCAACCTCACTCAGATCCATATAGGCTCGTACCTCTTCCTCTGGGATGAGCGACGGCTCATAGATATCCCTATCTAAATCAGCAATCGCTATTGCCAAAGGCTTATGGTACGGACTGGGACCAAAGTGTGGAGAACGTGGCTCTCGATTGGGGTAAGAATCTAGTGCGCTTCGAAACATTGTTTGGAATGCTCGAGCTGAACCCTGGGAACTGTAAGGAAGGACCAAGTACGGAATTCCCTTATCGTGGTATGTGGCATTAACCCACACACCCAACAATTGGTAGTGTTCATCACCAACTGATGCTGATGAAGGAGCTGAACGAAGGAATTGTTCATGAATTCCGCACGTCTAACCTGCTCGTGTTGGGGTAAGATGTGGAAGGAATTAGGAGAAACAGTGGAGGTAAGTTTAGGTTCAGAAGAAGGGGTAGGTGAGGCAGAAGGCAACAATGACTGTATCATGTAATACACCCCACCCACCAATAACGAAGAAACAGTTAGAAACAGAAGGAACACCTGAAACATGAAGCATTTTGTACGAGCAATTTGTTGCAGCTTGAATCTTTGGGCCTGAGCTTTTTCCAATTCCGACAGCTTCGAGAAAGCCATCCTCTAAAACCGTCCACTACGTTCTTTACGCACTTCGTTCTGTGTAGCAGTGGTCAATCCCCAGGAGTTCCCAGGAACCGACGGTCTCTGACCTAGTGTCAAGACCTACTAACCAGAAGGAAGTACCCGCGCGGCCCTACGGTCCACCCGGATGTAAGGTATCTTTAATTTACAAATATGTACAAAATCTCCTAGCTGTGGAAGCAAAAACACATATATAGGAAAAAGGCTCAATATTACAAAAATCACAATTATACGAGTGTGTTCAAACTGAATGGTAGCAATGGGGTAACGTGGATGTCAGGGGAGAAAGCAAAATTTTATTAGTCTTTGATATTGGATCGCAGAAAATATCTGCTTCTCCCAGGACGTGTCTGTTCGTCAAACAACTGATCCGATGATGGGACAGAGTTCTGCTGATCAGTCAATTGTTCAGATCTTGAGTTTTGCGATGACAAATGTTCAACAATGTCGTTCTGCTGCACTGAGGTCTCTCCGACAGGCTGAGCGTCGCTAAAAGGGACGAAGGTCGGCACAGTTTCTGTTTCAGACGAGGCAATGCCCTTCCTCACCCACGAGTCTGCTGGTAAAGGTATAGGTACCTTCTTGGTATGGGTGGCATGCACCCAGTTTTTGCGTCCTTCCAAACGAACAGCAGTCCTCGTGGCAAGGAGCACTTGGTAGGGTTCGGTGAAACGAGGCTCAAGGTTACGCTTCCTGCCAAAGTTTCGTGTCACCACCCAGTCTCCGGGCTGCAGCTGGTGGCCTGGACCCTCCGTCTGCGTCGGCAGTGTTTCAAAGACCTGTTGGTGAATTAACCTCAGTTTAGCAGTCAGATCATGAAGATAATCGATCAACATTGGATACTCAAGATCAGAAAACACACTCGGTCTAGGGACCCCCCAAACATTGGCAGGGCGGCCGAACACAATCTCGTAGGGACTAAGCCCTACTCGGGAGTGTACAGTCGCCCTAGTTGACAAAAGAGCTAAAGGCAAAGCGTCAGGCCACGAGAGACCAGTCATAGCCTGAATCTATGCTAATTTTAGTTTAAGGGTGCCATTATACCCTTCAACCAAGCCTGCTGACTGGGGATGATTGGCGCTGTGGAATTTCTGTGTAATTCCAAGGCCCTTACACACACTCTTCATCACACTCCCCACAAACTCACTTCCGTTATCAGACCATACAATCCGTGGCATTCCATACCGAGGAAAGTATTCCTTCAGTAGGATTTTCGCAGTGGACAAAGCAGTGTTATCTTTGAGAGGGTAGGCTTCAATCCATCGGGAGAACGCGCAAACCACAACTAAAACATATTTCAGGTTATTGCATCGCTCCATATGGATGAAGTCTAGCTGAATCACCTCAAAGGGACATGAAGGGGGAGCAACATGGCCAGGAGGTGTAGGGGTTCCCTTACCAGGATTGTACATCATACATATCATACAATTCTTAACCAATCTCTCAGCACACTTAGCGATACCATCATTCTTCCATACAGGGGACAACAACTTGCAGATACCTTTCGTACTAATATGTGCCAAGCCGTGTGCCATCGTCACAACAGCTAGTACATACGCATCCGGCAACATCCACCTCTTATTCTCCGACAAATCAATCCAACAGCCATTCGCATCCAGCTTTCTCGTACTCTCTTTCCACTTCGTCTTTTCAGACTCAGTGGCCTCGTTCTGAATCGCTTTCACACTCTCGATAGTGTCCTCACACATACCAGTCTCTGTAGGCCACCTAACCGAACTCGTCACATACATTTTAGTGCTAAGATTCCGGGCAGTCTCCTTAGCAATCTCATCAGCAAACGCATTGCCACGACCAACATCATCCGTCACCTTACGGTGTGCACTACATTTAATGATCGCCACCTGCTTGGGCAATGTAAGTGCATCCAAAAGATCATTCACGAGCTGTCCGTGCTGAATCTTCGTGCCATGCGATGTCATAAAACCTCTCTCTCTCCACAAGCGTCCAAAACTGTGCGCAACACCAAATGCATACTGGCTGTCCGTAAACACATTCACCCGTTTCCCTTTCGACAACACGCACGCTCTAGTCAAAGCAATCAGCTCTGCCGCCTGAGCAGAGTTCTGATTCAATCTCGCAGTCTCCACAACAGTACTCAATGTCACCACAGCATACGCAGTCGTCACATCGCCATTCGGCAACTTAAAACACGACCCATCCACATACAGGGTCCCATCGGGATCTTCCAATGGAGTATTTCTCAGGTCCACGCGACCTTTTGTTTCCTCCTCCGTTCGTAAGTAGCAGTCATGAGGTGCTACTTCGTCTGATTCCATACTGATTGGCAACAAAGTCGCCGGGTTCAGGACGTTGCAACGTTTTATTTGAATGTGACTTGCCAAAAGCGTCAACTCATACCCAGACAACCTTGCACTCGTCAGGTGTTGGGTTTTCGTACGATTCAAAAGAGTGTCAACTGCATGCGGAACCATCACCGTAAGCATATTATCCATGACCAATCCTGCAGATTGTCGGATGGACATCGCAGCTGCCGATGTTGCTCTCAAACAACTCGGCAATGCTCTAGCTACTGGGTCCAAGGTCGAGGAAAAATATGCACATGGACGTTGCTTACCGCCGAATTGTTGCGTCAAAACACTCAACGCAAAACCTTCCCTCTCGTGAACGTATAGTGTAAACGGCTTACTGTAGTCAGGGGTACCTAACACAGGGGCCGAACACAACGCATCACGCAGTTCAGAAAAACTTTTCTGATATTCTTCCGTCCATGGTAAAGGAGTTGGAACATCCTTGCACGTAAGAGCCACCAATGGTTTCGCTAGCAATGAAAAATTTGAAATCCATTGCCTGCAGTATGACGTGATACCTAAAAAGGCACGCACATCTCTCTGAGTCGTTGGCACAGTCATTCGAGCAATCGCTGCAATTCTCTCTGGGGTCAACCTCCTTCCCTCCTTTGACAATAAGTGACCTAGATAGGTTACTTCTTGGCAACAATATTGCAGTTTAGAAGGTGACACCTTGTGATGTAAGTCACAGAGATGCTGCAACAACGACACCGTAGCAAGTTTGCAAATGTCCTGAGTATCTGCAGCCACCAATAAGTCATCAACATATTGGATCAAGGCCGCACCGGCCGGCAACACAAACGCATCAAGTTGGCCCTTCAAGGCTTGGCTGTATATCGATGGACTCTCACAGTAGCCCTGAGGAGCGCGTTTAAACCTAAAGCTGCGGCCACCAAGAGAGAAACCGAAAAGGTCCCTACTCTCCTCAGCAATCGGAATGCTGAAGAAAGCATTCTTCAGATCGATTACTGAGAACCAAGATGCAGAGGCTGGAATCAGAGTCAGTAGAGCCATAATGTCAGGCACCACAGGGAACTGAGGAATCACAATTTTATTCACCTCCCGTAAATCGATAACAAAACGATAAACAGGGGGCTTTGATGGATCAGTGCGCTTTAGAATGGGAAGCACAGGGCTATTGCACACATTTCCCCGAGTCTCCTCGATAACATCCTTCTCGATCAAATCGTAGATGATCGCTAACAGCGCTCGTTCACCATCAAGGGAGATACGATACTGGGGAATACGTGGCAATCGCACATTAGATTTCAAGTGAACAACATAAGGGGAGATATCAAGCAGGCCCACGTCATTGGGACCATTTGCCCACAAAGATGCAGGAAGAGAACTCAATTCCGGTGGAAGCTTATCGATGGATAAGTACATAGGAGAGACAACTCTCTCACCCAACGTAAGCTTTACTCCCGCAGGAGAACAATACAAAGTCGCATACAGACGTTTTAGCAAATCCAGGCCCAAGAGATTTTCACCACAACCAGTAGTCAAAATCAAAGGAGCTTTCAGCTCACGAGGCCCAATTGTAAGAGGCAAAGGGCACGAAACCGGATTGCTAACAGGGGCGCCAGAGAATCCAACGGAAACATTTGTTAAGCCAGACAAAGGTGCGCCAGGGAGATTTGAATGCATGATGGAACTTTTCGCTGCACCAGTGTCCAACAGAAAAGGCTCAACGATGCCCGAGGTGGCAACTGCGACTTAAGGCCCTCTCTAATCAACCAGAACTGATACTACTCCCTCTCCTTGTCTATGGCTGTCCTAGTAATTACCGTCATCAGCGTCCTGATCGACGTAATAATCGTCCACATTGTACTGCGCAGATCTTCCTTGCGACGATCCACGCTGATCGAAACAATTATTAGAATCAGACAAATTGTTGGAACGATCATTTTGAGCACCACGACCTCTACCACGTGATGCTTGTTGAGGACCACTACGACCTCCTCTGGATGAATTACCATTATTGCGATCACGCAAAACTGGACAATCGAATTTCAAATGACCCTCCCCCCTACAATAGGCACACTGATTGTACCCTAATGTAGATCTCTGCGAAGAGGAGTCATTTCGTGATTGCGACCTATTCGACTGAGACTGCGATCGATTCCGTTGTTGCGAATCATTCTGATTCGAACGTGGAGGAAACGCCTGCTGCAACAACACTTTAGTTTTGAGTTCTTTTGTCTTTTTATCGGCACGATCATTTTCCTCTTTCTCTCTATTCTCATAATATTGAGCCGTGGCCAATATTTGAGCAGAAGTGGAAACAGCCCACGCACTTTCTGAATTACGTAATTTGTTGCTTAAGTCCGGCAACAAATTTGAGACAAACTTGTCCACAAACAATCGCTGACCTCCCTCAGTACCCATATCTTGACCACTGTGATCAATGAATGCCTCCTCAAACCTCGTAAAGAAATCAGAGACACTCTCATCCTTCTTTTGTTTGCAAGCAGACAGTTTGTCCCAATTCACCTTCATAGCTGGCATAAGCGTTTTCATTAGAGTAATAATTCTCTGGGGCAAAGCCGTAATTAGCTGTTTGGGCTTGGCCCCACCAACTTGCAAAGCATCCGCCGCAAGAAGTGCATTCCAATCACCGCCTAATTCCGCCGCATGGTCTTCCTGACGAATCTTTGCCCAGACCGGTTGCGGTACGACATTACCGAACAACATATCAATGTCAGCAAGATTCATTATCGTAGCATCCACTAGCTGCGATAATTCTTTATAATACCCTGCAGGATTTTTGCGAGGGTCAGGCAAAGATTGCTTTACCTGCAAAACTTCCGATCGCTTCCACGGAAGATGTATCCACACTCTCTGAAAGTGCGGCAAGACTGCTAGATTTTGAGTAGCATCACCCGGCATCCACACTGGTGGAACTTCGCGCATGGGATACTGACCAGGCGCTGCAAGCGGTCCCTCGATATCTTCTAAAAACAATGCCCGAGGCATTATAGAAGGACGAAAAGACAACAACTGCTCGACAGCACGTCGAACATTGGTGCCCACCAACATTCCGCTCGCAAACTGGAGCTGAAGATTAGTCAGAGCAGTCAATACATCGTCAGATGCATCAGCCGATATTTGATCACGTAAAAGCTTGCACATTTCTTCAAACACGAACCTTTGTGTCGGTACGTTGAATTGGTAAAACGTATCAAGCACCACACGTAGAGGATTTCTAAGGGGGTATTTCATCCAACCCATCGCCATATTATACACTGTGTCACGTTCCCTACTACCGTGAAGCTGACTTCGTCTTTGAGGACCATCCGAACCAGCGGACTCAAGAATAGGTCCAAGAGAATTGAAGAAGTTAGCAGCAACAGAAGGGGTACGACGTCGAACAGATGGAGAAGAAGAGTAACACAACGGGGTAACAAGAGAAGTGTCAGGAATAGAAGAGACAGCAGGAGTAACCAGAACAGTAGGAGCAGCGGGAGCAGGAGTATGAGGAAGTACAAGCGGGGGAGCAGTAGGGACAGGGGCAGGTAATGGAGCGGGAACAGGTGGAAGAACGGGAACAGGTTGGGGTACAGGAGCAGGAACAGGTGGAGGAACAGGGACAGGGGGAACCACAGGAGCTACGGTACCCTGTGCGTACGGAGGTGGTGACTTCAAGAGATAGGACAACAAGGGGTCCTCTACTGATTCCTCCTTCTTATCGGTACCCGTCGGTAAAACGGGGTAACACTTATCTATAGTCATACGCTGCAATCTATCGAAAACTTCCTTTTCCTTTTCCTCCTTATCTCGCTGGAACTGCTCTGCGTTTCTTACCGTTGTAACAATTCCTTCTCTCTTATTACGTTTAATCTGTTTGATTTCTCTCTGTTTGGCTTCTTTACGCCACAACCGAAAGGAATCAAACATGGCCGGCCTTGCTTTTCTTTGGAACAATTTAGCTTCAAGATTATCTAAAATCGGGGTCTCAAAACTACCATGAGGTGGCCAACTAAGGACACCGTCTTTTTCAGTGTAACGAACCCAACACTCATTGAATGTAATTGGACCCAAACCATGTTTACTGTACAGCTCGTAAGTTGGAGTTCCAACCGGAGGTATCGGACACGAGTCCTCCAGTCGGGAATCCGCACCACAACTCCTAAAGCAACTGAACAAAGTACTACGGCCAGGCATCGTGCACACTAACCGAGTTTCACAAATGTCAAGGGTTATAGGATTTACAATGTCCCTGCAAAGAGCAAAAACCCTCGGTTTTTGGTGACTGCAGACGTCAAATATCACAACAAAGAACCAAGTACTAAGAACCACAAATGCAATGGAACCATGCAACAACTAAGCACCCACAACAAAGGACTCTGGGAGCGACCCACAAATACTTAACTCAAAGATCAATGGCGTCACCAGGAAGGCCCGTCAATCGTCTCGCTGTACCAAGGTCTACGCCAGGCGCCAAAACAGGTCTACAGTCAGGGCAGCAGTCCGTCGCAGCCGTCAGGAGGCGGGGATGTTCGCGGGAAAAGTCGTCGGGCCACTTGTTTCGACAACAGGATCGATGAAGCGGGGTGCACCTTCCCTCGGAGATTTCACACGAAGTTCCTCACGATCGTCGGGCTTTGGACCGGTACCACTGATGCAGCCCCACATTGGGCGCCAACTGAAGGACTGGGTTTTTCTAAGACCCAGCGGTGCCAGGGAAAACACCTGAAACCTTCGTGGGTAACCTGTTCCGGCGTACAAATGACAGAGACACGGGACACTTCCTTCGGCGTCAAAGATTCGAGGTTTATTTACTGAAGGGAACACAGAAGTCACAGGAAGTACAACACGTGTAGGTTCGAGGAGTCTGCTTCAACTTGTATCTGTGGATCGCTCCTCCTATACAGTTTTCGTGCATAGGAAAACATGGTACACAAAGGTTTACAACTTGGTTCCCATCGTAAAGACCATAAGGGGTCGCTTTCATGTATTCAGGGCCCGGAACATAAGTACAGTAACGTTTGGTAGTTCCCAACTGTAAAAGCACATCTTCCCACCATTAGTACATTCCAATCGGCAGTAAACAAATCGAGGAAGAGACAGAAACAGGTGCAGAGGAAGACAGGAACAGTGAGCAGATCGAAAAGGGTGTAAAAGGGGTGGTATCGGGAAACACGAGCTGCAGGCATCAAAGGGGACGTCCCTAATGAATGCACAACTGAGACAATAGACCGGCACGGCAAGATGAGCCTCGTGCGGGGCCATCTGCCTTACAGTATCATCCCCCTCATCATAAAGACACTTTCAAAGGAAACGTGTCTTCCGCAAAAGCTTGGGAATCCCAGGGTCGCGAAGCAGACAGCGTCCGTTCGCTGGCTACTTGAGGGCAAGAAACAAAATGGATGCCGTATCTAAGATGGAACCCGTGGGCTCAGATGAAGAAACCCACGAAACAAACGAACGGTTTAGGCTAGCACAGCGAAAACGCGTACACCCACTAAACTCGTCATTTGCGGTTCATAGATACCAGACTCGACCATATTCGTGCGAGTCGAAAACACCACTTACGATCGTCACGGAACCTCACTTTTTGAATGTTTATTCTATGCAGCCTTCAGAAAGTCGCAGGAGCCACTACTTGTAGCGACGAAATGCGTTGGCTGTGGTGCTAATGGAGAAAAATCAAAATTAAAAACAAGACAAGAAGTTGACCTGGAATTTAAATTTATTGACTTACTTGTGCTTTTGTGTCTAAAAGTATATATATTGTTCTGAATAAGTTGTAATAAGCTGACATAATTACGTGTGCTTGGGAGTTAGATAATTTTTTATCTCCCATGTTAACCTATGGGAGAGATAGCCTTTCAACAGTGAAAACAAAATACACTGTACTATTAGGACATGCAAAAATACACCTCTACATGTCCTACCTTTTAAATACACTGCACCCTGCCCATGGGGCTACCTTGGGCCTACTTTAGGGGTGACTTAGATGTAATAAAAGGGAAGGGAAGGGCCCGGCAAGTGGGTGCACTTGCCAGGTCGACATGGCAGTTAAACACTGCAATTAGACACTGCAGGGGCAGATCTGAGACACCTTTGAAAAGCTACTTGTGTGGGTGGCACAACTAGTGCTGCAGGTCGACTAGTAGCATTTGCTTTACAGGCCCTGGGTAGACACAGTGCACGGTACTAGGGACTTAGTAGTACATCAAATAAGCCAATTATGGAAACACCAATCCATAAACACAATTTACGTGGGGAGCATAGCACTGAATAGCAGTGGTATAACGTGCACAGAGTCCAAAAACCAACAAAACAAGGTCAAAAACAGAAGATCAAAAAGTGAAAAGTATGGGGGTGATCCTGCTGACAAATCCAAGTCCAACAGCTGTCTACCAGGCCATCTGTGCGGGGGTAATCAGTCCTTTGTGTGGGGTCAGGTCACTACCCTTTAAAGTATGCGTGTGAGACCCTTCCTCCCTTCCTGCTCAGGAAGGGCACCAGAATGCAGATCTATTTAGATGGGTACTCAGACACATCCAGTCTTCCTGTTTTTGTGGCTGTTGACTCATGAAGGATCCCAAATCCAAAGAACCAGATGGGGTCGAAGATCTTTTTCAAATAAGATCCATAGGATATGGAACTCGATGGCCATTGAGCTAGGAAAAGAACTGAATGAGACCTGAATCAGGAAACAGTTTAAAACATGTCCTTACCCCCACTAGCCCAATTTTTCTGGATGATTGAGACATCTGTAGATGCATGCTATGGCTCATGCAGCACTGGGAAGCCTTCAGGTACCTAAAATACATAATCCAGTCTAGATGTGTATTGGAGGCAGGCCGTAAAGCACACAAAGCTGTAAGAGCAGAGAAATGTCCACTTTCTGACTGGGGATGAGTGTCTGAAAGGTTTCAGTGCTCTGTCCATCATCTCCTTGTGTTTGCTTTGTTCGCCCTAAGTTGGCAGGGTATGCCCAGATGTGGGACTCTTGCTCACTTTGCCACTGGATTCAAGCTAGCCTGGCTGATGAGGGGTGTTACTCCGAATCTGGTCCAAGGATACTTGTTTCCAGTACAGGGAAGACCAGGCTTGGCAGTTCGGCTGGATGTTCCCATGAGACACAGGTTCAAGACTGATTTGCATACAGCTGGTTCTGAAATGGGGTGGCAAAGTGAGCTAAAGAATGATGATGGTTTCAACCCAGATCTGTGACTGGGGGTGAGTGTCTGAAAAGTTAGTTTCAGCGCTCCATCCATCATCTCCTTATGTCCACTTTCTAAAAGTATTTACAACAAGGGGTGGTGAGGGACAGAGTCTCTGAATTAAACAGAATACTCTCACCCAGTCAAGAGATCAGGGCTAGATCCAACACCGTTTTTTAGCTCACTGCACCATCCCAGTTTCAGAACCTGGCTGTATGCAAATTAGTCTGTTCCTGTCCCAGTGCGTGATGGGAACAGGGCAAACCAAACTACAAAAGCCAATTCTTACACTGGGAAGGAAACAAGCTACCGGGGACCGGTTTCTGGCATTTCAGCCTCTTCGGCCCGGCTTGCTTGAATCCTGATGGTGCAATGAGCAAGGGACTCACATCTGAGTATACCCTTCCACGCTTAGGGTGGACAAAAATATTTACAACAAGGGGTGGTGAGGGACAGAGTCTCTGAATTAAACAGAATACTCTCACCCAGTCAAGAGATCAGGGCTAGATCCAACACCGTTTTTTAGCTCACTGCACCATCCCAGTTTCAGAACCTGGCTGTATGCAAATTAGTCTGTTCCTGTCCCAGTACGTGATGGGAACAGGGCAAACCAAACTACAAAAGCCAATTCTTACACTGGGAAGGAAACAAGCTACCGGGGACCGGTTTCTGGCATTTCAGCCTCTTCGGCCCGGCTTGCTTGAATCCTGATGGTGCAATGAGCAAGGGACTCACATCTGAGTATACCCTTCCACGCTTAGGGTGGACAAAAATATTTACAACAAGGGGTGGTGAGGGACAGAGTCTCTGAATTAAACAGAATACTCTCACCCAGTCAAGAGATCAGGGCTAGATCCAACACCGTTTTTTAGCTCACTGCACCATCCCAGTTTCAGAACCTGGCTGTATGCAAATTAGTCTGTTCCTGTCCCAGTGCGTGATGGCCACTATAGGTGTGGCAGGGTATACTCAGACATGAGTCCCTTTCTCACTGCTCCATCAGGATTCAAGCAAGCCGGGCCGAAGAGGCTGAAATGCCAGAAACCGGTCCCCGGTAGCTTGTCTCCTTTCTGGTAAAGAATTGGCTTGGTAGTTTAGTCTGCCCTGTTCCCATGATGCACTGGGCCAGGGACAGACTGATTTGCATATAGCCAGGTTCTGAGCTGGGATGGGGCAGTGAGATAAATAACGGTGATGGATCAAGCCCTGATCTTTGGACTGGGTAAGAGTGGTCTGCTCAATTCAGACACTCTGTTCATCACCACCCCCTTTTGTAAATCGATTTTGGCCACTATAGGTGTGGCAGGGTATACTCAGACATGAGTCCCTTTCTCACTGCTCCATCAGGATTCAAGCAAGCCGGGCCGAAGAGGCTGAAATGCCAGAAACCGGTCCCCGGTAGCTTGTCTCCTTTCTGGTAAAGAATTGGCTTGGTAGTTTAGTCTGCCCTGTTCCCATGATGCACTGGGCCAGGGACAGACTGATTTGCATATAGCCAGGTTCTGAGCTGGGATGGGGCAGTGAGATAAATAACGGTGATGGATCAAGCCCTGATCTTTGGACTGGGTAAGAGTGGTCTGCTCAATTCAGACACTCTGTTCATCACCACCCCCTTTTGTAAATCGATTTTGGCCACTATAGGTGTGGCAGGGTATACTCAGACATGAGTCCCTTTCTCACTGCTCCATCAGGATTCAAGCAAGCCGGGCCGAAGAGGCTGAAATGCCAGAAACCGGTCCCCGGTAGCTTGTCTCCTTTCTGGTAAAGAATTGGCTTGGTAGTTTAGTCTGCCCTGTTCCCATGATGCACTGGGCCAGGGACAGACTGATTTGCATATAGCCAGGTTCTGAGCTGGGATGGGGCAGTGAGATAAATAACGGTGATGGATCAAGCCCTGATCTTTGGACTGGGTAAGAGTGGTCTGCTCAATTCAGACACTCTGTTCATCACCACCCCCTTTTGTAAATCGATTTTGGCCACTATAGGTGTGGCAGGGTATACTCAGACATGAGTCCCTTTCTCACTGCTCCATCAGGATTCAAGCAAGCCGGGCCGAAGAGGCTGAAATGCCAGAAACCGGTCCCCGGTAGCTTGTCTCCTTTCTGGTAAAGAATTGGCTTGGTAGTTTAGTCTGCCCTGTTCCCATGATGCACTGGGCCAGGGACAGACTGATTTGCATATAGCCAGGTTCTGAGCTGGGATGGGGCAGTGAGATAAATAACGGTGATGGATCAAGCCCTGATCTTTGGACTGGGTAAGAGTGGTCTGCTCAATTCAGACACTCTGTTCATCACCACCCCCTTTTGTAAATCGACTTTCTAAAAGTGGCATTTTGAAAATAGTACTTTTTAAACTGAATTTACCAGGAGAGAGGATTTATCATTACCATCCCAAAGATATGAAACATGATGCAGCTACTCCATTCTAATCAGGAATTACAGCTTATAGGTATTTTAAGGAATTCTCAATGTTAGTCTATGAGTGGAGTAGGTCTCACAGCAATGAAAAACACATTTAGCTGTTTGTCAGTACTAGGACATGTAGAACAAAAACGTATATGTCCTATCTTTTAGTTACACAACACCCTGCCCTTAGGGCTTTGTAGGGCCTAACTAGGGGTGGCTTATGTGTGATAAAAGGGGAGTTTAAGGTTTGGCAAGTAGTTTTAATTGCCAACTTTAAGTAGCAGCGAACTGCACACACAGGCCTACAGTGGCAGTGTTGAGACATGGTTAGAGGGCTACTTAGGTGGGTGGCACAAGCAGTGCTGCAGACCCACTGGTAGCATTTCATTTACAGGTTCTAAGCACATGAAATACACTTTACTAGGGACTTATAGGTAATTACAATATTCCAATTGGATATGAGCCAATGTTACCATGTTTTGGGGAGAGCACACATGCATGTTAGCACTGGTTAGCAGGGGGGAGGTGTGCAGAGTCCTCAAACCAGCAAAAGCGAGTACAGAAAAATAGAGGCAAAAAGTTAGGGACAGATCACCCTAAGGTTGTCAGGTCTAACTGATAGAAATTTGGAGTTTGTTGCCACTATACTCACAATTTGAAATCACAACTAATGATGAAGTCGGATTTTAAATTGTAAATCTGAAAATGTTGCTTTTAGAAAGTTTACATTTTCTTACTTTAACTAGTCTGTGCCTCTGCCTGTCTCTGAATACACATCTGCATTGCGTGACAGCTTGGCTTTGTGCATTCCCTCGAGAAAGTCGCAGATAGTGAGTAGGGGTGTGACATTTGCATCCTGCTGTCCCATCGCCAGGCTGATGGGCCTTCATGAGGGAGATTGGGAGGGAGGGGCTGACACTTGCACCTGAACAGGGCTATACCTGTCCTCACACAAAAAACTGCACACCCCACAGTAGTGTGTCTGGAGCCAGGACAGGAAAGACAGGGACTTTGTGATCTTCAAAGTCCTCTTTGATGCTTCTCCCACTTCAAAGGCATATTTGAGTATATGTACTGGAGCCCTGACACTACCAAAGGAGAACTCTACCGAAACCAAGGACATTCTACCTGAAAGAAGAGCTGATGTGCTGTAGAAGGGACTGCCACTTTGCTACATGCTCTGCTGTGTTAGCCTGCTGACTGCTGATTGCTATGCTACAGGAGGGACTGCCCCTTTGCAACTTACTCTGCTGTGTTGGCCTGCTGCCTGTTGCTTCTTGCCTGGGAGTGAGAGGTACTGGTGTTAGAGTTTTGCGCCACAGACCGAGCCATAGACATTGACATGTGGTTAGGCAGGGTTCCCCATGTCAATTTATCCCCATTCCCTAGACGTTCTGCAGGAATAGGGTCCTTTACTGACGGTCCCTAGCAGACGTAAAGAGACGTGCCACCCGTAAGCTGACGCTTGGCTTACTTTCGTGACCACGCCCCCTTCCTTGTTTCCTGAGCGAGCGAAACGCCATTCCCCCCCGGCGCCTTGCTCGGTTCCCCGTTCCATTCCTGCTATTCTCGCTTCCCTGGTCTGTAATCGTTTGGTGGGCAGATTAAGGAGGCACTCCTGTGCCGACGGCTGTGCCCCAAAGAACTTCCTAGATCCCGCCTCTCCTCATCCGAGGATCTTTCCAAGTTCTGCTCCTTTCCAGTTTCGAGGCTTGGCACTGGTGTTTAGCGTGGAGCCTGTTCCTACCTCCCGCTTGCTCCAGGGACGTTCACAAGAACCTCGGGCCGTTCGGCTCGCTTTTCTGAGGTTCTTTCTTCCCTTCCCGAGAGAGTGATGCTCCGCCTGGAGCACGTTACCGGGCCGGGCCTCGCCTCCCTTGAGTGTGTTCATGCTCCGCTCTTCTTGTCCCCAGAAGAGCCGGCCATAGCTCCTCAATTCCATTGTCCCCCTCTTATTTCCTGTTTTATGTCTGAATGGTGTATGAATGTGCTATTTACCGAGTTGTCCATTACATAGTCTTAGAACAACTATTATTTCCTGGGCCATTCTATTTATGAGAGGAAAACCTGCTTCAAGGACACTCATGGACATGACTGGGGTAAGTGAACTGCGATACTAAACACATGTCAATGTAATTCTATGTGTATAGTAGTAAAGTGTGTATAGAATTAGTACCATTATACTGTTTTCTCTACAGCTTTCTCACTGCCAGACAGACCTGCTTCCTTCCCATGATTCCGCCCCATAAATGGGGAGAGTGGTGGGCACTCCTTGGAATATTCCCCCATACCTTTAAGGAACAGTCTTCAGGAGTGTGTACTATACAGCATTCTTGTAACTGTGTTTTTGAGATTAAGGGGATTTATCTTCACTCCTGTTAACACTTGGCTCCCATCCCTTGGAGCCCGACAACTGGGTTTACACTCTATAATCTTGAACCCAAGATTCCGCAAGTGCTTGCTTGCTTGCCTCCTGTTTTCTGAAGTCTCAGGGACACAAAAGACTTCTTTCAACTCTTCTGGTGCTGCTGGACCACCTGTGAGTCCTACCCTTGCCTGAGGTACGCCTCCAGTCCTGGGCCTCAGAAGTGGATTTTGCAGCTGTTTTAACCCAAGCCATTAATGTAACAGCGACTTTGTGCTGAAAGGCGCTGATGCATCACCCTTTGACTCCGACGCGGCGGCTGTTCAACAGCAGCGTCTTCCCCGCTGATGCAGCTCAACAACAGCGATCCTACCGCTGAAGCCACTCAACTACCACAGTCTTTGCAGCTCGACGACAACAGGAATCCTATCATTGAAGCCACTCGAACACGATGCAGTGCCTGCAGGTCAACAGAGCTCAACAATGACTCAGGACCCCCTCTGCGTGGCTCGACAATGATGCTGCTGGCTCTCAATGTCAACATTTGCTCCATCCAAGGTATTTTTTCAGCTGGGCCTGTCTGGGTCCTGTATCCGGCCTGCCCACCATTGCAGGTGGCCTGTACTTTGGATTCACACTGGTCCCTCGCTACTTCAAGTATCCTTTTGACCGCTAGCGGCTTCTAAGCATTGTTTTCACATTTAATCTTTAAATGTAATGTAATGTAATGTAATGGGGCATTTATAGAGCGCTGCTACCACTCCAAGGAGTATCTTGGCGCTTACACAACCCAGGTGGAAGAGTTGGATAGGGAAAGAAGTCCAGTTTCTTAAACACAGCCATTACACTAGGGTTCTACACATAGAGTCAGACATGGAGAAAATCCAGGTTTTCAGTGCCTTCCATTCATACCTTGAGTTTTACTTATTGAAATTTTGTAATTGTGGTCTTGTTTTTATCAGACAAATATTCTCTATTCTTCTAAACTGTTGTGGAGGTTTTTTGTGGCGTCTTCACTGTGTTAATGTAATTTAAGTGTTGCACAAATACTTTAAACATTGCCTCTTAAGCCTGACTGCTCTGTGTCAAGCTACCAGAGGGGGAGCACATGTTAATTAAGGGTGTGTATCTGCCTTACCCAGACTAGGTTGTGGCCCCTACTTGGACAGGGTGACTACCTCTGTCAACTAGAGACCCCATTTCTAACAAAAGAGTAAATCTCCATCACAGAATTCCAAAATGTTCTGAATACAATACACGTTGGGTCATGCCAATAGCACCATAGTTTCACAGTACACTGTGATTGTTGCTGTAAATACATTGTACAAGAGTTATGAATCAATGGTCTTGTTAAACAAACATTTAAACAACAAAATCCAGACCCAGATCATTCTAGCATACATTGTCAAATGTGCTATCTGTGTTTCCTAGGGCCCGATGTACGTAAATCTTTTTTACCACTTCATAAATACCGATTCATACCGAATCGGTATTTAAGAAGTGGTAAAAAAGAGAAGGGCAGATGTAGGTAATTTTATTTTAAAAATTACCGAATCGGAAGGAATCGGTATTTACCGATTCGGTAAATACCGAATCGGTAATGCCCGTTGATTCCTATGGGCATTGAAGCCCATAGGAATCAATGGGCATTACCGAATTGGTATTTACCGATTCGGTAATTACCGATTTATGAAAGGGTGCAGGGGGTGTCACTTTGACACCCTCTAGCACCCCCAATACTGGCTTGTGTGCCATGTGGCACACAGACATGCCCTAAGGGCATGTCTGTCTGTCACATGGCATAGGTGTGCATGCACACATGTGCATGCACACCTGGATTCGGTATTTTAACACCCAATTGGATTGGGTGTTAAAATTCCGAATCTGAAGGGCCTGTGGGACTGAAAGTAGTCCCACCTACATCCCGAATTTTTAAAATCGGTAAACTTACCGATTCTGTATTTTTCCGATTCGGTAATTTTACCGAATTGGTAAAATACCGAATCAGACAAAAAAAGGTCCCCCACATCTCAAAAGGCCAAATACTGGTCGGAAACGGCCGAATTCGGCCGTTTACGACCGGTATTGGCCACCTACATCGGGCCCTAAGTTTGTTAGCTGTGTGGTGGTGCAGGCGGGGGTAGCAGTGAGTCATCCTTGTATTCACCTTGGGGTGCGGGCATGGTACAAGTTATCTATGCTGGGTGAAACCATAGCCAGCTCACATTCAAGTTTCCTATTCTGTAGCTTCTTACTTCCAGTCTTCCTATTGCTACCCATGTGTCAGTCAGGCAGGTATTAAATATCTGACTACAAGTACCTACGGGGATCTATAATCTATTTTGGCTTGACCGCAGTCAGTAACCTCTCCAATTGCATAAGACCTGTGTTGCCCTGCCCCCTTCAATTGTCCCTTGTAAGTCCCTTGTTCTGGCTCTAATCCATTTCTGTACAACAGCTAGCCACTTTTTATTGTTGGGTGGTTGCCGAGCCTTTCACAACATTGACGTAGCACATGTAGCCATTATGAGCCCCAGGTCTAAGAACCTAGCTGAGTGTTTGTGTTTTGTCTGGTCTGGCATTTGACCTCACAGGAATATCCCAATTCCTAATGGTATTGGTCTGTTTATGAATTACTGTAGTGTTGTGATTTGCACCCAGTATTTTACATTATCACAGTACATGCAAATATACCATATGAAAGACATCTTCCCATGGAGACTGGCAGAGTAGACAAGTATCTAGAGATTCAGGGTACATTTCCACCACCAAATCAGCGTCGGTTATGTCTACTTTTAAAGTAGTTGAATTGACTTCATTTGAAGAGTGGGTTACTCAAAACATTCTTCGAGTATCCTAAGATATTTTTCTAATCACTATCCATTATCTCTTTGCCTAGCACTCTTTCACACTAAATTTTGACATGTTCCATACTTCTGTGTAGTTCTGCTGTGATCGACACATACAGGAGAGATATGGCCCATCTCTCTATCCCATGTGTAAGGATTGTGTGCAATGTATCATTTGTAGGGTGTTCAACCTCGCCCTCCCCCATGTGTGTTTGATTGCCTGCAAGAGTGCATTGTGCGTGGGGAACTGACCAGTGCCCAACTCACAGGTGTCAGTCAGGCTATCAGTTAGTCAGAATAATCTTTATTCAGTTAATTATTAAAACCATAAAAGATACAAAGATATACCAAGGCTCAAAAACTATGATGAATGTCATAAGGATACAAAAAAGAAAAATGCAGGTTAACAGTGTATTCCAAATGAAAACTCAACCCCTTTTTAGGTCTCGCGCCTGCGATTGCAGGGCGAAGCCCTGCTGTCGCAAAGCGACCCTATAGTGATCGTTTCTGTTTTCAAGGACTAAAGAGGAGAGGACAAGAGACTGGCACGCGCACGCAGCCTGCCGGAATCGGATCAGGTCGCGCGCGTGAACACGCGCTCCGATTCCGGCAGGCTGTTCACACACACACACACAATGGATATGGACGCGCACACACAAACAGACAGGTACACACAGACACACGTACACAGACACATGCACATGCACGCACACGCAGACACACGCGCGCGCACACGCGCAGACATATGCAGACACACGCGCACACACACAAACATGCACCCCTCCCCCCACCACTCACAGGGCTCTTTCTGGTACAGGCTTCGAAAATGCGGGGCTCCCTCAGCTCACGGGAGCCCTGGACACTGATACAGGCTCTGAAAACACACGGCTCCCTCAGCTCACGGGAGCCCCGGACACTGCCGCGCGCTCCATGTCCCAGCCAAAGTTGCCAGCACGCATGCGTAGTGCGTAAGGACTGCGTGTGTGTGCGCTTTCGCTTCGGCTAAACCCGTGCTGGGCGTACCTTGTTTTAAATAGGCATGCTACCAGGCTTCATGTTAAGGATCTTGCATGAAAGGGGTTAACGGGTTGCAAACATAATATCTCTGGGGCCCGTTTATTTTTGAGCTGGCGTTTTGACCTGAAGTGTTTCTGTAGTGACACCTCCACACGTGCAGGCCCGCGCAGCTCAATAGAACAGTTCTGGGAGATCTCTCTGTTGAAGAGTTCAGCTGCTACTAGGCTTCCTGTTGAGGATCTTGCACTGCATGTAAGGTAAGTCTTTGTTTTTACCTTTTAGTGCATATTTCTATAGTTTTTACAATACAGCCCAACCTCGATCCGAAGGTGTTGGAGCACATTACAGGCGCACCACTTACATATATCGTTGGCAGGTCAAGTACTGTTTATAGTAGGCTTCTCCGGCTAGAACATCACATCTCAGGTTAATGCGCTTCTCCATGGGATTGCATATGGTTAAAACTTGGTTATTTGTAGCATTTATTGAGATGACTAGGTAAACTCCTCTTCCTTGCTTTTATAGGTAAACTCCTCTTCCTTGCTTTCATTTTGCTCACGAGTGTCACTCCTAGTCGTTGAAATGTCTCTCATAATTACACTGAATTTATGAATATGTCACACATTGCAATTTCAAACCTTGGCAGTTATGATCAGATTAGAATATGAAAAGTCTCTTTAGAATTGAAAACTCTGTATTTCTTTAACACACTGAAGTGCTTCAGCTTAATTCATAAGATTTTGTAAAGTTTATTCTTTAAAAGTGTATGTTTTTAAACTTCAACTGAGTAACGTTCCGGTGCTTAACCTCTGCCCAGATGACAACAGCACCACTACTTAACTTGGGCTGTTATTTGCCAGCGAAGGTTCTTATTTTTTTTAGACCAATGCTCATTTTACTAGTTCTACGGGAGGCCATCCCGATCCAGTCCTTCAAAAGTGGAAATGTCACAGGGCTGTATTTCCTTTTGGCAAAGACGCCAAGGCACTATGTTGAATACTCTGCGCCAATGTGCATTAGGATGCACTGTGCAATGCAAGTAAAGTATTGTGTTTGCTGCCCTGGTAGTCTTTCTTTACAATGGTCGAGGTGTCTCTCAGAGGCTCATACTATCCCTGGCTGTGCATAGGCAGCACAGTAGACTGCACAGAAGGGACTCGGGAGAGGTCCTCAACGCGAGCAGTCACAGGACTCTTGTATAGAAATAGTGAGCTTGCTAATTCATGCCTCCATTCATGCTCTGGTATCGCCAAATAAAACCTGCCATGATTAAAAGGAAATACTGTTGTCCGGCCAGAGCCCGAGCCTAGGGTTGTTGTGTCGAGGCAGTGTACCTACCTGCAGTACTGAGGGTGCTTTCTTTGCCCATAAAACAAAGAACTGGGACACCTGTTGCGACCAGGCATTACCAAAGACCATAAGTTACTGTACTCTGATCTGTGAAATTTGGAATAGTTGGAGCGTGTGAATTCTTAAATACTTCTGGTAATATTTAAATACATATTTAAAATGTTGACACCTTTTAAATTCTGCATTTATTAAAAATGAAATAATGCTTTCAAAATGCACTGTACGTACAATTAAAGTTCATTTGAAAGTCTTTATCTTTTCATGAACCAATCTTTAATGCCATGATTATGTGGATTTTCTTGAGTTGAAAATGTACTTGGGATAACAGCAATGAAACTCTTGTTTTCTCTGTCTGTTTGTGGGCTTGTTTTATGGTCTAGTGGGGCAGGTTTCACTGTTGATTCTCCGAATCTTGCAACAAACATTGCCTGCACGATGCCGTCTCCCAGGCCTTGTGAGGTACAAAGCACGTTTTTTTTTTTTTTTACATTTCTTCATTAGCATTTAGTCAAAAAGCACCTCCAGTTGTACATAACATTACGTGGACAGACATATACATCCCATCCTGCATACATTAAGAATGTCCTGGAAGCAGCATCTGCCATTGTATGGAAGGTGACAGGCACAGGGGGGAAATAGGACCGACAGTAAGCACCCTGTTCCATAGGAGTAGCCAATATGTACACCATAAACAAAAGGCCAAACAATGACTGTTGACCCCTTCTGGCAGTCGCTGGCAGCTAAGTGGAGTGGCAGGAGTACACTGCCAACACTTACACAATGTGTGTTTACAAGTTCAAAACTGCCCTATTTTCAGATTTTCACGCGGGATGCTTTCATTTTGCTATTAGATTAGGTATTGGGAGCAATTCAATTTTTATACCTTGGCCTGTTTTTTCCTGCTCCAATCGGTCCCTGTGAAAGATGTGGCGTTATGTCCAGAGCTACTAAGCAATTGAATGTTGAAGAACAACGATGTCACGTCAAAGGCTCTCCAAAATTACACTTCTCAAAAAAATATGGGTTAAATGATTCGCTTCGTGGATGTTTTGTGAACAATGCTGTCACGCTTTCACCAGGCACACAAACCACCAGCTGTCAGTGCACGCTTCCACCATGCACACACACCACCAGCCTTCAATGCACGCTTCCAGGCACACATACCACCAGCCGTCAGTGCACGGTTACAGACACACACACCACCAGCTGTCAGTGCATGCTTTTCCACCAGGCGCACACACCACCAGCCGTCAGTGCACGCTTTCACCAGGCATACACACCACTGGCCGTCAGTGCACGCTTTCCCCGGGCACAAACACCACCAGCCGACAGTGCACGCTTTCACAGAGCACAAACACCACCAGCCATCAGTGCACGCTTTCACCAGGCACAAACACCACCAGCCGTCAGCGCACGCTTTCACCGGGCACAAACACCACCAGCTGACAGTGCACACTTTCACAGAGCACAAACACCACCAGCCATCAGTGCACGCTTTCACCAGGAACACACACACCACCAGCCATCAGAGCATGCTTTCACCAGGCACACATACACCACCAGCCGTCAGTGCACGCTTTCACCAGGCACACACACACCACCAACTGTCAGTGCACGCTTTCACCAGGCACACACACACCACCAGCCGTCAGTGCACGCTTTCAACAGGCACACACCACCAGCCATCAGTACACGCTTTCACCAGGCACATACAACACGAGCCATCAGTGCACGCTTCCACCAGGCACACACACACCACCAGCCATCAGTGCACGCTTCCACCATGAACACACACACCCTGCCGTCAGTGCAGGTATCAGAGCGCTTTAAATCAGCATGCTTATAACAAGCAAGACTAGCACTCTATATTACTGCCAACTTTGCTTAGCATAAGCAACAGCTAACCATTCACAAACAATGTTTACATACCAATTGCAAATAAAAAAAAATATGCAAATCATTGTCATTTACAATGCCAATAACTCAAACTTTAATGCTGCGAGCCCTATTGCATTGTAAATGCTTGTTTTCTAAGTCTAACAGCAGACATTAAAATCTGGCTACATTAAAACAGACAAATTCATTGGGTAACATTTGTAAAAAGATAAAAGCGGATATGGCCTGCGTGAGCTGTCTCCCTCTCAGTAAAGGTAAAATAAATTGTCTTCAAGAAACACAGTAAAGGTTGCAAAACAGCATAAAGTGAAAAATATCCTGATCTGAAAAATTGTTGCAAGTGCATTGATTAAATTATTGACTTTATTCCACCCAATAGGATCTGCTAGAGAGTAATGCAGCTGGTTAAGTCTAAAACCTGTCGACATAAATTGATGCTGAGGGCTAGTAACAGAAATAAGGTATGGTTCTGTATGCCCAAAAGTAGAGATCAAAGCATGCATGCGAACAGAAGGTTTTGTCAATTCTGTACACTCCCTGGTAGTCTGTGCTTTAGCACATAAATGTTTTTTTGCTCATGATAGGTCTCCCTTACTAATGATCTCAGGGTGCACTTCTCGTCGAAGAGAACCCAGAAATATAGGAAGGTGCTCACTTTAGTGATTTCAACTCCAGTCAGATACCATACTTTTTATTATTAGCAGTGGCAGCTGCTCCATTAGGGCGTTGTAGCGCAGCCCCACTGCTGTCTCGCAGTGCGAGAAGCATAAAATAAAATGGTATTTTATATACCATTTTATTTTCTGCTTCTCGCGCTGCGAGAAAGCAGACGTCAGGGGTACGCCTGTTTGGGGGCAGGCATGCCTGGTTGGGGGCTTCAGGGAGGAGTGGCTTGCACCACTCTGAGTGCCCTGACTGCTTGGTCGGCCCTGGGGCTGACCAAAGCAGTCATGCGCACTCTACATTATACATAGAGAAAATGGCGTCCCTACTGGTACCCGGCTGGGCGCCGTCCGGGACTCCACACCAATCACAATGCTGCCATTGCAGCGTTGTGATTGGTTTACAGGAGGGGAGGGAGCTGCAGCATGCCTGTCCCATGTTCTGTTCATGTTCAGAACGCAGGACCCAGGACCAGGAGCAGAGGAGGCGCGGACCCGGTCAGGTAAGTTTTCTATTAACTTGAAACCCTCCCTCCACCCCCGCCCAACCCTTCTGCGACATCCCCCCTCCCGCGAGTATTGCGAGCCCCTACTGCTGTTTTGCCATGGAAAGGCTTTGGGTGGAAACACAACGCCCTGCTGACAGGAAACCGTGACATTTTGACTACAAGTGAGAGGCTGTTTGGGGAGAGGTACACAGAGTAGTTTCCCTCAGCAGGGTAGAAAGCAGTACTTTACATAATGTGGCCACAGGCAGCACAAGTTCCACAGACATGTTTGAGAGGCACTTTGGTAAACAGCAGTGCTAGCGCTCCTTTTGTTCCTGTTGAAAGTTGGGCTGTGAGGAGTCAAATCTTTTTGTATTTCAACTGGGATTTTGCAAAAACTGCCCCTTGCTTGTTGACAGTTGTTGCAAAACTCTCCGTGTTTTTTTAAGCTGGGTGAAGGGTTGTAGTCCTTGCTAATGCTCACCTCACCTCACTGCACCTTGTTTCTAAGAAGAGTTTATCTGAAGGTGTTTCTCTCAGTTCTGCTTTCCCTAGCGCTGCGCAGTGTGATGCTACATACATAGCACCTTACTGCCACTCGTAAGGTCCCGTAATCAGGGCTGCGTTTCTGGGGTACTCTGACCAGAGTCAGAGTGGTCTGCTGACATTGTATTTGGGAGTGTTTTGTAGTGCCTAGAAGTCAGTTATATTTGAGAGTTTCCAGAAAGGTTATAGTGACTGACATATTTTGAAGATGGCTTACGCAGGCCAGTAGCCGGCTGGGTCTGACACGGTTCAGTGTGGAGCAGAGCATGATGTGCAAATATGTGTGTGCCCATGGACATTGTTGCTGCTTTCGTTCTTTTGGGGTGTACAGTTGTCCAGTGCTTGGCTTTGGGCCATTATTCTGCTTCGAGGCTCCCTTCCCCTTTATGTGGTATCCAATGGGGTAAAGTTTTTATCAGATTATGAATTGATCCCAGCCCCCATTGTCCTCAATTGGTTCACTCTCCTTATTGACACTTACTGGTGTGATATCTAGGCATATCACATTGATTAACAAAAGTAACTTAAAAAGTAATCCAAGTAGTAACATGTACCGTAATCTGTAACGTAACTAAAAAGTAATTTCAAACTGTTGACTTACCTGTAATTTAACCAACTGCATTTGTACATGCATTCAACTGTAAATCACTGCATATGATTTTACAAAGTATTATTTCACTTACCTGCACCAGGCTTGGATTGGTTCTAGAACTAAAAATAACTAAATAATATTGATACAAACAAATTGGTCTGAGTTCAGTCTTTGAGTGTGTAAAGAGTCCAATCTCTGACGTTTTTCCCCTCTCATTCCTGGTGACTATTCGGTTTTCCCTCAAAATGTCTGAAGGACTGGGTTATTTAAGACCCAGCGGTGCCAGGGGACAACACCTGAAACCTTCGTGGGTAACCTGCTCCGGTGTACGAATGACAGAGACACGGGACACTTCCTTGGGCGTCAAAGATTCGAGGTTTATTTACTGCAGGGAACACAGAAGTCACAGGAAGTACAACGAGTGTAAGTTCGAGGAGACTGCTTCAAATTGCTACTGTGGATCGCTCCTTTTATACAGATTTCTCCCATAAGTTAACATGGTACACAAAGGTTTACAACTCGGTTCCCATAATTATCCCCGAGAGGGGTCACTTTGGCCACTTTGATACATTCAAGGTCCGGGGCATAAGTGCGGAAACATTTGGTGGTTCCCAACTGTAAAAACCCATCTTCCCACCATTAGTACATTCCAATCGGCAGTAAAACAGATCGAAGAAGGAACAAGGACAGGTTCAGAGGAAGATGGAAACAGTGGGGAGATCGAAAAGGGTGTAAAAGGGGAGGTATCGGGAAACACGAGCTACAGACATCAAAGAGACGTGCCTAATGAGATGCACGGCTGAGACAATAGACCGGCACGGCAAGATGAGCCTCGAGCGGGGCCATCTGCCTTACAGTATCATCCCCCTCGTCATAAAGACACTTTCAAAGGACATGTGTCTTCCGCGGATGTCTTGGGAATCCCAGGGTCGCGAAACGGACAACGTCCGTTCGCTGGCTACTTGAGGGCAAGAGACAAAATGGATGCCGTATCTAAGATGGAACCCGTGGGTACAGATGAAAAACCCACGTAACAAACGAACGGTTTAGGTTAGCACAGCGAAACTGCGTACACCCACTAAACTCGTCATTTGCGGTTCGTAGATACCAGACTCGACCATATTCGTGCGAGTCGAAAACACCACTTACAATCGTCACGGAACCTCAGACGCTCCTTTTGCCCTCATGTAGGCAAGCACTAGTCGGAATCATACTCGATATTCATCAGACCATCTAGATGTTGCTGTAACATAGCTCTGTCCAACCGAGCTCCTTTGGTAACAGGCGGCTGTCTTATACACGTTGTAGCACAGAGGCCACATAAGGCAGGACCACACTGCACACAAAGGCAACACGTGAACAGGAATGCCACAACAACTCCGATAATCATCAGAATCTTCCAACCCCAAGTCGACATCAGACCCCAAAACCACCCAAGCAGCGTCCAATCCCCTACGTCCACGTGTATGGATTCAGAGATCTTATGCAACTTTGAGATGGCTTGATAGACGGTCGGAGCGTTATCTGGAATGAAAATACAGCAGCTCGAATGGATCACCTTACATACCCCACCTCGATCTGCTAAGATCACGTCTAAAACCATACGGTTTTGTAACGTCATAAGCCTATCCGCCTGAAGTTCTGTGGTGATATTACCAAGGGCACTGGCAGTAATATTAGCTGTCGATTCCACCACTCGAGTCAACTGTCTCAGGTTCCTACTATTAACCATAGGCCCCCAAAACGGGAGGAAACCCTTGAAAAAGTCTCCTGCCTCTTGACCGGCAGTGTCCTCTTCGCTAATTACGCCTCTCACAACTCTAGTCTTGTGATAGTCTGCGTCTACAGTGAACGTCGGAGGCAACAGGTTTGCGATAAAACATGAGCCCACAAAGTCGGAGGGCAACCATGCATACGCACGATCATGGCAGACAAAGTATGTACCCTTGGCAGCCAGAAACACAGGGGACGAAACCATCGGCAGAATGTAATTCTCGGTGCAAGCACTCTCTCCAAGTCGAGCTTTCGATCTTCGGCCACGACCCATTAGACAAAAATTACCAATGTGGGGTACGACCCATATCGGAGGCGAGCTTTTAAGCTGTTTTTCACTCGTGAGCGCACTATACTCGACCTTACTCAGGACCCTAGGCTTGTACCTCTTCCTCTGGGATGAGCGACGGCTCATAGATATCTCTATCTAAATCTTCTATTGCTATAGACAAAGGCTTATGATACGAGCCAGGGCCAAAGTAGGGAGAACGTGGCTCTCGACTGGGGTAAGAATCTAGTGCGCTTCGAAACATTGTTTGGAATGCTCGAGCTGAACCCTGGGAACTATACGGTAAGACCAGATATGGAATTCCCTTATCCGTGGTATGTGGCATCAGCCCACACACCCAACAATTAGTAGTATTAACCACTAACTGGTGCTGATGAAGGAGCTGAATAAAGGAATTATTTCGGAATTCTGCACGTCTAGCCTGCTCGTGTTCGGGTAGGATATGGAAAGAATGAGGGGATGCAGTGGAGGTAAGTTTAGGGTCAGAAGTAGAAGTAGGTATGGCAGAAGGTAAGAAGTACGACATCATGTAATACACCCCACCCGCCAATAGTGCAGAAACAGTCAAAATCAATACGAACATTTGAATATAAAACATTTGGTACGAATAAGTTGTTGCAGTTTGAATCTTTGCGCCTGAGCTTCTTCCAAGTCCATCAGCTTTGAAAACGCCATCCCCTATGACCGTCTGCAACGTTTCTTGACGCACTTCGTTCTGTGTAGCAGTAGTCAATCCCTAGGAGTTCCCAGGAACCGACGGTCTTTAACCTAGCGTCAAGACCTACTAACCAGAAGGAAGTACACGCGCGGCCCTACGGCCTTTATTCACAATGTATATGCAAAATGTCTCTCAGCTGTGGAAGCAAAAATACATAAGGAACGAAACTCAATGTATACAAAAATAATTACAATGATACGGGTGTTCAGACTGATCGTGGATAACGGGAAATGCAATTGTCAAGGGACAAAACGAAATCTTTTTATTTGTCCTTAGTGCTGGATCGCAAAAAGTATCGAGTTTTCCCAGGACGTGTATGTTCATCAAACAAAGGATCCGATGAGGGAACAGAGTCCTGCTGATCAGTCGAATGTTCCGGTCTTGAGTCTTTTGGTGGCAAATGTTCAACAATGTCTTTCTGCTGCACTGAGGATTCTCCGACAGGTTGTGCGTCGCTAAAAGGTACAAAAGCCGGCAATCCTTCGGATTCAGCTGAAGTAATGCCCCTCCTCACCCACGAGTCTGCCGGTAAGGGTATAGGAACTTTCTTCGTATGGGTGGCATGCACCCAATTTTTTCGGCCTTCTAAACGGACGGCAGTTCTCGTGGCAAGGAGGACCTGGTAGGGTCCAGTGAAACGGGGTTCCAAATTCTTCTTACGGGCAAAGTTGCGTGTTACCACCCAGTCTCCGGGCTGGAGCTGGTGGCCTGGACCCTCCGTCTGCGTCGGCAATGCTTCGTAAACCTGTTGGTGAATTAACCTCAGTTTAGCAGTCAGATCATGAAGATAGTCAATCAACATTGGATACTCAAGACTAGAGAACACACCCGGTCTAGGGACCCCCCAGACATTCGCAGGACGACCGAACACTATTTCATAGGGACTAAGCCCTACTCGGGAGTGTACGGTTGCCCTAGTTGACAGTAAAGCTAAGGGTAAAGCATCAGGCCACGAAAGACCAGTCGTAGCCTGAATCTTCGCTAGCTTTAGTTTAAGGGTGCCGTTATACCCCTCAACCAAACCAGCTGACTGGGGATGATTGGCGCTATGGAATTTTTGATTAATTCCAAGGCCCTTACACACACTCTTCATCACACTCCCCACAAACTCACTTCCGTTATCAGACCATACAATCCGAGGCATTCCATACCGAGGAAAGTATTCCTTCAGTAGGATTTTCGCAGTCGACAGGGCAGTATTGTCTTTGAGAGGGTAGGCTTCAATCCATCGGGAGAACGCGCAAACCACAACTAAAACATATTTCAGGTTGTTGCATCGCTCCATATGGATGAAGTCTAATTGAATCACCTCAAAAGGACATGAAAGGGGAGAAAAATGGCCAGGAGGTGTTGGGGTTCCCTTACCAGGATTGTACAACATACATACCATACAATTCTTAACCAACCGTTCAGCACATTTCGTGATACCATCATTCTTCCACACATGGGACAGCAACTTACAAATACCTTTCACACTAATATGTGCTAACCCATGCGCCATTGTCACAACAGCTAGCACATACGCATCCGGCAACATCCATCTCTTATGTTCCGACAAATCAACCCAACAACCATTTGCATCCAACTTTCCCGTACTTTCTTTCCACTTCGTCTTTTCAGTCTCGGTGGCCTCATCTTGAATCGCTTTCACACTCTCGATACATTCTAGTGCTAAGGTTCCGGGCAGTCTCCTTAGCAATCTCATCCGCAAATGCATTACCACGACCAACATCATCCGTCACCTTACGATGTGCACTACATTTAACAATCGCTACCTGCTTAGGCAACGTAAGTGCATCCAAAAGATCATTCACAAGCTGTCCATGCTGAATCTTCGTACCATGCGACGTCATAAAACCTCTCTCTCTCCACAACCGTCCAAAGCTATGGGCGACGCCAAATGCATATTGGCTGTCGGTAAACACATTCACATGTTTCCCTTTCGCTAACACACACGCTCTAGTGAGAGCAATCAGTTCTGCAGCCTGGGCAGAGTTCTGATTCAATCTCGCAGCTTCCACAACAGTATTCAAAGTTACAACAGCATACGCAGTAGTCACATCACCATTCGGCAATTTAAAACATGAACCATCCACATACAAAGTTCCATCTGGATTTTCCAAAGGAGTGTTTTTAAGGTCCACTCGACCTTTTGTTTCCTCTTCAGTCCTCAGATAACAGTCATGTTCTGCTATTTCATCTGACTCCGTGCTAATTGGTAACAAAGTCGCCGGGTTCAGAACATTGCAACGTTTTATCTGAATATGACTTGCCAACAGCGTCAACTCGTACCCAGACAACCTCGCACTCGTCAAGTGCTGAGTTTTCGTACGATTCAAAAGAGTATCGACCGCATGCGGAACCATCACCGTAAGCATATTATCCATGACCAATCCTGCTGATTGTCGGATGGACACCGCAGCTGCCGCTGTTGCTCTCAAGCAACTCGGCAATGCTCTAGCTACCGGGTCCAAGGTCGAGGAAAAATATGCACATGGACGTTGCTTACCACCAAAAGGTTGCGTTAAGACACTCAAAGCACAACCTTCCCTCTCGTGAACATATAATGTAAACGGCTTACTGTAGTCAGGGGTACCTAACACAGGAGCCGAACACAATGAGTCACGCAATTCAGAAAAACTCTTCTGACATTCTTCCGTCCATGGTAAAGGAGTTGAAACATCCTTGCACGTAAGAGCCACCAATGGTTTCGCTAGCAATGAAAAATTTGGAATCCATTGCCTGCAATACGACGTGATACCTAGAAAGGCACGCACATCTCTTTGGGTTGTTGGCACAGTCATTCGCGCAATTGCTGCAATTCTCTCTGGGGTCACCGCCTTCCCTCCTTTGACAATAAGTGACCTAGATAGGTTACTTCTTGACAACAATACTGGAGTTTAGAAGGTGACACCTTGTGATGTAAGTCACAGAGATGTTGCAGCAACGACACCGTAGCAATTTTGCAAATGTCCTGAGTATCTGCAGCCACCAATAAGTCATCGACATATTGGATTAAGGCTGCACCAGCCGGCAACGTAAACGCATCCAGTTGACCCTTCAAGGCTTGACTGTAAATCAATGGACTCTCACAGTAGCCCTGAGGAGCACGTTTAAACCGGAAGCTGCGACCACCAAGAGAGAAACCGAAAAGGTCTCTACTTTCTTTGGCAATCGGAATGCTAAAGAAAGCATTCTTCAAATCGATCACCGAAAACCAAGATGCAGAAGCTGGAATCAGAGTCAGTAGCGCCGTGATGTCAGGCACAACAGGGAACTGAGGAATCACAATTTTATTTACTTCCCGTAAATCAATAACAAAACGATAAACAGGCGGTTTCGAAGGATCAGTACGTTTTAGAATGGGCAGTACAGGGCTGTTGCACATGTTTCCCCGCGTTTCTTCAATAACATCTTTCTCGATCAGATCATAGATGATCGCTAACAGTGCTCGTTCACCATCAAGAGAGATTCGATACTGGGGAATACGTGGCAATCGTACATTAGATTTCAGCTGAACAACATAAGGGGAGATGTCAAGCACGCCCACATCATTGGGACCTGTGGCCCACAAAGATGCAGGAAGAGAACTCAATTCCGGTGGAAGCTTATCGAGAGACAAGTACATAGGAGAGACAACCCTCTCACCTAACGTAAGCTTTACACCCGCAGGAGAACAATACAAAGTTGCATACAAACGTTTTAGCAAATCCAGGCCCAAAAGATTTTCACCACAACCAGTAGTTAAAATCAACGGAGCTTGAAGCTCACGAGGCCCAATTGTAAGGGGCAAAGGGCGCAAAACTGGATTGCTAACGGGGGCGCCTGAGAATCCAACGGAAACATTTGTTAAGCCAGACAAAGGTGCGCCAGGGAGTTTCGAATGCATTATGGAACTTTTCGCTGCACCAGTGTCCAACAGAAAAGGCTCAACGACGCCCGATGTAGCAACTGCGACGTAAGGCCCTCTCTGATCAACCGGAACTGATACCACTCCCTCTCCTTGTCTATGGCTGTCCTAGTAATTACTGTCGTCAGTTCCCTGATCGACGTAATAATCATCTACATTGTACTGCGCAGATCGTCCTTGCGATGACCCACGGTGGTGAAAACAGTTATTGGAATTTGATGAGTTATCTGAACGATCATTTTGAGCACCACGACCCCTACCACGTGATGTCTGCTGAGAACCACCACGACCCCCTCTAGATGAGTTACCACTGTTACAATCGTTTAGAACAGGACAGTTGAATTTTAAATGACCCTCCTGTCTACAATAGGCACACTGATTGTACCCTAACGAAGATCTTTGGGAAGAGGAGTCATTTCGAGGTTGCGACCTATTTGATTGCGACTGCGATCTATTTTGCTGAGAAGCATTCTGATTCGAACGCGGAGGATAGGCCTGCTGCAACAACACTTTGGTTTTAAGTTCTTTCGTCTTTTTATCAGCGCGGTCGTTCTCTTCTTTTTCTCTGTTTTCGTAATACTGTGCCGTAGCCAATATTTGAGCAGATGTAGAGACGGCCCACGCACTCTCAGAATTTTTTAATTTATTGCTCAAGTCGGGCAATAAGTTAGAGACAAATTTATCCACAAACAACCGTTGACCACCCTCAGTGCCCATATCCTGACCACTATGGTCGATGAATGCCTCCTCAAATCTCGTAAAGAAATCAGAGACACTCTCGTCCTTCTTCTGTTTACAGGCTGACAATTTGTCCCAGTTCACCCTCATAGCTGGCATAAGTGTTTTCATTAGTGTAATTATTCTTTGAGGGAGATCAGCAATCAACTGCTCGGGTTTAGCACCACCAGTTTGCAACCCATCCGCCTCTACAAGGGCAGCCCAATCACCACCTAATTCGTTTGGATGATTTTCCTGACGAATCTTAGCCCATACCGGTTGAGGTACGACATTGCCGAACAGCATATCGATATCGGCAAGATTCATTATCGTAGCGTCTATGAGCTGCGACAATTCTTTATAGTACCCTGCAGGATTTTTGTGAGGGTCAGGCAAAGATTGTTTCACCTGCAACACTTCCGATCGTTTCCATGGGAGATGTATCCACACTCTCTGGAAGTGTGCCACTACCGGAGGTTGAGCCCCAGGAATAGCTGGCATCCATACGGGAGGGACTTCACGCATGGGAAACTGACCAGACGCATCTAACTGTCTCTCAACGTCCTCAACGAACAAGGCCTGAGGTATCGGAGTAGGACGGAAAGATAACAACCGCTCAACAGCGCGTCGAACGTTGGTATCCACTATCATTCCGCTCGAGAACTGAAGCTGTAGATCAGACAAAGCGGTCAACACATCATCAGATGCATTGGCCGATATCTGGTCGCGCAGAACCTTGCACATTTCTTCGAACACGTACCTCTGTGTCGGTACATTAAATTGACAGAACATATCAAGTACAGCACGTGGAGGATTTCAAAGAGGGTACGTCATCCAACCCATCGCCATGTTATATAGCACGTTCCCTGTTACCGGGAAGCTGACTACGTCTTTGAGGACCGTCCGAACCAGCGGACCCAAGAACAGGGCCAAGAGAATTGAAGAAGCTAGCCGCAACCGGAGAGGTACGACATCGAGTAGATGGAGAAGTATAGCATAAGGGATTAACAAGAGCAGAGGTAGAAGCAGAAGAAGCAACAGGAGTAAGTAGAGTAGGAGCAGTAGCGGGAGCAGGAGTATGTGGAAGCGGAGGAGCAGTAGGAACAGCAGTAGGCAAAGGAGCGGGAACAGCCGGAAGAACGGATACAGTTTGAGGAACAGGTTGAGGAACAGGTTGAGGAGCAGGTACAGGGGGAACCACAGGAGGCGCGGTACCCTGTACATACGGAGGTGGCGACTTCATAAGATAGGACATTAAAGGATCCTCAACTAATTCTTCCTTGTTATCCGACTCCACAGGCAAAGCAGGATAGCATTTATCTATGGACATACGCTGTAGCCTATCAAACACTTCCTTTTGCTTATCCTCCTTATCACGCTGAAACTGCTCTGCTTTCTTTACAATGGCAGCAGCACCATCTCTCTGATTGCGTTTAGTCTGTCTGATCTCTTTCTGTCGGGCTTCTTTACGCCACAACCGAAAGGCATCAAACATGGCCGGCCTTGACTTTTTCTCAAACAATTTAGCCTCAAGATTATCTAAGATCGGGGTCTCAAAACTACCATGAGGTGGCCAACTAAGGGCACCATCCTTTTTAGTGTAACGAATCCAGTATTCATTAAAAGTAATCGGGCCTAGCCCGTGCTTACTGTAGAGCTCATAAGTGGGAGTTCCAACCGGAGGTATTGGACAAGAGTCCTCCAGTCGGGAATCCGTACCACAACGTCTGAAACAACTAAACAAAGTACTACAACCAGGCATCTTGCACACTAGCCGAGTTCCACAAACGTCAAGGGTTACGGGATTTACCAAGTCCCTGCAAAGAGCAACAACCCTCGGTCTTTGGGGGCTGCAGTCGTCAAATATCACAACAAAGTACCAAGAACCACAAATGCAATGGAACCATGCAACAACTAAGCAACCACAACCAAGAACTCTGGGAGCGACCCACAAATACTTAACTCAAAGATCGATGGCGTCACCAGGAAGGCCCGTCAATCGTCTCGCTATACCAAGGTCTACACCAGGCGCCAAAACAGGTCTACAGTCAGGGCAGCAGTCCGTCGCAGCCGTCAGGAGGCGGGAATCTTCGCGGGAAAAGTCTTCGGGCCACTTATTTCGACAACAGGATCGATGAAGCGGAGTGCACCTTCCCTCGGAGATTTCACACGAAGTTCCTCACGATCGTCGGGCTTGGACCGGTACCACTGATGCAGCCCCACGTTGGGCGCCAACTGAAGGACTGGGTTATTTAAGACCCAGCGGTGCCAGGGGACAACACCTGAAACCTTCGTGGGTAACCTGCTCCGGCGTACGAATGACAGAGACACGGGACACTTCCTTGGGCGTCAAAGATTCGAGGTTTATTTACTGGAGGGAACACAGAAGTCACAGGAAGTACAACGAGTGTAAGTTCGAGGAGACTGCTTCAAATTGCTACTGTGGATCGCTCCTTTTATACAGATTTCTCCCATAAGTTAACATGGTACACAAAGGTTTACAACTCGGTTCCCATAATTATCCCCGAGAGGGGTCACTTTGGTCACTTTGATACATTCAAGGTCCGGGGCATAAGTGCGGAAACATTTGGTGGTTCCCAACTGTAAAAACCCATCTTCCCACCATTAGTACATTCCAATCGGCAGTAAAACAGATCGAAGAAGGAACAAGGACAGGTGCAGAGGAAGATGGAAACAGTGGGGAGATCGAAAAGGGTGTAAAAGGGGAGGTATCAGGAAACACGAGCTACAGACATCAAAGAGACGTGCCTAATGAGATGCACGGCTGAGACAATAGACCGGCACGGCAAGATGAGCCTCGAGCGGGGCCATCTGCCTTACAGTATCATCCCCCTCGTCATAAAGACACTTTCAAACGACATGTGTCTTCCGCGGATGTCTTGGGAATCCCAGGGTCGCGAAACGGACAACGTCCGTTCGCTGGCTACTTGAGGGCAAGAGACAAAATGGATGCCGTATCTAAGATGGAACCCGTGGGTACAGATGAAAAACCCACGTAACAAACGAACGGTTTAGGTTAGCACAGCGAAACTGCGTACACCCACTAAACTCATCATTTGCGGTTCGTAGATACCAGACTCGACCATATTCGTGCGAGTTGAAAACACCACTTACAATCGTCACAGAACCTCATGTCTCCTTTGCTCTGAGCTAAGACCTGTATGTTAAAACAGTGCACCCCCAGCCACCATTTTGTGTTCACAAGCCAGTGAAACTAGCCCCCTCCCCCCCCCCAGCAACAGGGATATTCTACATCAGAGGGTGCATCTGTGAGCTGTTTATACTGTATTTACTAGGGACTGTGCACTTTGTTTTTTGGCCAGTAGAGGGAGTAAAGTTTTATTTAAAAAGTATTGTTAGATTACAAGTTAGTGAGGCCTTTATCTGCAGAAGTTCAAAGTGTGGATTGAGCCTGTCTGTCTCCTATGAGATTCCGAACAGGAAAAGCAGCTCCCACCCAGCCCGCCCCCCCCCCAGGCCATTAGACCCAGGACTGGGGATTGGCTATTCAACTACCAGGCAACTCTGAGCCGTCCCCTCACACTTTCCCAGGCCCCTTAAGGCCTTGCTGGGTGCCCCTGTAAATCATTCTCCTCCATCTTGTGAGTTGCAGCCTCCCTGTGCCCCAGATTGCAGTGAGCAGAGTCCAGGAAGTGGTAAGGCGGCAGACTACTGCTGTCTCTTCCCCAAAACAAAAGTTTTTAAAAAAACGATTTTCCCTTTCTGTGATTACTGTCTTTGCCTGTGGTTGTTACAGTTTAAAATTGTAGATTCAACCTGCCTGTGATTGCATATTTTATCACCTGTTTTGTGTTTTAAACTACTGGTTTTCCTGCCCATGATTGCTTCATTTAACAAGTTGAATTGTGGGATTTGCAGTCCAAACTCTGTAGTTTTTTCCCTCTCATTCCTGGTGACTATTCAGTTTTCCCTCCAAATTTCTCCTTTGCTCTCTGCTTAGACCTGTATGTTAAAACAGTGCACCCCCAGCCACCATTTTGTGTTCACAAGCCAGTGAAGCCAGCCCCTCTGCCTCCCCTCCCAGCAACAGGGATAGTCTACATCAGAGTGAAGTAATCAGGGTTCCCAAGGCCTACATGCTCCGAAGATAACCCACTTACAGTCAAGAACTGTTGGCACAGAAACTGTAAAAGGCAAAGAACAAGTTTATTAAGACCCCATGGGGTGGTGGTACACTCAAACAGCACCCTTCGGTAATGCAAGAGGTATCACACCGAACACCGGTGTGACCCCGATTTATATACAGTTTTGGGGCAATAAAAGATAGGCGGCACAAGTGAGAACACATTTTAGAGACATATATGGTCATGTTTTGGAACACCGCCAGCTCATTGGAGGGGGCACAACTCCGCTGGTCAGTTTGGCGCACATTCCTAAAGGTTTACTGGTCAATTGGGACTGCGCATGTGCAAGCTTGACCAGTACTAAAAATAGCCTGTTGCTGGGCAGACTGAAGTGGTCAGTGAAACGGACAATGGACTAAAGGGCACGCCGGCCACGAGGCCGCTTATGATCTAAGATGGCCGCTGCAGTATTCAAAAATGGCGTTCTCGTTTTCAGCCAACTTAAAGAGGACAACGTGTAGTTTCAGCTAATCGCTAACGTGGCCATGCCAATTACGACAGACGACCCTTTTAGCGTTTAGCTGAATCTACCTCATAATGAACATAATCAGGATGTTCGTCCTCGATGTCAATTAACATTATTTGAGTTACCTCTTTATGAAGCATCACTTTGTCATGGGCGAGAGCTCGTCGTGATGGTATGCAAACTGATAGGCACATAGAACACAAGGCTGGGCCACATTGAATACATAGGCACATAAAAAACATTGCTCCCACAATTATACATAGAATTGTCAACAGTTTCCAGCCCCAAGTAGCAAGCGTGGACCAGAACCATCCTGAAAGTGTCCAAGTTCCATTGTCCGGATGTATCTCAGCTGCGATCTTATGGAGCTTAGATATCGCATCATAAACAGATGGAGAATTGTCTGGAATGTATACACAACAGCTGCTTCCGATAATTCTACATGCCCCCCCACGATCAGCCAAAACTACGTCCAACACCATCCTGTTTTGAAGCGTAACGATCCTAGAAATCTGTAGTTCCTCGGTAATGTTTCCCAGGGCAATGGCAGTGTCATTCGCTACAGCCTCAACAACACGTGTCAGTCGTCTTATTTTCCGGCTGTTCAGTGCAGTCCCCACAAAGGAGAATAGTCCCAAATTAAAGTCCACATACTGTTGCAAAGCAGTGTCGGTCTGGTCGATGTCATCCAGAACAACAGTTCGCTTAACCCTATTCAAGACGAAATCATGGTATAACGTGTAATCATTGTGATACATTGGTGGGGCAATGAATACAGGAGGTAGTACAAACGATACATAGCATGTGCCCAACCACCCCAATGGAAGCTGATGGTAACCCTTCGTTCCACAAATAAAATACGTATTCCGTGATGCAACAAATGAGATGCCATTCGGGCTATCAAAAGTGAGAGTAGTATTACATTCGCTTTTCCCCACTGCAATCGAACCCTTATTTCTGATACATAAATCGGCTTTTGTGGCAATGACATTAATGACATGTGCACTGGATACATTAATATTCCTCTGGTTGCTGTACACACGTGGGGCAGACACGTTATCGGGCCTGTACTCTTCCCATTCAAATCGAGTACCCTCAGCCCGTGGAAACCCATCCTTGTCATGGGAACATACTTTATTCAAACGGAAAAGCACCCCCCCTGTGGTTGGCCATCTCAAAGTAAAGAGGAGGGTGTACCAGGCATTGCATGATCCATTATGTGAAAACGGGAGTGGAATAAGTGGGGTGCCCCCTCTCTTTTGGTGCCCTGGCAACATCCCACACACCCAACAGTTTGAGGTATTGGTCATGTTATGTGTGTGGTGAAGAATCTGAATGAAGCTGTTATTTAGATACGTTTGCCTATGACGTTCTTCATGAAAGGGTAATGTAAAATGAAAATGTTCAGACGGAGCCGGGGTAGTCGGCAGCAAATGTTCACGTACAGGCACCACAAGTTCAACTACCCAGGCTATAACAGCTATTACCACAATAGTCAGGACAAAAAGAAAGGCACCCAATACTTTTTTATCTCGTGATGTTGTTGATGCCATAGTTCAGAAATGTTCGTGCAAAATCTCAAATAGCACAAATTGTTCACAAAGTCTCAGATACACGTGCGTGTATACCTAAAAAAAAAGAAAAATACGGTGCTGAACTCCGAGGTAGCCGTTGTTTTCTTCTCCGGGCCAAGACGGGTGTCGCTACACTGGCAGAACTGATCCCCCCCCCCTTGGAATTCCCGGTTTCCGTTTCACAAACCTGGAGCGGTAACCAACCAGTCATAAAAACAAAAATCTTCTTATCGAGGGCGCAAGTTGTAGCGCTCTCGTCCGGCAACAGCGTGGTCCGGGAAGGCTCCCTCTACTTCGGCCGACGTCACAGCTGGGCTCTTTTCTTTATCCAAGATCTCTTTGTAGTCGGTCAGCACAGCAGGAGTCACCAGATCCGGAGAGACACGGCGGCAGTGTGTCGAATGCACCCACCGCTTCCTGTTGGTCACTCGTACAGCGGTTCGGGTTGCAAGGAGGACCTGTTCGGGGCCCTTCCACCTGGGCTCCAGACTGCTTGCTCTCTCAAACGACCGAATCATCACGTGGTCACCAGGGCGGAGATCATGGCCCTCTCCAGTAGAGTTGTCAGGGAGCGCTTCTCGAACCTGTTGATGAATAGAGAGTAAATCACTTGTTAATCGTGCCAAATAGTCGTTCATCATAACACAAGGCACATCATGTATTAGTCGCGGCTTAGGCAGCCCCCAGATATTCATGGGGCACCCAAACACCACCTCATAGGGCGTAAGGCCAGTTCGTGAATGGGGTACTGATCTAAGAGAGAGTAGTGCTAGCGGCAAAGCGTCTGGCCACTTCAACGATGTAGACGCCACAATTTTGGCCAGTTTAAGCTTCAACGTAGCATTGTACCGCTCGACCAGACCTGCTGACTGAGGGTGGAATACAGCGTGGAACTTCTGCTGAATCCCTAACCCCTTCAGTACATATTCCACAATCTTTCCAACAAAATGAGGCCCATTATCGCTCCACAGAAATTTACAAACTCCAAAGCGAGGAAAGAATTCCTTAAGCAACACCTTAGCTGTTGTCAAAGCCGTATTGTCTTTCGTGGGGAAGGCCTCAACCCATTTGCTAAAAGCACATACCACCACTAAGACGTACTTCAGGTTGTTGCAGCGCTCGAGTTGGATGTAATCCATTTGGAGTACCTCAAATGGTGCAGAAGGTGGAATGAACCCTCCTTTCGGAGTATGGGTCCCCCTTCCAGGATTGTGCTGTAAACAAACCAGGCAGGTCTGCACTACTCTCTTCGCAGTGTTAGCAATCTCAGGATGTTCCCAAACTTGTGTTAAAAGCCGAGTGATTGCAAGAGCTCCGACATGCGCCAGTCCATGTGTCATCTGGACCATCGCCTGCAAGTAGGCCGCAGGCAATTTCCACTTCTCCATGTCTTTGCTTCTCCAACAGCCCTCATCATCTAGTACCCCATCTGCTGCCCATGCCGCAAGTTCAAATTCAGTAGCTGACTTTTGAATATCCAATATTTCTGCTCTAGCATCACTCCACCGCTCAGCCTGCGATTGTATCACGTACATGGGGGAGCTAGTTCGGGACATAGCCGTTTGTCTTGCTATGTTGTCTGCAAAGGCATTTCCTTGGCCCACTTTATCCGTGATCTTTTTGTGGGCACTGCACTTCACTATTGCTACTTTCTTTGGGCCAAGCAGCGCATTTAGGAGATCACGCACTAGCTCTCCGTGCATAATGTGCTCTCCATGTGATGTCAAAAACCCACGTTCTCTCCAGAGTAGCCCGAAGTCATGTGCCACTCCGAAGGCATACCGGCTGTCCGTGTATATGTTCACACATAGACCAGTACTCAATTCGCAGGCTCTTGTTAAGGCTATCAGCTCTGCTGCCTGAGCCGATTTTTGTGGTATCCTAGCTGTTTCTACCACTGTCTTAAGTGTTGTGATCGCATAGGCTGCAGAAGTCGTACCATCTGGCAGCCTTACACACGATCCATCAACCCACAGTTCCCCATCCACATCTGGAAGTGGGACATCCTGTAAATCGACGCGACCCTTTGTCTGTTCCTCGGTCAGGAAAACACAATCATGATGTTTTTCTTCCTGACCCTCCTCGGCCGGATAGGGCAATAAAGTAGCAGGGTTCAAAGTAGCGCATCTTTTCAGTGTAATATGTGGCGCCAAAAGTGTCAGCTCATATCCTGTTAGCCGTGCACTCGTAAGGTATTGGGTCTTTGTTTGGTTTAGCAGGGCATCTACTGCGTGAGGAACTAACACCAACAGTTTGTGCGATACCACTATTCCCTCACTCTGTCGTATGGCTACTGCTGTTGCTGCTACCGCTCGAAAACACCCAGGCAACCCTCGTGCTACAGGATCCAGAATGGCAGAGAAGTATGCACATGGTCTCTGCTTATCCCCGTGTAATTGCACCAACACTGACAACGCGCACCCATCATTCTCGTGCACGTACAATGTGAAAAGTTTCGTGTAGTCTGGTGTGCCTAACACGGGTGCAGAACAAAGGGCCTGCCTCAACTGTTCAAAAGCCTTCTGACATTCATCTGTCCACTCAAGAGGCATTGGTGTAGCTTTGGACAGTAGCGCTAACAAAGGTTTTATGATATGTGAAAACCCCATGATCCATTGTCTACAAAAAGACGTCAACCCTATGAAGGCACGTACATCTCTCTGCGTGCGGGGAACTGGTGTGTCTAAAATTGCTTGAATTCGATCAGATGTTAGTGCACGCCCCTCCTTAGACAACAGATGACCGAGGTAGGTCACCTGGGGTCTACAATATTGAAGCTTTTTCTTCGAGACCTTATGATTGTTCTGTGCCAAAAAGGAAAGCAACGCAAGTGTACTTTGTTCACATTGTGCATAAGAGTCAGCAGCAAGCAGAAGGTCATCCACGTACTGGATGAGAGCAACGCCAGACTGCAATTTAAAAGAATCCAGCTGCCTTTTCAAAGCCTGGCTGTAGATGCTAGGGCTTTCAGTATAACCTTGGGGAACACGACAAAATCTATACGATTTATTATTTAGCGTAAAGCCAAACAGGTATCTGCTATCAGGATGAACAGGGATGGAAAAGAACGCATTCTTTAAATCAATGACGCTAAACGTGGTGGCCGTTGGTGGAACCAAGGTAAGCAAGGTCGTAATATCGGACACCACCGGGTATTGGGGAATGACAATTTTGTTAATCTCTTGCAGATCAATAATAAAGCGATAGATTTTGCCGTCAGTGTCTCTCTTAAGGATCGGAAGAATAGGACTGTTGCAAACATTATAAGGGACCTCCTCCACAACCCCTACAGAAATCAAATCCTGAACAATACGTGTCAATGCAATTTCACCTTCTCTCGAGATCTTATATTGTGGCACTCGTGGTAGAGGGGCCCCCTCCTTAACAGTAATGTTTATTGGTGGAATACGCATCTCTCCCACATCCGTATCTGAGGTCGCCCATAACGTATGCGGTAGAGAGGCCAAAGCTGGAACATCTAAGATGGCGTAAAACCTATCGGGGTCAGGATAATTGGCATTCAGGATAACCCGCACTCCCTCAGGGGCGCAACGTATCGTTGCTCGAAAATATTTAAGCAAGTCAATACCCAGGATATTGTCTGGTGTATGGGGTGATAACAAGAATTGACCAAAACTAAAGTATTTATCAAGACATAGTGCAAGGGGCTTGGACAATGGGCTGGGGGAGGGTGTGCCATCAAACCCTACACATGTAATCATTTTGCCAGACAGGGGAGCCCTCGGAACCAAGTTTTTCGACAAAGCGCTACATGTAGCTCCTGTGTCGACAAGAAATTGATCAGTAGAACCCAGAATACCCGCTGTTACATATGGACCCTGCTGATCTACCGGCACTTCAACTGATTCCTTACCCCATCCTACGCAGTCCTATGCATGCACATAATCCTGGTGTTCCACATTCTCTCCCTCCGAAATCTGATATTGATTCCGCCTATCAAACGTATTTCGTTCATCCTGGCCACGGCCCCTCTCCTCAACCCTTCCACGATCACTTCCGCTACCTCTTGCCCCCGTATAACCTCCTCTCGACCTTCCACCTCCTCGACCACGCTGACTACGCTGCTCACGAAGTACCGGACAATCTTCGGCCCAATGCCCAAACTCCTTACAATAGGCGCACTGATCCTCCGCAATGTCCGTACGACCATACAACGTATTTCCTCCACCCCGTCTACCTCTATCATTCCCTCTACCCTGTGTTCCCCGAACCTGCGCCAACATCACCTTCGTTTTCAATTCCTTCGCCTTTTCCTCAACACTTTCTTTAGCCTCCAATTCCTGCCGCTCATAATACTGAGCCATAGTTAACAAGGACGCAGGGGTCGCCGTGGCCCAGGAACTTTCACTCGACTTCAATCGTTTTGCAATCTCCGGTAGGAGATTAGCCACATACTTATCTACAAACAGATGCCGACCCGTATCGTCTGTTAAAGATTGACCACTGTAATCATGGAACGCCTCCTCAAAACGTGTAAAGAAATCTGAGACCGTTTCATCGGATTTTTGCTTGCACGACATTAGCATGGTCCAATCAATCTTTTTAGAGGGAACAAGCGTCTTTAATTTATTCAAGATAGCCGCCGGAAGATCAAGAATTAACTGACAAGGCTTACATGCCGGTTCCCTATCTAAATCAGCAGCATTTATTTCCTTCCATGTGCCCCCCAATATTGTTTCATCATTATTTTTACGAATTTGCCTCCACATATCAGGTGGTAAAATTAGCCCAAAGAACAAATCTATATCCACAAGAGTCATCACACAAGACGAAATAGCCCCTTCCACCCCTTCATAAAATGCCGCCGGATTTTTCCGAAGATCAGGTAAAGAATTTTTCAACGCCATAACATCTGCTCTATTCCAAGGCGTGTATACCCAGTTATATACAAAATACCCTTTCGCATCTTTTGATAATTTATCATCATCTGTACCTTCCCCTTTAGGTGGAACATACAAGGGCGCAGCTTCAGGCATAGGCATAACATGCAACGCAGAACTCTTATCTGAACCACGGAGAGAACACTCCTTAGCCTGCCCGTTAGTCTCCAATTCGGACTCCTTTTGCCTCCTTTTCCGCTCCTCCCGCAATTTCGTCGTTTCGTCTCGCAGCTGGATCAGTTGCGTGAATAGGTCATCAACATCTGCAAGATCAAATACACCTTTAACCAAATTCTCACGATACACTGACAACGATTTAGGTTCTAACGTGACAGAAAGTTCACGATACGCAGCAACAACTTCATCTGCCAAACTAGATAAAAAATACATTAATTCAAGATCCGACCACGCCCTTTTCTCCGCAAGCAACTGATCCTGAGAGACGCACTTCTTATTCACTTTACGAGCCCAACTACGTAAATGTGCGGACCTCTCCGCAGTAAACCTGAGAGCAGATACCCCCTTCTGTTCCGACTTATCCTGTCCATCGTCCTCCGAATCTGCAGCTGGTGCCGTCGGCGAAACGTACGGAGGCGGTGACCGATCTAGCAATGAAAAATCATCAATTTCATTATTAAGGACAGGATAAAGCGGTCAGCGAATAGGAAATTGACCAGTCGTTTGCAATTTACGTTCCCGTTCCTCCCTCTCTCTCTTCTCCTGAGCCTCCTTTTCCTCAAGCTGTAAAGCCTTATCCCGAGCAGCCTTGCGCTGCTCTTTGTCCGCCAAGGCAACTTCACGCTTCATTCGCTCGCGCACCGCTTTCTCCCACATTCGCACACAGTCAAACATGTTTTGTCTAGGCCTGCGTTGGAACAAACATTGTTCCACAAACTGTACTTTTCGTAAATCGAACGACCCATGTAGAGGCCATTGTAATTCGGGATCGGCCTTTGTATACTTATGCCATAATTTGCTGTACATAATAGGGGGAAGGCCTAGTTTGATATACATCTCACGATTTGGTGTTCCCTCTGGGGGAGCCGGCTGTGCTTCCGCTAACCTAATTGTGGTACCCTCTCCAAGACAGCACATCCCTCGGAGTGTGCTGAAAACAGGCATGTTCAAAAAGTATCACGAAAGCGTGACACCGTACAAAATGGCACTTACAGTACTTCACACAACTGTGCCGCTCAGAGGAAAAAAACAAAGTTAGAGAAACATCTCTACATGCCTGCCTATGTGAAGTGCACTACACATATAAGTTCAAAGATCACAACATCACAATGTTAGCTAACTCAAATCAAAACGTAGATCGTAGGACTTCGGCAAGCGTCCGAAGACTACCTTACCGATCACAAATCATAGAACTTCAGTAAGCGTCCAAGGACTACCTTACCGAACACAAATCTTACCCAACTTCTCAAATGTCCAGATTCCAACTGCCAAGGTCTTGTAAGCCAAATCAGCCAAACGGCACTTTCTCAGCAACGCAGACACTCGAAAACTCAGTCGGAGACCGGCGCCACCTGGAAGGTCAGATCGGAAGGAAAGGAAGAAACACCGTGGCAGCCAAGACTCGGGTCACTCGTGGCAGCGCGCGACCATGGCGAGTTTCCAAGCCTTCGTCACGACCTCTCCTTCGGGCATCCGAGTCGCCGATGAGTCCCTTCGTGGTCGCCAATTTGAAGTAATCAGGGTTCCCAAGGCCTACATGCTCCGAAGATAACCCACTTACAGTCAAGAACTGTTGGCACGGAAACTGTAAAAGGCAAAGAACAAGTTTATTAAGACCCCATGGGGTGGTGGTACACTCAAACAGCACCCTTCGGTAATGCAAGAGGTATCACACCGAACACCGGTGTGACCCCGATTTATATACAGTTTTGGGGCAATAAAAGATAGGCGGCACAAGTGAGAACACATTTTAGAGACATATATGGTCATGTTTTGGAACACCGCCAGCTCATTGGAGGGGGCACAACTCCGCTGGTCAGTTTGGCGCACATTCCTAAAGGTTTACTGGTCAATTGGGACTGCGCATGTGCAAGCTTGACCAGTACTAAAAATAGCCTGTTGCTGGGCAGACTGAAGTGGTCAGTGAAACGGACAATGGACTAAAGGGCACGCCGGCCACGAGGCCGCTTATGATCTAAGATGGCCGCTGCAGTATTCAAAAATGGCGTTCTCGTTTTCAGCCAACTTAAAGAGGACAACGTGTAGTTTCAGCTAATCGCTAACGTGGCCATGCCAATTACGACAAGAGGGTGCATCTGTGAGCTGTTTAAACTGTATTAGGGACTGTGCACTTCATTTTTTGGCCAGGAGAGGGAGTACAGTTTTATTCAAACAGTATTGTTATATTTCAAGTTAGTGAGGCCTTTACCTGCAGAAGTCCAACGTTTGGATTCAGCCTGTCTGTCTCCTATGAGATTCTGAAGAGGAAAAGCAGCACCTTATTCAAACAGTATTGTTAGACTTGCTGGCCAACATACATACCTCTTTTATGCATCTATATACTTTCAATGTACTTATGGATCTATATATTTATCACTTTCTTCTAATTTAGCATTTTCCATTGTACTTCCCTATTTCCCAGGCTATACTTCGCTCAATATATTCTCTACATCCACTCTCTCATTTAACCACAAACCCCATACCACTACTATGAACCCGAAAATAACCCTTTCTAGACTCACTCCTACTCTACCCCTCCTTGCATCATCTGACACCTCTTTTACTATACCGATCCCCCAAAACAAACCGTTCTCAACTCTTCGCTCTTTTCTACCCCTCCCCAACCCTTCTCAATCTAAATAACTGACTAACATATCCATCACTGAAATTACTTTCATATTTCACCTTATTAATTCACCACTAATCTTTTATGGTCTTCCCGAATAGCGTGCTTCAACACCCCATCAGGGGTAACAAGCACTATATAAATACAAACCTTTTTTCCTCCTCTATCCTTCTGCTATCATTCCAAATCCAAATAACTGACTAACGTATCCACCACTTAAAATGTACTTGAATGTTTCACTATACTAATTCAACACTAATCCTCTATGGGTCCAAAAGTAGCATGCTACCCGCCGAAAAAGCGCTTTGACGCCTCGACAGGGGTAGTAAGTGCTATATAAATGCAATTACAATACAATACAATACAATGTGCAGATTGACGTACTAGCTTTACGTTCGCCTCTTCTGGATGATTGCTACATCGATGCAAGGATATGCACGAATGTGGCTGGGAAGCGTTAAGTCAGGCGTTGTCTGTTGTGTATTGCTGGTGTACTGCAACATTTGTGCAAAAGGTGAAAAGGATGGGCCACTGAGGGCAAACACTCAGCCAATTGCATGGCTTGGAACCATGTGGTGTACACAATGCTGTCTAGTTTGTACTGTTGACATAGGCTGAGGTATGAATATGTGGCATGGATGTGCTGTATGTTATCAAAGGCTTAGCCAACTACATGGCTCTGAGACTTTAGTGTACATGAAATGTCACAAATCTCATCTACAGTGCAGTCCTAGAATATCCCAGAGTAGGTCACAGGAAACAGCAAAGAAATCAGAGATGCAAATGTTTAACACAAGCCCCTAGAGCAGTGTGAGATGGAAGAACAAGGACAGGGCAGATATGTAGCAACTGGTCTTCAATACCGGCATGGGCACATGCATGCACATTAACTAATATTTAATGTAACCAAAACAGCCCAGCACACTTTCAAGTAAAACAAAAAATACTTTATTTATACATAGGGTGGCTCCTCCATTTTCATTAGATGTACAGGGTACTTGGAATGTATGTGGTCTCTGTACGTACTTTATGCAAAAGTGTTTTCCCAGTATAATGACTAGTGAAGAAGTGATCTTGGTGTCTGTTTCAAAATTGATCTGGTTCTTATGTTTTAAATGTTTGTATTCAATGTTGTAATTAGTGTCTATTTATGTATTTTTGTAGCCCTGAAGAAGTCTGATTAAGGACGAAACGTGTTTGTAGTTGCAAATTTAAAAAAGAACATGGATAAAGAATGAACTTCAATATTGCAAGATTGTATCAACTTTTTTCTTGGAAAAACAACTGTTTGTTGTAAATGTATCTCAATGTGTATTTAATACATCTAAAAGTGTGCTGGGCTGTTTTGGTGGTATTGTACTAGAGTGACTAGTAGGTTCCTTCTGGTTTCTCTATTTGAGACCTAGGGGATGTGTCCCAAACCCTCTCCACCTTGTTTCTATCTGACACAACTTACAGGGAAGTTAAGACTGGTGCGGGTGTCTTTGCTCTGATCCCCAACCTTGTGTGACATAATATTTAATGTACACTGCAAGCACGTTTATATTACTTTAAACTGATAATGGTCACCGGTACAGCACATAACAAAATATAACTGTTTTCCAAAAACTAATACTATCTATGACATGGCACACAACCAAAAAACTGTTTTCTAGAACCTAGTGCTGTGACTTTCTTTGACAAATGGTGTCTCCCTCATTGCGCAAGGGGTGAGTGAAGCGCAGTAAAAGTCAAAATCCCGGTTGTGGGCTGTTCTCGCATCCGCTATTCTGTCTGACTCGTGTCTGGCGCACATTTTTTATTAACACTCTGTTGGTAAAATACACATAGATTGTCCTCTATAACTCATAAAAATTGGCAATTTCTTAAATGATAAACATTTAAATCGTATTGCTTTATTAACCTTCCTGCTTCTTCAAGTTTGCCTGAAAATGCACCATTTGTTCACTCTTTATTTCAAAATTTTCTCGGGAGAAGAACCCACCCGAACCCGCCTTAAGTTGTTTGGACTCTCTCAATACACTCACTCAACATATTCCAGTATGGCAATAATTTTACGCTCACAACTTTCAAATGTCACCAGCCGCCACTGATTATTAGACATACATTCAATGGTTGCCTTAACTTCTTCTACCTGAAAACCTAAAGTACAAGGCCTGGCCGGGGTGACCCAATTGTGCCCAGACTTAGTTGTCCTCTATAATCCATAAATACCCTTGAAGTGCACAGACCAATCTTCAGGGGAAAATTTGGCGTAACAGACAATCATTACTAACATTATCCATCCTAGAGAATTAAGGATAATTTACAATTTCCCAAAAATGGGCACTGTTCTTCAAAACATCAACATGTAGGAGTTCTTCCCAGGCATCCTGCTGAGCGGCCCTTTTCCTCATTATCACTACTGATTCATACCATTTTCTACACAAAGCCACCTCTAGACATTACGAGGATTCTTCTTCAGGACAAGCAGTACATTTTGGTGAGCGTGTGAACATGCATGATCAAACGATCTGAGGCAGCTACTGAGGCCTGCTTTTGCTTACCATTAGATAGATAGCCTCTGATAAATTTGCCGATATTTGGGAAAGAAAGCAAAATTCCTTCCTCTGTAGAGTAATCCCCAAGGTAAATAGAGATGTCATGACCACAGGTAGAATCTAAGCTACATATAAGGTTTAAGGAGATCACCTTGGACCTATTTACTTGTTGTCCCTGGTGTACTGGCCTAAGTCCATCCCAACCTTCCCATTGTTTGATCTCAACTTCTTTCCCCAATCATATGATAAAGACAGACACGCCATGTAATGATCACTAAACTGGCTCCACAGTGCACCAGACTGTCTAACTAAATTATCTAAATCGGGAGAGCCTAAAAGATGTCAGCAGTAGAGTTATCACCTTGCCTCATATAAATGAGAACCATTATATCCATGAAGGGCCCGACCCCAGTCAAGGTATCATAGGAGTGATGGGTGCTGTTAGAAAACAGATCTACCACTGTCAGGACTCATCTATCAGTCAAAACTGTGGGCTTATGATGCATCATCAGTGATTTAAAACCTGGGATGAGCCAGAGGTGAATCTCTGGGGCATATACTGCCCACAGACCTGTATGCTTCATGAGTCTTTGCCAGCATCTCCTCGCTACTCGAAATGCTAGTGGGTAGTTTCATGGTGGGGAGGGCACTCCCCAGTCCAACCTCATATGCAGTGATCAGCATAAACACACTAGTCAACTCCCCATGTAAGATATCCCTTTCTGGAGCCAGCCATCACACAAGACACTGGTGATGTGCCAATATGCTTCATAGTTCGGGACACCAAACCCCCCTCCTTCTATTGGGCATTGCAACATGGTAAGTGCCACTCAGCATTTGTCCACCCCTATACCAATTCTCTGAGTAATGTATTGATGCCTCAAAAGAATCTCAGTAGTAATAGGAGTGGCAGAGCCATAAATTAGATGGGGAACCGGGAAAGCAGCAACATTTTGGCCAATGCTATTTGGCCCATAGGTGAAAACAGTAAGCTGGCCCAAAAGGTAACAGATTGTCTGGCACTGGTCAGCACAAATCCCAGATTGCCACTGTATAGCCTTGCTTCATCTATATATATTTGTACCCCCAACTACTGGAATGTTTCCTCTTCCCGGGGAACAGGAAGATAACTCGTTGTCCACCAATACAGCCTGGACATGGAGCGCAGTGGGTAGAGACAGGACTTGTTGCAATTAATATTCAACTAGGACATCTGGATGAAATATGTTAGTGAGATCATCACCACCAGCAGCAATACTTTAGGATTTCGGAGGTACAATGTAGTATTTTCCAGTTACATGGACACAATGTGTGTACTGAGGGGCAACCTGATGACCCAGTCTTCCCCCTTTCCAGACAGCACATGAGCCAGTGGCTTCATTGTCTGGTAGAATATAAGGGCCAACAGCAGGCATCCTGCCTGGTACCTGCCCTACAGACACCCACTGCCTGTGTGTACTCTAGCCAGTTGCTGTGTATGCAGCAATCATATCCTTTGAAGGATTTTAAGGCCAAATCCTAGGGCAAGAAGCACTGTGAACAGGTGGGGGCGATAGATTCTTTAAATTGCTTTTCTATATCGTTGAGAGGAGTTAAAGAGTCTCCTTATCAGGAAGTACCTGATCCATGATCTACGCTTTTAAAAGTCTACGCAGATTGAGGCAGGTATTCCAGTCTAATATTTATGTATTTATGTAAGGAGTTTTATATAGCACTAGCTATCGGAGCCCTTTACAACAGATTATAAAGCAGGAATCAAACAATAGGCAAAAGTGTACATGTCGGATTTGGGAGTCCCAGCGTGCAGTGCAACATTAGGGTATGGGAATCTGCACTAGTCCATATACACCAGTGTCGGCATTAAGTGTTATATTCTTGTTATCAGTAATTCAGCCGCGGTCGGTAGTAGGTGTACCTGCAGGGCGGTGACGTGGGGAGGGGGGACCGGGCAGGGTGGGGGGTAGTAATCTATGGATTACGGAGCTTTACAGGTAAGTAAACATATAAATAAATAAAACGAATTTCGTTGTGTGCACTGCATCACCAAATGCGATGCAGTGCGCGCAACGAAATTTGTTTTATTTATTTAAATATTTACTTACCTGTAAAGCTCCTTAATCCATACATTACTACCCCCCACCCTGCCCCTCCCCCTCCCCACGTCACCACCCTGCAGGTACTCCCATTACCGACCGTGGCTGCAGTAATTAACCTAGTATTTTCCCACCTGAATTGATTATGGACAATGGGCGGGACAGCAGCGGGTCAGTGGGACATTCGCCTTGTTTGGGCAACACTAGTATCGAGGCCTTTCTCAGAGACTGCAGTAGTATTCTTTCCTCAAGCGCTTCATTGTATGTGAGTAGCCTTGGCGCTAGCCGAGTCTTATATATAATATAGGTTTTGGCTGGCAGCCCATTTAGCCCAATAGCTTCCCTAGTTGGTAGTTATTCATCACTTCCACTCTCTCCTCTGAAGTAATGGGGACTTCTATAGTCTCTGTTTGGGTTAGAGGCAACCAGGGGAATGACAGGCCAGTCAGAAATCGAGACAATTCGGGCTCTGCCTGCTCCTGGTGGTGGAGGTGGGGGGTATATATATATGTATGTGTCTTGTAAAGCGCACTGCTCCCCTGAGGCGTTGTGGTGCTGTAGACCGCTGGGTAATCCGTCCTGGCTATCCCTGTGAGATGGTCCCTACTGGGTATCTCCAAGGTGAAACCAGGCATCCCCGGCGAATGTGGGGGGCCGTTGTAGAGATGAGGCAAGCTAATGCCCAGAGTTGCCGAGTGTGATCCCTGGTTAGAGTAGGCACTGAGGCGAGAAATATCGAGTCCGCTGACCCTGGTCCAAGACCCTGCCGCGTCGGGAATTGAACCCTGGTCCCGGGCCGTTCTCTGCTTCCGGGTCTGCCGCCTCTAACCAGTGAGCCACACCACTCCAGTGAACTATTGTATGAAGGTGTCTTTTATTTCAATCTGCGAATGTTTGAGTGCACCCACTGCATTTCGAATCGCACAGATAGTGGTCTTAGACATTTCAGATTTTAGCAAACAAGCCAGCAAGCGTCCCGCTCTGTCAGCTTCTTTTACGTTATTTTGTAACAAATTCCTGGTAGCTCACGTTTCATGGATAAGATTATTACTTGTCGCATCTTTTCCTCTTGCTCCTCAGAGCAGGTAAAGGTGATGGATCAGAAGGGGTTTGTATTTCAAATACACGTTTTTTTAAAGAACCAAACTCGCCTCAAAGCTCTTTCTTGATACCTTATATGGTGTGAATGCAGTGGCCACATACCACAACATTAAACACATCCAATTCGATCCCTCTCAGCCATACGGAGTCCTTATTACCCGTAAGATACTGAGCTATATGGTTCCTATTACCATGTGGAATGAGATTTCGCTGAGCACCTCCACTGAGAATCGCCTTTTGGGGATCGAGGGGCGTTGTTCCCACATAAGGACCATAACAGAAGATTATAGTCTGACCCTGTCTTACTCGATCTACCTCTCCAATTGCTAAAGTCGTCTCCATGTCACTCAGGAAGAGGTTGAGTCAGATGTATACTTTATGGACAGGAGAATTATACGACAATTGCCTGTTATCTGGAAGGCGATCTCTCCAAACATCCTGAAAATTTCAATTTTGCAGCCAGTCAGCAAATCTAGCAGCCAGTGAGGCGGTCGGAGCTCAATGCAAGGGTAGGTATTACCTGTCCCTGCCGCAGTCATAGACCATATCGAAGTCCCCTCCCCCCTGCCTCCCCTAGAGCCATGCCAAAAGAGGGGCTTATTTACAAGAATCTGTCGCATCTGTATAGATGCATCAGTTTCCCTGTGCCTGCGTGAAAAAACCCTAGCGCCACCATGGATGCACCGTATTTACAAAACAGCGCACCATGGCGCTAGGATTGACAGATGCGTCAGAAATGTTGACGCATCTGTTGGTGCAAAAGTCACTCATTGCTGGGATTATGTAGTAAAGTTGCCTCCAAAGGAGTTTATTAATGAACGTGAATTGGTGATTTGTAGCTAGTGAGTAGGTAACTTAATTAACCTGAATGAAATTAATTCGTTGACAATTGAGTGAGCAAGTGTAACGCCAGGACTAACTAAACAAGACAAAACAAAACAAATAAAGTGATACAATTTAAAACAAAGACTATTGAGCATGTGTATAAGCAAAAATAGATTTTATCAAAATTTAGTCATCAAGGGAAAGTACAATACAGAAAAAATATGTGCAACAGGAATACAGGAAAAAAATCAGAGATAAATCAAAATCACTGTAATGCCTGTAGAACACCTATCCAAACAGATGTAGATAATTTTTCTTTGGATAAGGTTGGGAGTCGACGTTTCGGTCTTTATGGGTGACTCGTTAAGACCATCATCAGGACAAGGGTAAATTAATATTGTAGCTCCCTTTAAGCGAAAAAACTATTTTCTTGTGTTGGAAAAGTATAGTACAATAAGTCCAAAGAGATAATTATCTCTATTGCCTCTAGGGCACATACAAATAGAGAATTGTGTTGAATTTGAAATATCCCGCCTCACAAGGTTAAGGATGATTTGACGTCGTTGCAAATTGACGATCTGTTCGAATGTCAAGGGTGAAATGCGTCTAACTGGTTTGAATCCAGGGTAAATTCAGGGGGAATCTGTTTGAATCACAACGATTCACTGAACGCGGGAAATATCGGCGTTTACCAAGCTTGCGCAGTGACGGCTGAGACCCTACGCATCCAGAACTATCGAGATTCAAACAGATTGTTCTTCTCCGAGCATTCCCTTAACTAACCCAAGAGGCAAGCTCGGTACACGCCGATATTTCCCGCGTTCAGTGAATCGTTGTGATTCAAACAGATTCCCCCTGAATTTACCCTGGATTCAAACCAGTTAGACGCATTTCACCCTTGACATTCGAACAGATCGTCAATTTGCAACAACGTCAAATCATCCTTAACCTTGTGAGGCGGGATATTTCAAATTCAACACAATTCTCTATTTGTATGTGCCCTAGAGGCAATAGAGATAATTATCTCTTTGGACTTATTGTACTATACTTTTCCAACACAAGAAAATAGTTTTTTCGCTTAAAGGGAGCTACAATATTAATTTACCCTTGTCCTGATGATGGTCTTAACGAGTCACCCATAAAGACCGAAACGTCGACTCCCAACCTTATCCAAAGAAAAATTATCTACATCTGTTTGGATAGGTGTTCTACAGGCATTACAGTGATTTTGATTTATCTCTGATTTTTTTCCTGTATTCCTGTTGCACATATTTTTTCTGTATTGTACTTTCCCTTGATGACTAAATTTTGATAAAATCTATTTTTGCTTATACACATGCTCAATAGTCTTTGTTTTAAATTGTATCACTTTATTTGTTTTGTTTTGTCTTGTTTAGTTAGTCCTGGCGTTACACTTGCTCACTCAATTGTCAACAAATTAATTTCATTCAGGTTAATTAAGTTACCTACTCACTAGCTACAAATCACCAATTCACGTTCATTAATAAACTCCTTTGGAGGCAACTTTACCCATTCAGACTACGTTTTACCCAAGCCCCCAAAGGTTTACTGGGTTGCTCACTTACAATTCTCGGGATTATGTAGTAAGCACAACACAACTCCAGCAGTGCTTGGAGAGGCCTATTCCTAATACATTGTGTCACTCCTTACGCCTGCTCCAAGCAGGCACAGGGGTTTGACTTAGAGGCGTACTAGGAGTGGTGAAGTGAAATCTTGTAGATTTCTCGGCTTTACTTCTACGAGGCTTTCCCGCGTGGGAACGCCCATGATGGAGCAAGGTTTTACACGTAAAGTGACTTGCTTGTACTCAACCCTCTCGTAATAACATTAATGTACAAATTAACATGTTTTTGTCTTATTAATATTGCATTACACAACATAATAGGTATCTAGGGGAAGCTTGTCAATTTGCTTTTACTAACAATAATCCGCTTGCACTAAAATGGGTGCTGCTACACGTGATTTTCTACTGCGCATGCGTCTCTCATGCCCACGTTATATGCTTGGAGGGAAAACGTCTGCTTCTGCGCAATAGAACTAAGATGGCTATTATGTGTCCTAACGTGCAAGAAGCTTGCACCGCTGCCTTGCTAAGCTGTCTGTTTCGCATAATCTTGAACGCAATAGTATAAAATAAAATAATGGGAGTAGAGTAGAAAGAAGTGGTATACAGTGTATTCATTTATTCTGTGTTTCTAAAACTGTTCTTTTCTATTTTTACATGATAAACTGAATGGGCCTAAAATGCTTTGCTGAACTCTGCGACTGCACGACTGCACGACAAAGTCCTGAAGTTACAGAAGCTGTTGCCATGAATCATGGCCAAGACGGACGTGGAAGGTGGAGAAGAATTAACTTCTTGCCTTGACAGAGGAAGCTGAAATGATAAAATTGTTTATTAAAATAAAACATTTTGATACATTTCATTACCGGGAGGAATAAAAAGAACATGGGTTGATAAAGTTATGGGAGGGGATGTCATGAATACATGATTGACAGGGGCGTGGCTTGGACGCCGATCGGGATGGCGACGTGAGCTCGCAGCTCCGCGCGGAATCCCGCTAATTCTCCTGTTTTCGGTACCCTGGGCGACCCGGAGACGACGCTCCTGCCCTCTGAAGTGTAAGGGGAGAGCCGGGCACGATCGGAGAGTCGCTGGGGGACTGCTGGCCCCGAGGAGATCGAGCCGAAGAGACGACCGAGGTGTTGCCGAGGGTGCGAAGAAAATGGCGGCGAGGAGGCCCGGTGGCCCCGTACTTTCGCTTTGAGCTGAGTTGTCGCCGACTGGCAAGAGATCCTGCAATCAGCTGCTCGGAGCACTGGGATCAGCGGTGCGGTGTCCAGTGACCAGGGGACGCTGACCTGCCTTGCCCGGACCTTGTGGACCCTCGCTGGCCGCTGTCCCGGGACCCATCCTTCCCCCCTCAGGCTACCGAGGGGGTCAGCTGAACGGAGTTCGTCAAGCTGGTCATTGCTCCCGAGGGCATCGGTGGCGACATTGAACACTGCCCGGGGCCAGGGGGCTGGCACTGAACTAAGAAAGCGGATACCAAACGGGCTCCTGGGCCTGTGACGCAGCACCCTGGAATGGCGGCGATCGGAGGGTCGATGGCCGAGGAGCGTGCTGAGGGGGACCCGGCGACATCAACCCGGCTGGGCGAGACTCCCGCCCCAGAGCTGGGCCAGGAACAGCGGCTGAACCGGCGTTTGGATGCCATACTCGATGCGATCACCTCAACTAAGGAGGCACTGCACCAAGACATCGCCCAAGTGGCCACGGGCCTGGGGCTGCTACGGGCGGACCACGCGAAGCTAGCGGACAGGGTCAAGGACCATGACCAACTGTTGCTGGACCTGAAGCCATCGGTGGTGACCGCGGAACACAGGATCACGGATATATTGGCCCGGTTGGACTCGCTGGAGCGACGGGCGGAGGATGCCGAAGGCCGCAATAGACGGAACAACGTGCGGGTCGTAGGTCTGCCGGAAAGGATTGAGGGGGAGGATGCGGTGGCCTATATGGAGAACTGGTTCCGCACTGTGGTAGCGCCGGAGGGGCTTACTCCTTTTTTCACTCTGGAGCGAGCTCACCGGGTACCTGCTCGCCCGCCGGGGCTTGGCCGCCCCCCCCGACCGATGGTGGTGCGGCTCCTCCACTACAAGGACCGGGATCTCCTCATCCAGCGGGCCAGGATGTCGGGCCCATATGAGGTGGAGAACAGTAAGGTCACGATATTCCCGGACTACACCCAAGCGGTCCAGAAAAATAGGGCATCGTTCCTAGCGGTGAAGAAGGAGCTCAGGGAGGAAGGCATCCAGTACTCCTTGCTCTACCCGGCCAAGCTGCGGATCATAATGGATGGCACTACGCACTTTTTTCAGACTCCGGATGAAGTTTGGCAATGGTTGGAGTTGTATAGAGCGGGGACAGACAGATCGCATAAAAGTAGGCGAGATCAACCTAAGCCGCCCCGGGTGAGGCAATCGCAGCGCATCAGGTCCCGCAACAGGTGCCAGCGGGAGAAACGAGAGGCTCAAATGGCGGCGGAGAAGAGGGATGCACTCGCAGCGACGGCGGCCATTACGGGGTCGCAACAGACCAGTGAACTGGCAGAATCGGACTCAGGCGGGGAAGGCAGCAGGACGGGAGAAGAACTCTCAGAGGCGGAAAGCTCGAAGGGGCCGATAGTGACCCCACAGACATCGGATGGCATATTTTGCGGCTGAGACTGCCTTGGGACTTGATCGAGACTTCATGGTAGGGTGGTATCCTGTTGGTGGAGGGCGGGTTGCCGGGTGGGGGGGCTGAGTGCTTAGTAGGGGATGAAGACGCGGGGCGCGGGCTCCGCTAGCTGGGGTCGGCGGTGACTCACCCCCCTTGGGCCCTTAAGGCCGACTGTGGTGGAGACCACAGGGTAGGAGTGTGGGAAGTTGGATCAAGGTTTGGATGGGGGCTGACATTGGGTTCGTGTGCTCTGTCCTGGGGAGTGGGGTTTGGGGAGTTTTTCTGTTCTGGGTGTGTTCGGGGGGGGGCAACTGCATTGGGGGGGCTATGAACCTTCGTTATTTGAATCGGACTGCTCGAAGTTGGAATGGGGACATTACCTAATTTGAAATGCCTGACGTGGAATGTCCGGGGGCTGCGGACTATGATAAAACGCCACAAAGTTCATGCATACCTAGTGCGTAGGGGGGTTCAGATAGCTATGCTACAAGAGACTCATCTCACCAAAAAAGAGTGCACTGCTTTGCAGAAAAGATGGCGGGCCAGGTGTTTGGCACCACTTACTCGGCGTATGCCAGGGGGGTGTTGATCTGGGTGAGGGCGGGAATACCCTTTCAAGTGTTGAATCAAGTGGTGGATCCAGATGGCCGGTTTGTGGCGGTGGAGGGGAGGTTATATGGAAGGGATGTGGTTCTCTACTGTGTGTATGCACCGAACACTGATCAAGCTCGATATTTTGATGGCCTCTCGGGGTCCTTGGCCTCTTTCCTGGCGGGACCGATAGTGTTATGGGGGGAACTTCAACTCGATCACGGATGTGGCTCTGGATAGGTCCCATCCCCCCCTGGTGGACTCCCCGGTGCGCAGGTTGGCCGCGCACAGGAAGGACTGGCAGGATAGATGGGGGTTGCTGGATGTCTGGCGGGAGCGGCACAGGGACGCCAGGGATTACTCCTTTTATTCTGCTCTCCATGATCTGCATGTCAGGATCGATTCGGTGCTCTGCGGTGGGTCCCTAGCCCCATTGATTTCTCATATGGAGTACCTGGCTAGGACCATCTCAGACCATAACCCCCTATTGGTACACATTCAGTGGCAGCGGGAGCGCTCAGCGATACCAACATGACGGCTTCGGCCGGAGACGCTTGAGGATTCTGTGTTCAGCGATGCGGTCCAGCAAGGCATTGATAGTTATTTCGGAGTGAATGAGGGCACGGCCACGAGTAGGTCCACTGAATGGGATGCAATGAAAGTGGTGGTGAGAGGGGTGTGTTTGGGTAGGTTTTCGAATGCTCGAACGACTGTGTTGAATGCACTCATGAAAGCGGAAGAGACTTTGAGGGACCTGGAGCGCCGCAGGCCGGCTAGGCCGGATTTGCAGACCCAGTTATTGGAAGCAAAGGAAGTGGTTGCCACCGAGACAGAACGTTTAAGGTGCTACGACTACAGGCAGTATATCATCAGAGCACATGCGGAAAGGGACAAGGTGGGCACCCTCTTGGCCAGACTAGCTAACCCGGAACTTAGGGGCTGCCCGGTCCTCAGCATTAGTAATGCGCGGGGGGAGATGGTGTACTCCCAGGCAGCGGTATTGGAATGTTTTAGGGGGTACTATGAGGAATTGTACCAGAGTCAGCTGGGGGTGGGGGTTCAGGACATTGCGGAATACCTAGGGGAGAGGCAGCTTCCGGTCCTGGACGAGGAAGACGCGAGGGAGCTGGGCGGCCCGATCACGCTTGCAGAAATACGGGTGGCCATCAAACATATGGCCCGTAACAAAACGCCTGGGGTGGACGGACTGCCGATTGAATTTTACCAACAGTATGTGGACAGCTTGGCTCCCAGGCTTCTGGTGGTGTATACGGAAGCTTTTGAGGCTGGGGAATTGCCTGGGTCCATGCGAGAGGCCTTGATTGTACCGCTCCTAAAGCCTGGCCGGGATGCAACGGATGTAAGGTCCTATCGCCCGCTATCCATGTTGACGGTGGATTACAAGATTCTGAGCCGAATTCTAGCCACCAGGCTGGCCCCACACATGACGGGCTTGGTACACAGGGACCAGGCCGGGTTTATACCCACGAGGAGCACGGCGCTGAATATTCGCCGCCTAGTGGGAATAATGGACGCCATCTTGGACGGGGAGGGAGCTCCGGCGGCCCTGTCCGTGGACATCGAGAAGGCCTTTGATAGTTTAGAGTGGTCTTTCCTGGATGGAGTGTTGGAGAGGTTTGGCATGGGCGAGGGGTTCCGCAGGTGGACGAGGGTCTTATATACCTCGGCGAAGCGAAGGTGCGTTTGGGCGGGCTGGTGTCTGCGGCGTACCCGGTGGGCAGGGGCACGCGACAGGGGTGTTCCCTATCCCCCCTATTGTTTGCTCTGGCGATGGAACCTTTGGCGGTCCTTGCGAGGTCGGGTGACAGGTACGCGGGGATAGCCAGCGGCGGGCAGTGGCACTATATATCGCTATATGCGGATGACCTGCTCCTGTACCTCGCTGACACGGCGCGGGCACTGGCCGGAGCGATGGACCTGTTGTCGGAGTTTGGCCGGCTATCGGGCCTTAAGGTCAATTGGGCGAAGACTTGTGTGTTTCCACTGAGAGCAGGATCGCCCGACCCCGGGGGCGATTTAGGCGTGGTCTGGGAGCCATCTTGTTTCACCTATCTGGGAGTCCGCATCTACCACGCGACTGCGGACCTATTGGAGGGCAACATTGGTCGATGTATCCGGGCACTGAGGGGCAGCTTGTCCTTCTGGTCGACCCTCCCGCTGACGGTGCTGGGTAGGATCGCACTTCTCAAAATGGTGGCGCTCCCCCGCTTCCTCTACTATTTCCGGACGCTGCCTGTCTGGATTCCTCAGGGGGTCTTTAGAGACCTGAGGTCAATGATTATTGGCTTCCTATGGGGGCAAGGCCACCGAAGAGTGGCCCTGAGCACGCTACTTCGCCCCAAGATAGAAGGGGGCATGGCTGTGCCCGATTTCGAGCTGTACTATCTAGCGGCGCAGTTGCAGGTCCTTACGCAGAACGTGGCTAGGGTGTTTCGGGGTCCAGAGGAGGACCGGGATCGGGGGATACAACGCCACGTACTGTCCTATATTATCATGCAACAGAGGCTTGAGATGCGGGGCCTCACTATGGAGGAACGGACACTCCGGCTGTGCTGGCAGAGGAGCCTTCGGAGAGCGAAGGCCTCGCGGCCTTATGCTCCAGAGATCCCGATCGGCATGCTGACGGCCTTGCCGCACGGGGGAGATTGGTCTCCATTGCTGGATTGGGAAGAGGCGGGACTGCAGGTAATAGGCGACCTATACATAGACGGGGCTTTGGCACCGTTCGAAGCGCTCCGGGACCAGTTTGGGCTGCCCGACGGGGGGTTCCTCCTGCACGCGGCGGTGGTGGCTGCCATACAGAAGCACTGGAAAGGGGGACTCATGGAACCGACAACGACTATGGCGTGCCAGTATGTGGTAATGGCGGCAGGTACGTTCAAAGCTGTGACGTGCCTCCATAATAGGATGCTGAATGAGGGACTGGAACCGCTCCAGGGGCTCAAGTCTAAATGGGAGGAGAGTGTGGGCCGGCCCATACCGGACACGGCGTGGGGCCATATCCTGCGGCGCACGTGGAAGGGCACGAGAAATGCGCGCTTTCAGCAAGTACACTTCTATGTGCTTCATAGGGCCTACTTAACCCCTGAGAAATTACAGCGGTACTTTCAGGTACCGGATGCCCGATGCCCACGGTGTTCGTCTCTGGGAGCGGACATGGACCATTTGTTCTGGGGGTGCTCGCACTTGGAGGCCTACTGGGCGGAGGTAGGGGACCTCCTGAACGAAGTGACTGATAGGGAGGTGGAATTCGATATGGCGGCATGCCTGCTGCTCTGGTTCCCGCACACCAAACACACCAAGGTGACGAGCAAATTTATTGATCTGGGCCTGATATTGGCGCAAAGGGAAATATCGTGGCATTGGAAGTCCAGGGGGGGACCCTCACTGCGTAGATGGAAGAATGAATTGCTGCGGTGGTCTGACTGCGAGAGTGTGCTCCGGATGAAGCAGGCCGTCAAGATGGGGAATGAGAAGGCATTGGATGCGGCACGTGCATGGGAGTTAGTGGTGCAGGCCTTGCGTGATTCTATGGTGGAAGATGAGGACGGTGAGACTTAGGCCGGTGGACACCGCGGGGCGAACACAAACAGTATCATAACCCGCACTGTAATGGATCCATCCAACTTGTCGGGACGAGGCATACACCTTAGCAGTTGCCAGGGGGGGGGGGGGGGTTTGGGGGGGTTGGTTAATGGGAGTTTGGGGTGGGTCGGAAGCCACATGGATGGTGGCCCGCCAGGGCACCTTGGAATTAATAGGATGGTGGGGTACTGCGTGGAGTGAGGAATGGCTGGGGGGAGCGGCCAGGCAGGATAGATAGACAGCACCTGGGGCAGGTCCCGACAGGGGCGGTACCACTGATTACCACTGGGATGGCTGACGGGAGCAATGTTGAGGGTGGGGGGGTAAAAGCAGATACGTAAAACGAAATATCAACCATGGTCCCTATGGGACGTGCACCGTGATGTTTTCCTCTTGAGTGGAGTATTATGCCGCCCGGCCTCCGGGATGCGGGCTGAATGGCTGTGTACGATCTGTGTTTTACTACTGAACGGGGGGATGTCACGAGTGAACTGGCTGACTAATTGTATCCTGTGGTTTATAACTCTGCAATAAAAATATATTTAAAAAAAAAAAATGAATAAATGATTGACAAGTTGCCTCTAGAAAAATATGGTGTGATGGCTACTCCTTGTTCTTGTCTAATAAAATTGTGGGATTCACACATTTGCAACATTTAGGGGTGGTACACTGACCTGAAAAATAGTATAACTAGGGTAGGCTTAGCTAGCTAGATTGTCCGACTTGTCCGAATAGCTGACCTGACCTGTCACTAACACAACGCACTCAATATGTGATCGAGAGCAGAGTTGCTGGCGGAGCACTCTGTCAGAAGATTCGATAATCCAATCGGGGTTATTGGGAAGGAGATCGATGACCCAATCGGGGTTCGACTGTTAGCTGCAGAGAGGGTTTTTAACGCTGGCTTTTTGAACTTTAACTCTGGTGCGAGTCTTAAACCGTGGTGGTCCTGTCCTGATCCAAATTGGTCTGTATCCTGTCCTGGTTCTGATTCTGGCTTACACCTGTTCTTTTCTGCTGGCACCTGTACTTTGGGATCTAATTTCTTCGTCTCAGCCTATGACCAGGGTTGGTCAACACACCGGAAAAGGTAACTATTAAGTGTGGGTTTGTCATTGTACTGTTTTCCGTTTTCTCTTACCCATCCTCTGTTCAAATGTTTAACGACAATTTCTCTCCAAGTTATTGCAAATGTTTGTTTTAAAATCTGCATTAGTCTAAAACAATAATAAGAAATTAACTTGAGTTTTCATGTTGAAAAATTTTCAAAGATTTTGATTTAGATAAAGATTTTAAACCTTTCACGAGTTTGAGGTTATTTATGAAATGCTAAATGATATTATTGCTATCTAGTTCTCTCTAACTCCCTTGATCCTTTAGGACTTTAGGTATCAGTGACTTGGATTGGTAAGATAAATGGTATAAAAATCCAAATGGTAAAAAAAAAAACAATTGAATAGAGTTTGTAGGTTTACCTGTTTGATATATAGATACATGGGTCCAGGTGAGTATGTTGAGCAGGTGAGCCCGCGTTCACCCACCCTGCATACATTAAACCTGACGCAGGTGTAATTTGGCGCAGGGCTTTACAAGGTTATTCATCTCACTAGATGCGTCACATTGTAAATGGGCTGCAACATGATGCATTGTTTATGCCGCTGCTGGGTCACAAAAAGTGACACAACGGCAGTGCAAAAGAGTTGCAAGGGGCTTGTAAATCTGCCACACAGTGTATTGAAGACATAGAGGGCCCAGTCCATCTGAAAATTGCATCTGATGAACATTGGGAGCATAGACTGTAGCCAGCACCAGTCATCCCATCTAACGTGCTTTCTATGACAGTGTAGCACCCCTCAGGATCTATGTGGGTATTGTGTGGCACATAGGAGGCCTAAGCAGCTATCCACATCATAGTGCAAATTGAGTATGTCCATGCATTTCCTTTTTAATTTAACCAGCTTCAGTGTGTTCAAATGTGTTGCCACAATAGGAGCTATCTGTGTATTGGAGGTTCTAACCCCTCCTCTTTAAACAGTTGTGGTGCAGTGGCGTTCAGTATCTTATTGAGGCACTGCTTTAGCATTTTTGGCATCCCCACGTTGTTTGGCTGCCCGGCAGGTCACAGTGCTCAGGGAGCAGCATACACCAGCCAGCACAGCTCTCCAATGCAGTCTTTGGGCGAGCTAGATGTTCCCAGCTATAAGGCAGAATGTCCCTGTGATGGCACTGGCCACTTAATGATTTTCCTTTTGGGTGGAACTCAGTCATAGCCATCGTATATATTTGGGTGGCCCACTCGAGCGCAGGGACAGCTCCAGGCTTGGGGAGGGGAAAGTTGTATATCGGTCTTCCAGGATCCACATACCCACATAGTCAACTAAAATGTAGCTGCATGGGGGAGAGTTTTGGGTATCTTGTGCTGCATGTTAGCACAGAGGGAGCCATACTAACGTGACTGCCACTCCAGATATATTTAGGCTCCCACACGGCTGTAAATGCCTTAGCGATTGCACCTCATCAGGTCCAGCAGTAAAGTAGTCACTGGTGACGTCATCATGTTTTCCAGGCGGCTCACTGAGATGGAGTGTCTCTTGCAGCCAGGTGACATGCGCCCGACAGAGCCCACCACGCACGTCAGCAGCGGTGCCTCTCTGCCTTGCTTGCCGCACCTCCATCCTCTCCTGGTGACAGTGCAGTGCTGCGTCGGGTCTCTGCCTAGGGTAGGGCTCCTGCGGATGAGCACGACGACTCCAAAGCACTCTTCTTTCCCACCTGGAGGGGCAGTGGGATGCACACTTGACTCCTGCCAGCCCGCTGAACGAATACATTCAACCCCATGTTCATCATGGCCCCATCTTGGTTTAGCAGCCATGGCTCTGAATGTCTGCTGTTTCCTGGCTAGCAGCCCAGTGTGTGGTGTTAGTGGGGTCCGAGTGGTTCTCTCACAGCCCTTCACACTCTTGTTATTCTAGTGCCGGTAATTTGCAGCATCTCATCTCTGTATATTTGAAGGAGCAGCCGAGCAGGGCTTTGTCCCAGGAAGCCCTGCACCAAAGCGGTTTACGCATTCTGCTCTAAGTCACGACTCTTCAGAATTAGTTTTCTAACTCAAACTCAATAAACAATGGGGAAAGTGCACACCCTAGAGGGGTTATATTTACTATTTCGACTCCAGCCTAATAAAGCTTGAGGAAAGTGCATGTATTTGGTGGCGTCATATTCACTACACTCAAATAAATTACCTATAAAAAATTACAAATATTTTAAACAAAACAGAAAAATAACTCATAATCATATATTTTTTATATTTTCAAATGCAACTAAAATGTTATATAACAAACAGTGTACTTCAAACTCACTCATAAAACAAAAACATGCTTAAAGCAATTCTCTTTAACAAAAAATCATTATTTACCAATTTTTATTTTATTTTTAGTATAACAGATATTATTTTCAGTTTATTTGAATGTAAAGTTATTTTAATAATAAAACACAGTATACCCCACACCCTTTAAAAATTGATTTTTAAAATTATATTGTGAAATATTTGTAGATTTAAATATTGGTTAAATTACAGTTAAAGAATGCCAGTTTAATTTCCAATGTAGCATAATTAATATATGTATCACTTGATCTAAATTTTAAAATATTTTAAATTAAACTTTATCTTCCCCTTCCCACCATAAAGCAAGTAACCCATATTTAAAATGCAATACATAATTTGTCAATCATATTCTCATTTAGACCATTAAATAACAAAGTATTTAAGATAGCATGTAAAGCAAATAAGACGAATGAAAAGATATTGCTGCAAAACCAACAATCTGAAATGAAAACTTAATACATAAATTTAAGCTGTATCAAAAATGTAAATAAAGTAAAAGATATAAAAAAGTTTTAAAATTAACATAAAATAATATATACATTAAAAAACTACCACCAATTAACCTCCAAATATTGACACATTACAATAATGTTTTAACCCCTTCGCAGCGGCGGCTATTCCGCCGCAGCGCTAAGGGGGCGGGGCGGCTGCGCGGCGGGTCCATGCTGGTGACGGAACCGCTCCGTCACCAGCTGCGGTTGAGCTGTGATGATGACGGAGCGGTTCCGTCATGGCCCCGCCCGCTCAATAGAACGCCCAGCGCAGGCTTGGAATCCGCGCTGCGCAGGAGGCGTGTCGGGCGGGCCATGACGGAACCGCTCTGTCATCAGCACAGCACCACCGCGGCTGAAGACGGAGAGGTTCCGTCATCAGCACGGTAAAGGTTAAAATAATACATTTAACAATAATAGTTAAAATAAAAAATACAACAAAACACCACAAAATAAATCAATAGTAAAGTTCAATGTTACAGTAAAACACTTAAAAATAATTTACTTATCATAAATATTTTAGTTCACAATATCTTATAGTCACAATATTTGGGCCACATTATTTTGAGCAGATGATATTTTTGAATCGATATTTTGGTGGAAAACCTTTAAAAATATCAAAAGGGAAGAAAAAAGTGAGGTAAATTGTTTCTTTATCTAGAAGTATAACAGTAACAACCATTTCAGTAGGGTCAAACGCAATATTTTCGGCTCGGCTCAGCCGGGTGGAACTTCAGGTGTGTTAGGCCACAGAGCTACCCCGCCCTCTGTTTCGAACACTGCGGGTTAGCATTTCTCCCTTCTACTGTCATAGGCTTTCCTTTCTTTCCCACTGGCTGCTGTAAGATAGTTCTCTCTTATAGGAAGTCAGGTTGGTTCTTCCTCTGTGTGCCTCAGTACTGGTCAGTGTCTTTATGGTTACGCAATGCAGATAGAGGGCACTCTCATTGAATAATCCACTGCCATCATTACTGTCATGCAATAAGAAGATTTTTTTCCGCATTAAACGAGGAAGGCACTCATCAAATTTTGTGTGTTTTTAACATCTATCAGTTATGCAATTTGGTCAGGTGGCTCTCTCAAAGTATAACTTGCTGCTATCCTCATTGCATTAGGACTTTATGAGTTGGCTTCCTCAATCTGAAATTCATTAGGTTGAGCCTAGGCAGCGCATGCGCTGCTCTGCGAGGAATGCTGTATTCAGGTATGGACTTGGAGTTCCGCACACTCTCCACCCATCTTTTCAATTGACTGCAGTGACTGTCCTTTGTAAATGTTGACTTATGATTTGTTAATAGACTTATTAGTCCCTCATTAGTATCTCCTTGTCTTCTTTTGTAACCTCCCTTCTGGACTTGACTTTTTACTGTGTCCTTACTGTATAGCTTGCATTAGCCCTGCGTGAGAACTCTTTGCTTAATTAATATAAAGAGCACTAGTGGGACGCCAGCTTTAGCAATGGCAGCGTTATTTTTGTGCTATTTGCAGTGTGCATGGCGTGCTTTCACTTTTGCTTAATGGGCATCAGCTATAGCTTTTAAATATGCCCCCTCCAACCTCCGCGCATAGATGCCGAGCGAAGCGGGTGCTGTGTTAATTGTAGAAATCTATGGACTCTTCCTCCATTGTTTTTTTTTCTCCTTATTTGTGGCTCCCTGCACAACTTAATTTTTTCTTCATTAATTTGTTTACTTCTTTTTGAGCAGTAACAATGGTGGCTGCACTGGTGTGCGCAGCTTGCAAAAACAGTTTTTCAGTAACTCAGCTCGGTGCCTGCATTAAGGACGTCGTGCTACAACATTTAAATATGGTCCGTTCCTTGCCCCCTCCCCCTACTGCACAGACGCCACACCTCATGGTTCGGGAAGTGGGCACTGTTAATTAAAGACATCTACTGAGGCTTCCTCCATGTTGCATTGTTCCCCCTTCCTCCTACATCCATGCCCTTTGTATGGCTTGATATTTTTTTTACCGGATGCTAGTGTTTGCTTCATGGTGTTTGCGTTTTTTGGGGGGTTTATTTTTCATATTGGGACAGCCCTCAGCCTCCATTAAACTGTCCCCCCGCCTCTGCAGCACACAGTGTGCTAGTTCTCCTCAATTTGAAGTGCATGCTCCTGCAGCTGCTCAAGACCCGCCTTCGTCACTTTCAGGATCGCAGCCCGGCCCTGGGGTTCGGGTCCGAACATGGTTAGACTAAATACACATGTGGAAGACCTGTGTATACATATAAGGTATTTTTATTTATATTTAATAATCATTTTTGCTCTAAAATACCTAGTTACTTTAAGCCCATTATTAGTGTAGCGTCAACCACCCCCCTTTTTTTTCTTATTTGTGTCTCGCGGCACGACTTTATTTCATATAGGGTGCAGCTTGGAACTTATTTTTGTTCATGATACAGTTCCTCTGTGATACGCTTGTTAGACTATGACTGCGTCTTTGTATGAATCATCCTAATTAGTAACAAGCATTTGCAATGCGAAAGGTCACACATTTGCGAGATTTTGAGCGAATGGCATTGTAAATGATGCCTTATATTTCTATGTTGGTTTTTAAAACATAAATAAAAGGCATTGTCATTTACAATGCCAATCGCTTAAACTCTCGCAAATGGGAGACCTATTGCTTTGCAAATGCTAGTTACTTTTTGACCCCTACGTGTTTTAACTTATGTCAAATGACCCTTGTGGTAGTTTTATCAGCTGCACTGCACCCCTTAGCCAAAGAATGAATGCTCTCATCCAATTTAGTACCAGCAGCTAGATGTGGGCCCAGTGCCCTTTTGCTCGATCTAACTGAGGAATACTCAATTTAACAGTACTTGTACTTGAACTTCTTCGCAGTACCATGTCACTGCTGCTTATTTGACTTATTTGGCCATTGCACTTTGTTCTTCTTGGCCAGCATGAAATAATTCAAATATGACTGTTAAGATTATTATTATATAAGATTATTATCATGGCAAAGTCTATGGGGCCGATTTTCAAAGTAACTCTGAGGCAAAAGTCTAACTTTACGACTTTTGGTATTCACAGAGGTCTCTGGGTTTGGCCGTACTCTCCGCACCCGAGTCGTACTCTCCGGCTGGAGCCAGACTCTCTGGCTTGGGCCGTACTCTCCGGCTTGGGCCGGATAAAGTGTAATCAGTGGGCCGAAATGCAATTTTTACTAAAAGGAACATTAGAAACCTGTGATAAATGGTAGAGAAGGTCATGCAAATCCATTTTGACAAGGAAAAGGGTGTTACCAGACACTGCATCATAGCCCAGAAAAGTTTGCTCCTTTGCATCATGGTACATGCAGTCCACAATTTGCACTCCCCTTTAGTCTTGGCCATAGGTTTGACACTACAGTCAACACTGAGGGGAGCGCACTACAGTCAACACTGATGGGAGAGCAAATTGTGGATTACATGTACCATGATGCAAAGGAAAAGTTTTTCTGGGATATGATGTAGTGTCCGTTCACACCCCTTTTCCATGCCCAAACTGATTTTCATGACCTCCCATTTATCATATGTTCCTAATATTCCTGTTTGTAAAAATTCCATTCCGGCCCATTGATTACATTTCATCTGGCCCGAGCCGGAGAGAACGGACCGAGCCGAATTGTATGGCTCCAGCTGGAGAGTACAGCCCGGGTGCAGAGAGTACGGCCCATTGTGAAATATACAAATGTGGAATGTGCAAACAGTGTTCCTAATGAGGCAGTCGCGACCGCTGACCGGGTGTCGGTCGGTCTCAGGACTGATTCAGTGTCGGGTGGAAGGAATTCCGCCCAACATCGAAATCAAGCACTTTGTGGGTTTTTTTTTTCGTTTTAAAATGTTGTAATGGTTTTAATTCACCACACAATAAAATCCACTTCACATTTTAAATATGTTGCATTTTCATATATAACTCAACATAACATTCTGCACAAAATCATGATCATAATTGGTTACATAATGTGCCTGCCGAAGGATTTGGGGTCATACCATGATATTCATCTTCCATCTGAAATTTCTGGCATTATAAAACACCAAGCAAATGACAAATATGTGTGCACACTAGAATTTTGCTCGTTATAGATTGCAACAGGAATTTGGCAGTAAAACTGCTTCAGCGATGCAATTGTACTGTATGGATGAAAAGGTAAAACACCATCTCAACATGAAAAAACTCTGCCTCATTATCACCCAAAAACATTGGTGTAAATGCGCATGTAAACATGTGTAAAATAATGCAGTAAATATGTTACCCTTCTTTATTATTACCTGATGATTCGCTCAGCTATTTCTGCACATGCGTGAAACTTTAGGTGCCCAAATGGCAGCATTTTAATGGGACTTATTTACAGGGACATCCCACAAAAATTAGGGAATTCCATGCCAACCCATTTGATGTCAGAGGCATGTTTGTGCGTGTTGCAGGGCTGATTCACCAGTTAAAGGTGGGGAATATCTATAGACCTGGAAGATAATGATAACCATTTTTGCAGGCGATGTCTCGTTATAGAAACGTACTGGGTTTACTCCTAAAAATGCATAAAAAAATAATTTTTCATGGTGACAAATTGGCTCAAAAATACGCCAAAGAGATGGCAGGAAGTAAAAGATGGTTCTCAATGTAGAATTATATTTTTACTATGGAAAAACAAAAAACTTTCAAAGGGTGAAACACTTCACTTAAAAGTAAAAGAAAGGAAATTTGGCCGTGAAATGTCTCTTCATGTAACAAATTCACCACCGTTTCATGAATGGGTTTTGCTGGATGAAGCATCTCCTCCCCCACCCCAAACCATCACAAACCACTAAATTGTTATGGTTTTATTGGAAACCCACAAAAGAAAAGTATTTTTGCCCATTATTCATTATAAATAGTGTGTCACAAATATAGGGCCATATGCATCAAACTTTTTTTGAGGGAAGTTTGTGACACCAAAAAGGTTGTTATTATGTACAAAACACAAATTGCAATTCGATAACATGTTACCAAATCAATTTGTATTTAGCAATTTGGTAGTGAATCGCAATGATATTTTTGCATGTTTCACGACCGAATTATGGTAGCAAAACATTCATTTTTTACCAACACAGGGGTTGTGGTAACCATTCGCAAATGGGAAGAGGTCCCTAAGAGACCCCTTCTTCCCCTTTCTGAATGTTGAAACAACTACTTTTTATGAGCGGACAGTGGTCCCACAGACCACTTCATATTCTTAGAAAATAAAACTGCAAAGTTTAATTTTTCATTTTTAAATGCATCACGCTTACCTTTAAGGAAAACTGGGTGCATTTTAAACAAAGATTGCTTTATTAAAAAGCAATCACAGACATAGTGCTTCCTTCACCCCAGCAGACAGGCATCTCTGTCGTGGCAGCGATTCCTGATAGGTCGCAAATTGTGACCTACCTCCTTTATATTCATGAGGTGGGTCTATTGCTGCACCATTATGAATCGCTAAATGAAACTAAAAGAGTTTCATATGTTAGGAATAGCGATTTCCTAATTGAGATGGAAATCACTATTCCTAAAATCTGTACATATGGCCCATAGTTCCTACTAAATTCTAAACACTGCTAAATGGTGCAAAAAATAAAACAAATGTGAGGCTACATTCTAATACAATGATATATTCAATAAAAAGTTTTCAACTCGCACCTTTTATTAAATAATGCAGTCACACAGCTAATATTAGATACTCACAAGTCCTCAATATAATTGCAAATAAATACATTGCACAGCCTCATGTATACATAAGAATAATAACATGTTCTATATATCTCTCTTTACTGGAGTTTCTGCTGGTGCTTAAGCTGTAACAGGTGTTACTATTGAAAAAACTAATGGTACTAAATTAATCCACCTCAGAAGGATGAAAGGCTGAGTTGTCCTTACAAGAATTCAAACATGTGCCAGGTGTTAAACATACTTAACTCACTTATGCCTTTTGCCAATATATACCATACCATACCATATCATACCATAACATGCCATACCATACCATACACCATGCAATATTATAACATGTAATAGATACATTACCCATTGATTAGGGATATTTAAAACAACTCATTTTTAGATGGGATATCTCAGTGATTTGCTAAGTGGCAGACTAGATTCCGTACACCTTCTCACCAAAATGTTTTTCACCAGCATTTAAAAACTTACCCCAACATTTGCAGGTGCAGGACTGATAAGGGTGCAGTTAGGGCAGTTATGAATGGGTTCCACCCAGCAATGGATCACCCCAGCGATGGCATTGCCACTGTCTGACAGTGTTAATGCTAGGGTTCCCCGATTACATCTAAAGGGCACACCCCCATGTTCCTGGTCTGAGCTTTTATTTAAAAAATCTGTATTCTGTGACTTGAATTAATCAATTTTCTTTAATTGTACCCATTTAAAATGGCGTTCATCACAATAATTATGGGAGTGATTAGAATCCTTAGCTAGGCAGTATAAGATACAATGCGCTTCAAAACTCTGCTCAATCAGAACACACCAATGGCTCATTGAGTGTATCCTTGGTCTAGGACAATATTTCTAGAAGCCTGGTTCCGGGGGACAGTAATAAGGTATGTTCATCCATTGCAGAGCAGCCCTGCGAGAAATCTGTTCTATTGGACAAACTATTTCTAATGACATTATTGTACAGTCACAATAGTCTTTCTTTTGTTTGTGTTTTTTATATTGGAATATCCTAATATATATTCTATGGTCCTCTCATCACGCAGTGTTTATGAAGCGTAGTACTTCTGCTGTGGCTCTGTATTTCTGTACTGTGACATTTCTGAAATTGCACACACCAGGCAAAATAGTTTCTGATTGGAATTTAACTGGTTTTAGAGCTACAGAATACTGACCCGTTCAAGGCATTCTTGGGAAGTGTGTTCAATTAAGTGATTTCTTATAGCCACTATCCAATTTGCTTTTTAACAAGCTCTTCTTGGGTTTGTTGGTTGCTGGCTGGGAAGGGGCCTGATAGTGATGACTGAGATCTATTACTGTTATTCCTCCTCCAACAGAATTATGTAAATCGTTTAAAAGCTCCAGTATAATTGCCAGTGAACCTGCAAACTTTTGCCACAAACTCTTTCGGTCATAGACTAAGAAATGTGAGTATTCAAGAATACATAAACAGAGGACAGAGGCTATAAAGAACAGCACACAAGAAGTTGAATAGTGTCCTAAGGTAACAGAAAATGGTGCACGAAACCAGAGAGTACTTCCCTCTGTACTCCCCACAAAGTAGGATCTGGTCCCACACAAAATTGAACTGCAAAAAGGTTTCAGCACTCAAGTATATCAATATTGCTTATTCATTTTAAAGTCCACAAAATAACATCATGACTAGGAAGAATTGTCCAACTCCGTGATGTTTTTTTCAAATGCAGCTTTCACTTTATTTTATTCATCAAGAATTTATTCCATGGTTCCACATAGCATAGCCAACGCGTTTCGTCTACTAAGAGACTTCTTCAGGGCTATTGGGAAAATATACAAAATACACATAATTTAAAACGAGGAGCCTAAGTACATCATCATCTTTTTTTTAGAAATTTGCATAAAGCAAATAAATACAAAAAAAATATTTACAACTAACAATACTGCACATACTATGGAGATACACAATATTACCCCAAATACAGTTGAAAAAAGAAGAATTTTAGAAAATATTTAAAACTAGCAATACTGCACATACTATGGAGATACACAATATTACCCCAAATACAGTTGGTCTCAGACAGGGTATCTCGGGGAGCACAATGATTATTAGCAGTCAATGTTCTTGTTTATTTCTATAACCCCCTATCTGTGTTCAACCTTAAAACTCAACAGTAAATTAGTGCAAAGGTGGATCAATCAATTATCCATATACCCAAATAAACTCAAACAGTGATGTAACAAGCAATTCAATCTATACCTTGGAGTTATGGCGCAAAATATATCTCATCCCAAAGTGCAGTAGTTTCATTCCATTGTACAATATAAGACTTCCAATTTCTGAAATATCAAAACATTTTAATAATGAGATTCATCATCCCCAGGGCAAAATAAAGAGATCAAATGTACGCAAAATAGTAAATGAATGCTACCATCAGTTAAATACCAGATTACCATGGAAAAAGCAGAGGAAACCACGGAAATTATGTATATTCATACAACTATCAATGGCTGAAGACCAGAGTCCTTGCAAATCTACACACTGCTGTGTTATGAAGTACTCTACAGAATAAATTAAATGCAAAAGTATTATTTTCTATCATTATGCATCATTTAGCCTTGTACATTTCCAGTAAATGACAGCAGACTCATTCGATATAGACGTGCTTGTAGATAACATGAACATTTACAGTCCATGTCTACTTTGTTGAGCATTAAGTCTGTGAACCATTCAGCTCTTACAGCATTGTAAATATAAGCAATACACAACACTTGTGTTTCGCCATGTAAAAGTTGTATGACCAATAAAACACAACATCAGAAAAAACCAAAGACACTTGTTTGCTCGGAAAATAAACAATCACTTTATACTTTACTTTGCTCGGTCGTATAGGTGGCAATAAGATTAAAAACGTAACGATTAGTAGCTTTTGTTACTTATTCGAATTTACTTGGGAACTCATCGCCCACCCTGATTGAGACCCTGTCTGAGACCAACTGTATTTGGGGTAATATTGTGTACCTCCATAGTATGTACAGTATTGCTAGTTGTAAATATTTTCTAAAATTCTTCTTTTTGTATTTATTTGCTTTAAGCAAATTTCTAAAAAAAATGATGATGTACATAGGCTCCTCATTTTAAATTATGTGTATTTTGTATATTTTCCCAATAGCCCTGAAGAAGTCTCTTAGTAGACGAAACGCGTTGGCTATGCTATGTGGAACTTTGGAATGATTTTTTGATGAATAAAATAAAGTGAAAGCTGCATTTGAAAAAACATCACGGAGTTGGACAATTCTTCCTTGTCATGATGTTATTTTGTGGACTTTAAAATGAATAAACAATATTGATATACTTGAGTGCTGAAACCTTTTTGCAGTTCAAATGTGAGTATTCACTTAAAAGACAGAGGGGCATATTCTCAAGGATTTATCGCTGAGTTATCAGCACTTTATATCAGCCAAAGTGGCGATAAAATATTCGCCCCATTCACAAGCTGGTGCCAATATCACCAGTTTACCTGTGATAGCAGCTGCAAAAAACATCTCCACAGATGACCCCGGCAGCTAACGCAAATGAGATGCAGAGTAGGCGTTCCTGTTCAAAAAGCCACAACAACACAACTCCACAACATTCTCAACGACCAGCCAAATCGGCGATAAGACTCCAAAACAGACGATAAGGTGCGTTAGCAGCAGGAAATTAACACCTGCTCAGACCTAGTGTAAAGTCGGACTACCACCTGCAACATAAAAGGGAGCCCAGCCCAGAGCCACACCTGAAGAACAACAGATGCCATGGAGCTACTGATCCTGCATTTAGGACACCCAAGAGGGCCACAACACCCACCACAACCTCCCCCCAGCCCTCTCACCCCCCCGCCCCCGGACCACCGCAGAGGCAGCGCAGACAAATATAGTGGACCTTCAGAAAATGCACCAGTCTCAGAGACCTACCACCAGAGGATGTCATTGCCTACTACAGGCTCAAAAGGACAACCATCCTCCTCATCTTTCACACCATTGCCCACAGGCTGTCAGTACCAACACAGCATACAACCAACATCACACCTCCGACAAAGCTGCTTACTGTGCTGCACCTGTTGGCCACTGGTACCTTCCAACCAACAACTGCCTGAGTCGGAGGAGTCTCACAGCCATCCCTGTCAAAGTTTCTCACACCTGTCCTGGATGCCATCATCTGCCTGATACCCTGCTCAACACTCCAGGTGCCACTAACCGCAACCCATGGACCATTACTGATTGAGTTTTGTGCTGTGGAGAGGTTACACAGCAATGTCACCTCAGGCAGTGTGGGAGACCTGGGACAATGATGAGTAAGATGATGCAGGTGTAACACCCCACTACAGCTGCATCAAGAATATCCCAGCGCTCAGCTCTAGTGCCCCAACCTCAGTGTACTGCAACTCACAGACACTTCCGTTTGCATATTGGGTGACCTCTGTACTTGCTACGGCTACCAACATGATGCTCTGCAGTTGTCTCTGTAATGCTGGTGTTTTCTGTTTCCGTTTTAATTTAGTTCACTGTTGTAGTTGTTGCCAGCACCAACCACTCCGTGAGGGCTGGCTTACACTCACCCCACACACATACAGCACAGGCATCACTGTACGTTTGGCCCTGCCAATAAAGGGGACAGGTGCACGTACCCCTAGGCAGTTCCACAAACTATCTGAGTGTGTCCGTGGGTACATTATGCATGCATGAGGGCCCCGGGACCTACTACATTACATTGTGCTGTATACTGCAGACGCAACCATGTCACCGCAGGCAGAGGGTAAGACCTTGGACATGTAGCTTTGTCATCCCCACTCATTAAGTAAGAGGAGTGGACTGGGCCGTCATACGCAGGTCCAGCATGGGTGTGTGAATGATAATTTCTGGACTCTGGGCATGGTTCAGTACAGGAAATATGCAAATGCATGTCTGTCTGTTGCAGTGTGGGTCTCCTGTGTGCGGTGTAGATGGTCCCTAATGGGAATTAGACACCCATGTATGTGATCTAGTTTGGCTTCCATGAGCTCTGACCCCACCGCACCTGTTTGGCCACCTCCTTTTGGCATTCTGACAACTGGCATTGGAATGCCATGTGTGCCTTGGTGAAGTGTTGGGAGCCGGCCGTGCTGGCGGGTGCTTCCTGCTGTGTGCTCTGTGAAGGGGCTGCTGTCTCCTCTATGTTGCTTGGCTCTCCTGCTCCTGGGAGTATGTTGCCTAGGATGTCCATGAGCTGTTGTTGAGTGGCGGTGTCGAAGGTGTGGTGGTCCACTCCAGCATCACTGATGAGTTGTCTGGTCTGCTCTGCTGGAGGTGTTGTGTGTCCCTCTGCAATGTGAATGGGAGATGCATGTTGACATCGTGCTGACATGTATCTTGGCGCATTGGTCTTGTTTACATGCAGACTGTATGGCAATGTACATTGTGACTGTTTGGTAGGTGCTTGATTTTGATGCAGGACAGTGGACATTTGGACTACATGACGGATGTGAGGTTGTACGTGTATATATTTACGTCTCACAGTTTCCTGCTATGTTAGATGTAATATAACTGTTTCTGCGCATGAGCGGACCCAGTGGTGTCCTTTGTTCTGCAGTGTCGGGGTTGCACATTGTACCACATTGTCGTCAACGTGAATGTGCTGTTATTGTTATGTGTGTGTGCTGCAGTGTGCCACGGGGATCAGGGACATGATCCAGGGTCATTATGGGTGTGCAGTGTGCTACACATCGTTGGGCATGTGTGCCATTGTGCCCATCTCCCCCGTCCCCCAGTCCCTGGTTGTTCCTCACACTGTTGATGTTGTGTCATGTCCTATCAACCTGTGTCCGGACTCCCAACTCCTTGCACCGTCTCCACACTGTTGACTGTGGCCTCCGTTTCCTCCTGAGGCCTTAACCTCCAACTCCTGTCGCCGTTGCTGCATTCCTGTTATCAGTGGGTTTGTGCTTGGCTTTTCACATCATGCCAGTGCCTCTTGGCCTCTTCCATTGACCTCCTCAACACTCCGACTGCATTCACGTTTGTCTAATTGTAGTTCAGTTGATGGTAGTGTTTTGTCACCCCCGTGAAGTTGCTCCGGTTTTCCAGTGCGCTGCACTCTGTCTTCCTCTCCCTCTTCTCCTTGGCCTTCCCCGACCCGTTGTTCCTTGCTGGTGGTCTGTGTGGCTTGTGGGGTTCGCGTTGACCTCTGCACTCGGTCTGGATGCATCCATGGTGCTACGCCATTTCTTTTTGTTTCCCTTTGGTTTTGTTCTGCTTTTATGGTGCCTTTTCCCACTTGACGCGTGGGGATTGCAGGCCTGTCGCAGGCTTGTGTAGCTTTTTGTATCACTCTTGGCCTCATCGCAAGTTTTTTTGCAAACGTGTTTCACACTTTTGCGGAGTCCCGTTTACTTTATCGCAGACTTTTGATGTGTTATCGTGAGCCTATCGCAAAGAACTGCCGGGTTGAGAATACGACGGTAACACAGAGTTATTGTCCCGTGATAGACTGCGATGTGAAGAGTTTGTTAAGCTAATTTTGGGGTAATTATCACAGGCTAATACCGCACTGCAAATTCATGCTGAGACGCTTTGGTCCTACAGGTCTGTCATAAAACAGATTGTTGTAAGTTGCAAAAAGTGATTAAAGATTTATTTTTTCCAAATCAAAACTGAGTTGGCAGTCTAGTCATTGTTCCCGGTAATTTTGACAACTAACGAGATTATTTCACTGAACAATTTGCATTCTTTAAATGAAAATAGAACAAAACAGCATATTTTAGCTACTCATGTGGCAAATTAGTAGTGGATTCCTTCTAGACCTCCACAATTCCCTGCTGAAACAGCATGACTCGTTTGTCACACGACTCGTTTGTCACACTCAAGTTTTTGCAATAATTGGACTTTAAACGATCCCCCTGCATTTAGTTAATTGCAATTGAAAGGTAGCAGCCTCTGTCTGAGATTGTTCCAGTGTGAATTCGAGAATTTATGGAGATTAACCTCTCCCAATAATTAAGTAGTAAGGGCCTGGTAGGTGAGCTCCAGGTGCTTGAACAGAATGGTGGGTGTGGCCCACAGGAAATTTAGGATGATAAATAAATGGTAGCAACTAAGCACATTGGAGACCAAAACAACAGATGTATGTCACATTACCCAGGAAATCAGAGGGCTAAAGCTAAAGACGAATGATGCTGTGCTTGTGTGTGCAAGGCCTTTTCATGGGGCTTGTGGCGCTAGTGGTTACTGGGTAGTATCGCATAGGTGTCGGCCAGGCTACCAGAACTAGTGCACTTCAGTTAGATAACAAAGTAACTCCCATTGCTCATTTAACTCTCCAGGGGTGGTGACATGAAGTTTGTTGGTCAAAAACAGGCAAAATCATCAGAGAATCCTACCTGCTTGTAGACATTTTTTAGCCATTGCTATGTTTTTCACAGAAACAACATCCCTCTCTGGAGGTTTGATTTGGTAAAGCATAGCCAATGTTGAGTAGTCCGCCACGACATTGCATAGACATTTATGCCAATAGTGCTTCCGCTGGGTCAGCGGGAAAACTTTCCACAAAACATTCTCAGCAAAGTGGTCACCACGGACGGGAAGAGGTAGGACGACCACTGCATGAGCACTTAACATCCGGTCTAGCAAACTTAAAATGACTCTCAACATTTCACTCATTGGAACTGTGGTCCTAGAGATTGACAATGAAATACAATGCAATCACATTCACATTGTTATGATGAGTGTGCTTTCAGTAACAGGTTGGTCTTTAATTCAGGGTGCAACACTTGATAATTTAGTGGACACAAACCCAAGCTGCTGAGTTTCCAGAAAAAGCTGGAAAAATCTCATCAGACAAAGATTAACCACTCAACAAGATCCCCAACTCCACCCCACTCAGTTAATTTATTGGAATCGTTTTAACAAGCTAGGACCTTCATTCGTAAAAAGTTGTTGCAAATTACGGACGTTTTGCAACTGGAAAGAAATGTTACAAACAGGTCAGTTCACACAATTCTGAATCATAGTTAGTCACAATGCAACCTACCTCATTAATATGCATGAGGCAGATCACAAGTTGAGTACCACCACAATTGGCTAGAGTCACAGTCATGGTGACCTGCTGGGATCAGCAGACCATCTTGTCTGTGGTTGCTTTTAAATAAATAAATCTTTTCTTTTTTTCAATGCAGCCCATTTTACTAAAAGGAAAACGGGATGTCTAAAAAACAAATTAATTTTGTAGCTTGTTTAGGAGTAGGCAGTGATGCCATGGATCACTTCCTACTTCTAAAAAACGTTTTCATCAACATTTTCAAAAGAGAAGCAGTTGCCTGGGGACCCTTTTCCATTTACGAATGCATTACCATCAAATTTGGATTGGTATAAAATACTAATGTTTTTGCGATTTGTGCATACCTTAAGAAATTGGTATTTGGAAGGACACACTTAACACATGCCTTCTAAATAGTGATTTCTTAATGTTTACTCAAACTCTTTAATAATTCTGAACACTTTTTCTAAAATGTAAATTGGGTTTACTACATCCCAAAAAGTGTTTTAGCTGTCGCAAACCCTTGGATCTACTGAATCTGAGGGTTTGCAACAGTGAAAGCACCTTATACATCGGACCCAATGAGTTTTTGTGTTTATTCCCAGGTCCCACTTGCAATGAGTGATCTTATAAGCAGTTATTATTTGTTAGACATGTGAGTTTAAAGGCCAGAAAAGAGGCTATACCTTCCCAGGGTCCGGGAAGTTGTGTGGACCCAAAGGGTACAGGATAGATTGAGTTTGTGAAGGGTCACCACCAGTGCCCACTGTAGGATGGCATTTCTTCGGGTCTATGACTCAGGCATGAATTTTCCTGCAGTATTTGGTCTTTGCCAGTTACATCAGGTCAGGGGGGCTGAGGGAATCTTGTGATGTATGAGTCTGTCTCAGTTCCTTGATGGCAAATATGAAATTTTGTCTCTTTTTCCTTAGTTTCCTTAGGATTCTGGTGCTGGTAGTCCCAGTCCATATCAGGGGAGTGTATTCAGATTGTGCAAAGCCTAAGGTTACTGTTGCTAAGAGATGGTCAGCAACACAGGAAAATAGTCATGGTGTCTAGAGCAAAAGGGACACTCAGGCTGTTCTGTCTACTCTAAGGGATAACTGACAGAGGAAAAATCACCTCATGCATATGGATATCTCCATTTGGTTTCTGAGTTAAGCAATACACATAAAATGCATGGATGCTGCCCACACATGAAGATAGAAAAGGAACTCCAGCAATGGGGAGCTTGATAGACCTTTTCAGGGAAGAGGTGTTGGTGCAGACAGGGCTTTAAATTGGCCGGGTCTTGTCGGTGCTGAAACAGGTGCCGAGACAGGCCCCTATCGGGCTCTTCATTTTTACCCTCAGGGTGAAAAAAAAACCTTAACTCTGCAATAGTACAACCCGTCTCTGCCTTTGATGTAACTTAAAAGAGACTTAGTTTTCAGTTTTATATAGCACAAACTTGGAGCGCTTTACATAAGCACCAGTTACATTACACAAGGGCATATATTTATTTTTTTAATCAAAGGACGTCAGGCTCAAATCTCTTTTCTCAGCTTGAAGGTTGGCTGCTCTATCCTCATGCCACAACCTCGCACACAAGGGCGAGTTCATTTTCAATATTATATATATACACCAAAGTGATAGTTGTTGCTTATTTATCTTATACAACTTACAATCATTGACAAAGACAATAGTGCTGGCTATTTGTAGGTGTAATGTTGCTTGTGAGGTTTTATATCTGAATGAATGGACAGCAAAATACCAGTGGGGCAGCATACTATACTAAGTACAGGTTTTTAGCTTAAGTGTTTTAAGCCACGTCCTTAATTACAGTGGCCATCCCCCTTAGAAAGAACTCCCCAGTTTTTTCCACTTAAATCCCTGGGTGCAGATATAAGGTATGTACCACTTAACAAGAATTACTACCACCATTTCCAGTCACCTCATAGACAGAGGTGGGTCTTCTCCACCATCAAGTGCGGTGGGACGATTCTTTTGAGTGTAAACCCAGTCTAGCTCTGCCAACCAGTGGCAATGTTAAAATGTGGAGTACCTCCGCCAGATTCGCAGATTGTTGGGTTTTAGGGCCAGATGTATGAAGCTGAAATGGGGTAGCAAACGCGAATTTCGGCGTTTGCGAACTCATTTGAGCAAAATGGTATGTATGTAGCAAATTTCAGTGCAAAATAAGCAATCGCACATTTGCGATTCCTTATTTTGCGATTGCATTTAAGGAATCTCAAAATTTGCGATTCCTTAAATGCAATGTATGAAGCAAAAAAAATGTGCTAATTGTCCTTAAGGAATAGCAAATTACCACCAACTTCAAGTTGGTGGTAATTTGCGAATTTCTTGAAAAATGCCCATTTTAGCATTTTTCAAAGTGCCATGTGATGCACATACATGCCCTTATGGCATGTATGTGCACCACATGTGCACCCATGCTTATTTCAGGGGTGCAAAAGGGTTTGCTTTGGACACCTCTGCACCCTTGAAATTATTCTCAATTTGCGATTAGCAAATTGCGAATCGCAAATTGAGAACAATTTCACATTCCTTCCTATGGGCCTCCTGGCCCATAGAAATGAATTGGAAATTATTCCTTAATTGCGATTAGCAATTTGCTAATCGCAATTAAGGAATTTTAAGAAATCGCTAAAAAATAGCGAATTTCTACATACATACCATTTTGCAATTCTCAAATAGCGATTCCTTTAAAATCGCTATTTGAGAATCGCTAAAGTGTATCTTGATACATCTGGCCCTTAGTAAAGACAAAACAGGACTAGCCAGAAGAAATTACAGGGCGTTGTACATGACATGATGTGTGCCAACACTCTACCGTGGCAAAGATTTCAGAATAGTACATTAAAATGTAACTCTGGACTCTATTGAGCCAATTAGGGCTGGACTTATTAAATCCATCCTTTTCCATGTAGAAAAAAATTGCAAACATATGTAATATCAATTAACATATATTCCACCGAGGCTTCTATGGTTCAGCTCCCCACTCGATCCACAGAGATGGCTACGGGGAAGTCTAAAAGTCACTCTTTAAAGGCTGCCCCGCCCCCACCCAAGTGAGCATGGTACACTCCAGAATAAATCCTGGGAGATAATCAGGTGAGTGCATACCAGTCTGAGCCATCATTAATCCTTCTCATTATCCCTGGGCCTCGTTGTAAATCACGCGTGCATGTTAATTACATCCACTTAGGGGGTTCTTACAGCCTCTCCATCATGTAGGGATTTACTGCGTCCAGAGCACTATAGCAGACACGCCATAAGTCTGTGGAGAGTTGGGTACTCTAGCATGTTAAGAATTTCTGCTACAAACGTTGTCGTTGGATGAAAAACAAAGGTTCAAAATCTGTTTTTTCAATTAAACACAAGTAAACGAAAAAAGGGTATTTTTCCACAAATTAAAAAAAGTTAGTAAACTAACTTGAAATTGCAAAAAAAAGTGTCACCTGTGTATACGATGTATAGTAAAATATGTTTTAAATTAGAGCGAAAGGTGCATGGTCCACAGACCGCTCAGAATTACTGAATGCGGCTTGTGTGTTTTCAACAGGAAGTGCACCCGAAGCCCTTCCCCTTTCCTGGTTATAATTACAGTCCTGCATCCCTTTCTTCCCTGTATTTGGCAGAACACGCAATTTGTTAGCTGTTTTCCCTAAATGCATAGATGTCTGGCTCGTATTCCGGAATGGGCTTTTAAAAAAATAAGAGATTTGCTTTCAGTCCAAATGCAAGAGAACAAACCATTAATTTACTAAATTTCTCCCCCAGAAATGTGGATGAGGTATCCTCGTATTGCCAAAAAAATAATTACTTGATTGCTGATTTAAAGTAGACTTACACGTTGCACCGTTGACCTTCTTGTTTTCATTTATTTTTCATTTTTGCATTCAATTATGCTTGTTTCATTTATTTATACATCTATTTAGTTAGTTATAGATGGGGCCACTGGAACGATGCAATTGTGTGGCTGCAGCATTTTTAATAACTATAGATGTGCCGCATTTGCACATAATCCATCATCTGCTGCATAGTCTGCAGATTTAGAAAATACGATTTTTCTAGCTCAAATGGTAAAAAAGTTATTTAAAACACAGCAACACTTGTTGCTGCACAGTGGAAAGCTTGATTGGTCACCTTTCTATTGCTTATTGCTATATTTGGGTGTTAAACTGGTAGGAATGAAGTGCAACCAAAGCCCAGGAGTGTTGATAACTGTAAAATTAACAAAATAATGACGTAATACGCTCATAAAATGTGTGGCATTATGCCACATAATTGTTGTCCCTGTATGAATAAAAGAACAAGCCCAGGGTCCAAGATCCTTAATGATCTTCTTCCATATTGTTCCTTGTTTCCAATGTGGGATCTTGAGCAGAAATGAGGATCCCTACCTAATAGAACGCATATGACCATGGGTCATAGTAGATGAGAAAGAAGCTTATGTATAGTGTGATCGCAGGCTTCGGCACCAGGCATTGGTTCCTTGAAATAAATAAACTGCTGAAATGGGGCCAATGAAGTGAATGACAAGCGGAGGAGACATGACCATGTTTGATACCAGCCACATCGCCATTTTCTGGATCCTCTCAAATATGTACACCTGTAGCTCTGGAAGTCTGAGATATTGGATGTTTCCATAATCCATTCATAAAAGTATTCATTTCATGATGTCCACCACTGTGACACTGTGGATGCCACGCCATCCATGTACATGCTACTTACTCTTTAATGTTCATCCTAATATATAGCCATTTCCGCAACATCCCATGCCCCCCATAAAAATCACCCAGTCGGTTTGGCTCTAACACCCATAACCATCCTGCACCAACTGAAAATCTTTAACAGAGTACTGATGCTTCAAACCTCCTACAAACATTTGATTACCAACTCGGACCTGACATAGTTGACTTTAAGAATTGCGTTTAGGCGGACTCTGGCCTAGGGATTTCCCATTTGTTTCCAGTGTGATTGCCTGGATCACTTACCTCACCCATTGCTTGCAGTATCTCATTTTATAATAGACCTTTGAATTAGGCCATACCCGGCTCCCTTACAACCCACACTGCGCCCACCAGACCCCTGTGGAATGCAACCCCGTGTAGCAACTTACATAATTTGCAGACACTCGTCAAATGAGCCCTGATGAAGTTCTCCTGGTGAGAACGAAACGCGTTGGCTTACTTTAAAACTCCAATCTCTTAAGAGCTAACTGATTGAAAATAAAGACTTTCTTTGAAACTCAATACTGACCCTCTGGACATCGTTACTTGACGCACACCAACCCCTGCTTTATCCTGCACCAACTTATCCACTCTCTTGGCCTTTCCCCATTCTCTTGAAATCCACTTTATGTGCCTTTGAGCCCTTTTTCACTTTCTTGAAATCCACAGACCATCTGCTACCTTCGAACCACTGGTCCTGATGCCAGTCTGCCATACCAACTTAATTGAACATTAGCCAAATCTTCAATCCAAGTTTTATTTTTCTGGCAATATAAATGTCCCTGGCTTGTGTAACATTCCCATCTCTACCTTTCACATAAGTATGAATGTCATCTGCTCCTATCCTGTATCAGCCTCGGTGCTCACTTGAGCTACTTCCATTGCCTAATTCCCGGAAGGGTGGGTTTGAGTTATAATTTTACGGTGAATATAAATTAGCCATTCCTTCCCCTCTAAGGAGGAAATTAGCACTGTCCAACCAGCAGTCAAGAGGCGGCTGTACCCAGTGAGATGGATTATCCTGTTGTTTCCTACATCCCAAAAAGCTCCAAACAGGAGAGGGATGGCTCCCTCCCCTCCCCAGTAAGGCTCATTTAGGGAAAGTCTCAACGAGGTAAGTTCCTTAAAGTTTGCTGACAACTGTTTATATCCTTGGCTTGTGGTAGACCAAGCCACTTAATCATTTATAATCAATGGGGATTGTGTAACTGCTTCCAGCTCGAACTGAAAATACCACCCTAAAGGGTCCGGAGAGGGGAAAAAATCTAAGCTCTTCGGACATAATAGAGTATACAGCAACAGCCACCAGAAGGCAATAGTGCCAGAAAAGTGTGCCCATCCAGCCTACCCATCCTCCAGGATGGTGTGTGCTAAAGTGAGTTGGCACTATGATGGTCTTAAGCCTGCTCACCCACCCTCCTTAACATCACATGCTCAAGCACCACCCAAATACTTCATCCACCATCCATCACAGTACCTGTAAAGCCCTGGGTGCAGTGAACAAGAATGATCTAGGATGTGGTAACAGAGGAAACTGCTAGTGGTACACCTATATAGCTAACCTGTTCACTCATTAGTGTTCCACACACTAGAGCACTGCTGACATGGGACAGAAGAAAGGTGAGAATTGGTGAGAAGGAGAGAGACCAAAAGACATGTAAATAGAAAAAAAACACTCACGCGAAAGTGGTGGGCAAAGGAAGAGCCCATTTCAGACTTTGCCTCTTTTACATTGTGAGTGGCAGCTTTTTGCTTGATCACATGTACACATGCTACTAAAAAGAAGTGCACTTCAGTCCAGGGCTAGTGGACCAATACATCACTGTACCAATCTTTTTTCATTCAATTCTTTGGAAGATTCATATTTTCCAGTGATTTTCCTTAAAACTTAAAAAGGTTTCTATACCTGTTCTAAGTAGATATGTTTGGTAGAAAGTACCCCTACTGTTCTATTATAATATTCTATTATATATGTTTTAATTGAAAACATTTATTGTGAGCATATTGCCACCGTGCTAAAATGGTGTTGTGTTGTTTCGTATTCATTTTATTTTTGTGGCATATATTTGTAATTAAAATAGTAACTGTTGCAGAAGCTTGCCAAGCCAAACCTACTGGCTTTCTATATGCTTGGTTATGCTTGCGACCCTCACCAACTTTACTGAACATTAAGCTAATCTTAACTAAGCATGAGCGGATTTTGCGGATTGGCAATCCGCGAATTTGCGGATTTGCAAACTCGCAATCCGCAAAATCCGCGAATTCCCGCGAATTTGCGGATTTTTTTTTTTTTTTGTGTTCGCCCGTGTTTCTGCCAGTTCGCGAGGGTTTTTACAATTTCGCAATTTGCGAACTTACCTGTCGGGTCGCAAGTTTTGCGAACTTGTTGTTTCTACGTGTCCAACCTGTTTGGGACACTCTTCTTCATCACTGCCACTCTCTGTCACCACTGCCACTCTCTGACTACTCATGCCACCCTCTGGCCCACCCATGCCACCCTCTGTTTCATCACCACACCCTCTGGTTGTCCAGTGTACATTATTTTTGGCAAAGCAAAGCACACCTTCCCTGCCTCAAGTGACCTGAATTAATTTGGGGCTGATTAATGTGTCACAGAATATTTTTTTAGCTGGCACCTGCTTCCTTAGTGCGCCCTGATTAGTGATCTTTTGCACTTGCTAAGTGCTTTCATTGTTGCAAAATTAGTTACAACACCTGCCCTGCCCCAACTGACAATAATGAATTAGGGGCTGATTAATGGATTTTAACTTCCAGCCTGGCTCCTGCTTGTCTCCCTTAGCTGTAATTCAGGACCTTTGTGGCATATGTGTAACTATTCTGAGGTTCAGAGCAGGGTCATATAATAGTTGCAACTGGCAACTGAACTCTGGAGGGGCCCCTCAGGAAGCACTACAGGAAATGGCTACTAATGATGAGCCTGAACTTTTGAACCTGGTAAGTAGTTACTTTCAGTTTTGCTAAAATCGTATTTCTGCAATTTCGCACTTATTCGCGGGGCGCGAACTCACGCGAACAGTGCGAGCAGTGCGAGCAAAATCCGCTGCTCGCGGATTTGCGGATTTTTCAGGAAATTCGCAAATCTCGCGGATTGCGGATTTCCCGAAAATCCGCAAAATCCGCGAGCGGAACGGATTTTCCGCCCATGCCTAATCTTAACTCCACCTTTACTCCTCTAGCAATATACATGTATGTATGTATGTATGTATTCATTTATTTATTTGCTTACTTATAATTTATGGATTTCTCATGCAAAAAACAAAGTCTTATAGTGCTCACTAAAAGCCACTCTACCAAATAAGAAAAAACTTTTCCGAAAAATTCAATACTTGCTTCGACCTCGATCACCCTGTGAATATTCATTTTAGGTATGTGCTAAACATTGTAAAATATGGGTCCGTCAATAAATACACCAAGGACGATGCCTTGCTGACAAGTTTAATTTCTAGCTCGTAAAAGTCATCTGGTGTACAAGAAGCCTGGAGTCTCATTTGATATTACACTTGGCCAATTGGATGCCCAACCACATCCATGAGAGCGACTTAATCAATATTTGAATATGTCATTGAACAGACAGCCTGGTGGGTTAAATCAGTTACTTGACTAGCCTTATGACCATGATACATTGTGGATACATCTGTGTTTGCCTTTGGGGGCATATATGATGATGATGATATCATTAAAGTGGGCAATGAGATTGCTTGAATTTGAAATATCTGTGTCATCCTTACCTCACATACTTGCTTTTCCCGTTATTTAGCCATGATTCTTTTGTGGTGTATGACTATTCTCAGGTTCTCTGCTCATCTATCTACTCTTGACCTTCTGTATGGAATCATAGACAATTTATGGATCCCTTCTCCAACCACTGTGTACTTTCTTGGTCGGGGCTTTGGTCTAGTCATTCTCTGAATTATCCACGCCAGGAAGTGTGTCTCTTTTCCCAGTGCTACTTTCCACTGTCTTTGTCTATTCCCTTCAACAGGGTCCAGCAGACATCATGACATATCTCAAGACGTATTTCATATGACAGCCTCTTGATAGGCAGCTTCCAGGACTCTCTCAAGTCCTTTCACCAGTCTTGGACTTCAACTCATGTTACTGCTATTCGGGGCTGTAATACTGCTCTCCACCTAGGGGAAGAGAGAAGGCAGCAATAATAACACTCTCCTTGGATGTAGGTTTTTTCTCACTACACAATAGCTGTTCTTTCCCACATATTCCAAGCCCTCAGTAAGGAACTAACTTGGGGAAGCAAGAAGCATCAGTCAGGACAGCTTTCTGAGCTCCATGTTGTTCTCACTGCCTTTCTCTCTTCCCAGTAAGTGCACTAGGGTTTGTGGTTTCATGATTAACCCTTCCTTTCTCAATCTGATTGGAGCATTTGCCTCAGGCACTGGTCGGAGATGCAGTACATGAAAGAGTATTGGTCGCCAGGCTGTGAAATTTAACCCAAGCACAATCCGGTATTTCAAATTGACCCCGGCCCCTTACTCAGCATCTTCCTATTATGGCATCCATCATTTAAGTATACCACACAGAGTATTATTATTAATATTATTGCATTCTTGTACAGCCCGTAGCTACCCGTAGGGTTTCCCAGCGCTTCGATGGCAAGATAAACAGCTTAAGGAGTGATGCTGGAATAAGAGAATCAACACCCACAACTGCTCAGCTACTAGGAGGACTCTTACCTATGCCCCTATGCTGTCACTATGGGCAAAAGTTACGAGTACATCCCATGCATGCTATTATCCAACTTGTGAAAGCAGACATAGGCCATGGCACCCCCTGAAGATCTGATATGCATGTTGACACAGACTTCTTAACCCCTTGGGTGCGGCCGCGATTCTGCGCCTGTGCGGGCGATTTAGAGAGTGGGCGGGTTCATGACGGCGCCCAGCCGTCATCAGCACACGCCCACTGTGATGCATGATGGCCGGGGGCCGTCATCAGCATGGAAGGGGTTAAGCAACAGTGCAGACTAGCTCAGGGTCAATGCAGATGGGTGCCCACCATTTTCCTAAGCAGTGTCCCAAGTGTGCTGGAATTCCCAGCCCATGGCATGTCAAAGAATTGGGGGGTGGGAAGAAAGGTCTCAGACCTGGCCCCTGCAGACTGGTGGTGTATTTCCCTGCACTTTTGAAAGTGTGTAGGTGGAACAATGTGTGTGTATTCTGGATGAAGGTAACCTCTATCCTGTGTGCCTTGTCATATGGCGACTAGTTTTTAGATAACATTACATATCACATTCTTGTCAGTTTTAAGTGCTGTGAACAACATTGTACTATTACACAAATTAATGACCCCAGTTTAGTTATCTTGGTAGGATGGAAGGTTTGGTCTGCATTGCCTGCATGGCCTCCAGAACACTAAATGAGGCATCTCTCTGCATCATATGTAGGTTGCATCATACCACTATTAGCCTGTTTGGCTTCACTGGTTGACATATTGGCATGCACGCTGTCCACGGTCAGGAGAGTACAGTATCTCCTGTACATGAGTGGAGTTTGTGCTACTGCGGATCACAGGCAGACAGTCTTTTTGATTCAGGTGGCAAACTGAGCAGCAACTTTTGTGTGTTTTGCACCAGAAGTTTCTGGATGCAGTATTGCTTTTTGGGGAAAATTAATACTTGAAAACACTCTAATCAAATCAAATCAAATCAAAGCTTTATTCGATTTTAGTCATATAAAATCACAATAGCAGACGTAGCACATAAAAGACATTTTACACACTCTTAAAATACATAAAATGATTCCAAGTTTCCCGAAAATTCATTTTTCGAAAAAAGGGCAAAGAAGTACAGTTAACTCAGGTGTTTAGAGGTGGGGGAGGGGGGGGGTATCGTATCGTATATAGTTTACAATACCATCACTCACAGTTTACTTAATTTGGGTTCCCAGTAACAGTTGATGGAGCAGACTTTTAGAATACATTTTGAATTACAGCACGCTGTAATGAAACTCCCATAATTTTAATTTACTAATGAGTGTTGCATGTTTTGCACGTTTTTGTACTGACACAACCTAGAATAATGTGCACCTACACGAACATGCGGGTTTAATTATTTGTGCTCTTGTCATGTTTGTCATTCCGTTTAAAATAATACATTTACCTTGTCTTTCATTTTGTCGAACATTAATTGTGGCTGTTTCAAATAATAGCATGTGCATTCTTTTAAATGTGCTTTTGTTTATGTCGTATCATCTCATGTGATTGTGCTATGTTTATCTTTTGTATGCAAAGCTAGGTAACATAGACTAAGGGGTTAATATTAGCAAAGGGGGTGGGTAACAGAATAATTATCATTTCTTGAATTAATTATTGTCTTGTGTTTCCTTGCATACTAGAGTCATGCTAAAAAGAGGCCTGTGGCCTATTTCTAAAATGGATGTCCGAAGTCCTGTCAAAGTTGGGCCTTGTACAGCAGTGTATGAAAAAGGGAAAATATTTTCTACAATAATTCTTTGAAAGAACTCGTAAAAGCAAGGCTGTGTGGAAGAAGTGAATGTTCTTTTAACGGAACTTTCATGGTCAAGGACAGGATGTGCAGCGGCGGAAAAGCTTGGACGGAGGAAGCATTAGTTAACTTTACCTAATGTTGCGAATCACGGAAGAGCCTGTGACACTCTTAGTCTATGAACAATGCCGCTCTTGAAGAAACGTGACTTTTGCTATGCGAAAGGCAAATGACTTCATCGGACGATGTGTCTGGTCCAATCGTGTTTCGTGTTGCTCGAATATTTGTATTCTTTTAGTTAGTTTTAGATAGGAAAAAGGTATAAAATTGTCCCCTTGCAAAGAGCACTGCTGGCTCGTTCCTGTGCTCCAGAGATGCTGTCGGACTTTCGTTTCACGTAAGATCCATTAGGACTTTACTTTTCCCTTTAGGTTTTTTCCTTAGCTAAGTTAGGGAAATAGGGTTTAGGGAATTTTCCTAAATGTTTGAGCACTTCTCATGCTGATATTGGTTTGAACTGACAGTCATATGTGCCTTTCTAATAAATAATTTTGCTCAATAAAAAATTGCTAATTAAAGAATTTATGCTTCAAAATGCAAATTGCTCTATAATAAAGTTAATAAAATTGATTTTGAAATGACAAGCTGGTCTTGTTTGTTTCCTTGAGTTACCATTAGTTAATCCATTGCCTATGATAGTGACTTAATTAAATGTATAAAAAGTGTTTTGACTAATTAGGTCATATGATTCAGTTGGTCAAATCATGTCAAAGTCATTTATGGGCCTAGTGATAAATTTATAAATTATGGTGAGTATCGTGGTGTAGAGTTGTTCATATGAGACTGAATTTCCTTTGGCCCGCTGGATCACAGTTAACCAGTAACACACTTCCTGGCTCTAAGTACACTTTTTTTTTAAACTAGCCATTGCACTAATGCAGTAAAAACTATCCAGTAATTGCAAATATAAGAAGGCTGGTCGACATTGCATCCATCCACCAGTCGTCAGAAGAGGCAAAATCCTTCTTGCTCTTTCATTTGTATATACTTTACAAAAAAGAACCAGATTCCTTGTAGATTGTGGAGTTAGATCGTCGCAGGGGCAACAACATAGCTATCTTGACCAATCATTCCTGTCAGAGTAACTGATTCATCGATAAAAGATCCCAAATCTAAAACGCGTTAGCACATATCTGTCATATCCACTTAGACAACATAATTTATAAGGTAAAATTGTCATATCTTGTTAAAATCAATTGATGCTGTACAACTGTTTTGCTTATTAATTTCCAGAGCAAGTCTGTTTGCCTCCAGGTGGCTCATGCAGATTTTTTTTAACTCCTTCCTGGAGATAGAATTGGTTGTCTCAGGACAATTATAGTACTCAGGATGCTCAAGATCACGCATACATTTTTATATATATTTCAACCACGGGATCTTGGTATCATGACCCAGCTTCATTGAGTCCTTAACTATTTCTTGATTCAAGCCCGTACTAGTAGAAGTCCAAATCTTATGCCAGAGTAACACTGGCTGGGCTTTGATGACATCTGCGATATACGGAATGCCCAGCTCACTGTGGCAGTCATAAACATGAGTACTGCTAGGTACTGCTAACATAAACTTTAAAAAAGCATTCTCCACATGCTGAATAGTATAAGAATCAAAGAAATCCCACTCACCCGCCCCAAAAATGGCAATACTCACACATTTTGCCTTCTATATCCTAAGGAGCATCTCAGGGGGCCTTTTTTCTAGTTTCTCTGCAATGTTGGCCACCACTGCAGTTGATTCATAAAGAGAAGACTCCTACTTTTAACAGCCTCTCGCCAAGAAGTAAGATCCCCAAATATGTGAACATTTTAGTGGATTTTACCCTACTTTCCCCAAGGGGTAGGCTTGTGCATTTCTGTCTCCCTTTACCACAACTCATATCATTAGTTTTTTGGTGTTTATTGAAAACACTCATATGTTTGAAGAGTCGAAGATCATTTTGTTGATTTGTCTGCTCATCTGATTCAATTCCACACTTTGTCCGTTTCGGCCCTTAATATTTTGTGGCAAGAGGTCTAACACAGGGACAAGTAATATGTAATCTTCAGCTGCTTTAGAGTTCTTAATACCAGGGTGAATAATCGTTGCGCTGTTTAACCAAAACATACTTCACATTAATAATTAAATATACAGACATCCATTACAGATTTTACCCTTCCATGGCAAGAGCCTTTGTTCCGCCATGCTCTCGGTGTAATTGACTTTATAAAATAAAGTTTAGGATTTCGTATTACAGTCACTTGATGACTAAAAGAACTACTCCACCACTCAAGATAATGACACTCTCAAGGGAGATTATGTGGCACAGCGCACAGAGCTGCCAACTCAGGAGCTGGGCATCTGCTCATCAACCTGTAATTCTGGTCAAATCAGTTAATCTCCCCGTGCCCATGGATACCACTAGGATACACTCAGGGGTGATAAGCTGCACTATATAAATCTAAAAAATTGATTTCATGATCGTTAAAGGAAAACCAACACATTTTTTTCAAGTAATGGCTATGCGAGGCAATAAAGTTGTAGAAAAGTGAAATGAGGCACTGGTTATTAGCAGATAAATATCATGAATCAAGTTGTTGAGTGCAGCCCTGAAGTTACCCAGTGCTTAATTTGTGCAGTGGGCACAGACACTCATTTTTGTGAATTAGGGCTTATTTTGTTCCAGTTAGGCTTTGACCCAGAGCAAGAGAAACAATTTCAGAAACAAGACACATAAGGAAATCTTCTTGATATACCCTACAGTAGTAATTATGAAAAACCTGCCCAATCTCCTCACTGTCACTAATATGGACATCTGTATGTTCACCTTTAACCTGGTCAATCGTGTTTCTCACCTGTTCTTTTTTGACCTTCCAAGCCAACAGCTTACTTCAGCCTTCACTATATTCAAAATGGGCCAGTCTACTGGCCTCTCATTTTTTCCTCACCCTTTAGTTGAAAATAAATGCCAGCCACCCAAGATGAGGTTGAAGCATGATTAGGACAGGGCTCAAGTAACACTCTGACAGCTGATGAGAGCAGGCAGCTGAACCGGGAGATTGGGGAAGGGGAAGTAGAGCTGGTACTAAGACAAGGCAAGAAAGGTAAAGCCCCGGACCCGATGGTTTGACCATTGAGGTTTATAAAGCATTAGCAAGTGCATTAAAATCTATTTTTGTAGATATTGTTGATTATTTTTTTATAAATGGGGCCGAAATGCCAGCCTCATGGAACAACGCAAATATTTCCCAAATTTTCAAGCCAGGCAAATGTTCAACAAACTGTGATTTGTATCGGCCAATATCTCTATTAAATTGTGACTAAAGATCTTCGCAAAGATGTTGGCCAATAGGTTAAACGGACCCATGGTGGAATCGATCCATGTAGATCAAAAAGGGTTTATTCATGGTAGGTCTCTGAATGAGTTAACTCACTCATTGATACACTCGATAGATCTAGCATCCACCTACGAGCTTCCACTTGCGGTAATAGCATTAGATGCCACTAAAGCTTTTGACCGGGTTAACTGGGTCTTTCTACAGACAGTGGCAAAATCTGTAAATCTTGTCTGAAACGTCTGTAGAGCATTGGAAGCCATATATAGGTCGATAAAAGCTAGATTACTGATTAATGGCTGCCTGACGAATCCCGTTTTTATTAGCAGAGGCACGAGGCAGGGGTGCCCCTTATCGCCAGTCCTGTTCAACCTATATATAGAGCTCCTAGCCAGAAAAATCAGGGAGGACTCAGAGATTACACCTTTCCAATATGAGGGTTTGAGTAAGACATTGGGTCTTTACGCAAACAATATTCTCATCTATAGAACTAATCTGCAAAACACCTCAAGTCGTATTTCAACATTAACAGGTTTTGGGAAAATACCGGGATATGATATAAATAAGAGTAAGACCGAAGTCATGCCCTGGAATTTAGGAGTGGGGGAAGCAGCTAAAAGTCAAACAATGAGAGACTTGGAAGTCATGATTCCACAAGGTATTTCTAAACTTACTAAAATCAACTTTGAGAGGACAAAAAAAGAGATCAGTGGGCTCCTAAAAATCTGGGCACATCTTCAGCTTACCCTATTAGGCAGAATGAACTTGATAAAAATGATGATTCTTCCAAAATAAACCTTTTTGTTTGATACTAGTCCCCTTCCATTTGAAAGCAAAGCGCTTAAAAAGTTGCAGGGTCAAATCAGTAGTTTTATTTGGTCACGCAAAGGCCCCAGAATAGCCTGGAAGAAATTAAGAAGGAGGGTAGAGAAAGGGGGCCTAGCATTTATTTATTTATTTATTTATTTATTTTAAGCATTTATAAAGCGCAACCATCACCATTGCAGGCATCCAGGCGCTAAGAAATAAAAAAGACCGGAGGGAAGCGGGCATTGCCAGATCTGCTATTCTATTCATGGGCATTTTTATTAAAAAACAGAAAATTTTTGCTAAACACACCCACATTATCGGAAATTGGGAGACTGCTGGGAGTAATGTCAAGACAGGAGCCAGGAGTCTGGGCTTTATGTTCAAATATGCAGACCCTAAATACTTTAAGAAAGTTAGGCTAAAGATCTTGAGAGGCCTGGCAGAGACCTGGTACAGGGTCAGAAAAGCTTTAAAAATACCATATCATAGCCATATGGCACATATCTGGGACTCACCAGGCTCACCGGTCTGGACAAAAGACGCCCTAGCTAGACCACTCAGAGAGGCAGTTCTAACAAGATGGAACCATATTACACTTGATGGCCAATTAATAAACTGGGAAACGTGTAATCATCTTTCGAAACAGCAAGTTTCCAGATTTAAATACATGCAAATACATAGCTGGTTTCAGGATCCAAGCTCGGTGATAGGAGGATTGAACGAATTGGAAGACAGGCTCTTGGATGAGGCAGCTAATAAAAAGGAGCTCGCAACAATTTACTGGTTGCTGGTGGAGTTGGAAGATGGAGCTTTTGCATTGCCAACAGAATTATGGGGAAGATGCTTGCCGGAGTCTTCGCTGGAAAATAAGTGGCAAGTATCATTGTCTATGTTATTTAAAACAATAAAATCTGCGCACCTAAGAAGGAATCACCTTTTCTACATTCACAGAGTCTATTGGACTCCACAGATGCTGTCAAAGCTTGGGAGAAAAGGAGACGTAGCCTGCCCTAAATGCAGCAGTCTGAAGGAAGATGATGTCCACATGTTTGTGGAATTTCCAGAGTTTCAGCCTTTCTGGAGTGATATGAGGGGGACATCATCCAGGCAGTCTTACCTTGCCGTGAGGGGAACGGCCGACTCCCAACGATTTCCAGTGACAGCCCAGCCGTGAGGGGAACGGCCAGTAAACCGTACACCACTGCCGTGAGGGGAACGGCCACAGCGGGACTACATTCCCCAGCAGCCCTGGCACCCCGGCGCTCCCGTGACGCTCCTGCTGCGCCCGCAAGCGCTTAACAGCGCAGAGCATCGAGCGGGGTGCGGGGGACATCATCCTGGCAGTCTTACCTTGCCGTGAGGGGAACGGCCGACTCCCAGCCATTTCCAGTGACAGCCCAGCCGTGAGGGGAACGGCCAGTAAACAGTACACCACTGCCGTGAGGGGAACGGCCACAGCGGGACTACATTCCCCAGCAGCCCCGGCACCCCGGCGCTCCCGTGACGCTCCTGCTGCGCCCGCAAGCGCTAAACAGCGCAGAACATCTCCCGCATCGCGGGACGCGTGCGGGCCTGCGCCGGGCTGAGCCCGGGCAGAGGGCTGGCCGTCTGTGGTCGTCAAATTCCAGAGGAGGTCGGGTCGGCCAACCTCTCTTGTTTTGCGGGACAAAGAATACGACCCAAGGGTTACGCACCTAGAAACTACCTACGAACTCTTTTGGTTTCATCAAAGGGACTAAATACTGGTGATTAAGATACCCACCTGACTATTTCAGGTGTATTGCACAATAGTGAGTTGCACCATGTCTTCTAAAGGGGCCGCCAAACAAATTTTGTCTCAGAACGGTTCAATTAAGGGGACTTTGGACCACTATCTAACCAGGGTATCATCGGCAATAGAGAGTGTAGAACATAGTCTTGCCACAGAAATTTCTCCCAGTTTATGATCCCGCACGATGCCAACAGACTTTGCTAACTCCTCCCTAATGAGGGAACTAAATTAAATCTGTAACAGCAGGTACACCTCAATAGAACAGGAAAAGGAGTAAGCTGGTGCTCCAACAAGCTCAATGGAGAATATAAGCCCCCAGTTTAGTGCATCACCTCAATTAAATAAAAGTCCTCTGGAAACCCACCTCCCAATAATAGACAAAGTTAACAATCAACCGGTAGTACTCCCTCAGGTCCCTCTTGCCAACAGAAAGCGTAAAGGTGTGGAAGACATAGGGGGGCTAGCGAAACAACAGAAAATAAACTTAAGTCCCCCACTGGTCATTGCCACCACCCAAGAAATATCCAAGGCATGTCCAACATTGGAGACTCCTGTATCTATTTTACCATCCAAACTATTGGCCCAGCTTGAAGAACTGGTTACAGCCTTAATATCCCCGCTGATAGTAAGCATGGATAGAATAGGGGAAAAGGTCACGATGATAGAAGAAACCATGAAGGCAAACATGCCTTCAAATAGAATGTTAGGGCAAAAACAAACTCAGAACTTAGCTGCCTCCAATATGCCTAGCAAAATGGCCCAACACCGACCAGTCACTACTAGATTATTAGCTTCAAAAGCCAAGGAAGTACCCAAAGAATCACCAAAAGTACTGAGTTCTGCTCCTAGAGCAGGGCAGATTAACATAGCTACGTTCTATGAGGGGTCTTTTGCTAATCAGGGTAACATGCAAAGAAAAATCAACTGTATAAACCTACCTCCAGAGGCAGCACTTTTTGTGTGTGTCCATTCGGGAGTGCCCGAGCTTCTAATCGGGAAAGTTGAAGGTCATCAGGACCTTAAAAACAAGGTCTCATTTTGACTAACTAAAAATAGACCCCTTCCACCTAATATTGACGGTAGTATCCTAAATGTTAGAAGGGTGGGGTGGGTAGGATCCCGTCCCAAGGACTTAGCTGGAGACATGGTAATTGTAAATTTCAGGGATAACCAGGTCGTCCCATTTCTTCGTAGGTGGCAACCACAAACAGGAGACGGGCCAATAGCAACAAGGGAACTATGCGATTTTTATCCCAGAATCGCTTATCCGCCACCCTCAAGATGGAGTGTAGAGGACAACTACTTGAAGGGTAGGAGAGGTCCCATACCGAGCAGTTACAGGATACCTACCTTCAACCGTTATGGCTTACTCTATGGCTTACATATGCTGAACTGATAGGATAAGGATATCGTCCCAATTACTGCCCATAAAGCACAGCCATTTTTTCCCGCATGAAGTACTTTATGGCGATGCCAAATGCAATGAATTCGAATTTTAACTGATGTTGCCAAGTGTTCTTTTCTTTATAGATTAAGCATAGCTTTATATGCCCTTCATACTTTTTAGCGTTTTTAAATTGCTAAATCTCTTTGTTGGATCGATTTCTTATTGCTTGTTCACACGGAATCCTGATTTGGATTGGGAATTATGTGTAAAACTATGTTCGATATGAAATTTTATGCTGTATGCTTTTATGGTTATTAATTTTAACGAATAAAGTACGTTGAACTGAACTGAGTAGGGCTTTGTCCGCTATGTTGGATATTAATATTAAGGTAAGCATTTTGTCGGTCATTTTCGACTGTGCAGACTCTCTCGAAAGAATCACAGATGACAAGGCAAGGTTGCTTTTCTATTCCATGTTGTTGGTACACAGAGGAATGTGTAAGCAGTGGATAGCTGCATCCTCTCCTAGGTTTATTGATTGGTTAACTTCGATTAAATATGCTGCCAGTTTGGATATGAAGGCTTTTAAGAAGCATACATGTTGATCTCCCTTATTGGAGTGGTGTGAGCATCAATCGAATGACGAAATCCAATGATTATACGCTGTCTGCCTTGTTTGGCTATGTGGTCTCCCTTTCCCCTTCCCATTCTGCGCTTTGGCTCATGGGGGAAAGCTGGGGAGTGATAGCGAGGGAGCGGGAGATGGAAGACAGCGCCTTAAGCGAACTAGGGCGGTGAAGGCCAAGGCAGATGTCTCCCTTCTTTCTTCTCCTTCTGCTTCCAGCACAAAGGGCACAATATTTCAATTCACTGGTGCAAATGGAATTGAGTTTTTAGAGGCAAATGAGGATAAATTTAAAAAAATTACAAAAAGACACATAAGGAAAAAATACAAAAACATTGACAAAGGGAGAAAGTTATGGCAGGAAAAATGCTACAATTGTGAAATAAAGGGACAGGAGCTTTGGGTGGAGGTGGAATCAAGGCTAGATATTCTTGGTGTTCAATAATGTGGCACATAGTAGTGTCACTGTCGGGGATGGGCTCATACTAAAAATATTTGACCCTGGCTGGTCGGGGTTTTTTCAAATTAGTCTCAAATTTCCATAAATTTAAAGCAAAATGACACAAAATGTAAACAGGAATGATAATGCTGCTCAGTAGCTACCTACAAAACCCTCCACCTGGTACCTGGGATCTGCCTTCATGAACCACTGCCTGCACTTCCACCGACCACCCAGGAACTGCCTCTCAGCATGCCTCTCCCTTGCAGAGATACCCCGCATATTCTGAAGCCGCAGGAAGATCTTTCTCCCACCTCACCACCAAAGCCTGGACCTCACTCCCCCTCCACCTCCACACAGTACTGTAGCTCACCGCCTTCAGGAAAGGACTCAAGACCTCGCCCTTCCAGTAAGCCCATCAGCAAGCGCCTGCATACCCTCGCGGGTGACAAGCAGTGCTATTCAAACACCTCTTGATTGATTGATTGTAGCTGGCAAACAAGTATGATAATCATTGGATCACGGATTTGTAGGGCAATGGTAATGTAGGAGGGCTGGTATTCTTGTATGTGCTTGCACATGTTTCATTGATACCTGACAATCTGTATGAAATAAACATTGGACCATGAATGCTCTATAAGATGATTAAATGCCCATTGCATACCTGACAGAGTAATACAGCATTCCTTCAAACCTCTTAGGCATAAAAAAACACTCCACAGTGATCTTAGGTAAGGTAGGCATTAATGTTGCTTATTTAGAAAATTATGAGCATACAAAATTATTATAAACAGGCAGCAATACAATGTTCAGCACATGGGGAAAATGTAGCTGTTAAATAAAATAAAGTCTATGGATGATTGTAAACATAATGGTGCAGGGCTGGATCATTTGAGAAATACTTGCTTACATAGCTGGCTTTGAAAACCGATACTTAAAAAGATCAAAATTCGAGAAAAAGAGAAGCATCTAATTAGACATTTTGGAAAAATCAGAGCACAGCTTGGCTCTTTCTTGTGGCTTCATCGGTGGTCTGGAAGTCAAAACATTTGACTTTGCATTCGCTGTTCTGCGACTTGAAGGAAATTATATAGATTGAAACGTTGTAGTACCCAGTGGGGAGCAAGCAGAGGAGCTGCTTTTGCGGGATAGATGAACTACCAACACCCAGCACTGGAAAGAATACTGGATGTGAACTTATCTAGCACTACTCAGGAGATGGGCATTTAATCGTTGCAGAGAATTTTAAACTGAAGGGATTCTGTGGGAGTATTGATCGAGTGGGGCACACTGCATCTCATAAGCACTTCATCTCCCATTGCACAAATACTTGACTGATGAGCATCCGGTTTTCTGCTTCTGGCACATATCTATTTAGGTGCACATTTATGATGTTCTTCTTTGTCCAAATATTATTCATGGATATTGTGGCCGACCTAAAACATGCAAGTAAATCCTGCAACTTTAAAAAAAGATGTTTGACAAATGTGCTGCATACGCACTGTTTGGACAAATCTTTTCTAAACTTTTTATCTAGGGACAATCCACCTGAAACGCACTGAATCTGTTTGAGCTCAAGCTCTTCACACACCTATGAGGTGCAAAGTGGGTGGTTTGAACATGTGTGGTGACTTTGCAAGAAACCAATACATTGCATAAGCAACAAACATTGAATCCCAAGAGGGGGCCTGATTACGACTTTTGAACAGCCATGTTGTGCCCTGGTGAGTCTGGCGGTCTTCGGACCACCAGACTCATAATCAAGCTCATATTGTTTTGCCATTAGTAGGTTCATCTTAATGAGTTGAAGAAGTATGAGTCCCCTCCAACAACACCCGAAGTATGAGTACCCTCCAACAACACCCGAAGTATGAGTCCCCTCCAACAACACCCGAAGTATGAGTACCCTCCAACAACACCCAAAGTATGAGTCCCCTCCAACAACACCCGAAGTATGAGTCCCCTCCAACAACACCCGAAGTATGAATACCCTCCAACAACACCCGAAGTATGAGTCCCCTCCAGCAACACCCGAAATATGAGTCCCCTCCAACAACACCCGAAGTATGAGTCCCCTCCAACAACACCCGAAGTATGAGTACCCTCCAACAACACCCAAAGTATGAGTCCCCTCCAACAACACCCGAAGTATGAGTCCCCTCCAACAACACCCAAAGTATGAGTACCCTCCAACAACACCCGAAGTATGAGTCCCCTCCAACAACACCCGAAGTATGAGTCCCCTCCAACAACACCCGAAGTATGAGTACCCTCCAACAACACCCGAAGTATGAGTCCCCTCCAACAACACCCGAAGTATGAGTCCCCTCCAACAACACCCGAAGTATATCTTAACTTTGTTGGGAAATTAAAGTTAAAAAATATTCCTATCTCTAGTCCAGAAGGTCCTCTGATAATCAGAATTCATGGTGTCCTGCAAATCTTCTTCCAGCCAAGGAAGCTGCCTGTGCCAGGCCGCTGCGTTGAAGGTGCCGTGGAGATCTTGCTCTGTATGGGGAACATTCTGTGGATCGAGATAAGTCTAGTTTACCTATTGATCCCTCACAAACCCTAGTCTTAGAAAGAGACACAAGAAGGAATGTGTCGTAGATAGGCCTTGGTGAAAGATTTGTTTCTGCATGTGAACTATGTGAGCATTGAGTTATGTAAATGTTGCATCATTTTTCAATTCGGTTGACAGGTCCCAAGCACAAAATGGGAGGAAAAATCCTGCAATTGTGAAATAAAGAGACAGGAGCTTTGGGTGGATATGGAACCAAGACTAGATATTCTTGGTGTTCAGCAATCTGGCACATAGTAGTGTCACTATCAGGGATGGACACATAATACAATCTTTTGACCCTGGAGGGTCAGGGTTTTTTCATATTAGTCTCAAATTATCCATACATCTAAAGCAAAATGACACAGACTGTCAACAGTGATGATAATGCTGCTCTGTACCTACCTACAAAGCCCTCCACCTAGGACCTGGGACCACCCTACATGAACCCCTGCCTGCACTTCCACCGACCACCCAGGAGCCTCCTCTCAGCACACCTCTCCCTCGCAGAAATACCTTGCATACTCCGAAGCCGCACCTGAGGAATATCTTTCTCCCACCTCGCCGCCAAAGCCTGGAAAGCCCTCCCACTCCACCTCCGCACAGTACCGTCACTCTTTGACTTGAGGAAAGGACTCAAGACCTCTCCCTTGGGGTAAACCCGTCAGCAAGAGCCTACATACCCTCGCGGGTGACAAGCAGTGCTATACAAATACCTCTTGATTGATCTATTGTAGCTGGAAAACAAGTATGATAATCATTGGTATCACAGATATGTAGGGGCAATGGCAGTGTAGGAGGGATGGCATTCTTGTATGTGCAATGTGTCATTTTTTAACCTGATAATCTGTATTAAATAAACATTGGACCATTAATGCTCTTTAAGATGATTAGATGGCCATTGCATACCTTACAGAGTAATAAAGCATTCCTTCAAACCATTTAGGCATAATAAAACCACTGCACAGTGATCTTAGGTAAGGTGGGTATTCATGTTGCTTATTTAGAAAATTATAAGCGTATCAAATTATTATAACAGGCAGCAATACAATGTTCAGCACATGGAAAAACTGTAGCTGTTAAATAAAATTGAGTTTATGGATGATTCTAAACATAATGGAGCAGGGCTGGATCATTTGAGAAATACTTGCTTACATAGTTGGCTTTGAAAACCGATACTTAAACAATATTAAAATTCGAGAAAAAGAAAGCATCTAATTAGACATTTCGGAAAAATCAGAGCACAGCTTGGCTCTCTTGTGGCTTCATTGGTGGTCTCGAAGTCAAAACATTTGACTTTGCATTTGCTGTTCTGCGACTTAAAGGAAATTATATAGAATGAAACGTTGTATTACCCACTGAGGAGCAAGCAGAAGAGCTGCTTTTGCGGGCTAGATGAACTGCCAACACCCAGCACTGGAATGAACTCACAAAATAATGTATGTGAACGTAACTAGCACTAATCAGGAGATGGGCATATACAAGTTGCCGAGAATTTGAAACGGATGACACACCTCTGGGATTCTGTGGGAGTATTTAAGGAGTGGGGCACACAGCAACTCATAAGCACTTCACCTCCCCTAGCCCAAATTCTTGAATGATGTGTATCCGTTTTTTTCTTCTGACACACATCTATTTAGGTGCACATTTATAATTTTCTTCTTTGTCGAAATATTAGTCATGGATATTGAGGCAGACCTAAATATGATAGCAAATCCTGTGACTTTTAGCAAATATTTTTGACAAATTGTGCTACATACGCGCTGTTTGGACACTTTTTCTGAACTTTTCCTCAAGGGACAATTCACCTGAAACACACTGAACCTGTTTGACCGCAAGCTCTTCACACACCTATGAATGAAAACGGCATTTATAGAGTGCACGCCTACTCCGAGGAGTGTCGCGGCGCTGGAGAAGGTTATCTGCATGCTAGAAGCTGGACAATTACATCACCTGCTAGACAGACAGGTTTTCAGCTTCTTCTGAAAATTGAAAGTTCTGGGGTGGCACAAACTGCTGGCGGAAGTTGATTCCAGGTTTTAGCTCAGAGATACTAAAAGGATATTCCACCGATGCTGGCCCAGTGAATCTTTGGGATGGTGACAAGGTGGCCAAAAGTTGACTGTAGTGTCCTAGGAGGGTCATAAATGGAAAGCCTCCTCCTAGGGTATACTGTACTTTTTCTGTGCAGAGCTTTATGTGCCAGAACCAGTGTCTTGAAGAAAATCCTCTTTTTCACGGGTAGTGTGAATATAAATGTGGGGATAAATGGGTTTTAGGGGCAAGATGGAGAACTAATCTGGCCACCGCATTCTGAACCATTTGCAACCAGCTCAAAAGGTATCCAGGCAGACCTCAATACAGAACATTTCCCTAATTGAGTCTGGATGTGACCAGGGCTTGCACCACTGTTTTCCTAGTTTCGACTGACATAAGCTGTAGGAATTTTTTCAAGGCGCATAGTAACCCAAAGCAGATGCCCACCAGAGCCTGAATTTTGGGTTGCAGGCACAGAGCACTGTCAATTTTGATTTCCAGATTTTTTACTGAGCTCTGAAGAGAGGCTGGAGGAGGGACATCCTGAGGCCACCATAATCTCCAGATCTCTGATGGAGTCATGCCAAAAAAAGACAATCTCTCATTTGTCTGGATTACATTTTAATTGATTGATGGACAACAAGTTGAACACCTTAGGCAGGCAGGTTTTAATGATTTCTCCCTCAAATTCCGCCCCCTTTTTATTACAAGTAAAGAGAAGCTGAGTATTGTCAGCACACAATATTACTTTGGCTCCACATGTTTCAGCAAAAAGAGCTAGAGGAGCAAGATAAACATTGAATAGCTTGGCGTTCCGTTCCGAGCTCTGAGGAACACCCACATTCGAGTTCTGAATAGGGGATGCAAACGGGGGGGGGATCCATACTTCCTGGCTTCTATTGTCCAAGAAGGAAGCCAACCAATTTAAAGCCAGGACTCCAGTCTCAAAGGAATGTGGCTGATCCAATAGTCTTGTGTGGGGGACTTTGTCAAAGGCCGCCCATAGATCCAACATAATCAAGATGGCCTAGCCCCCCATTCAAGCTTGTATTTAATAAAGTCTATGAGGTGCAATCTGGGTGGTTTGAATATTTTTGGTGGCTTTGCAAGAAACCAATTCATTGTTTAAGCCACAAATATTGACTCTCAAGAGCAACAATATTGTCAAAGACTCTTATTGTTTTACCATTAGTAGGTTAATCTGAACGAGTTGAATGGGTATGAGTATCCTCGAACAACACCCAGTGTATATCTTAATTTGGTTGGGAAATTAAAGTTAAAAAATATTTCTATCTCTAGTCCAAAAGGTCCTCTGATAAGCAGAATCCATGGGGTCCTGCAAATCTTCTTCCAACCAAGGAAACTGCCTGTGCCAGGCCGTGGGTGGAAGGTGCTGGGGGAGATTTTTCTCTGTATGGGGAACCTCACATGGATAGAGATAAGTCTTGTTTACCTATTGATCCTTCACAAACCATACTCTTAGAAGGAGCCATAGAAAGGAATGTTGTGTGGATAGGCCTGGGTGAAATATTTGTTTATGCTTGTGTACATTGGGTTATGCAAATGTTGCATCATTTTTAAATTCGGGAGACTGGTCTCAAGCACAAAATGTAGAGTTGTAACAGCCCATGTGTTGTAGCCTGGATCGAGAGTAGTGAGATTTATGCAGTATATGTAGTTGTGTTAGGCAAAATCGGGCCCTTACAGCTATTTGTCTGGGGCTCAGGAGGGATTCCAACCCATCATCATCCTCTATAAGACCTACATCACCCTCCCAGGGCTCTCATAGTGAACAAAGAAGATACAGTGAATTATTCATTATCTTCCTATAGACCAGGAAGACTGCTTTAGTTGGCTTTGGCTCTAGCAGCAACCGGTCTTCCATGGGTGAATAGTCAGGTAGGTGACACCTCAATATGTGCCTCAACTGTAAGTACCAGAATATCTCCCCTGGTCCATGGAATACTCTGCCTGGAGGTCTGCGAAGGGCATAAGCAACACCCCTCTCCTAATGTCCCACAGTTTATCTATCCCTATCACACTCCATCGTATGTGGTTTTATAATTTCTTTACCTCCCCAAGGCGATCACTGTCCCATAGTGGTGTCTCAGCAGTCAATTTGCCCCTTCACCCCCGGTACTTGCTAGCTGCATGCCAGGCCAGCACCACTGCTTGAGTGTGGTTCGGGAGTGTGCACACCCTTCTCTTTTCATACAGGAGAGCAGGGTACTCTTGGCCACCCATAACCTCATTGTCAACCCCATAGGCTGGTTCATCTCTATCCCGAAAACAGACACTCGTTCACCACCATCAGCTGAGCAGCCCAGTAGTGGGCACGGAGCTCCGGAAGCACTAAGCCTCCCTTGAATACTCCTAAATGGAGTTTTGCCAGTGATATGCGCAAACTGCCTCCACTTCAAAGCAGTGCACGCAGCTCGCTATTTGCCTTGATAAAAATGTGTCCTGGGTCTGTGTAGGGGGTATTTTGGAGAATGTACAGCATGCGGGGAGAGCCATCATCTTGAAGAGCATTGCTCTGCCCATTGAGGAGATCGGCAGTGCTCTCCAGTGGGTCACATCTGTTATGATATGTTGTAATTGGGCAAATAAGTTCTGATGCAGGACATCCTACACACTCCTGGTAACATAGACTCCTAGGTAGCTGAATCCCCGTGTTGCCACCGGGAGGCAGGCATTTTGGCGGGAGGGTAAGAGTCCTCCTTGAGAGCAGGAAAATCAGAGACTTAGACCAGTTGATTTGGTTGCCTTAATAGCTTCCGAAAAGGTAAAAAATATGAAGGATCCGAGGGACTGAGAAACGGGGTCGCAAGACATAAAGGAGGATGCTGTCAGCATATAAAGAGATCCTCTACTCTCACACTTCCCTACTCTGCATCCCCCAAATGAGAAGGACCTGGTGTATCCAGGCCACCAAGGCTCCAGGTCTAGGAAAAAAATCACTAGTGACAGGGTGGTAAGCCTGTCGTGTGGCCCTGCACAAAGGCGAGTCATATCACACTATTCACACGCACTCTTGCAACAGGATCCTTGTATAATAAGCGTGCCCATGAACAGAATCTTAGGCCGAAGCCTAATCTAGGAAGGACCATGAAAATATAGGGCCACTCTAGCATCACCGCCTCCTCCGAATCAGGCCCGCTGTCATGTACATCACCCCATATAATCGCCATAGATTTGAACGAGTGCCCCATCATGGCTTAAACCCGGACTGGAATGGATCACTTAGGTTATGACCTCCATTAATCTGTTCACCAAAGCCTTGGCCAGCACCTTGACCTCCATGTTGAGTAATGATATGGGCTGGTAGGAGCTACAGGCCGCAGGGGGCCTGCCCTTCTTGGGGAGCACAACGATTATGGCTGTTCTCTGGTCCATTGGGATAGCTCCGCCCTCCCACGCTGACTAAAACATTTTCTGAAGATGGGGCACAATCTTTTGGGTCACACATTTGAACAGTTCAAGTGGGAGGCAGCTAGGTCCCACCGCCTTGCCCGTCTCGAGTCCTCGCATGCCCCCCTCTATTCCTTCTACCGTCAGGTCTTGTTCCAAAGCCTCTCGGTCCTCATCCGAGAGGTTCCGCAGGGTCGAGTCCTTCAAGAGCTCCATACAGTCCTCACCAGACCTGTGAGTCTTGGAGGAGTGCACATTTTCATAATGGCTAGGGCGCTCGACCTCGGACCTGAGGATCTGGGTTCGAGTCTCGGTAACGACGCCAAACATCCTGTGATTCTGGGAAAATCACTTTATCTCCCCATGCCCAACAAAAATTAATGTTTTTCCTCATGTAACGTAACTGGTGCTATGTAAAGCGCTCTAATACCCGATTCGGTTCAGGTCAAGTTTGTGCTATATAAAACTCTGCAAAAAAAAAATTATTCCACTTAGTCCCTTCCCCCAGTGTGCACCCCTCCCTCATGATTGTGCATTTCAGTGACCGAGTTCCTGTCCCTATCCCATTTGTACAGCTAGGCAATAAGCTTTGTGGCTTTGTTGCCTGCACCATATAATCTTCTCTTTCATGACCTGGGCATGTACCTGTGCAGCATTTTCTGGCCGGTCCCTTAGCTTGTGCCATCATACATGGAAATAAAGGACCCGGTATGCCCTCAGGGCCTTCCCTCTCGATATTTACTCCTCTTAAGACTTAATTTCCCTTTCTAGTTCCAGACTCCATGCCAGCCCATCTTTTTTCTTGATACTAATTAGAGCCTGGATGTCCGCCCGCAGCACTATTTTTGTACTCCTCCCACAGGGTACATGCCAAGTCCACCGATCCTTCATTGTGCAGGAAATAGTGCTCCATGCCCTCATCTATCTGTTTCTTTATTTTTCTGTCCTTCCTGTAGATCTAAAACTACCCTCCTCCCCAATTTGCAGAGCGTCTGTCACACCAAAAGGAACATTGACTATGTCAGGGGTTGGATGCTCCGCCAGTGCAAACTTACATGCCAAAGACCCTCAAAGACCCTCATTGAGTAAATAGGACACCAGCGAGGTTCAAATAGGCTAGGCGAGTTAGTCTGCATGCCCCGTACATTGCCGGGTGGCTAATTAGCAGCATCATGGTCCAACGACCCACCCAAACCCTCCCTATTAGGCTAGCCACATTGTCTCCCTATAATACTAAGCAACTCTCCTCAGCAGTAGTCATTTACATTAGCAGATCTTCATCTAAGGGAACACCACTGCATTGCATCCACTATACCCACAAGCAGCACCAGTCAGACAGGGCATGAGACTCCTGACCCCATCCAATCATATAGCTAAGTCACCTCTGAGTCCACCGCAGCTGCAAGCTGATTGTCGTCCCGCAACAGAGATTCTCTGCTCTGTCTATCCTGGAACTATCTTTTCCTGCTTCCCTAGGGTCTTTGTCGTTCGGCAGATCGTCATTCCTCCAGCAAGTCTCACACCTCCATTGGTGAAGTAAAGAACCGGGATTCCCCCTCGGCTAGGACCCGTAGTTTACCTGGGAATAGCATCATATATTTCAAACCTTTCTCCCGGAGTGCCCTCTTGACCTCATTGAAACTGCACAAGTTGTCGTACTTGTAGGGTGTAGTCTGGGAAGAAGCGCACAGTGCCGTTTTCATACTTCAGGTCTCCCTGGTAGCAGGCTGTTGGCAGGACTGCGCCTCTGTCTTGGTGGTTAAAGATCCGGGCGATAATGATGGGTAGGGGCCCCTGGCTTGGGTGGTGGTATCAGTGTCCTGTGCGCTCGTTCGATTGAGAAGAATTTAGAAAGAGGCTTAGGGTGAAGGAAAATAGTTATTAAGTCTTCCACAAAGAAATTCACACTGTGTCCCTCCATGTCCTACTGAACCCCAACTAGTGTTAAATGATCATGTTGGGCCCTACCTTCCTGATCTTCAACTTCCTGCTAGGAGTTCCTGCTGTTTCGTAAAACTATGGGCCTGTTCCTCCAGTGACTAGGAGGAGACCAGAAGAATGTGGAAGTATCCACCATCTTCACTTTGTCTGACATTTTCTGGAAATATGCCCGCAGGAGACCCACGTCGATCGTGACCATGTCTATTTTAGGTTCTAGCGAGGACTTGAGATCTTGGATGGTCATCATGATTGCACTCAGGGAGGGCTTTGGTGGTTCAGCTGGGCCCTAAGTCAGTCCAGCCCCCTCCATGTTTTGTGTAGGGACTGCATACTTATCCATATTGTTGATCTGCAGCAGCACCTGTCCCTTAGGCTTCACCATAATTAGAGGCCTGAGCATATCTTCGTGCCCCACCATGGCGCCTCCACACAGTTGCAGGCAGCACATGGACCCCCAGAGTAGGCATTGTACCACCATGCGCCCCGTCTAACCTCACCTGTAAGGCCCAGGTGTATGTGGCTGGCACACTGGTGTGATAGCAAAGCCCCCAATACCCCAACCACAGGTACTTCTGTCACGTCCACTGGCACCAAGTATACCATGAAGTCTGGATCGAGGCAGGGCCCAACAGAGCTCCGTTCACATTCAGCCCTGCAATCCTGACCTAGTCCATCGCAGGCAGCAGCGTTGTGTGGTTGGGTTGTTGTTCACTGTTGACTCAATTCGCACTGCCCCAGGGTGCATGGCCGATGTTATTGCATATGTCTCAGTTGTGTGCCCTCCTACAAGTGAGACCACCAGGCACTGCAGCATCTATCATGTGTGGTCCAAAAAGCAGATCTGGCCGCCTAGGGACTGAGGCCCCCCACAAACCACCTCATCCTTCCAAACCTCCAAGTATGGGAGTGGGGGGTATTGTGAAGGCCCCCACTTTCATCAGCAACTATCTGGTCACACTGGGCCCACCTCCAGGGCCCTCTGTCGCACTTCTGTGGGTATTTTGCTCCACCAGTAGGTGCCGGCATCACAGATGTGGTCCCAGTCCTACGCCTCCCACCTTGGGAATGTGTTGTTGTAGCAATTAGGGTACGGGTCTGACAAAACAGGCTCTGTCAACATGTGGTCTGCTCGGGGCTAGTGTTGTAGCGTATTGTTGGGGGAACATAGGATCAGTCTCTCTGGGCCCCCTACTTCCTCAGTAGCACTCCGTCACTTGAGGCCGATGGCCCCAATCAGGTGGACCCCTCTATGCCAGTCAGTGCCCCGGTCACGTGCCCTCCTGCTTCACACAGCTAGGTGTGGTAATCCAAGGGAGGCTGGCCCACCACCAGGCAGCCACTCAGTGCCAGGCCACCCACTTGCCTCACCAAGGTATCCAGGAATCAGCAGGAAGCAAGCGCTTCTCCTGCGCGAGAGATAGCAGAATCCACCCAGGGGCTCACCTGTGCATCTATTGATGGGCGTACTTGGGAGCTAATGGTCCTGCCGGTCAATCATGCTGCCACAATTTTGGCCCCTGCTGTGTGTCCTCTTACAACCAGGGCTCTAGGGTGCCATCATACTCAACTGCTGCATCCAAAAGGGCCAGTTTGTCCTTCTGGCGAACAGTTGCTCCTTGTGTGGACCTGCATTATTTAATGGGCTGCAAGGGTGCAGCCCGATTTGCACTGGTGGCACTCCCGCATGTAGGCTGCAGAGAACCCAGCACCCCCTGCACACTGCGTCCTCCCCACCAAGTCTTCTCATAGGGGGGGACCACCAACCTCATCACTGCTGTCCGCCGTCAGGCTTCACCAAGCCAGTGTTTTGCTCCCAGGCGGCCTTCTCGCTGAGCCGGGTGCCAGCACAAGCTGTCTGACGCTTGGCCTCCTGAGCCAGATTGGCCATGAGTTTCACCCACTGGGGCATACAGACCCCTCTCAGGGTTCGTATCAAGGCACTATGGTGCCGATTGGGGTGGATAACAGGACAGTGAGCGGGTCCAGAGTGCCAGATTCACTGGATCTCAACTATTCTGTGTCGATCTTGGCTGGAGCCAAGCCACGTCCTCCAGAAAATTGTACTTTAAATAAAATCAACTAGCTTATAGAAAAGGTAGAGGGCATACTTAAGGATAGTAAAAATGTAGGGAAGAAACATGTAACAAAGCCTCCACAAAGTTGCTTTGCTAAAACCTTCCAGGTGGCTAAATTAAAAACCACATCTGATTACCCCAAAATTTCTGTTGGGACAAATTTGGCAAATATGGGAGATTATCATTCTGACACGGGTGGGGCAGAACGCCCAAGTATTAGTATTCATTTACGCCACTAGTGATTTACCAAAACAGATATCAAGTCCTATCTGACAATAGAAATAAGCAAAGTGAAACAATGATAAAATCGGATTCCACAACACAAACCAATCTTTTTTTACTGTTGATGGTCAAAGTTCCTCTTTTGAAGACCAGATAGAGCATATGAGCAAGGAGATCAAAGAACTGAGGGAAAATATTTGAGCTCTCATGGAAAGCCTATTTAACAGACAGGAGATACCAATCCAGGTCCCTAATATGAACTGTGGCACTTCAAAAGCTATAGCAAGTTGCAAGAGGGTCAGAATATCATAAATTACCTAAATCATCTGACTGCAGGTCATGGAGCACGTAGGCAAGGCTATAGTCACTCTGAGAACACCACAGATTAATGTTCTTTTCAACACAGATACATTAGGTAATACCTAGATGTACTACTCACATATAGAGACATTAGAGGTCTCTATACACTTCACACCCTGGTCCTGAAGAAAGCCCACCTGACCGATTGGCGATTAAGGACTGAAACATGTCGACCTAGAGCACACCTAAGTGTGAGAGAGTCATTACCACTCTCAATCACCTATATTGTTTTTACTGCCTCCAGAAACCAGAACTATTAAAATTCTTCTCTGGCTTTGAGAGACTTTTAACAACCTTCACTATACCCTATCACTGTCACTATCACTGATCACTACTGTTTTTAACAAAGGGTATTACCTCCTGGTGGAGGCTGCATAACAACAAAACCCTATGATTATGCAGACACGTGTGAGGGCTAGCGGAGAATCAAGATATACTGCTTGACGTTACCATCCATTAACACGTGCATAAGGGTTTTTTAATTGGGACTAGAAAGAACAAATCCTGCATACCCGATGTTGTGCAGGACAAGTGATCCTTCCCATTTGAGTAGATGATATAGTCACTCTGGGCCACAAAATATCATTGAATGTAAGACTCCACTTAAAACATGTTCTGATAACTGTTTAATAAAGGGTATGGGATATATTCTACCGATCCGAATCCTAGAAACCCTAACAATCCATCTGGAAGCAGGCGTAAGGGGACATTGTTTCTCTGTAATAAGGATAAAGCACTGTGGTGAGCCCTGGGACTATTTAAAATTAACCCTAGTATCCAAGAAGATGGCTGACCAATTGGTCTCCTTAGACCAGCGGACTACGCGCCCTTCCAACTCTTGGCTCGCTTCAATTGCACTCCACCTTTTTACCAAGATGACATTCTTCTTAAGTATTTACAGGGAGAGAATATCTTCAGACTGCATCTGTTCCAAGGTAGTCAAGAGGCTCCTGTCTCCAGCATACATCTTCAGGATTGACATATCGGCACTTTCATATAAGCCCTATATTCTACCCCAATGATGGTTGTCCTATAAAAAACCATCCAGACACCATTAGTATCTAGAGAGCAGAAGCCTCATAAGAGCTCACTTAAGGGATTGTTCAGACACATAAACTCCCTTCTCCCATGGCATCAATTCTATCCTAGTTTAAGATGACAGTACTGTAGGGAAGCTATGATCTTGGAATGTTGCTGGTATCAGTACAAAGTAATATTACCCAATGTGGTGTGAATTAGTAGATGACAATGACATTTGTTTCTTTCAAGAGCAGTGGGCGGTTGATGCTCTTTATCATTCTGGGTTTCTCTCATTGACTATACCAGCTAATCCCTCTATATGTGGCAGACACTCTGGCAGGCTGTTAATTTGGGTAAAATCCTCCCTCAAATGCATCATTCAAATCTTGGATTCTGGCTCCTTTGATATTTTGGTGTTGCATTTAGCTCTCGCTATGGACCTTGACTTAGTTCCATATAAGCACTTATACCTGATAAACCTATTTGTACGGTACAAGATAAGCGTGAGTTGACAATTCTTGCAGCTATTGATTCTTTAATGGATACCTTTGATAATAATTTTCTGGTGATTTGTGATGGTGATTGTAATACAAGATAAGAGCCCCTTGATAATTTGTCTATAGTTACAACAAGAGAGGACGACGAACGGGGGAATACCTGAATTAACACTATGAAACAGCTCAATCGTGACCTCTCTATTGAGTCAAAGAATTCAAGTTTTGAATTACAACATGGGCAAAACCAAATACCAAAAACATATTTTTTACTTTCTCATTTCTTTTTTATTTAGTTACTTTTTTTCTCATTGGTACTTTTTTCATCTCATTGTTTTCAGCATAAATCTTTATCAAAAATACATAATTTTCATCAGAGATCTATAATACATAAATTATTTTCCACACTACAGTCTATTCAGTAGGATTTTACAGAGTATTTGTAAAATCCTACTGAATGTAGTAACCCTATATGGGGCAATAGATGAAAATCAACTAAACGTGTTAACTTGTTCAGATAGATAGACTGCAGTGTGGAAAATAATTTCTTAGTGCAAATTCACCCTCACGTTTCAAAGTGGACCCAAAGATGAATTTTACACTAAGAAACAGCACCAAATGCGGTAGAACACAGAAAAGGAGTGTGAAAGGCCGCTCACGCTTGCTAAATGTGCTATCGCAGTAGGATCTCTCCTCCATATTACGTTTAATTTTGTGAGGAGGAGTAATCTTGTAGTTCTTGGTAATTCCATGATTGTGTGGGCTCCCGAGATTCAATGATTGAACTACAATTTTCACAATCACAATGCCGGTTTACGTTATCTGAACCTGAGGTAGCCCTGAAATAAGCAAGAAAAAGCTAAGACCTGTTCCTTTCTGAAATAGTAATATTGTCCCCTTTTTAAATCCTCTGTCTAATTTGATAGCTGAGGGAGAAGATATGCCAGAAACGTGGAAGTTAATGATAATAATTCCAATACATAAGAAGGGCCCTAAAGATAATTCATCGCTATACAGGCCCATCAGCCTCTTAGACAACCTGCAGAAAAATTTGTGCAAGCAGGTATTGGCCAAACTGAAAGACTGGCTGCTTGAAAATTAAAGCTTGATATTTGCAAGCTGGTTTCCGACATAGAGTTAGTACCATTGACCACGTTTTTTGTTTTCAGGTTTTTGTTGGAAATTTGTGTTTTTTGAAGAAGGGCCATTTGTATACAGCTTTTGTTTATTTATGTTCTGCTTTTGATTTGGTACCTCAGAATCTTTTGTGGGATGTTATGAGAAATTATGGAATCCCTTATCTTTTATATGGTATCCTCATTCAACTGTACTCCCAAACAAATGCACAAGTGAAATTTGGCCTGGTGCAGGAGGGGGGGGGGGTGGATTCCCAATAGGGTTCCAGTAGCTAGAAGAGTTAGTCAGGGTAACGTGGCGGCCCTAACATTATTTTCACTTCAAAGTGGCTGTTGATTACCTGGGATGGTGCCAAAATGATGCTCCATCAACAGTCAAGAAGTTGTAACTTTGATGCTTGCTGATAATACACATTTAATCTCCAGGACACCAATTGGATTACAGGATCTGCTGAACCAGTCCTCTTCCTTTTGTGCACTACGTGGATTGAAGATTATTCCTCAGAAGACATGGTACATGACCCTTAATCCACATAGTACCGTTAAGGGTAAGATGGCAGTTGCCGGAAAGCTGATTGATAGAGTACGAACCTTTCACTACTTAGGAGTCACTTTATCTGATAATATATTGTGGTCAGCTCAGATCGATAACAGCAAAATGATCTTGAAACATAGGTCTCTTACAGTGATGAAGACATGTAGTGCTTCTTTCTCTAAACCTGGTGCCACAGCTCTTGAGATGTATCCGTCTAAGGTAATTGTGGAAGCACTCTATGGCACAGAGATATGGGGGTCAAACGAAAAGTTCTTAGCTATGTACAAAATCAAAGGCTTTTCTAAGATCTTTGTTTACACTCTTATGCTGCACCTATCTTCTCCATTTTCAATTAGATTTGGCTGCTACTAGAGTTGATCACATTGCAAATTTTAGACCTTTGATATGTTGGGTTAGGATATGAAGTGTGGAAAAACGTGCTCTCTCTCGAAGCTCATTTGGGAAATATTGGTTCTTGGATCATGCTTGCATGGTTCCGTGGCTGAGGCATAGTAAAAATTGCCTCATCAATCCAGATTTATCCTCACCATATTAATACATGGTCAAAAGTTATAGTGAAGGAATCTTATTGGACATTTGTGAGTGAAATGAAAATTGTGAACACTGGCACAGGGGTTTTGTCTGAAGAATTTCTATTTCACAAATGTTTACTCACGTACAAGTCCTACGTGGATGGGATCCAACTGTTTGCGCAGTTTCAGATTACCAAATAAGCTAATTAGGCACTAGCCCATGGGCCCTACTCCTTTTTGGGGCCCCACAACAACGGATCAGAATAATATTGATTTGATCTTGAAAGAAAATTACAATCAAGCTTTCTTAAATATTGTTTCTAAAAGATAGAAAAAAAATTGTCAACTCAAAGAAACGAAAACTTTACAATAAAGACTCTATAGAGAAAATATTGTATTAATGTATTGTACCCATTAACAAATTAAAGTACATAAACTAGAGACATCACATTCACATAACAGTTTGTTTCTTAATTCTTCATCTTCTGGCAGCTCTCAGTTTGCATAGAAATCTGGTGCATTAGGTATTAGGAGATAATTTGCGAGGGGGGCCCTGAAATTTCGACTGCCTAGGGGCCTCCACAGGATTTAATTCGGCATTGCGTTTGCAGTAAAAAAAAAAGTATACATCCCTTCCAGATTTGCCATTCTTCCTTTCAGACTTATACTTCTAAATGGACTATTAATACCATTTATAATTATTGTTGCTCAGACTGATGTACTGTAAGAGAATCAGTTGATCATTTTTTATTTTTTTGCCCACATAATTTACTAACTTGTAATAAATGGATTTACCATTGTGTAGACTGATGGGTCTGAGACATTTTTGTCAGGCTTTAGCAATCGTCAAGTCTGACACATCTGAAGAAATTGTCTTTCTATATCAAGGTTACTTATGTGGCCCTTGTCCTTAGGAGGACACCTTGAAAGCAGCCAAAACCTCAGCCTTTGCAAATTGTAAATAACCTGTTTTCATTGTCTTATATGCTTCCCCAAATGATTACTCTTATTTTCAATTGCATGTTATATGAACTGTATGGTATTTTTTAATATGAAGATGGTTTCGTTTGTTTACTGTTTTATGCGGGATTTCGCTGAAATTAATTTGATTGACAAATTTAATCACGACTACCAATGGAAATAATGAACCCATAACATGCTTTTCATGCTCGATTCCATTTATAGACAGGGAAAGTAATGGAAATGAGAAGAGTGCCATGGTAATTGGTAATTAATTCTCCCTTCTCTGCTTCTTCAGTACATTTTATTTTGTACACCATTGAGAGTTGAGAAGACATCACATACAAACGCATACATATACATTTATGATACACACACACACATATGTATATATATGCTTTAAAGTTGCACACAGACTTGGTTACCGCATTCTAGTCTGTGTAAATGTTGGATGCTACACTTAGGCAGACATTGGGGAACCGTATTTCTGTCATTATTGTAGGGCTTGATAATGTATTAGCCACTGTGTGGAAAAGCCAGAAAAGGGACGATATGGTAAAGAATTTGCAAGAGACTAAGATAAAATTTCATCACTGGTCAAATCTACTATTCAAGATTATGGGGCCAATTATGATGGTGTGCGGATATCAGTCCATCCACCATCATAACGATGATGGGATTGCCTGCCAGAAGTGCAGTTGTCAAACCAGTGCAATTAGGATGCTTCTTCCCTACTAGCGGGCGCATCCTGGCCTTTTACCATTGCGGATGGTGCTGCTTGCTGCAGCACCGTCCGCAATGATAAAAGAGTAAGCACAGCATTTCCCTGCCTCAGGTGGCAGGCACCACGCAGTGCCTGCCACTTGGTGCAGGAAACTGCAGGGGGTACCCCCCAGTGCACCCCCCCAAGAGGAGGCCCGCAACGGGCCCCCAAAGCCAATCCCTGCCAGCCTTTCCATGACAACTATGCCGCCATGGAACGGCCTGTCCTATACCCTGATCCTAATATGGCAGACGGCGCCTGCTAAGCACCGCCACCATATTAGTGGCATAGCTCCTCCCGGCAGGCAATTGTAACGATTGCCACCGGTGATTAAGTGGCAGACGGACTTTGCATCTGCAGCGATACCCACTGCCATCCTAATATGGCGGTGGGCTATTCTCATTGTGATGGCGTAACGATCGCCACTGCCGGGCCGGCGGTGGTGATCGTTACGCCATCGTAATGAGCCCCTAAGTTCTTTGTCTTACATCATTCCTAAATTTCTTATTCCGGTTAACGATTCTGGGAAGGTGCCAAAGGTCACAGAGAGAATTCCCACTCGTGATTTTTATTCCAGATGTGCAAAAATTCCTAATTTGACGGAGCTGGGAACTTACCCACATTTCCAACAATGTTGCCAAACAAGGACTCAGTGAAATTGGTCAATAGTTTTCTGGATCATCTGATCTAAGGAGAGAGTTTTTCAACAGAGGCTGGATGATGGCTGCTTTCAGTTCACTGGGCACTGTAGGAGAGCACAGAGACTCATTAAAAATGTGCATAACCGAAGGGGCTATGGCCGGCTTCATAGATTTAGCCCAGGGAGCAGGACATGCATCTAATGGGGAGCCCGAAGAGTTCCTAAAGAGAGTAAGTTCTTCATATTCTTAAATGAACTGGGAATTAAATTAGGAGAGGCCACTTTTCACTGAAGGTCGATCAACAGGGGCTATTATGGGTGGAACACTTTTCTGCCTGTCCTCGTTTATCATATCATTTCTTATTCTTCCAACCTTTTCATGGGAAAAAAGTTAAAAGGTTGTTGAATAGTTCTTGTGAAGGGCTCATTTTGCTAGACATGGCTATTGGATTATTTACATGAAGATGTTACGTGGTTGCATTGATATTGTATAGGTTAATTTGAATGAAGCCCTGTTTTTTTATGGCTGACCATGGCATTGATAGTCTCAGGGAAACCATTCCTTATGAAACAAAAGCACTCTGTGATCTGGAGTTATTGACTCACTCTCCTTACACCAAAAATGAGTACTTGCAAATTGGGTGTGAATACCAGTGTTGGTTCCCCCCCAAAAACATCACCATACAGCAGAGGTCTTCAAACTTTTAGGTGCCGAGACCCCTCTGTCAACATTTTGAGTCGAGAGGACCCCCCTCCTGACAAACATTTCTAAACCTGTAGGCAGGGCTACTGGAATTATGAGGCAAGTGAGGACCAAATTACACTACAGGCTTGACTAAATTGTGTGGGAAGAAAATGTAAATTATGTTATGTGATGCTGCGTTATTTTGGGATAGAATTGCTTCATTATTTTGACATTTTTTGCACACGGCAACACTGAGGAAAGATGTCACCCCATCAGTACCAGTTTATAACCAAAATAGAGCAATTAACATCAGAAAGATGTCTAGTCAACCTTTGTTATGGGCCTTCCATTCGGCAGGAATACTTGCTGCCACATTAGAAGCTCACCTGGCCCTGGTCGGGAGCAGCAGGGGTCCCTTAAAACCCGGTACGATCTTGTGCAGAGTTAGGAAATTTACCCATGCCGCTGTCCTCTCACTCCTCCCTTCCATCCCTCTCTCCTCTCCTCTCCCAATCCCGGATCCCTCTCTCACTTTGCAGGCCATTTTCTTTCACCCCTTTTTACAACTTCTGAACTCTCCTCATTCAACTTCTCACTTCACCCATAATCACCTCTTGCCATTCTGTCTTTTCACTGCCCTCATCTCTAACAGTCTCTCCCATTTATCTCATGGTCCCTCTGGCCCATCACCTCCTGTACCCATCTGCATTTCTCATTCACCTTAAGTCTCTCCATTCAAATTGTTGTCTATTTATAGCTTACACCACTCCAGTTCCCCATTCATCTTTCACATCTATCCTTTGTTCTTCCACACCTTCTTGAACCAATGTCCCTCGCCCCTGTTACCTCAACATCAGTGCTTAATTTGAGCAGGTGGTTTCCGGTGCTCCTCACCGGCACCTAATTGTGCACACTGGCACTATGACCGTCTGCCACATGGTGACCCTGTCTGTGTAATTTAGAGATAAGCAGAACAGCTGTTTATTAATTCAATATACAGTAAAAATGATAAACTCCTGACATCCATGCCATTCTTATAGCTTTGGGGGCTTGAAATAGTCACACTTGTACAAGTGTTATGGTTGGTAGTTGCTTAGGTATTGTCATTGGGCACAAGGGCAAGGCAATGTATGGGTGGTTAAAGCTCGAGCTGAGACACACTACAGGGGAGGAGGGGGGCTGAATCCCTTGTAGTCCTATGGGCCTGGGCGGAAGTGTGACTAGGAATACGCGACCCCCTTTCCATCACTCCACGGCCCCCCTGGGATCGCGCCCCACACTTTGAAGACCCCTGCCTTAGAAGGAGGAATTACTGTATGTATCTGTACAATCCGTCCCTAGTCCACTGGTTCTTCATCATAACATCCTGCTATTTCACCCTGGGATTCCACCTGCTGTTGATGAGAGATTTGCAAAGTTACTGGGGATCTTCTAATTCCAATGGGGTTGGCGATTCCCATTACCTTCGCTATGAACATTAAAAGGCCACTCAGAATAATGTCCTCTGCAATAACAAAACAGCCTAGTTAATATGTGGGTAAGGTCCTTATATTACAGCTTTTGTCTGGGAAATCTAAGGAGATAATGCAGTTTATATTCTGTTAATCATGGCTCACAATAATATTTATTACACAGTGGATAAGGGGCATGTTGGGGGCCCATGAGATTCTGGAATGTGGGTGATCTTAGTCCGATAATAGTCCTTAATAGCACAGTTTCTGATGTCTATTATGTCCCTGTGGTGCTAGCTGGCAATAAATGTTACCCAACTCATTTTATCTTTACTGAGGTGGATCCACCGGGATTCGAACCTGTAATGTTTGGATACATGCAGATCCCCACAGTTGAGGCAGTGGTCCACTTAGCTGTCTTGGTGGACCGTGATTGTGATCATGCATTGCTAGGCAGTAGTCACACCAATAAAAAGGTTTTGCGCTTGTAATCATGCTCTTATAAGAATTATGCAGATTGTGGTACTCCTGGCAGACAGCTTCCCTGCCAAAATGTCTACCCAATTAGACAGCTATCTTGACAGGCATCATGCCCCAAATAGACAGGTGCAGTGCCAGTGATTACCCCTTTATAACATTAACATTGTGTCGGTCACCAGGAACCCTCAGTATTAACTGCATGCAGACTGCTATGCAATGAACTTTTTTTCTTAGCTCTTTGCAGTTTTTAAAGAACAGAAACAAAATACCTTGTTTTCGTCTTGTTATAATGTTTATTTCTGTATGCACTGCTGGGGGATAAGCTTCTGTTAGTGTGGTAGCGGTGTGATTAAAGGCAGCAAGGGGCCAATGAATAAAGATGTACCGGTGGTACTCCCTCACATTTAATGACGCTCAGATGTTGACTTGCTGGGACACCTACGGGCAAAGCGATGCAGGCTATATTGAAAAGTTCCTTTAGTGCATTGTTTCTGTAGATGCCATTTCCATTCTACTCACAAATATGTATTTTTTCGTCTGGCTGGAGGGAAATAGAGGAGACTGCCCGGATTAAAGCTACACCTAGCAAACCTTTTGTCAACAACCTTCAATAACTTCTCTCATTTTGAAAATTGCTTGGATTTGTTTTCTGCGGTTAGATCACCCTGCACTCGTCTTTGACAACAGCTGTATCTCGGTTCTTCTATGAATAATAATCCTCTGCCAAAGCCTCTCCAGTTCTGTACCTGAGTTTGCTTCCACCATATGTGTTTGAAAGAAGTCCTCATGTGCTGAGCCACATATGGTCTTTAAAGACCTGTGAAAAACTCAGGGTGCCGTGCTGTGCGGAGCCCACAGCAGCTCGAGCTGAGACACACTACGGGGGAGGAGGGGGCTGAATCCATTGTAGTCTAATGGGCCTGGGCAGAAGTGTGACCGGGAATGTGCGACCCCCTTTCCATCACTTCACAGCCCCCCTGGGGGTCGCAGCCCACACTTTGAAGACCTCTGTCATACAGTGTTTTCTTCCTATGCGCGAGTCCACAATGAGTAAGTCCAATAAGACAGCTAGAGCCGGATGTACAACAAGCACTGGCGTTGCCAATAGGTTTCGCATTTGGAAAGTTGGAGCTATTGGTTTTGTAAATGACATTTTATATATCGTTATTGGCATTGTCAATAACAATATATAAATATAAAATGTCATTTACAAAACCAATAGCTCCAACTTTCCAAATGCGAAACCTATTGGCAACACCATTGCTTATTTTAGTTCAATATTAACTTTCAACTGAAAAATAAAGATCACAGACTTATGAACCCCACCTTTATCAACGACTTCCACTCTCTTTTCCTTTAGTCAGCAACCTGGTGGAGGTGACATTGTTTGTTTCTCTATGTTTCACTGAAATGATACCAACTCGTTTGGAGTATTGACTTGGCACGTGGCTGTGTTGACATAGTAACCTACTTCACCAGGTGTGGGTGATTTTGGCAGCTTTACAATACTTGATGCCCTTTTACCCTCTGTCTGCGGGAGGGGGCGGGGTCTTCTGTTAGCCCTACTTCTGTTTCATTCACCTTCCACACTCATCCTGCTTCAATCTTTCAGTTACACCCAACATTAGTCTGTTAACCACCACCAGCCAAATAAGTCTGGGCCTGATATGGGGGTTGGTGGACGGGTCAGTCAGTTTTCTGTTACTAAAACTAGGTCTTCGGAAAGTCACAAATCTGCTGCTGACATTTCTTGTGAACCTCAGAATACAAACGGAAACCTGGTAAGGTCAACTGAGCTTTCCATAATTTCAAGGTCAGTAAATCGAGTGCCATTGCATTTTTAAATTGTAGCACCTGTAGTTTAAGTGCTTTGAAATGGCAGAAGTGCGTTATCAAACGCTAAGTAAAGACAAGCTATTGTAATGAAAAGCATTATGAGGGGAAATTATTGCTTACAGTAACACATGAGCATATATGTGAATGAATGAAACACACAATTAAATATATGGCGCACAAATATATGGATGAGACACGGAAAACGACATGGTGTCGCAAATGAACGAATGAATATATGAAACGTAGAAAAAGACTCAGAGATTGCCACTCCCTGATTGAAAGAATAGATATGAGATGGAACAAAGAAATGTTCTGAGATTTGTAACAGCTGATATATAAATGCTGTAGATTTGTGCGATTCATCACAAATTAATGGGCGAATTAAAACACCAACAGGGGGTCACAGATTGCTGGTAAATTACATTTATGAATGCATTTACTAATTTGCAGACCCTGCTGACAGAAAAATAAATGAAACGGTAAAAGAGTATCCTGAAGTGATGATAGTGGAATAAAATGGATGGAATTCTGAAAATGGTACTTGCTAGTGTCAGATTAATGAATGAAACATAAATGAGTGAGCGGGTGAATGAATGCTTGTATCTTTTATGTCCTAATTATACTTGACTTCACTTAACGAATGAATGAATGAGTGAGTAAATGAATGAATGAATGAATGGACATATTAAACATTGATAGTGGGACAGTTGTCTGACAGACAAATCATTAACAAACACGAATGAGCTCACAGGACACTGAGTGGCACAGTGATGTATGCCTAGACGGATGACTGAAAACACTAGACGAAGGTATGTACAGATGTGTGCATTAAGGACTGAAACAGGAAATGATGCAACATTAAAGAGAGATAGATGAATGTAATATTGTATGAGGCAAAGAGGATCTTGATGGAAAACAAATGAGGCATTTAAGATGAGCAATGCTTGCTGATAGGTGAATGAACGGATGAATAAACGGTATGAATTAACGAAATTCTGAAAGCGTTGCAGGGATTTCCCGGACAGTTCATGTGTAAAAAAAATGCTTCTTGCCAATGAACCATTCTGACCAATGCACAAATGAATAAACAAGTGAACTAAAGTCTGAAAACAGTGCATTGGTTCATTCATTCATTCGTTCAGTAAACATACTGGCCAGCAATCAGCATGCTCGTTCATTCGTTCTTTCATTCACTGGCCAGCAGTGTGTGTGCTATCTTATTCATTCATTCAATGCTCTTGTCAGCAAGATGTCGTTAGTTCATTCATTCATTCTTTCATCCACTCATCCAACCATACACTGGCCAGCAATGTGTGTGCTAGTTCATTAATCCATTCATTTTTCAGCAATGTGCGCGTATTTATTCATTCATTCATTCGTTGATTCATTCATTCATCGATGCTCTGAGCAAAATGCGCGTCTCTTTCGGTGTTTTTACACATTTTCTTTCGAATACATACAAACAGCTGGGGGTAGGGTTCTGTTATTGCATGCATGAATGAATGTATGAATGAACTGAGGAGGGTGAGAATGCTGAAAATAGAATGAGTGAGTAAATGAACCACCGGGTGTAGGCTGATGACTGATTGGGACTGGCAAACCCACGCGCTCATTAAATAAGTCGACCTTGGAAATGTACCGGGCAGCCCAGACCTTAGCGCAGGTGCTCTGGGTGACTAATCTCTTGCACCTGCTCCCTACAATGTGTTTATTGTTTCCAAAGGACATTGGCTTTATCGTGTGTTATTAGCCAGTCGAAAGTCGCAGGCACTGCCGGGCATATGGCCTGAAGCCAAGGGAATCCACCAAATACAACATACCTGAACGTGACACACTTTGACTAACAAGCTCATACGTCATACAGTTACATTTTAAGAGAATAACACCTTAAAGTGGTAAACGCGAAAGTCCCTAAGTGCAAACAGATCGTCCTTGGGTGAGGCGCCAAGTGTCTGTCTGCTTCGTGGGAGAGTTAAAATGGCGCTTCACAAATGGCAAGGTGTGTGAAGAGGCACTTTATTACCTGTGCTAACTCACTTATCTCCGCCTGGCTGCACTCGCTCCCGCTGGCCTGCCCTTTTATCTTGTGTTTTTGTGCGGTTCCCTTCATGCCAGCGGCGCTTAGCTGTCGGCCTTCCCCTGAGGTGAGATTTATCACAGCGCGAGCCTGACACCAGGGCTCCTCTGTCTGCGCCATATCCTGCTGAGTAACACTGGCTTCACATCCCTACATGGCTAAGAATTTGTTTAGAACCCCTCACTGCCCCCTCCGCCGTCTCGGTAAATAACATTCACACAGCGCTGTTGCAACAAGTGTCTGAGAGACGTGTATGTTTTTTGCCAGTCATCTTGGAGACGTGACTTATAACAAGGCGCACAATGCCCTGTGACCGCAGCTCTGTAGTAATGCTGACTTCAGCATTTTACAGCCATCGCGCGAGATGTTTTATGTGCGCGGAGGGAAGCCGGATGGGGGCAGGAGAGCCTGGGGTGGGAATGCGAGCGAGGGGAGGCAGGCGGATTAGGAGGGAAGCCGGATGGGGCGGGAGAGCCTGGGGCGGGAATGCGAGCGAGGGGAGGCAGGCGGATTACGGAGATGCGCGTGCTTGTGTGGTCACGTGACCCGCTTTTGTGGTCACGTGACCTCACATGCACTGTGAAGAAACCGCAGTGGTTTCACTAGTCGATCAAGCCCTTGAATTTTCGCCTATTACATTCGCAAGCGAATGATAATAGGCGAAACCTAAAAAGGCCTTCTTGGAAAGCTATATTAACTTTGTTTAGTTTTCTGCTATGACAAGGCCAATCTTTTGTCCTGTGCCCTGGGCCTGGTGCCTGCTGCTCGTGATGCCAGCACCTCGCACACAAAGGCCTCAATGCAAAAAGCCATGTACAACCATAAGCTTATGTTTACAAGTGAAAATTACTCTATTTACAGCACCCTGGCATCCACAAAGGCATACCTGGCAGTTGTAAATTATTTTACTGCTGCCTAGTTATTGGCCATGACTGCATAAAATTATGCAAGGGTAAACCCCGCACAAGTGGTGGAGGGTAGGGAGATCAACGTGTTGTCTTCCTTGAGAAATTGTGAAATCCATGAAAAACTTTGAGCAGGCATTCATAAAACCCTCTCCTAGCCTTTCCCACACTGGCAATGGTCAGAGATTCACTCGATGAACAACAGAGGGTCCCTGAACTCTGAAATACCGGGAGAGGTAGGTAGGGGACAACTAAGAACAAGAACAAAAGCCTCTCCCTGGCAACAATTTAATACATGGGTATTACCTCATTCATTAAATTAACATCAATATTGTACCAAGCCGGAAATATATAAACATTATTTTCTTTTATTGTATCACAAGTGAAACCTATATTTAGCAAGGCAATTTCATCAAACTATTTGTTGTATTTACAAAATTCTTCACTGTACATCATCCATATTTACATAGAGCCCCAAACCAAGAATATATACACAGAGGTCATCCATCCCCTACTAGTTCCACATATACCCACACGCATTAGTCAAACCATACACAACTGGAGTACATCGAACTTTACTAGACAAAACATCCAAAATATGACAATGGTACAAAAATTATACAAACAACATAACAACAACAACAGAAAAGAAGCGTGACACGCGTTTTCAGAGTAGGACTTGGGTCCAAGTTTCCTTCGTCAGGGCGCAGAAGATGATACAGCAGAGCTGGGGCTCAAACTTAAATGTCAATCAATGTGAGACCAATCTGTACGGAACAATAGAACATAATATATATAATTACATTAGACTATTTATAATGGAACTTTAAAATTAGGCTCCGGAAAAAGACCAACACCAGAAAAAATAGTTTAAAAGTCAAAAAAATGCTAAAAAGTCAATTTGTACAAAGACGTGCTAGAGAGAATAGATTAGATGAACCCAGTGGTGAAGAAAAATAAGATGTACGCATAGGAAGTGTCAAGAATTGAGATTTATGTGAGTACCCAGCCGCTGGGCCCAAAAGTAAAGATGGAAATATGATAAACCAAGGCAGAGGTAAAAACTAGGGTAAAATTCAATCAATGTCCAAAATGGTTATAAGAAATGTGGAAGAAGCCATACCGTATTCCTAAAATGTAATATCACTCCAGCAAATACCAGGAGTAAATACCCTTCCAGATGCAAAGGAAACAAGCATTTGCAATACAATAGGTCTCGCATTTGGAAAGTTTGAGCTATTGGAATTGTAAATGACAATTTTTTTATTTATGTTTTGTTTTTGAAAATAGCGAAATTAATAGCCTTGTCATTTACAATGCCAATAGTTATAACTTTCGCAAATGTGACACCTATAGCATTTGTAGTGCAATATGTGTTGTATTTACAAGACTTACATTTATTGATATTACAAATAACAATGGCTTTTATTTTTTTCAATATTTAATACTTAAATGAAAGTTATTGTAATTTATAATGGTAATGGCTTGAAGTTTTGTAAATAACTTTTGTGAAGATTCTGTTTAGTGTATTTTATTGTGACGAAAATCCAAGAACAGAAGTGAAATATTAACATCTTTTTCTTACATTTGTAATAAAGCTTGAAACATTGAGAGAACATATGTGAACCAGGTGTTGTTGAATGGTTGCACATATTGATGCTGTGGTGGCGCTGAGTGATGTTGTTATGGCGAACGAGTGATGCTGTGGCGTTCAGTGATGCTGTGGTAGCGCATAGTGATGTTGTGGTGCCCCTGAGTGATGCTGTGGTGGTGCGGAGTGATGTTGTATGCTATGCTATGTTTTGTTTTGCTATCCTATTTTTTGTTTTGTTATGCTATGCTATGTTTTGCTATCCTATGCTTTGATTTGTTATGCTATGCTGTGTTTTGTTATGCTATGCTATGTTTTGTTATGCTCTGCTATGTTTTGCTATGCTATGCTTTGTTATGCAATGCTATGTTTTGTTATGCTATGCTATGTTTTGTTGTGTTTCATTATGCTATGCTTTGTTTTGCTATGCTGTGCTATGCTATGTTGTGTTGTGTTTGGTATGCTATGTTTTGCTATGCTATTATATGTTTTGTTTTGCTATGCTATGTGTTGTGTTTTGTTAAGCTATGCTATGTTTTGTTGTGTTTTGCTGTTTTGGTATGCTATGTGTTGTGTTTTGTTATGCTTTTTGTTATGTCATGCTATGTTTTGCTATGCTATGCTATGTTTTGTTGTGTTTTGTTATGCTATGCTATGTTGTGTTGTGTTTTGCTATGCTATGTTTTGTTATGCTATGCTATGTTTTGTTATGCTATGCTATGTTATGTTTTGTTGTGTTTTATTATGCTATGCTATGTTTTGTTATGCTATGTTTTGTTATGCTATGCTATGTTGTGTTTTATTATGCTATGCTATGTTTTGTTGTGTTTCGTTATGCTTCGCTATGTTTTGCTATGCTTTGCAATGCTATGTTTTGTTATGTATGCTATGTTTTGTTGTGTTTTGTTATGCTATGCTTTGTTTTATGTTATGTTATGCTATGTTTTACGTTCTGCTATTTTTTATTCTGCTATGTTTTGTTGTGTTTTGTTATGCTATGCTATGTTTTGTTATGCTATGCTATGTTTTGTCATACTATGCTATGTTTTGTTTTGCTATGCTTTGTTATGCTTTGTTTTGTTATGCTATGTTTTGTTATGCTATGCTATGTTTTGTTGTGTTTTGCTATGCTATGTTTTGTTTTGTTATGCTATGTTTTGTTTTGCTATCCTATGCTTTGATTTGTTATGCTATGCTATGTTTTGCTAACCTATACTTTTTGTTATGCTATGCTATGTTTAGTTATGCTATGCTATGTTTTGTTATGCTATGCAGGTGAGGGTTTGTAAGTGCGTGTGAGGGTGAGTGAGGGCGAGGGGGTGTGAAGGTTAGGGGGTGTGAGGGTGATGGTGTGTGAGGGTGAGGGTGTGTGAGGGTGAGAGGTTGTGAGGGTGAAGGGGTGTGAAGGTGAGGGTGTGTGAAGGTGAGGGTGTGAGGGTGAGGGTGGGTGAGGGTGTGAGGGTGTGGGTGTGAGGATGAGTGAGGGTGTGTGAGGGTGAGGGGGGGTGAGGGGGTGTGAGGGTGAGGGAGGTAAGGGTGAGGGGGTCTGAGGGTGTGTGAGGGGATATGAGGGTGTGTGAGGGTGAGTGAGGGTGTGTGAGGGTGTGTGGGTGTGTGTGCAGGTGAGGGGGTGTGAGGGTGAGGGCGTGTGAGGGGGTGTGAGGGTGAGGGGTGTGACGGTGTGAGGGTGAGGGTATGTGAGGGTGTGTGAGGGTGAGGGTGTGTGAGGGTGTGTGAGGGTGAGGGGGTGTGAGGGTGTGAGGGAGGGTGAGGGGATATGAGGGTGAGGGCATGTGAGGGTGAGGGGATGTGAGGGTGAGAGGGTGTGTGAGGGTGAGAGGGTGTGTGAGGGTGAGAGGCTGTGAGGGTGTGTGAGAGTGTGGGGGTCTGAAGGTGAGGAGGTGTGTGGGGGTGTGAGGGTGAGGGGGTGAGGGTGAGGGTGTGTGGGGGTGTGAGAGGTGAGGGTGAGTGAGGGTGAGATGGTTGTGAGGGTGTAACAACCGGATTTTCAGACCAGATATCACCAGCTCACCAAGACACCACCAATCCAGCCGAAACGTAACCATCTCCCTCCCCAGAGCCTACTTACCACAGTACCTAGGTACCTTCCTGGGGATGGGGAATTAGCAATATACAAGATCATATCATTAAAAACACCACTAAATCTATAGGATTACTAGGAATACTCACTGATTACTAAGGAATTCCATGTCACATCCTATGATCTCACCTTATAGTCTCACGGCAATCTAGCCCAGACTATGCTACTCTCTTCCTCATGGTGGAGAGCAGTTCTAATGCATCTACCATTACACACCGATCTCAATCAGTGCTCACGCAAGCCACAATCCGGTGGGTTTAAACATCGTCTCCTCCCGATGCTCTCACTTCTGTCACAATCTGGTGCGGATACACATTCACCACAATCAATGCTCTCACTAATGCCACTCTCTCTAGCGGCAATCTCTCATAAGCCGCAATCCAGCGGGTATATACATTGACCACAATCAATGCTCTCACTAATGCCACTCTCTCTAGCGGCAATCTCTGTCCTATGAATACCTTCCACGCACTCTCTGTTGGGAAGTTTCTCTATATGTCTAATGGCTACTGAGGGTGTCGTATACACAATATTATCCCTTATGTGGCGAATAGGAGATCCAATCCTCTCACACAAGAATGGCCAAATTGTAGCATTCAGAGGTTATCTCCTGACCTGATCTACACACAATCTTCCATGCTCAATTATCTGCAGGGAAGGGAATGTCACATCTTTCTCCTGTCAGCATTTGGATAAAAAGAAGTGTTAGCTCTGTCCTAGAAGATAACAACCAAATGTAATTACTATATGCAAAGGTTATTCCCTGATTTAGGCGCTCCTTGCTCCCTTGATCAATTACCACTTACCTGGACGGGAAACACATCCGTCCTTATAACAGCATCTGGCTAGAAGAAAGGTTAGTCTTATCATGAAGAAATAACACCTGCACAGCTGTTCACTAAGAGCTGGGGTCCCTTTATTACACAATAGCAAATTATAACATCACAATAACTAGCAATCTAGACATAGCCTGAAAGGTAAAGGGAAATAGACACATCTAAGGAATACACAGATCTGCGGGGTCTCTTTATTAGAATGGCAAACAAGAAAGCTTTATTATCAGATTACTAACACATTCACATATAGCTGAAAGAGTATTGGAACTGCAGATAGCTGAAAAGGAAAATAATGGATTATAACAAGACTGCACACCGCTAAAAGAAAAGGGATTAATCAGTGCAACAATACAGTAGGGAATATAGCCTAGGACATAAAGGAAAGGATTAATGTATATATATATATATGGGCACTAATGTAACAGGACAGATATCAACTGATTATTATGAAGTCTTGTTCTAGCTGTCATCTGGGTCCCTCTCTTGTCTGGCTCATCTCAGAATCTCCCCTGTACTCTTGGACACACATCTGCGCCAATCACTCTGCACTGGATTCCTCTCTCTCACGAACTGTCTTCACCTTCCAACTTCAGTCTAATGATATAGTTTCTGCCGCTCTGATAACCATCTGCTCCACTAGCTTCTTCACTCTGTCTGATTGTTCCAGCTCCAATGTCCAACTCACTCCAGCTGCTCCCACAGACTAATCCACGATATAACTTCAGTCTCTTCCAAAAGGTATCACTCCAAACTCCAGCTGTTAACTGCCTGCTCCAACTGATCTCTCATGATGTAACTTCTAACCGCTCCAAACTCTCCCATCTGCCTTGTAACTGCTCCATAGGTCAGCTCTCCAATCAACAGTCCCAGCTGGCTAACTGACTTTGTTCATGCCAGCTTACTTCTGTCTTCAAAGTATCTCACTCCAACTGCAAAGCAACTTATTCTGACCAGCTCCTTCTGCCTGCAACTGCTTCTGATAAGTAACTGCTTCTGACTTCTACCATTCCAAGATCCATCTGACAACTCTGCCTCTCTGCACTTCGATAATATAGAGTGCTCTCTACTAGTGGAAAGTTCCAGCCAGTAGCCTCCTCCCACCAAATCCATGTACCAGGCTCCCTGCTCCAGACGCTCTCACACTGATCAACTGCTTGTTTCGTCTAGAGACTTGAGTCCCAGGGACATTTCTTGATAAGATTCAGCTCCGGCTGGTTCTCTCTAGTTTGCAAAGAGCGAACAACACCTCATAACTAAAACATCACACTTGACCTACAAACATCTCAGTCTGCAGAGGCAGAAAGCAAAATGGAGTCTCTCTGGTTCTGGGCTTTGTAGGCCCGAAAAGAATGAAATAGACACATAGCTCTATCAAAGTACATACACAAACCCTACCAATAAATAATATAAAGTCAGAACTACAGGATCCACCCTCTACTACAGGTCTTCAGGCCTGAAAATGATGAAAGGACACATAATTATGTCAAAGCCAATAGGCAATAGATGGATTAGAGTCAGAAATAAGGGATCTATCATCATATAAAGCGGCTATCCTCTAGTTTATGCTTCTAGGTCTGAAAAGAGGCCTGAAAAGGACCAAAACAAGCTAAGAATAGGGATCTAGGATGGTAGCAAGCTAAAGTCACCATCACTCAGAAATAGAACCAAAAACCCGGTCACGACATTCCACCCATGACTTTTAATTGCTAACATCCGTAAACAACAACAAACACATAAACAAACATCAACATTACCTGTCAACAAAATCAAAAACAAAAAGAATCCCTAAAATGAAATGACAACTAGGAAAATACCACCTAACAACTGATGTAGGGAATGTAAATCTGACAACCAATTGAAAACTAATCAAAGCACCCTTAATCTAAATGTTGAAATATAACTAAGATTGATTTGATAACAACAAAAACCAACCAAAACACCCTTGAACTAAATGTGCCTCGACTTCTATTGATAACTCATGAAATCTATTGATGTGGGGAAATGTCTGTCAAATAAAAACAACAAAGGGCCTAAATGAGGCCTAACTACGTCGGTCAACTTAAAAAACTCATTGAAAGGATTTGGTAAATTCTGACAAATAAACATAACAAAGGGTCCTCGAAGTCTGAGCAACCATTACTAATAGATCTAGGGCATAACATAACTAAAAGACACACCTCCCAGGATAACTTAAAGTCTAAGGTGACCACCCTTGAAACTAATCCCACTGTTCTAATTAAGAGTTCATGGATCAAAGTGAAAGTGCAATAGTAGGGAAACAGGAACAACCCCATTTCTACAAAAATAGCTGGTGTAGCACTATGCATATCAAGCAGGAGATCAGAAAAAGTGATCTAAGTGTGGTGCATATACTCTTCTAAAAGATAAGTCAGACATAAGTCGTCTGTCCAGAAATCCCTACAACCAAAATAGCTAAATCATAGACTTAAACTTGGAAAACTGAGTAATAGTAGACCATGCCAGAGGCAATAGGCAAAGGTCATAAGTCATCTAACTCAAGAAACAGTTTGCACCTAATTCCTCTGTATCAATCTGTGGAGCACATGTGTGCACCATCATTCAGAACACTGCTTTCCCTTCATTGGCAAAACAGTTTTACAGAAAACAGTAAAACTATAAAGTAGATAAGAGATAGACAAGTGCAAAGTCAATCTGTATCAATGATAGAATAGCACAGCATACTAAAATCAAAACATCATGATGGCAATTGATGTATGTCACAGGGCATCAGAATACTAAAAGCAGCTCACTAATTATATTGCACCCCATGATTCTTAAACATTAATACCAAAATTGGTGAACCAAAGGCTCAACCATCAAAAAGGCACTGCATCTTTTAATTTGCAACTGGAATCATAATGAAATAACAGGGCAGAAAAAATAAAACTATCATTGGGGCCCTGTATCTGTTGACTGCAAGAATCAAAATAAAATAATCATCATCTGAATAGAGTCCAAATGTCCATTGAACATTCACTGAAAGGCAAAATTATGGGAAAAATTGGGCACAAGATTGCAGGCCATACTGAAAACCATATTAATAAGGGAAAATCCACATTGCAGACTACTTGTGTGATGAAATGGAAAACATAGTAAATATGAACACCATTAAATGATGGTTCATTTCAGGACTTCACTACATGAATGGGAAAATGAACATTGTGAACCAAATCAAATATGTATCACCAAAAAGAGTCAGGAAATCTTGATATCCATATTATTGAATTTCTAATCAGGAAATGCTAATTTAACTGCCAAGGCAGCCAACTGTAGATTCTAATTTTGATGAGAAAGTTCAGTCTGTAGTCTAAAAAGGATTTTATTCTAAATGCAAGAAAAGTGTCTCTATATAAAAAAAAAATCTCCTCCATCTTCACTTTTAGGCAAGCAGTTCTCCTGTGTGAAAAACACACCGGTCAGTAGCACACTTTGTTTGAATCCATCTTCATCTGTATTTCTCTGCCAAGGAAGAATCCCATCCGATCTCGTTATCCATGGAACATCAGCACCCGTCCGCCATCAGCCGTCTGGTCTGGCTCCAGGCTTGGAGGGGGTTCCATTCTTCAAAAATAACAAACTAAAATAACAAAATAAAAATAAAAAAGACAAAAAAACAAACAGGGCGGGGCGGGGAAAGGTATCACTCGCACCCCCAACAGCAAATCCCAGCAACCTAAAACAAAAAACAAGTATCATCAATCTTGCAAAAGAAAAACTTCATTTCAAAAACACATTTTTTTATGTCTCTCTAAGAACCCTGTGGTTTATAAAATCCTACTCTAAGTTTGGGAAAAGTTTAATAAAACTATTTGCATTATATTCTCTAAATTTGTTTGGGCACAATCAAATTTTTTCTTACACAGCCAGAATGGCTGGGCAGCTAACTTCACTACTGTCTCACTCCTTGCTAGCATACCCCTCCCTTCAGAGATGTCCGCGTCCCAGGGCTGGTTCAGTTTCAACCATAACAAGCAGGAGACTGGCTGCTCTCTGCGATCTAAAATTGAGTCGCTGCCAATGCTGATCTCATTGCAGAAGCAAAGCTCCTGCCAATTATTCTGTTTACATTACTGAAAGGAAAACTATTCATCTGCAAGCGTCCCATATCTCTAGTCAGGGAAGCTTTCTAGGCTGACTGTATTTATCTTACTCCAAGGGCCAAGCGTCTGCCAATTTTTCTATTTACATTACTGAGGGGAAAACTATTCGTCTGCAAGCATCCCGTATCTCTAGTCAGGGAAGCTCTCTGGGCTGACTGTGAGGAAGAGCGATTTGACCCCTCCTAATGCTCATCTAAAACACCAGTGTAGTCTGCAGCCATACCGGCCATCTTAAACATGCCAAAACTCTGAATCATACACTTTAAATGATGTTTTCAAAGGTAAATCCACACAGACTCGTGGACGCATATCAAACAGTATGTTTAATGAACACTGCTTTTTCAATGCAAGATGTTACCTTTCCACCAGCTACCTGTCAAAGTACATAGGTGAACACTGCAACTAATTGCAAAGTAAACTAATATAAGGAAACACATAGCACTACACTAAGATGGTAGTGTGTCATAGTCACCATTAGTCAAAATAGAACAATTTATCCTGTCACTGATGTCCACCCTTGGCTATGAACACTAACATCAAAATGAAAGAAAAAGGGAGAACTCAAACAAGACGTACTACAGGCTAGGCAAAAACTCCACCTAACACTCGGCATAGGAAATAGAAATGTGGCAACTAATTAAAAAGCCAATCAAACCACCCTTAATCCAAACATTCACTGACTTTTAGTGTCAGCTCATGTAACCATGCATATTAAACAGCATATTGAAACAAACACTGCCATCCCAATTCAAGATATTAACCCTTAGGCAGATAAAACACAATTGTTTCCTGATGGCTGCAGACACATGGGGAATCCAAGAACTTATCTCTCACGTTTTCACATAACACTTGAGCTCATTTTTTTTAAAGACATGTCTCTGAACAGTTGGAAAGGATCCAGCCCTTCCCTGCTCAATGGAACAAGACTTACACAAGCCATATTTACAAGGTGCTATTCAAAAGGAACTCAACAAGTCACATTACACTGAATACATTTCACACTAAATAATGCATAAGCCAAGCAGCAAGCTATGTACAAGCCTTTTTCATACACTTATTTACAACTGCATCATCACCAAGATGTATTTGGCTCCATCACGTACTGTTACCCTTCAAGCCTGTCAGTTCAAACACCAAGATGTAAAACATTTCTCCTACACTGCATAAGTCAGATGCCATGATGTACTGCAATCTCCTTACATTCCATCTGTTCAAGCCCATAGGTCAGGTACCACACCTCACCATGCAATTCATAGACTGTTCCCAGATGTCATATGTAAAGGGTTTCAAGTCCATATACATGTCAGGGGCCACTCCCCCACATACAGGACGGAAGCTGTTCGTTGTCGCCATATGTAACTGGCGATTAGGGCACTCCCCTGCAACTTATTCAATCTGTAAGTGACGCCATATGTAACAACCGGATTTTCAGACAAAATATCACCAGCTCACCAAGACACCACCAATCCAGCCGAAACGTAACCATCTCCCTCCCCAGAGCCTACTTACCACAATACCTAGGTACCTTCCTGGGGATAGGGAATTAGCAATATACAAGCTCATATCACTAAAAACACAACTAAATCTATAGGATTACTAGGAATACTCACTGATTACTAAGGAATTCCATGTCACATCCTATGATCTCACCTTATAGTCTCACTGCAATGTAGCCCAGACTATGCTACTCTCTTCCTCATGGTGGAGAGCAGTTCTAATGCATCTACCATTACACACCGATCTCAATCAGTGCTCACGCAAGCCACAATCCGGTGGGTTTTAAACATCGTCTCCTCCCGATGCTCTCACTTCCATCACAATCTGGTGCGGATACACATTGACCACTATCAATGCTCTCACTAATGCCACTCTCTCTAGCGGCAATCTCTCACAAGCCGCAATCCAGCGGGAATACACATTGACCACAATCAATGCTCTCATTAATGCCACTCTCTCTAGCGGCAATCTCTGTCCTATGAATACCTTCAGCGCTCTCTCTGTTGGGAAGTTTCTCTATGTGTCTAATATCTACAGAGGGTGTCTCATACACAATATTATCCCTTATGTGGCGAATAGGAGATCCAATCCTCTCACACAAGAATGGCCAAATTGTAGCATTCAGAGGTTATCTCCTGACCTGATCTACACACAATCTTCCATGCTCAATTATCTGCAGGGAAGGGAATGTCACATCCTTCTCCTGTCAGCATTTGGGTAAAAAGAAGGGTTAGCTCTGCCCTAGAAGATAACAACCAAATGTACTTACTATATGCAAAGGTTATTCCCTGATTTAGGCGCTCCTTGCTCCCTTGATCAGTTACCACTTACCTGGACGGGAAACACATCCGTCCACATAACAGCATCTGGCTAGAAGAAAGGTTAGTCTTATCATGAAGAAAAAACACCTGCACAGCTGTTCACTAAGAACTGGGGTCCCTTTATTACACAATAGCAAATTATAACATCACAATAACTAGCAATCTAGACATAGCCTGAAAGGTAAAGGGAAATAGACACATCTAAGGAATACACAGATCTGCGGGGTCTCTGTATTAGAATGGCAAACAAGAAAGCTTTATTATCAGATTACTAATACATTCACATATAGCTGAAAGAATATTGGAACTGCAGATAGCTGAAAAGGAAAATAATGGATTATAACAAGACTGCACACCGCTAAAAGAAAAGGGATTAATCAGTGCAACAATACAGTAGGGAATATAGCCTAGGACATAAAGGAAAGGATTAATGTATATATATATGGGCACTAATATAACAGGACAGATATCACCTGATTATTATGAAGTCTTGTTCTAGCTGTCATCTGGGTCCCTCTCTTGTCTGTGCCTTGGCTCATCTCAGATTCTCCCCTGCACTCTTGGACACACATCTGCGCCAATCACTCTGCACTGGATTCCTCTCTCCCACGAACTGTCTTCACCTTCCAACTTCAGTCTAATGATATAGTTTCTGCCGCTCTGATAACCATCTGCTCCACTAGCTTCTTCACTCTGTCTGATTGTTCCAGCTCCAATGTCCAACTCACTCCAGCTGCTCCCACAGACTTATCCACGATATAACTTCAGTCTCTTCCAAAAGGTATCAATCCAAGCTCCAGGTGTTAACTGCCTGCTCCAACTGATCTCTCATGATGTAACTTCTAACCGCTCCAAACTCTCCCATCTGCCTTGTACCTGCTCCATAGGTCAGCTCTCCAATCAACAGTCCTAGCTGGCTAACTGACTTTGTTCATGTCAGCTTACTTTTGTCTCCAAAGCATCTCACTCCAACTGCAAAGCAACTTATTCTGACCAGCTCCTTCTGCCTGCAACTGCTTCTGACAAGTAACTGATCTGACTTCTACCATTCCAAGATCCATCTGACAACTCTGCCTCTCTGCACTTCGATAATATAGAGTGCTCTCTACTAGTGGAAAGTTCCAGCCAGTAGCCTCCTCCCACCAAATCCATGTACCAGGCTCCCTGCTCCAGACGCTCTCACACTGATCCAATGCTTGTTTCGTCTAGAGACTTGAGCCCCAGGGACATTTCATGATAAGATTCAGCTCCGGCCGGTTCTCTCTAGTTTGCAAAGAGCGAACAACACCTCATAACTAAAACATCACACTTGACCTACAAACATCTCAGTCTGCAGAGGCAGAAAGCAAAATGGAGTCTCTCTGGTTCTGGGCCTTGTAGGCCCGAAAAAGATGAAATAGACACATAGCTCTATCAAAGTACATACACAAACCCTACCAATAAATAATATAAAGTCAGAACTACAGGATCCACCCTCTACTATAGGTCTTCAGGCCTGAAAATTATGAAAGGACACATAATTATGTCAAAGCCAATAGGCAATAGATGGATTAGAGTCAGAAATAAGGGATCTATCATCATATAAAGCGGCTATCCTCTAGTTTATGCTTCTAGGTCTGAAAAGAGGCCTGAAAAGGACCAAAACAAGCTAAGAATAGGGATCTAGGATGGTAGCAAGCTAAAGTCACCATCACTCAGAAATAGAACCAAAAACCCGGTCACGACAGAGGGTGAGGGTGGTGAGGGTGTGAGGGTGAGGGTGTGAGGGTGAGTGAGGGGGTGTGAGGGTGAGTGACGGTGTATGAGGGTGTGTGAGGGTGTGAGTGTGTGTGAGGGTGTGGGGGTGTGAGGGTGAAGAGGTGGGTGAGGGTGAGGGGGTGAGGGGTTGTGAGGGTGTGTGGGGGCGTGAGGGGGTGAGGGTGAGTGAGGGTGAGAGGGTTGTGAGGGTGGTAAGGGTTTGAGGGTGAGGGTGTGAGAGTGAGTGAGGGTGACTGATGGTGAGTGAGGGTGTGTGAGGGTGGGTGAGGGTGGGTGAGGGTGAGAGGGTGAGTGAGGGTGTGTGAGGGTGAGAGGGTGTGAGGGTGTGTGAGGGTGAGGAGGTGTAAGGGTGAGGGTCCGAAGTAAATGGTGGCAGGTCATACATCACATGACTGAGAGAAGAGACTGCGTGGTGACTCGTTGGTGAATTTCAGACTCAGGAGGGGCAGAGTAAGCAGAGTCTGCGAGGGATCAACGTGTCTAGAGGCAAAGCATAGTGGATGTAGCATTGCAGCTAGCAAGTCGAGTGTTTTCAACCTGAGTGTTCCTAGAGAGATGGCAACACAGCAACAGCATTTGAGGAGCAAGGCTACTGTAAACAAGCACGGTAGGCTTTCACTTTTGTCCAGAAACAAGCTCTCCGCATTGCTGTGGCGGGGGGCGGGGGAGCCGGAGCGCATTCCTTTGAAGTCTGATGCGGGGCGGGGGAGCAGCAGCCTTTGAAGTCTGATTGGGGGGGAGCAGCAGCCTTTGAAGTCTGATGCAGAGGCACAGACAAATGGTGGTGTGTGACATGGCTGGCTTGTGCACTCGCCTGTCTCACATGAAGTGTGTCTAATCTGCAGTTTTGGTAGAGTTTTCGGACCGCTTACTAGAATCTCACTGAAATTCTTACGCATTGCTCAGCGAGACCTAAAAATGTTAGACGAACGGGCAAGCATTTTTTTTCAGGTTAACTGAAGTTTTAGAAAGGAATTAACTAAGGTGTCCTGCACCATTTAACTTTAGGAGCGCCTTCATTCTTAAAAACATCTTGCAATACATATGTAAAAATCTGATAAAGTCTCTTAAAAATTCAAAAAGTGTATTTCATTTACATACAAATTTCACCTTAATACCACAGATTATATGAGCGTGTTGCAAAATATTTTTTTTAAAGTGATAGTTTTCAAACTTGAATTCAGAAACATTTGTGCTTCCCCCTACCTTGACACCAATGCAAATAGTGAACTAAGGGCCAAGTAATTTCTTATGTGTACCCTCTGGGTGGGTTGGATTGCTATTATACATGAACAAACCCAAGACAAGGCTTTCTATAGCGCACATCATAACGTCATGTATTTCAAGGTCATTTTATATGTGATAATGAAGGAAAAGGAGGCATGGTGAAATGAAACAGTTGCCTAGGATCACACAATTTAGTCAAGGGGGAAGCTGGATTGATACCAGATTGTCTGGGTTCAGACTTTGCAATTCAGCCACTAGATGTTCTTGCTTCACTTCCCTAAAGCTCTCCTTACAACCCCATAAGAACCCTCTCCCCACGACTGCAACCCTGCTGGCATCATTGTGGCACTCAGTCACATCATAGACCAAACTTTTTGGCCCCTGGGAGGGTGTTTGAAAGAACTCATGAAACAGGAAATTCATGTTCGTCTGACAGCACAACCTGGAACCACAAACAGACAATTATTGCCCTTTGTTCAAACATGCCAAGTCTCCCAATTCAGGCTGGAGATTCACGATTTCAAGGCTAGTCCCCCACCTCCCGATTCCTGCAACCAAAACCAGATTCCTCAGCGGACTTCAGATGGCAGGGGCTGGTCTTCTGCGACTCAGATTATGCACTCCCAGTAATCTGGCCCGGCAAGCAAGCGCACAACATTTTTGCTGAAGACGGCTGGAATGCCAGAAACCGGTCCTCGGAAGCTTGTTTCCGGTCCAGGGAAGGTATGGCTTGGCAGTTCGGGCTGGACTGTTCCCATGAGGCACAGGGTCAGACTGATTTGCATATAGCCATGTCTGAATTGGGGTGGCAGAGTGGGCTAAAGAACGGTGATGGATTAAACCCAGATCTTTTGACTGGGTGTGAGTGTTTGATTGGTTCAGATGCTCCGTCCATTACCACCCCCTTTTGTACAGCCATAATAGGACAGCAGATTACCTTTCAAAATGCTGGGTTCACCATAACTCGAGCTAAATCCCTGTGAGACACGCCCCACTCAGAATAGGAAGTACATAGAGAGGCGGGTGCTCTGCCCACGCCCTCTGACCTGCCTTCCCCCAAACTCTGCAGCTGGTTCTAGATAATCTCATTAGTGAAAAGTACACAGAGACAGAGAGGATTAGTGGGGTGAAATTAGCCCCCGCCCCTCGCAGTCAGGCACGTGGATCCCTGCCCAGCCCCATGAGGGAATAGACTTCAGTCTGTATCTTCATGACCAGTGGCCCTCGGGGGCTTCATTCCCTCATCAACCAGGACCTTTTCAATGCAGGGCATTTCCAATTATAATTATAACATAGGTTTTCTCATTTTCATGGCGTTTGACGGACTAAAGGAGCGAAGCCGAGATCAGAGCCACTGTTTCGTTACCTGTAACCACACACCCACCTTGGTTGTATGTGCACCAAGCCACGCCCTCGTGTTTAACCTATCGCAGCTGCCTGTATTGTTAATTCCACCTTTGGCCACCCGCCACACCTACCAGTAACCTCCTTGTTCCCTGTAAGGAAGGTCCCTGCCCAGCTGGCTGTTCGTAACACCCACCTTTCCCACACTTCCGTGCATTTAGCACTGGCTATTTATGTGTTTGAATAATAACAACAAACAGGTGGGTTGAGGGTCCTAGGGAACACAGTTACTGCGGCAAAGGAAGAGTAACTGATGGATATCTTCCCACACAGTGCGATATCCTGTTGTGTGCTCTACTAACACACTTAGAGTACACATCAAGTCATCTTCTCGACACACATAGATTCATTGTAGACCCACAGTTATTCTTTTTGTAGTACATATTTATGTGTTTGTTCATTAATACATGCGTGAAGTTGGTCGGAGAGCTTTATATTACATGAAAACCTTATAATTTGTCTTTGGTTACTGCACGCTTCCCTCAAAACCTGCCCCCCCTAAACCGCCCCCTTCTACGCCCGGCTTTAAGCCTCCCGCCTTCAGTGTATATACTACTAAAGATATTTTGAAACTGGAAGCTTAGATGCAGTCTGCACTCTATCCACCATCGAACCCCGAAACGAGAGAAGCATGACGGAAAATCTCTGAGTGACAAGACCCCCCTCCCCTGAGCGCCTTCATGAAACCATCCCCAGTGAGAAAAGACAGAACTCCCTGGGCTGGCACGGTGATCACTCTTACTGCGACAAAGAACGAGGCAGTAGTAGGTGTGCCACGGCCCTCACATTTCGGGTGCGGTACTTCTTCCGGGGTCAAAGGCGCTCTCCTAGGGGCCGGGTCTTCGCAGCACCCTCGTGCTCCCTTAGTTGTCCGGATCCTCTCAACACCTCGTTCCCCTCGGTGTCCCTGGTGCTCTCCTCTCGCAATCGGCAGTTGAAAGAGGAAGGAAGATGCCTGAGAAAACAAGAATTCTCCACTCCTCACTCAGACTAGTCCTCCTCTGGCTGAGAGTTCTGCGGCAGGAATGTTCCCCACCAAACTATGTTGCCAAGCAATGAATAGGTCTGCCTTCAGTAAAAAGGGAAGTGTTTGGTTTTCATGGTGAGCATTTCAGTCACAGTGACTCAACCGTAGTCTGACTAGAAAGATGCTTAAGTGACAGTATCCCATTTTTTAAACGAGACAAAGCAACTTTTTAACACTGGCTGCATTCTTGCAGTGAGTCACAGGCATTTATTAGGCAAAGAGAAGAAAGAGAACTCATTCATTACTCGACGCACTTGGAGTTTCCACTCCCACCGTCTGACTGCGAGATTGAATATTCATGTCAGGAGCATAGAGGAATGCCCGGGATAACTAGAGTGCAAAAAGGAAGAGACAGTGGCAAGGGAAACGAGTGAACAACACATTTCTAAAGTATAGATTTATTTGAGGCAATCTTTGTTTCACAAAAGGCTATTGCGAAACTGTAACAAACAGCACTGAAAGCGATCGCTTTCGTGATCGCTATAGTAAACGAGTGGTGCATGCGCGCCACAGCGAGCCATATGGTGTCTATTACGCGCATTTCTGCATGTAACAGACACCAATAGGCCATGGGCGGAGCTATGCGCCCGCCTCTGACCTATTGCGTGGGAGCTTTAAAGCAAACATGCACGCAAAGGCCAATAGCAGGCGCAAATGGAAAACCACACGCACGAGCGTGAGGAATTTCCAGGTCCATTTTTAAACTCTCTTTCAAAAGGGCTCTTCGCTTCGCTCGCCCTAAAAGGAACACTCCCATACTTTGTAAGAGAAGGGGTTTCTCCATGGGAGGGAAATCCTTTTCCTGTGGAGAAACAAAAGGAAAAAAAATGTACATTTGAATAGATACTTCCTTTTCACAATGTAGAAATATATTGTGTTTAACTCCACATTTTGGGAAATAGGAAATAACACATACCTTTCCCCGTAGTATGCCTCTAAACCACAAAAGCTGGGATCGGAGTAGCTACCAAGGCGTACCACTGGCATTTTTTGTGATTTCCCAAAAAGTTGTTAATTTACACGTGTGTGTATCAGTGTGTATGGATGTAAATAAATGACCTTTCTTTGTGGCCAGGGTCCATAATGTAGAAACAGGCAAAAATTGATAGCCTCTCTCTATGAATGGTTAGCACCGCCCTTCAGCTGTAGGTAACCATTCAAGGCTTTATGAATGGTTAGCACCGCCCTACCTTCAGCAGTAGGCAACTATTTAAGGCTTTATGAATGGTTAGCACCGCCCTTCAGCAGTAGGCAACTATTTAAGGCTTTACGAATGGTTAGCACCGCCCTTCAGCTGTAGGTAATCATTCAAAGCATTGCAAATGCAGGAGCCAGTCGCAAACCGTATTCCTCTTTCGACTCGCAAGGGCTCTCAATACGTACTATTCATATCTGTACATTAGGAATGGGCTTTTGCATTTGAAAGCCATCTGAAGGAGGCCACAGTGTTTTCTACGAGAGTATGACCACTTGATGCCCCTCGCAACTAGTGCCTGTTTTCTAAGTTCTTCGTTTCAATTTTTGCTACAGAAGTTCCGAAAAACCACAGCAAGAGTGCGCGGGCAATATGGGCCCAGTGCACGATGAACTTTGAGGTAGCAAACAATGTGGGATGCTAAAGCTCCCATCGACGAATTTTATGTTTGCTGACTTTTTTAGTGTAAAAAAACAGCACGTTCCAATTCGAAGCTTAGGGGCTGTTTAAAACAAAATATGTAGGAATACAAATACAGGGAGTACAATTTCTGAACCTCACAGGCCTCCATCACTTCATCCACAGAAATCCAACGAGGACCACAAATCTCACAAATATTAATGACTGATAATAATAATAATGAAGAATATTTCACGACCTCCTGTGAATGTGTGTTAGATGGCAGTTGCATCATATAATTAACGACAGGTCGCGAAACACTCTGTATGCAAAAAAACATTTACTACTTTGTGAGCTGCCCTCCCTACATCAAGCCATATTTCGCTGGAGCTAGCCACCATGCCTTTATTTTCATTCTTGGTGGGAGTGCTGGTTCATACGGAGGCACGCCTTTGATGTTACCCATCACCGCCCCTCTGAAAAATAGCCCAGAAGTCAAATGTTATCTCTTGCTAATGCCACAATAAGTTAAGTGTACAATATTAACAAATTTGATATCTATAACTTCTCAGTGCAAGGAGAGAGGACTTTTTTATTTGTTTAAGAAGCGTGTGCTGGATGGAGTTCTAATGAAAAGCATGTGCCGGTAACCACAAGTATAATTTCTAAGATCATTCAATTCAGATTTTAGTCCAACTTGGCATCTTTGAGTGAAAGCAGAGCCTGCCTTCTCATGGTCAGCTCTTTAATCCGCTAATAATTCATCCAAGAGGCTTTGCAGCTCTTGGGCGGAGACAAGCAGCAGGGACTACTTTGGATCAGCCTATGGAGACCAGAGGAGTGAAGCAATGGGTTCCCTTTTCCTATTTTCAAGATTCCTATTTTGAGAAACCTCCTGTTCGCATTGAGAAAGTTGCCGTTCGACTAGAAAATCTAGTCGAGCGGCAGAAAAGAAGCAGCGCCCTCTTGCACTGCGCATGGTGCCATTTGCGTTGATTTTCCAGCGCAGGACAAACGCCCAGCACTGAAAATTAACACGAACAGGCATGACCAAGCGCAATCCGCAGCTTGCAGAACTCGGCGGAGTTGTTTGGTCACTTTGTGGAGTTCCGCGTAGCGGAAGTTCACAAACTCCACCCAGGCTTAGTCCTGGTGCACTCAGGAGTCAAGGGGACGTCATACCCTCACCAGTAGTGCGCAAAGAGGTGTGTTTTCAGAGTGGTAGAGAAAGGGAGCGTGGCCTCCAACCATCTCTCAGCAATCCCACTTTGTTGGACTTACTGGAGGTAACAGGAGGTATTTTTGACCCCTAAGGACCCTCAGCAGCCAAGTGGACGTCATCCCCCAACCAGCAGCACATCAGGAGGTGCAATTGCAGAGTGTTGCAAAAAGGGGGCGAGGCCTCCTGCGTCATGCCTATAGCATCTGTTTTAAAAAAATAATAATTTTAAGAGAAGGGGGGCGTGTGCCCCCCTTCCCTGGGCCATATTTGGACCCAGGGACCCCATCCCCGAGGCCTGGCGTTTCTTTTTTGTTTTTTATTATTTGGTTTAAAGTAAAAGATTTTGGCCCTGGGGATTCCATCTCCCGGTGTCTGCCCTTTATTTTCTAAAAATAAATGTTATAATACAAGGAAGGGGGGACAAGCCGTTTACAGCCCTGGGGACCCCATCCCTCAGTGCCCGGCCTTTCAATTTTATTTTTCATTTAAAGGGAGGGAGGCCAAGTGGCTGCCATCCTGTGCCATTTTCAGCCCCAGAGACCCCATCCCCGTGACCTGCACTTTTTAAAATTGTTATGAAAAAAGAAAAAGGAAGGGAGGCGCACAGCCCTCTCTTGGGCAGATGTCGGCCCAGGGACCCCATCCCAATGGGGTCTGGCCATGGTGTGGGTGCCCTGGTCCCACCCAGGGCACCCACTTTCTAAATGTTGCTGATTGCGGGGCGAGACTCAAGGCCCTGTGTTCCCTGCCAGCTTCCAGCGCCCTGTGGGAGCCAACATTGCTTTTGTACAGAGCGAGCTACTAACATGCAGCTCCCTTTGTCTAAAAGCAACTCCTCTATGCTTCGTGCAAGGGAGGCATTTTCTGCTCTCACTTGCACGAAGTGGAGCAGTATTTGCTATGACTTGGGGGAAGCCATGCTCTCACCAAGCCATACCAAACAGCAATGTCTCAGTGGTGGGCACCTGGGGACATTGAAAGAGCTAGCCTTGGGGGTGGCTGTCCCCAGAGCCATATTTGACTCCAGGAGAGGTGCAGGAGCGGGGCCATGTGGCCCCCCTCCTTTGCTTTCATTTGCCCCGGGGAGGTGGTGGTCCTCGGGGCTGCAGGGGGGCAACACAGCCGGGGAGTGAGTGGTCCCTGGGACAGCGGGGGAGATTCTACAGGCCTTCCCAGCTTTCATGTTTTTAAAAGAAGCCCAGGGGAGGTGGTGGTCTCTGAGGGAATATTGAGGCCCTGGAGAGGGGGGCCATGTGCCTCTCTCCATTATTGAACAAATGTCCCCAGGTCCTGGGCAACCAAGGGGCCGATAATAAACAAAGCGTGGGAGCAGCGCTTCATTTAAAAAAAGAATATTTAGCCAGATATGTGTATCTGGATTAATTTGTTTTTAAAAAAGTTTTTTTTGGAGCTCTAAGGGGTCCCAGTGGGGCAACCCCTCCCCAAGAGAACTAGGGGGTCAGGGTGTTTCTACCTTGTCCACTTTACATTTTTTTATGGAACTCGTTTCATCCAAGTGTCAAGGTGGCTGCCAACATTCCGGTTTGGCAGCCAATAAAATTTCAGTAGAGTTTCAGTAATCTTTTGAGTTCCCAGATATCTATATTTTGTATATCTGTGAAACTACAGAATGGATTTCCACCAAATCACAAAAAGCACACTTTCTGGAACAATATTTAGCTTTCTGCCAAATTTGGTGTACTTCAGTTCAGCTGCTCAGATCTAGTAATGTTAAAAAAAAAAATCAAAGTTGAAATAACATGGGGAAAAAATGTTTTGGTACCCCCTTTTTTCTCGACCCTCACTTAACAGATCACCCTGAAACTTTCAACACAGCTGCTGAACCAAAAAGGGGAAGATTTGTGAACATTTCATGAAGATTCATCAAGGGGTGCCAATGTTATTAGCAAACAAAAATGCTTTTCCTATGGAAACTTTGGTCCCAACTATTACTACATACTGGCGACCGCCAGTAGGATATATAGAGAAAGCCTACAAAAAATCTTTATCCCGTACTAGAGAAAGCCTATTTCCTGAGAACAACCCTGATTTTGAGAATACCACCATCATCAGGCCTCTAGATATAGGCCCCCGTATGGTCACTACTTTTAGTAGAGAAGAAAAGAAAATCAGGGCCATCCTGAACAAAAATTGGCCAATAGTTTTAAGTGACCATATTCTCAATTCAGTATTACCTCCCGCCCCTTTAGTGACCTTTAGGAGAGCTAAGACTATGGGTAGCTACTTGGACACTGCTGCTCCTGAACTAAAAACTAAAGCAGCCTGGCTACGACCCTCTAGAGGGTTTTTCAAATGCTCCAGCTGTCGGGCATGCAAATTTGGCATGTCCACTACCCACTACACTACCCCATTTAGTTCTGAAGACAAACCTATACTGGGTAACTACTCATGTAAAACTGACTATGCCGTGTACGTTTTGGTATGCACCTGCGGACTTCGGTACGTGGGGAGTACCAAACTCCAGGTACACATGCGCATATTACAGCACCTACGAGCCATACTTCATAACGATCCGGCCTACCCGGTCGCTAGGCATTTCAATCACACTCACAAAAGAGATTTGTCTTGCCTTTCTTATTTTGTAATTGGCTCTGTACCTTTGTCTAGGAAAGGTGGCAATAGAGAGCTATTACTTAGGAAGTTGGAATCGAGATTTATACTTGAGTTGGATAGCCGTTGGCCCAACGGGCTTAACAACATTGAAGAAATGCACCACTTTTTAGAATGACATTCCATCCTGCATTTCTCTTCCAGCGCATAAGAACTTCCTTGTAAGCTCGTAGACATCTCAAGTTAGGTTCCCTATTTGTGATGTCTAGATAGGCGTGCCCATTCCTTACCCAGTTATTCATTCATTTGTCTGTCAGACTACAAATTTTACATAAGTTAGGTTCCCTATTTATGTACTAATTAATCTGAATTTGTTTCTATCCCTGCCATGCTGTACAGTTTGAGTATTCTAATTCTGCGTTTAGATGTTTGTGTGTTGACTTTTGCACTGTGTACAGTACTTTTTGTACCTACTATTTGCACATTTGCACGACCTAACCTCATATTGATGACAATTTGATCTGTCTAAATTGATTGTATATATTGATATATTTGTAAATTTTGATAACCCGTTTTTTAACACATTTTTAACACTTTTTTCTACACTTTTGATACTACTTTTACCTTTCATGACATCGATTGCCTATATGTATTTATGACCTATTTTAATTCAGGGCTCTGAATTTAGTTATATTTGCTGATGTGGCTTCCGTTGTTTGGTGGTTTCGTGGCTCAATATGTACTTCCATTGATGATGATTACCTTTCGTCGCAATCACTATTTTTGCACTTTTTTGTCACATATGCACTTTATTATGGTCTATTTTGCTGCTAAGATAACATTGCTATATTTTGCACACTTACACTATGGTTCTGACGTTTTTGCACTTATGAGATCCCCATTCCTACACAAGTAACATCTTTGTACATACAGTGCGTTATTTATGCAATGATAATAGGGAGAAATTTAGTAAATATGTGGATTTAACCAGTCATCTAGTGCAATTTATAAACGTTGTCAAATAATTCAGGATTTAACCTGACATCTGCTCCCTTGTTTCAAGGGTGTTTAGAAAGAATTTACAATGCAGCGATAGTCTTTCTTCACTAGTATTTATCACGTGATATGGGAAGTTACCACCAGGGGGTGGTAACTTACACAGGTGACCTGCATTTAAAAATGGCTTGTGATTGTTTTATTCTTGCATTGCAGCGTGAGCAAGGGCATCCGTGCTCGAAACGCGTCGCTGGCATATGGCTTGTGAACTGCAATAAACATTATTTGCCTGCTAGATTGGTGGTCCGTTTTTCCTTCCTGTGGTTGGCGTGGAGGCTTTGACCGCGTACGCAGAGCTGGAGAGAGGGAATCCTGTGCTCTCATATATATATATATATATATATATATATATATATATATATATATATATTCTGCTCACAACTTTTTTCACTCCGGTAAAAGAATGGACGGCACTCAGTGATTCAAATTACACCAATTCATTAGTTTTATTTAAATCAAAAACATTGTCTGCTGTTACTCACACAATGTCAGCTTATATTTTTAAATAAAGTTACATGTTGACGTCACATCCTCTAGTTAATTGACATAAAGGACGGACTAATTGTAAGTTTTGCGGTGGCCATCTTGAACTTCTCTGTCTATCCAGGCATATTTTACAAGAATTTCCAGCATTCTCCTGGAACTTGCCGCTGAATTTTCTGACCATTCAGAGAGCATGTCTGGGTTGAGGTTGTCGTAGGTCGGTGTGATAAAAATTCTTAGGCCTCTGGGTACCATTGCCTGGTCAATATAGTTCTGTAGGGAAATGGCTTCCCACCACTTCGAAATTTCACCCTTTTTAAGTTTCTCAAGTTTTTTAATTTTGTCACAGAAGGTTTGTGATACTTCTTTCACTGCTTCTTTGTTATTTTCTGTTTTTTTCATCCTTGCAAATAATAACGTGGCAGCTGCCTTGCGTTCATTACCTTCCTCATCATCCATGTTGTGCAATACCCTTGAAATATGCGCGCTTGGTGTGGATTACGTTGTCCTTACTAATGTAAGTTCCTCCTGAACGTTGGCAGAAGTCTCCTGGACAAAATATCAGGGGTTCTGCTAAATCATTAAAGGTTCCGCTGAAACTTAGTTGCTGGAAAGTGATTGCTCAGTGTCACTGACACGGTGTAAGTGTTAATGAGTTTGTTGTCGTCATATGTGGCAGTTCCCCGGTAATGCAGAAAGCTGTTTTAACCACAATACCCGCTATGCGCTCTAGGTTGTCACGCTGTGAAAAATTACGAAGAAAATTGAATATTGAAAACACTGCTCCAATTGGCATGTATTATTTGCTGCCGAAGCGCGTACATTCAATGCCTCGTATCCACAATGTTGCAGTTCAGCGACTGAATTAACGTTTTTGACTGTTTATGTATCCGAGAACAAGAGAGAGAAAAAGTAACTGTGTCTTACGGTTTTGTCGCATAATAAGGAGCACTGTCAATATACCGCATTAATCCCAGAATTAAATTATGTATTGTACATAATAACTGTTTTCTTGCAGATATCTATCTAGCAGGACTAGACTCTCTGAATTTTCCACCAACTGGCAGATAATATGTACAGTAATGTATTTCACATGGTAACTGTTGCTGAAGATATAGACCGTATATTTTACATATTAATTGTTTTCTACAGAGCAATTGTTCTGTGTACATACCTATCCAGCAGGACGAGACTATCTGATTATTGCCAGATTTATGTTTACTTTTTCTATCAACTGCATTGATAATCTGCGCATTTGCAACTGTGAATATTTGACAGTGAAAGGCATTTTGTCTTCTGTTGATGCATTTAAATGTGAAAGCGGGCTACAATATTTATACATTGCATAGGTATGATGAGCTATCATTATTCTCGCCGTCACTTTTACATTTACGAAACAGAACTGAAGTTACCAAAGTAATTCAATGCAATGCACACTGTGTTTGCCTATTCCAAGATGTCCGCCACGACTATGCAGACAGTCCTCTGTTGATGTTAATTTGAATAACTCTTTATTAAGACACCGTGTGTTACACTTTCTTTCACGTGAGCAAGGCTTGAGAGCCAAAACATGTTGTGAGAGGAATGAACCCCTTATTTTTCATCCTACTTGGTGTGGATTTCTGGTTGTTGAGAGCGTACGCTATTTGGATTTGTTGTTTGACTTGGATTACCAGCGTGCTCCGCCGGCGAGTACGCCACCTCCCGAGGGGCCCCAGCAATCGGAAGGAGCGATGTTTTTTGTATATATATATATATATATTTATATATATATATATATATATATATATATATATATCAACCAAAAGATTCTCCCATATGAAGAAACGTACAACGACACGCCAGGAGTTGCTGTGCTTCAAGTTTATAATCGGCAGCAAAAAACAAACAACGCGTTTCACCTCACGGCTTGTTCACGTTTGTTGTGAACTCAAAACAATAGTCCTTTTACATTCTCAATGAATAATCATAAAAGAAGGACTTCCTGTGCACACCCCCAAGTGAAATAAGTGCAGCGGACATGTTGGAACAGAAATTGTAACATTGTTGATAAGTCCATTATTAAAAAATGATACTTCAAATTAAACTGTGGCAACAATTAACAACCAGAAATGTTGCTACAAGCACTATGCAGTGTAAATCGTTATTAGCAGTTATACATACTTTTTGCTAATATATATTACTATGTGTGCTTAGAATGTCCATATATGTTTTCAGTTCTGGCATACTACACATTTACCATGCTAAGATGGCCGTGATGTTTATTTTGTGCACGTTGTCCTTTGTTTATGTTCACACAAGGAAGTGTTTTTGAAAACTTTATTTATTGTGTAATGTTTTAACACTATTCACCCGTGACCAAGGCGAGTGATCGCTGAAACGCGTTGGGGGTTTGGTTCCATGCACTGTCTTTCCATGCTGGAAATAAATTGAATATCCACGAACTTTTGTTGGATGGCTTAACTTCATGGTGATTATTGCTGGATTTTCGAGTGCATTCAGGCTATGGTTTTGAGCGTGTGGTGAAACGCCATATATATATATATATATATATACTACTATTATAAAGGAAGAACTTTGAGGCTTTGAGGTGGGTAAATTCGGGAACCACAGCGCCAATCCACACACCCGATACATCGTTGTAATCCTCAGGGTGTGCAGATGGACATAGGCTATATAAATTAAAAATAAATACGTTATTTAAAAAAATATAAGTAAAAAAAAAAGTAGTCCCTTCAAAGTAGCGCCGGCCGCGAAATGCGTGCTTACATCAGGAGCGGCGTACACGAGCGCAAGGAGCGGCGGAGATCAGCGCGGGGAGGAGCGGCGGAGATCAGCGCGGGGAGGAGCAGTGACGAGGAGCGGCGGAGATCAGCGCGGGGAGGAGCAGTAACGAGCGGAGGAGCAGCGGACATGAGCGGGGGACAGGCAGTGAGGGTCGGCGGGCAGGCAGTGAGGAGCAGCGTCGGGGAGGAGCGGTGAGCGGCGGATGAGGTAGGGCGCCAAGTAAGCAGTGAGCAAAGCAAACGTGAGGGAGGAGCGGCGGCAGAGAGGAGCGGTGAGCAAGCCACAGGTACCAAACGGAAAAAAAGAAAAGTGTGCAAGTTACAAAAGCGTACAAAGTGGAGCGGTCAGCTGAAAGCTAAAATGACAATCGGGAGAAGGTAGCAAACGGGGCATTACAGGAGGAAAAAGTGACGTGGGCAGTGACGTGGGCAGGTACCAAACGGGGCATTACAGGAGGAAAAAGAAACGTGTGCAGGTTACAAAAGCGTACAAAGTGGAGCGGTCAGATTAAAGGTAAAATGACAATCGAGAGAAGGTACCAAACAGGGCATTACAGGAGGAAATAGTGACGTGGTCAGTGACGTGGGCAGGTTACAAAAGCGTACAAAGTGAACATAGAGGCATAATACTGCACAACGTCAGGGCGGGCGGGAGCCCTGAGCCATGATTGCTCCCGGACAACGTCGGGACGGGCTGCTAGTATATATATACATATATATATATATATATATATATATATATATATATATATATATATATATATATATATATATATATATATATATATATATATATATGTATGTATGTATGTATGTATGTATGTATGTATGTATGTATGTATGTATATATATATATATATATTACCTACTGGCGGTCGCCAGTAGGTAGTTATAGTTAGGATAATTTTCAATGTTAAATCTCAACATTCTATTTTGAATAACTTTGGCGCCGGTTGACGAATCTGCCTGAAATTTTCAGGAAAATGGTCTCATGGCGGTCCGGTCCTTCCCTGAAAGTTTGGGGGGGATTCGTCAAGCGGGGGCCGAGATAAAAGGGGGGTCCCAAAACGCGTTTTCCCCATGTTAATTTCCATAGGGCGGTCGATTTCACTTTTAGCCCGAACGGCTGAATGGATTTCCACCAAACTTGGCAAAATTGTAGGGACTGGTAGCCCGATGTGCCTTTGCTATGTCTCAAGATATGTGCTCCAGTGGATTTTGAGTAATTAAGGTTCAAAAAAATATATATATCTATAGCAGCGCTCCGGTAAGCGCACCGGTACGCGCACCGGGCGCGTCACGCGACTTGCGCGGAGAAAGCTGATTGGCTCTGGGGTGTCTGTAAACATTCTAAACAGTCCGGAGCGGCCGCCATCTTGTGTCTCGGTAGGATCGAGACACAAGAGGTGGCCAAAACAAAGGGGGAAATGACCATAAGGGGGCAGAGTAGACCCCCCTTGACCCCCTAGGTTTGATGTGGGGGCCATAAAAGGGCCCCACGGGGCAAAAAAAAAATAAAAAAAAATTTTGATTTTCGCGGGGTGAGCGCCCGGTACGCGCACCGGGCGCGTCACGCGACTTGCGCGGAGAAAGCTGATTGGCTCTGGGGTGTCTGTAAACATTCTAAACAGTCCGGAGCGGCCGCCATCTTGTGTCTCGGTAGGATCGAGACACAAGAGGTGGCCAAAACAAAGGGGGAAATGACCATAAGGGGGCAGAGTAGACCCCCCTTGACCCCCTAGGTTTGATGTGGGGGCCATAAAAGGGCCCCACGGGGCAAAAAAAAAATAAAAAATTTTTTTGATTTTCGCGGGGTGAGCGCCCGGTACGCGCACCGGTAAGCGTACCGGGGAGTGTACCATGGGGAAAAAGAATGACAGTTTTAAAAGTAGCTGATTAGAAAAAAAAATGTTTAGTTGTTTTTTTTATATATACACATACATATATATAAATGCATATGCACATATATATATGCATATATGTCTATATGTGTGCGTGTAGAGAGAGGTAGAGAGGTAGAGGTGTAGAGGTAGAGAGGTAGAGAGGTAGAGAGTAGAGAGTGAGTAATAGAGAGTAGAGAGTGAGTAGTAGAGAGTAGTAGAGAGCAGTAGAGAGAGTAGCAGAGTGAGTAGTAGAGAGTAGTAGAGTGAATAGTAGAGTGAGTAGTAGAGAGTAGTAGAGAGTGAGTAGTAGAGACTGAGTAGTAGAGAGTAGTAGAGAGTAAGTAGTAGAGTGAGTAGTAGAGAGCAGTAGAGAGTGAGTAGTAGAGAGTGGGAGAGAGTAAGTAGTAGAGAGTAGTGGAGAATATTCCAAAGTTTGGCACAGCACCACTTTCACAATGAGTCCAATCAAATCATATCACTTAGAGTACTTATTGAAGCGCTGAATCTTGGTGTATATTCAAATGCTTTTATTTTCCTTAAGTTTATGTACCACAGCCAGCCGAAACGTTTCGTTCTGTACAACAGAACTTCTTCAGGGCGTTCTTATTTCCTTCAAGTTATGTCGGTATCCCGTTGTCATATAACTAGATATTTCTTCCAAATGTTAGACGAGACATAAGTATATTCTTATTAAAAGTGACTAGGTATCAATTTTACCCACACAATTCGGGCAGACTTGAGTAATTTATAGCATCCTCAAAGTCAGTCTTTCAAAAATTCCAAAGTATAGGACATGATAATCCAAATCCAAATGTTTCTCAAGAAAAGTCATTTACAATCGTTCGGAATATCGGTGTTTGGGCAGATATGATCCAGGGACCCCCAGTATGCAAGGGGAATTAGTCCCCCCTCTGCAAAGGCGCCAGTGGCCTGCATTGCAGAGAGGTGTAACAAGGGTGTGGCCTCATTACACTTCTCTGCAATGCAGCTCCCTCGTGCATACTGGAGGCTCCTGGTGGACTAGTTGACCCCAGGGACCCCCAGAATGCAAGGGGAATTAGTTCCCCCTCTGCAAACGCGGCAGTGGGCTGCGTTGCAGAGAGGTGTAACAAGGGGCATAGTCTCATTACACCTCTGCAATGCAGCCCCAGGCGCATACTGGAGGTTCCAGGTGGGCTAATAGGCCCCCAGGGGCCCCCAGTATGCAAGGGGAATTAGTTTCCCCTCTTCAAACATGCACGGGGGCTGCGTTGCAGAGAGGTGTAAAAAGGGTTGTGGCTTCATTACACCTCTCTGCAATGCAGTCCCCTGGCGCATACTGGAGATTCCTGGTGGGCTTTCAGGTCTTATATAGTTAGGAGTTAGCATTAAAAAAACCTTTGAAATTCACTGAAAAAACCACAGGTTTCACACCAGTTATAGTTAGGAATTAGCATTTAAAAAACCTTTGAAATTCACTGAAAAAACCATAGGTTTCACACCAGTTATAGTTAGGAATTAGCATTTAAAAAACCTATTAAATTCACTGACAAAACCAGTTATAGTTAGCTGGAAATTTTACTGATATAAAACCAATGAAATTCCACGTTATAGTTAGTTGGACTCACTATAACTTGCGCGTGCAATGCACTGCTGATGACGTCACATATTACATCACTCATGACATGGTCAGTGACATCACTCATGACATCACTGATGACACCATCCTTGTGACATAGTGACAGACCTCCTTTCACTGTAATGTAACCCTTGAAACACATATTCAAAAATAGAAACTGAAATTTAAAAAAAAATGGAGATACCCATATCAGTTACAACAAGCAATTCAGTAATTCCACCATCTATATGCACATCCAGTCATTCACCAACAGTTCTATATAGTCACTCATACATATACTCACTTATCATATGAAGTGATACACCTATACATCCTGTTACACACCGACAGTCATCCAAAAGTTACTCACACACATACTCACACGTGCAAATAAACTATTGAACATCCATTTATTTGAATATAGAGTTATACACACACTTCCACCTTACTTGTATTGAAAAATACACATATTTATTCTCTTAAACAATCACTTATAGAAACACATACTTATTTAAACAGGAACTCTTACAATCTCTTACTCTCACATATACTCACTTATATACATCAATATTCACATATACTAGATTAAAACATATGTAGTTACTGATAAAGACACTAGTGAGACAGTCATTCACTCACTAACATACACATATACACACTCATCCATCTATACAGTCCTGCACATATGCTGTCTTCAAAACACATACAAACAGCGAGTCAGTCACTCATGCATCTATGTGCTAAGTAATACCCCCACCAAACCATATAGACACTCATACTGATACTAAGAGAAACATCTAATAACCCATATACATACGCATGTAGCTACTTACCAACACATGTAGCCACTTATAAACAAAGTGAAACAATAATATATATATTTAAATATTTAAACATTACTCACTAATATTTATTTTTCAGAAAGACACATATTCACTGGATGGTGTCATCAGTGATGTCATGAGTGATGTCACTGACCATGTCATGAGTGATGTAATATGTGACGTCATCAGCAGTGCATTGCACGCGCAAGTTATAGTGAGTCCAACTAACTATAACGTGGAATTTCATTGGTTTTATATCAGTAAAATTTCCAGCTAACTATAACTGGTTTTGTCAGTGAATTTAATAGGTTTTTTAAATGCTAATTCCTAACTATAACTGGTGTGAAACCTATGGTTTTTTCAGTGAATATATATATATATATATATATATATATATATATGTGAAAACTCAGCTCCTCCTCGGCTCTCACAGCGTTTCAAGCCACAGCAGCGCACGCTTGCAGACGAGGGAGACGGACCACAAAAGTCAACAAAGATGTAATTTATTTGCAACCTTTTTACAGAGACCAGCAGCTACGCGTTTCAGGCGAGTTGCCCTTGATCACGCTGCAACAGTGCAAAAAACGAAATGACGAAAATTGGTGTGGGAGCACACTGCTTCACCTCCCAGCAGGGTCGCCCCTAAGCATCATGGTAGATGCAGTCCGACAAGCGAGTACACTTGCAAAGTCTTTAGAGAGTTTCACCAGGTGGGTGCAGATTAGTGCTGGCCATCTCTGGACACGTGTTTCTAGATTATTATCTGTCATCAGCAGAGATTAGGCATTATTTGGGGTTGCTGAGCAGGCTGCCGTATCCTTGGAACGTAGTATCTCTCCAGGCGCGCAGGTGCCTCTCCACGAGCTCGTCAGCCCACAGCGGCTCAAGGGAGCCTTCAAGTCGAAAATTGGTGTGGGAGCCACTGCTTCACCTCCCAGCAGAGTCGCCCCTAAGCATCATGGTAGATGCAGTCCGACAAGCGAGTACACTTGCAAAGTCTTTAGAGTGTTTCACCAGGTGGGTGCAGATTAGTGCTGGCCATCTCTGGACACGTGTTTCTAGATTATTATCTGTCATCAGCAGAGATTAGGCATTATTTGGGGTTGCTGAGCAGGCTGCCGTATCCTTGGAACGTAGTATCTCTCCAGGCGCGCAGGTGCCTCTCCACGAGCTCGTCAGCCCACAGCGGCTCAAGGGAGCCTTCAAGTCGAAAATTGGTGTGGGAGCACACTGCTTCACCTCCCAGCAGGGTCGCCCCTAAGCATCATGGTAGATGCAGTCCGACAAGCGAGTACACTTGCAAAGTCTTTAGAGTGTTTCACCAGGTGGGTGCAGATTAGTGCTGGCCATCTCTGGACACGTGTTTCTATATTATTATCTGTCATCAGCAGAGATTAGGCATTATTTGGGGTTGCTGAGCAGGCTGCCGTATCCTTGGAACGTAGTATCTCTCCAGGCGCGCAGGTGCCTCTCCACGAGCTCGTCAGCCCACAGCGGCTCAAGGGAGCCTTCAAGTCGAAAATTGGTGTGGGAGCACACTGCTTCACCTCCCAGCAGGGTCGCCCCTAAGCATCATGGTAGATGCAGTCCGACAAGCGAGTACACGAAATGCTTCTTTTATATACATATGCAGTGCTCAATAAACACCCCCTAGTGGTGACATAATAAATTTTGTAGTGAAACAAAAAGAGAAAAAATACTATTATCACTAAGCGTGTAGCTGATAGGGTTGCACAATAAAATTCCTGGATAAATCCATAAAGACAATTTCCCATATAAACAGGAAAAAACAAAATCTACTGCAGTTAATAAAATCTATTGAAAAATAAAGCAATAGATACATCTAGCAGTTGAACAAGATATCATAGTATGAATACAAGATAATGATCCTATTCACAGAGTAATAAAGGAGAGAAACTTGTAGAGCCTCAATAACATTCATGTGCAAAATTGGAATATAAGCAGCTAAGGATAATAAAGTGCCAAAGATAGTGCAAATGTAAATACACGAAGAGAACAACTGAAATAAAGTGCAATGTAATCGACATCATAAAGATAAATTCATTAATATGTAAAATGCTACTCAGATCCCTGAGATAAAGTGCATACATATACCAAATGACATAATATATCTCTATAAAAACAGTCGATAAAAGATAGTAGCAAAAATATTATAGTTAAAAATATTTTTGATATATCTACAAACCCTTCACCTAATAAAAAGTAGTATCAAAAAGATATAAAACTACAAAATTACAAAAACATCCAATATTAAATTCATTCAGGGTTTTTTAAATAACCTAATAAACCAAAAGGTCAACTGTGTCAGAAAAGTCATACTATATACACACATATAAAAAATATATATATGCACATAAAAATCAGGGAATAAATAAGGACATATATGCAAAGCAACCGTTGTAAAAATGGAACCTCAATGGATCGGCCGATCCATATACAGAACAGAGTAGAAGTGTACATGAGAGATAAACAGTAGAATAGGCAGTAAAAGACATGGACTCAACCTCAAAATAGGGAACCTAACTAAGAGGGAGTAGGGAAATGAACAATGGTGAATTCAAGTTAGCTACATCATACAATACTAAAATGAAAACCTTATAAAAAGTGATGCATTTCCTCAATATTATTGAGACCGTTAGGCCAGCGACTATCGAACTCCAATATCATTTTAGATTCAAGCTGTCTGAGTAGTAACTGGCGATCCCCTCCTCGTTTAAGCGGAGGAATGGCCCCAACCACAAAATAACTTAAGCAAGAAAAATCATTATTGTGGACTCTTTTGAAATGGCGGGCCACTGGATATACCGGATCATTGTGTAAAATGGCACGAAGATGCTGTAATATCCTGACGTGCACCTGGAGCTTCGTACTACCCACGTACTTCAAACCACAGGTGCACGTCAGGATATAAACAGCATGGTCGGTTTTACAACTAAAATTGCCATTGATCGGTAGGGGGTCAACGCTAAAAGACGTGGAATAATGAGACGTGCTGACCCCAAATTTACAAGCTCAACAGCTCGAACATTTGAAAAAACCTTTAGAGGGTGCTAACCAGGATCTTTTAGCTTTTAACTCTGGGGCTGCTGTATCTAAAGTCATGCCCATGTTTTTGGCCCGTCTAAAGGTAATGATAGGATTAGCGGGTAACCTAGAGGTGAGAACATGATCACTAAGTACGATAGGCCAATTCTTTCTAAGAATAGCTGTCAATTTTCTCTCTTCCCTGCTAAAAGAGGTGATCAACCGAGGACAATCATCCTGGGGTGCAGATGGGGATGCCACCGTGGGATCCGAAGGTGCCTCAAGGAATAGACTTGCTCTAGACCTTAATTTAGACTTTTCAAGGGCCTGGTTGAGGATAGTATCAGAATAACCTCGAGTTTTTAATCTCACCATGAGCTCATTGACACAAGAGTCAAAGTCAGATGTGGAGCTGCATACCCTTTTTAGCCTAAGGATCTCCCCGTACGGGATACTTGCAATAGTATGCTTGGGATGCATACTCGTAGCGTGGAGGGTGGCATTCCCCGCTGTCAATTTTCTATGTAAAGTAGTATTGATCTTGCAATCAGCTATATACACTTCTACATCTAAAAACTGTATTTTGTATTTATCAATATGGGCCGTGAAATTTAAATTATAGGAGTTATCATTGATGGTCTGGATGAATACTAGGGCCTCTTCTTTAGTACCTTGCCAAGCTATGAAAATATCATCAATGTAACGTAAATAACAACGTACATGGTTGTTCATCCAAGCCCCATAGAGAGTGGCAAGGACCTGTTCCTCCCACCAGCCAACGTGCAATTACATATAACTCAAGCTCCTGACATCTATATTGGGAACCTGGCACAGACTCCATATGTGCCTGTTTATTTTAGTGCAATATTATCAAAAATACGACGCGTTTCGGCCACTCCTGGCTTTGCTCACATATAAATACAGGTTCGAGGCATTTCTTTTTTATGTTCTTACAGAAATTCCACGTGAAACAGTGCAAACAAATAAACACTGAAAGCAGACTCCAAATGGAGTTTAGGTTTGTGGAAATCAGACTATAGTTCTTTGAACAGCGTAGAGAGGACTTTTTGTTTTGTCTCCTCCCTCTATATAAGACCATATAGAACTTACAAAATTGTCAAAGTTCATACCGCTTACAGAAATAGCATTAATGTAAAATGTATAGACATTGGAACTCATCAAATACCATACATATGGCAATATGTATTACCAGTCAACAAATTGATAAAACAATGAACACAGTTATCAGGTAGAAATATTTGGAATAAAAATGTGAAAAAAAGACTCAAAGACATGTTTAATGTTTTTTTAAATACTTTATTGAATATATTTTGTTATAGTCATTATCATTAAACAGTGTGTGAATTTATAAAATATGTATTTCATCATAGTTATTGGAGACTTTATGAAAAGCCAAGAGTCTACTTTATATATGGTGTTGTGCTGACCCATTGATAAAGCCACAAGGCCCCTATTTGTTGGTGTTTTGACTCTTTGGCAAAGCCATTATGTCTCAATGAAAAGGAAATTCCTAGACAATCATATGAATAATAAACATATGCTAAATATGTGTCTTTTTAGTTGACTGTAACAAAGTAGACAATGCTGTGGCAAGACTGTTTACTTTTCAGTGAAAAGTAAACAGTCTTGCCTCAGCATTGTCTACTTTGTTCTTTGGAAAATATTGATTTGTTACGATCTGAATGGTTTTATTATATGTGTGTATAGAATAATACTATGTATTAGACATTTTGCACAATTTTTATGTAATGAATGAATAAATGAATAAAAGATCTATATAGTTTTTTACATTATTTTTTTTACTTTTTCATTGTAATTGTTCAGTATAGTTACAGTTAACTAAAAAGACACATATTTAGCATTTGTTTCTTATTCATATGATTGTCTAGGAATTTACTTTTCATTGTGTTTTACCCTGTCCTAGAAATTGGAAACTATCAGGGGGTCCTTGTTATTTTCGAACAAAGCCAGTATGTCTGCCTTACTTAAAATTACACCCTTTATATTGTTACATGACATAGTCAGACAAGCACTGCGGGGGCTGGCCGCCCCCTGGCCTGTGCCCGCCCCCATGCCACACACAGCCTTTGGGGACCTGCATGGGTTTGAGTGCCGAAGGCCAAATGTGGTGAGGGTTTGGATACCTGCGGGGGAGGGTTGGGTGCAGGGCCTGGCTCTGTACCAACCCACCCCTGTACGCGGTCGTAGGCCATACACAGTGGGCGTTAGGTGCACGCAAGGATTTGGGGGCAGAACCTGGCTAGAGGCCAGGCCCTGCACCCAACTCTATTCATTGCATGGCAATGGAGATCTTACTTTACATTAAACAAACATAAAAATTTACTGAAAAAAGATCCTTAGCAATTGTAAAAGGATCTTACTGTAAATGAAAGAAAAACCTTACAGATTCATAGAAATAAACAAAATGTAAAGGGATATTATAGTTTGGTAAAAATGTCTGTTAAAGCCTACTGTTTTAACTTTCAAAAGTATTAAAATTCTCCAGCTATGGTTATCTCAAGTAACTATAACTCGAGCCCTAAAGTAATTATAACTTACGCCCTCGCAATGCAATGCTAATTGCCTTATATATAACATCTCTAATTACATCTTCTATGATATCAATGATAACACCACTGTAACATCTGAAATGACACCATTAATACCAATACTATGCATGGCAGGGGATGAGTTATAGTTACATCAGGGCACGAGTTACAGTATCATTTGTGTTGGTTAAATTGCTTTCTGATAAGGACTGATAACTAATAATATGTTAGAACACAAGAAAACGTTGTCTCCCTCTGTGTACAGTCGACACGCCTGCTAAATTTACTGGACTTTCCCGGGGCAAATGGTGGCGTTCTCGCTAAAACGTGGGAGTAAATCTTCAAGGAATGTCAGTGAATCATATGCCCGAGCTAAAATGACTGGCCCGCCACCTACTCTGAGTTCTCTCTATGGAAGACCACCTATAAAAGGGTGTCAAATGTTCCAGAATCGCAGAAAGGTAAGCACAGTGTCCTTTAAAAAAAAGAAATCTGCTAATTTATATAGCACAAACTCAACCCGAAGGTATTGGAGCGCTTTACATGAGCACCAGTTACGTTACACAAGGACACATTCATTTTTTGGCATGTGCGGGGAGATAAATGCCCACATGCATCAAAGTAAATTGCTTCCGCAAACGGTGCGAATCGCAATTTTCGTCCGTTTGCGAATGCAATGGACAAAATTGGGATGCATCATGTTTTTCGCAATTTTAGAAATCGCAATCACATTGCGATTTCTAAAATTGCAATTGCATTTAAGAAATCGCAATTTGAGATTTCTTAAATGCAAAGCATGAACATTGTAAATTTGCGAATTCGCAAATAGGGAGAGGTAAATTACCATGAAGTTGACCTTCATGGTAATTTGTGCAAACTTTCAAAAATGCACAAAAGTGCTTTTTTGAAAGTTTCATTTTACACACACATGCCCTTGGGGCAATTGTGTGTGAAAAATGCACTTAAAGTTATATTTCAGTGGTGCAGGGGGGGGTCCTTTGAACCCCGCCCTGCACCCTTGAAATTGCATTTTCAATTTGAGATTCGCAAATTGCGAATCGCAAATTGAAAATGACTTCCCATTCATTCCTATGGGCCTTCTTGGTGCATAGCCGTTTGCGATTTCTTAATTGCGATTCCTTAATTTTCGCAATAAAGAAATCGCAAACGGCAACAATGATGCATGTGGCCAATAGTGATTTACCCAGAATCACAGGATGCTGAGCCCAGGCCGAGACTTGAACCTGGCTCCCCAGCCTGAAGATCGGCAGCTCTAGCGGTAAGGCTACTTCCTCTCCCCTACATATCCTGTAGCACCCACCCAGGGCATTAAGATTAGACATATCCATATGTACCACGTACCCCATTTTGGAGGTAAATTCTGACAATGCCCACCTGTACCGAATACGTTGGAAAATGGTGGATTTCCCACAAAAACATCTCCCCTAATGGGCTGTTCTGATGTCGAATACAGCTTCTTTGGTTAGAATCCTTTTACTGACCCATAAGAGAACTTTAAGTATGGCAGATTTCCCGCCTTCATATTGGCAGCGGAGGGAAATCCACCATCACAGCAGATGAAAAATACACCAGCCCAGCACTACATTAAACTAGCCTGTACCACAGTTATATAGATCGATGTTTTAGGCAACAGTCGACACCGGGAGGCTGTACAACTTCTGGACTAAGCTGAAGGGCTCTGACAGAAACGGAGTGGATAATTGCATGAAATAGCCGAGTTCTTGATTTGAGCACACAATTAAACAAAATCTAAAAGCTGGAGGAAGGTGAGGTACACCTGGCAATTTTCTGAGGGAAAAGGGTGATATGGGTGAGAGGACGGTAGCCGCACACTTGAAACAACAGCACCACTCCGCTCCTGTGTGATCGGAAAATGTGATGTGCACAGTGGAAAAAAGATGAGTGCATCTCGCTGGAAAGTGTCAAAAGGTCACCGCACCGCGTTCATAATGCATTACATTTCAGTTATGAATAGCTTCCAGAAAAAAGGCCTTCTGTATGCTGAGCTCTGTATTCTCGAAGCTCTCACACTCATGGAAAATTCCCATTACCTCTGCCACAAAATAGTTCCTGAATGATATTACTGTGATGTTGAAAATCATTATTTAGTGATCTAGTGTGCTGGTAGCCACACTACTCCTAGAAGTCAATATCAGCTTTAAAAGTGAAACTGCCCAACATGTGTCTCACGTCGCTTTCTGTATCACACAAAAAGGTCTGAGTTGGTTTATGTTCACAACAAAACGCTTTTGAATATGTATAAGTTAGTTCTCACTAATCTACTTGTGGACTGGAAGTTGGTCACATTTGAACTCCTCTATCTTTTCTCATGGATGCAGATTCACCCAAATGCCACACATAGTGGGAATGATGTTCCATACCAAATCTTGTACGCACAAAGGCACCGAATATGAAACTTTCCTTAATTTAGCCACTAAAGTGTCTCCTATTTGTAAGTGATGAGCCAGAAAAATGGCACAACGCCCTGTTAATTACTGGTACTTATATTCTTCACTCCCTAGAAAAGAGTGGGCTGTGGTCAATGTCGCCAATGCCTAAGGCCAGAGGGTATACACTGGTTGCCAACACTTCCCCCTGTCTTGCCCAATTGTGAGTTGAAATAATCTCCCTCCCTTGGTGGTGGTGGTGGGGGGCTCCTCTGTCTGGCATTGTTAGGAGGTAAAGACAGGGTAGTATCTTAACTTTTAAAATTCATGCCTTTTGCGGTTTTGTATCTGTATTGTGGGCGCTATTACATCCCCATCTATTTTAATTTCTGTTAAAGTACATATATATATATATATATATATATATATCATCGGAATGGCAACGCCTGCTCCTGTTTAAATAACATATTCTGTTGAAATCACTGGCTGGAGGAGTGTGTCTCTTAATGCAGAGGCATTTTTGGAGGATATATACATATATATATATATATATATATATATATATATATATATATATATATATATATATATATATATATATATATATATATATATACCCACACACACACGCACACCCACACACACACACACACACGCACACACCCATACACACACACACTGCCACACAAATACACACACACATAATTAAAAAAATACCTGAGGGGATAGAGTCCGCAGGGGGCCATGCCGCACCACTCCCTATTACTAATAGACTGGGCCCCAGGAGATGGTCAAGGCCCTTGCCTCTCCCCTAAATTAAAAAAATACCCTTGGGTATGGGGTCCCTGCGGCCGAAATCAGCCTGGGAGGGGGCCGGGCGCCCCCCCCCAACATTCCAAGAAGGCCTGTCCTCAGTGGATGGGGTTCCCAGGGCAGAAATGAGCCCATGGAAGGGGTTCTCAATGGACCTCTTTCCCTAATAAATGAAAATATTTTGAAAAAAAGAGCTGGCCATGCAAGTTGTGGGAAGCCCTGCCCCCTTTCACCACCACTTTGCAAACGCACCTCCTGGTGGACTATTAGTTGGGGGATGAAGTCCCCTTGGCACCTGAGGGTCCTTGGGGGCCAACTACCCCTCCTGGTAGCTCTAGTAAGTCCCAAACAGCGGAATGGATGAGAGATCATCAGAGGTCATGACCCCTTTCTCCACCAATCTCTGCAAACGTGCCTCCTGGCGCTCTGCTGGTTGAGAGATGAAGTCCCTTTGGCTGTTCAGGGTCTTAGGAGGTCAACAAGCTCTTGTGTTACCTCCAATAAGTCCCATACAGCAGGAATGCTGAGAGGTCTTTGGAGGCCACAACCCCTTTCTCCACTACTCTGCAAATGCACCTCCTGGCACACTATTGGTTGGGGGGATGAAAACCCCTTGGATGCTGAGGATCCTTGGGGGGTCAATACCCCTCCTGTTATATCCAGTAATCCCCACACAGCGAGATTGCTGTGAGCTGGTCAGAGGCCCAACCCTTTTCTCCATCACTCTTCAAACGTACTTCCTGGCACTCTACTGGGTTGGGTGATGAAGTGCTCTTGGATGCTGAGGGTCCCTGGGAGCCAAGAAGCCCTCCATTAAGTTAGAAACCGCGGGATTCCTGAGAGCTAGTTGGAGGCCCACCCCCTTTCTCCATCACTCTGCAAATGCAACTACTAGTGAAAAAAAACATAGAAATTCACTTAAAAAAACAAAGATTATAGGGATGTTAAAGTTAGGAAATAGAATTTAAAAAACCATAGAAATTAATTTTAAAAAACCAAAGGTTACGGGGCATTATAGTTACAAAATAGAATTAAAAATCTTTTAGAAATATACTGTATACAACAAAGGCTATAGACGTTATAGTTACACTCAGATTTGACTCATACAAAACCAGTGAAATTCACCAGTTACAGTTACCTGACTGTGTGGCTCTATGGATAAGAGACTGGGTGTGTGAGTAATTGTATGGGTCTGGGAATGGGTATGTGAGTGATTGTGTGGATGTGTGAATGGCTGTATGAGAGGCTGCATTGGTGTGTGAGTGGATGTGATAGTGATTCTGTATATTATATCATCAGTGATGTGATTTGAGATGTGATGAGTGATGTAATATATAAAGCCGTAAGCAGTGCATTGTTGGTGCATAAGTTATAATTAACTCAGGTAACTATAACTGCTGAATTTCTATGTTTTTGTATGAGTGTAACTTGAGCCTAACTATAACACCCTTGTAAAAAAAAAAATTTTTTTTATTATTACTTCAAGCAAATACAAGCCGTAAGTACAGCAAATCAATGTGGGAAAATATAGCAGCCCGGAAACCGGGGTCTAACAAGTGTCCAGGATATGACTTGTATTCAAGCGTACTGGCTGAAATTCAGGATTCATGAAGGTTCATTTTACAATAAAGAAAAAACTAAGAATCAATGCCATACGGTCATACATGGTCCTACAATAACAAGCATGAATCAGGAAATCCGCAAATAGTGCAAATACAATTGAAGTTTTGGGGGGTAAGGTATACGAGTCAGGATAAATGTGAACACAAACCCGTTCCGTAGCAAAGCTGCACCCCACCCCTCAAAACGAAACATACTGTAGGAAAAATGAAAAACATGAAAAACATGAAAAACGACGACACCAAAAAGGAAGAAAGGCAAAAAAGGGCCATAGAAACAAATAACGGACAAATTAACAAACCCCATCCCCCTACCCCCACCCTTCACCCCTGCAGAAGGCCACGGCCTACCCCCCCCCCCAGCAGCGTGCCTGTCGCCCTAAATAAGAGACCCAAAATATAGAAAAAGAGGAGAAGGAAGAAAAGAAGAAAAAGTGGAGAAGGGCTCTCGATCTTGCCACCCGCCCCCCCCCCACCCCGCGCCTAATAAACATCCTAAAAGCAAGATCAGAATAGTCATGGAAAACATTAATCACCGATAGCACCGTCAATAAAATCCCCGCTGAGTGTCCCCCAAATCACCGTCAGCCATCAATAAGTCCACTGGATCCTAGACAGTATCACCCCTGGCCTTTTCTATCAGTAGTACCAACATACGTCCACTTATCAATCGGCATACAGAGCGGCGTGGAGGGTCCAAGTGATCCGGGCGGACCGGGCCGTGTTATTACTCCATGGGACTTCAGCAACCAAAACCCAGCCGAATATGTATGGCGGAAATCCGTCTGTGTCGGTATCGACCCCGAAAATATCCTCAAGTCCGAACACAGTCTCACCATCCAAGGAGAGAGAGTCACACCATCCGGCGAGCGCTGAGACGTCGCCGGGGCAGCCCAAGACATAGATCGGCGTTGTTTCCCCAGCCGCTGATTAGATATGTGCCCCGACGAGTCACTCACATGTACTACAGATCTGTCCAAGGCGATCTCATGAGCCGGGTCTTCCAGCGTCTCCACGAACCTAGGCGTAGCTGGAGCACTCTTCACTGACATAGAGGCGGGCACGTCGGCACTTCCTTGAGATCGAACTGTGCCCGTGTGGAACGGCGGGACAACAATGGCGGCCATCCTTCTTCCCAGGTCCTGGGCGTTACGGATCAGGGTCGCATGCAGGGTCGTTAGAGCAGCCAATATATCTTTGGACGTGGGCTCTTTCTCGTGCCGCCAGACCCCTGAACCCTCCCGCACGGCAGCTTTTCTATCCGGGTGTGGTCTGCGTAAGAGGGTGCCAGCCGCCATCTTAGCTGATCCGGCCTCGTCCTTCTTCACCTCACCCCGGGACCGGGCCCCACACCAGGGCGCAACAGGATTCACAGAAAGGACCCAGAAAGTCAAGGCAGGCTTCCCAGAGAAGAGCCACCAAAGGGCTAAACAAAATCTCTGCCGCTCCCCGGGAGCCGCCCGCCGATTCCGGGGGAAGTGCTTAGTTATGCCCGGACACAACACTGGAAAGGGGGCCAAATATCATGCACTTTTCTCGATCCTGCTTTGCCACGCATCCCCACGAGGCACTCCGCTAGATGGACTGGGTCGTCACTGTCGCCATCGGCCCATCAAACCTCCGGTGCCCTCCGGCCGACTCCTCACCTCCACCAATGGCCGCTGTTGTCACAGTCGCGGCCGGCTGTTCTTCTCACTCGACACCCCGGTCCCAGCTCCGTGAGGGCTGCAAAACAGTTGGGGACATTTCTTCGGGTCTGCCGCATGTAGACGCCTCAGGAGCAAACGGTCAGTGAAAGTTTTCCTTCGCCTACTTAAATATGCAGTTACGGCTCAGGATAGTTGCCAGGATGTATGCGCGGGGTGAGAGGGCTCACGGAGACGAGCGTCTATGCGGCCATCTCGGTCGCTAGCTTGGCTCCTCCTCCGTAAATTTAATTTTTTTAAGTGAATTTCTATGTTTTTAAAATTCCATTTCCTAACTATAATGTCCCTGTAACCTTTGTTTATTTTCAGTGAATTTCTAAGATTTTTTACATTTTATTTCCTTACTGTAACCTGTACCCTTTGACAGTCTGCGTGTCAGTAACTCTATAAGTCAGGCAGTGATTGTCTGAGTGGCTGTGTGGGTCGGTGAGTGGGTGTGTGAGTGACTGTATGCATCTACAAGCACGTGGTTGAGTGGCTTTATGGGTTGATAACTGGGTGTGCTAGTGCTGTATGGGTGTCTGAGTGGGTGTGTGAGTTGTTATGTGTGTGTGAGTTGGTGTGTCAGTGGGTGTATGGGTGACTGAGTTTCATACTACTAACGTGAACGGAGCAACCCCAAACAGGCCATGCCCCAGGTGATTTTGGACTTTTGCATATTTGTAGTCATTGAAAGGGAGAAGAATATACTTTGCTCTCACACAGAGAGGTAAAAAAAACATTCACCACAGTTACTACAGTTTGCGCTCTGATTGATGAATCATGCATTTGCCTTTACCAAGGCTAGCATATTGTTTTTCAAGGTGGAATTGCCAAGAAAACACACTTTGTTTGCCTTTCTGAAGCCCAGGAATTTGAAATCATTTCTCCTTTACAGAAGAGGAACTTCAAGTGGGCACCCTCAATATTTGTAAATGCTTTCCATTGAGGTTACATTACTGTGAAATAAACATCAGGGCCAGAAAGGAACATCACCTGCTCGTTTATCCAACAAGAGTCCACAATTTTGCATAAAATGTCTACCCAGCTGGGGTTGTTTTTACTGGTTGATTAGTAAGTGCTGCCTCATTTGGTAAATACCAATTACTATCAAAATCTTACAGATTGTTCAGAACTGCGCTGCTCGACTTCTAATGGATGTCCCAAAGCGGAGTTCTGCTAAATCAGTCCTACGTCAGTTGCACTGGTTGCCAGTGCAGGAAAGGATTTGGTTTACGGCCATGTGCACTGTTCATAAGTCAATTACTGACAACGGACCGGCTTTGATTCAGCCTATGTTTCAATTCTATCACATCACCCGGACTCTTAGATCGAACCATAAAAAATGCATCACCCGGACTCTTAGATCGAACCTTAAAAAATTTCTGACAGTCCCTAGGATTAAACGGGCACGAATGGGTGGCCGACGCTTTTCACTTCATGCTGCAAAATTCAGGAACCAGCTCCTGACTCCATTCGGTTGGAACCTAACTATCTCCGTTTCAGGAAATTGCTGAAGACCTTTCTTTTTCCCTGAACAGTGAATAATGATAAGATGTCTCAATGCGCTGGGATGCTCTCGGGTAGCCATGCGCTATATAAATGTGTATTCATTCATTCATTCATTCATTCATTCATTCATTCATTCATTCTTTCATTCATATATTCTATTGTATATCTGCATAGTGGTTCACAAGGAATTGTCTCCAACATTATTCTCTGCGCTTTGGCAGTGTTATTGTTCCTTGGGAGTCTTTATCCAGAAATCTGTGATAACATTAATCCTGCTATACAGAAGAGAATAAGGGACAGATGTACGTCCATTTTTTGTGGTCGTAGATGGGAAATCGGCCAGTTTGAGACCACAAAATAGCTTTGTACAATGTACAAACCCTATTTATGCGAGTCAGTAACCTATCACCGACTCACAAAATAGTGTTTGCAATTTGCTATTAGGAAGGGGCATGCCAAGGGCATCTGTTCCTAATAGTGAGTTGAAGTTCCATGTATGATTGTTTTGTGACCACAAAACACTCACAGTTTACCAGCTACTTCAAAAAGGTGGTAAGCCCTACCCCTTTGTGACTGGCAGCGAAAATATTTTTTAAGAGCAGGCAATGGTCCCACACACCACTGCCTACTCTTAAAAAACGAGACAGAAACGTTTCATTTTTCTTTTTTAAATACATCCTATTTTCCTTTGAAGAAAATGGGCTGCATTTTTTTAAACTGCTTTATTCAAAAAACAGTCACAGACGTGGTGGTCTGCTGACCCCAGCAGGCCACCATCCCTGTGAGTGCTGGCCATTCCCAATGAGGTCGTATATTGAAATCTTTCTTATGAATTCCCATTGGTAATCACATACAGTGTCTGAGACACTGTTGTCCATTTTGCGAGTCACAAATTGTGAGTTGAAAAAACTATACAATTTGCAATTTGCAAAATGGAAGGGTTGTAAATCTGACCTTAAGACTACAAAGGGATGAATCTCCACCAAACAAGGGAACTTTATCCTTTCTATATGAAGCAAGGTCTTCTTTGTTTGGTGGAGATGTCCTCATTTTGTTGGGTCTTCAAGAACTCTGCATCATTTACTTCAGCATCAAGATACCGTTGTCCCCAGAAGGCTTTTCTTTTTGAAAATAGTTTTTGTATTCACAATTTTTCAGCAAACAGACATGATACGTATATTCTGTCATCACGGTTATTTACAAAATCGGCATGATTTTTAGAAAGTGTAAAAAAACATATATACACATAATGTAATTAAACATTGTGATCAGTAGTTTACTAATACAACATATAACGTGACATTTTCCTAAAATTATTTATGGTTGAACTCTGTTTTATTCTATTTTCCTTAATTTGGAATACGTTAGCATTTGTGAAGATGTTTCAAATATCACATGACTATAGAAGAAAGAGACTTTATTGGGTAAGACACTTTTCATTATCCTAGAAAGGAGGACCCAACCAAGTTTTCTTAAGACTTCCAGTGCTGACATTGGAGGATTACATTTCAGTGCCTGCTCTTTTCAGTTTGAATTTTGATTTGGTTTAGTTTTGGGAAACTATTTTTCTAAATAAAATGGCATTTGGTGGCAGTGAAGATCAGGAACCACTTCTTGAAGAAGACAGTTCTTTGAAGGAGGAACCCCGGGTAAAGCGACAATCAATTGTTTGGGAGTTTTTTACTATCCCCTCTGGGAAGAAGAAAGTGGTTGCTAAGCATATAAAGTGCTCAATATCTGAGAAGACCCTTTCCAGGGGTATGTCCAAGAGGTATTCGTGCAGCACAACAAGTATGTTGTTTCATTTGAAGATATGCAACTCTAAAGAGTTGACCAGAGCATAGAGGCAGTAAAGTGCAGGGGATCTGTCTACCTCAACTACAACATCAATTGCTTCTGGAGACCCTCTACCATCTGAAGTCCAGCAAAAGTTCCCACAAAACTCACCAGAACTCCAAAGAATTGACACTTTTTGTTTGGACTGCGAAAAAGTTGTAACTGTAGTGTTGCTGCAATTTTGGATGCTGCAAAAGTGCATAAGTGTTTCCTAAGTTTTCAGTTTTCTATTTTAAAAAAATTTCCAGTTGCCATTTAATTTGTAAAAAAACCCTGAAAAAACAAAATAATAAATAAACTCAAAAAAAAGTTCTGAAAAATCCCATACAATATTTATCATTAGAACCACCTTTCTTGGTTTAAAAAAAGAACGTGGATGAGTAGAGTTTGAGTGTGTGGGTATGTGGGTGAGTGAGTGGGAGTGACAGTGACTGTATGGGTTCTGAATGACTGTGTAAGTGTTAGCATGGGTATGCGAGTGGGTGACTCAGTGGCTGTTTTGGTGAGTGGGTGTATGGATGCATTAATAAGTACATGAGTGGCTGTTTGGGTGAGTGAGTGGATCCATGAGTGTCTGTATGGGTGAGTGAATATGTGCATAAGTAGCTGTATAGGAGAATGAGTGGTTGTGCCAGTGACTGTATGGGTATGTAATTGGGTGAGTGAGTGGCTGTATGGGTAAGTGTGTGTGTCAGTGTCTGTATAGGTGAGTGAGTGGATGTATCAGTGACTGTGTGGGTGAGTGCATAAGTGTGTGTGTGAGACAAGCTGGATGGTTGAGTAAGTGTGTTGGCTAGTAGCTGTATAGGTGAGTGAGTGGGTGTGTTAGTGACTGTATGGGTGAGTGAGTGGGTGTGTCAGTGAGTGTATAGGTAAGTGAATGAGTGTGTAAGTGCCTCTGTAGGTGAGTGACTGAGTGTGTCAGTGCCTTTATAAGAGATTGTGTGTGTGTGTCTCTAGCTGTATGGGTGAGTGACTGTTTTAGTAAATATAAAGGTAATTGCTTGGGTATATGAGTGACCGTTTGCACGATTGAGTGAGTAAGTGAGTGTATGTGTTTCTAACATATGGGTGAATGATTGGGTATGTCAGTAGTAACATGGGAGAGTTGCTGGGTGTGTTAGTGATTATATGGGTGACTGAGTGGATGACATAGGGCATGATTCACAAAAGCCATTTAGGAGTAATAAAGTTAGGATTCCTACCTTTACTACTCCTAAACTGAGACAAAATCCTACCTTGACGACTTTTGGCATTCACAAACGGCATTTAGGAGTAGTAAAGTTAGGATTCCTAACTTTAGTACTTCTAAACTGAGAAAAATCCTAACTTTACAACTTTCGGTATTCACAAAAGGCAGTTACTAGTAGTAAAGTTAGGAATATATCACACACTTTTATTAACTTCATCTGTACAAATAACTTTAAAAAAAATTTTTACAACTACATTGTAATTCACATACATGTAAAAAGAGTTGGTTGATCAGTTCCTTTATGCTCCTTGTTAAATCTAAGCATGGGAATGGAACACCACAGTCATACAAAGCAACTATTAATGTCAAACTTTGCAACTGTGCTATCAGTGATCCTGTCAAAGGGAGCAAATCAAAGGGTCCCTTTCATAGTCGACTCTTCTTAACCCACATCTAAATGGTCGGTGTTTCTTAACCATTTCATACACTTCAGTAAAGAAGCCCAATTTGGTAGTGTTTTTGGGTGTATTCGCAAATTCTTTGCGACCCTCAGTGTGGCCCCCTTGTGATTTTGCAACATGATCGTGAATTAATTCATTTAAGAGTCTTATATAGGGCTGGCCTGACCCGATGGTATTAGAACGCTTTACAACATTTATCATGATGTAATTGGACACAAAATATTTCAATAAGCAGCATTGTCTCGTGTTGAATCCTGTTAAGGCATGGAGCGGATCATAGAAGCGAATCTAAAGGTAGGCAATGTAAATGTCTTCTTATTGAGGAGTCTATATTCTCCGCTGGACAAGATTCCTGTGGCAGAGGAACTCTGTCTCGTTGGGTGGTAGCTATCCATTCGGATGAGTTTGGTTGAGGAAGAGGTCTATGAACTGTCATTTGAAGTTTATGAAGGAGGAGTTAGTCCTGATATGGACTAGGATGGAGTTCCAAATCTTAGGCGCATTCCCAGAGAAGGAGCGTGATAAGGCGTTTTGTTTGTGTGTTTTGGGAGGAATGAGAAGTAGTGTGTTAGTACTCCTGAGATTCGTCGTCTGGCCTGCCTTTTTGAGTTTGGAAGCCAGGTAGGCAGGATACCGGTGTGAAGAGCTTTGTGTGTGTGACATGCAGTTCTGAAGTTGGAACACGCTTCAATTGGGAGCGAGTTTAGTTCTTAGGGGGCAGATGTATCAAGGCTTTTTGCGTTCACAAACGGCTTGTTTGCAAAAGCAAAAATGCGTTTTGCAGTGTATCAACATTTTTGAATTTGCAATATGGGTAATCGGAATTTTTTGCAATTACCTAAACTACGAATGCAGTTAGGGAATCACAATTTGCTATTCCCTAAATGCAATTCTCGTAGCTACCGCAAATTGCAATTTAGCATTAAGGAATCATAAATTAACACCAGCTTGTAGTTGGTGGTAATTTTCAAATTTCTAGAAAAATTCACTTTTTTTGCATTTATCTGAGTGCCATGTGCGCACATACATGTGTATGTCTGCCACATGTTCACACATGCACATTTCAGAGGTGCAACAGGGTGTCCTTTTGGCTTCCTTGCACCCTTGACATTGCATGCACAATTTGCAAGTACCTATTGGGTACTCAAAAATGCGCATGCAATTCCCATTCATTCCTATGAGCCTCTAGGCCCATAGACATGAATGGGAAGCAATTCCTTATTTACGGCTCAGAATTTGCGAGTCACAAATAATGAATGCGTAGGAATCGCATTTTAATTTGCAAACCCTACATGCATTGCATTGCATTTTGCGCGCTCATAATAGCGAATCGGTAACATTTGCTATTAATTCTTCGCAAAATACAATGTTGATACATCTGCTCCTTAGAGAGGGAGAGATGTGGTTGTATTTCTTTACTCGGGCGACAATCCTAGCAGCTGCATTTAGAGCTGTTCTGAGGGGAGCTAAGTGAGATTTTGCCGTGCCTGTGAGGGTTGCATTCCCATTTACCAATCTGGACAGAGCCAAATATTGTGTGGCCTGTTTATGGTCATTAAGAGGGATACTGTTTTTTTTTGTATTTTTAGGTTGTAGAATACGCTGTTCGCAGTGCTCTTAATATGTTTGCTCATGTTTAGACGTGGAGTATGAGTAGGCAGCATCGGTGACATTCAGGATTGCTGTCTCAGTGCTGCATTCTTTACTGAAGCCCAATTAAGGAGTATCCAGAAGGTTGTTGCTGTCAATCTGTTGGTTAAGTTGGAGAACACATCATTCCAGGATTTTGGCTAAAAAGGGGAGATTGGAGACAGGCCTAAAGTTATTGGGGTTGTTTGGGTCTGTTCCCGTTTTGTTTAGTAATGGCGTAACTTGGCCGATTTTAAGACAGTCTGGCATGACCCCGGTTCTCAGGGAGCTAATTATAATCTTGGCCCAGAGAGGGGCTAGGGCGAGGTTGAGCTTTTTTGCCAGATAGGCAGGAATTGGGTCAGCTATGTGTGAGGAGGGTTTGGCCCTGTTAATCATGGAGGCCTGCATGGATATTGTGGGAGACATGGACGTTTGTGGTTTAATGATATTGAAGAGTACTTTGGAACGGTTTTTAGCATTGTATAATGCGCTACTGAAGAAAATATTTCACTCATTTATAGTATGGGTTTTTTTTGTATTTTCTGCGTTCTGTTTTGAGCTGGTCAAGGTGTGTTGCAGACGGGTTATTCCACCAAAGTCTGTCTGCAGCTCTGAGTTGTCTTCTATCAGAGTTTAGGTCTATATTGAACCAGGATCTCAATGGGATGTTCCTGACTCTTTTTTGTTTTCAAGGGGGCTACTTTGTCTAGTATGATTGTTAGACTTGGCATCTTTTGGCGTGTGTCCTGAGTTTTTGCTTTCTGACCTCCCGGTTCGTGCTGGCTTAGTATTTCTGCGCACTTTTCCCACTGCTGATCAGTGGTCAAATGCAAGTGCTCCTGTGGTAAAATGTGTTTTGGATGGGTGTTTCCATGATTGGCTTATTTGATTTATGTGTCAGTCCCTAGTAAAGTGAGACTGAGTGTGCCAGGGCCTGTAAATCAAGTGCTGTTAGTGGGCTGCAGCACTGGGTTGTGCCACCCAAACAAACAGCCTGTAAATGTAACTCTGGCCTGCCATTGCAGAGCCTGTGTGCAGTCTGGTACTGCCATGTCGACTTGGCAAATGCACCCACTTGCCAGGCCCTAACCTTCCCTTTTCTTACATGTCAGCCACCCTTAAGGTAGGCCCAAGGTACCCCTGTGGGCAGGGGACAGTGTAAGTGAAAGATAGGACATGCCCTTGTGTGTGTGGCATGTCCTATTAGTGAATTACTGCCAATTTTGTTTTTCACTATTGCAAGGCTAACTGTTCCCCATAGAACAGAATGGGGAGTTTGTTTATACCATCTTATAAACATAACTGGCCCTGGGTACTAGGTAGGAAAAAAAAGTTTAGTATGCCTGAACTTAGAATCCAAAGATGGATCTTTTAGTGAAGGTGATTTTTACATTCTGGATTTGAAAATACCACTTTTAGAAAGTAGATATTTTCTTGCTCAGCCATCCAGCAGGCCTCTGCTGGGTTTGTGGATTGACTGTCTGGGTTTTGGATGATAGGGATTGGGGGGCTGCAGTGACTGGATAGTCTAAGTGGATAAGGAAAGGGCTGAATGGACCTGGACTGCATTTAGAGTAGGGGGAGGAGATTTCCTTTCACCTGAATGGGCCTGGTCTGCCTCTGATAATGCTGTCTCCACCTCCTGCCAGGAAGCTAAATCAGAGAGGGTAGAACTGGTTCTGGCTGGGCACAGACACTCTCTACCTGAGATGGCAAAAGATTTTGTGGTATAAATATTGGGTCCCAAACCCCTGAACTCTAGAACTCTTTTGGACCAAGAAGACTGCCAAAAAGAGCTGGAGAAGCTGTGAAGAGGAACTACCACTTTGCTGAGTGCTTTGCTGTGTTGGCCTGAAGTGGCTGCTTCTGTCTTGGGTAAGGAAAGGACAGGACTGAACTTTCTGAAATCTATTTTTGTGAGTTTCAAGAAGCCTCAGGAACAGCAAAGACTTCAAGCTATTCTGCCCTTAGCTCTGGGACCTGTGTGTTTTGTGCTGCAACATAGGAAAAAGCAACGACACTGCTGTCGACTCTATGTCCAGAAGGCACCGCAGAGGGCACTGCCGTAACACCGCACCACGACCCTGGTCTCACCGACGCCACCTGCTGACACCACCACCAAGGCGCTACTCACACCGTGACCTGAGGGCACCGCACTCCGCACCGCCGCACTTCACGACACCGCCTAGGTATCCCCAACGACTCCGCTCCATGCCAAAATCAACGCCGCTGCTTGCACCGTGGTTCGAGGGCACTGCTCATAAAGTTACACAACGCACCGCCCTCATGCCACACTGCACCCATGGCCTACCGATGCCAGAGTCTTTGACTCCAGTTTGTCATTGACAACAGCGCTCCAGCAACAACAACGACGCTGTTTGCACCGTGACCTGCCAGCACCACGACGAGCACTGCATCGCTCCACCCCGCGACTCTGGTCTCACGCCATCTGATGCCGCCACTGAGCCGCTGCTTGCACCTGGACCTGAGGGCATCGAACGCACGCCACTGCACTTCGCACCGCAGCACCCGACGCCTGCCGACACCAGCGCTCCTGACTTCATCTGCGAGGAGTTCGATCTGAATGCATGTGACTTCAAGGGCCTGGCGACTCCTGCACCGACCTCCGAAACTGACGCATGCGGATGCCGTGCTTTCAGAAGCTCAACGAAGAAGTCGCCGACACTCTGCATTTCTAAAGGTACTGTTTTGCTGGTTTTCCCAACACTGTAGCAGGCCCGCGACACCGCCGACAGCCAGAACTATTTGGATTTGTTTGTTCACAATGCCATGATAGCCTGGACAGAGCTATCGACATCAAGGAACTGTTTTTCAAGCTTATTTTGATAACTGAAGATTCCTAAGTAGTGTATTGTGGATTTTTATCGTGTTTGGTTTTGTATTAAGTATATAAAAATATTGGATATTTTTCTAAACGGATTTGGTGTCCTTTTGTAGTGCTTACACTGTATTACTGTTGGTTATGTCCAAATGCTTTACACACTGCCTCTAAGATGAGCCTGACTGCTCGTGCCAAGCTACCAAGGGGGTGGGCAGGGGTTATATTAGGAGTGTAACTCCCTTATTCTGACTAGGAAGAAGGGTCCTTACTTGGACAAAGGTGCAAGCCCTTGCCAACTACAGACACTCCTTTCTAACATTGGTTGTCAGCGGTGAGGATAGGACTTGTGTTTGCACTTGACTTACAGTGATTGGTGTCTACTACTACCATATCGCAGACCATTACATGCCACATACTGGTTCCTTTTCCTTTTTGGCCTATTTTTGATCTTGTCAGTTTGAACTTGCTACTTCATCTTTCCTGAATCAAGAGCATCATCTGTTGCTTCCCTGGAAGTTGCCTTTGAGGAGGATAGGTTGGAATCCTACAATGTGAAAGAATTTAAAGCGATTTGCAAAAACCTAAAAGTCCAAGTAAGAGGCCTCACTAGGAAGGAGGAGCTAAAAAAGGCGCTGAGGGCCTGGGTAGCCGCCAGACATGCCAGTGGGCAATCTGGAGATCTCAGTGGAGAAGCAACACAGGCTATTCCTAGGGTAGATGTGCTTTTGGGAGAAGGGCAACCCTCCAGACCAGGCCACAGTGGCCTGTCCCCAGAGAAGCTGGGGGACAGGCGGGAAGCAAGGAAGTTCGAATTGGAGAAACTCAGGATAGAGAATGAGAGGGAAGAGAAAATAATAGCCATGGAAGAATGGAAGATGATCTTAGATCATGAGAGACGGCTTAAGGAGCGGGAACTAAGGAGTAGGCCCAGCTCAGATGGTGGCAGCAAGTCATCAGTGCAGGCAGATTGAATTGTGCACATCCCCAAGAATGTAGGCAAAGAGTACAAGAAGGGTGATGACATTCAGAGGTGGTTTCAAGGGTATGAGTTGTCTATTCACATGAATGGGGTCCCTGAAAGGAATTGGGGGGAGGGCAGGGTTATGCCTCTCTTTCCAGAGGAAGCACAGGATACCTCTGGAAACGGTGTCACATCAGATGCTCCTGACTCGCCTTCACACTATTGACATCAGGGGTCTGGCGTGGAAATGACTTGCATCCTTTCTAGAGGGGAGGGGGCAAGAGGTCTGGTGCAACCCTTTCTCAGCTCCCTCACGATCACCGAAGGTGGGGGTTCCTCAGGGTTCGGCCTTGAGGCCGACCCAGTTCAATATCTATCTCAATCCTTTAGCCAAGGTGGCCGAATCAAATGGGGCCAAACTCATGTCCTATGCCGACGACACGCAGCTGTTGTTTACATGTAAGGCCAATGAACCTTGCTCAGGGACGTTGATCAGTTCCTGTCTTGCAGTAATTTTGCTTTGTGTCAGGCTGTCTTTGTACTCATTGATTTCCTTATTGGTCTCGTCCAGTCTTTTTTTGTAGGAGGTGAGAGTGGCCTTGAAGTGTGTTTCAGTGGCCTGGATTTCAATGAGGATGGCCTCAGAGAGGCGTTTGGCTGTTTGGATTATGAGAATGATCCAATCCCTGTTCTGTTGGTGTCAGGATATGGGACGAGAGGTTGGTGACCAAGCTCATCTCATGCTGGGGCCTGGTTGCTGGTCTTTGGATTTGCTCCTCGTTAAAGCTCCCTCGTACTGATATTCTCCCCAGTGTATTTGCTTCCCTCTGCGTCTTCTCCCTCGGCCTCCTGGGCCTCCCCCTAAAAAAGTAAACCGATGGTTCTGGTTTATATATGGGGGTGGGTGTGGGGGTCCAAACGGCATGGTTCAGCCGTATCCATATGGTGGGTGCATGAGCGGATATTGGCTAGGATAATGCATATTCGGTCCTGGAAGTGCAGGTGTCCATGGTTGTTGCCATCCAGAGTTCCTTCATCTTCCTTGTTGCTTTCTTCTGTAGCTACTTGTGCTAGAGTTGCTGCTTCCTGACGAGTCTTCATCCGAAGACCCTTCTGATCTATCGCTCCTCTTGGGAGCTTTATGGTCTGTGTCTGCGTATGGGTATGTTTTCAAATAGGAAAATGTTTTGAGTTCTTTCTGAAATTTGTTAATTTTGCTTTGTGTCAGGCTGTCTTTGTACTCATTGATTTCCTTATTGGTCTTTTTGTAGGAGGTGAGAGTGGCCTTGAAGTGTGTTTCAGTGGCCTGGATTTCATTGAGGATGGCCTCCGAGAGGCGTTTGGCTGTTTGAATTATGAGAATGATCCAATCCCTGGTACATCTCCACGCTATTTGTGCCCAGTCTTTGCGGAAGGTCTTGTCGTCCAAAAAGATGCGTGGGGTATTTGTGACTATGAGTCCTCTTGGGGCAGTGTTATTTCTCAAATATTCTGTGAGGATGACCCCATGGAGAATAGTTCATATGTGGTTGTGTTTTTTCTCATTCAGGTTTTCCCAGTCTGCTGTTTGGGCAATTGAGTTTTTTTTGTTGTTGTTAGAGTTTTTTATAGCGCGAACTAGACCCGAACCGAATCAGGTATCAGAGCGCTTTACATAGCACCAGTTACGTTACATGAGGACACACATTCATTTTTGTTAGGCACGGGGAGATTAAGTGATTTGCCCAAAATCACAACATGTTTTTTGTTTAGTGTCGTTGCCGAGACTGTAACCCAGGTCCCCAGGTCTGAGGTCGAGCGCCCTAGCCGTCAGACATGCTGAAGTCTGCCATAAGTGGGGGGTTGGCTAAGATGCTGTTGACATCCTCTAGGGTGAAACTCAAGCCTTGATTTTCTGCCATGATGTAGCTTGGTATTGGTGCACTGGATAGTGTAAAAAATTGGTAGCTCTCACAGCTGTGCGCCACAGAATACTAGAGAAATCAATAGGAGAGCGAGGGTTTTGGGGCACGTCCTGTTCCCCAGAAGCGTACTATACTTAAACAATGTGGACGGGCCCCCTATGTGTATGTAATTACTTTAGTCACTGTTTGTGGCATGAGCTTGGACCCATTAGGTGTTGTTAAAAGACCCTTTACACACCAACCTAGTTGGTGTCATGCTTCATCATCGGGGGTCCCAACAGGGCGGCCGAATGCCCCGGCTACGACGCCTGATTACAGCGGAGCTGGTGTTGGTGCGTAAGTGTGATGTGATGTGATATTCTACAGTTAAAAATACCTCTGAGAATCCTTGCCTTTATTTTTAATGTTGGCGGCTCAGGATATAGTTAAAATATGTGTGGTGCAACTATTTAAGGAGTAATTACCTATAAGTTGGCTTATGTGTGGCGGTCTCCATGTTTCAGCCCCCGCTGTGTGATTAACGGGGCTTTCTTCATGACCAGGAAGGTGATAAGTGAGTGGCGAAAGGTGAATGTAGCCACGTGAAAAACCAGTGTGGTACCTACACATGCGCTAAAGTGTGTGGTAGAAAAAATGTCGGCGTACTCACAGACACTTTAAAATAGCAAAAAATTCCTGTGGGAAAGAAGAAGACAAGACAAAACATATAGGATTTCGCAACATAAAATGCAGTCTTAATGGTTATGTCATAGTTATGCAGTTGTCCTCATGGAAGGCCACTACATTGAATAGTGTATATGCTCATGCAGATCGCGGCATGCGTAGATACTGTGATGCATTTACTATTCCCACTCCAGTCTAAACAAATTTGAGGAAGGTGTTGGACACTTGAAGAGTGACATTTACTATTCTCACTCCAGTCTATACCAATAGGAGGAAATCGTTTGACACTAAAGGGGTGATATTTACTAATTCAAATCCAATCTATGCCAATTTGGGAAAGATGATTGACACTAAAGAGGCTACATTTACTATTTTTAAAACATTCTTGCCCCATGCAGTAAAAAAAGTTAATTTACACAATCCATACTCACACAGAGAATTTCTAAAATAAAAAAACGTTTAAAATGTCCTCAAAATACACTCACCCAAAATGCAAACCTAAATATTTACAATTAAACATTTAAAAATTATAGATTATACTTATACAGAATAATCACTGGAATATTTATAAAAATATTTACTACCATTCCTAAAATGTGAACCTTACTGTACAAAGGAATATCATACTCCAAAATTACCAATAATAAAAAATTATAAGAATATGTCATCTTTTGGGGAAAATAAATGCTAGTTTTAAAAACAATTACATGTATTAGATTTTATAAAATATGTTTCAAACAACAAAACTTATTGAAATATTAAACATATCAAAATTCTGATTTTGTTTGTAAAGAATGTACATTAATAAACCATTAACATATAAATATGCAACAAAATGTAAATTTACATATCTTAATTAATAAATATTTAATTACTTTTAAATTATAATTAGATGTTTAAAATAATTACACATATGTAAAAAAGTTCCAACATTTTTTACGTTGACATACTTTTCAACTTTCAAAATATTCATTTTTTTATTTTAAAAAGTCCTTTTTTTAGAAATCGTTTACTTTAAAAAAAAAAGAATTTTGTGATAATATTACATTCATTATTTATATATTTAAATGTTTCCAAAATACAAAATAACACTTACATACAATGTAACATAGAACTATATTTTCTAAATTGATATTTTTAACAACATAGTTAAAACAACACTTAAAACAATGTTCTTACCACAATAGTCCTATTGATGAAATGTATGATATCCTGATATTCTTGAAACCATATTTTTGTATCACAATATGTTCAATTCAATATTTTGACCAAACACCTCACAAAATGGTGGATGTAGCTCCAAGGCACTTACTCATGTGGGGAAAGGTTACCTGAATTTTCAGCAAAATAAAAAGCTCAAAATGCACTTTAACTTGGCAAATAACCTACAAACTTAACTTGAAGCCTGTCTACCATAGAGGAAGTCTTGTCTCGATTGCTAAGTGTACAAAGTCTGCAGCCTTAGGTCCAAGAACGCTAAGTTGGTGCATTTGCAAAAAGTTAAATTCACAATGATGGCTGCCAATAAAACTGAACCTGATATTTCCAGTGCCTAAGTTTCCACATGTATAAGGATATACCTTGAGGCCTGATTAAGAGATTGGCAGATGGGATACTCCGCCCCTAACATGATCTATATCCGGTCCACCATATTAAAAGCTCCATTGCATGTAAATGAATTGTAATTTGATGGACGGGATATCCCTCACATTTATGATTGAGTAACCCTGTCTGCTAAACTCATAAACAGGCCCTTAGTTTCAATTGTAATCCATTGCCTGAATATGATGATGGCCTTGGCTGGGGGCACAAACCGCTCAAAACAGTGCCCTTAGTCTGCATACGATGTAATGAGACATATTATGGGTCCATAATTCTTTTAGTCTACAGTCAGGTAATTTAGATCATAGACTTTGGAATGGATCCACAAGTTTTTTAATACATGGTCTTGGTTCCAAAATAATGGGCTATGAAAGGGTATTCAACATGAGTTCACACGCTCCATAGTTGTGTTCTAAATTTCATTATCAGGAATTATTTATCACAAATGCAGGGGGCCTGTGCCTGTCAGGCCTGTGAACCCTGAGAGAAGTTTGTGGACCCTGCGACACAAACACATTTTTTTAATTTCCAATTTGGGTGGCCAATGGATATCTCTCACTTAGATGTGGGGTCAGGGCATGCTCACTTTGCCCCGTTTGTGGACATGATGCTGTGAATGTGCCACATGTCATGTAGTGGCATCACAATAGTACATTTTCTCTTGTGACTATGCAATCAGAGGCTTCTGCAAGCCCAACTTAGGGCCTAATTTATGAGGTCTTGCAACACTTTTGCAGCGCAGTTGCATCAATTTTTGTGACGCAGCAGCAGCAAAAAAAAATGCCATGTTGTGCCCTATTTACAAAGTGATTCATCTAGGCAGACTTTGTAAAGCCCTGCACTACATTATACCTGCGTCAAGTCTAATGTATACAGGGTGGGCGATCACCCGCAAAAAGCCTCGTAGAAGTGGCGCAGTGAAATCTATTAGAGGCGCAGAGAAATCTATCAGATTTCACTGCGCCACTTCTAGGACGCCATTGCGTCAAAATCATACACCTGCCTCACAGCAGGAGTAAGACTGATGCAGGCACATTTAACATGGGATTTGCCCATGTGTAACGACCCATTGTTGGAGTTGCGGCACTTTTGAGACACACTCCAGCAATGCGTCATTACTGCCCTTAAAGATACGTCAGTAATTCTAACGTATCTGTAACTCCTTGTGACATGGAGCGATGTACAATAAATACGTTGCATCCATCGTGTCACAAGGAGGGCACAATGAAAAGTGTTGCATCGCTGGTTTCATGCAGCAATGCGACAGTTTTCATAAATGTGGCCCTTAGAATTTGTGAGCCAAAATATACACTAGGAAAAAAAAGGACCCAAGCAAATCCAATAAATATTTATGTTTTGATCAACATACTCTCATTGAGCCTAAGGGGCTGATTTCGATGGCGGGCGGGCCATCGTAGCAGTGTTTGGGGTAGCCCACCAGACAAGTGGCCTTCCCACCACTGCGATTAGGATGTGCCCGCCATAATGGCAGGCGCATCCTGGGCTTTTCACATTTGGAGGTGTGCTGCTGGCTGCAGCACCACAAGCAATGTGAAAATTGTGTGCACAACATTTCCCTGCAGTACGTTGCAGGCACCACGCGTTACCTGCCACTTGGTGCATGGAAATGAGGGGGGTACCATGGGTACCCCCAAGTGCTGCGACACAACCCCACACACACAAGGGGGGCCAGCAACGGACCCCCAAACCCAATCCCCTCCAGCCTTTCCATGGCGGCACTGCCGCCATGGAAAAGCCTTCCTAAATGAGGTTGAACAGGGACCCCCTGAATGAAATCAATTTCCTGGGTCAGGGAAAACAGTTTATGACAAAGGTAAATACCCAGGCAAAAACAACGTGAATATCTGGCAAAAAGTACAATATAATACAATAAAACAAACACAAGAAGGGAAATAGAACAACAACGTGCTATGATGACATAAGAAATTTAATTATATTGATAAAAGTTGATATGGACATGTTCAATCATACAAAAGAGTTGTGTTTAAAATACATTAAAAACAAAGTAAATATTCGATGATTGAAGAAGCTGACAGACATCAGCTTCTTCAATCAGTTCTGGGAATTATCAATACTCTATAAAAAAAAAAAATTCCCCCGAACATTATATATTATTGTGATTGAATATTTACTTTGTTTTAATGTATTTTAAACACAACTCTTTTGTATGATTGAACATGTCCATATCAACTTTTATCAATATAATTAAATTTTTTATGTCATCATAGCACGTTGTTGTTCTATTTCCCTTCTTGTGTTTGTTTTGTTGTATTATATTGTATTTTTTGCCAGATATTCACGTTGTTTTTGCCTGGGTATTTACCTTTGTCATAAAAGGCCTTCCTAAACCCACATCCTAATCTGGTGGACGGTGCTCAATAGACACCACCACCATTTCAGGGGCCCTGCACCATCCGCCAGGCAATTGGTGCAATCACCTTTGGCGGAAAAGCGGCGGACGGACTTTGCGTCTGCGGTGATACCCACTGCCATCCTAATTTGGCAATCAGTAATGAGCTTGGTGATGGCGGAAGGACCGCCACCGCCGGCCCGGTGTTGGCGGTCCTTCCGTCATCATAATGATCCCCTAAGTTCGAGGACCAGTTATCGCTATCTTTTTTACTTTCTTGAATCCCAGCCAACACTTTTTTTCATAAAGTAAATTTTTCAAAAGCAACTGAATGGATTTACGTCCAATTTTGGACCTCTTCTTTTATTCGTCCCTTTCCCCTACTTGACATATCTGCACAAAACGTGCCATGACAAAGTCAAATCTAAAAGTCTTGTGTAGATTCAGCATACAACACCAAAGTTATTAAGAAAACAAAAAGTGGCATTTGAGTGTAAAGTCACTATCATAGACAGTCACTGTTGCTGACATGCACACACACACAAACACACATTTTTGTCTAGTGAGCACTAAGGGGCCTATTATGATGCCCGCCACCGTAACGGTAAACGGGACCAACCGCCAGACGTGCGGCAGTCCCGCTATGGCAATTAGGATGCAACCGCCACCCTCACAGTTGCATCCAGCACATTTTACATTGCGGCAGACGATGCTGTCAGCAGCACCCGCTGCAATGCAAAATATGCATGTTGTTCATTGGCATGCACAACGTGACAGACACCGCAGGTGCCTGCCACCTTGTGCATTCCAATGAAGGAGGTATCATGGGTACCCCCAAGTGCAGGCATCCACCCCCCCACCCCTGAGGGCCCGCAGCGGGTCCCCAAAGGCATTCTTTGCATGCCTTTCCATGGCAGAGTCTCCGCCATGAAAAGATATGTCACTGCAGGCATGCTAATATGGATGGCGGTGCCTGCAAGGCACCGCCACCATATTGGCTGCCTTTTCCGCCCGGCCGTCAATGATCCGGTGCAAAAGCGGCAGACAGTCTTTCCGTCCACTGCGGTGCTCCTCGCTATAGCAATATGGCAGGGTGAAAAAAGGATATTTGGTGGGCGGACCACCACCGCCTGCCCGGCAGTGGCAATCCGCCAGATATCCTAATAGGCCCCAATATGTATGTAATAGTTAATCAGTCTTTTAACAATGTTGGCACTGGCTCATGTGTGCTAGGGTTATGAACAGATGTCAGCATTGAACACACAAGAATGCTTTTTAGAGATCTGTTGCTCACTTGAAAACTTAATTTCACACTCACTATAGTTAATACTTCAAATTCAGAAATTCAGGAGACAAATTCATTTTTTTCCTCCCAGTAGTTAAATGTGTATTTGCCTATAATACAACTTTAACCCCTATATTTAATCCTTTGGAAGGTATTCCATCTATATATTTTGCTGCCTGCTTCAGATTTGCACAGCTGCCTGACAGCAACTATTCATCACCGCTCTGATGCTGTCACTTTTATTCTTTACCAAGGGAATGCTTTGGAAGTGCTGTGCCTATGAATTAGTAAAATAAGATGATAAATGTCTCTTCCGGGGAAGTCTGGGCCAAGTTGTGCTGGAATACATCTCATAAAACGTGCCTCCTTGGTTACATTAAAGTGAAGTTTAAACAGCATTGGGATGATTGATTTCCAGATACCTGAAAAGGAATAAACCAATAATATTTTCTGCATGTACATCCTAGTCCATTAGGCGAACTAGAGCCCCCTTCCACTGTCAGCGGAGCCTCTCTCTGGATTGCAGGCTCAACTGTTCAGCAAATGCTCATCTAAGACTCGGTTGAACCTACTTTCTGCTTTGATTTATAGACAAGGTGTCCCTCAAGCACCTGACAACCAGATCCTTTTAGTTTAAGTCCAGATTCTACATCCTGAATCTGTTTAAAGAATGGCGTATGCTTGAGTTACAACCTGCATCTATTTTTTAGCGCAGGTAGGCTTTATTTAATCTATTCTCTTGTGTGTTTGTCCTAATTATAATCCATTCCTCTGCCAGTATTTTTCCCTTTCTACATAAAATCTAAATCATTGTCGATGCTAACCACTGTGTTGGACTCAGAAATAAGTCTCAGACCTGACCCTGGTAAAATTGTACATTTGCAATCAATGTTTTCTTTTCGAACGGGAGAAAATATGAATTATAAATAAATCACAAACCAAAAAGCAGAATGATGCGTCTTTGACTGTAATTATCAGGTTTTTTTTTAAATTCAGGAAGAAAAGTATTTGAAAGGATTACTGAGTTTCATGATTGTGAAGAAGATATTGATGAAATATACGCATTCGTCCACCATTGCCCTTATATCTAGTGACATCAGAGGTGCAATCGCTTCCTGTTGAAGTTGTGTCAAGTTTTTGAAACAGTCTTACCTGAAAGCATTAATTACAGCTGATGCAATTGGAAGATATGTATAATCCAATGCAGACTTTTGGTCTGGCCAGTTCATTGACTAGTGCACTCTGTCTCACCTTCTGCCATTTTGAATCACAGTTCTGCAGAAATTCTGCAGGAACTCAGAACAATAGTGAAAACGACTGTCGTTACCGGGCCATGTAGTCTAACATTTAGTTTGCGTTCCCATGTTGTGTAATCATTTCAGAGCCTTTTCGGAATTACCTGTCTCTAGCTCGAACCTCATGGATGTATTGCGTCGCTGTGTAGTAGACTTTTGAGCTCATGTTCTATTCGGGATTCTCGCTTATAGTGCGTCATCATTCTGAAATGCGACCGCGCCCAAGAATGTTCCACTTTCACATTGCGGGAAGAGTATGTTGTTATCCCGGACTCTATCAAATCGGGCCCGATTTGCGGTTGTGATTTGCTGTGAAATGCTCTGAAGTGGAAGTTGAAACACAGCGCAGATTTAAACCACGTTTTACGTACTATAGTGATAGTTTTGGCACAGTAGCATGGTCTTAAAAGTGACCGTCTGACTAAGAGGATCCGTGAACATTAGGGGGCTTATTTATGAGCCCTTCCAACACTTTTCCGCCGACGGTGCATCGGGATATAAAAAAAGCGCCCTATTCACAAAGTGACGCGTCTAGGCAGATGCGTCACTTTGTAAACCCCTGCGCTACATTATACCTGTGTCAGTTATAAGGTATGCAGGGTTGGTTCCTCTGCATCAAAGCCGCGTAGAAGTGGCGCATTAAAATCTGTAAGAGGGTAAGGTGGAGGGCAGGGTAAGGGTGACGCAGGCCATACAAGTACACATTGCTGGATTTGCGTCTTTTTCAGACACACCCCAGCAAAGCTCCACATTTGCGTATGCAGATACCACAGGAATCTGATGTATCTGTAATTCCTTGCAACATGATGAGCCGTACTTTAAATAGGACGCATCTATGGTGTCGCAAGGACGGCACACTGAGAAGTGTTGCATCGCTGCTTTGTCACCGCAATATGACACTTCTCATAAATGAGGCCCTAGAGATTTTTTATTACCGCACTAGTAGAAAAGCTATATTATACATTTCTATGTGACTTTAAACATTGAGCCATGCTTTAGGGGCTACCTGCAGCTGTGCTGTAAAACGCTTCATACACATGGGCAAGAGATAACCTCATACAATGCTATGTATGGGGCATACTTGAGCTCTCCAGCCCTAAGAGGGAAGACTGCGTTTATACACAATCATTTACACAGTCCCTGAATCGACCCACCGTTGTGGGGGTCTTCACAAGTGATTAGCCAAAGGGTAGGCGGAGAGGCCAGGATTCATGGTCCTAGCCGCATACAGTATTGAAAGTATGTGCATAACAAAGAATCTTGTGTCACCCATATCTCTTCAATTTTCTTTAGACTGTCCTGTGCTTCTCCACCAGTGCACTCTGCTGTCCATAAGTCCACAAGGGGTGATTCATTATTTCAGGTTCTTTTTGCCGTTCATTGTGGACATGGAATATTACTTGCTGCAGCTCATGGAGATAAGTGCCAGTGGCCAACTAGATATTTGGTGAGCTTGGGGAACATACATCCGCTGCCCTGCCAGCCAGTTTTTTAATCCATCACAGTACTTGAGCTTTCGCTCCGATCCTCTCACTTCCCCACGTTGTTATCCGGATTTATTTATTTGTTATCCGGATTTATTACGCGCGCAGATGCCCCAGCAAAGTGTCATGACATTATGGTTTTGGACAGAAGAAAATCCACCTCAAATACCAACTTTTTGCCAGCTCTTTCTCTGCTTCTCCACATTACCCAGGATGATGTAATCTTCCCTCCTTTGCAGAGTTTTCCCATTTCAAAATACGCTTTGTCTTTGGCTGCCAGATATATATTGACCAAAGACAGCTAGTAGTTGAACTCTGTATGACATTTTGAAGGAAACCAGAAAAAGAACAGGCTTGAATATGTGGATAAACTGTGCTGCTGTGACCTTTGTTGGAAGATGCAAACTGTACACCCCCATATTTGGAGAGGACCAGACCAATAAAAATTAGGGCAAAAAGCCACCCAAAGCTAACTGAAGACTGATTAGCGGCCTTAATGAGGGCGGGATCTGCCCACGAACCACACAGATCCTGCAACCCATGAAGGTCGAGTCAACCCAAGAAGTATCTCTATGAGCAATGATTAAGCTCCTAGTTAAGCACTGTTCGCATTGATCCCAACCTGCTCTGAGTGACTTTGTGTGACTCTAAAACCATTGGAATAATTTCACTTGCCCTCATTGCCCGTATGGTTTCAGAGAAACCATAATTTGCTGATGTATTTGGACCATAACATCCCACATCTACAGTGAACAATGGTGAACCCATGACTTCTGTAATCCCCTGGTCCCTTGTGTTTAATACCAACAAATATGTGGTATGAGGTATTCAAGTTGGTATTCTGGGGAATGTTCTATAAGTTTTATTTCAAACCTAGCATTTATTATCCTCTTCTATTAAACTGTTACAGAGGGAGCTTTTTGAACCTTAACTGGTCTTCCTGTGAACTGTGTCCCATTGTGCATGCTGATTACCAGACCCCCTACAAGCCCCTGTTAGTGGAATGCTGAGATTTTGTGGTCTGGCCTATGGTACCTTAAAACACTTCTTTTCACAATGGATGGACCCCTATTCACATTGAGTGGTTGAGAATTTGTTCAAAGGAGCTTTTTGGCTGTTATACTCAATGTCCAGACGACTAAGCTCAAACCCATAGAGTTTTCTGGCTTTTACCCTACGTTAGTGAGAAACTAGAGCAGACATACTATAGTTAACTTATTATATTGTAGCACTTGTCACTATCATTTGCTTGCTTCTTATTCTTCAGCTGTATTCGTCTTACTTCCTCTTCGTGTGTTTGTTCCTCCTCTACTGCATCGATGCATTACTGTGGTCATTCACTGCTTGTTTTGTATTTTGTTTTGTTTAAGCACTCTACTAAGGTGCGTATAATTTTCAGTTGTCTTCCCTGTGTACTTCTACCCCGTGTCCTTTCCGCTGACCCTCTGTTGCCTGTGTGCTTGCTCCTGCCCCTCCAACCATCCATTGTCCATGTGCTTCCACCATCTTCTCCTGCCCACCCTCCATTATCTATAGGCTTGCCACAAACTCTCCTGCTCCTCCTGCTATCTTCCATTATCCATGTACTTGGCACACCCCTCCTATCCACCCTCTGTTATCTATATGCTTGTCTTTCCCCTCCAGCCTACTCTCCAAAGTCTGCGTGCTTGGCCCCAGCCCTTCCTACAAACCTTCATTGTCCATGTGCTTGCCCATGTCCCTACCACCAACTCTCCTTTGTCCCTGTGCTTGCCTTGATTCCCTCCCACGCACCTTCCATAGTCTCTGTGAGTGCCTCAGCCATTTTGTCCGTGTGCTACCCCATCTTGGGGATGGGGAGCATATATTCAAAAAGTGCGATATGACGCACTCAACGCTAATGAGCTTTTAAAAAAATTAAACACATTATGTGCTGGCACATCCTAATGCTTTTATTTATTCGTTTTAGCTTTGCTACACAGCAGTTGCGCAGCTGTGCAGGATGGCTACAAAATATTGCCAAAGCCAATAGCTCTTATAGTCATAGCCAGCCTTGGGCTTAAGCGAGCTGTGATGAGGGCTGAAAGCCCGAAACCTGTCCTAGGATGCTTGTCTCCAGTCCAGGGAGGACCTGGCAGTTCGGGCTGGATTGTCCCCATGGGGCACAGGGTCAAGACTGATTTGCATATGGCTGGGTTCAAACTGGAATTGCATGGAGAGAAAAAAACGATGGATTTAGGCCCAGATCTCCGTACGTGGGTGAATGTATGACATTGTTCTGCATTCTGTCCATCAACTGTTGTTTTTGCATTTGTCACCCGAGTGGGACGGGTATGCTCAGATGTGAGTCCCGTGATCTCCATGCCACTGGAATCAAGCTATAATGCCTGATGAGGGCTGAAAGCCCGAAACCGGTCCTAGGATGCTTGTTTCCAGTCCAGGGAGGACCTGGCTTGGCAGTTCGGGCTGGACTGTTCCCATGGGGCACAGGGTCAAGACTGATTTGCATATGGCTGGGTGCAAACTGGAATGGCATGGTGAGCAAAAAATGATGGATTTAGGCCCAGATCTCTGTACTGCGGTAAATGTATGGCATTGTTCTGCATTTTGTTCATCAACTGTTGTTTTTGCATTTGTCACCCAGGCCTGGGGCGCCAAATATTCCGAGGGGCAAAGCAGGTGTCTGCCTGACTTAATGTCATGCAAACAGAAACTCTTCCATCCCACTTGGTTTCAATGGGGCTCCTTTAAAGTCTTTGTAATCAGCCCTTAATATACCTCAGTTTAATTGTTAGCACCTCATCAACCCCCTGCCCTCCTCCCATCTTCCTCATACCTGCTGTCGTCACACCGCAGCGCCCACACGCGCCCACAAGCACCACATTTTCTTTCCACCCACAGTGCTGTCCCAGTCAATCCTATTTAAGGTGGCCTGCTCAAGACGAGACCTATTTGCTTTTCCAATATTTGTTTCAACTTTTCACCACTCTCCAGTTGCCTAGTCGTTCTTCCATATAGGTTTTGTGGTTGGAAAACTACCAATATTTATTGTCTGGTAACTCTAGCTGAAACAAATGCAGCCTTAGTCAAATATTTGATCAAAGATACATGAGCACTGGATCTGCTTTCACAGGCAGCAAGGGATTGTACAGCTCGTGTGCAGTTAAACTGAAGTATTGCCCTCTGAAAGAGTTTCATTTGTTTTATGAGGATTCCAGAGCCTTAACTCGTAAAGAAGAAAACAAGGGAATGGACTCCTGCTGGAGAATGAATGAGGTGATAAATCAGTCAGCAAATCCCACATACTGCTGTGATTCAACAGTGACAGCCCGACCACTGCTAAATTCAGCAGAATTTACTTCGGGGAAGGAAGCTCGCATATGTGCAGTTGTGTATTTATGCAGAAACTTTACGGGCCTCATATCCATTACTGCTGAGAGTTTTAGATGACGAAAATGATAGCTTCTCATATAGGCTATCATGGGCGTCCGCAGGGGGGGGCAAGGAGGGGCGTTTGCCCCCCCCCCCCCCCTGGAGTGACCCTCCCTGCCCCCCCTGCGGACGCCCATGAAAACCGTGACATCAAGACGGGGTTCTCCCTCTCTTTCCTCTCCTTTCTTTTCTTTGCTTCCATGTGAAATGGATCCAAAAAAGAAGGACGCTTTTGCTGGCAATGTCGTATTTTTCTAACATTTTAATTCCAAAGTGCAGCATTGGGAATAAAAGGCTAAAAATATGAAAAATAGATAAATAATTAAATAAAGTAAGCTAAAAATATGAAAAATAGATAAATAACTAAATAAAGTAAGACAGAGTATTAGCAAACTGGCCAAACTGATTTTATTCACATTGGAACACATTAGCGCCACTTTTACAGAGTTTGCCAGTGAAGCGCTAGTTTTGTTTTCTTGTCTTTGTTTTCCCTGGACTTGGAACTAGTGCACCAATCCTGGAGGTACTGCAATGTGTGGTTTGGAAAACAAAATGTGTGCTGCGGCTCTGCGTCCAGGGATGTGGTCTTTTTACCATACTGCTTACATTTTGTAAGGATTTAAGAAATGGCCATTGAAATGGGTCCATTCAGGGCCCTGTAGTCGTGTCCTTAACTTTTCAGGCAAAAGCACTCACTGATTTCTGAATAGTGAGTGTAAAAGCATTAAGGTAGCCATGTTGTTCCAGCTTACATTTTCCATGGTTTGCTAAATTTTGCATTCTCTATAAGTGTTTGCTTTTTCCAGGATGTTGTTACTTTTTTTTTTTGTAGGCCGCATATTGCTCTTGTCTAGTGCGTAATTTAAATTGAGCCGCAACCAGGTGTTTATAGCGGGCAACAATTGGGTTGTAGTTGAAGACAGTGGGAGTTTTTCTCAGTGGGGCAGTACGGTGTTCAGTGGGGGAGAGGATGTGGCATTATGGTCAGAGCTGCTGAATTTGGAACTGGGAACCAGGTTCAGACTTAATAACCAGTCCACCAGAGAGAGCTCAGAATTTTGTCCACTGGAAGTTTTGACTCATGGAAAGGTATCTCAGAGGGTTAATGTATCGGCTGCAAAGAACATGCGCCATGCAGATCACATAGTTCACATAATGTAAATAGGGCAGTGGGCTACTGCTTTTGTCAGAGAGATCCTTTTGTTACTTGCAGTTACTTGCAGTTTATAAGTTAAAATCCTAACTTAGAACAGTGAGCTATTAAGTGTCATCTAAGAGCTGCATACAAACTGCAAGGTATAAATTAGAGCGTTATGTCCCTCCCCCCAGTCTTTGATTATCCTAATGTCCCAAAAAGTGTTCTTCTGGACAGAAATCAATTCTGATTATTAAGGAAAACCCCCAACCATGGTATTACGTTTTAAATTCCGGGTATTGTGTTTCTCCAGACCAATCACTATAAAACTAAACGGGCTACTAGTATGGTTGTCATGCGACTTCTACACCTTGTAGACCTTAGTCTTATGTAACATTTTCTATACAGTGATTTACACACATATTGATTGTCTCTCTGTAATGTGTATGATGTAAAGTGCTCTGACACCCTACAATGGTATGAGTGGCCCTATAAATCAATTTAAATGCATCTGAGAGAGAGTGGTTATGGAGACTTGGGTGGCACAGTTAAAGGGTGGTAGTGAGGCAATCCATGGCAGAGGTGGTCCTTGGGGGGCACTAACAAACATTAATGCACAGGACACCACCAGTGCTATGGCTGGCCATGCCCTTGAGGCCAGTCTGCCTCACTCATAGGTACCTCCATTGGCCTTGTTTCAGAGTGGTAGCTGCAACTCACAAGGGATTGGCAATGCAGGATTTGCACGCACACCAAACTAAGTTTGCAAACTTCACAGTCTTCCTGCTTCATTCACAAGCACTTTTAACATGTGCTGCCTGCTGTGGGGCCACTGGAATTAATTATGCAGCAAAGGATGACAACAGTATGCCGCAGTGTTGACTAAATTATGCATTAAAAAAAAGGTTGCAGCGTAATGCAGTATATTTTCAGATATTTTATTATTTTGACGTGTGTACACATGCTAACAGTCTCTGCAAAGATTTTACCTTATTAGTACCAGTGTAACATACACACGCAGCAGTGAGAAAGGTGAGCAGTCAACCTTTGCAATAGGCCATCCACTCCGCAGCAACACAAGTCTCATTTTATATTAACTTTTGATATGTTTGAACTACAAACAATTTATTAGTTTGAATGGTCAGATCATGCAGCAGATCTGGCATTATGAAGCAAATATGGCAGAGCCTTAAATTTAGTTGCCATTCATGTTTGACCTGATGTGTGGAAAAAGGGAAAAGTACTGATGACAGAATCTCCATGGCTCGGAGACAAATGGCTTGTGTTTCCACATTTTATCGTATTTGGTACATTCTGTGATTAGAAGCCTATCCCACTTTGTGAATATATTTTAATGTCAATAACTCATTATAACCTTAAATAATCATGTGTATCCATTGGTTGATTAAACTGGGCAGTGAAATGCCAAACAAATACAAAAAATTGGGATGTCTGTGTATTCTGGCCACACCTCTGGCTCCACCCACAGATCCAATCCTTGGGTTATTCCAGCACACTTCGACCACTGTGTAAGACTCAGCATCCCTGGACCTGCGATGTGCCCCGCCCTGCGGGCGCCGCATGTCCCACACATTTACGGTGCCGGGATTCCGCATAAAGGAGCTGGCCATTATTGCATCCCTAAACTTGTGCACGTTGTCAGTTTGACATTGACTACAGGTAGAGGGACTCTAAGTTTCTTTTAAAAAATATAGCTAACATTTGGACCTATACAATTTATTTTGTATAAATTAATTGAATGTGTGTAAAATTTAGCAATGCCCAGGGAATTCTAGTAAAGGGAGTACCCATTGGCGAATCACTAGCGTGTGTGATTGCTGCATTATTTATTACTAACTTTGACGTTGTGCTTTAACTTTGGATAAATGTTATCATGAATTCTAGCACCAAGAAGCCAATATTGGTAAATATGTGTGCTACAAATGCACATACACTCTGCATACAGTATATTTAATCTGGTGCTTTAATCATAGGCTGTTTAAAGTATTCTGATAAAAATCGATTCGTGCTCAAGACAGCCTTGATTGGTGTTGGATCGAGGACCCGGAAGTCTGCACACCTAGCCAGACCCTCCAGCTTATCGCGATTTCGCGATTCGCAAAATAATCGCGAAATCGGCAAAGAAGCGCGATTACCGCGATTTTCACCTTTCTGGCCGCGAAAAAAGGTCTCCGGGAGGCATAAAAAAATGCTTACATCTTATTGGCTGCACGCGCACACGTCACTACGTGGCGCCGTACAGCTGTAAATACCTGCCTGCTTCTTACTGCGGCCGGCATTAGGGATTTCAGAAAAGAAACACAAAGTACGTTCTTGTCAGTGGGACCTGCCCATTGACACGATTGAACACATTAAGAGGCTGCATTCTCAGCTGCGCATGCCTCTCTCTTTTAACCCTCACCGTGATAGCATCCCTCCCCCACTAGACTCCTTCCCACTTCACTTGCTGTCTCTTCGCTCCAGCCCCCCTCCTTCACTTTCCAGTTCCTATTTGCCCGTGGCAGGAGCGGTGCAGGGGAGGCGATAGAGGAATGGAGGGTTTCTGTATGGATGACCTTTATCTCTAATCTGCTCAATTAGCTGCCGCTTTTACGTTCTGTCTGCGTGTATTATAAACACCAGGGGCCTCATTTATGAAAAGTGACGCATCGCTGCGTGAAAACAGCGATGCGTCACTTTTCACTGCACACTCCTTACGACATTCCTGATGCGTCATATTTAATGTATGACGCATCATGTCGCAAGGAGTTACAGATACGTCAGTATTTCTGACGTATCTGTAAGCGCAAAAGAGACGCATTGCTGGAGTGTGTCACAAAAGTGACGCAACTCCAGCAATGCGTCCTTTCACATGGGGAAAGCCCCATGTGAAAGGACTTGCGTCAGTCTTACGCCTGCTGTGAGGCAGGCGCAAGATTTTGACGCAACAGCGTCCTAAAAGTGACGCAGTGAAATCTCATAGATTTCACTGCGTCACTATTACAAGGCTTTTTGCGGGGGAACGCCCCCTCTGCATACATTATACCTGACGCAGGTATAATGTGGCGCAGGGGTTTAAAAAGTGACGCATCTACCTAGATGCGTCACTTTTTAAATATGGCGCAACGAGGTGCATTTTTTACACCGCTGGTGCGTCACAAAAAGTGACGCACCAGCGGCGCAAAACTGACGCAAGGCCTTCATAAATAAGGCCCCAGAAGCTCTGTTAAAGCAAAGGGCTGGTGTTTGTGCTTGAAATATTTACCTGCATCGAGTTGTAGCTGAAGTTTACATGAGTATCTCAATGGGTAGCTCTGCTGTCCGATAACTGTTGTCGAGTAACATTAATCCAAGGGTTAGGCCTGCTGTCTGACACCTTGCTGAGACACCTTGCAGTTTTAAACGAGATATATTCATTTTGAAAAAGTAACCACAGCGACTGCCATCTATGGAGTAACCAAGAGCTGTGTACCAGAGCATGCATGCCAGCAGACCTGGTTCAGGCAGGAGACATCCATTTTTTAAGCCCCAAATTTTTTTTAACTGTCTGCTGCCTAGAATTTCCTTTGCCTGAATGTACTAAAAGGAGGAAAATAAAGCCCCCCTTTTTATTCTCTATCAAAATCTCCCTCTTTTTATTTAAAAATGTAGGCATGTATGTGTGAGAGCCAGCTGTACGGTGCAAGGCCCTGCCATAAGGGCTTACTGAGGGTGTCCCTGCTCTCTCAGCCTTCACTAGAAGATGGATGATTGGAGGGACAGCTCCACTCTACGTGTCCTTACTGGCTGGTATTAGACCCGAAGACAGCCCTACTCTGCAGGTCCTTTTTGTTGTTGTTGCGGTTTAATATAGCACAAACTCGACACAAAGGTATCAGAACCCTTCACATGGGCAATAGTTGCATTACCGAAAGACACATTCATTTTTAGGCACAGGGAGGAATACCTCTCCCCCGCCCCCTCGGCTATGCGGGTACTAGTCTATCTTCTGCTGTGGTCAGAAGGTTGACTGCTCTGTTCAGTGACTATGGGAGTTTGACAAAGGTCAGCACCACTGAAAGGCCCAAAGGACTTGGCAAGAGCATAACATGGGAGGGGACAACTCTTCAGGGGTCCCAAACCCTTCAGATGGGCCCCATTCCTACCAAGGCCATTGAATGCAGTATAATCTTGCACTATATGCTTGGTCACCTAGAGACACAATGAATACCTTTCAGCTGGATGAGTAGTGCTGGGTGTCAGGGTTGAATACCACGAGATGGCCACATTATATACAATTTCGGCTGCGGTATTTACAAAAAAGTGTTTACCGGGAGACAGCAAAACAAACAATGCCCTCTTATTGCCTGTGCACATGTCAGTACGTGCCACCTTCCAATATCTGCTTCCTCCTGGCCAAGTTGTGAGAGACTAAGTTTGCATTACAAATTCCCATTTCGATTAATGAGGGAGCAAGTCAGTTTCCAGCCATGGGAGCCGTGTACGGCATATTATCTATCAGAGGGAGTGCTGGAGTGCAGACATATGCAGGCATCAATTGCATGGTCACGTTGTGTTATATATGGATGAATGGACAGTAGCAGCAAAGCGCCATTCGGGGCAGCACACTATACTAAATGTAGATTTTTAGCTTAGGTGTTTTTAGCCACAACCTTAATTAAATCGGCCACTCCTCTAGGAGAGACTCCCCCCCCAGGTCTTCCATCCTACTTAAAGCCCTTTACACACCCCTCTGCTGTTACTTAATTGTGGACTTCATTCAAAACCTAAGTCACATGCAGATGGAGACGAGCAGATTGGTAAAGAACAGTCACTCCGGCCCGAGGAAAACACTCCTCTTGGCCCACAGGTGTAGCACATTCTGGAGGGGTCCAGTAGTCAGCAGTGCATTCAAGGGTGCTAAAAGTAATAGGGCCCCCTCTCCCGAGGTGTAGATGGGAGCTGTGCTTCTGCAGAGCAACAAACACGTTAAACATGCCTATTTCACAGTGGAAAACTCAGATAAATTACTTTACATTGATTTAAGGCTGAAAAGAAATGATTTCAAGTAAAATAAAGTGCCGCAATAATGCCGCTAAATTTCCATTTTTGTGCCGCTAAATTTCCATTTTTGTGCCGCTAAATTTCCATTTTTGTGCCGCTAAATTTGCAAATCTATGCCGCAATATCCTGGGGGGTCTGCCTAGCAGACAGAGATAAAGCAGATTGTCAGAATGTTTAGCGTTTTCCCTACAGGCAGTGTTTGTTGGCCTGTGGCGGGGTCAGTCACATGTCCTGGATTCCTGGCATTTAATTGAGTCTATCCCAGTTCTGCGCCCCAGTGTTTCTTGTGCCCCACCTGGCACACATCATGTCGGAGGATGGTGATGACGTTAACATTTTGCCCCCCCCCCCCCCCCCCCCCGGAAAATGTCTGCGGACGCCCATGTAGGCTATGTTTTCACATTGTAGAATCCCAAGAAAACTGTGAAAAGAATTCCTTATTTCTGGTTTTCCTACAGAACCCTTTTATGCTCATGATATTCAAATGTGATATCTAAAAAGGCAAAGATTGAAAGAGGAATACATACAGAGCAGTTACAGGTAATTTCCGGCTCCCCCTTCCTTTCAGCCCCATCCACCCCACTGTTTGAATCACAGACTAACTCACTCTGTATCTATCGTCTGTTCTCAACTGTAGTGGTGCTTGCTCGGTAATGCAATAAATATTTATGTTCTGTGACATTAAGTTTTCTTGATAAGATCATAAAAAATAATAACACATATGCCAGAGAAATATAAGTAAAAACCAATGGCAGTCTTTCACAAGCCATACATACAAAAATAATTAACATCATCATTTGCAGCGGCAGGTAGCAATAATATCATTTACACAGGATGTCCATGTAAGAGTTAGACACTCTCCTGTTTACCCTACAATAGAAAAGAGCCCTTGCCAGGGGCAGCTTCTGCTAATAATTGTGAGACTTTTTAAAGGAGCCAGGAGCTCCCGTCTGGCAGTAACCATGACATAATGAGATCATACCTCTTTCAGAGCAGTTACATTTTGGGATTACAATTTAAAAATGGAGGGTGCAGTTTGCTTCTGTCAGAGCAGTGTACATTTATTACTATATTTCTAAGTGACCTCTTTTGAATGGCCGCAACACCTCTGCTTCTCTGTGGTGATCAGAAGTGTTGTCTTTGTGAAATTAAGCTAGCTTTTTGTAGCCCCATAAGGTTAGGCAAAAATGCTCAGTGCATGGATCTATTGGGCACAACAAAATAGTATATTTACCAGTGTGGTTGACATATGCGGGAGCAGAAAAATGTGTTTCTATGGTGAGAGATAGGCAATAATGGGCCATGTTATCTATCTATGAATGAATTAATGAATATTGCATTTGTAGAGTGCAGCTGTCGCTCCGCGTGGACCATCCTGGTGCTGTGTGGGAATGAAATAGAGTTCAGAGCATACATGAACAGAGTTAGATGTCTAGATGAGGTAAAAGCACAGAGAGTCCGGAGCTGCAAAGATCTAGGTTTTCAGAAGAATCTTAAGGAGACCTTCTAATTCAGTGAATCTAAGATGGCAAGGAAGGAGATTCCAGGCTCTAGTCCCGAGGACGGCAAGGGATTTATCACCTGTTGTCTTGTACCCAAAGGTAGGAGGTTTAAGCAAATTTGCTGATGAAGAATCTGAGCGTGTTAGCAGTAACAAGGTGTAAATTTAGAAATTAGGGGGCACATGTACAAGCCCCTTTCGCCACCACAACGTCACTTTTTTCGACATTGGGGTGGTGATAGGGGTTTTGCCTTATTTACAAGGCAGCATGCATACGAGGCAGCGCCCCGAACTTGGCGAAACTAGGAGAAATGCATTATTTCTCCTCGTTTTTGCTTTTTGCATGTGTACTGCCTTGTGCAGCACACATGGAAAAACATCCCACTCCGCCACTTCCTTGTACATATCCACTAGGTATTTTGGCCCTGATGCGCTAAAGGTTCTAAAGGTCATTAGTATGATCTTCAATAGTACTCTATATGAATTGGCAGCCAGTGCAACATTTTAAGAGCTGCTGGGGCTGACGAGTGGTAGGCAATTTCAGTACAAAAGGAGCTGCTGCATGTTGCACTGCTTGAAGCTTCTGTAAAACATGCTTGGTGGCGCCTGTGTAAATGCTGATACAGTAGTCTAATAATGACGTTAATAGTGCCACAGCCACTGCCTTGAGTAGGGGATAAAGTCGAAGAACTTTTAGAGAGAGGTTATCCACTTGAAACACATCCCTGCCACTGCGAGTGAATGTGGGAGGAACGAGATAGAGGCTTCAAATTTTACGCCAAGGCTTTTTGCAACCTCAACGGCATTGGATGGGTAGGCAGCATCAGGCCACCATATATGACCAAGTTAAAAAGGGTTTGAAACCCCTACTAGCATGATCTTCGTCTTGTATGTATTATATTTGAGGTGGCTGAGTGGCATTCACGGATGACTTCTGTTAGGCATAGCTTAAGTTATGCTCCGAATTTGTTGAATCTTTATCTAGGGCTAGGATCAGCTGCATGTCATCAGCGTATGAGGTTGTTTCAATATTGAAAGATTATATCAGTGAGATGAGAGGTGCCATGTAGATATTAAATCATACAGAGATGAGAGAAGATCCCTGCCTGAAGTAATGGGTTGTTCAGTTGACAGATAAAGTCCTAGAATGACAGTTTACCTACGGTTGGAGAGGAAGGATTTCAGCCAAGCTAGGGCAAGATGGGATATGCCACAACTTTTATACAATGTAATAGTATATCATGTGAGGTGGTGTCAAAAGCGGCTAATAAATCCAACAGGATCAACACTGCATTCTTCCCATAGTCAAGAGTTAGTTTTAAAGTATCTGCAATTTCCAATATCTATCTATTTATCTATCTATCTATCTATCTATCTATCTATCTATCTATCTATCTATCTATCTATCTATCTATCTATCTATCTATCTATCTATCTATCTATCTTATATGCATCATATATCTATCATATACATATGTATTGGAGGGGTAATGAGAAGAATGCTCTGGATTTTGTCGAAAGAATTTATATCAATTCTGCCAATTTAAGATTTACTTCTCAGATCAGTAAACAACAGGTGGAATTCCTAGATGTGAATATATACATAAAAAATGGGAGCATTGCAACAACTCTACATAGGAAGCCCACAGCCGGTAATACAACGTTACACGCCAGCAGTGCGCACCCTAAGTATACGATCAAAAGCCTCCCATTAGGAGAATTGATATGCCTTAAGCGGATCTGTAGTACAGATGAGGATTTCAATACATGTAAACACCAGGCCCTAGAAAGATTTAGGGCTTGTGGTTATAGTGAATCCTTACTTACAGAGGCAGTTAAAAAAGTTGAATTGAAACCAAGGCACACTCTTTTATCCAAGGTGAACCACACTAAAAGTCTTGACACCTCTACAAGTACACCTAGATTGATTACATCCTACAGCAAACAGGAGAGAAGTATCAGGTCTATCATTAGGCGTAACTGGCCTATTATTATGACAGATGGAGTCTTAGCTTGTGTGAATGTCTGTATCAGTGTGTCAGTTGGTGTCTAATTGGCTGCATGGGTGTGTGAGTGGGTACGTGAGGGGCTGTCTGGGTGAGTGACTGGTTTTGTGAGTACCTGTATGGGTGTCTGAGTGTCTGTTTCAGAAGGTGAGGGGGTGTGTGACTGCATGTATTGAGGAGTGAATAGTGGAGTCAGTGGTTATATGGGTTAGTGAGTGCATGTGTGATTGGCTGTATGGGTGACTGAATGTGTGTATGGCCGTGTCGGGGAGTGAGTGGATGTGTCAGTGGTACATAGGTGAGTAACTGCATCTGTGAAAGACAGTGTAGGTGAGTGTTGGAGTGTATAAGTGACTGGGTTAGTAAGTGATAGTGAGAGTGTCTGTTTGTATATGCTAGTGTCAGTGACTGTGTAGGTGAGTGCATGTTAGTATCTGTATGAGTAAGTGAGTGGGTGTGTGTGCAACTGTATGGGTGAGTAACTGGCTGTGTGATTAACTTTATGAGTGAGAAGGTGTGTGCCTAGCTCTGTGGGTGACTGACAGTGTGTGAGTGGCTGTATGGGTGTATAAGTGGATATGTCAGTGGCAGCATTAGTGAGTGAGTGGGTATATGAGTGGCTATATGGGTGAGTGAGTAGATGTCTGTAGAGACTTCTGAATGATAAATAAACAAGCATTTACAGGGTTAGCAGAGGAGCACTTTGCTGTCATTGGTGAGGTCTCTACACATTGAAGCCTCCACCAAGCAGCTTGATGATATCTCCACAGGGGTGTCCAGCTCACGACCAAGATGGAGACTTACATTCTTTCCCTTCAGGTAGCTGCAGTTGGATTATCCAGTACTGGGATTCTTGGCAGAACAGATACCCACATGCCTTAGACATGTAGGTCAGGGACCGCATTGTAGGAGTATGTCCAACTTTCCAGATTCTGTATATACCTGCATATATACATTTTAATAGCACAATGGAGGAACTTTTTTTTCTGTTTACTGTCTTGGTGCTTCTAATCACTTTAATCGGTTTCCATCTTTTGATTATTGCAGCACACATATTCTATACAAGAATGACGCTGGTTCAATAAAGAATTGGAAACATCCCAGTGTGTATTCATTTTATCTTTCGCTGAGAAAAAGATAGCATGAGTGATTGAACAAAAGTGTTTTTGATCTGTTATCATGATTCCTGTAGAATCAGGTTTGTCATGTTCGGTAGTTGCCAGAACCATTTGCTACATGCCTAGGTTTAGGGGTGCTCATGGTGGCACTGTGAGCCAGCTGGCCTAACAACATATCCTGAGGGGGTGCATGGAATCAGTCTGGCACCATTCCAAACGTTATGTTGTCCACAAACGTGCAGTTCCTACCATAGGCTGGATATGACATGACACATTCACCAAGTTACACTTACTATGCCTTTCCTACAATGGGGAGAAAACACTGGTAAGGACACTGAATTCTACATATTATTGTTACAAGACAATATAATCTTGATTTAAGCACAAAATGAAGCAGCTTTCTTATTCTTAAATATGCTTTATTTTGGTACTATTTGGTTGGTTTCATTGAGTGTGTACCGTTTGTTGGGTACCCTGTTTCTGAAAGCAGAACATGATGGACAATAAATGTAAAGGTTTTCCAACCATGGGTGGCCTAGTAATGTCTTGTACGGGGCCTCCAAAATACTTAAAATGGCACCGCCCAGAACCACAAAACACTAACTGTATGCTACTGTAAACAAGCATTTGCAAAGCCAATAGGTCTTGCCTATGTACGAGCTATTGGCTCTGCTAATATGTTTTAGCAATGTTGTACACCAGAGTGACTGCTGTTCAGCATGGCTAAAAGTTAGTGGGGTAAAGGACAGTGGCGTGGAGTGTCATAGTTTAGAGTAGAGTGGAGTGTTATGGAGTGATTTAGAGTGGCGTGGAACGGCGTACAGTAGAGTTGAGTGGTGTTGAGAGGAGTGAATTGTGTTGTCATGGAATAGCATTCAGTACAGTTTTGTGGAGTCTCTTGGAGGTAGCGGAGTGTCATAGAATAGAAGGGCAGTAGAGTTGAGTGGTATAGAGTGTCATAGAGTGGAGTGTCATAGAGTGTTGTGGAGTGGTGTAGAGCAGAGTGGTGTGGCATAGAATGCGCTGCGTAGAGTGCCTCAGAGTGAAGTACATTGTCATTGAGAGGAGTGGCATAGAGTAGAGTAGAGTAGATTAGAGTAGGGCGTGGCTTAGCGCCCGATGCGGATGGAGGTCCCGGGGTAGAGCTCCGTCCAAACCGGAGATTCGTGGCGGTTCTACCCCTCGAAGACGACAATGCCCTGCACCGAACGACGTCGGAACACTCCGCGCTCCTACTAAGCTGTTCACCGCCTCCAGACTCCCTCAGCCTCGCCCAGCAGCTCCCGTTTTCTTTCGGTCGCGGCTTTGCTTCAGCCGCGGCCGCCATTTTGTCCTTTCAGACGGCACTCGTCTGAGGAGCGAGTCTGCGACGGCTGTAGCCTCCTGACACCGGCGCCTCACCGAAAATGGCGCAATTCACCAGGAAATGAGGACAAATTACCAGAACCCTCACAGGTGACTTTATTCTTTTTTTTGGAACCGTTTTTTTTCTATTTTTACTTAGATTGCTGTCTTCTCATCAGTATCGGCTTTGGCAGCCATTTTAGGTTCCCTGTTCCCTCAGCTGTGAACTGCTTCTACTACAACTTGACTTTCATCAGTCTTACTGCCATAATTTATCGACTCCTTCAAGATTTTATTGCATTTGGTGATTGGCTTCTCCTTCTGCTGACTTTGCTGCGTCTTCCTAACAATTGTAGTGCTCACTGGCTCGTACTTTATTGCTGACTCTTTCTCTCAGTGTTCTCATGGCAGAGGGCCCTGGTAAGACCCCCAAACGGAATTTCATAAAAAATTCAAAACTTTTTACTGCGTTGGCTAATTTAGACGCTTCTGCAGAGTCCTCCATTGGTGAACCATCTCCTACCATGGAAGTCCCTCCTCAACCAGGGTCGAAAAACACTACCAAGAGGCTGAAACAAAATCCACCGTCTCCCCCAAAGTCAACACCAGCCATTTCTATAGAATTACTCCTCGAGGAAATAAGAGCACTACGCCCATTCATGGAGGAGACAAATTCCAAGCTGCAAACTTTGACTGACAATTGGTCCTTAATGGACACTAGGGTCTCCAAGGTGGAAAAATCTGTCTCATCTTTCCAGGAAGCTACCACCAAGGTTGTCCATATGGAAACGCAAATCTCGTCACTCCAGAAGCAGGTGGAGGACCTTGAAAATAGAAACAGGCGCAATAACCTACGCCTCTACGGCCTGAAGGAAGGTTGCGAGGGGAATGATCCCATTGCCTTCTTTACCTCCTTCCTGCCTAAGCTTTTGCACCTTCCTGAAGGCACCTCTCTCAATATTCAACGAGCACATAGACTAGGTCGAGCTCCTTCCACCATCTCCCCTGTGACAAAGCCTAGAGGTGTAATTATGTATTTTCTTCAATACACAGATTTGCTGAAGGTTCTACTAGCGGCTAAAGCTATACCTCATCTTAAATGGTCGGATTCCACCTTATTCTTCGCCCAAGATTATGCCAAGGCTACTGCTTCACGTCGCAAAGCGGTCCATTGGAGCCAGATATGGACTTTTTCATCCATGCTTATTCAAAGTCACTCATAACAACAAGACTATGACTTTTGAGGATCCTCTTCGACTCCGAAGTTTTCTGAACTCCTGTGGTACAGCTGACATGGAGTTTTCTGGCCCTTCCTCTTCATTTCCACCCTGACTCTTATCACTAATATTTTTGGATTACCTTGATACTCATGGTTCCTAGTTTTTCATATATTGTTATGTTCTTTTTTCCACAGGTTCCTCAGCTATTGCATAACTTTCATGTTCATTGCCCGTGTTGGTCCGTTTCCTGTTACTCAACTGTTTCATCTTGTTTTTTCGTTCCCCCTTCCTTATGTACCTGGAAATACGTCGTTCGCCTGGTTCTAATAATATTGTTTTCCTTATCTTTCACAGAATACTTCCCTGTGTTCCGTCACGTCACTCCGGTTGGACGTCTTGTGGCCCCGTTTACCTACCTACCGTTGGTTGGTCTTTCCCCCCTCCTCTCATCTCCATTTTCCCCCTTGTGTCCTGCCCTCTGAATGTATCCACTCCCCATCATCCCTTGTAAGTATTGCCCTGTTTTTTCTCTTCCATTGTTGACATGCTCCCTATTGTTTTACATGTTCTCGTCTGGATTTTTACTCGGTTACTGTTCGATCCTTTGATATCATTCTCCTACAGACTGTTCTTCTTCTTCTTTTTGATCTTACTGTTTGATTTTCTTACTGCTATTCTGCTTCTTCTCCCTTTATCTAGTTTTACTCTGCAATTTTCTGCTACACCCTCTTTACTCTTATGTAATATTCTACGGCTCTCTCCAATTTCTCTTGTCTTTCCAAATCTTATTGCTTACTTATCTTCTTGCCTTATGTTCTCTTCTGCTCAGTTGACTATTATCCTCTTATCACGACTTCTTTTTTATCTCATAACGCTCTTCTTCTTCAACGTCTTCTCTCATTCTCTTCTATCTGTTCTTCCCTTCTTCAAGCATTCTTATTCTTTTCTCTCTTGTCCCTCCTTTCTCGATTTCTATGAGGCTTTCTTCCATTTCTTATTTACATTCTCCCTTCCTAATTGTTCTTGATGTCAGTGCGCATTGTTTCTTGGAACGTTAAAGGTTTAAATTCACCTATCAAGAGGCAAAAGATCCTTTCCCATTTAGCTAAACTGAATGTAGATGTTGCCTTTCTTCAAGAAACCCATTTATCTGATATTGAGGCTGCTAAGCTCCAAAGAGGTTGGGTGGGAAGGGTTTTTTCAGCTCCTGGTGATGGCAAAAGAAATGGTGTTGTTTTGTTAGTTCGAAAGTCCCTTTCTCACTCTGTATTGCACTCCGAATCTGATCCCGAAGGCAGATGGTTATTTGTTAAACTTTCATCTAAAGGTGTCCCTTTTTCCTTACTTAATGTCTATGCCCCCACAGGTGGGAATCCTACTTTCTGGAGTGCGTTTGCCTCTCGTATTACTCAATGCATTGAAGACAACTTTATTCTAGCAGGCGATTGCAACCTACCACTGGATCCCTTTTTGGACAGGAATTCCAAATCTTTTTTTGTCCCTAATAAATCCCATAAGCTCTTCACGCACGCCATTTCTCAGCATAAACTGATAGACGCCTGGCGATTATGTCACCCAACCAGCAAAGAATTTACATTCTACTCCCCTGTTCACCACTCCCAGTCACGTATTGACTATATTTTTCTCTCTCACCACTTATCCCAATCCCTCACCCAAGCTGAAATAGGCCCCATTGTATTTTCTGATCATGCCCCAGTTCTAATCAACATTGACATCCTACCCAAATCCACTGGTCCCAAACGATGGCGTTTCAATAATACCCTCCTTCTTGATCCCAAATTTACGGCCTCCTTTATTGAGTTTACTACCGAATTTTTTGTTATAAATGATACCCCCTCCTTAGCTACTCACACTATATGGGACGCTTATAAAGTTGCAGCTAGAGACTTTATCCTCAGACATGTTGCTACAAAACGTAGCCTTGCCCGTAAACGCACCAGTGATCTTTTATCTCAGATCAAAGCTTTGGAACATGCCTTTTATACCTCTCGCACACAGGAAAGTCTAACAGCTCTTGTTAATGCGAAAATGAACTATAACAAACAGTCTACTGATGATGCATCATTGTACTTATTGAAATCCAGCTCGAAATTTTATGGTGGGAAGAATAAGGCGGGAAGAGTTCTCGCTAACTATTTGAAGGTTAAACAAAACAAACTGAATATTGAATCTGTTTTTGATGCTAATTTAGTTCTGCAACATAAAGATGCGGATATTCTGGAGGAATTCTCCCGCTTTTACTCTACACTTTACTCTTCTGGTACTCAACCTTCTGATCACTCCCTTTCCACTTTCTTTACAAGCATTCAACCTCCCTCCAACTTTCCCGTTGACCTAACCTCCCTTGAAACTCCCCTTACCGTTCGGGAATTACACACGGCACTTCAATCCCTTAAGAAAGACAAAGCCCCAGGTCCAGATGGCTTCACCGTCGAATTTTATCAACATTTTGCCACTCTTTTGATGCCCAAACTACTTCACCTTTTGGAGTCTTTTAAAACTAGCGGGGCCTCTTCAGGCACTTTTTCTGATGCTTATATTTGTATTATACCAAAAGAGGGGAAAGACACTCAACACTGTAAGAATTACAGACCGATATCACTGGTCAACATCGATTACAAGATTTATGCCAAATCTTTAGCCATTAGATTGGACTCCTTTCTCCCAGAACTCCTTGGCCCTGAACAATCAGGATTTGTTAAAGGTCGCTTCATTTCAGACAACACTAGACTCCTCTTCAATGTCTTGTCTAAGTCATCACGCTTCAGTAATTCCCTAGCCGCAATTGCTCTTGACGCCGAGAAGGCATTCGATAGAGTTGAATGGTCATTCCTGTTCTCCGCATTAAAATGGTTTGGGTTTGGCCCTAATTTTATTTCCCTCATCTCCTTTCTTTACGCAAACCCTAGAGCAGCGGTCTGTGCTAATGGTTTAATTTCCTCCTTTTTCAACCTTGGCAGAGGCGTAAGACAGGGTTGCCCCCTCTCCCCCTTTCTTTTCAACCTTGCTCTAGAACCTTTCCTATCTAAATTACGCCAAAACCCGAACATTCACGGATTCCCTCTATCCCATTCGCAAATCAAATTAGCTGCCTATGCTGACGACATTCTACTTTTCATTTCGAACCCTTCGGTATCCATCCCAGCTTTTCTAGCCGAAGTTAATGTATATTCTCATCTTTCCGGTTATAAATTGAACAACGACAAGTGCGAAATTTTACCCCTCACCAAATTCACCTTCAAGCCTGACTTTGCAGCTTCTAACTTCAAATGGAGCCCATCCCATATAAAATACCTTGGTTTGTATATTGCCCCTTCTGTCTCGGATACTATCTCCCTATGCCTTACTAAATGTACCCAGAAGTTATCTGACCTCACCTCCAGGTGGCATCCCTTATATCTTTCCTGGTGGGGCCGCCTCGATACCATTAAGATGATGCTATCCCCAATTGTCCTCTACACCATTTCTAATATCCCTGTTCCCATCCCTGCCAAATTTTTTGCCAAAATCAATACCACCTTATCCTCCTTTTTATGGTCTGGAAAAAAAACGCGCATGTCTTTATCAAGACTACGTCTCCCCAAAGCGGAACGTGGGGTTAATTTTCCAAACTTTCCCGCTTATCATAAAGCCTTCCTTCTAAAACAGGCTGCTATCTGGCTTAAAGATCCTACTGAACCTCTTCCCCTTTGGGCTAAACTTGAACACCTTTCTCTCTCTCCCTTCTCCTTTGCCGAGTATCTCTCCTTTTCCCGCAAACCCCAATTCGTATCCACTCCAATTCACAAATACACTGCGAAACTACTTTTAGCCTTTTCCCCACCTCCTCCCTCTTCTACCGCTGAACTTCTCACCACCACGATTTGGTATAATAGCAGCATTCTTATCAAACTAAAACCCTTCTACTGGAAATCATGGAGGCAACGTGGTTTAATCTGGGTCTCCCAACTTTTTACTGGATCTGTCTTCACACCTTTTCCTGATCTACGTAGGAACTTCTCTCTCCCCTCCTCTTTTGCCCACAAATATATCTTACTCAAGACTGCAGTCATGCCCGCATATGACTCCCTTTCTCATTCTTCTCCACCTACGATTTCTACCTCTCCGATTTCCTCTTTACACTCCCAACTGCGCTCCAACTCTTCAGCGTCTTCCATTTATCATTCCTTTCACAATCCTCCATCACCTCGGCCTAAAACTACGGTGGAGGTGCAGTGGGAATCTGAACTCGCCGTCTCTTGGTCCACCTCCTTATGGGATAAAATTTGGATTAAGCTTCGCAAGTCTTCCAGAGCTGCTTCTCTTACACAAACACTTTTCTTTCTCTACAATCGACTCCTTTACACGCCATCTCTCCTTCACAAAAGATTCCCTACAACTCCGGACCTTTGCTGGTCTTGCTCCGCCCCCAATGCCACGCTTTTTCATATGCTTTTCCTTTGTCCTCTCACGCAAGCATTCTGGATCAAAGTATGGGATCAAATCAATTATATCTTCCACACTTCTATCCCTTTCTCTATCACTGACATTTTCCTTGGCTCACTATCCTCTTCCTGGACCGAAGTTGAAATGAATATTCATATTATTGATTTGTTATTAGCTGTTGCGTTTCAACAGATTACTGTTAACTGGAAGAATTCTGAGGGTATTACTTTTAAAGCGTGGTGGTTCAATGTATGTTATAATCATAGATTAGATACTGCATTTGTTCATCCCATTACCCTGGCCCCGAAAAGACATGCGTTGTGGCTCCCTGTTACCCTCTACTTGGATGTTTGCGCCAAACGCTCATCTCACCTTCCCCCATTGCAACAAGAGGTTTCGAAACCCCCATGAATTACCTTTTGTTCCTTCTTTTTCTTTAATATTTAACTTCCCGCATATATTTGCATTTTATCCCGTAGTATATAAGCCTCATCGAGTGTACACTTTATTTTCCAAGCCTCATTTATTTTTCATTTCCCTTTTTTTTCCTCTTTCTCCCCCTACATTCTTTAATTCGATGAAATTTATTGTTGGTATCCTAGTTTATTATTCTTATTGCTACTGTTGTATTCCATGTCACTTTTTGTAATGACAATTTTGTTTACCCTAATAAAATTTTACTTGAACTTAAAGAGTAGATTAGAGTAGAGTAGAGTAGAGTAGAGTAGAGTAGAGTAGAGTAGAGTAGAGTAGAGTAGAGTGTTGTAGACTTGAGTGGCAGCAAATGGAGTGGCATAGAGTGTCAAAGAGAGGAGCAGTATAGAGTGTCAGAGTTAATTGGCATAGAGTAAGTTGAGTATAGTGGAGCAGTGTTTCATAGAATAGAGTGGAGTAAACTGGCATGCAGTGGCATAAAGTGAGTTGCATAGAGCATCGTAGAGTGGAGTAGTGTCGTGGAATGGCATAGATTGGATTAGATGCTGTAGAGTGGAGTGGCACAGATTGGAGCAGAGTGTCAGTGTAGCAGAGTTTATAGGAGCAGAGCATCATAGACTGGAGTATTGTGGAGTGGAGTATCATGGAGTGAACTATAGTAGAGTGGAGTAGAGTGGCCTAGAGTGAAGTGGTGCAAAGTACAGTGGTACAGAGTAGTATGCAGTAGCATAGATTGCATTGGGTTTGAGTAAAGTGGTGTAGAGTGCATTGGTGTAGTGAGCAGTGATGTAGAGTGCAGTTTCATAGAGTAGAGTGTTGCAGAGTAGATTAAAGTTGCATATACTGCAATGGCACAGAGTAGAGTGGATCAATGTGGAGTAGAGTGGCTTAGAGTGCAGTAGCATAGAGTTGAGTTGTGCAGGATAGAGTGGAGTAGTGCAGGGAAGAGGTGCAGAGGTGTAGAGTAGAGTGGCATACAGTAGAGAGGTGTAGAGTGTAGTGGTGTATAGTGTAGTGGCATAAAGTGGAGTGGTCTAGAGTGTAGCGGCATAGAGTGCAGTGGTGTAGAGTGCAGTAGAGTGGTGTAGAGTGGAGTGGTGCAATGTAGAGTGCAGGGGCATAGAATGAAAGGCCTTGAATGCAGAGGCATCAAATGGTGCAGAGTATGTATGTATGTATGTATGTATAAACCATTTTATAGCGCGCTCTGCTACTTGAGAGTATCCTGGCGCGGGTACGGGAGAGGCAGACAGCAAAACAAAAAAGAAGGCATCTTAGCTTACACTCTTGAACAAATGTGTTTTCAGGTGTTTTTTGAATTCAGCCACTGATGACATAGAGCGCAGATGGAAAGGGAGAGCGTTCCAGGCCCGAGCCACGATCACGGAGATCGATTGGCCACCGAGTCTAGCTCGTTTGAAACGGGGAAGGTACAATTTGAACAGAGTGGAAGATCTGAGGGTGCGTGCAGGGACATAGCTGGTAAATCTCTTTTTCAGATACAGGGGGCCTTGATCGTGAGTAGCACGAAACGCAAGCACCAGAGATTTAAACAAAATGCGCTGTGCAACAGGAAGCCAATGGAGCGTGCGTATCTCAGCGCGGACGCTCTTCCATCTAGGGATGTTAAATAATAGACGGACAGCCGCATTCTGGATAATTTGCAGGCGTTTCACCAGATAGGCCGGAATGCCACTGAACAGTGCATTCGCGTAGTCCAGCCTTGCCAGTATAAGCGCTCGAGCAACCGTCTCCTTAGCATCCCTAGGGAGTAAGGGGAAAAATTTGCGGAGCATTCTCAGAGTGGCAAAGCAGGTGCCTGTAAGTTTTTTAATATGGTCCTCGAATCTGAGATCCTCTGTGAACCAGATGCCAAGGTTTTTGGCAGGTCTCCCCATCTCTTTCGGGCTGGGAATGTTTGGAGGCCACAGTGTGTTTTTGAACGAGGGGGGGAAGGAGCCATAGAAAAGCACTTCAGATTTTTCCTCGTTGCATTTCAACTGGGCCTGCGTTAGCCAGCGAAATACAGAGGACAAGCACAGATGAACTGCCGACGTATCCAGATTATCGTCTGGCCAGGTGAACAGCAGTTGGGTATCATCTGCATACCCTAAGATCTTAACCCCAAACTGTTCCGCCAGATAAACCAGGGGGGTAATGTAGACATTGAACAGTAAGGGGCTAAGAGTGGACCCCTGCGGGACCCCTGTAAGCAGTGGTTTGGGCTCAGAGGCGTGGGGAGGCATCCAGACCTGCTGGGTCCTGTCAGATAGAAAAGAGGACAGCCAGTCTAGAACAACCCCCCCAATACCAATGGCCGACAGCCGGCCGAGGAGGAGCTCATAAGGGATGGTATCGAACGCGGCAGAGAGGTCCAATAAAATTAGGACCGCTCTGCCACCTCCGTCTAGACAGTCCCGAATTACCTCGGTCATCTCCACCAGCGCCGTCTCAGTGCTGTATGCAGCCCTGAAGCCTGATTGAGCAGGGTGGAGGGCATTGGAGGCTTCAACAAAGCTCTCCAGTTGTTGAAGAGCTACCTTCTCACAGATTTTCGTGAGTGCCGGTAAAAGGGAAATGGGACGGTAGTTTCCGGGAACCGACGCATCCAGTCCCGTTTTTTTCAGAAGCGGCAGCAGTTTGGCCTGTTTCCAAACTAGAGGCACCTCGCCAGCGGCCAGGGAGAGATTAACTATCTGCGTGATCTCAGCGCAGACTGTTTCCGCCACCTCCGAAAGCACCCGGGCTGGGCACGGATCGGCTGGAGAGCCGGACTTCAGGGACTGGAGGAGAGGGAGAACAGCACACTCCGCAATTTGCGTGAAGTTCGTAAGCTGCTGTCCAGGACATGGACACAATGAAGGACACAAGTCAGCTGCTAAGCAGTTGGCAGGAAGAGCCGCGAGAAGGTCCTGCTGAATCCTCGCTATTTTAGTAATAAAAAAGGTGGACAACTCCTCGCACCATTGCGCAGAGGACGGGAGGGAAACAGCATCAGCAACAGGTGACACAAAGCTTTTAACAATAGCAAAGATCTCTCTGCTATTGTTATCCGCCCTGGCGATGCGCCCTGCATAGTAGTTCCCCTTAGCTACCTTAATGGCTGCATAATAGTCTTTCTGGGCGAGTCGTAGAGCGGATTTAGCCTCAGAGCTATATCCACATCTCCACACTCGTTCTAGTTTTTTGCACCCCAGTTTCATCTCTCTCAGTTCAGGGGAGAACCAGGGTTGAGAGGGAGAACACCTGGCTCTAGTCAGCGTGGTTTGCTTAGTGGAGGCAGTAGCCGCCTGCCGTACCCACTCATTAAACTCGCAAACCGCATCGTCCAGAAGCGTCTTAAGTTTTGGGCGGGTTCTGGACAAAGCCTGTCTAAACGCGGGCAAGTTAATCTTTTGAGGATGACAGATGGGAGGTGAGAGGCTGGGTTCTGCCATTTCCCACGTAAACCTGACCAGATCGTGATCGAGTAGTTATGTAGAGAGCAGTGGCACAGAGTACAGTGATGGGGAGTAGAATAGAGGGGCATAGACTGCAGTGAAAATGAGTGCGATGGTCTAGAGTGACATAGGGACAGTGACAAATAGTGCAGTGGCATAGGGTAGAATGTTGTAGAGCAGTGTTTCCCAAACTGTGGTCCGCGGACCCCTAGGGGTCCGTGACACATTCCCAGGGGGTCCTCAGGCAGCAGTTTCAAAAGCACTGCAAAGTTCCAAGTGTAATTAGAGGTTTTCGAGCAACAATAAAAGTGTTAGGATAACACCAGTGATTAATGTTCCTGCTGGAGAGAGATGAGTTTTGTCCAGTGACAGCTTGACTTATTTAAAGTAGCACAGAGGCTTAATATGCCGCTTGCAAATAAAGTGTAGTTGCATTTTTTTTTTACTGTGTTTTATTTGCATACGTCAGTGGGTTACTGCTTTTGGCATAGAGATTCTTTAGTTACTAAGCAGTTTATAAGTGACAATCGTGATCTAGCACAGTGACATATAAACTGGCATCAAAAAGATGTTTGCAAACTGCGTGGTACAAGATAGTAACTTATGTTTTTTCCCTGTCCTTCATTATCCTGATGCTGCTAAAAAGGTTTATTTGAATGGAAATAAAGTTTCATTGTTAAAGTTAATGCTGAACACTGTGTTATGCCTACCAGTATGAATGACATGTGAATCCTACAACTTGTAGTCGCCTTTGCCTTATGTAACATTTTCTATACACTGGTTTACATGTATGATTCGTTGTCTTTATGGGGCAGATTTACAAGAAAAGTGACTCAGTGAGTGCTGCAAGCCATTTGGCTGTGCCGCACTTAGTCACTTTCAAAGCACAGGGATGCAACATATTTACCACAGTATGCTGCATCTCAGTGCCCTCCCTGCGCTGGTGCACAAACTGCTGCCATGCGCCGGCACAGGCACCCTTGCACCATTGTGGGGAGATTGTTTATGTGCAGGTAGGATTCCCTTTCTGCACATAAACAATCACTAGAGGGGATTTCATCTTCCTAAACAACGAGGAGAAATGAATAAATTTCTTCTTGTTGCACCTCCCTACGCCTCCCTTGAGGAGGTATAGCATTCAGACGCATTTCCAGATTTACGATTTCACGTAAATCTGGAAATGTGTCTGGTTTCCTGGGTGTTGCGTGGGAACACTCACAGCAAAACCCATGGAACACACCTTTCACGCAAAGTGCTGCGTGCAAAGGGGCCATATTTACAAGAACAGGAAAAATCACGCAGGGTGGCTTTTCCTGTCCTTGTAAATATGGGGCACTAAAATGCGCCACCGGAGCGTCACTTTTTGTGACGCACCGGTTGCCCAAGGGGCCTGTAAATCGGCCCTATATGTGTATGTGTTGTAAAGTGCACTGACATCCTACAATGGTAGGAGAGATGCTATAAAACAAATTAAATACATGTGACAGAGGGACTATGGAGAGATGAGCGGCACTGTTGGAGGGTGATAACAAGGGAATCATTGAAGAACCCCAACAAAGATTGTCGTATCCTGGTGCATAGTAAGGAAATCATTTACTATTCTTTAAAAGCTAATACAATTCAATATGTAATGATAAATGTGTTGTAGAATGCACTATTGTTTCCTAAATTGTCTTGGGGAAGAGCCTCCCAAAGCCCCCTTTGTAGTGGTTAGACTCACTCACTACACTTGGTGTGTACCGTATGGGGACTGGTCTGAAAACATTTGCCAGGGCTGCTTTGGGTTTCCAGTCTGGCCCTGGCAGGAGAAGGAGCCTTGTACTGTGAAATAAAACCAACCATTTAATAAAACCAGCCATTTAAAAGTTAGTCATGGAGATGAAGAACCAACCTTCCCAATAAAGTTTTTAGTTTTTTGCAGATTCTTTTAATATAAAATACTAAAATCCTTAGTAATTCCACTATTTGTTTTGTATGCACACCTGTGTTTATTTTTTTCGAATTACTGTTTTAATGTTTGAAATTTAAATCATGCAGATTGCTTGGGGGTCCCCGGCTTCCAATGCTGACTCAATGGGGGTCCTCAGGAGCCAAAGGTTTGGGAACCACTGTGGTAGAGTATAGTGGCATAAAGTGCAGTGGTGCATAGTAGTTGGTGTAGGTGCAGTGGCACAGGATGCATTGGTTTTGAGTGAAGTGGTTTAGAGTGAATTGGCTTAGAGTGCAGTTGTTTAGAGTACAGTGGCATAGCGTAGACTGCAAAGGCATATAGTGGCACAGCATAGAGTGCAGAGGTGTGGAGTGGAGAAGTGTGTCATAAAGTTCAGTGCCACAGAGTGCAGTGGCGTAGAGTAGATTTTTAGGAGTAGAGTGGAGTGGTGCAGGGTAGAGTATAGTGGTGCAGGGTAGAATGCAGTGATATATAGTAGTGGTGTAGAGTGCACTGGCATAGAGTAGACTGGCATAGAGCAGAGTGGCGCAGCATTGATTCCGTTGCCAAAGAGTGGAGTAGAGTGGTGTAAGTGTAGTGGCATAGAGTGCAGCAGTGTAGAATAGATTGTTTCAGAGTAGAATCAAGTGATGTAGAGTGGAGTTGGACAGAGCAGAGTGGAGTGATGCTGAGTACAGTGCAGTGGTATAGACAGTGGTGTAGAATGTATTGGCACAGAGTGCAGTGTTGCAGAGTGGAGTGACGTGGAGTGGTGTGGTGTAGAGTGGAGTAGAGTGGTGTAAAGTGCAGTGGCACAGAGTGCAGTGGCTTGGAGTATATTGTGTCAGAGGAGTAGAGTGAAGTGGAGTAGAGTGAAGTGGCATAGAGTGAAGTGGTGCAGGGCAGAGTGGAGTGGTGCAGGGAGGAGTGGAGTGGTTTAGGGAAGAGTGGAGTGGTATAGAGTAGTGGCATAGAGTGCACTGGCGTAGAGTGCAGTGTTAAATAGTGGAGTGGTGCATAATGGAGTGGCCTAGACTACTGTAGAGTGCAGTGGTGAAGAGTACAGTGGTGCATAGTGGAGCAGGGTAGAGTGCACTGCATAAAGTAGAGTGGTGCAGAGTACAAATGAAAGGCATAGAGTGAAGTTGCATACAGTGTCATAGAGTGTATTAGTGCACAGTAGATTAGAATGGCCTCGAGTGCAGTGCCATAGAGTGTAGTGGTATAGAGTGCAGTAGAGCGGTGCAGAGTAGGGTGCATTGGCATAGAGTAAAGTGGCGCAGAGTAGAGTGGCATAGAGTAGAGCAGCATTAAGTTTGGTGGCAGAGAGTGCAGTGCTGCAGAGTAGAGTGAAATAGAGTGCAGTGGTGTAGAGTAGAGTAGTGTAGAGTGCATTGATGTTGAGTACAGTGGCATAGAGTGGTGCTGAATAAAGTGACAGATTGCAATGGTGTGGCATAGAATAGAATATAGTGGCATACAGTACAGTTGTGCAGAGTATATTGGCACAGAGTGCAGTGGTGTAAAGTGTAGCGGTGTAGACTAAAGTGGCATAGTGTGGAGTGGCACAGAGTGGAGTGGCACAGAGTGGAAAAGAGTAGCATAGACTGCAATGGCATAGAGTCCATTATTTCAGAGTACCTTGAAGTGTCATAGAGTGCAGTTGTATAGAGCAGAGTGTCATAGAGTGTAGTGATGCAGAGTAGATTAGAGTGACTTAGAGTGGATTGGCGTAGAGTACAGTGGCATAGAGTGGAGCAATGCAAAGTAGAGTGACGTCGAGTTCAGTGGCGGGGAGAGAAATGTTGCAGAGTAGAGTGACCTAGAGTGAAGTGGCGTAGAGTGGAGTGGTGCAGAGTAGAGTAAAGTGGTGCTGGGTAGAGTGTGGTGGCATAGAGAGGAGTGATGAAGAGTGGAGTGCATTGGCATAGAGTAGAGTAGTGCAGAATAGAGTGCAGTGGCAAAGTATGCAGTGAAGTAACGTGTAGTGATGTAGAGTGCATTGTCTTAGAGTGCAGTAGAGTGGTGCAGAGTAGAGAGCAGTGGCATAAAATGCAGTGGCATAGAGTACAGTCATGAAGAGTAGAGTATAGTGTCATAGAGTGCATTGGTGTAGAGTGCAGTTATGCAAAGTAGAGTGTCAGAATCTAGTGTCATAGAGTGCAGTGGCATAGAATACAATGTCATAGAGTGCAGTGGAATAGAGAGCAGTGGCCTACAGAGCAGTGGCATGAACTGCACTGTCGTAGAGTGCACACAGTGCAGTGGTATAGAGAGCAGTGAAATAGAGAGCAGTGGCATATAGTGCAGTGGCATAGAGTGTACTGTAGTATAGTGGAGTAGAGTTGAGTGTTGGAGAGAGCAGTGATGTAGAGTACAGAAGTGCAGAGTAGAATAGAGTGGCATGGAGCATAATGACAGAGTGCAATGGTGTAGAGTGACAAAACATGCAGTGGCATAGAGTGCAGTAGCTTTGAGTAGTATGTTGTAGAGTATAGGGGTGTTAAATGCAATGGTGCAAAGTAGTTGGCATAGGTGCAGTGGCGTTGAGTGCATTGGTTTTGAGTAAAGTGGTGTAGGGCAAATTGGCGTAGAGTACAGTGATTTAGAGTGGGGTGGATAAACATAGAATTCAGTGGCATAGAGTGGTGCAGCGTAGATTGCAGTGGTGTAGAGTGGAGTGGCACAGAGTGGTGCAGACTGCAGTAGCACAAAGTACAGTGTGGTAGAGTGATTGTTTCAGAGTACAGTGAAGTGGCGTAGAGTGAAGTGGTGCAGGGTAGACTGGAGTGGTATAGAGTAGTGACGTAGAGTGCATTTGTTTAGGGTCCAGTGTTGCAGAGTGGAGTGGCATAGAGTGGAGTGGTGCAGAGTGGAGTGACCTAGACTGGAGTGGTGTAGAGTGCACTGGCGAAGAGTGCAGTGATGCATAATAGAGTAGGGTAGCGTACACTGGCATAGAGTAGAGTGATGCAGAGTAGAGAGGTGTAGAGTAAAGTGGCATAGAGTGCAGTGTCAAAGTGCAGTGGTGCACAGTAAATTAGAGTGGTGTACAGTGTGGTGGCATAGAGTGCATTGGTGTTGAGTGCAGTAGAGTGGCATAGAGTGGTGCAGAGCAGAGTGCAGTGGCATAGAGTAAAGTGATGCAGAGCAGAGTGCCATAGAGTAGAGTGGCATAGAGTCCAGTGACAGAGAGTGCAGTGGCAGAGAGTGCAGTGCCGCAGAGTATAATGTTGCAGAGTGCAGTGGTTAGAGTAGAATGGCACACAGTGCCTTGGTAAACCGTGCAATGGCATAGAGTGGTGCAGAGTAAAGTGACGTAGAGTTCAATGGTTCAGAGTAAAGTGACATAGAGTGCAGTGGCATAGAGCTGCTTATAGTGGCGTTCAGTGCAGTGGTACAGAGTAGATTGGCATAAAGTGTAGTGGTGTAGAGTGTATTGGTTTTGAGTAAAGTATTGTAGTGCACATTAGTGTATAGTGCAGTGGTGTAGAGTGCAGCAGTGTAGAATAGAGAGGCATAGTGTGGAGTGGCTTAGACTGGATTGCGGTAGAGTGGAATAGAGTGGCGTAGACTGTAGTGGCATACAGTAGATTGCTTCAGAGTAGAGTGAAGTGGCATGGAGTGCAGTAGTATATAGTAGAGTGTAATACAGTGCTGTGGTACAGAGTATATCAGAGTGGTATAGAGGGGATTGGCATAGAGTGCAGCGGTGTAGAGTGGAGCGATGCAGAGACGAGTGGTGTAGAGTTCATTAGCATAGAGTAGAGTGGCATAAGGTAGTGTCAGAGAGTTCAGTGCTGCAGAATATTCTGTTGTAACGTGCAGTGGTGTATAGTAGAGCAGTGTGGAGTGCACTAGCATAGAGTGCAGTAGTGCAGAATAGAGCGGTGTAGAGTGCATTGGCATAGGGTGCAGCAGCATACAGTGTTGCAGTTGGGTGGCACTGAGTTCAGTGGCACCAAGTGCAGTGGGGCAGAGTAGATTGTTTCAGCGTAGAGTGCAGTGGTGTAGAGTAGATTAAAGTGGCGTAAAGGGGATTAGCAAAGAATGCACTTGCGTACAGTGGAGTGGAACAGAGTAGAGTATATTGGCATAGAGTGCAGTGGCATAGAGTGCAATGTTGCAGAGTAGGGTGGCATAGAGTGGAGTTTCGTGGAGGGGCGTAGAGTGCAGTGGTAAAGAGTGGTGGTACACAGTAGAGCAGTGTAGGGTGCAGTGCATTTGCATAGAGTAATGTGGAGTGGTGTAGAGTAGATTTGAGTAGAGTGGAGTGGTACAGATAAGAGTGCAATGATGCTGAGGCATAGTGTGGAGTGGTGCAGAGTAGAGTTCAGTGGCGTGTAGTGGTGCAGAGTAGAGTGTAGTGTGGTAACATGGAGTATGCATGGTATGATAGCGCATTGCCATTACAGACAACACATCTTCTGTTGAAATGACCATTACGTTTGCACTCACATACAGTGTTACTGATAAAAGTATGCAGCGCTCAAACGATAATGTGTGGAAATGTCATCACCCGATGTATTGATGTAATCGTCAGCACAGTTCATTTACAAACATTTCAATCTTGTTGTGTGCTAAAAAAAAGAAACACCGTACAGGCTTTCTCAAGCAGACCCCAGTAGCCAGCATATTTGCCACATAAATCCTCTCCGTTTGAAGTCACAGAAAGAAAAAGTAAACACCAAGCTCCCTGGAAGACATCTTCTGACATTAGATCTCATCTTTGAATGCACAGCAAATGTGACAAGATAGGAAAAAGATTTAAAGGCCTGTTTAGAGACAGTGAGTTTGTGGAAGAATACAGTAAATAAGGTTTGCGCACCAGGAGGGACAAACTCGAAAAGGACAGACTAAAGATAAAAAAGCCAGAAAATAGAAAGCCAGAAAATGGGAGTTACAACCCACAAAGCCCATGGTAAGCAGCGAGCGGATTGCATTCCTAGGTCAACTTTCTGAATGTCTCCAAGATGTTTTTAGCAAACCAGATAGCTGCGCTGTCTGGTATGCTGCGACCTAAAAAGGGTAGGCAGGATGACAGGAGGGCATTGATTAAGAGGGCTGAATTACCAAACTCCCCTGGAAAATGGGAAGCAGAAAGAGTTTTTACCCAATATCTGTCGATATACACCAAAAACACCGCTCTGAAACTCATTTCGGTAGGAGACGGTGCTATACAAGACAGTTCCTAAATAAACAAATAGATTAAATAAGAGGCATAGAGCTGAAACAAGTGAAAATGGGTGGGGGACTCTGTCATGCAGGCTAACAAACAAGGAAAAATGGTTTAAGGAATGACAGTAGCAAAAATCTATGTACCGAAAGAAGTTGCGTCAAAAATGGTTTTTGCCTTGTTAAAAATGGTAAGCACCCTATAAACAATTTTCAAACTTTCTGGTTTAAGTAAACTGGGTACTCCAAATGCCTTGGCTTTTCTAAGGGACACAATCTTCATTGGTAGGGTTTTCTGTAATTGAAGATGTATGAGTTTTTCATTTGATCTGCATGTAATACTGGCTGTTTCCAACGTGTTTGCTTGGACCACAGAACTTCAAAGGTCCATAGACTCACTATAAATCAGCACCAGCCTTTCTAGAAGGAGAGGCCCCGCGTGCACTGATACCCTGCAACCCCATGCCCTGCCCATCTGTCAACTTTCAGAGCCTCTGAAGAGGTGTCGTCTCCCAGTTTGTGTTAATTGGCAAATCATTCACCAGGTCAATGGAACAGCACACGGGAAAAAGTCAGCAAAACAAACAACAGGCAAATGTGCCGGGCATGAAAATAGCTCAAAGCAAGGTCCTGTTTGTAAAAGCAAATGGGTAAACTGACTCCTGAACCCGACCTCACAGCTGCCCTCTTCATCACCTCTTTCACTTAGGGGCATGAGAATGGAAACCTCTGGATAGATAATTTTCTTTCTTTCTTTCTTTCTTTCTTTCTTTCTTTCTTTCTTTCTTTCTTTCTTTCTTTCTTTCTCTCTCTCTCTCTCACTCTCTCTGGCTCATTATTTGTCACTCCCCTTCCCTTGTTTTGACATCCTTTAGTATAGTCCTTTTTACCGGTTTTTCTTTTCTCTCTTTAATTCTATTTTCCTGTATCTCTATTCCTCTCCCTCCCTCCCTCCTTCCCTCCCTCCATTCCTTTCTTTCTTTCTTTCTTCTCCCTCCCTCTCCACACCCCCCCCCCCCAACCCCTCTTCTGCTCATACTCCCTGTTGAGCATTGCACTGATATGCATAAGTGCTTTGCAAGTTCCCAGAGGAAAGGAACATGCGCTAGGCTTTCACAAAGTGTAATCTGTCTCTTTGTAATAGCTTACACTTAGTATTTATAGGCCTCTGGGATCAGGGGAGCAGACAGCAGTGTTATAGAAAATTACATGCCTCTTAGATCAATGAGATGATCAGTTTTTTAGGTCACGCAGAGCCAACGCGTAAGCGTTGCTCTGCGAGAGTTAAGTAAGGGCTCTCAAAAATGCTCCCAAAGTCTGCAGGCGGATCAGGTACAGTGAATGTGCGCCGGGCGCGTGCTCCATCTGTCTGCCTGCAGCCTTTGGGAGGACTTTTGCGGCCTCTTTGATATTCTCAGTGAGCCGCACGGCCACTGAGAACATCAAAGCAGCCACGAAAATGCTCACCATTTGCCACCACCTCTCTTATCCCACTTCCTGCTTGTTTCTGTCTTCTGTCTCTTTCTATCTTGTTTTCACCCAGCGTGTGAATGCTTTCCTCTACCCGACGTTACATGTCACTCGGTATTTGAAACCCGTGGCAAAATGCACTGCGGGTGACGTGGGCAACAGGGCTTTTAGAACCTTCGTCAATGACAGGCTGCGCATCAGCAAAAAAAACAGAGGCCTGCGGTCGGCCAATTTTCATCACATTCTCTGCCTCTCTCGTCATCCCATCACTGTAAATTGCCTGTAATACGGCTCACACAAAGCCTTCCTTTACCTGGGAACTGCTTCTGAGGAGCATGCTGCCCACAGCAGAAAATCAATAAAAAATAGCGTTTAAGAGGCGTGTCTGGGACTCTGAGTGTGTGCCATACTGTGTCTCTCAGAATTACTGTCTGTAGTTTAGTATCTAAAATGGTGCCTTCATTGTAACTGTGGCTAGAAAGATGTTTTGATTCCTTGAAATCGACTTTGTTATTAAGTGAAACATACACACGCACGCTCACACACACGTACAAATAAATTCACAGCAAGATTTTTCTGTGTTTAAAATCGCTCGCTGCTGACATCTGCAGTTATGTAATAGCGGTCATCAGTTCACATCCTGGCAGGACCAACTCACACACGTGCCATTTAGTGTTAATTATTTCACACACATGCACGCACGCACACATACATTCACAGCAAGATTATTTTGTGTTTTAAATGCTCAATGCTGACATCTGCAGTTATGTAATAAAGGTCATCAGTTCACATCCTGGCAGGCCCAACTCACACATGAGCCATTTAGTGCTAATTCTTTCACACACATACATTCACAGCAAGATTTTTTGTGTTTTAAACGCTTGATGCTGACATCTGCAGTTATGTAATAAAGGTCATCAGTTCACATCCTGGCAGGACCAACTCACAAATGTGCTATTTAGTGCTAATTCTTTCACACACATGCACGCCCACGCACACACACATATTCAAAGCAAGTAATTACATACTACGTGGCCACCGGCTTGTCTACCTCTAAATTCACTGCGGAAAGCAAGACGCCCTGTACTTTCACCACATGCAGTGCAAGTTTTACAACTTCTTTACTCAGCTGGAAAGCACGTTCTTATCAATGTCGCCATCGATTTGCCTCTTGCTGTGTTCGTTTCCGCACAAGTGGAACATCCCCTCAACCTACCCTTTCATCCTTGAACTGTAACGCTTGCACCTACTTGTCAGACAAGTAAACATTAACAAAGCATGTCTAGCTCACGTACATTTCTTTGTGAGACTAAAGGCAAGTGCGAAACCTTTGTTATTTAAAAAACACTCCCCTTTTTTTCAAAACTAGTTTGCTACTTTAATGAAACCAAACTAGCATTTACCATCTTTTCTTGATACGACGCCATACCTTGACATCGCCATACCTCCACATCACCAACGCTAAAAGTTCCACAACTTTTGCTTTAAACAGTAAGTTTCCTGAGATTACAAGCAAGATAGTCTTTTTTTGGCAAGTTTTTTCAATGACATAGACGCATAACATGTAAACTAATTGCTTGCTTATTGCAGTCATGTAATGCCTCTTGGGAAATGTACAGTTAATGCATTTTAATCATTTATGTCGTATGTGCACCTTCGCATCTAGCTGTCTGGTGTTCGATCTGCATGTTTGTTACACCTTAGAGACTTTTACTCTGAATCCTGCAAGGACATCCAGCCAGTTTGTTCCGGGGGTTACTAGTTGCTCCTTTTTTATATTTACGCTTGGTTTTAATGGCTGCTAGGGTTGCTTTGGGTTTACACTGAAGAGCTGAGTGCTGGCATGGAGGGGTAAGGTCAGTCAACTGCCAGGTTAAGTTTGGCCAAGGACTATCTCAGGCTGTTAGAGCTGGGAAGAGCCAGTGACGTCAGGTTCGTGCTCCTTTTCGTGTTCATCACCATCTATAATTCTCTGGCAGTCAGCGGCCACCCGAGCCTTGTCCACATCTGGTATTGTTTGTTACTGCTAACTCTTTCACACGCACGCACACAAACACACACGCACACATACATTCACAGCAAGATTTTTCTGCGTTTTAATGCTCGCTGCTGACATCTGCAGCTATGTAATGAAGGTCATCAGTTCACATACCGGCAGGACCAACTCACACTTCCAGTTTCTAAGGTGGATGAATTGACTACTGTTACATTGGGTGATAGTAATTGCTTTTAATTGTGTTGTGAGTGTGCGTGGTGGCCAAAATACACAGGCACAGCCAGACGCTGAACTGACCCATACCCGCGTGCCAAACGCTGAACAGTATCACGCCGCAGAAAAAAAAATGTCTCACTCTCAGATTTTGGCACACCTTCCTGGCTGTGCTAGAGTGCTATCCCATATTTAATAATGTTATTGATTCTGCGAGATATCTTTCAGCATCCCCTTTAAGGCAATTCATGAAAGTATATATTTCACAAAAGTTAACAATAAATATAATTGTACGGCCACGTATACTGCTAATAATAACAACAATGCAAGGAACAATGGACCCTAGTGAGCCCTTGCTGAGCCTAATCCAGTCATTCATTGCTTGATAGACGTCACATGTCACGCAGTATTTGAAACACGTGACAAAATGCACTCAGGGTGACGTGGAAAACAGAGCTTTTAGAACCTTCATCAATGAAAACCAGATTTAGAGAGTTGGCGGGCGGACGGGAAATCACAGGTATTCCTCAACTATACGTCTACCTATTGAAAGCCTACTTTAAGAATCAGTCATTTTTTCACCCACTCGCAGGCGTGCTATTTAGTGCTAATTCTATCACACACATGCACGCACGCACACAAAGAAACACACACATATACATTCACAGCAAGATGTTTCAGTGTTTTAAATGCTCGCTGCTGACATCTGCAGTTATGTAATGAAGGTCATCAGTTCACATCCTGGCAGGACCAACTCACACACGTGCTATTTATTGCTAATTCTTTCACACACATGCACGCACGCACGCACACACACACATACATTCACAGCAAGATTTTTCTGTGTTTTTAACGCTCGCTGCTGACATCTGCAGTTATGTAATAAAAGTCATCAATTCACATCATGGCAGGACCAACTCACACTTCCAGCTTCTAAGGTGGATGAATTGAGTACCATTACATTGGGTAATAGTTGTTCCTTTTAATTGTGTTGTGAGTGCCCCGGCTGGCCAAAATAGACTGCCACGTTAACGCATGCATGCAACACATAGAACCAGTGGTTCAACGGCTCCGGCTGAGGGGGGATAAATATATCACTTTGTGTGCAGACTAATTACTGAGATTCATGCGCATCAGCAAAACGGAGGCAGCGGACCGCCAATTCTCATCACATTATCTGCCTCTCTCGTCATTCCGTCACTGTAAGTTGCCTGGAATGCGGCTCGCAAAAAGCCTCCCTTTACCTGGGGAATGCTTCTGAGGAGCATGCTGCCCACAGCAGAAAATCAATAACTCACTCTATCTGTTTATCTATCGCACTCACTCTATCTATCACCATCACTCTATCTATCTATCTATCGATCGCCCTCACTCTATCTATCTGTCTATCGATCGCCCTCACTCTATCTATCTGTCTATCTATCTATCGCCCTCACTCTATCTATCTATCTATCTATCTATCTATCTATCTATCTATCTATCTATCTATCTATCTATCTATCTATCTATCTATCTATCTATCTATCTATCTATCTATCTATCGCCCTCTATCTATCTATCGCCCTCTATCTATCGATCACCCTCACTCTGTCTATCTATCTATCTATCTATCTATCTATCTATCTATCTATCTATCTATCTATCTATCTATCTATCTATCTATCTATCTATCTATCTATCTATCTATCTATCTATCTATCTATCTATCGATCTATCTATCTATCTATCTATCTATCTATCGATCTATCTATCTATCTATCTATCTATCTATCTATCTATCTACCTATCTATCTATATGTCTATCGCCCTCACTCTATCTATCTATCGCCCTCACTCTATCTATCTATCGCATCACCACAACATCACTCAGCACCACCACAGCATCAATCTGTGCAACCATTCAACAACAACTGGTTCAAATATGTTCTCTCAATGTTTCAAGCTTCATTACAAATGTCACAAAAAGATGTTAATATTTCATTTCTGTTCTTCGATTTGTCACAATAAAATTCACTAAACATAATCTTCACAAAAGTTATTTACACAAGTTTAAGCTATTGCCATTATACATTACAATAACTTTTATTTAAGTATTAATTATTTAAAAAAATTAAAAGCCATTGTTATTTGTAATATCAATACAAGTCACGTAAATACAACACATATTGCATTACAAATGCTATAGGTGTCACATTTGCTAAAGTTACAACTATTGGCATTGTAAATGACAAAGCAATTAAGTCATCTATTTTCAAAACCAACACATAAATAAAAAAAATGGTCATTTACAATACCAATAGCTCAAATGTTCCTAATGCGAGACCTATTGCATTGCAAATGCTTGTTGCTACATTGTGAGTGACACATGTCCGAAGTATGCAAATGCTGCAATGGATGTCTGCTGTCCCATGCAGGATTTGACTTGTGCGTTTGCAACTGCACACGACCAGGCAAACAGCCCATCCCCACACTTTTATTATTCACAGGGGGCATGGATGTGTGTCTCACTACACACTGCTTTTTGCACAGAAAAGGCTTAATGAATCATTTCCTGTGAAATGGCTGAGGCTACTTGGTATTCTTCTGTGTTTTGTTGATCAGCTCCATGACTTCTGCCTTCATTTAGATCATTGACCTGACACAATTAAAATGTGTATTTGACCCAGGCAAGGGACATGATCAGTAAACCTTTCTATGCTCACTGATCAATGACCTGATGCTTATGAAGGTGGTGCTGGAGCTCTGCAACTTGATCTTGACTCCATCAACTATCCAAGCCCCTTCCCTCAATAGACTACAGCACATAAGAATCTGAATCCAGGACCAAGCCTACAATGTATCGTCTTGTTCCTTGCTATCCGCAAACAGAGAATAACGCTTTCACTTTTACAGCCACAGGGCACACCAATAAATTGTGATGTTTCTAAGTATTTAAACTTTGACTGCTCTTTTTCCTATGACCCAGCTCATCTGCTCATTCACTTTGACGTTCTACTGCTATGTGGAGAGCCTGTGGCTTCGGTTTCAGCTTACCTTAGCTTTGTATCTTCACAGAAATTGATCACCAACTATATGTGATCTATTGATCATTGGATATAAGAAATAAGCCTTATAAAAGAGATATAATGTTGGTTGGAGACCACATGATGCTTGGCCTATTAACATTTAGCCTCTGATGGCAAAGAGTGTCCCACACAAGTGATAGGTTTTAGTAATTGTTTGATTTATCAACTTCAGAACCCTCCAACTGGTTTCCCATTTTCTCGCTTTCCCTCACTTAGCTCAGGTACTAATAGTCTTTGCCCTCTCAGCATAAGAACATGTAAGCTGTATGTATTTGGGTGTTTCCCACCATCTGACTCAACAACTTGAAAGAGTTATTTCTTCATCTGAACCTATGGATCACATTACTGGACAGGTTGACTTATTGGTTTTCAGTGGCCCGTCATGGCAATCGGAATTTCCTGGACAAAGTCATGTAAACTCTTTTAAAAAAGGTACACAGGTCATAATATCTCTGCTAAAAATGTACTTCTGTCATACAAAATATGATTGTGTTCAAGGACCAATGGTATAGTCGAGGAAGAGGCATTTCCAAAGGAAGAGCTGGGTCTTTCGTTAGTGATTGTCCCTGTATGATAAATTGTTGAAGAGTTTTGGGCTTCTCTACACACTCTTTTGGAGGGGTTAATGGAACAGCCACAAGGGCACCGACTACTAATGAGGGTTGAACTATTGCAGCCCTTGAGAGGGAACAAGGTTGGGTGAGGATGGAGCATAGGTGTTTATGGCATGGTAGCTTGTCTGGCCCCAAAATGAGTGAATGGCAAGAAGGAAATATGAGCTTAAACAACTTCCAAGCATTTTGATGACAAGATACTTTGCTTGATAGGCAGTAATTTCTGGTCGGTAGGTCCCCACCTCCTCTTGGATTTACTCCAGAGACTTTGCTACACTAGTGCATTCTCCTATGTTTGGATCCACAGCAAGTGGGAACATTGAAATATTTTGGGCAGTCAGCCTTTCAGATCTGGGGTACACTAAATCAGGGATGCTTGTACCCAACACCACCTTTCCCCTTATATTCCTGCTACTCTAGGTCAGGTCCACACATGCGATTTTGCAGCTGCTGTGTTTTCCACATAATTAAGGATTTGGCTCATTTGACATATATTCCATCATCTGCTGTATAATCTTCAGATTTTAACCCAGAAAAAGCTTTTGTTTCTAGCTCAAATGGATCAAGCGCTATTAATCATGCGTTGACATGTGTTGGCATACAGTGCAATGCACTTTGCAAAGGTTTGGTGGGTCACTTTTCTGTGCTGTATTTGGGTGTCAAACTGGAACTAATGACGTGAAACCTTTGCCCTGATAGTAGTAACATAAGTAATATTGACAGAATAATGAGGTAATATAATCATCACAAAAGGTTGCATAATTTACCTGCTCTTGACGTATAATTTAGACAACCCTACCACATTATTTGCTCCAACCCTGCAGCATAATTCGAGGGGCCCTGGTTTAATTGTACACAGCACTAACAACAAATGGGGACTCGAGGGCTTGTTAACAGGGACCAGCATGCGTCACCTGGCAATGCTCAACAAATAGAGATATGCTGTTCCCCCAGTAAGACAATTAGATAAGGGTATAGGAGGAGGGGAGTCCTCATTGTAGTGGTCCTCACACACCCAGCAAGCTAGGTGTCATGCTTTATCATATGGACTTGCTCCCCGTCGAGTCGGCACTGCAATACCCAACGGGCACCCATAAAGGGGCACTTTAGCAGAGATCTTGTGTTCCTGCCGTTTGGTGCATGGGTGTGAGGGCCCTAAAGAACAGTGTTGATGTGGTGCAGGTGAGTGACATTGAAAAAGGTTGGATAGTCCACATAAACTATTTATTCGAATGGTAATTCACCTCCTTAAAAACTGAGTGGCTGCTCTCTGGCTCTATAGTCCAGTGGAGCTTAGCTCATCTCATTTCAAGTGGTCGACATGTTTCATGCTTCGTGGTCAATAATGATCCATTGCATATCATCAGGACCTAGTGTTCAATTACTATCTACACATGGTGGTGGTGGGCAATGAGGCTCCTACCTACCACACTTCTTGGAAGCGAGCTCGAAGTCCCGCCAATCCTAGTGGTAACCTAATGCAGGGATAAAACTTGCTCCATACAGTTTGTTGGGGCTCTTAGACACTAGATTTGTGGTGTCCTGTCTGCATTGAGACGGGCGCCGGTAAATCTCTGCGCGTGCAGCCTCCAGCAACCAGATACACAGCTCAGTGCCAAAGGAGTTGGTGGAGGAGGATAGAGTGAAGATTGGTGGAAGAGGTGTGGTGCAGTGGCCAGGGCAGCTGCCTCTGGAACACCGAGACTCAGGGTTCGATCGCCAGCTGCAGGTTAACTCAGCACCACGTGACTCTGGGCAATAGCTTGCTTAATCTTCCCGACGGCCCCCAGCGCCTTGACACCCTTAGGGGTAATTGTTCACGCTTTACAAATACTGGTATTTCATTTCATTGTAATTAAGACATGCTATGCTTCATGACCAGGGATGTGATACCATACATAAAAATTCCAATTAATGTCAGTCAAGATGCAAAGCACTAATATAATATTTCCACCAGACATTTTCAACAATAGTTTCTTAAATGACCCCAATCAACTTAGAGCCCTTCATATTAAAATAGCTATCTGCATCAGTCTGGCTATGTGTTTAACTGCCACAAACAAACGATTTCCAATGATATGAAAAAGGAGAGGGCCTAAAGTGATGTTAAAGGTGAGCTCATATGGCTTGGGCAGTGATGAGTGCTCTACGGAGTGTGATATGGAGAGGGCCACCTTCAGCGGAACAGTGCTGGGAGAGCTCAGCTCGCTGAGCTGTGAGCCTGCTGTGTGGAGCCCCTGCAGGACTGCAGAAGCTGCTTCTAACGGTAATAGTTGCATTGGCTGTGTGAGCAGTAGAGAACTACTAGTCCACATCACCGAAGCATAAACTCAGCAAAAATGGCGGCAATACAAGCTCTCTTGGTGTCTCGGCATGATTACTGCAATAGACTCTATCTGAAGGTCTAAAAAGGCAGGTTGGGAATGCTTCAAAGAGTAAAAAATGCAACGGAATGGCTGCTACTAAAAACTCAAAAACAGGCGCTATAAACCCAACTCAAAACAGGCGCTATAAACCCGGGTCTTGCTGGACTTCTTTGGTTCCTCATCAAGCACAGAGTCTCTTACCCATTGCGTGCTAATGACGAGCTCAGCTCGTCATGAGGCACGGTTGAGCTGCACTCATGATGAGCTGAGCTCGTCACAGGCGTTCGCACGCGGGGATAATTTCCCCGCTGTGCTGAACGTTTGAAAAACGGGTGTGGTTGTGACGAGCTCCGCTCGTCATGAGTGCAGCTCCGCTGTGCCTCATGACGTGCTGAGCTCGTCACCAGCATGGCGGCGCCACGCACGGCCCCCCTCCCCCCGCACAGGAAGTGAAAAACCCCTGCAGGGAAGGGGTTAAAGCACTCTGTTTTACGCCTAGGATACTGTATCAAGAGGGGTCCAAAATACTTGTTTCCTCTGATTCAAGCCTATACCCCCTTCATACAGCTTAGGTCTTGTGAAGTGGCTCTGACTGTGATCCCTAGAATGCACAGAATGCGTCTGGGGGGCAGCTCTTTTTGACTTTTGGCAGCCAAACTCTGGAATTCAAAGCCATTGGACCTGAGACTCGAACCCTCAGAAGAGTTTCCTCGAAATAATCACAAGACCTGGCTTGTTAGGCAAAGTAGAACTGTCTGGCTCCTCAGATTATCCTGACTCTACCTGACAATTTATATGGTGCTACTTCTCTAGTGCGGGGACAATCTTCTGAGTAACCAGGTGCTTTATAAAAAAATCCTTTAACATAATATAACAAACGTCAATGGCTCTGTATAACCTTCCGCAAAATACCACGGCTCTATATTGATCACATCAGCTCTCACAACAGACAAAGAAGTCTGTAATCAGAAGCATAAATGGCCCTGGATTGATCACAAATTTAAGCCAGCTAGCCCTCCGAACTGCGGTCGGTGTCGGGCATGTGGGCTGACTTTTTTCAAATGCACTAATTGTGTCCATATTTGCATGACAGTTGTCCGAGGCTCATTGAACATCCCGGCAGGCAGAATTGACAAAATCCAAACATTTGCTTCCGGTGAGCTATACCAGTCAAGGAGACAGAAAAGTGCAAAAAAACAGAGAGGGGACTCCTTAAAATCATGGGGACAGGGTCAAAAAGACACAAACCACAAAGACTCCCCATGGAACTATAATCTCGAATTACACAAACTATGTGCAAACTGTACAAAAAAACATACATAAGACTATACAAAACTATAATATTTATAGAAATACATCTCATAACATGAATCAACAAAATGAATATAGCCAACTAAAAGAAGCACCACCTGGCTCCAAGTGCTCTGAACATGGCACATGCACAAGAAGGGGAAACAAGAGGCCACAGTTTCCAAGCAGTGAAGCGATTGCGTACCTTCTAGCTCTCCACACTCATGTACCACCCACACTGTTCCTGTGTGCTGAACTCCGGTGATGCAAATCACGCGAAAGCAAATAAAATGGCTCCTGGGACGCGGCCTGATTTCTAACCCGGAACAAAGGTGCAAAGGTTATGCAAAATTATTTGGTGCAAACACTGTTTGTCATTCTTTAAATGCCAAATAGCACATTTGAATGAGAGGACGTCAAGGGAAGCATTCAGCTCAGAGTTCGAAATGTGAGACGGTGCGTGTGTAAAGCTTGGCACGCGGGGTTTACAGTTCACGGACTTCCTTGGTTCCAGCTGTGAAAAGGCTAAATGGACTCTCCCTGTCAGTATGAGCTCCAGCCTGAATGAAAGGCCGATTTCTGCAAACCATGTGTTAACCCAGGAGTATTTTAAGACAAGCAAATTGTCAAGTACAAATAGTCAGTCAAACTGGGACTCTCACCTGCAATACGAATGTACCTGTGTTTTGTATAAAATGATAAAAAATAAAAGAAATTTAAAAAAATAATAATTCTTATTGAGTTTTAAACACCATTCCCTCCCCAACACTAGTGCTCGTCTCCTCCTATCCAATTCAAAATAATATAACCAAACCACTGCCTGCTCAAGTGAACCACAGAGCAGCCGGGAGCCCATAGGAATGAATGGGAAGGCATTCACATTTTGCGAATTTCAAATTGCGATTCGCAAAATGTGAATGCAATTCAAGGGTGCAGGGGGGGTCCAAACAACCTCTTCCTGCACCCCTGAAATGTAACTTTAAATGCAATTTACACACACACATGCCCCAAGGGCATGTGTGTGTGTGTAAATTAAAACTTTCAAAAATGCATTTTGTGCATATTTGAAAGTTTTCGGTAAATTAGCATGAAGTACAACTTCATGCTAATGTACCACTTCCAAATTGCGAATTCGCAATTACAAAATGATCATGCATTGCATTTTAGAAATCTGAAATTGCGATTTCTTAAATGCAATCGCAATTTTAGAAATCGCAACATGGTTGCTATTACTAAAATTGCAAAATGCATGATGCATTTCAAATTAGTCAATTGCATTCGCAAACGGCAGAAAATTGCGATTCGCACAGTTTGCGAATGCAATTGACTTTGATGCATGTGGGCACTAGCCCCGCACATTCTCAACTACAAAGAGGCGCAGCCATATATCCATCCCTTCTCCTAACAAACACCGCAGACATCCAACTCAAGGTCCAGACAAGGAAGCGTCAAATTAGCGACAGACCCAAAGATCAAACAACATTTAAAAATGCATTGTGAACTAAAACTTCAGTTTCACTGCAGAACCGAACTTGTAAATCTATAAACATAAATAAACTTCAGCCGGAGTGAAGCAATATTTGTACCTTGAAAGAAGCATAAAGTAGATTACCCTCACAAGCACTGTACAACAATACAACACAAACAACATACATTCACCCCCCCCGCCAGAAATACAATTCTACCTAGAAGAGGAAACGCAACCAATGAGCACACAATACAGATTAACAGGAAATGATAACTGTAAAATGCACTGACAATTGTTCCAATACATATTTCAGCCATGCATTCAGATGACTAGCATGACACAATACAGTGCTACTGGAATGGCATGCTGAGCAAAAGAACGATTGATTTAGGCCCAGATCTCTGTACTGGGTTGAATGTATGACATTGTTCTGCATTCTCTCCATCAATTGTTCTTTTTGCATTTGCCCAAGTTGACGGGCTCCCGTGCTCTCCATGCCACTGGAGTCAAGTTATTCTGGCTGATGAGGGCTGAAAGCCCAAAACCGGTCCTAGGATGCTTGGTTCCAGTCCAGGAAGGACCTGGCCTGGTAGTTCGGGCTAGACTGCTCCCATTAGGCGCAGGGTCAAGACTGATTTCCATATGGCTGGGTCCAAACTGGAATGGCATGGTGAGCAAAAAAACATGGATTTAGGCCCAGATCTCTGCACTGGAATGAATGTATGACATTGTTCTGCCCGTCAATTGTTCTTTTTGCAATAACAATAAGAAGACATCCCATATGAGAGGGCTCCCAATAATTGCCAATACTAGCCCTGGGCAAAATTAAAATTACATTGAGGTAATTTTGAGAATTTTTCATTACACACACGTTGGAGTGAGACAGGAGTGGGGGGGGGGGGCGAAGTGACAAACAACGGACTATGGAAAATAAAAGAAATGAATAAGGAAAACCCCTTACCTTTCGCTCGCCGCTCGCTAATTCGGCGAGTGGTTTTATTTGTTTATTTTATTTTCCCTCTTCAGTAGTTTGTCACTCTCACCCCTCCCACCGCGCACAGGCCGCAAGTGATCCATACTGCACTAAATGGTGGATTTACATTTTGCATATGTAACAAATTGAGTTAATAGTTGAGGGGGTAAGAACCCACCTCAAGTAATAACCACAATCCTTATCAGTGTGACCCACCAAGGTCACTAAATAAACCTGAGCTCAAACCCTGGGTACCTATTGCACAGAGCAGACAGGCTTAACCTAGAGACACTGTGTAACGTATTACCTCAGTGTTGAAACAGTAATAAAGTTGAAATCGAAAACAATGAAAATCCCAAAATAGCGCCTTCAAGCACAAAGTGCTAATTATAGTCAATGGTTGCAGTAGAAGAGTACCTATAACAAAAAAAACTCTGGTCCCCACTAACAATACTTTACATGCAAAGAACCAAGTGGGGAATGAAATGCAATCAAAGGAGTTTATGAAAAACAGTTTCAAGACATAGCTGTGCAGTGAACATTGGTGCAGAGTAAACATGCCCTGTTCTCTCTTTAGAGGTGATACATTCAAGTGATAAATTGTTATAAAAAATCAACAAGTATATCAATAAACAGAAGAACAGCATGGCCCTTTACAGCAAATTCTCTCCAACCATATAGGGTCTGTGTTTTTAAAGTAGACAGTGTTTTGATCCCAATAAAAATGGCGGTATTATAATCAGTACTCAGGGGGATGCAACGAGCCTGAGAGAGAGTGATTATGAAAGGCAATGCAGTGTCTAAAGTGCGGGGTCCCTGGTGACAATCCTCAGGAGCAGAGTGACCGGCCATGGCCTGAAATGGAATTATGCTGAATACCCATATGGGGCCCCAAATAGCCCCCTGTGGGAAGCAAGCGTGTGGTCTGGGTCTCATGTTTGAGTGCCAGATTCCTTCACTGGCTCAAACTGTTTTTCATGAACTCTTTTGAATACATTTTATTCGCCATTTGATTCTTTGCATCTAAGTTATTGTTACTAGGGTTCGGTGTGTTTTTTGTTATAGTTATTACCTCAAGTCCCCAGTGATCATTGGGTCTCCTTTGTTAAAATAGTCAGTGCTTAATTTGTAAACTATTAAGTGCCAGGGCTCTGACCAGGAGGCCACTGCACCTTGCACTACCCATCTCCCTTGTCATCGCTGCCAAAACCACTACTAATCATCTCTCTCGCATGTAAATGCGATGGTTCTGATTATTCCAGGTCCCCAAAGGTAAAGCATTGGCTGGGGAGGCAGGTATTTGCAATTTTAAAGTATATTGTATCCGTAAACAACTGTTGTTCTGCTCATCTCTAAATTAGATGAGCAGCGCCACCATGTGCTAGACTGTTCTAGGCATATTGTTGACAATTAGGTGCCGGTGCCGAGCACCGGACACCAATTAAGTGCCGGGGCTTGGTAAGGGAGAGCCCCTGCTCAAATTAAGCACTGAAAAGAGTAGACCAGAACCTGGGTGCAATTGGACCATGAAAGTGATGGAGTGTGGATGGGAAACACTAACTAGGTTCGCCCTTGTCAAATATTTGACCTTCTGTCTTTAGTACTTTAATTCCCAATCCATGCCAAAGTAGACTTCTAAAGACCACTAGACTTTAGGGACTGCACTTAGAGACTTATGGGGTGGCAAGCAGAGGACAATAGAAGGGGTCCAGTTGCCACGGTTCAGCTGACATTTGCCGGAAAAGGCCTATTTTTACCTTGTCATGTTCCTGTAGCTTTTATGTGAGGTCAGTCTAATGACCCTTGAAGTCTACTTCTTTGTCCTCGTTACACAAGGGAGAGCAGGTCCAGTCTTCCAGGCTCTTCTCAGGTAGACAGACAGACGGTACAGTCCTCTTATGATATTCTATAAGTCCAGGAGTGTTCTCAAGTGTGTGCTGGGAGATACCACATTTATTCCTGGTACAAGCTTATGGGTGGGAATGTCAAATGGGGATGCCTGCCTTAGCCAATAGGATAAGGTTCCCAGGGTTTACCTTGTCCACTTCTGGTGTTTTCAAAATAGCCAAAGACTTTGACCAAACTAAATTTGGGCTCTGAGGGCTGGGAAGTGTGTCTGGAGTGTACTACAGTAATCCTTGTGTCCTCCCACATCTAGCACTAAAGACCAGTTTTAGTCAGTTCCTGTACCCCCAACAAACTCAGGGCCAGAAGTCTGGCAAAACAAAGCTGAGCTTTCAGAAGCAAGACAGTGGATACACACTAATTGTTTTGGAATTCTGCTTCCCTCCTTTGAAGTGCGTCTCAAATTTCGTATAAAAACCATAGCAGACCTGTCAAGAAGGATTTGACACTCCAATAGGATCTGACACTGTGATATCAGCAAGAGACCCATGGTGATGGAGGCCGCTCTGGCTGAAGGGACAAAAGAAGGGTTCAGGCAGGGGTATAAGCAATATCTGGTTGTGACAGGGTAGTCCTCTTTGAAGTTAATCACGTTTTTAGGCCTGACCCACAGTCCATCCTGTCAAGGGGACAACAACATCTCCCCACACCCATGGTCTTTTGTCCCTGGTCAGGGAGCAAGATCACACCTTATTAATTCCTATTAAAATGCTAATTTCTGGCTGCCAGAAGCTGGACTGTAAATTGAAGATTTAGCTTCCAGTGAATTCCGGAAGGGCAAACGTAACTTTCTGTAATATATGGAAACAAATCTAATTTCACCACTGAATAAGATTTCTAATAACTATTAAAAATAGTTGTCAAATTATTTTTTTAACTATTCCCATTCCTGAGATACAGTATTAGTATTTAACATTGCATCCCAGTGCTTTTCTCAGGAACAACCAAACCTGCGACAGTGAAAATAGCTGTGAGGGGCTAGTCACTGTAAGGTAAAACATTAAATGCTTTCATGTCCTACTTTTAAATACCATGCACGTTGCATTCATGGGCCCTTAGGCGTACTTTAGGGGTGGTTTATTAGTATTTAAAAGGAAGTTTTTAGACCTGTTAACAGGGTTTATTTTGACAGATCGAATTGGCAGTTAACAAACCTGGGGTCGGGTTTGTTGTGTCACTGCAGTGAGTGAAAATGTTGCTGTGTAGCACACTGGTGACATTTACCTTACTGGCTCTGGGTACACTTTGTACCATAAACTAGGGACAGATATTTAAAGTTATTTGTGCCAACCATGTGTATATCAGTTGTATAATGTTTAAAGTGGGAGCACTTTACCACTGATTAGCGGGGTAAAGTGTACAGACTTTCATGGCCAACAAAAATCATTCAAAAGAAAACTTTGAGGGAATACCATGCAAAAAATGGTTATTTCCAACAGCATCATTTTGCCTACATTTTTCAACAGTTAACGTAAATGTGCAAAAACAATTTACACAAATTTCACACACCCTTTATCCACCTCCATTTTTTATCTTATACAGACCAGCCTTATATCAAAAATAATTCAGAAATAGTCCTGTCCTAATATATTTTCATTTAATTAGAACCCTCTTGTATACAAAAAAAATCAAAACATATCTAAAAAGAGCTCATGTTGAGCCCACCTTGCACCATGCTGGTGCTGGGGAAGGAGACCCCTATGATTAAGCATTTCACTGAGTGTGAGTGAAGGGTGCCCTCTTATTTTATTATAATATCTTTAGGAATTTTCAATAAATAGAGTATGAATAAAAATTCCTCTTGCGGAGTTTCATAGTCCATGTTGTTATGCATATCTGTTTGGTAGACAGAAAGTACTAGGATGTCCTTCCAAAAATTCTCACACTCCCCCTTATTTGTGAAATTACTATCCAGTTAACCCCAATGCTCAAAGGGGGGAAACAACATTTACAACGCAGACATTACACTGCGATACCCTCACAATGCGGTCTTACAACAATTGCGTTTGCAGTGCCACTATAACGCAAGTCGTTACAATGACTTGCTCTAGATGGCGCTTTAGACTAAGGAATAGTATGATTTACTATTCCAACACCTTCCCTACTTTTGCACACACTGGAGTTGGAATAGTAAATGATACTATTCCTAAGTCCAGCGCACCATCTAGAGCAAGTCGTTGTAACGACTTGCGTTGTAATGGTACTGTGTTGTAACGAAGCGGTTGTTGTAACGACCGCGTTGTAAAGGCACAGGTTGTAAAGACTTGCATTGTAAAAAGTAATATTCCTCAATGGGTGAACACCTGGCCTACCAGTAAGAGACTAGGTGAGACCTGTGAGTATGAGAGAAAACTGCAGGTAAGGAAACCACATAAACAATAAGAGCACAATTGTAGACTCAGTCTCTTCAGAACTGTCTAAAACAAGACCTATCTGGTTAAACAAACTCCTCATGCCCCACCTCTTCAATTCAAAAGCCAAAAAAGTTGCTTAGCCATGTAAGAGTGAATGTAGCAAGCACTAACCTGTGTTCTTAGCTCCAACAGAAGAGATGAATCAACACCCTCTACCCATAAGGACAGCCAAGCATCAGGCAATAATAAAAAGCACACACAAGGAAGACTGTATAATCATGGTAAAGGTGAAAGGGGGATGGGAGGAAAAAGCGAGAAAGAACTGGGCATCACAACAAAATTAAGCCAGAATAACTGTAGGTCTCTAGTTAAGGCTATTGCCTCTGTAGTGTCTGCACTTAGATGCCATAGGTACGTGGTTCTGCTAGATAAGGGTAAAGCATTCTCTCTGGATATGAAAGTGTGACTGATCAAGTTGATTCTTCTTAACACAGTGGGGTCCTGTAACAGTGTGCCCAAACAGTTCTGGAAGAGATATTTATGGTTCGAATCAGGAATCTGGCTATCCTGAGAATGCTTTAATTAGGTCATATAGTGTTACACAATTGATTAATTCAAATCCTGAAAAAAGTTTCTGGCAAAAATTCCTGTAATTTCAGAATAGTTCTAATTCTAATTAACTATGTTTATAGTGTCAGAGTGTTTGTGATCCTAAGACCACTGGTATAGTCAATAATACTTGATAAGTTACACAGCCCAGGTGTATTTAATTTCTATGGCATAGGCCCTAAAATAGACACCAATAGGTTTGAGCATTTCTTTGGGCCTACATTGTTATAGCATTCACCTCATTCCTGCAGTAAGTTCTATCAAGTAGGGGGTTGAAGAGGCCTTCTTCCACGTATGGAGATAAGGGGGCAGTTTTCTTGGTGTATCAGCTATGTGCTGCTAGTCCTCCATCAGGCATAGAATGCCTAGCAAAGAACATTTGGGATGGGTGTGGTCTATATAGTCAGAGTCATCTAAGATTGTTGCTGACATTTTAAGCTCTCACAATACCTTGGTGTTCTGGTATCCTGTGAGACCGGCAACCTGCATCCCGTGGAGAAGTGTGGCTCAATGGTTAGAAGAGGCAGACCATGAAGCAGAGGTCAGACCCCGGACCAGGGTTCAATTCCCGACGCGGCAGGGTCTTGAGCCCAAAATGTCCACGGACTCGCTAATTCTCGCTTCGGTGCCTGCTCGAATCACGGGTTCACACTCTGCAACTCTGGGCAATAGCTTGCTTAATCTCCACTATGGCCCCCCGCGGCGGGATGCCTCGCTTTCACCTTGGGGGTGCCCAGTACGGGTTATCTCACAGGGAAAAACCAGGACGGGTTCCCAAAGCAAGCGCTTAGAGACCGTTGGCGATAATGCGCTATATAAATTACAATTACAATCCCTAGCTGAATAGCACCCGTTCTATGGTCATCTAGTCCTGTGAAACCTGTGTAGTGGTCACCAGCTCCCAACACCACATCCACACCACAGACTCCCAGATGTTTTAGCATCTGTGATGGCTGAGAGAAGGGACCATGGAGTAAGGCTTGTGATTGTTACAACAGACCTCCCCTCCCCTCAAAAGGTGACATCTTGGCAGTGTATCAGGCTTCTGGAGGTTATCACGCAATATTGACATAATAAGCAAAGCACATGTGGGTTGGGCTGACTCCGATGAGTGTTCTGTGTCCAAAACGCTCCAGACAATTAAGTCATGCAGTATTCATTGGGATGTACTTGAATCTAGGAATCTATTAGCTTTGCATTCTATTTCCCCTTCCTGCATGGGGAAAGGTTGTGGCTTTAGATGCTTTTCATCAGAGTACGGCTTAAGGAGAGACATGGAATACTGAGTGTATTCTCATTGTAGCGGGCAACTTTAAGCAGATCTCTAAAGGATTCACCGCCTTCTCTGTTTGAATTGGATCAATGTATTTGGGTGTAAACTCTCTTAGTCCTATGAGATGTAGTCGTTTAGTGCATAAACATGATATATCCCGAATGGAATCTTTGGGAGTTGGCATTCTGCTGTTGTCAGTATGTTTTTTAAACTGCTTTTTGCCATGGTCTAAACATTCTGCAGCAGCATATAGGAGGGTTCATAATCATGTGTGATGTTGCTTCCTGCACTGAACAGAGGGATGACTGTACTGGAACTGTAATGGGTGTGATTCTTGGGTGATGCTTTAACACACTATAGATGGGTTACATTCCTAAAACAATGCACTCAGTGTTATTATATATGAGCTCTTCCAACTACAGTGAATGTGTGAATAGGTTTTGGTGGTTATCAAACAAGTTCCTGTGACTGGTGCAGCTCTCTATTGGTTGCCTGGCACAGAAAAAGTAGTGTCACCTCTCTTCAAACAATCTCTTTATAGCTAAGAGTTCATTGCCAGTTATGGAAGGGACTATGTCTCAGACCTGTGACTGAAGGATCCCTACCCTTTTCTTCAGCCAGATCCCAGTTGACAGATAAGATCTCACTCCTTTTTTTAAATTGAATTTTGCATTATCACACAAACTGTTACTTTGGGTGTAAGGGGGTGAATCACAAGGGCGGAGACACACACAAACAGCTTTTAACATGGTCTTTTACTATAGCATGCTGCAGCTGACATACGGTCACGGGAGACCTCCCCACTGAACATTAGCCAGCATACACTGTCTAGTCAGATCTATTCCACTATATGGGGTCACAAAGGTAAAGCACTTAGAAGGCGGTTGCCAACCAACGTACTAGGCATAATGGAACAACAACTAGTGCCATTGTGCTGAATTACAGTATCTCTGCCAACCCGCAACGTGCAAAACTGGGAAAGGGCAACTCTACAACTAGTAACACTATGAAAATTACACATTTTAACCAGATCAATCCCACTACATGGGGATACAGAGTTTGAACCACACGGAATTGCCACCCAAAGCACCAGGCAAACCAGATAACAGAGTTACATTTTCTGTGCTTAACTTGCAATGTGCACAACGTCGGCAGTATCTCTACCACAACTACCAAAATGCAACACGCATGAAATGTGGTTGGGACCAACCTGTACAATGCTTCATTTCATTCACCAAGGAACAGGCAGAATGCGTTCCTTATGAACAGCACTTGCAGAGGCAAAACACAACATTGAGGGACACATAATTCCAACGGGAAACACAGCTCACAGGTACTAGTGCAGGGACAAGCAGTTACAGTTGGGGAAACATGTCACTGTACCAATGTCAATTACAATCTCCAATATGGCACTTGAAATCCCTTAAATCTGCTGCATGACCAGTCTGCTTTCTATGTACATGTCGAACCTGCAAGGGTTTGTAAGGCTTTTCTGATAGTGACACTGTTGTGTGATCAAGCCCCTTGAGGGTGAAATGTGTCACAGCTAGTTTATTAAGTTAATAAACCCCCTTTGGTAAACCTTGGACTACTGGTGGTTTTTGCAAAGATCTGAGAGCGCGATTGGAACTTAGTTTCTTCTGCATATTGAATACCGGCTCACTCCGCCGGCATCGTGGGCTATGATCTCCATAAGGAGTCACTTCAGTGCATATATATGCATATATATATATATATATATATATATATATATATATATATATATATATATATATATATATATATATATATATATATATATATATATATATATTTATTCAGTGAAAAAAGCATAGGTTTTAGGGAAAGTTATAGTTAGTTGGAAATTTTACTCATACAAAACCAGAGAAATTCCCCCGTTATAGTTAGTTCAGCTAACTATAACTCACACCCCCGCAATGCACTGCCGATGACGTAACATATTACATTACTCATGACATGGTCAGTGACATCACTGATGAAATTACGGATGACATCTCAAATGACATCACTGATGACATCATCCAGTGACTGTGTGTTTCTGTATAGTTTAAATATGTTTAATATTTATAGGGAAAGGCGTATTGAAGAATGAGTGGGTGTATAAGTGTCTGAATGGATGATTTAGTAGGTGCGTGACTGACTATAAGTGAGTGATTAAACAAATCTTACTGACTGCATGGGTTAGTGACTAAACTTTCTGAATATCTGTATCCGTCTGTCTGTTGGTGTGTACACGGCTGCATGGGTTTGTGAATAGCTACATGAGTGGCTATATGGGTTATTGATGTGTTGTCTGAGTATCTGTATGGGTGCCTGAGGGTTTGTGTGGGGGGGTGTCTGACTCTGTGCATAGATGTGTGAGTGGCTGTTTCACTGGGTGCATGTTTTCAAGAGTACATCTGTGATGGACTGTATGGGTGGGTGAGTGTGCGTATGGGTGTGTTAGTGAGTGAATGTATATCTCAGTGGTACATGTGTGAGTAACTACATTTGTGGAAAGCAGTATATATGTGTTTTGGAGTACATAAATGGCTATAAGTGAGAGTGTGTGATTGTGAGAGTGGCTGTATGGATGAGTGTGTGCTTGTATCATTGATTGTATAAGAGTGTAAGAATGCGTATTTGAGTGAGTAACTGGGCTGGTGTGCGTATAACTGTATAGCTGAGTACATGGCAGTGTGATTACTTATTTGCATAACTGACTAGGTGTGTGAGTACCTCTATGGATGAATGGTGGTGTGTGAGTGTCTATATAGTTGTAGGAGTGCATATGATAGTCCTGTACTGAGTGACCATAGGTATGAGTGACTGTACAGGTGAGTGAGTGGATGTGTGTGTAAACCTAAGAATCAGTGAGTGGGTATGTAGTTATTGGTGTTGGAGTGTCTATGGTTTTGAGAATGGCAGTCTGTAATTTATAGTGGGTGTATAAAAGGTTATATTAGGTTGTAAGAAGATGCATCAATTTATCAAATGGATGATGTCATGAGTGATGTCATTTGAGATGTCATCAGTGATGCCATCAGTGATGTCACTGACCATGTCATGGGTGATGTAATATGTGATGTCATCAGCAGTGCATTGCGGGGGCACGAGTTATAGTTAGCTGAACTAACTATATCAGAGGAATTTCCCTGGTTTTTGTATGAGTAAATGTCCAACTAACTATAACTTTCCCTAAAACCTATGTTTTTTTCAGTGAATTTCTGAGGTTTTTTTAAATGCTGATTTCTAACTATAACATACCTGAAACCTATGGTTTTTTAAGTGAATTGTAAAGGTTTTTTAAATGCTAGTTTCTAACTATGCCTACAGAGGTAGGACATGTGAAGAAATAAGACAAAATACACAGAAAGAAGCAAAAGAAATGCAGAAAGAAGCAACAGAAGTCCACAAAGACGAAGAAAAGTGCAGGAAGAAGCAAGACAGGTGCGGAAAGAACGAACAGAGGAGCAGAAAGAGGTCTTGCTGCAAAATCATCCTGTGCCCGCAAGTTTGGTGGTAACTGACTCTGACTAACCAGGCCTAGAGCCAGCACTATGCTAAAAGACACTTAGAATACAGCAAAAACACCTACATACACTAGGGAACACTATGCATTGAGGTACTCCTATGATTAGCATGACCTCCTCTGTAAGGCTTTAATACATAATAGGGCAGGGGGATTAAAACTACCTCTTAAAATGTGCTACGGGCGCATTTGCACAGTGGTGAAGGGGGGCCTGAGGTGACATGTATGCAAATACGCCCTGTGGCCATTTTAAGTCGGGAGATTAAGTCCACTTGAATCCTGTCGGTCCCTGGGGTCCAATGAGTCCACCAGGTACCTTCAGTAAGCGTCACAGAGCTGTGTTGTAGAGAGGTGTAGAAAGGGGCATGGCCTGGACCACCTCTCTGCAATGCAGCATAGTGGCACCTACTGGAGGTACCTGGTGGGCTAGTTGGCCCCAAGGGGCCCTCAGAGTTGAAGAGGAATTAATTCCCCAACTTGAAATGTGCCAAAGGGCGTGTTTGCACACTTTAAACACGCCCTGTAGCTGTTTAAAGTTGGGAGATTAAGTCCTCTTGAATCCTGAGGGTCCCTGGGGTCCAACTAGCCCACTAGGTACCTCCAGTAAGCCCCACAGAGCTGCATTGCACAGAGGTGTAAAAAGGAGCTGCCTTGGCCACCTCTCTGCAATGCAGGCCTGTGGTGCTTACTGGAGGTACCTGGTGGCCTAGTTGGCCCCATGGGCCCTCAGTATTAAAGGGAACTTAATTGCCCAACTTAAAACGTGCCACAGTGCTTGTTTGCCCACATTTCAGCTCCGGCCCGCCCCCTCCCTTCACCACTGTGCCAAGGCGCCCCCTGAAACGTTTTAAGTTGAGGGATTAAGTCCTCTTGAATCCTGAGAGTCCCTGGGTCCAACTATCCCAGCATGTACCTCCAGTAAGCACCACAAAGCTGCGTTGCAGAGAGGTGGTCTGAGGCCATGGCCCATTTTACACCTCTCTGTAATGCAACTATATATATATATATATATATATATATATATATATATATTCACTGAAAAAAACATAGGTTTCACACCAGTTATAGTTAGGAATTAGCATTTAAAAAACCTATTAAATTCACTAAAAAAACCATAGGTTTCACATCAGTTATAGTTAGCTGGAAAATTTTACTGACATAAAACCATTGAAATTCAACGTTATAGTTAGTTGGACTCACTATAACTTGCGCGTGTAATGCACTGCTGATGACGTCACATATTACATCACTCATGACATGGTCAGTGACATCACTCATGACATCACTGATGGCATCATCCTTGTGACAGAGTGACAGACCTCCTTTCACTGTAATGTAACCCATGAAAACACATATTGAAAAATATAAATTAAAACATTCACTCATTCACCAACTGTTCTATATAGTCACTCATACATATATACACTCATCATATGTAGTGATACACCTATACATCCTGTTACACACCGACAGTCATCCAAACGTTACTCACACACATACTCACACATGCAAATAAACTATTGAACATCCATTTATTTGCATATACAGCTAAACACACACTACCACCTTACTTCTAAGGAACCTTACATATACTTACTCTCTTAAACAATCACTTATAGAAACACATAACTATTTAAACATGAACTCTTTCAATCTCTCACTCTCACATATACTCACTCATATACATCAATACTCACATACACTAGATTAAAACATATGTACTTACTGATAAAGACACTAATGAGACAGTCATTCACTCACTAACACACGCATATGCACACTCATCCACCCATACAGTCCTGCACATATGCCGTCTTCAAAAAACATACAGTGAGTCAGTCATTGATGCATCTATGTGCTAAGTAACACTCCCCCCAAACCATACAGACACTCATACTGATACTAAAAAAACAGCATTTTTTTATAAATTGGAGGTAGTTCTGAAAAGAACTTTTTTTTTGTTTTTGTTGTTTTATATTTTTTTATACTTTTTGAAACGATTTTATATATTTTTTGGATTTTTTTCAGGGGAAAAACAAAAACAGGGATTCAAAAAATGCTCAACAGGAGCAAAAAAATGAGAAAATTTAGGGACGGGGAGAGCATTGGTGTTCCTGTTTCTTTATTGCAATGAGTTCAACGCTCTGCTCCCCGTAACAGAGTAGTTCGTCACAGTCCTTGCATAAAAATTTTATTCCTGCAAATACCGGCTGGACGTTAGGGACCATTCTAGCACGTGTTGAACCTGAAGGTGTTGCTCCACCAGTGGAGGTGCTGCTGCCATCTCTTCGTGCCTTCTCTGCCAGCTCCCTGACACTCTCCCTGGAGTAATTGTTGGGGTGTCTTCTTTTGACATGCCTAATTAAATTGGCATTTCCAAAGCTGTATTTTTTTAGAGGATTGCCTCTGGATAAAATACTTCCACATATTTTACAAGTTACTTTACTTGCATTAACTTTTTTTTGTCCTTCAGGGATGTCATAAAATTTCCAGATGAAGTGGTTCTTTGTTTTCTGGTGAGGAGGGTCCTCTTGCACAAATCCATCTGAATCACTGCTGGATGACTCCCTTGCAGTCATTGCTGTAGATCAGGAAAGTATGAGTTCAAACTTCACAAAACACCTCTTGCTCTCTCCAAGTGCAAATCAATAGTGAGAGAAATGGGTGGGTTTCTCTAAATTTAGAAAAAAAAAATTATTGAACCAATGAAAAGTGTTATTTACAGGTCACATGACCATGGGCTTCATCATTATGAAACCAAAACTGTTATGAACCAATGAAAAGTGTTATTTTCTGGTCACATGACCCGACGCGCTTACGCGACGCGCCGCGGGGCGCGGCCAGAGGCGCGCCGCGTAAGCGTGTCAGACGCCTACGTTGCGCGATCATATTTGCTCGAGTGCTTCCGGGTGCGCTTACGCCGTGCGTATCATGCGGACGCGGCTACGCGATACGTCACGATCATGTTTTCGTTCGCGATATTGGCGCTCTCGGGACGCTCCCCGGAGCGCGCCTCGGGACGCTTTATAGAAGTACGCTTTTCGGGGCGCTCCCCGGGGCGCGCATCAGGAGCGCACAAAAAAAAAAAAAGGAAATTGTAGGGACAGGTAGCCCTATTCTGAAGTGCTTTTTACGAAAATTAACTTTGGAAAAAAATGTATTGTGCTACATTGGGCTTTATATATGTTAGAGCAAAAATGTAGCTCAAATATAGCCCAACTGTAGCCCAATGACAGAATGTATCAGAGTGTTCTAAACAACTAGAGCGCTAACAGTCTTACTTATAAAGTGAGACTTATAGTTAGGAATTAGCATTTAAAAAACCTATGAAATTCACTGAAAAAACCTTAGGTTTCACACCAGTTATAGTTAGGAATTAGCATTTAAAAAACCTATTAAATTCACTAAAAAAAACATAGGTTTCACATCAGTTATAGTTAGCTGGAAAATTTTACTGACATAAAACCATTGAAATTCAACGTTATAGTTAGTTGGACTCACTATAACTTGCGCGTGTAATGCACTGCTGATGACGTCACATATTACATCACTCATGACATGGTCAGTGACATCCCTCATGACATCACTGATGACACCCTCCAGTGAATGTGTGGCTTTCTGAAAAATAAATATATTTTATATATGTATATGTAAAGGTCGATGGAACAATAAATGTTTAAATAAGTGTGTAAATGGATGTTTTTTTAAAAAAAAATGATTGGTTAACTGGCTTATTAAGTGTATCCTAGTGAATACATATATTAACGATTAATGTTTAAATATTTAAATATATGTATCAGTGTTTCACTTTGTGTATAAATGGCTGCATGGGTTGGTGAGTAGCTACATATGTGTGTATATAGATTATTAGATGTTTTTTTAGTATCAGTATGAGTGTCTGTATGGTTTGGGGGGAGTGTTACTTAGCACATAGATGCATCAATGACTGACTCACTGTATGTTTTTTGAAGACGGCATATGTGCAGGACTGTATGGGTGGATGAGTGTGCATATGCGTGTGTTAGTGAGTGAATGACTGTCTCATTAGTGTCTTTATCAGTAAGTACATATGTTTTAATCTAGTGTATGTGAGTATTGATGTATATGAGTGAGTATATGTGCGAGTGAGAGATTGAAAGAGTTCATGTTTAAATAATTATGTGTTTCTATAAGTGATTGTTTAAGAGAGTAAGTATATGTAAGTTTCCTTAGAAGTAAGGTGGTAGTGTGTGTTTAGCTGTATATGCAAATAAATGGATGTTCAATAGTTTATTTGCATGTGTGAGTATGTGTGTGAGTAACGTTTGGATGACTGTCGGTGTGTAACAGGATGTATAGGTGCATCACTACAAATGATGAGTGTATATATGTATGAGTGACTATATAGAACTGTTGGTGAATGAGTGAATGTGTATATAGATGGTGGAATTATTGAATTGGTTGTTGTAACTAGTATGGGTATCTCCATTTTTAAAAATGTTTTAATTTATATTTTTCAATATGTGTTTTCATGGGTTACATTACAGTGAAAGGAGGTCTGTCACTCTGTCACAAGGATGATGTCATCAGTGATGTCATGAGTGATGTCACTGACCATGTCATGAGTGATGTAATATGTGACGTCATCAGCAGTGCATTACACGCGCAAGTTATAGTGAGTCCAACTAACTATAACGTTGAATTTCAATGGTTTTATGTCAGTAAAATTATCCAGCTAACTATAACTGATGTGAAACCTATGTTTTTTTTAGTGAATTTAATAGGTTTTTTAAATGCTAATTCCTAACTATAACTGGTGTGAAACCTATGGTTTTTTCAGTGAATATATATATATATATATATATATATATATATATATATATATATATATGCACTGAAAAAACCATAGGTTTTACACCAATTATAGTTAGGAATTAGCATTTAAAAAACCTATCAAATTCACTGAAAAAAACATAGGTTTCACACCAGTTATAGTTACCTGGAAACTTTACTGACATAAAACCATTGAAATTCCCACGTTATAGTTAGTTGCGCGTGTAATGCACTGCTGATGACATCACATATTACATCACTCATGACATGGTCAGTGACATCACTCATGACATCACTGATGACACCATCCAGTGAATGTGTGCCTTTCTGAAAAATAAATAAATATTTTTTATATATGTATATGTAAAGGTCAATGGAAGAATAAATGTTTAAATAAGTGTCTAAATGGATGTTTTTTTTTAAAAAAAATGATTGGTTAACTAGTTCATTAAGTGTATCTTAGTGAATACATATATTAGCGAGTAATGTTTAAATATTTAAATATATGTATCAGTGTTTCACTTTGTGTATAAGTGGCTGCATGGGTTGGTGAGTAGCTACATGTGTGTGTATATGGGTTATTAGATGTTTTTTTTTAGTATCTTTATAATTGTCTGTTTGATTTGATGGGGGTGTTACTTAGCACATAGATGCATCAATGACTGACTCACTGTTTGTATGTGTTTTGAAGACAGCATATGTGTAGGATTTTAAGGGTGAATGAGTGTGTATATGTATGTGTTAGTAAGTGAATGACTGTCTCACTAGTGTCTTTATCAGTAACTACATATGTTTTAATCTAGTATATGTGAGTATTGGTGTATATAATTAAGTATATGTGAGAGTGAGAGATTGAAAGAGTTCTTGTTTAAATAAGTATGTGTTTCTATAAGTGTTTGTTTAAGAGAGTATGTATGTGTAAGTTTCCTTAGAAGTAAGGTGGTAGTGTGTGTATAGCTGTATATGCAAATAAATGGATGTTCAATAGTTTATTTGCATGTGTGAGTATGTGTGTGAGCAACTTTTGGAAGACTGTCGGTGTGTTAACGGATGTATAGGTGTCTCACTACATATGATGAGTGAGTATATGTATGAGTGACTATATAGAAGTGTTGGTGAGTGAGTGGATATGTATATAAATGGTGGAATTACTGAATTGGTTGTTGTATCTGGTATAGGTATGTATACTTTTTTTTAAAATGTTATTTTTTATTTTTCAAAATGTGTTTCAAGGGTTACTTTACAGTGAAAGTAGGTCAGTCTCTCTGTCACAAGGAGGTGTCATCTGTAAATACCAATTCGGTAATGCCCATTGATTCCTATGGGCTGCAATGCCCATAGGAATCATTGGGCATTACCGAATCGGTATTTACAGAATCGGTAAATACCGAATCTCAACGATTCGGTATTTACAGATTCTGTAATACCTACATCCCCTCCCCCTCTATTTTAAGACTTCTTAAATACCGAATCGGTAAAATTCGGTATTTAAGAAGTGGTAAAATAAAATTACCTACATCTAGGCCTTTATCATTAGAAGTTAGTAGTGTGAAAGATATAAATAAAGTTATATAAAATTAAAAGATGATAAATTAAATCATATGACGTGTTAATGGATCGACATCATATCAGAGAATGCAAGCAAGTACGTTTCAACAAGGAACAATAAAGTTATTCCCCATAGTAAAAAATCCAAAAATTAACAATGCTAGGTTTTTAAACTAGAATTATATCCAGGTGTATGCAGTCTTCAAAAATACTTATCATAGGTAGAATCCCAAATAAAATTGTCACAAATTTAGAAAAAAGTATATATGATACTAAGTATTGATATCATTCAAGTCTTTACAGATAACAATTGTATTTCACCCGGTCATTTATTCCAGTGGGTTTTAAAGTTTCCAGTCTGAAAATCCAAGGATTTTCACGTTGTAAAAGTCTTTTGTTGTTGTAAACACCCTTTTTCTTCGGCACTGTTTCTAGGATCATAAACCCTAATTGACTGATGTTATGTCTGGCTTCACGGAAATGCGTGGTCACTGTAGATTTCAAAGAATGGGTACGAATGTTTGATTTGTGTTCATTAAGTCTGATTTTCAATTTCCTTTCAGTTTTACCAACGTACCCCTGACCACAGGGACATTTCAGTAAGTAGATTATATTTGATGAATCACATGTAGCAGTTAATCATAATTTGATTTTATGTCCCTTGCTAGGATGTGTCACAAAGTTCCCTCTGATGATGTTATGACAATGGCTACAGTTATAGCAAGGTAATGTCCCTTGAAATATTTCATTAGTCGGTAGGTCTATAGGTTTCAGTAAACTTCCAAGGTTCTTTGCTCTCTGGTAAGCAAATAAGGGCATCTCTTGAAATATGTTGTTAAAATCAGGTTCTTGTGATAGAATCACCCAATGTCTTCTTATGATGTTTTTGAATGTTTTTCTTTTCATCAAGTTTGGATCGCTAATTGAATCGTTGATATATGAAATGTGTCATTTTGGTTTTCCACATCCTCATGTTTGATACATTTGACTTTCAGAGTCCAGTCCCTGATAATGGCTCCACATGAGCCTAAATGCATTGGATGACATTTTGGGATTGAATATTGGATTTTTTGCATGAGAAATTCGCAATTTACCATGAATTAAGGTTAAAAACCAAATGGTAGAATAAAATAATTTGAAACACTCAACTTCTATGGAATCGAATAGGAGGTTATTTTCAGTTTTGAAAGTTCACAACCCATGAATGGGACTTTTGCTGTGACTAGTGGACGTCACCCAATTCTGGAGCACGCTACTGACTCATATTTTCAAGCACTTAACGGAGAGTGCACCCTAGAGCACGCAACAATCGATTACGCTCTAATAAACACCGAGTGCAAGTGTGATCATATAAGTATGTAATATCCTGTTTGTCACATGGTCTTCAGTGGAGGTTACCTTGATCTGAACTCAAGAATTCTATATTCCCCCAGAGTTCATAACTATTTTTTTATAACAAACTATGGACACATGAGCACTTTTATCCACATGCCACTCACACACTTTCATTTCTTTGTATCAGAGTGTTGCTGCGGACACTTGTTTAAAAATTAGAATTTTAGGCATTTTTTATACGGCGTACGCAGGAGTATCAGGTACGTTTCTGTTTGAGAAATATAAGCAAAGACAGAATTTCTGATTCATAGTAAAATGCAGTAGCAGTAGCAGTAGATTGCAATTAGTTCACATAACAGTCAATAAACCGAAGAGCAGCGCTACGTAGTTTTGAGTTAGTCCTTTCTTCACTGGCTTTTACCCAATCTCGCCGCACTTTGGGCGGACATTCTACAATGCGGTCTATTTTAACCGCCATTGTTACAGCGTATTTGTAATAAGAAAACACGGTAGATGATGCACACTGTCTCTTGGTTTGTAGTTAGTGATTTCATTTACACATTCAAAGGTTGGAGCGGAACAGCAGCCACGGCTGCTAGACAAGCATACCATAGGACCCTCTCACACAGAGGACGGGCGAGGCTTTTTGATCATAAAGTACATCAGATGTGTCAAGGTTAGAGAGAGAAGCTTTACACAGACGATTGGGTAGGTGTCAAGGTAATTCTCATGATACTTCATGGAGCATATTTTGGTTGTTCATTTTCAGGCACAATATTTATGGCAACGTCTTTACATTTCACAGTTCACAAGTCTTTTTCACATTTTTGGCATTTTAAAGCAGCGCTTCATTGTTGTCACAACTCATTAGTAAGTAAAACTTTGAGCCCTCTTGAAATGTTTTTTTTCATAGGGAGATGGAATTGGTTGTCAAAATTAGGCATAATACTTATGGCACTGTGTTCTCACTTCACAGTTCATGCTTTTTTTTCTGAATGTTGAAATTTTTAACCTGTGTCTTATTGTTGTTACAGCTTTTCAGTAAGTTAAACACCGAGCTGTTGGTGGATGTTTGCTCCATGTTCACAGGGAGCTGTGATTGGTTCACAAGTCACACGTTCACGTGCATGCGTAAACTCACATGAGAAAATGGAATTTTCATACAGACTGGGCATGTTCACTGTTTAATTTTCACAACTCAAGAATGGCTTTTATATCTTGAATTCTCTCTATTTTCTTGGTATTGCCTTGGGTAATATGTTTATAGGGACTTTGTTGTCACCTCTGGACATTTCAGACAATGCATCTGGAACATTAAACATTAGTGGTAAATCTAATCAAAGGAATTTATTGATGTTCTTTTATTTTTACAGTGGCCTCTGAAGAAGGGATTAGTTCAATCCCGAAAGGCATTGGGCATGGCTGGGCAACATTGTATGAATTTTAAAGAGTATAAATGATATTCATGTCTCTGATTATGAATAATATATTTGTGTTATCTACAATTGATGTAAAGATGTACATGTAGACAGCGTTTTTGTTTAGACAAACAACAAAATATTTGATTACTGAATTCAATATTTCGGATAAAAGTAATGTTCAAATCAAAATAGTAATTCATGATTCTTTTCTGCATAATATGTGAAGCTTAAATACATTATTTTTTTCTGTGCATCCAGTATACTGGTGGTCTTGCTACCGGCCCATTACGACCCTAGTGGTTGTGCCACCCTGAGACCACCAACTCTGCCAGGGAACTGCCCTTCTCTGGCAGAGGTGTGGCAGTCCAGAAGCACCTGTATGCTTGGCGAGACCGCCAAGCATACATATGACTTTCATCACCTCCACTGTTTTCATGGAGGTCTTACCTCCATGAAACCAGTGGTGGTGAGGAGAGAAAGGGGGCCCTGCACAGCCCCCTTGTACCTCATGTTTTGTGGATGCACACAGGGGACACAATGTGTGCCACCCTATGTGCATGCACAGAAGTTCCAGCATAGCATGGACTTTTCAGTCCTTGCTGTGCTGGAACTTCCTTTGATGTTCCCACTTTGGTGCCTTTTTTATTGGCACCGCCATGGGAACACCAAAGGAAAAGCCAGACAATACCTTAACATGTCATAATTGGGCATGCGGTCTCCACGCGAAATTGATGGTAGTGCGGTCCGGCTGCTGCACCGCAAACTTGTAATAGGGCCCTTAGTATCTTTAAATTAAAACTAAGTGATCACCCCATCAAATACGAGGCCTGCCTGGTTATTATGGTGTTTTACTGAGACCGTAGTGGCTCGAGAGTTTATTATAGGTTTGTGCTTAATCTCCTCCCATATGACAGGTGAGCTGTATAGTATATCCAGATGAGCTATCCAGGCATCTTCTTCGATTGAGCGCGGTAATGCTCCTGGAAGCAATGAATAACCTGATTTACCATTTTCCAAAATTGTTTGTGGTCGCCAGACTTTATTACCTCTAGCATTGCCTCCAAATGGCTATTAAAAAAACCTGTCCTTTCTATTCCTTAAGAAGTTGCCTATATTGAGTTGTTAAGGAGTCCACCACTTGTTTGGTAATATCAGGTCAACATTGTCTTTAATTTTTGGCTGCTTTCCTATCCTTCCTTTTTAATGTTTGGAATGAGCTGTCAAGCCACATAAGAGGTGCAGTCTTTCTTGTGCTTTTAACCTTACTCTAGACTAAATTGACACATAAACATGAAAGTACATTGTCCATCATGGCATTATACCAGATGATTAAGTCTCTCCACCCCTCCAGATCAATTTCTTCATTTTCAACAATTTGAAAATGGGCTATGAAATGAAGATGTTTGAGGTCCTGAAGGGTGTGAGCCCTCGAGGAAAGCTCATTGTTCGGGTTAAAACTTTCTCCATCACTGAAGATTAAAAGTAACCGTAAGTGTCCAATTGCCACTCTCTTTACATCGTAAAAGATTACCATTATCTATAGCTCCAAACTGCTACACAAATACATATTTATGATTATTCAGGCAGCAATGGCAGCCAGCTTGAAATGACTAAACGGCCGGAACGTCCTTGTCAAAACAGCCATTCCGTCAAATCAATCCAAACTTAGCTAGCCAGTCACCCAGCATGGTATCCTTTATGTTGAAGCCCCTGCCAGGAACACAGCAGCCGATAAATGATATTGATTTAGTAAATCCTGTAAAAGAATTTCCGTCCATTCTGGCAACAACTTTGCATTAAAATCCCCTGCCATAACTAAAATAACATTCGGATATTTCAATATGGCATTATTGAGAGCAGTTTCCAGTTCATCAATCCAGTTACTCCACACATTAGACACATCTTTATGAATGTGCATATTAAACAACATTAATATTTTCCTTACATTTCTGTTTACTTTTATTTCCACTATTATAATCTGCATGCCACTTGGTGGCCCCAACACCTCGACAATTTTTGCTTCAATTTTGGTGGAAATGAGAGTCATTAAGAGTGTGCCTCTATCTCGTTTGTACCTGTGGCTCTGAATTGTTACGAAGCCCTCAACATTGGTGTTCTCCTACAACCAAGTTTCTTGTAATAAAACAATATGGTGAATGTTTAACACTGCATCTAGATGGCCACCTTTTTTGATTCTTTGAAAACCATGAAAATTCCAGCTTACTAGTTTAAGGTCTCCTTCCCAGCCAACACAATTTAGCTATGCCAGCTAAAAATTGCAATAAAAAACATAAAAATAAACAAAAAATATAACTGCATATACATAGATTAAACAAAGTTTTTTTTTATTTAGTGTAACTAGGAAAAATATAGAAATGCATTGTTATAATGAAAAAGAACGTTATTTCTTCACAATATATTGAATGACAGATACAAAAAATATTTACGTGATTTTTAGATGCATTTTTTATTAACACGATCTGACAATAAGATAAAGTACAGGAAATGTTAAATGATATTTAAAATTAAAAGCATCTTATTGCAGTTAGAATAATTAAAACTAAGAAAGATGAAAAACATTGTTTAACGCTTTTAATATTAGAACATTTATAGACTAATACAATTATATCAAATAAATATATTTTGTAAACATTTTTCTGTACATTTCAAAATGACATGGTCTTTGCACATTGATGCAGGTTCCTTATTCTTCGGATCAGGAAAGAAAATGCAAATGTTATAGGTTTCTATTAATAATGTGTAGGGTGGTTATAGTGTTATGTAGTTTAAGTGTGGCTGATTGAAAATTGATGGATTGGATAAGGTGAGTTACTATTTTGTTTAAAAGTGTTTGGTATTTTAATGTAGTCCTAATATAGATATGTGTTCATCAATCAAATAAACTTTATTCGGTTTCACAAAAATAAAAGCATACAAGTTGCATAAAAACCATAATACATTACAACAGCAGGTATAGGTATGTGTACTTCATATTTATCTTGTGTATGTAGACATTTTGTATTAATTTGGAATTTATTTGTTGCATTTCATTTGATTTTCAAGTGTTTTATGGCATGGAAAACCATTATGCTTCACTTTTTTTGTCAAGAAGAAAGCCCTTGGAAAAAACAATGAGTTTCTTTTCATAATTAACATTTCTTTAAAAGAAAGAATTGCTGTTTTTTGTTTATTCAACAATTTGTATCATTTTCAGTTTTCTAAACTTTGTGGGGCAGATTTATGAGGCTGTTGTGCCTCTTTGCGCCGCAATTGCGTCACTTTATTTGACGCAACTGCGGCGCAAACAATGCGCCCTATTTACAACGTGACGCATCTAGGACATGTGTCACGTTGTAAAGCACTGCACCATAAGGAGGCGTTCCTGCGCAGGGGGGGGCGTTCCTGCGCAGGAACGCCTCCTGAAAGTGGCTGAGTGAAATCTATGAGATTTCACTCAGTCACTTTCAGGGCAATGCTGCGTCAAAACCCTGCGCCTGCTTGAAGCAGGCGTAGGTCTTGACGCAGCATTGTGCACATGGTGTACCCCCGAGCCTTGCTGGAGCTGTGCGTCGTGCTTGCGACGCAACTCCAGCAATGCGCCACATTTCCAGCACAGATGCGTCACGCATCTGTGCCGTTTTTGCACCATGGTGCACCGCATGTGGCGCACTGTGGCGCATGTTAACTGGCGCATCCCTGGGGATGCGCCAGTTAACATAAATCTGCCCCTGTCTGTTCAATAACTTTTTTTTCTGATTTTAAGGGCCCTACTGATTTGATATGGAAATTTCTATTCTGATTATAAGAAAATTAAGGTTTAAAGTTTTGCATTTTTGGGAGAATAATATTTTGGCATTTCTGTGCTAGGGATGGACTTTTCACAAAAGATGTACTACAGCTACAGAACTGTGAGTGCTTAATGTCTTTATTTTAATTGGGAATAATATTGGTTGGGTAGAATATAAATGGTTTAATTTGTAAAATGGGTGATGCACCTTTAGTACTTAAATAATAAAGTGTATGCATGCTGTATATGTAGGGTGTAATGTAGGTAATATTTTATATGTTTGGTAAAAATACATATGATACCCCTTATTGTTAACATAGTAATATATTTTCATTTAATTGATAGCAAATATTTTTCATTTTGGTCTAAATTATTGTTGTTAGTCAAAGCTTTATTTATATTTTTGGAGTTGATTTATGGGTAGGTGTATTATGTAGTACAATTGTTTGTTTGCATTGTATGCCTAAGGCAAGCCGTCTGTGCCCGTCCACATCCGGACAGGGCCACGGGGCCTGTCATTATGCCCAAAAACACACTTGCACGCTACTAGAATTAAAAAATGGGGTCCCCCAAGACAGGCAACTGCATGATCTCCCTCTCCAACACAAACTAATAGAACTTGGTCTCTTTCATCCGGGCCAGTTACCAAACCTCTACAAACATAGGGCTACTTGCCAGGCCCAAGCCAAAACACTGTTATCACTGAATCAAAACCTAAACAATCAGTAAAAGAATTAAATATTATGTACCTAAACACTCGTTCCATGGTTAAACACCAGTTGGAACTATTTAACCTACTAGACACTGACCGTCCTGACATGGTGTTCCTGACAGAGACTTGGCTGACAGAGAAATCTACCCCAGATATCCTAGCTGCACTCCCAGATAACTATTAGCTCCTACAAGCAAATAGATCGACTGGAAGGAAAGAAGGTGGCATAGCAGTCAATATAAAAAAAAAGGGCTATCCTTCACTGCCATCTCACAGTTAGAGATAACACTAATAGACAACCTAGTTATCAAACTTGACTCCCCAAATAGCACTGTAATCTGTGTACTCCTGTATAAGCCGCCCACCTTTATGCCGGACTTCCCTAAAGCTTTTGCAAATTGTATGGCATCTCTGATAGTGGACTATGATACAGTTCTGATCATTGGTGACATTAACTATTGGGCTAAAGAGGCGGATGGGGGAAGAAGTGCCAAGGAACTGACCAGTGCTCTTCAAAGTTTGAACCTCGTTCAACACATCCAAGGAGCCACACATATCAAAGGTCATACGCTAGACCAAGCCTGGTCCATCAACCTTAATCTACAGAAACTAGTCATCCAAACCTTCTTATGGTCTGACCACCATACAGTTAGTTTTACTATATGTGATATCACTGTGCCCAATAGTATGTCCCTTAAAGAGCTTGCTTATCCAGGAAGTGGAATTGCGTCAACTTAGAATCCTTATGCGAGTCCCTGAAACATAAATTGCCAGCTATCACGGACAATATAGATAAACTGGAGAAAGCAATCCCCAACTGGCAATTGAATGCTTTTAACATACATGCTCCTCTACGGAACCAAACCTCTGTGTCAAGCGGCATGAAGCATCCAAATGGTTCTCCACTGACCTAAAATCAGCCAAACTCAGAACACGACAGGCAGAAAGGAAATGGTGAAAAACCTACTCAACAGAATCCAGAGAACACTACCACACCAATCTTATGGCCTACAAAAAAGGCATCTTGGAAGCTAAAAAGACGTTCTTCTCCAACAAAATACTAAACTCTAACAACAAAACTAAAGACATCTTCAACACTGTAAGGGAGCTAGCCAACCCCAATCGTGTGACCCCCTTCATCCCTGCCACAAAGAAGCTATGTAATGATCTTCATTCTTTTTTCTCAGAAAAAATTATGAAAATTCAGGATTCTATTGACTCCAACAATAGGAACGTGATGGAACCACCTGGAATCAACAACACCATCTCCATGGCCATCCTCCCCTGCCTGAGCAGTGAACAGTTCTTGGAACTTCTTAATAAAGTTATATCAGGCTCCCCAAATAACATCTGTCCCCCTCACATACAAAAAGTAATTTGCTCAGTATTTCCAGGGAATATACTCTCCCTATTGAACCTATCCCTTAGCCAAAGGATGGTTCCACAAGCATTCAAAGAAGCGGTAATCATCCCTCTACAGAAAAAACAAGGGTTTGTCCCGCAGAGGTTGGATAACTATAAGACATTCTCACTTTTGCCACTCCTGTCCAAGGTATTAGAGACAGAGGTTGCTAAACTTTTCAGCACCTTCATAGAAGACACAACATTTTTATACCCACATCAGGCAGGTTTCCGCTCTTCCCACTCTACTGAATCTGTCATTCTACCTGTCATGGATGATCTTAAAGGAAAAGCTGATATCGACTGCACTCAAGACCTAATCCTCCTGGATCTGTCAGCAGCGTTCGATACCCGCAATCACGACATCTTGAATGAACACCTTGCCCCAGCAGGTCTCAGAGGAGCTGCTTTAAAGTGGTTTCAATCCTTCTTAGTAAATCAATGACAATTGGTGTGGCTTTTGCCTTATAAATCCGACACTTGCAACCTCAATTGTGGATTTCCGCAGGGTTCTTCACTGTCTCTGCACCTTTTCAACATACATATCCGACCCCTCATAATCATGCTCTGTCAGATGGGTGCATAGATCTATAACTATGCTGATGACATGCAGCTGATTTTCTCTATAGATGACTCCATACACTCCAAGGAGTTTCTTAGGAATACTATGCTTCTTATCAGGAACTGGATGAATAAAAAATCAGCTAAAAGTAAAATCTGATAAAACCAAAATCATTATCCCTAACAATAAACTTCAGCATTGGACCCCCCACTCATTGGCCCGTAGGAAACTGTGAAAAATCAGAAGGTTTTTCAGCAGGGAAGCCAGCATTCAAATCATCATTGCCTTGATCCTATCCAAAATTGACTATGCCAATGCAATGTACCTAGGCCTCCAGCGTAACCAGACACACCGCCTGCAGCTGATACAAAATCAGGCAACAAGAATCATCTATCAACAAGGTAGACGCTGCCACGTCAAACCACTGCTAAAGGGGCTGCACTGGCTCCCTGTGGAGCAGCGCTCCATGTTTAAAACAGGTTGCATCCTGTTGAAAGCCATTAGAGGGAACAAATGGAGAATGGTGAGCAAAAAGAGAGCAAACAGAGAGCAGCAGACTGAACAGTAGTCTGAACAGCTACTGCCAACCACCCCCCACCCTTTTTTGACCGGGTGCAGCCAGTGGGTTCAAGAACAATTGTGGCAAGTGGTATTACCACAGGTAGGGGAGCCTGCCGAAACTTAGGAAATCTTCCAAGGTCTACAACCTCAACAGATACTGTTCTGACCCCCGTCTGTTTCATGTCTGCCTCATAGCTTGCTTATAGCGGCTTCCGCATTGAATTTAGGTATATATTACTTGTCTGCCTGCCATCAATATTTCTCAACCCACAACCCATAACCTACAACTCATTTATTGTCACTTACAACTTTATTTTGGAATATCCAGACTTTAATTCATTTACTGTCACTCACCATTTTATATTAAAATTACCAGACTAATAGACCACCTGAAAAGTAGTGGCAGAATTCCCAAAAGGATTTGTCGACTGATCGAGTGAACACTCCAGAGATACATTAATTCAAGTCTCATGTTCCCCCAGTGTGTTTTATTGGCGACTGTTAGCTACACTATGAGATCTGGTAGCGTAAGGGGTCAAGCGCAACTGTCATTTCAAGGACAGTTACAAAATAGGCAAGGAAAATGCTAATTCGCTCCAAAAAGAATACCCAGGAGGCAAATGATTCAGCCAACGAGAGTTTACTGGGCAAAAATGGGTTAAGCACAAGCTTGGGGTAGCCTCGAGGACAGAAGGGTGTTGTCCAAAATGAATGCAATGGTGATGCCAAACCACCCTCCGTATTGGTAATCTCAAATAAAGATCTAGCCGTACCTGAGGACACTACTCGTCCCAGGGAGGAGTTGAGAGATAGTGCAAACTAAGTATTTGGCTCTACACAATCAATACAACCAGTCCAATTAAACCAGGATGTATCTGCTGTGGAAAATCACCATACAAAATGGTAGTCAATGCCCAAGTCCATACTGTCCCAACCAATGAGCATATAAAGATGGGGACAACCAAAATGATGACACAGCTCGGTGCGAAAGTTGAGCCCCAGACAGCAGACACTTTTTTGGACTTTTCAAGCTGCACCATTTTCTCGAATGACAGTGATGCCTCTGTTATCTGTATGGGGGATGTGCAGGTTAACAAAGTGTCACAAGGCCTTTTGATACCTCGGATGCCCATATTAGGGGTTGACGAGAAAAGTGGGAAACCAGGGGCACCTATTTTTGAGATAACAAATGATAAGAATATATTAGGTATATTTGGTCCAGGGATATGCGATGATGATCAATCTCTGGATGATCATGCAATTTTAATTCCTGTAAAAAAGGAAATAACAAATAACCATCAGGGTGCTCAGATTTTAGATCAAGTTGATATATCACTGGATCCGGTTGATCCTATTCCAGGTAAGCCTGACAATTTAATGAACCCTGCTGACCTTTCATTCCTGGACAAATATAATGGTGTATCCACTGTTGATGCACACACCACAATTAATAAATGTGCTGATGATATTGGTGTTTAGAAAAGTTTGCTAAATACAATCAATGTTATAACAAGGGCACTTTACTTTCACTCAAATAAACTTGATATCCAGGTGGATCTTTTAAATACTTTAGCAGTCTATGTGGCCGGTATTGATTCAAAAATGCAAAACCTGGCAGGATTGGTGGTTAAGTCCCAGACTGAGGTTAGTGATCAATTGATAAGATGCACATGTTCTCACATTCTGAATAGAATGTCTGATCTCCCAGAAACTGTAGGTTCCCTTGTGAAAGAAGTTAAAAAAAACAGCAAGGAATCCTGTTTTGGATCGCAATTTGGTTTGTACTAAGAAAGGGGGTGATAATGTATATTGTGAAGAGGGAGCAAGAAGTTGTGACAAAGGTGGGTTGTGATAACTCTGGATTTTTAAAGGCGGTAGAAGGGGAGGCTGAGGTCAGTCTGTGTTCAGACATACAAGTTGAGGATAGCCATGTTTTGCATGGAACCAAGCATTGCAAATCACTGATTATTGCTAAACCACAGTGCTCAAGCTCAGGGGATAGTCTAAGCGATTGTCCCCCGTTATCTAAATGTTAAAAGAAAAGGTTGCGGAAAACGTGGAATAAGGCTAGCCGCCTTGGTAGCTACAGCAGCAAAACCTAAGGATTATTATCCTATATTCAAACCAGTTGCTAAGAAATGTTTATCTCAGGTTGCTGTCGTGGCAGATGGAGATCCCACTATAGTATTGCTGGTACCAACAAGGGATAATGATCAGGGATTTGCAAATGGTAGTAATCAAGATGTGCTTAAACCTTATGGTATAATAAAATTGGATTTGGTTGTTGTCAATAATGAAGGGGTGACTAAGTTGGACAACAAACCACAGGGGCTGGGACTTTTGCCTAATGATCAGGGATTTGCAAATGCTAGTAATAAAAATGTTCTGAAACCTATTGGTACAATAAAATTGGAACTGGTAGTCATCAATGACGAAGGGGTGTCTAGGTTGGATAATAAACCACAGGGGCTAGGATTTTTGCCTAAAGAACAAGTTGTCGATACCCTGAAGCGGTTAAATATTATGGAAATGTTAGAATCTACTAGTACTCAGAGTCTACCTCTATTAAAAATATCTTCTAAATCTACTTTACCATAATATAGTGATTCAGGCATATCAAACTCCCTGTGTGGCAGACAGTATTATAGCTGTAGGAATGGGGACACCGAACTAGTAATGCATCCCCTGTATGAATCCCAGGGGCCTTATGATAGTCCCAATCGGGGATAAATTCTGAAAATTATTTCAGCTATCCATGACTTAGTGTTTATTAAATCTACTGATTTGGTGTCAGTACAGCTTAAACAGGTACAGCCCAACTCTCTTCGAGAGTCTACTATTACAACTTGGTCCTCAATGATATTGTACTAAGAACCTAGGATCAAGTGTGTATTTTATGGAATATGGAATTAAGGTTGAAATCTGGGCTAGTGCACAATATCCCCCGACCTTGAAGGTACTGGCCCTTAAAGTGGATAAAGAGTGTAAACTAGTAAAAAGCAAAAAGCCTAATTATGTACTTAGAGGAACTGCAGGTCCAACAAAAAATCAATCTTGCAGTTCTGGGCTGTTGATCACCAATTCTCAAACAGAGGGTAGGCGCTGCCAGCATCATTGGCAAAGGTGCCCCATGGAGATACCAATTGAATAACAGAAGCTATGGATTAATGAAATAAGTCTATGCTCCTGGAATTTCCACTGATTGCTCCATTTATTGTCAGACCCAGATACAATATTATTTTTAAATTAATTTGCAATGATATTATTCCAAGAAACATTGTATGAAAAGATTGTCTGGATTTAATGAATATAGTATTCCGGCAGTGAAAACCAAACAATGTGGCTGCGCTAAATGTGGATTGGCATGTTACATTGCGGTCGACTTAAACCTAGTTGTGGATGTTGTAGAATTCAATTTGGGTTGGCTACAATGCCTTGTGTTAAATACGACTGATCTGAGTATAATTAACCTTAACGTGTACCTGAGTGCCAGTAAAAACAAGTCTGCAAAGTTGTATATCTTGCGGGATGTGCAGGCCATATTAATAGTCCAACAATACCCAGATGCTAATAGTATCAGGTGATTTCAATCTGCAACTAAGCCGGTTTTCAGATTTTAACTGTAAATCTGAAGGTCTGTCAAAAGAATGCTGTGACATTATGTCTGAGGCTTGGGTCAGCCAGTTAAAAGAAAAATCTAGGTTCACTCCAACGTTTAAGAATTCTAAACATGGTTCAATTATTGATTACACATTTGTATCAGACATCTTGAGATCAAATATGTCTGACTATAAGGTAATCGCCGGCCAGAGAGTGATCACAACCCCCAGGTTGTAAAATGTATTCTTTTTGTGAAGTGTCACTCTAAAGCGAATGATCTTTCCAATATGGCACACTCTGCATATAATCTGAAGAGGCGGTTTGGCATTTAGCCAAAGAGGAGGAAATGATGCAAACCGCTCAGGTATTACTAAAGGAATGTGACTTGGGAGCCCAGGGCAATATGAATTTGATTAATAACTGAACTTTATTACAAGGTCCCTTGTGGGGAAATGTGCAGCAGGCAAGACTAGGAAAATTAATACCCATCTAAATATCCCAAAAATATGGTTTCCTGCCAAACTACAAAAGTTAAAGAAATTACTTAACAGAGCTGTTTGGGTGGCATATGCCCATAGATTTTGCCACACCTATTCTGTGTATAAAGAAAATTTGAAGGAACTTAAGCAGACCTATAAACAAGAAGTCTGGAAACAAAAACACCCTACTGGGTTATGGAACAGTTTATTGTCCGCCTCAAGGCAAATAATGCAAAGAAAATTGGGCAGTGATTAATAGGCTCAAAAGAGGAGGCTGTAGGGCTTTTTCTGTAAATATATCAGAATCCAGTTGGGTAATGTTTATAGCTAATTTGTATGGTTCACCGGTCCAGAGAGAAAACCATCCGGATATGTTAGAAGGATGTGTGGGGAATAATATATCATCAACCAATGTGGGGAATAGTGAGTGCCTGGATTTGAATTTCATAGACCATCTTATCGACTCCAGTTTTAATCCAAATTTTGACCTGGAAATCCCGAGTTCTGATCAAGTATTGACCTTGCTAAGTGGGCTTCGAGCAAATTGTGCACCCGGACCCAATGGTTTACCTAATGCCCTGTTTCGTGCTAATGGTGATATGTGGGGTGGCATTTTGAATCATCTATTCAGGGAAGTGTTGACCCTGGGAATGGTCCCAGAATCTTGGCAAGGTAGCATACTGCAACCCATTTATAAAAGCGGCCCGGTGGCTAATCCCGCTAATTACCGATTAATCTCGCTTAGTGATGTTGATGCAAAGGTATTTGCTTCTACTCTCTTGTTAGAATTGGAAGATTGGGCTACGCAGGAGGGCATTATTCCATTTAATCAGACTGGCTTCCGGAAAGGACAATCCACTATTAAAAATGTGTTGGCTTTAACCTTACTTGCATAGAGGGCTGTCTTAAATAAACAAAATGTATATATTGCTTTTATTGATCTTAAGGCAGCCTACAACTCTGTGCCACGAAAACTGTTATGGAAAAAAATGGTAGATCGGGGCATTTCAAGGAAACTGTTGAAGGCTATCATTCTTTTGTATACTGATACTTGGGTTCAAGTTAAGTTGGGTGATGCCAATTCTTTGTCAAGGAAGATAAGAACATATAACGGCCTAAAGCAGGGTTGTGTCCTTGCCCCCTATCTATTTAATTTATTCCTATCAGATATTTCCCAACCTTTAGATGTTGTTAATGGGCATGTTCCTAGGATGGGGGGAGGGTGAAAATTAGTTACCTCCAGTATGCAAATGACACCATCCTTGGAAGTCATACTTCTATTGGCCTACAAAGACATTTTTCCGCCTTTGATGACTACACCCAACAGAATGGCCTTGAATTGAATGTGAAAAAAAATAAAGTGATGAAAATTGGTGTAGCTAAACAGAAGTTTAATTCCTGGAAAGCCAGAGCAGGTACAATTGACATTGCTTGCTAAGACGTATAGATATCTATGGGTGGTGTTTGACAACCGTGTGTTTTTAAAATTTCATTTTAAGGATCTAAGGGCCAAGGCTGTGACCTTGGCCCATGCTTTTAAATGTCAAAAAAAATCATTGAGCTGCCAATCATATGATTTCATTCTTAAAGTAATTATAGCCAAATTACAACCAACCCTCGTATATGGTTCTCCCATTATTAGAGGGAAAGATGTGAAGGTGCTTGACCTATTGGTTGTCGAAGCCTTCAAAGCAACTTTTGGGATTGACAAATCAGTGTGCCAAGCAGGAATAAGACTGTAATTTGGTTGACAGAGACAGAGCCTGGTATCAAAAGGATTTTTTTTAAATGTATGGTTGCATTGTCGACATCAGCCCCAGTATCCTTAGGGAACGTTTTCTGGCACGAAATAGACAAGTCTGTCTATGCGGCTAAATGGAGATCTTATATTTTAACTACCCTAAGAGATATCAGCCTGCAAATTGCACTGCAAGATCTGAAAATGCCCAATTACAAGTTCATTTTTAAAAAGCTTACCAAAACTGAATCGCTTAAATTGGATAAAAATGAATTAGCAGAGAAAAATTACGCATGGTATGTGATTAACTCATACCAATCCCTGCGTATTCAGCCGCATTTGAATGTTTTTTTCTCAGCAAAGTTTAAAAATAAGTTTTTAAGGTTAGGTATGGGATTAAACCCAACAAAGGAGGGCACACAACCGTGGATCAAGCAATGACCGGACTCTAACTGTAAACTTTTTGGTTAGCCACAGAAAACACTAGTCCATATAGTGTGTGTGTGTGCCCCAAGTTGATTAAGCTTCGACGTACAGTTTTGAGACCACATTTTTTGAAAAGCTGGGTGAGATCTACTCGTCAGGCTTTAATCATGTCATTATCTGACGAATCAATTCAATTTTTGTGTCATTTGGTAAAAATGTTATTGGCAGTTGAAAAATGTTTGATACAATAAGGTAGAGCTCCAGAATTTATATGGCTTTGTTGACTAATAGTTTTATTTGGCCTATAATCTTTACTACTTAACAATCATGTAGCAAGGGTGAGAATCTGAAATCTCAAAATAGATGTGCCACTACTACCGTAACTTGATGCATTTTATTATTGTCTTGATATGATGGTCATTGCAATAATCGCATTTTTGCACTTTACAGTAAATGTATGCTTTTTATTATTGTTTTGATATGATGGTCGCTGCAATAATTGCACATTAGCAACTTGAAATGTAACTTGTGCATGAAATGTAAATTAGAAACTTTTTTAATTTCAGTTAATTTTGCACCTTAGCATTAATACTGAATTACAACATGTGTAAAGTTTTTCAGCTGAAATTAATGGTTATTCGTTAGAATATCTTTCCATTATGTATAAGGAAATAGTATGCTGTGCATGCCGTCACCTTAAAATATAATATGTGCAATATTATTCTGTAATTATTGATGTTATGTGATTGGATTGGATTTCATTGATACGTTTTAAATTGTATATATGGGACAGTTTCTTATTTTATGTGTTGGAAGATGCTTTGCTTGTAATGAATATTTTAATGATTAAGATGAGATGTGAAGTTTTTGAGAATGCAATGATTTTAAGTAATCAATCAGCAAAGATTATTACTTTCTACTAAGTCAATGTTTGTTACATTTAACTTTTTCCCTTTCTTTTTTACTTTTCGTTTTCTATAATACTGGAAAAAAATGAGGGTTAAAATGACTGCAAGTCTCAGAATGCCCAAAATAAAACAACTGCACTGGATGATCTACTCACACATGGATCTAGGAAACATTTTTTATTTGCAAAATGCAACGAAACAGCACAAATACATTATAGTACAACTCAATGTAAAACTGTCTCAGTCCAGTAAGTGACAATGTACAGATTTGTAGCAAACCCGGGAACAAGTTTAAAAGTTTACAACATTAGTCACTCAAATAGGTAGTCATATATATACATTGTCATGAGACAATATGGCAAAAAGTCTCAAAGATCCATAACAGTTTTTGTAAGATCCATATCAAGTTAGAATTAGAACAAGGCAGGTAGTTAGATAACACTTTGATTAAATAAGAATGAGTGGTGACCATATATCTCTAGGCCTGGATAAAGTACATATTGGGCGTTGCAGTATAAAAGCAATTCCAGCCGCTGCTTGAATTTGGGGGCTCTGCCCTCACCCCAGTTGAATTCCCTGGTTACTTACCGGTAATCTTCATTACTCCGAGTCCTTGTCTTCCTCGCCACAGTAAACACCATTGAGCCTCCGGCTCAATGATCTCTTTCTAGTCTCCCTCTCCTTCTCCCAATATGGCCTCCGGTGGTGACAGCCAATCCCATAAAGGGATACAGAAACAGCAGAACACCCTGAAAACAAAGCCGCAGACATGAAGTCACCAAGAGGGCCGGGAGGGAAGGGAAACTATACTGTGGCGAGGAAGACAAAGACACGGAGTAATGAAGATTACCGGTAAGTAACCGGGGCATTACTTCCTCGTCCGTCTTCCTCGACACAGTAAACACCATTGAGCCGATACCAAAGCATATCAGCTACATGAGAGAAAAAACAGCCCACACCATGAAAGCAGTTAAACAACAAGTTTATTAACAAGAGGCAGATAAACAAAATAAATCCCCTCAAGGAACACCAGCAGTCAGCACAGAAGAGGCAAAGGAAACCGAGCCCCCACCCCCAACCTGAAGGTGGTAATGGGACATGAAGGTATAAGGGGACGACCAAGTGGCAGCCGGGCAAACATCCTCCATGGAGACCCCCTTAAACGCTGCCCAAGAGACAGCAACAGACCGGGTGGAACGTCTCTGAATAGGTAGAGAGGGAACCTCGGAAACAGAACCATACACCAACAAAATAGTCTCTTTGATCCAACGACTGACCGTGGAAAGGGAAGGCCTCAAGCCCTGATGGGACAAACCAAAATTGACAAATAAATTGTCCACCTTACAGAAGGAAGATGTGCGAGACAAATAAACCAACAAGGCACGTCGAACATCCAACAGATGTAAAAGACACTCCTCATCCGAGGAAGGATCCGGGCAAAGAACAGAAAGGACCACCTCAGTAGACCGATGAAAGAAGGAATCAACCTCGGCACAAGCGTAGGATGAGGGCCAAAGACCACACAATCCACCAAAACAACCAAAAACGGAGCAGACCACAGGAAAGCCCCCAACTCCCCAATACGCTTGGTAGAAGCAATAACCACAAGAAAGATGACCTTAAGCGTCAAAAACTTCAAATCAACAGTCTCCAAAGGCTCGAAAGGAGCAGATTGCAATGAATGCAAGACCAAAGGAAGGTCCCAAGGAGGAGGACACAGGATAGGACGAGGCCGCTGGAAAGACAGAGACTTAAAAAGCCGCGCCACCAAAAGAGCCACCGAAAATGAAGGAAGGACATGAAACGCCCGAATGGTGGCCCACTGAGCACGAATAGTAGAAATGGTCAAACCCAACTCAAAACCCTCATTTAGAAAATCAAGAATGCGAGCCGGGTCCAAAGAAGCCACAGACAGATCGTGACGAAGACACCAAGAAGCAAAGTTGTCCCAATGCTTAGCATAGGATTTCAACGTAGAAGGCCTCCGGGAATGCTGAATAACACCAGCAACAGCCATCGAACAACCACCACGAATCAGGGATTCCCTCTCAAGAGCCAGGCCCGCAGACCCAGGGATCGGAACACAGGCAGAGGAAGTAGAGGGCCCAACAGAGGGAAAGGCACGAAAGGCAAGGCCCACCCCGGTGTCACAGCCAATTCCAATAACAGGGGATACCAAGGGCGACGACACCACCTCGGAACAATCAGAAGGACAAATGACCCCTCCCTCTTGATTTTCTGCAAGACAGCTGGAATATGCGGAACAGGGGCAAAGGCATACAAGAGGCCTCGCGGCCAACGGAACGACAGAGCATCCACCCTCCAAGCATCCCGGCAAGGCATAATTGTGCAAAAGCAGCAGACCTTGGCATTGGACTGGGACGCAAAGAGGTCTACAATCGGAGACCCAAACATCCGCCTCAAACTCCTGAACATCAAGTGCGTCAGGGACAAAGAACCCATGGAGGGAAGCACACAGCTCAGATAGTCCGCCACAGTGTTCTCCTGACCAGGCAGGTAAATTGCAGACAGGGACCCCAGGTGTAACCCCGCCCAAGAACAAATCCGATGACTGAGGCAACTGAGGGAAAGAACCCTGCAACTTCCCTGATGGTTGATATACGACATCACCACCTGATTGTCCATCCGGACCTGCACATGGTGACCCAACAGAAGATCTGAGAAGGCCAACAGGCCCAACTGAACCGCCTTCAGTTCCTTGTAGTTGGACGAACAGGACATCAAAGAGCTAGACCAAACCCCCTGCGTCGCCGAATCCCCCAGAGTAGCACCCCCGCCCAGCAGGCTGGCAAATGGGCGACCCAGAGACAGATGAACCTCGTCCACCCACCAACCCAGGACCACCCGAACCTCAGACGACATAGGGATCAAAACATTCATATCTAGGGAGCAGGGGTCCCAATGCAATAAAATGTGGAACACCACTGGATACATGTGAAGGCGAGCTCACAGCACCATTAACAAAGATGCTGACATCAGACCCTGCACCCTCAACCACAGGCTCACAGGATCGAACATCAGAGATCAGAGACAGAATCCGAGCAGGGGGCAGGAATACCATCCCCAACTAAGTCTTGAAAAGCGCTCCAATGTAAGTCAATTCCTGTGCAGGAACCAGGGAGGACTTCGGGACATTCACCAGGAATCCTTGATTCTCCAGGACATGGCACACCCTCCGGACATGCAGCTCTGCCTTAGAAAGAGAAGAAGCAGAAATCAAAATATCGTCCAGATAAGGAAAAACGCTAATGCCCTCCCCATGTAAATGGCCAACAAGAGGGGCCAGAACCTTAGTAAAAACCCTGGGTGAAGAGCAGAGCCCAAAAGGCAAAACCTTGAACTGATAGTGCCGACCCAGGACGCAGAACCGCAGAAACTTCTGAGAGTCGGGGTGTACAGGCACATGGAGATATGCATCCCCTAAGTCTATCGAGGCCAGAAAATCCCCTTGAGAAACAAGAGGAAGGATCACCTGGAGAGAAACCATCTTGAATTTCTGATGAGGAACGAAAGTATTCACCCATTTCAAATCCATTACAGGTCTGAGATCCTTGTGCATTTGGACACCAGGAACAGAATGGAATAAACTCCCAACCCCAAATGATCCCCTGGCATGGAAATCACCGCTCTCTTTTGCACTAGGAATTCGATGCCTTCCAAAAGCGCCACCTTCTTCAGAGCGTCTCTGGGACAAGGAGTGGACCTGAAACAGTCTGGGGGAGTCTGGGTAACTCCAAGACGAAAACCCTCAGAAACCACCTGAAGGACCCACTGATCCGAAACAGTCTCGCTCTAAGAGTCCCAGAAGAAAGTTAGACGACCCACAACCGGACCCACTCCAGGAGCAACCCAGTCATGATTTTGAAGCTGGAGAGGAGGAGGCAGAAGCGCCGGAGAACCAGGATTTGTCAAAGGAAGGAGCACCCCAGCCACGCCCCCTCTCATGAAAGGGCTGACTCGCACGGCCCCTCCGTGAAGGACCAAAAGCCCTCTGTGATCCAAAAGCACGGAAGCGACCAGCCCGTTCAGGAGCAAGCAGCTTATGGTCTCCTGACGTTTTCTTAACTATATCATCCAACGGAGAACCAAACAGCTTAACACCAGTAAAGGGGATCTTCATCAACAGACCCTTCTGCGTAGTATCAGCCTTCCAGGAGCGGAGCCACAACTGCCTCCTCGCAGCGTCAGAAGACCCCGCCGCAGAAGCAGCCGCCCCCAAGGAATCAAATGACACGTCAGAAAGCAGACGAACCTGCTGCTCCATCATAGCCAGTGTAGAAGACTCATCTTCCCCCTGGTCCAACAATTCTGATAACGACTGAAAGTCCTTAAGCAAAGATTGGATGGCATAAGAAGAATAGGCCGCCGCCCGGATGGAAAAATTAGCAGCAGAAAAAGTGCGTTTCACCACACCATCCACCTTAAGATCCACCGGTCAGCAGGAGAGGAATCCTCAGAAACAACGGTCCCATGAGATGACATACTAGTCATCAAGGAATCAACCTTAACTGAGGAAGGAAACTTCACGAAAAAGTCTTGCAAAGGATAACGTTTATTAGAAAAATGTGGAAAAGGGCCCTTGTCCACATCCTTCCACTCCGTCTCCAAAACCTTCAAAAAAGAAGAATGAAGGGGCAAAGATTCAGGCTCAGGACGCTGATATTGCGCAAATAAATTATCCTCCAGAGGCACAACAGAATCAAGAAATACCAAATTTTTGCGAATGTGACCAAGCACCACCTTAAGGTCGGCACCCTGCACAAAACGTCCCTTGACGTCAACATCTTCCTCCGTCTCAGAGTCAAGAGCAGGAGCATCATCAGCCTTCGCCTTTTTAGCAGGAGGAACAGCCACCTTGTCCTGTAAAGCAGCAGCCACCGCAGAATCAATCATCCTTTGTAACACATCCAAAGAAGGAAGTGTCATGCCAGAACCAGAAGCCACATCCAAGGAGCCAGGAGCAGCCCCAGCAGACGAACCACCCTCCATGACCAGCAAATTCAAATGAACCCAGACAGATAGTAAAATGCAAACATGACCGGGAGATAAAGGCTCCAAGTTGCCATGGCAACCAACAAACCCTCCCACTGCACGCCCCCAACACAAGAACAAAAGTGGAGGAAGTCCGGTGCGCCTCCCCAATGAAGCTGCCAGACCCCTCCTACAAAGAAACATGCAGCAGAGGATCAAACAAACAGGTAAGGAAAGGTGAAGAAGCTCAGCAACTCCGCCTACCAATGGGGGAAGAAAAGCAAAATCCATCACCGCTCAATGTCCGCTTTGCAGGACGCACGTTGAGAGAAAGGCAGCATGATTTCAGAAAAGACCGCTAAAGCAGGTCAAGACGCGTGCTTCCCCGCAACAGAGGCCGGCTCTCCAAGCGAACCAATCCTCCCGAAACCCTGAGTCCGCTAAAGCAGGACCCGAAGAACAGGCAGATGAGGGGAACAGAAAAATAATCAAAACATAACCAACATTCCCCGACATCAAACCCCACAGGGACCAGAGTCCAACAGACGCCGGACCCAGCCCCACTCACCTGCATCGCAGGCACATAGCACTCGGAGTAGTGCAGAAACTAAAAAACAGGGCGTTTTGCTGTTTCTGTATCCCTCTATGGGATTGGCCGTCACCACCGGAGGCCATATTGGGAGAGGGAGACTAGAATCAGATCTTTTACTTGGAGTTTCTGTGGGAGCTGGAGGCTCAATGGTGTTTACTGTGGCGAGGAAGACGGGCGAGGAGGTAATGCTATGAGTCTTTAAACCACCAGAAGGGACAACGCCACGAATTGTTTATCCGGGGTGAGATGATCCTCTCTCTACACCCCAGATCTGCAATCCTAGAATGAAAGGGGATCTTGCATCCGAATGCACCTGGTGGACGTGGGAACTCTGGGGACTATCACTCAGGATGTAAGAATGCTCCCGAACTGTGCTTTAAACCTTTATAGCTGACTACACAGCACAAGCCATAATGACATTGCTACTCTTCCCACGCACTATTAAAGTCACTTTATGGGGAAAACAGAAGCGCGAGAGAATGCTCTAACATTGCACGTGCTTAAAAGGTCTATGGGTCAGATCCGGAGCTGTGGTTACTTATTAATTCCCGCTTCACCTCTACCTACCTCTCTTAACAATAGTGAAACCTTGTTAACTGCATGAACTCACCTAACAACGGCAGTCAGTGCATCCCGGATAAATGCAAGGAACGCAGGCCCAGAATGACGCAGTTTACATGTTTATTTAAAGAGCTGTGTGTTGATCTCGTGTGTTGCGCGTGCACAGCTCATTAACTGCTGTGGAAAGTTTATGAGGCTTCGCTGCTTTCAATGACGTGCCTCAGCTTCACACTGGGTCATTTAGGAAAGAAGGGGAAGGAAAGGAAAGATAAGGTTGCATACGTAGCACTTTGAAGCTTGTGTGGTCCCCGGTCACATACCTCTTTTATTTCATTTTGTTAACGGGTAAACTTGTCTACACCGAATTCTGGCAGTTTTCTGAATAGACCATGACAGTGAAAGACTAAAGTATGTGTCTAAAGAGTGACTGCATCTAGCTCAGCCCTTCCAGAATTTTAGCATCTGAAACCTGTGTTTTTCTATATAAGAGGATTTATCTTCCATTTTGACAAACAGATGTTTTCTGTAGATTCCATTTTTCACTTGGGAATCTTTCACACAGGTGGCTCTGATGAAAATGGCGACGGAGCAGCCAGCCAGCATTGGGCAGCCCATGAACCACCTTTTCCAGCTATGTCACCATTGCAGGCTTTAACGGTAGAGCTGGTGGAGACTAAACCATCAGTTCTGTCAACGTTCCCTGCCTTTCATGTTAGGCCCACACAAACACGACAAAGTTTAGAAAAATGTGTGAAAGTTCTCAACATTTTGCAATATGCAATTTTGTATAATTTAAACCTGCAGGAGACTAGTTACTTTCCTAGAGGTATAATACATCTGCGTCAGAGACATTTTCTACTGGAACTCTTCTCTGGCTGGTGTTTCTTATGACTTTTGTAGGTTAGGTTAGGTATACACTTGTGTACAAATGTTACGCAAGAGAGTGGCAAAACCACATTTCACACCATCTGTGTAATTGTATGCAATGTTTGGGAAGTTTCACAAAAAATATACAGTTCTGCCTATCCTTACTTCTAGAAGGGCAAAGGTGTGCAGAAGAGAGTAGACAGGGACTTCTGCCCTTTTGTCAAGAAATTCTTTCAAGGCTCTCCACTAAGTCAGTCTGTGTGAGGATATGAGCTGGTGGTGACTTAAACTGCGGAATGATGTATTATTTATATACACAGACAACAGCAGAAATTAAATCATTGCAGTGCTTAATTTGAGCCGGTGGTTTCCGGTGCTGTGCAGCAGCACTTAATTATCAATACCGGCACTTATGACAGTCTTCTAAATGGTGGCACTGTTTGTTTCATTTAGAGATGCACACAGTTGCATTTTGTGTCTTGATTCAATATACTTTAAAAAATGAATAATAACTGTTACACAAGCCATACTGTGACCATCTCAATTGTCAGTCTGGAAGGAGTGTGATGGTTAGGAGTTGTGTTGGTTCTGACATTGGCAGCTCTGTCAGGAGCCCTGTCACTTACATTTTTTTACAAATTAAGCATTTCATAAGTGGTGATATTGTTGCTGACATCACATATCACATAACATTATCAATAACATAAATCAGTCAATCAACAATGTTTTCTGACAGCTGTTCAGAAATGGGGGTGGTGATGAACAGAGTGTCTGAATTAAGCAGACCACTCTTACCCAGCCCAAAGATCAGGGCTTGATCCATCACCGTTATTTATCTCACTGCACCATCCCAGCTCAGAACCTGGCTATATGCAAATCAGTCTGCCCCTGGCCCAGTGCATCATGGGAACAGGGCAGACTAAACTACCAAGCCAATTCTTCACCAGAAAGGAGACAAGCTACCGGGGACCGGTTTCTGGCATTTCAGCCGTCTTCGGCCCGGCTTGCTGACAGCTGTAATACAGCATTCTTTTATATTTTCTTGCCAGAGCCCACTCTGCATGGTTGTAGGCCATGCCCGCTGGGCTCAAGGACAAAGAGACTAGGTGCTAGGCAAAGAACACAGCAAAATGCAATGCCCTTTTCTGAAAGTCATCTGAAAGCAGCTGAAGAACAGGTCCAGTGGGCTCTGGCCATAAGGAGACTGGGAACTAGACCTGGACAGCAGCCACTACCAGCACCCAGAGCTCAGCTTCTGGGCTTCAGGGGAGTAGGTTTACTGTGAGCCTAAAGCACATATCACACACCATGACCCTTCTACCACAGTCAAAGAGTGTTCTAAATGGGATCTGTGGGGCTGTGGGACTGGGTGCAGCACATTGCATAGCCAAAGGCCATGCTTTAGTTCTATAGCCTACTGTAAACAGCAGAAGGGCCCATAATATAACAAAATCCCAAGAAGCGTTCATTGAAGGAAGGTATATAAAGGCCAACAATAGAAACAATCAAAAAACGGTCTTAAAATGTTTTAATTTGAGGCATTATGTTTTTGATCCAACACCAATAAACCAACACATTTAGGTACTTTTAATGGACCATAAAACCATAGTTTCCTTTCAATCTTCATTTCCTCTCACATGATGGAACAGATGTTATCACAAATGACATCCCTTATGATATCACACAATGAATATGATTCCTCGTGTTTGAGCATATTTCATTAGCCCAAGACTAAATGAGGCAACCGCAGTCAGCATATACCTTGCACTCGTAGATGACATGGATCCCACTTCAAGTGTTAATTACAGGAGGCAGGTTCATGGATAAGTGAGACACCTGAAAGGATAGCTTCACAGACACACACGCTGCATGGGAAAAGGGGATCTAGAATTGGAGAACAGAGTAGGAAAGTGGAAGTTTGGTGAGGTACCCTTTTTCAACATGATAGACTGTTTTATGCCTGGGGTTACTATCTTTACGAATGGCCATAGTTGGCCTCCACTCCTTGGTTCACTATATGGTTTTGTGAGTGAAAGAATGTTGTTGAAACATATACTGCTGAGAAATTTACATCAATCTTGACTTGACTGGACTCATTGGAGGAACAACGAATGGGATTCAGGGACACTGTGCAGAACCATGAATAGGATCTCTTGTGACAGCAGATCCAGTTAGTTTCCATCTAATTCTGCAAATTAACCTCATGCGCGCTAGCAGAATTCCGCTCCTGCGCTGAGATTTTTAAAAACGCATGTTACGTGATGAGCTGGGCTCGTCATCAGTGTGCGAGGAGGCTACGCCATGACGAGCCCAGCTCGTCATCAGCGTGGAAGGGGTTAAAAAGATAGGAGTTTGCAATGGTGTGTAAGCCATGTAGCGTTTGGTAACTCAGACATACTTGGATGTCATCTGATAGCCCTAACTTGTAAAAGTAGTAATACATATGTTTATTAAGACCATGGTCTTTTAAACAATGACTGAATATTTCATATGGATTAATTAGCCTAAATCAATAAAAATAACTTCCAAAAGCACTTACAGCCCGTAAATATTTACCCACCACACAAATCACATCTATAAATTATATAGTAAATAAAAACCATATTGAATCCATTCCAAATAATATCACTGTTTACTAATTGTAGAATGGTTCCTCTCTGGCAACAGAAAAAGACAAAACGTCAAGTTGTAGGAATTCTTCTAACTTGATGCTTTGTTTTTTCTATTGTAAGAGAGGGAGGATTAATTCCATAACAAACATAATCTGGCCATGGCTACAAGAGTAGACTAGATAGCCAACAACAATGCATTATCTACTGTACAGAAATTCAGATTGAATGTAATCAGAGAAAGGGCTTTGTGTTGGTTCTCTTTCTTTAATTCAAGTACCTCCTTCCTCATATAGAAGATTGTTGATTCTGTGCTCAATTCTGGTTTGTATCCTGGCTAACTAGTAACCAGTTGCAATATTTTCACTCGGTGCTTTGGAATACATGTGTCATATTTTCTGCAATTTTTGCATGAAAGGGCAGGTGTTGAAAGGTTTATTATCCTCTAGGATGGATTGATCCGTTCAGTTTTTTGATACTTGGTGTGACTCCGTGATGTTTCACAGTTTTGTAGGAACTATTACATTACTATGCAACCAACACATTTGTGCTGTTTCTTATTGTTAGACATACATAGGTCGGATCTAGCCCTCGACTAGATATGTTTTGCACATATTTAGTGACAAGGAGTAGACTTGGAGTCCAATGGATATAATTGTTGCTTAATATTTACAGTTGTCAGCATATATCTTAAGAATGTGGCATACAGTAGCCATTTGCTCAAGGGCCTGGAATAATGTTTTTGATGTTTTTTTTTTATAATGATACTTATTTTGTGGCCTTTAATGTGAAAAAAATGCTAAACGGTTCTTCTTGAAGACCTATAGGATGGTAGCGGTATCTACTAAATACCTTTTGGTTTCCAGTTCTGATTGTTGCTGAATGAACTTTCGTTTTATGTGAGTAGTTATTTGTTCAACATAGTATCCTTTCCTTACACTGGCAATTACATTTTTAGTATATCCTGTTATGGATTTTACATGCCTGTTTATCTGTTGTCTTTTGAAACCAAAGCAAGTATTCTGGTGGAGCCCTGTCCAACAGATTTAGTTTCAGATTTATTATTTCAGATTTAGTTTCAGTAGTTTTAAGTGTAAACCATTTATCACAAATTTTCCATTATGCCTATAACTAAGGAACGGGCGGGGTGGGGGGGGGGGGGAGGGGGGGGGGGTTGCCTGCTTTGAGAGTGCGCCCTCTTTGAAGATAAAACTCGGTATGGTATACAACGGCAGGTTCTGCTGTGAGGGCTGCACCCCAGCAAGAGAATGATGTGGGACCGGTGGTTTTGAACTGTTCAGAGCCAGTCACCTGTACAGCAGGTCGGTGGAGAAATAGAAAATTAACCAGTATTGTTATATGAGAAGCCCACTGGAGGGATAAAAATGGATTTTAATTAAAATGTCACGGCACACACCCATTGGAGGGTAATAACAAATCATATTTACACTACGAGTTCCAGCATGCTCGGAAAATAAACTTACCTGAAAATAAGGAACTCGGGGGAGTTACCTGCTTTGAGAGTGCAGCTTCTTTGAGGACAAAACTTGGCATTATATATATATATATATATATATATATCCACGTTGCCTCCTCCAAAAGAAAGAGCAGTGACCCAAGGGGGAAGTTGAGGAAGCACTTTATTGCAGGAAAGTCCCGGGTGAATGCATTTCGGCGTGTCGGCCTTCGTCAGCACCCCTCTCCAAGTGCTTTCTTCGCTGTTACGTAGGTAATCCTGTCTCGTGGTGAAGATATGCTCCTTGCTCCGCCCCCAGGTGTGATTGAGCTCTCCTGTGCAGTCCCTTGTGGATGGACTGCAAGACCCAGAATGCCGCAGTGTGGTGCATTCGCGGTCGGAGATGCTTGCGGGGTGACACTTGTGAATCAGGAAACGGGAACAGGCACAGCGGTGGAAGCAGTATGGGAGGTGAGACAGTCCAGCAGTCCGGTGCCTCCTCAGTCCCCCTTTGGTATCCGACGCCACCCTTCCGTCAGGAAACTTTTGCGGGGGCCCGCACAGAACACCGTGCTTGCCCAAGAAGGAGGTTTAAATACCTCCCGGCCGCCGTATCCTCCTGGCGTTGTGGTGAGTACTGGGCGCAATTGCTAACGCAATAGTCTTTGGGGGCTCAGCAGAGCAGGCCAGATCGTCCAGACCACTTATGCGTCGGGGGTGCACTGAAATGCGCTCTGGCTATGCGCATGATATATCCACGTTGCCTCCTCCAAAAGAAAGAGCAGTGACCCAAGGGGGAAGTTGAGGAAGCACTTTATTGCAGGAAAGTCCCGGGTGAATGCATTTCGGCGTGTCGGCCTTCGTCAGCACCCCTCTCCAAGTGCTTTCTTCGCTGTTACGTAGGTAATCCTGTCTCGTGGTGAAGATATGCTCCTTGCTCCGCCCCCAGGTGTGATTGAGCTCTCCTGTGCAGTCCCTTGTGGATGGACTGCAAGACCCAGAATGCCGCAGTGTGGTGCATTCGCGGTCGGAGATGCTTGCGGGGTGACACTTGTGAATCAGGAAACGGGAACAGGCACAGCGGTGGAAGCAGTATGGGAGGTGAGACAGTCCAGCAGTCCGGTGCCTCCTCAGTCCCCCTTTGGTATCCGACGCCACCCTTCCGTCAGGAAACTTTTGCGGGGGCCCGCACAGAACACCGTGCTTGCCCAAGAAGGAGGTTTAAATACCTCCCGGCCGCCGTATCCTCCTGGCGTTGTGGTGAGTACTGGGCGCGATTGCTAACGCAATAGTCTTTGGGGGCTCAGCAGAGCAGGCCAGATCGTCCAGACCACTTATGCGTCGGGGGTGCACTGATATATATATATATATATATATATATATATATATATATATATATATATATATATATATATATATATATTACTCTCGACTCTCCCAAATCCAAAAGAAAGAGGCAGCACTCGCGGACCAAGGTCATGCCAGGGTTTAATTAAAGGGAAAAAGAAAAGCACAGACGCGTTTCGGCGTGAGCCTTCGTCGATATATATATATCATCTACCGTATGGCTCCCTTCCTCTCCCGTTAGGCGCTGCTTGCTTTTTGGCCGCGTTACCCCTGCAGTTGAGCCCAACCGCTAACAATTTCAACAAGATTCCCCGATTTCGAGGAGGTATGGAGTCGCAAAAGAATGGAATCGTTAGTTCGTTGTAGTAAGGAAACTTATTTTATTCCATCAATCCAAGGGGTATCAAAACAAAAACAACCAACGCGTTTCAACAGCGTCCGCTGTCTTGATCACGGTCAGTTTTTGCTTGAAAGCTCACAGGTTTTAAAGGTCCAAACCAAACAATGATGGTCACACCCTTGTGGGAATGTTCGAAACATTTTATAGGTCACATGGTATACTGTGGTGGTGTTGAGAATTCTGGGTGTTGTAGTTTGGCATATTATTAACCAAAAAACCAGTTTAAACAATATATTTCATATTCAAATAACAAACCCATTAGATTATCTTTACAGTGATTACCAATTAGTATTATAGGCAGTGATCTTAAGTGACCTTAAGATTCGAAATTATCATTCGCTTTTTTCGGGGAGTACCGCCTTCCAGTGGGCAAGACTTATCAATTCATGGTTGGATTTAAATCATGATTTTTATAAAGATGTGAGCATGGTTATATCAAAAGTGAGAAAAAGTCAGGGGAATGAAATTAATGGGTGAACAAAATTGATTAATATGTCAAACGGGATGGTATGAGGAAATCAGATAATAGTCAATAGTCACTTTAGTTCTCAGAGATGTATGTATAATTCTTCTGATTGGTTTAATCCATACGGAGTCATTGTCCTGAAGTTCAATATATGTCTGGACTCTTTGCGTCTAAGAAGTTTTTCATTGTGTCCGCCCCTGTCTGAAAGGTTCATTGTTTCTAGACCCCAGAAGCGTAATTGTTTCCAGTCACCATTGTGGTTGGCTTCCATGTGTTTGGCAACGGCATTGCCCCTGTCCTTGTGTACCGTTGCACGTACATGTTCCAAAATGCGCTTTTTTAGCTCGCAAATCGTGCTGCCAATATACTTCAGTTTGCACGGGCATTCAATCATATATATAGTATATTTGCTGTCACATGTTATGCATTCCTTTATTTGCCAGATCTTTTTGTTGGGCATCGGTATTTCTGTTGTAGGCTTGGCAATTTCGCACACTTTGCAGTTATAGCACTTAATGAAGCCTTTAGTTTGTAACCATTGTTTCTTTTTTGGTGTTTTTTTAAAGTGACTGTGGACCAGTTGGTCCTGTAAATTTCTCGCCCTTCTGTATGTTATTACGGGATGTTTGCCCATTTTTTGGCCTATGATTGGGTCTAGTTGTAAGATTTTCCAGTTTTTTCTCAAGATTTGATTTATTTGCTTGGATTCTTGGCTGTAGTTCAAAATTAGCCTGATTGGCTCATCCGCTGTGGTGGGTGGAATTTCTTTTTTCTTTAAGCAATCAGTCCTTGTTGTTTGATTTGCCCTCTCCCAGCATTGTTGTATGATGTGATTGTTGTATTTCCTTTTTTGGAAACGTTTCATTGAGTTTTTGCTCTGTTTGTGCCATTCGGTTTCTTCGCTGCAAATTCTTCTTAGGCGAAGAAATTCTCCGTAGGGAATGCTTGATATCAGAGACTGCTGGTGAAAGCTAGTCGCTTCCAAGGTTGCATTTGTCCCAGTGCATTTTCGATGAAGTGTGGTTTCCACATGGTTGTTATTTATGTACACCTCTGTGTCGAGAAAAACAGCTCTATCGTGGTTGATGGTGTGGGTGAATTTTATGCATAGCGTGCTATTGTTCAGTATTTTAAAATATTCCAAGAATTTTTCTTCTCCCCCGTTCCACACTATAAATAAGTCATCAATAAATCTTTTCCAGATTACGATGTGTTTTGTGTAGGTTTGGTACTTCTCATTCCATGCTGTTGTTTCCTCCCACCATCCCATTGTTGTACAGGCATAGTTAGGACTAAAAGAGAACCCCATGGCAGTCCCGTTTTTTTGTCGGTATAATAAATCACCAAACATGAAGATGTTGTTGGTCAGTAGATTATTTATCATTTCCATTAGCATATAGTTGTGGCTTTGGTAATGAATGTTCCGTTCTTTTAGGAAATATTAGCAGGCGTTGAGGCCCATCTCATTGTCAATGTTGGTGTACAACGAGATCACGTCCATGGTGATCATGATGAAATTCGGTTGCCAATCGATATGTTCCAAGTTACAGAGAAAATCCGTGGTATCCTTTATGTAGGATTTTAGTAGTTTGACCAGGGGGCTTAGATAATAGTCAATGAAATTCGACAAAGGTTCAAGTAGGGAACCATTAGCAGACACGATTGTTCTCCCTGGTGGTTTCGTGGCATTTTTGTGTATTTTTGGTAAGAAATACACGGTTGCTGTTTTTGGGAAATCTACTGTTAGGTATTTCCTCTCATCTGAGTCAAGTAGTTCATCAGTTTCCCATTGATTTAGTTTTTTGTCCAATTCTCTTTTTATGTCGTCAAGTGGGTTTTTCTTTAGCTCCTCATAATAGTGCTGGTTCTTTAGTTGTTCCATAGCTTCTGCAATATATAAGTTTTTGTCACAGAGCACTATATTCCCCCCCTTGTCTGCTGATTTTATTTCAAAGCTTTGGTCATTTTTTAGGGAAGATAGAGCATCTCTTTCACTCCTTGATAAGTTGTCCATACCCTTCATTTTGGTGATTTTATATAAATCATGGATGACAGCCTCCTGAAACATATCTATTTTGTTTCCTGGTGTTAGTTGGGGATAAAATTTGGATTTAGCTTTCAAGTTACTCATTCCTGCGCCTAATTGCGGTATTGCAGTGTTTAGGTTGATTTCCTGGCCCTCTTCCACATTTAGGTTCAAAACAGTTCAGTTCAGTTCAAATTCTTTTATTCGGTTAGACAATTAGTTAACCATAAAAAGTACATCATAATTTTAAAAAACATATTCACATAAAAAAGAAACAAATTAATGTTATTACAGTATTATAATACGATTTAAAAAGCCTATAACGTTACAGAAAGAATAACAGAAGGGAAAAATACACTTTCAGTCAACTACATAGCACAATGTTTCAATGTGTTAGATCTTCGTTCCTTATTGCTTTACGAATTATTATGCATGATTTCAAATACATGGCCAGGCTCTTAGCCTCGTGTTGTGAATTTGGCTGTTGCAATGCAAGAAGCGCTGGTCGGCAGGTCCTCAACCCCATCTGACGCAACACGGGCAAAACCCAGCGTTTGCGAGGTATGGCGTAAAAATAACAGAAAAAGGCTGCATGCATGGTGGTTTGGGTGGCTTGTCGCATGGGCATTTCTCTAGGTCGTGGGACCAGTTTAATGGGTTTGGGAAGGTTACCAATCGGAAAAACAAATTAAAACGAAACCTGGTTAGAAGGTATTTTTCGTAGTTAGACAGATAATAAGTGAGATAAGGCTGTAAGCCTGGAGACACTTGTACCATCATAACGTGGGCATTTGATTGCTTGGGTAATTCGCCGCTCAAACGAAGTTCCCTAAGATGGTTAAGACAATGGCACTTAAAGGTTTTTCTACTTAGCTCACTGATTAGTGACGGCTCTGTTACATATTGGTTAAGATCCAAATCTTCCAGGAAGTTAACAACGTATGCCAACCAAGGGATCTTTTTCCAAGAGGTCAGCCCCAGGCAGTCCGAAATCAGGGCACGAGTAAGGTGACATTCAGGCTTAGACCAGATACGATGCCATAGCAGCATTGGTTGACATTTGATGTAATCAGCTAAATAGTCAATCCCAAGCTCAATATGGCATCCGTATGTGGGGGCACTCTGGGGGAGGGCCAACAAATATTTTACAAAGCCATTTTGAATTTTTTGGAGTTCAGCCGTATTTACATAACCCCATACACCAGCCCCATATGTGGCAATGCTCTGGCACTTAGCTTGGTGGATTTTAAGTAGTACGGGGGGAGATGGCTTACCCAATTTTCTAGAAAATGAGACTAGGGCGGATGTAGCACGTTGGTAAAGCAGTTTTCTAGTTACCAGTGCCCTTTTCCACATTAGCTGATCATCTATTAGAATACCCAAGTAAGGGTATTCCCTGACTCGTTCTAATTTTGATTGCTCGATAGAGAGATGCTTCGAGCTTTTCACCTTGGGCCCCGTTTGCATGACAAAGGTCTTGGTCTTGTTCACCTTTAACCCAAGGGAGAGCATATAGTTGCAGTATTTGTCCAATTGTTTCTGCAATTGTACCAGGGATCTAGCAAAGATAACTGAATCGTCAGCGTAGAGCAATGCTGGGATAGGGCGATGGTTAATGGTAGGTAAATCCTGGCTCCCTTCAAGCATGGCTGCTTCCAAACCATTGGTGTATAAATTGAACAAGAAGGGAGCCAGGACGCAACCCTGCCTAACTCCACGTGTTATTTGAAAGGAAGATGTTAATTCGCCACCTGTTCCAAACCTTACGCGAGCCGAAGCTTCAGAGTAAAGCTCGTGCAAAAATTTGATTAGCGGCGGATCGACCCCCAACTTCTCCAGGATGGGCCATAGCTTGGCATGAATTACACAGTCAAACGCCGCACTAAGGTCGACGTAAACCATGAATAGGTTTCCCCGTTTGGCTCCCACATACTTTCCTATTAGAAGTGTCAGATTTAAAGCCTGTTCAACAGTGCCCAGTCCCTCCCGGAATCCATACTGGAGGTCGGTAAAGATGTTATTCTCTGCCGCCCAATCCTGCAAACGGTCAAGAATTAGGCGACCCGAACAGTTAAGTATGCCTCAGATTCTTACTAGCAAAAGAATCTGAGGCATACTTAACTGCAATACCGCCTGCGTGAGAAGCTAGTGCCCAGTGAGACGCCGAAGACCCTACACCTGCCGCACTCGCGTATGAGCAGGAATGTGCTGACGCTGCCAAATCCGGGATCCTTACCGGGACAGTTCCGGTTTAAACTTCTATGTTCAAACCCTCTTGAAAGAAAATCAGCGTCTTGCCGCCCAGAGCAGCAATTGGTTTTTAAAGATATATGCCAGATATCTTCGGCGGCATTTTCATACAAAGGCGCCTGCGTGAGAAGCTAGTGCCCAGTGAGACGCCGAAGACCCTACACCTGCCGCACTCGCGTATGAGCAGGAATGTGCTGACGCTGCCAAATCCGCGATCCTTACCGAGACAGTTCCCGTTTAAACTTCTATGTTCAAACCCTCTTGAAAGGTAATCAGCGTCTTGCCGCCCAGAGCAGCAATTGGTTTTTAAAGATATATGCCAGATATCTTCGGCGGCATTTTCATACAAGGTTCATCCAATGTTCGTCCCGCGTTGCCAGCCGATTTCTTCTAGCCACTAACGTCTGCATTCTGCCTCATAGTGGCATGTTATTTCAGAGAAGCCTGTTCTTACCTGACCCCCTTGTGACTATATCTTCGTCATCTGGGTGTGTTTGAGGCCCTGACGAGAATCCCTCACGAATAGATGGGGATTTGAAACGCTTAGGCCATGTTTCAACTGGTCTGCTTGAGCATCTAGGAGATATTACTACTCTTGGATAGCTTATTTTTTGTACATTACCTATCATTGAATTAATCTTATTGAATGGTGCAAAATTCAAAGGATTTACTGGATTGTACTGTTTTCAAATATTTGGATTGTATTAGTGTATAATCTTTGCAGACCCAGTTTGTACTTCATTTTTACTGTAGTGTCAGTATGTGGTATGTGTGATAACAATCAGGTATGAATGTGTCGAATGCTTTTGACTGTGATATGATTGAGGTTTTTGGATGATTGAAGTTTCTATTGAATGTTCTTGACTTTTCTAATGCTTCTATTTTTTATGAAAAGATAAACTATGTTATGATCATTGAATTTCTATAAAATAAAACTGCGATTTAGTAGCAATACCCTATCTTGAATTATTTCTCTTGATATGGATGATGAGTTTAATTACTGAAATAATGTTATCAGTATTGGCAATTCCTTTTGTTATTTGATATGTAGGCTCAGCCTTGCTGATTAGAGCCAACCCTATTTTGTTTTACAACAAAAAGATCTGGCAAATAAAGGAATGCATAACATGTAACAGCAAATATACTATATATATGATTGAATGCCCGTGCAAACTGAAGTATATTGGCAGCACGATTTGCGAGCTAAAAAAGCGCATTTTGGAACATGTACGTGCAACGGTACACAAGGACAGGGGCAATGCCGTTGCCATTTGAAACTGATTTTAGTAATTTTAAATCAGGTTCAACAGTCGTTTTATGAATTCATGACCACAGGGTTTTGAAATTTAACAAAAACTATGAGTCTGTTGTTTATTAGATTATTGTAGTAGTTCTCACGTGACACAGCACGTAAGGGTGTTTAAAAATGGTTTTGGTGAATTAAATTGGACTATGCTTGGGTGGTCCTTTCAGACGACGCGCCCTCTGTTGAGGAGTAGCGGCGGGGTGCACACAAGCAGCGAGCAGGGATATATCTATATATATATCCAATCGCACCGTCCATGAAAGCCCCCCTGCCACTGCCTACGAAAACAGCAGTTCAGGTGTGAGTCTGGTAGTACGCAATGCAAGGTTATAATGACAAGCAATCCATGATTCTCCAAGGTTTTGCGAAAGCAAATCCTTTATTGTGGCAGTACACCAACTCCCAACGTGTTTCAGAGGTGGAAATCTCCTTGATCCCGGGTCGAGAGTTGACACCCAAACTCCATATTTAAACCTTATTCACACTGTGCAGTTTACATGGAGAACGGATTATACACACAATAGTTATGCATATTAGAACATAAATGGGTGCCATCTTAATATGAGTTGTTGCTCAATGAAAAGGTAAACTGATATCTCACAGTTAAATATAACAACCTTTCGGAACACATCAGAATTCATAAAAATGATGAGCATTGATTTCTTGTGAGGATTTCACATATTGTTGCAAGGATTAACAAACCACAAATATTTCAGTGCTGCGCTTCTCATGCAAAGCCCATACATAATGATAAAGTATAGTGAAAGTACACAAAAACTATTTGATTCACAAATATATTACTTATGGCAACCCAATGCTAAAGATTTCATGAGAACAAAACATACAAATGAATCCCAAGTGGGTTAGTATTCGGTCAATGTGGCTAAATTTACTTAAGATTGTGCTCTGGGGAAAATTCAGCCCAGTGATTATAGATCAGAAGTGACTCTGAAACTAATATGACTAGCATACGGGGTGCATACACAGCCCAGATATATATACATCAAATTCCACCAGGCAATTTTTCCAGTGATAGCATAAATATGAAATTGTGCATATAATGTACAAAAAATAAATAAAGGAAAAACTGGTATAGACTAGTCCCAATGAGCTTGCAATACAATGTCGTCATCATCATCATTTAGTAAGAATGTGTAACATGAAATTACCAGAAAATCAGTTTTCATGAATACATAATTATAAACAGAGAGCCCAAGTGGTCTTATGAAACATCTTTGTCAAAGTATATTGACGCAACATAAATAGCATTATAAGTTACACATCCTTACTAAATTATGATGTCGACAATTCATTGCGAGCTCATTGAGACTAGTCTATACAATCAGATATCACTCTAGTAGTAGTCTAATTTTAACTTTCCATCTACTAACAAGCCATCATAAGGCCCATGTTCAATTTACCTTACACTTACGATTTATACCTATAATAATTACAATTTAGTATTTCTGATACCTGAAAATATGGTTAATATTGGTATACCCTCTTTCTCTTTTGAGTCATTTTGTTAGTTTTGAAAAGACACAATAGTCTCAACAGGAAAAGAAATTAGAACAAGTTTAAAAACTAAGGCTATTGGGGAGGACTGGTGAGCCATAAGAAGCTCGCGATGGGTGGTCACATCCCTCTTCTCAGCAACTATGTCAATATGGCAGTGGAGACAGTATGTTGTCGTAATGCCATATTGCTCTACAATTTCATGTTTCTGCCTCAAAAGATGTATTGGCACGGTAATACCAGGAGCAGGTACTGGTGGAGGGGAAGATGCACTGGGTGTTGCTGAAGGGGTAGATGAAGCAGAAGAAGTCAAAAGTGCTACTGGAGGGACAGATGAAGGGGTTGGTGGTGGAGTTGCTGATGCAGCAGAAGAAGTTTAAGGTGTTGGAGTAATGGAAGAAGTAACCACCGCCAATGTCCCTGCATCTGCCTCTTCTATCTCCTTCTGACACTTTCTTTTCTACATGCGCCAACCTAGTGTAATGAATAACGTGCAGGTGTTTTCTCATTCCCATGGTACCAAAGGAACACTGTTTAATGTTCCCATGGGAAACAGCTTTGTTGCATGCAACCTACGTAACTAGGTTTATAAATAACTTTTAGACTTCAGGTGACAAAGAAATACATGTCCATACTATGGAGTCATTCAATTTCTTCATCCATGCCCCCTCTTCTTCCTCCTATTAGAACAGAACAGGATCATCTTCTTCAGACATTGCAGTTCTCCAAAGCCTCCAAGGTGGCTTCTGAACAGAAGATTTTAACTCTTGCAAAGAGAACCACCTTCACCTCTGAAGATATCAACTGGAAAAGGGATAAGGGGTATACACTTCCTGTTTTCCACAATTCACAGAGTTCTAAGCCAATAAAAATCTGGTTTATAAAAGGGAAAGTATTGGGTTGTATTTCAATACTATTGCAGTTCCCTAATAGTTCTAAAACACAACCTACAGTCATAATACTTACAAAGAAGCATCTAGATTACCAAAACTAGCCATCAATCCCTGGAGCCATTTTTTAAGAAAAAAATAAATGTTGGTGCAAATATCATTTAAAATTTAATGGCGGTACTGAAGTACTATCAAGGTATCACTATTGAAAGCAAAACGATCAGGCAAATGACACTGATGTTCATAATTATTTTGACCCACCTCAAAAGTAACACAGTACTGAAACAAAACATTTACATAATTAATAGCATAATGAGCAACATTATATGATTAAAAACAGATGTTTGAACACCATACAAATTCAATGAAAAAAAAGGTTTAAGATTAGTTAAAGTTAGAAAAACGTAACTTATTACTTTTATGCAAGCCAACGTAAACTACACAAACCTTAGAAATTCAAAAGTTATAGTTATAACTTAAAGTTATAATTTGCACCCCACCCAAAACTTACTAGGGTTCGTGCACCTAAGTACACAATGTTACGAACAAGCTGCCCAGTCTAATTTATCTGTAACTTGGTCCTCTACTATGCACAGTCTTTTCATAAATGATGTAATTTGAGATGCCATAAGTGTTCTTAAGAATACTATGATGTAATTTGCTATAAGTGATGTAATATGAAAGGGTATAAGCAGTGCACGAGGAAGGCGCAAGTTATAGTTAACTTAGTTGCAGATCCCCTGAATAGGCCTCACAGGACACAAGGGATGCTCAGACCACAGGTTAAGAACCTCTAGTTTAGGCAATCCAATAAAAAGACAGAGAAGGCATGCTTTAGAGTTTGGCAGATAAGTTTCTGTAGACCTACTCCTGTTTGCTTAACGAGCACAACATCATCGGCGTATTGTAAGAGCTTAGCAACTGGCTGCCAAGGGATGGTGGATGAGAAGGCACCTGTTTCCAGAGAGGGCTCAGATCAGAAATAAACAGGTTAAAAAGAGTGGGCATATCACAGTAATTTCTCAAAAGAAATATGATGAAGTTAGATAAATTGCTGTTGAAATAATGACTAACAATACATCAATTAAAATTTTCAATGTTAAAGGTCCTACATCAATAAATATTTATTTTTGAAAAGATATTGCTAGCTTACAATGAAGCGATTTTCATTATGGGTGGTGGTTGTAACCAGGTCATGGACTCCATTTTAGATATATACCCTAGAGTTACATTTATTCCCAATGAAAATGCATAAAACCTTTTGCTCAGCTATTTCTCAGAGATCTTTGGTTGATGTATGACGATAATGTAATCACACATTAAAGGAATGCACATTTTATTTTCCTGCACATCATACACAATGTAGAATTGACCATTTATTTATGAGTAAAAGCTAAACAACAAATCTACTTAAAGCAGAAATTGATTTGATCTTATATGTGACCATACTACTATAGTTACTGATGTTGACTTAATCCAATTTTAACCTTTCCCCAACACATAGAGATTTAACAATTCATTGCTTTTACTTGTTATTTGGCATTCCTTTAAAGCATCTGCAAGAGGTTCTATTATTAAATAGACGAGGGAACAAAACAACAAATGGAAAAAAATCTATTTCTACTTTAAATAACATTAAATAACTAGAGTACAGAGCACATAAAACTAGAGTGGACATTTTATTGTTCTACATCTCAAGAATCATTATTTGACCCCTACAATGTTATTTATTATGATGTTAGTACCTTTTGTTTCTAAAACTAGGCAGAATATAGATATTTCGGGTTGTCGGATTCTCAATTGAAGTTATTGGTACAAGCCAATGATACACTTCTATACCTTTCTAATCTGAACAATGCAATTTATGCTTTTCAAGAAGTTAAAGCATTCTCTTCTGTGTCTGGATATAAAGTGAGCTCAGATAACGCTGAAATATTACCACTTAAAATGTGTATCAACCAATCTTTGCTTCATTTGGGCATCTTCTGCAATCTAAATAAGCTTACTATTTGGGAATATGGTTCACAAACTCAATTAGAGAAACAATTAAAACGATCTTTGATGAGATCTAAAACTAAATAACTGTGAAAGGTTTATGCTCAAAATGGAAACCATTATTTTTATAATGGTGAGTACTTCTACTTTAAAATTGAATGAACAAGATGGAGGAGTGAACTTTTGTGAATTTTCAAAAATACCATGATGCATTTAGCTTAAGACCAACTGGGTATTGGCTAACATATAGTGATGATGTATTTAAATATTTAAGGGTTAAAATACAACATTCCTCCATTCATCATATTTCTTTCAGGATTTTTTCTCTTTTTACAGCTAAAACATGATTCTTCCTTATGATATAACAAAAATATAAAATTAATAATAAACCATATTTTTGGAAAACATTGAGAGACAAAAGTCTTAAATGGATTTCTGATTGCAAAATTATGTCTTTTGAACATAGTCAAGTCCCATTCGTTCAAACCACTTTATTCAGTTACTGAAAACCATAAAAGTACCATTCATTAGATCACAATACATTACATAAAACACATACGATACACAGTAAAAACACATGCATTACACAATAAAATGTCATAACCAATTCTTCAATAATAGGATGATTTAAGGAAATTATGGCGGTAATAAAACAAAATTCATGAAAACATAAAGTCTTCAGTATGGTTAAAATATTAAGGGCAATACACCATTACAATAAAAGAAATTAGTGATAAAAAGGCAAGTATTAAAAAAGTAGTAACATGGACTTTAAAGTATTCTTATACCAGCATGGGGTGCCAGATTTTTCCAAGTCTCACTGCTGCGACAAAAATTATCGCAATATTAAAAATCTGCCATGGATCATTAAGCTTTTGTAAGTACAAAAGAGCGGGTTTAACCTGAATAAAGCCTCTCTCTTTTAAGATTGGGACTAAAAACCTCTTGCAGATAGCGCAATAATGATCACGAAACATAATAAAGTGCATTGTGTCCTGTATCGAAAAATGATCACAGGTACAGGGCCCTAAATCACACGTCCTGCTCCAGGCTTGTGAATTTCCCAGATAAAAATGAATTAAGTTAAAACAGAATATCGTTAGAAGCAGGCGGGGAAATGGTTTAGTAACAATCCTCAGATAGGGTTCAATCTCAGGGATAGTTTTTAACAGGAAATGGATTTTAACCGTAGGTTTCATTAGTTCAATCTCCTCCCTTTCTACTTTCATCCGATCCAATAAGTCTATTTTTACCCATACCAAATCATCTTTAGTTACTTTAGGCCTAGAATTGAATAAGTCTGGATGTCCAAGCTTAGTTAAAATATTCTTGACATATTTCAGCCATGGGATTTTGTTGGCTTGGTCCAGAGTGACACAATCCCTGATTATCTTATGGTTCAGCGTTAATTGGGGGTTAAGCCAGGTATTAAGCTAGCAGAGCACCAGAGCCTGCCTCAACCTGTCTGTCACATAGCCAACCCCCAGTTCCTGGTGAATTGAAAAAGTAGGAGTGAATTGGGGTACAAACAGGAGCGAGCGTAGCAATTTATTTTCAATTGTTTGTATCTCCTCCATCAGTTTATATCACCATATTGCTGAGCCATACAAGGCAATTGCTATACATTTAGATTTATAGATAATAAGCATTGCTTCCATCGGTTTAGCCCCCATTTGCTGCTAAAAACCATTCACAGCGGCCGTTGACCTAGCCATCGCATTTGCTTTAACTTTTTTTGAGGTACCCAGGAACCCTTCTCATCAAAAAGTACTCCCAGATACGTGAAAGAGGTCACCTTAGTCAATTCTACAGTATCACAAAGAAAAGTTATAGTCAAGTTATTTTTAAGTTACCTAAATCTTTTGGAAGGAAGTATGCTTTGCCAACAGAGGCTATTTCTGCATCCTTGTAAAGTAATTCTAACAAAATGAATGCTGAGGTGCAGTGGCGGCTCTTTCATGGGGGCGTTTGGGCATTGCCCCCCTGTTTTCTTGCAGTGAGAGAAGCAGAGACATAAAATGGTAAAACTACCACTATTTCTGCTTCTCGCACTACGAGAAAGCAGAAGTGCCTGGAGTGCCTGGTTGTGGGAGGGTGGGTGGGCGGTCCTGCTCGAGGGCAGTGGGGGTGGCTTGCCCAATGTTGTGGGCCCTGACTGCTTTGCTCGGCCCCAGGGCCAAGCAAAGCAGTCATGGGCACTCCCCCTTTTCTCTATGAAGGGTGCATGCAGCAGCATACATAGAGAAAATTGACCCAGCTGTGGCGCTCTCTGCTGCACCTCACCAATCACAACACTGTCATTGCAGCGTTGTGATTGACGTAGGGGAGGGAGGTAGGCTGCCTGTGGGTGGCACTGCAGCTTCCAGAAGAGTCGCCGGAGAGAGAGCGGCAGCAGGAAGCGCAAGACGGTAAGTTTTATTTTATTTTGTAAACCCCTCGCCTCCTCCCCTTCCCCTAACCATGCACAACCCCCCACGCAATCTCCCCCAGCCACCTGTCCTGCCGCCCGCGGCCCGTGACTGCTGAGATGCTTCTAGCACCGAGATTCCAATCATAAGCCTCATTAATTACAAGCACCTTATTACACCAACAAATCAAAAACTGATTTGAAATGGGGTTATAGAAAGTTGCAATAAAATAAGAGAGAACATTCACAAGTCTTCTCAGGCAGCAAATACAGCTCAAACACTATATTATACTTCTAGTAGATTACTGAAAATGGAAGAATGAAAAGTGGTACATGATGGTCTTGTCAGGAACTGAGACAGATTTAGAGAATATGTTCTTTACATTTCCATATATATCTAGATTTTTAAAGAATGGTTTAGAAACAAATTGAAATTATATTAATGTTACTAGTCCATATAAAATATTGAATATTTTCTCAGGAAGTTTCTCTACTAAGAGCTGTTGCATTTCAGCAGATACCTTCTTACTGGAAAAAGACTTGAAATGTCAATTTCAAATCCTGGTGGTATGCTCCATGCTTTAGTTATCCATATATTTCACCTATATCACTTGCTAGTAACAGCATTTACATAGTGTTTGCTATGCAAGGAAAATCATATGCCAGACCACCTCCCAGCGAGAAACCTCAACTCAAGCAACCGCGGCAGGTCACTACCGCCCACGTTGAGAAACCTGCCGCTGGCATTGAGGAAGCTGCCACTTGAGTAGAACATCCCTTTGAGCTGCAGAAAGAAGTGAGGGACAAACACCCAACATATTGCCTCCTAACTCAACTCTATAATCATACCATTTTTCTTTATTGCAGGGTAAGCATGGCGCTTGTCTTGCTGATATACTAAAACAACAGTGGTCCCATGCAAGGAAAAAATGCAGTATCAATAAATATAGACGCGAATCCAATCTATATTTTAGAGTGACATGTCCAGCCGGACAGAGGTCATTCAAGTTTACTCAATAAACAAGTATCCAACATATAACAGGAATACCTTCCACAATGCCCCTGTGAGGTACACAAGCCTGTGCCCAACACTTGCGGGGTAAGTACAGGTGAAGAAGTGATAGAGAGAGTTTAAAGGCAAAACAACGTTTTCTGCTTACACATTCATTGCACAGAAAATATCAAGTTGCACCATTACATTAATTTAACAATCAAATATGTTTGTATAAGGTGCATGAGCGAGTCGACGGCGTTTCGGTTCCCCTAAAGGATAATTGGAACCATCATCAGGACAAAAACAATTTATTTGCCTTATAGCACTAAACCTCAAATTGCCTAAAGGAAATAGGGAAAAGAGTAAGAAAAATGACATTTAAGAAACAGAACAATAACATTTAAATTTCATGGAGTGACTCTTGGTGCAGGGTGTAACCACATACTCCTTCCATGCAGAGTGAAGTTATTACGCCGTTTTCTATTGGTGAAAAATCGGTGTTGGCTATGAAAATAAGAATCTAGTTCCATCTGTCAGTCTGACGTGACCCAGGGATTTTAAGCGCGAATACTACCATGCAATACGTAGCGATCAGGCACGTTTGAGCAAAGTGAGCACGGTGCTTGGGAGCTGCAGTGCCTATTTAGGACAGTGAAGGGAGACGGAAACACTAGAATCGCGTGCTTACCGAGGTAGTACAAAAATGGACCCATGCGAGTCGATGCTCAGTATGGTCCGGTCCAGCAAGCCTCTATAATTCAAAATTCTGAATGTTAGAGGTCAGGCATCTTTATGCCGGTTTAAGGATCTAAAAAGTGAAGAGCGAGCTGAGGTCAGTCTTACCGAATGAAGGGCTGCCGGGGTCCGTGTTACTCAGTCGCAACCGGACGGCGCCAGGGTAAGCCTGTGGGAGTCAGGAAACGTATTAAGATCCGGCCCTCGAACTGTCTAACAAAGTAAGGGGCAAAGCCAGGCTGTAAGGCTTACCTGAATCGGCGTTCATGGAGGTATCCCCTGGTGTGCTGTTGTGCTCAAACCAGGAAGTAAAGAAGGGGCGGGTGTATCGTGATTGGCCAGTGTTCGTGAGGGAACAGTCATAGAGATAAACAAGGGGTGCCTGGAGCGGGAGCCATCTTAGGTGAAGTGATATTCATGCACAGTGACATTTCAGAATCCATACTTTACAAGAAACGTTTCTGGAACAATAAAGTGCGCAGCACTAATTCCAAGGTTTTGAAAAAATAATAAGTCTGATCAGTCTAAATTAGAGCAGTCCATTCCTCTTGAAGATTCAAGCCCGAATTCAGGCTGTCTGTCTTCAATATCCATTTTAATTCTTCTCTGTTCAGCAGGCGCGATAGGTCGCCCCCTCTTGGTGGTATTCGGATTTGTGTAATGACCATCCAGCGAATTTCATTTTCAGTGTGCCCTCTGCTTTCAAAATGTTCAACCAGGGGTGCATTTGCAGTTTTGCACCTGATGCGGCTCCGATGCTGTGATATCCGTTGTTTAATCTTTTGTTTTGTCTGGCCCACATATATTAAGTTGCATGGACATAGAATAGCATAAATGAGATTAGAGCTATTGCAATTTGTCATAGTATGCAGTTCATTCTTTACATTTTTATAAACAAATTCTTTACTCTCAATTGTTAGGTCACAAACCACACAGGAGCCACATTTGAAATGGCCCAAGACGGGTGGTAGCGACCAATGGTCATGTAGGGTGACACTCCTACCAATTGAAGGTGGTAACGCTGCCCTTACCAATTGATCTTTAAGATTTTTACTTTTCTTGAAAGCAAAAAGTGGGGTGTCCCAGTTGAGGGGGCCTGAATTCAAGATGTGCCAGTTTTTTCTTATGCACTGTTTTACCCTGTTGGATATGGAAGAAAATGTGGTCACACACACTACTTTGTCCTGACTCTCACGCTGTCTAGGCTCCAGTAGGACATCGCGGGGACAGTACCAAGCTCTTTTCATAGCGTGCTTTATTAGACGCTTGGGGTAGCCCCTGAACCTGAGTTTCTCAGATAGTGTATCCGCCTCAGTAAAATAGTCCTCTTTCTTGAAGCAATTCCTTCTCAGCCTCAGGAATTGTGAATAAGGTAGACTATCCCTAAGCGCTCTTGGATGACAACTATTGTAACTAAGGAGGGTATTCCTCTCAGTAGCTTTGCGAAATAGGGATGTGTATAGGAGGCCCTCATGATGTTGAATAGTTAGGTCTAGAAAGGGTATACTATCTTTGTTGTGAGATAATGTGAAAGTAAGGCCATTACAGTTATTACTAAGCCAGTGTGTTAGGCCTGGTAAATCTTCAATAGCGCCATCCCAAATTAAAAAGATGTCGTCTATGTAGCGCTTCCAGACGTGTATACCCTGATGAAATTGGTTACTGCCAGACAGTATGGTATGTGTTTCCAGCCAGTCCATGTATAGAATTGCCAGGGTAGGAGCAAAAATGGCGCCCATGGAACAACCACGCACCTGCTGGTAGTAATCGGTGTCATAGAGGAAAAAATTCTGTGTAAGACAGACCTCCAGTAGCTGTATTATGAATAGGGTAGGTACCCTGTGGGGACGAGTCCTTGTGTTTAATATGCTTTCCATTACAAGCAATGAGTCTCTCTGAGGGATATTAGTATATAGAGACTCTACGTCTAGTGTACATAGAGTCTCATGCTCAGGGTCAAAAGAAAGGTTTTCAATCAAATTAATCATGTGCATGCTATCCCTAATATAGCACGCAGTTGTTGGCACAAAGTCCTTCAAAAAGAAATTAACATAGTGGCCCAAAGGTTCTAAGACTGACCCACACCCAGACAGTATTGGTCGACCCGGGGGATTGTCTTGCCTTTTATGGATTTTTGGTAGTGTATAAAGAACAGGAGTTCTCGGGGTGACAGTGTTCAGGAAATTATATTCATGCTTGCTTAAGATACCAGTCTCAAGCCCTTCCATAGTAATAGTTTTAATGAGTTTCTGAATATCCTTAGTGGGATTGTAAGGTAATCTGCAGTAGTGGTCAGTATTGGATACCTGGCGTAAAAGCTCACTCTTGTAGTTTTCAAGGTCCTGAAGCACTATCCCCCCTCCTTTATCCGCAGACTTAATAATCAGGTTGGTATTGTTTTTAAGAGAATTGATTGCCAACTTCTCTTCTAACGAGATGTTATAGGGTATAAAGAGATGGGATTTCTCTATATTGGAGACTTCCGTCAGAATCACTTTTTCAAAAGTTATAATCTCTTTAGGGATCATGCTGGATGTAGGAGAGAAGGTAGATGGGGGGGCGGAAAGGAGTCGTGACACTCTTGGGCTCCATTGGGTTAAGCTCAAAATATGAGCGTAGTCTCAATTTCCTAAAGAAGACAAGTAGTTCAGATTGTAGGTTTAGAAAATTCGGGTAGGTGGTTGGGACAAAAGATAGCCCTTTGCTAAGGATGGACAGTTCCTGGGACGACAAGACATGGTTAGAGATATTAAAGATTGGGATAACATTCAGATTAGCAGAATTTGTTACCACTGATAAAACTTCTGCCTGGTCTGGCGTTCCCCTGGAGGGTTTTGCCATCGTTTCTGTTGCTTCACCCTGCCTCTTTTCTGGGGTTCTGGATTGCCCCTGGATAAAAAAGGAATCTGATTAGGTCGCTGTCCACTGCCCCCCTCACCAGGGTCCGAACTATCGGATGAATCTGCTGAAGAGTCGGTGAATCCCACCACAGTATTCCTTTTGTTAAACCGTCCCCAGGGTCTCGGGGTTTGCTGATGTGGCTGAAAGTTACGATTTGTATAGAAGTCTTTGTTTAAGTATGGGTAAGCACGCTCCAAAGTAAAGAGCTTGATGTCTTTTTTGACCTTATTCGATTTTTTAGTTTGCTCAATGCGTTGAAATTCAGAGACTGTTTTTCCAATTTTCTCTAATAAGGCTTTTACATCAGTGATAGTTTTGTCATCAACTATTTGCTTCTCTAAGTCTTGGATAGTTTCTTCAAGTATTTTGAGTTCCTCTCCTGCAATTTCTATCCCTAGCACTAGCCAGTGCCTGGAACAGGTGGTACCTATGCCACTAAAGCCTGATATATATTTTGGATTGTCCGTAAAGACTCCTGGAATGTTTCTAACCTGGAGGCCAAGGGGAATCGTGTTGGATTTAAGGTATTGGGTAAGCTCAACTCAAGTCTCACATATTTTTTCTTTTGTTTTTCAAGCTCATCAGAGAGATTAGTACTGCTTGTAACATTAGTTTCGTCTTGATCAGAGAATAGGGATGGACCAGCACAGATTTTGTTAATATATTCGAGTGAATATAGGGGGGCTGTGTCAGACATCACAGTAAGAAAGGAAGTGGGGGACGGTGAAAACCGCTTGTGCACAGGTAGAGAAGCTAGTGACCACTTAGGAGAAGTGGGAAGGAGGTCAAAGCCCTTGCAATCTATTGATTGCGCACAGTTATTTTTTGTAACAACAAGGGACCCCAATTAGTCTGCTCGGGACCTCGGGGAACAATTATACTAAAACAACAGTGGTCCCATGCTGAAGCAAAACTTTTAAACAAACTACAATACAGCACAATATGGATCGACAGACACTGACAACCAAACTAGCACCCAATCACCTGTGGCATCAGTGTGTGTGTGCACATAAAAATACAAACACGCACCACCAAAAAGTCATCTCAAAAAGGTACCTAAACCTGTATTGGCTGAGAAATATGTAAAAGGAGGAAGGGAATGTGCAAGAATGTTTTAAAACAATATGGGACTAATGGTTAAAATATTGAGAACAGGGGTAGGGAAACCTCATAAGAGGGACAGAAGATTCCAGGGCAAGGGGGAGGTTGTTCCGTCTAGGCTGTAAGAGATTCAAGCAGCTGTAACAGTAACCAACATGTGACCTGGCATAACAAGAAAGATGTACTAGTGATTTCCAAAGTACAAAAATCGCTGAGAACGACGCACATTCTCTCTTAGGGCCAGATGTAGGAGCACAAATACCGGTCGGTAACGGACGATTTCGGCCGTTACCGACCGGTATTTGGGTATTGTAATGTAGGGGGCTAGAAAATGACAGAATCGGTATATTTAACGATTCAGTAAATTTACTGATTCAGTAAAATACCGAATCGGTAAATATACCGATTCTGTAATTCAATATGTAGGTGGCACAGTTTACAGTGCCACAGGCCCTTAGAAATTCGTTATTTACTACCCAATACTATTGGGTGGTAAATTACGAATTTCTGTGTACATGCACATCTGTGCATGTACACCTGTGCCATGTGGCACACATACATGCCCTAAGGGCATGTATGTGTGTCACGTGGCACACAAGTTAGAAACAGGGGTGCAACAGGGTGTCAAAGTGACACCCTGTCCCCCTTGGAAATTCGGTATTTTTACCGATTCGGTAATTACCAAATCGGTATTTGCTATTGAATCCTATGGGCTTCAAGGCCCATAGGAATCAATGGCAAATTCTGATTCGGTAATTACCGAATCGGTAATTACCGAATCTTACCGATTCAGTATTTTTACCGATTTTTTTCCTACATGGCAATTACCGATTAGTAAATACCGAATCGGTAAAATTCGGTATTTACCATTCGGTAATTTGCTATTACCTACATCTAGCCCTTAGTCTTTACTCTATAATAAATACTTGTTTACAGAAATATGAAAACAATATGTTGTTTAAAAAGTACCCAAACCCACACACAGAGACACAGTGGGCATTTGCGTATAAATGTGCATTGGGAAGGAGGCGTATTGTGATATGTTCCTAGGGACACACACACACATATGCACACTCATGCACACACATAAGCACAGAAACATCCTCACATCCTCAGATTTTGCAAACTAAAATTGTAATGCCTTCGCCTTCACACAAATGCCTTTTTTTGGATCTGAAGTCACCGTGTTTAAGCATCGCAGACGGAACATGTCAACATGTAATCAGGGTGTACTTAATGATATACACTTCAAATTGAGGTTGTGTTGTTGATTATGAAGAGAATATAATCTTGAAGTCCTTTGCTGTTTGGAGATAGGTAAGACAAACACTAGCTAAAACTCACATGGAGGTAAACACATTTAAGCGTAAATTAAATATGTAGTTGCTTTTCAAAACAATCGTCTGTTGAGTAGTTACATCGGGATATAACAAGCACTGTTGATTCTGTGGCATGTGGTGTTTATGTTTGCTTGCACAGAGCAAACACCATGGATTAACCATAGAGAGAGACTCAGTGAACTTTAAGCAAGAAGTCTTAGGGAAACAGCACACGCAGACTCAATCTGTGCTAAAAATTCATTACTTTCACTCCCCGCGTCCATTTGTAGTGAGGTTTATCAATATGTGTTAGAAAGGAGCTTCAGGGCCACCATACAAATAATAAATATCCAAACCCCCTTAGATCCCATGCATAAGAACTATCAGGTACATGCATCATTGGTGCCGTTTGCGATTCCTTATTTTCGAAAAATAAGGAATCGCAATTAAGGAATTGCAAACGGCAATGCATCAAGAAATCGCAAATGTTTTAGCGATTTCTTAATATTCCTTATTTGTGATTCCTTAATTGCAAATCGCAAATAAGGAATCGCTTTACATTGATTCATATGGGCCTAGAGGCCCATAGGAATGAATGGGAAGGCATTTTCATTTTGCGAATTTGCAATTAAGGAATCGCAAAATCAGAATGCAATTTCAAGGGTGCAGGGGGGGTCCAAAGGACCCCCCCTGCACCCCTGGAAAGTCACGTAAGTACATTTTACTCACACACATGTCCCAAGGGCATGTGTGTGTGTAACATGTAAGTGTCAAATATGCATTTATTTGCATTTGTTACACTTTTTGCAAAATTACCATGAAGGTGTACTTCATGGTAATTTTTCCCTACAAAATTGTGAATTCTTAAATTGCGATACTTGAAAAATAAATGATGCATCCCAATAAGTGATTTTGGAATCGCAAACGGGTGATTTTTGCGATTCGCTCCGTTTGCAATTCCAAAATCGCTTGATGCATGTGCCTGTATGACTCCTAATCACATACAATATTCAGGTGGGAAGGTTTGCTTACATCTATACTTGGTTCCTCCTTTCCCTTTTCTGTTGTATACATACCAGGCAAATGTTTGTTCCTTGGTGGATTATGGTGATGGAGCCCACCATTTCACAAGTTGTTGAGCCGTATGGGAATTCCTGGCACTGAGACTTTGGTGGTAGAATTCTTGAGACTGCTGCAGAGTGTGGGTGGTGGCAAAGAAGTAAATGATATATTGAGAGCTTATTTGCATGCTCTATCACATCGACATACCTGAGTTGTAGGTTCCAGGGGAACAGTTACCAATTTGAGGTGCTTTAATTTGATTAAAAACTTCTCCAATAGAGCTCATAAAGATTTGACATGTCTGTGGATTTTTTTGTATGATGATAGTGCAGCACCACACTATCGAAGCTCTTGTATGACACTATATTTTGGTTGAAATATTACCCTACAAAATATTTACATCCAAAATAGCAACCACAAATATATTGTCATGGTAGGTAAGTATAGATTTACTATTCTTAACTCCACGTCTATTTACCATGATGATATACTGGTAGCCAAATATTGTGGATACAATATTGCCCCAAGTTGTTAATTGGGCTCCATTAAAGTGTTATAATACTGATCAGTGGTCAGTTGAATCATGGCAGAACATGTTTTACGGTAGGTGTTGCCAAGCAAAAGTTTTGTGAGATCTTGGCAACACAGTGTTTCCTTCTGTACTGCGAGATATGTGTCTGCAGCCCTCTCAGCAACTGGAGTCTATTGGTTCTTGGCTAATAGATGTGGTAGTAATTCTTTGATGCCAACGCTGAGTTTATAACCTGCAGGCTCCTTTCTGAGTTATTCTGGATGAACGAAGTGAGCATCTCACCGATGTTAAAGGTCCAGGTGGAGTTCTGGACTGTATTAAGGTCCAGAGGTGTCAGGGACAACACCCAAAGACCCCTGAGTTCTACATGTCTCGGTGCACAAATAAACAGAAACACGGGCTTCTCGATGGTGGCGTCAAAGACCAAAGGTTTATTACTGCAGGGATACAGAAGTCACAGAAACTACACATGGGCAGATTCTAGGAGCCTGTTCGATTTGTACTAAGTGGGTTGCTCCTTAAATACGCGATTTTTAGCTGTAGGCAACATTCTTCTCATACTCGTACATTTCTTAAACTTTGTATCCTAAACAATAAATATTTGCCGTTAAACAGGAACAGTCAACAAAGTTTCTGATATCAAACATTTCGAATGAGGGGTTCCCACTGTGCAATCATAATCTCATGTCATCTTCTCATTCAAGAGCCGGACCGCCTCATCGTAAATTTTGTTACCTCCCCATAATAAAGACCCAGAAGGAAAAGAGCAGAGCCAGGTGTATGAGATAGAAAAACAGGATAAGAGATGCTTTGTGGGTCGTAAATGGGCAAGGCTACCGACTTCGGCCGCCTAATCATGATTAGGCCAACGAGCACGAGAACCAGTATAGCAGGACTGGCCTCAGGCAGAGGAGGCAGCTTCTGCCGAGTCATGCGGCCACAGCGTTTCTGAACTAAGGTGTACATGTCATTAACAAGGGGAATCGCCGGCAAAAGCCTACGTGTCTTTTAGCGAAAATGAATTGATCAGAGGTCACTGTTTGTTCATTGACTATGTGAGGGCAAGAATACAAGATGGATGCCGTTTTATAAAATGGATGCCATTGGTGTACCGGAAATGGGCTCATAACAAGAGTGCTCTTGCTCGTAGCATAGCGAAAACACCAGGATATACTATATGGATCATTTACGGTTCACTGGTACCGGAATTATAGGTCTACGACGATGTCAAAAACACGGGTTCGAATCGTCACGGAACCTCAGACCCTCCTTTTGCCCTTACATAGGCAATTACTCACTCTATGTCAGGGTCTATCTCGATGTTCATCAGGTCAGTGATATGTTGCTGTAGCATTATTCTTTCTCGTACCTGGTCTCCCAACACAGGCGGCTTCCTTAAACAGGTTGCAGCACAGAGGCTACACAAGGCCGGACCACACTGGATAACAAGACAGCACGAGAATAGGAACACTAAGACAATACCAATGACCATCAGAACCTTCCATCCCCACCCTGATAACAGAGTCCAAAGCCATTCCATGAATGACCAATTTCCCTTGTCTACATGAATAGAGTCGGAGATCTTGTGTAGTTTAGAGATCGCCTCGTACACTGTCGGAGCATTATTGGGGATATAAACACAGCAGCTCGATTGGATCATTCTGCATACCCCACCTCGATCTGCAAGTATTACATCAAGAACCATACGGTTCTGTAATGTCATGAGACGATCCGCCTGGAGCTCAGCTGTTAGGTTACTAAGGGCGCCAGCAGTTTCTGTAATAGTAGACTCAACTACCCGTGTTAGCAGACGTAGATTTCTACTATTGGCCATAGGCCCCCAGAACGGAAGGAAACCTTTGAAGAAGTCTCCGGCTTCTTGACCAGCGGTGTCTTCCTTGCTAAAGACACCTCTTACCACTCTGGTTTTGTGATAATCTGGGGCAGCTGTGTACGTCGGAGGTAACAGTCGAGCAATATAGCATGAACCTGAAAAGTCAGCAGGCAACCATGTATATGCTCTGTCTCGACAGATGAAGTAGGTACCCTTAGCAGTTAGGAAGGCAGGGGAAGAGTTTGATGGATACACATAAGTTTCGACACAGTCCCTCTTCCCTAGCCGAGCTCTTGGATTTCTCCCATTACCTTGCAAGCAGAATTGACCTCGGGGAGGTACGACCCAAACTGGAGTGGAGCTCTTACGCTTGTTTTCACCCAAACTAATGCTATACTCCGTAGCATTCCAACTCAGATAAACTCGTAGCTCATCTTTAGGAATAAATGGGGTGTTACTGACGTCTTTAATCATGTCAGTTATTCCCTTTAGCAAGGCTTTATTAGCGGAGTTATACTTGGTGGAACGTGGAGGACGCGGGGGATAGGTCTCGAGAGCATAGACAAATACAGTCTGGAAGGCCCGACATGATCCATTATAGCTAAAAGCCAAGACCAGATAGGGAATACCTTTATCCATGGTATGTGGTATTAAACCACACACCCAGCAGTTCGTTGTGTTAACTACCAGTTGGTGTTGGTGCAATAGCTGTACAAAGTGTTATTTATAAATTCTGAGCGTCGAGCTTGCTCATGTTCAGGAAACGGATGAAAGGAATGAAGAGAAACATCAGTAGGAGAAACAGGAACATGGGGAGGTACTGTAGTTGTGATTGGTGCAAAGATTAAATGAATGCCAAAGGCAATTCCACCCACCAACGTTATTAAAATAATCAAAAATGTAATTGCACATTGCATCAGAAAGCATCTGTTATGTAAAATTTTGTATAATCTATTCCTGCGAACATAAATTACATTCTCTCGGTGCAGCCCAGGAAGCTCCATCTTCTACGACCGTTCGTGACCACTGATGATTTGTACGTAGTTGAAAATGCCTCTATCAGCCCTGGGAGTTCCCAAAACTAATAGAAAGGCCGACCTTGTGTCTGGCCCCCGCAGATTCAACTAAGCACAAAGCCACGACCCTACGGCGACCCAGACGGTAAGGTAATAGAAACAACAGAAAAAAACAGGGAAGTACAAAAATGTTCAGTAAACTTCCTGGCTGGAAGCAATGTAATAGATTAAATATGAAAATGCAGTTTCCTGCTTTATTTGTCCTTAGAATGAGAACGAAGGTTGTATCTCACTTGTCCTGGCTTCGTTTGATCCGGGAATAGTCTGTCTTCAGCAGGAGCAACAATGTTCGAACTTGCAGATGACAAATGTTCGTTCGATGCAGTGTTCTGGTCAGTAACCAAAGAAACAGCTTCAGGGGGGGAGTCAGAGTTCGGCGAATCAGTTGTCAGTTCTGCATCACTGAAAGGAACATATCTAGGAACAGGTTCTGTGTCAGAGGCACCAATTCCTTGCCTAACCCAATTGTCATAAGGGAGTGGAAGGGGTACACGCTTAGTGTGAGTAGCGTGGACCCAATTTTTCCGGCCAACCACACGTACAGCAGTCCTTGTCGCCAAGAGCACCTGATAGGGGCCCACAAACTTCGGTTGGAGATTCCTGGTCCGTCCGAAGTTCCGGATGACGATGAAGTCTCCGGGTTTCAGCTGGTGACCTGGACTTTCCGGAGGCTTTGGCAATGCATCGAAAACCTGTTGGTGAATGAGACTCAATTTAGCAGTCAAGTCAAAAAGGTAATCAATTAACATTGGGTACTCTAGCTGCTTAAACTCTCGTGGTCTCGGTACCCCCCAGACATTTGCAGGGCGACCGAACACAATCTCATATGGGCTAAGCCCTACTCGAGAGTGCACAGTCGCTCTAGTGGATAACAAAGCCAGCGGTAGTGCATCTGGCCAGGACAAACCCGTGGAGGCTTGGATCTTAGCAAGTTTCAGTTTAAGAGTACCATTGTACCCTTCAACTAAACCTGCTGACTGGGGGTGGTTCGCACTATGAAACTTCTGCTTAATCCCTAAGCCTGCACACACACTCTGCATAACTTTCCCTACGAACTCACTCCCATTGTCTGACCATACAATCCGTGGCATTCCATATCTGGGGAAATATTCCTTTAGGAGGATTTTAGCAGTGGACAAGGCAGTGTTATCTTTTAATGGATATGCTTCAATCCACCTTGAAAAAGCACAGATTACCACCAGGACATATTTAAGGTTATTACATCGGTCCATGTGGATGAAATCCAACTGAATCACTTCCAAAGGGCAAGAAGGAGGAGCGAAGTGTCCGGCGGGTGTGGGGGTTCCCTTACCAGGATTATGCATCAGGCATACCATGCAGTTCCTAACCACTCTTTCTGCACACTTACTGATTCCATCATTCTTCCAGACTGGGGCCAACATTTTACAAATTCCTTTTGAACTGATGTGCGCTGCTCCGTGCGCCATCGTTACCACCGCAAGCACATACGCATCAGGCAACATCCAACGCTGATGCTCCGACAAGTCAATCCAACATCCACTCGAGTCCAATTTACCCGTTTTCTCTTTCCATGTAATCTTTTCCTCTTCAGTCGCTTCTTCCTGAATTGCTTTCACACTTTCCACTGTGTCCTCACACATTCCCGATTCAGCAATCCATCTCGCAGACGTCGCAACATACATCCCACTCATCGTATTCCTAGCTGTCTGTTTAGCTATCTCATCAGCAAAAGCATTTCCACGACCGACATCATCCGTAACTGCTCGATGAGCACTGCACTTTACAATCGCAACTTCAGTCGGTAAGGTTAGAGATTCCAACAAGTCATTGACTAACTGACCATGCTGGATCTTAGTCCCATGGGACGTAATAAAACCTCTTTCCTTCCACAGTCGACCAAAACTATGCGCTACGCCGAACGCATACTGACTATCTGTGAACACATTCACTCTCTTTCCCTTTGCTAAAACACACGCTCTAGTCAATGCAATTAATTCTGCAGCTTGGGCAGAATTCTGACTCACTCTTGCAGTCTCCACAATCGTACTCAAAGTCGTTACTGCGTAGGCAGCTGTCACATCACCATTCTCCAATTTAAAACAAGACCCGTCAACATATAACGTGCCATCTGGATCTGGTAACGGAGTATCCTTAAGATCAATCCGTCCTTTTGCCTCCTCCTCGGTTCTAAAACAACAGTCATGGGGTTCAGAATCACTCGACTCCTGGCTAGTCGGCAACAGTGTTGCTGGATTTAGTACATTGCATCTTTTAATCTGAATGTGACTCGCTAGCAGTGTCAGCTCATAGCCTGCTAATCTAGCACTGGTGAGGTGCTGAGTCTTTGTTCGATTCATGAGTGTATCTACGGCATGTGGAACCATGACCACCAGCATATTGTTCATGACCAGACCAGCAGATTGTCGAATGGACACTGCAGCTGCTGTTGTAGCTCTTAAGCAACTTGGCAACGCTCTGGCTACCGGGTCTAATGTTGATGAAAAATACGCACAAGTACGTTGTTTATCACCAAATCGTTGCGTCAAGACACTCAACGCACAACCTTCTCTCTCGTGAACATAGAGTGTAAATGGCTTATTGTAGTCAGGTGTACCCAACACAGGAGCTGAACACAGTGCATTTCGTAACTCAGAGAAACTCTGCTAGCATTCGTCAGACCATGGCACCGGACTCGGGACACCTTTTCCAGTCAGGGCCACCAATGGTTTTGCCAAGAGAGAAAAATTTGGGATCCATTGCCTGCAGTATGAAGTAATACCTAAAAACGCACGCACTTCTCTCTGTGTGCTAGGAACATTCATCTGCGTAATTGCTTTTATTCTCTCCGGGGTCAACCTTCTTCCCTCCTTTGACAAGAGATGACCTAAGTAGGTCACTTCTTGGCAACAATATTGTAGTTTGGAAGGTGACACCTTGTGATGTAAATCCGACAAATGATGCAGTAGGGAAATTGTGGCTGTTTTGCAAGTTTCCTCGTCATCAGCAGCCACTAGAAGGTCATCTACATATTGCACCAGAGCAGAACCAGGAGGAAGCACAAAAGAATCTAATTGACTTTTTAATGCCTGGCTGTAAATGGATGGGCTTTCACAATAGCCCTGTGGAGCGCGTTTAAACCTGAAACTACGACCTCCTAGAGAGAAGCCGAAAATATCTCTGCTCTCCTCGGCTATCGGAATGCTGAAAAAGGCATTTTTCAAGTCGATCACTGAAAACCATGTGGCTGTCGCAGGAATCAACGTCAACAATGCTGTGATGTCTGGAACCACAGGAAACTGTGGAATCACAATTTTGTTAACCTCTCTAAGGTCAATGACAAATCTGTAGACTGGAGGATTTGAAGGATCAGTGCGTTTTAGAATCGGCAGGACAGGACTGTTACAGACATTCCCTCTAGTTTCTTCTATTACGTCTTTTTGGATCAAATCTTGCACTATCAATAAAAGCGCACGTTCACCTTCGCTAGAGATCTTATATTGTGGAATTCGTGGGAATTTAACATTTGCTTTCAAACTTACTACATAAGGAGGAATTTCCAAAAGACCTACATCATTAGGACCAGTCGCCCAAAGAGTATCAGGGAGAGAACGCAGCTCCAGTGGGAGCGCATCCATTGACAAGTACATTGGGGAGATGATTCTCTTACCTAACGTAAGCTGTACTCCTGACGGAGAACAGTACAGTGTCACATACAGGCGTTTTAACAGGTCTAAACCAAGCAGATTTTCATTGCAACCGGTCGTCAAAATCAGGGGTGCTTTTAATTGACGAGGCCCAACAGAAATAGACAAAGGACAAGAAACAGGATTGTGAACAGGGGCGCCTGAAAAACCTACTGAAATGTTCGTTAAGCCAGACAAAGGTGCGCCAGGGAGTTTTGCATGCATGATAGAACTTTTTGCTGCACCAGTATCCAACAGAAACGGTTCGACCACACCTGATGTAGCTACTGCGACATAAGGCCCACTCTGATCTACTGGAACTGATACTACTCCCTCTCTTTGTCCATGGCTGTCCTAGTACTCATTTTGTTGAATTTCCTCGCTAACCTCACAGTAATCTTCAACATGGTACTGTTGAGATCTACCAGGCTGTACAGATTGTCCGTTTCGCTGATCAAAATAATTAGAAGGACGATCATTAGTCTGCGGAGGCATAGTACCTCGTCCTCGGCCTCTAGGAGTTTGCGTAAAACCATTACGACCTCTCTGAGCTGGAACACCATTATTTTGTGCATTTAGGACTGGACACTCATTCTTATAATGACCTTCCTTTTTGCAGTAAGCACATTGATTCCATTGATACTGCGGTCTTTGGGAACCGTAATCGGTCCTCTGATATGGCCCTTGCTGTGAGTTTGTCTGATTCGTGCGAGGCGGATATGCCTGCTGCAAAAGGACTTTAGTTTTTAAATCTTTAGTTTTCTTTTCTGACTTTTCTTTCTCTTCTTTATCCCTATTTTCATAGTACTGGGCAGTTGCAAGTATTTGCGCAGTCGTAGATACAGCCCATGCACTTTCAGAATCTTTTAATTTATTACTACGCTCTGTTAACAAATTGTGCACAAATTTATCAACGAACAATCTCTGGCCTCCCTCCGTGCTCATATCCTGACCACTGTGATCTACGAAAGTTTCTTCAAATCTAGTGAAGAAGTCGGAGACGCTTTCGTCTTTCTTCTGCTTGCATGCGGACAATTTGTCCCAATTAACACGCAATGCTGGCATCAAAGTTTTCATTAAATCAATTATCCTACCAGGTAAATTAGCAATTAGAGGTTCGGGCTTAGAACCACCAATTTGTTGACCATCTGCCGCTATTATAGCTGGCCAATCGCCACCAAGGGCAACTGGATGATTTTCGTTACGAATTTTAGCCCAAATAGGTTGCGGCACTACATTGCCAAATAGCATGTCGATGTCTGCTAAATTCATAACACAAGCTTGAACCGTCTGAGTCAGCTCTTTATAATATCCGGCTGGATTTTTACGCGGATCTGGCAAAGCCTGTTTTACTGCTAACACTTCAGCTCGTTTCCACGGAATGTGTATCCACACACTCTGGAATTGTGCTGGAGCGGCTACAATACCATTGACCGCATCAGCTTGAATGGCTTCGAGCCATATTGGCGGAACCTCCCTCATCGGATATTGACAACCTTGTTTTGTGCTACGTTTCTCTAGGTCCCTTGGTGAGCGGAGAGAAGGATCAAACCTATAGCTTAAGATCAGTTCCATCACTTCCTTTACGTCCTGACCTACTATCATACCTGCAGCAAATTTTTGCTGAACATGAATTAAATCATCCGGAACTGATTCAGAGTCGTCCTCCTCCCACTCCTCACGCAAGAGGGAACACATTACATCGAACACATAGAGCTGTGTCGGTTCATTCCATTGCGTAAATGTTTCCAATACATCTCGTACATCATACCTTCCAACTTTCGAAATCCACCTAAGGGCCGTAGAATCTAATATTCCTCGTTCTTCAACATTAGGAAGCTGACTACGTCTCTGAGTAGATTCAGAGGCAGGAGTCTTGATTAGAGTTTTGTAAAAAGGAGATAGAATATTAGTGACAGATTCAGTGATTTTCCGACGAACAGAAAGCGGAGTCATATAGCTTGCAGAAGTTTTGAGTAGAGTAGTAGTTGGAACAGATGAAACAGCAAGAGTAGGGGTAGCAGGCAAAGCAACTTGCGAAACAACAGGTATGAGCGGAGCAGGCATAGGCAGAGGAGCGGGCAACCCTGGAAGAGGGGGTGCCGGAGGAATATTGTTAACCACAGGGAGTGCAGGAGCTAGATTCAAGGGAACGGGAGCAGGCATCCCAGGCTGTCCAGCAGCCGGTAACAAAACATGTGGCAAAGGTGGAGCCGTAGCACCCTGTGCATACGGTGGAGGTGACCTCAACAAGTAAGACAACATGGGATCTTTTTCAGGGTCCTCTACTGGCTTAGCAGCACTCGATGGCAAGGCAGGATAGCAATTGTCAATCGCCAAATTACGTTTTCTATCAGATATCTCTATCGCTTTCTCAGTTTCATTGAGTTGCAGCTGCTTAGCAGACTGCATTAAGGTCAACTCTTGCTCTTTTTGCTCTTTCTTCAATTTCTTAAGCTCCCTTTGTTTAGATTCTTTTCGCCAACAACGGAAAGAATCAAACATTGCCGGCCGGGCTTTCTTCTTAAACAGTTTTATTTCCAAATTATCAAGGATTTCAGGTTCAAAACTACCATGTAGTGGCCAACTAAGGACACCATCCTTTTTCCTGTAACGGACCCATACCTCATTATAAGATATAGGACCCACACCATGTTTGCAATAAAGCTCGTAAGTAGGAGTTCCAATCGGAGGAACCGGACATGAGTCCTCCAACCGGGAATCCCTGTTGCAACCAAAACATGAAAACATACTGTTTTTCCGACTTACCATTTTACAAACCAGAACACAGAATAAACACAAACAAAGATGCGCAATCGAACTTAGAAATTAGGCCTACCAAATGAACAAATGTATCGATACTCAAACCAAAGATTATCGTAACGAGAACAACCAGTGATAATCTACAAAACCAAGTCAAATCAGAGAACTGAAAGGATGTATCCGAACAGGAGTAACCAATTGATAAATCCTTACAAAGTAACCAATAACAACTAGCAACCACTTAATACTTAACTGAGGCACTGAAGACGTCACCAAGGAGAAAACCCGTCTACGTCTCGCCGTACTAAGGTCTGCACCTCGGGTCCAAGACAGGGCGACAGTCAAGGCAGCGGATCTCTGCAGCCGTCTGAACGGGAACCCTCGTGGAAGAGAACGTCGGGCCACTTTTGCGATATACCGGGATCGATGAAGTGGGGCGCCTCCCTCTGGAATCTTCACACGAAGCTTCTCGAAATCTTCAGGCTTTTGGACCGGTACCGAATGACGTCGCCCCACGTGGGCGCCAATTGGAGTTCTGGACTGTATTAAGGTCCAGAGGTGTCAGGGACAACACCCAAAGACCACTGAGTTCTACCTGTCTCGGTGCACAAATAAACAGAAACACGGGCTTCTCGATGGTGGCGTCAAAGACCAAAGGTTTATTACTGCAGGGATACAGAAGTTACAGAAACTACGCACGGGCAGATTCTAGGAGCCTGTTCGATTTGTACTAAGTGGGTTGCTCCTTAAATACGCGATTTTTAGCTGTAGGCAACATTCTTCTCATACTCGTACATTTCTTAAACTTTGCATCCTAAACAATAAATATTTCCAGTTAAACAGGAACAGTCAACAAAGTTTCTGATATCAAACATTTCGAATGAGGGGTTCCCACTGTTCAATCATAATCTCATGTCATCTTCTCATTCAAGAGCCGGACCGCCTCATCGTAAATTTTGTTACCTCCCCATAATAAAGACCCAGAAGGAAAAGAGCAGAGCCAGGTGTATGAGATAGAAAAACAGGATAAGAGATGTTTTGTGGGTCATAAATGGGCAAGGCTACCGACTTCGGCCGCCTAATCATGATTAGGCCAACGAGCACGAGAACCAGTATAGCAGGACTGGCTTCAGGCAGAGGAGGCAGCTTCTGCCGAGTCATGCGGCCACAGCGTTTCTGAACTAAGGTGTACGTGTCATCAACAAGGGGAATCGCCGGCAAAAGCCTACGTGTCTTTAAGCGAAAATGAATTGATCAGAGGTCACTGTTTGTTCATTGACTATGTGAGGGCAAGAATACAAGATGGATGCCGTTTTCTAAAATGGATGCCACTGGTGTCCCGGAAATGGGCTCATAACAAGAGTGCTCTTTCTCGTAGCATAGCGAAAACACCAGGATATACTATATGGATCATTTACGGTTCACTGGTACCGGAATTATAGGATCATTTACGGTTCACTGGTACCGGAATTATAGGTCTACGACGATGTCAAAAACACGGGTTCGAATCGTCACGGAACCTCACAGGAAGGCAAGGCATCCAGTGGCGGCCGCCACATACAAAAGGTAGTGGGGCAGAGGAGGGGGGGGTGCGGCGTGGGCCAGCGTAGGTGGAGAATATTAAAAAGAAAAAACTTACCTTAAGTTGACAGCAGCATCCCGCGGCGGACCGGGTGCTTCCTCTTCCTTGTCCCAGCAAGCACGGGGGCTGCCTCTGACTCCCTGTTCAATCCCCGGACTGAAAAGAAGCTCTGCTCAGGTCAAGGAGTCGGTAGGGTTTCTCCAGCCTGGCTGCTCAGTGTAGCCGGGCTGGAGAAACCTGAGTGTGCATGCGTGTTTTGATCAGCCTGAGACGGCCAGCCAAACACATATGCGCACTTAGAGAGTGCATATAGCACTCCTCCTACCCCCTTCAATGCCCTGGCCTGCCCCTGCACACGCAGGCTGAGCCACCTGCTTAAAAATATAATGATAATCAAATATTGTTTCATTTTTAGCTGCTGGCTCTGCCAGTTGGGCGACGCTCCTCCGCCATTGCGGAGGAGCCGCCCCTGATGGCAGCTGGTGTGTTTATAGTTCCCTTGGCCAGGATACACCCCAAACTGTTAATAAGGCACATGTTCATTTACTGGGATCTCACCACATAATTTTAAGCTCCTTCAAGGAATAGCCAGTGGGGTTTGGTTCTAGTAAAGCTAATGAAGTGGGGTTTTGATGAAAACGTATGTGTTCAGGGTTGATATGTTAGGCACTAGTGGCTAAACGTCTATTGGATGTTTGACCTCCCCAGACAATTGGAATTGGTGAGTAGCAGGATTCTGATAGAGCGTCATGTTATTCTGAAATTTGTAGGGGTGCATCATAATCACTGTTAGTCTGCACCCATATATACTCTGGGTCGAACTAAGCATTTAATCATTAGATAATGTGGATGTAATAACGAATAATATGTGTATAATGATAGAAAATTCGTTTGTGTTAGTGGTAAATGTAAAACGGCATTTAAATGTAATTGCATATTGCAAGAGTTTCATAAATCAATTGTGAGTAATGCAATACTGCATTAGATTTAAACGTGCACTATAAAGTCTGCACGTGTAGAGATGTCAAAATGTGCAATATAGTAGAAATGCATTGCTTATAAGATGTAATGCTTATTAATGTGTATCCTTTAGAGTCTAAAGGCCCAAAACGAGTATTTACGTTTTGACATGGAAGGCCTGTTCGGGGTTTCTTATGTTAGCAAAATCGAGTATGCCTGAAATTTATTTTTCCCTTGAGAAGGCTCTCAATTGAATGTAATCAGCAGATTTATATACATTACACCTGAGCACACATAATCATTATTTCTATAATCCAATAAATTGATATTGCTCTCCAAACAATATTGCAGTGTCTCTCCACTCTATAGTCCAAAATCCATATTTTTCAGGAAAAGATGCAATAGTCCAATCACAGTCTTCTGTTGAATGTATGTTTTTAATTTTCAGATTAATAGTATGTAGCACCACAGCAGCCGACGCGCGTTTAGCCCACAGGGCTTTTTCAAGGCTTTGTTTATTATCTCGAAACACAGCTTTGATATATTTAGGGGAAACGTCTTTCTTTTAGATTGTTGTTGACCCGGATGTTTACGGATATGGTCTCAATAAAGTTGCAAATAGTTTCACCTTTTGGCAATCCTCAATAAGTACTTGTGTCCCAAAATGTTATATTCTTCTAGGTCTTTGTTTCGTTTTCATCCAGGCAAAAACAACGATCAACTTCGTCCTTTGTATATTTCTGCCGTCTTAGGGTCGGATCTTGATACATCCATACGCCTTGAGACAGTCACTCAGGGCTCAATACAGCAGCTCCTCATTTCGTGGCTTCTATATCATGTTCCTTGTAGAAGGATTATAACATTTTGGGGCACAAGAACTTATTGAGGATTGCCAAAAGGTGAAACTATTTGCAACTTTCCCCCTCTGCGGCGCTTGTGTTGCTCTCTCTCTCACTTGTGTGCTTCTCCGCCAGCTGCCTCTGTGATGCGCTTGGCCTTGTATGCTTCTCCCTCTTTATTACTTTCTCCCTTCAAGATCCATGTTGCTCTCTCACCATTTTGCATCCTCCCCACAATCAACTTCGTTCTGTCTTTCTCCCATTTGCTTTTATCTGCCCCTCTGGCCTTCTGTGTTGCTTCTCCCCTACCTATGACCTCTGTGTTCCTGCTGCTCCCCACCCCATGTGTTGCCACCCCACACCAGCTTTAAAAAAAAGTGCGGTGGTACTTGTTTTCTTTTTAATTATCAAATCCCAATCAGAACAGAAAATACAAATAGAGGCTGTGTTATTTTGTAGGCTGCATCATAGGTTTTTCTCAAATTCCTCTTTAGCCATGCTGTGGAGTATTGGGGATGCCGTACAGCAGTGCTAAAAACCACTGGCACTGTCAACAGGCCTCAAAGGCTAGACCTATTGGCTTTGTCAATGCTTGTTTCCACTTTTCTGTCTAGCATCAAAATGCTTCGTGGTCCCAGGAAGCAGGTGTGTCCACTCGTACTATGAAATGCTGAGACAGGGCGAGGGGGGAGCACAAAGAAAGACAATAAAAAAAATTAATAACATTTCACTTACCTACTCCGACGTCCACAGCCTTCCACCCGATCCCAGCGTCCTTGTCAGGGACCTAGTGCACACTGCGCAGGCACCCAACTCCAAATCTCAGCACTGCTCACATGCTGGGAATGCTATTCTCAGCATGTGAGCAGTGCTGGGATTGATCTGAGCGCCTCAGTTCGGCGCTCAGACATAGCCTGGAAGCCTGTGTTGGTTTCTCCACCCAGCTGAACAACACAGCTAGGTGGAGAAAGGCTAAGTGCACAATACAGTTTGGCCGGCCCTCTGGGGCTGGTCAAACCATCATGTGCATTTAGCTGTGCCAACCACTCACCCCTAATCCCTGGTGCTGCCTCTGCAGCGTCACTGTGGCTGTTCCCACCCCTCCCTCAGCTCGGCTGGCAGGCAGCCAGCAGGATGCTAAATAAAATGTCAATAACAATGTTTTATTATCATTTTATTTATGTCCTTGCCTCTACAGACATTGAACAGAGGGGTGACGCTCCTCCACCAAAACGGAGGAGCCGCCACTGCCAGAAAGGTAAAAACTATGGCAGCTCCCCCTCACCAAAAAGGATGGGGACATCCATCACTATGATCCAGAAGCCCTGTGGTGGATGGGCTCCTAGATGAGCATTTATAATGAATTGGGTCCAAAGGGCTATTCCGGAGACTCAAAAGAGTGGAGAGATCCTTTCAAAACTAAAGGAAAGGGGATACATACTCCCACTGACACAATCCTAACTCAAACACGTATCCTCTCTTCCAAGGAGCAATGATTAAGGAGAAAGGGAAAAAGAAAACCTATACTCCACCGCACTTAAAGGTGGGAAGAGAAGAAAAGCTCTTTTTATACATATTCTCACCATTTAGCAGGGAGGATACCCCAGGAATTTATGGCAGAACTCTAATGCTGGCAAACCGTAACTGTTCCCCAGGGACAATATTTTACAGGTAGGGATTGTAAGTGTGCAATTGTTAACTAACCTCAGAATCAACTCTATCACCACAAAGCTTATCAGCATCCTCAACTCCGCCATCACCACAGCAACCTTCACGGGTGGATGGAAACACGCAGAGGTCGGACCCCACCTAAAGAAACCCTCTGAAAACCCCAGCAATCCCAAAAATTACTTTAGAAGGGTGGCTTAGTATATGGTGCTCACTTACGTAAGTGGAGCACCTTTCACTAATCCAGACAACCCTTATGATTTTAGTGGTCTTTGACATCCTTAGACAGCTCTCTAAGAGCTAACTGTGGAGATCAGCCTTCAGGATTAGTCCAGAAGGAGTGTGAAGAAGTTTGTTTTAACAATACTAATCATACAGTGTAGGTTAAGTGAAAAACAACCACACAGTGTAGTTATAAAAATATGTATTTATTATAAACACTCACTAACACATTGCAATATCTCCTCCCCGGAGATATAATCACAATACACACAATACTTTAGTAATAGAACACGTAAGTAGCACAAATACACAGGGGGGAACCAAACCATATACTAATAAAGTGGAATGCGACCCATGACCTAAGTCGAGACTGGTCCCAGAAGACTTAGAAGGTATTTACCACCCAAGGTAAATACACAGGAATCCCATGGAGGCTGTGTACAAAGGGAAAACACGACTGCATGCTCAATACAAGTCAATGGGGAAGTCGCAGCTGCAGTTTTCAAGAAGAAGGACCCTTCCCAGCAGACCCTGAAGATTCCCAGTAGAAGATAGAAGGTTGGAGAATCACCCCACCGGTGGATACCCGGGGAACCAGGATACCTACACCAGGGAAGCCTGGTGCAGAGGTGCAAAGTTACGTCGGAAACCACCATAGACCACAATGGAGGATTTCAGTAAAGATGCAGCTGGCGAAGAAGGTGAAAGAGTTGGGTGGAATCCAAGGGTGGATTCAGGTTGAGAGGTACCTGCAAGCAGAGGGGACAGAGTCTATGCTACTCAAGAGTGACCAGGAGGCACGGACGGCGAATGCCCAACGGAAGATGCAGGAGAATCTACAGTGACGTTGGCGCTGTAGCTGTGCGGATCAGTCGATGCTGTGGAAGACCAGGAGCCATTCACGAGCTGTCTCAGGTTGGATGTCAGGAGGCAGTGGGTCGGTGTCTGGCAGGAGCACCAACAAGCCTTGGCAGCGGCAACAAACGTGGCAGAAGAAAAAGGTGCAGTGTCGGGACAAGCAAGGTCCAAGGGAGTCACAAAGTGCAGGTGAGTCAGAGTAGGCCCCAAGGAAACAGGGGAGTGCACAGGTGCCGATGAATACCCTCAAGAGGCAACACAGGCCAGAGGCACAGGAGTCACAAGAGGACATCAAGCAGCACATCAATGATGCAGGCCCACAGTGCAGAGGATGCTGTGAGAACGAAGATCTGTGCAACAAGAGATGATGGAGGCTGGAGCTTCTTGGATCCCGAAGATCTCTGGAGAAGAAAGTCAACAAGCCTTGGCAATGGCAGGTCGATGCGGTCCAAAGGCGTACTACCTCAGCGATTCCGACGAAGGATAATAATTTCAAACTAGCTGAGAAGACAGTGCAGTCCTAAACAGAGTTGCAGAACCACCACCTGTGTTGCTGAATCTTTCAGAGTCCATTGGAGCTCAGGAACAGCAGATGGGTCAGCTTTGTTGAGGTGACTGCAGATACTGGGGAGTCATTCCTTCACTCCAAGGGAGATTCCTTCAGTTATCCTGGATGTCCACAGGCCTGTAGAAGTACCTGTATGGAGCACAGGCACAGATGACGCGGAAGACTGGCAGGACGACCAGAGCAGGAGTAGCAGGAGTCTTCCCGGTGCAGTCTTGGTGCCCAAAGCAAAGTCCGTCGAAGTCCAAAGTGCCCAGATGGTTGAAGATAAAGTGGTTTTGGATCTGAATCTTATCCCACGTCGAATCTTTGGAACCACCCACAAGTAAGCCCTTAAGTACCCTAAGGAAAGGATTGGGACGATTCAGGGGTCCCTCCCAGAGGAGGGGCTGAACAGTGCGGAGGACACTCCCATGCCCTTTGTCCAGTTACACGCCAGAGCGGGAGCCAACAGCTCCATGAACTGGTTTCAACTGGAATATGCAAGGAGGCCACCAAATGTGCCCTTCAAAGCAGTCCTGTCTAGGAGGTGGTCACACCTCCCTGCAACAGGAGACCTATTATCTTACCTTCCCCTGCTTGAGCTTGACTCAGCAGTAGGAGGGCAGAATTGTGTCTGTGGTTGTCAGCAGCCATAGCTTGCTGTCAGACTTGGAGGGCTTCCTGGAGGAGCCCCACGGTGCATGGAACCACACCTTAAACACCGTTTATAGTGTTGGGCTATGATTTCAACATGTTTGATACCAAACATGCCAGGGTCCGTTACAGCCAGTTTAGAGTTAGCCTTTGTGTAATGCTGCATGGCCACTCAATTTATTGTAATGGCTGATGCACTTACAACGCCTGGAAAATGGACCCCAGCATTTGTAGGTTTGTCCTGCTCATGCAGGTGCACACCCACACTTATAACTAAACACCCTGCCTTCAGGATTGAAAGGCCTGCCTTAGGGGTGACTTAGTAGTTTTAAGTGCCGTGACTTCAGATATAAGAAAACGTATATCTGTCTTTAGTGGTACTAGCACCAGCTTACACAGGCTGCAATGGCAAGCCTGTAGTCACAATTTGAGTGGTCTCTCATGGGTGGCATAATACATATTTCAGCCCATGGGGGTACCCCTGGTATACCTATGCCCTGGGTACCTTGGTACTATATACTAGGGACTTACAAGAGTTCCCAGTAGCCAATATGGGAGGTTCCTAAGTCCTCATCATGGTCCAATATAGGGAGGAAGCACAAAGACTGGGGTCCTGATTCGCAGCATCCCAGTCAGACGAGTCAGATAACAGAATGACACCAGCAAAAATTGGGGATAACCAGGAAAGCAGATCCTACTTTCCTACAATTACTGGTCAATCTCCCTGTTCCCCTACCCAGCCAAAGTACTTGAGAAAGCCATCAACCAATATCTCACTGAATAACTGGCAAAAAAACCCCTTCCAAAACACTTCACAATCTGAATTCCTGGTCATCCACAGCACAGAGGCCATGCTGATTGTCGCCACAGACATCAGAACTCTACATGACAGCGGAGAAACTGTGTTGACCTCTCTGCTGCATTCAACACCGTCACCCACCGTGCCCTCATCAACAGACTCTGGAACATCAGCCTACAGCAAAACGCCATCAAGTGGATCGCCTTTTTATTGACAGGTCGCTCATAGAGCATCCGACTTCCTCCCTTCACCTCCGCACCCAAGGACATCATTTGCTGCATACCCCGAGGATCGGTTCTCAGCCCCACCTTGTTCAATGTCTGCAAGACCCCCCTCACAGACATTGTATGATCCCAAAGACTCACATTATCTCCAATGCAGATGACATGTAACTAATCCTCTTGCTCATCAAGGACCCCACTAATGCCAAAACCAATTTCTGCTGCACAATGACCAACGAAGCTGAAAGGATGAGAGACAAATGCCTCAAACTCAACGCTGACAAAACAGAAGTACTGATCTTCGGGAAGGATGCCTCTGCATGGGACCACAGCTGGTGGCTAGCAGAACTCGGACCAACACCCACACTGACAGACCATGCACGCAACCAGGGCATCATCCTCGAAAGCCAACTGACCATGAAACGACAAGTCAACACAGTTGCTGCCTCCTGCTTTCACAACCTTCGCATGCTCCACAGACATTTTAGGTGGCTCCAGTCAACACCAGGAAAATCGTCACACCGACCCTCATCACCAGCCGCCTCGAATACGGTAAGCCCTCTATGCCAGAATATCCATCCAGCTCCTCAGAAGTCTCCAGACTATACAGAAACCCACAGTCAGACTCATCCTGGACCTCCCCAAATCTACCCACATCAGACACCACCTCAGACTCCCCATCCAGAAGAGATGCAAGCTCAAGATCCTCACGCACACACACAAAGCTCTAAATGATCAAGGACCATCCTACAACAACCATCGACTGAACTTTTATTTGCCCACAAGAGCTCCACCTCACTCACCCTTGCACACCCCGACATCTGTCACAGATGTAGTGGGGGCCGCTCCTTCTACAACATGGCCAAGACCTGGAACGACCTGCCCCTCCACCTCCGAGCAGCACCCTCCTTGGCGGACTTCAGTAAGAGAGACAAGACCTGTCTTTTCGACAAAGACACTGCAACCTCAGAGTCCAGATGTTCCTAATGCTGACATTGCTGCTCTATACAAATGCTGATTGATTGACTGATTGATTGATTGATAAATGCATTGTCTGTGTGTTTTGGCTACATGTGTTTATTATGTATGTTGGCTTTATGTGTTGGCTACATGTGTTGGCTGCATGTGCTGATTTCAAGTGTTAGCCACATGTGTTGGATGCATGCATTTACTGCATGCCTTAAATACATGTGTTGTCTGCATGTGTTGCCTGCATGTGTTGTCTACATATGTTGCCTGCATGTGCAGGCTGCATGCGTTAGCTGCATAGGTTGGCTGCATGTGTGAGCTACGTGTGTTGGATGCATGTGTTAGCTACATGTGTTGGCTGCATGTATTAGCTATATGTGTGGGCTACATGTGTTGGCTACATGCGTTTTCTACATATGTTGGCTGCATGTGTTGATTTCATGTGTTACTTGCATGTGTTTTCTGCATGCATTTACTACATGCATTGGATATATGTGTTGTCTGCATGTGTTGGCTACCGTGTTGTCTACATATGTTGGCTACATGTGTTGGCTGCATGTGTTGATTTTATGTCTTAGCTACATATGTTGGTTGCAAACAATTACTGCATGCATAGGATACATGTGTTGGCTGCATGTGTTGGCAACATGGGTTTTCTACATTCATTGGCTGCTTGTGTCCGCTGCATACTTTGATGCAGTTCTTAGCTGCATGTGTTAGTTGCATGCGTTGCTGCTTTGGTTGGATTCATGTGTTGGCTGCATGTGTTGTCTGTATATGTTTGCTGCACGTTTTGGCTACATGTGTCGGCTTGGCTGCACCTCTTGGCTCCAAATGTTGGCTTCATGTGCTGGCTGCAAGCCAGCGGCTACTGAGAAGCAATTATACTGATTCTGTAGAAATCTCATTCTTATCTCGCTAGGAAACCTTTGAGCTCACGTTGTACTTGACAGTGTTGGCTTTTCACTGATAAAACAATCTTACAATCAGCTGTTGACATTACACTGCGGTAATGGGAATAATGAGTTTATTGTACTTTCTTGTTTGCACTATTGACACCGAGGGCAATGCCCGCATGGATTCACTTCCACCTGCTTAGAATGAGGTCTACAGAATAAGTCATAATATTACTGACTCCCTCACAACAGACATTATATACCATTTTAAAAGACACTTATTTATAGAAGTGCCAGAGATCACAGACTAACTGATATGGTAGCGAACTAGACAGGAATAAGAGGGCACTAACCCCTACAGTGACGTGCAATGGGGAAGACTCCAGGGAGATCACAATACTCTTTAGACAGAGAGGCATAAGGAGTGAGGGGGAATTTTTTTAATGTATATATTATATAACAACACTGATGAAATAATCTGGTCTCAGCAATTAGACCCAAGGAGAGTCTTAACATAAATAGTTAGTAACAATGTTTCTGTTGATGCCGCGATGCCCAGTATCATGATCTCTGACATTGCGGTATATTTTGAGTACTATCCTTGTGATCAGTGATGAAAGGAGGGCCTTGGGTTCAATCATGACTGCTGCCTAGCAACTTCAGACGTTTGATGTTAGCCATGGCCTGATGGAGAAGGCAGTGGGCTCTGATTCAGGTTGAACTTACACTGGCTAAACAGGAGTATCTCATGAGGCAAATGGGCATTGGCAAAGGAATAGACAACTTCTACCAACCCATAGAAGGGCAGCTCCAATCATGAGTTCCACCCAAGTAAGGGGTGAGGGAGGAGGATGGGGCGGAAGTCATATATAGCCGGGTCTGGTGGCTCAGTGGACTAATGCGTCCATTGCAGGGGCCTGTGTTCGACCTTATTGTCACAGGTTCAAATCCCGGTGGGTCCACTCTGCCTTTCATCCATCTGAGGTGGATAAAATGAGTACCATTGAGTTGGGTAACAATGAACATCTGTTATTCAGCACCAAGAGACCTCTGGGTGAACATGCGCTTTACAAATACACATGTTATATTATGCTATGTTATTATGTTATAAATCAAAAAGCCAGATGGCCCACCATCCTTCATTGATGCACCATTTTCAGGATGAGAATAAGCATGGATGTCATTTAGGGGTCGCCAGGAGCTGCGACCCCTGGCTTTCCTCTTGCTACCCCTGGCACTGCTTTTGTGAACCCTGGTTCCAGAGGTGACAAAATCAGTGCATGGATCACAGAAGTAGCACTTCCTAATGGACGTTGGTTGGAGCTCCACTTGCCTGGTTTTCTGTCAATTGTTTTATTATACAAATAGGGAATAATATTATTCACCATTAGTGTAAAATAATGGTGTGTGTTAGCTGGATTATGATCCTATCTGAAAACTAAGGTAAGAAAAAAATGCTGTCAAATGTATGTTGGGTTCATGCTTGGTTGAGAGTCTGTTTATGTGTGTGAGATTGTGTAAATGTGTAAGCATGTGTGTGGGAATCAAAGTAAAGGTCAAATAGTACACTATGTCACTTTCGCTACCCCAGGCATTTTGGTGAATTGATATCCATTAATGTAAGTAAGAAATAGCTTGGTTAGCTAACTCCAATGTTTTGGTATCTTAGATGTTGGAGTACCGTTGGTAAACGTTCCCACCACGGATTAAGCAATGTAACAACTCCCTGCATTGATTTGAACCCATAAAGAAGGCCTTGCAACGACCTAACTAAACCATTGCTCTGTAAGACTGTAATGGTCACACGTCCTATGTGTATTTAATCATATAGAAAGAATCATAGCTGGGAGAACATTGCTGAACCTTCATGAGAACAGTTATAGGCCGTGGCCATGGCATGAACGGTGTAGACTCCTTTGGAGCTTGTGGAGAAAATGTATATTTACTAATATTCGCTTATTAACACTGGCAATTAACCTACATTCAGGTCTGGCCTTAGGTACAAACATCTAACAGGTTTTGCTATGTGCCCTACCATTTGATGATATTAAAAGTTGCTAAATCACCATCGAGAATTAATATTTACACAAATAAGACGACCTAGCAACTGCTTGGGTTAAGGTGCATCGGAACTGTTCTCAGGAGTAAAAGATTGTGGGTAAGACAGAAAGGGCACTCTGTGTTCTAATGTCAATAATTGGTTTCTACAAAACCTTTCAGACTTTTTTCAGAGTCAGTAGCAGAGCACGCCAGTGAAGGACAAAAAGTACAACACTTTTATTTTCTAACCCAAGGCATATTTCTGAATGAAATGGTAAACCATATTGTAGTTCTAGCCGATACAATGAGGTATATCCACACCTGCAATTACAAATGATTCTTATTGGAAATTCAGGAGGCAGCTCAGGTGTAGCTCTTGGTCACTTACAGAAAACCTGTTTTGAACTTTATATCCATTTGGATAAGGTTCATTATGACTACATTTTTGGAGTACCTAGAAGTGCCCCGGTTATGCCCAGATGTGAGTCCCGGGCTCACTGTGTCACTGGATTCAAGCTAGCCTTGCTGATAAGGGGTGATTCCCCGAAATCGCCCAGGATGCTTGTTTCCAGTCCAGTAAGGACCTGGCTTGGCAGTTCGGGCTGGACTGTTCCCATGAGGAACAGACTCAAAATTGATTTGCATATGGTTGGGTCTAAACTAGGGTGTCATGGTGAGCAAACAATCAATGGATTTAACCCAGATCTATTGACTGGGGGTGAATGTTTGATTTGATCTGCATTCCGTCCACCATCTGTGTGTATTTTAATGTTAAAATAAGGCATATGCACATTGGTTTTGATCCATGTTGGTTGTAACTACTTTATTGAGCCACTTTGGCACAGTGTAAATAAATGCCCATTTGAGACGACTATCTTTTCCTATAGTCGCATTGTTACAAATGAATGAACTTTACATCAGTATAAGTGATGTATCATTGTGGAACCCATATTTACCTAACTGCAGTTCCTTATCCCTTCCCCAGGCCCTAATAATCGGCCTCTTTCCTGATACCTCCCAATCTTGCGTCGAAAGAAGTTGGAAAAACGGGCAGAAAGGCAATGGCATGGGAAGAAAGACTAAATGGTTAAGTGCACTGCACTTTAGTTAAGTGGGAAAACGGAGCTGCAGCTTGAGAGGCATCTGTGACCCCCGCATAAGGTTACAATCCTCGGTGAAGCTGTGTGCTCTACTGTTAGCCAGTCTTGGCTGCCTGTGGCTGGCACACACACTTCCTCTGTTGGCATCAGTCTGTGTGTAAATGCATTCTTGGTTTTGCGCCTAAATAGTTGCCATTTTTGCTGCTGTCTACAATTTCATGTATGTGTGTGCTGTGAGAGCCAGGATCTATCCTCTTGCCTTGACACGCAAAATGTATTTATTTATTTTAATTGTATATTTCTACCTGTGTTATTTTTAAATTCCACATTTTGCTTCTCGCTGGGGCTTGGGGGCTCTCACATGCTGATATAAGTACTTCCCGCATTGTCCTTATGGCTGAAACTGGATTATTCAAGACATTTAAGTATGCCGTTTCTTTATAAGAATGTGATGTTGTGCTGGTGTTTTTTTCTTATATTTGTTATAAATCAAATTTATTTCAAAATAGCTAGCTAGGCGTGGCGTTTCTGCTGTTGACAAATTGTCTTGTATTTGTTTTGCTGCTTCATTCTGATGATGTTTCCTGTGGTCAATACGAAGTTATAAACTCAATCAAACTTCGAACTGCATTTTCAGTGTCAGTCATAGAAATTTAACCAAAGCGTGTCCTAAGAAGCAGGCATAGGTTATAAAGAGAACTGCCCGACTCGTGTTTACATTTATTTACACAAAACGGGTCTTATTAAAAATTGCTTGAAACCTACGAGATTTTACATTGTATAATATTACCGCCATTACTACTGCATGCCTATGCTATGTGTAGGATATTGCAGCAAACATGGCAACATTTTCAGCAAGGAATAGTGTAATTCAGAAATTAAATTGGTCAAATTAATTCGCCTTTGGATTAAATTGAATTGAAAGATTCCCTCCAGAAGTTACCCCATATGTGGTCATACTGGGCAATGCTCCTGCTCTCCCTTCAGGGGAGATAAAACTACGTTTTGTCTCAGTCAAAATACTTCAGGTGGGATGAATATCTCTAATAGTATAATAATGGTACGCAGGGTCAGCTGGATAGGTAGATCAAACAAGACAGGTAGTGGGGACTGTATCATTGTTAACTTTGATAACTCTTATATCGCTGGTCGGCTATTATTAAGTAGTCAATGCCACCAGCGGATGACGGGTACGGCAATTGAACTATTACCCCTAGGGTTTTTTTATAGGCCTTCAAGTGGGAGGGGTACGATAAGATCCAATCAGGGTGGAAACTGGTGCATGGGAGATCAGTCGAGGGTGAGATTTCACGCTGACTGTTCTCTCACCAGGCTACAACAGAATACCTTCAGCGACCCAATTAGGAATGGGCACGGACTTCCAGTCAATAACAGATTTGATTTTCTGTCTGGCCTGGAAGCCTGCGATTGACTCAAGGTACCTGATGATCAGGGAGGAGGGAGGCTGAACGACCTGGGAGCCATGGAGGACAGACCACATAAGGGGAGTTCTAATAATGTTGTCTCCGGGAATATTGCAGGATTAGCTGCTAAAATAGACGATCCTAGCTGGATCACCTATATTAAGCAGTACCTGATAATTTGTTTGCAAGAAACATGGTCGATTGAATGTAACCATCTCCTTGAAGGATATAAGGCATACTTTGTCCTAGCAACTGCCTCAAACAGGGGAAGACCAAAGGGGGGGTTGGTTATTTATATTTCGGTAGTGTTGTCTTGCATAGTACGCACAGTGTTGTCTTCTAACCCAGGTATTCTTGCTCTAATTTTAAAGGGAGAGAATTATATAGCTGGCCTGGTAAATTGTTATAATTCATTGTCTTCACGCTCGGATCATAGTCATATCAGAGACATATCCTACTCCAGAGGCGGAAGCCGGGACATCTGTGCTGCTATTATTGTTTACTTGTGTTTTGATTTGCTCGCTTTTAAAACTACTTTCCTTCCCCCTGAGCACCTTTTACTGGGACTAGGCGCCCCCTAGAGCAGACGCGCAGCGGACCTTAGCGCTGACACGTAGCTCAGGGTTATTTTGCCGCCATCTCCCCATCACGCACAAGCCACGCCCACTCGAGCGAGGCCACGCCCCCTCTCTGACTACAAAACGCCGCGCTGATCACGAGCGCGCCAGAGACATATCCTACTCCTGAGGCGGAAGCCGGGAGATCTGTGCTGCTATTATTGTTTACTTGTGTTTTGATTTGCTCGCTTTTAAAACTACTTTCCTTCCCCCTGAGCACCTTTTACTGGGACTAGGCGCCCCCTAGAGCAGACGCGCAGCGGACCTTAGCGCTGACACGTAGCTCAGGGTTATTTTGCCGCCATCTCCCCATCACGCACAAGCCACGCCCACTCGAGCGAGGCCACGCCCCCTCTCTGACTACAAAACGCCGCGCTGATCACGAGCGCCCCAGAGACATATCCTACTCCTGAGGCGGAAGCCGGGAGATCTGTGCTGCTATTATTGTTTACTTGTGTTTTGATTTGCTCGCTTTTAAAACTACTTCCTTCCCCCTGAGCACCTTTTACTGGGACTAGGCGCCCCCTAGAGCAGACGCGCAGCGGACCTTAGCGCTGACACGTAGCTCAGGGTTATGTTGCCGCCATCTCCCCATCACGCACAAGCCACGCCCACTCGAGCGAGGCCACGCCCCCTCTCTTCCTTCTGCCTCCTTATCACTATGTGCCTCCCAAGGACGCGCAGCGGACGAGCGCAGCGGGCGCGCCGTTTGCGCGCCGAAGGCGCGCCTAAGGCAAGCCCGTCTGCGCCCGTCCGCGCCTGGTCGGGCCCAGGAACCAGGCAGAATGGGGAATTCATCAAGTACTCCTCCCCTGAACTGCATTATCTTCAGAATTCTGCTCTCCCATCCCTCGACCCGATCACACATGCTCGCCTAAAGGCCAGCAATATTCTTCCTCACCATCACATGCAAGAGCCACCTCCTACCTCATCTCAAAGTCCTAAACCCACTAAGCTCCCCCCTAACCCCAATATCCTGACCCTCCGCTGTCTGTATCTTAATACCAGATCCCTGGTTAAACACCAATTAGATATATTCCTACTACTTAAGTCGGATAGACCAGACATACTATTTGTCTCTGAGACATGGCTCACTGCAGACTCCCTGCCAGACATTCTCACTGCCCTACCATCAGATTATTACATCCTGTCAGCAAATAGAAAACCAGGTAAATTCGGTGGAGGCGTCGCTGCCATCATCCATAAAGACCATACGTTCCCCACCCTACCTCCCCTAGACTTACCAGATACTGAAAACTTAGTCATTAAATCTGACACTGATACAGGCACCATGGTGCTAGTATTGATCTACCGACCACCTACATCCATGCCTTCCTTTCCAGCCTCACTGTTTGAGCAACTAGCAGGTCTAGTCGTTGACTATGACAAGGTCATGGTCATAGGGGATCTCAACTATTGGTACAATAATTCGGAAGCCGGACCTCATGCCACAGAACTTTTTGAGCTCCTCTCTAATCTAAACCTCCGTCAACAGGTCCTAATCCCCACCCATGAAAAAGGACATATCCTAGACCACATTTGGTCTCACAATATCCCTACCTCCTGCCCCACGGCCTCACCATGCATTTGGTCTGACCACCACCTATTGAAATTCTCCATCACCACTCAGGGCAACCCAAAAAACCATGCGCCCTCGGGGGGGGTCAGCCAGGAAATGGAGATCCCTAAACTTCCAAGATTTCCTATCCACCCTAACTAACTCCATCCCTATCCCGGCCCCAGACATCAACTTGATGGATAAAACGCACACTGAGTGGCTTCTTTCTGCTTGCAACGAACATGCTCCTCTCACCAGGTTCTCCCGCGCCCGTCACATGGACGCCCACAGGTGGTTCTCTGCTGACTTAAAAAAGCAGAAATTAGAACTCCGCCAACTAGAGAGGAAGTGGATTCACGGCTACCACGCCACAGACAGATCATCATATACGACAGCTCGCAAAAACTATAAGAACGCTATCTTATCTGCCAAAACTACTTTTTTCTCAGAAAAAATCTCGAATGCTCAAAACAAATCAAGGGAAATTTTCAGAGTCGTAAACGACTTATGTAACGATTCCAGAACCTCTCCCTCTCAACCAGCATCCCAAATGATGTGCAACCGGCTCAACGATTTCTTCGAGGAGAAGATCGACATCATAAAAAATAGTATTCAAACTAACCATGTCATGGCAGACTACTCGGACATCAGTAGAAACTCTAATACACTCCAGGACATCCCCCCCATCGACCAACCCAAATTGCTGGAACTGATGAACCGTGTAAAATCTGGCTCCCCCAATGATCCTTGCCCCCTGCATATACTAAAGGAAGTTTATGCTGCACTCCCTCAAGGCATACTCCCCATCTTGAACACCTCCCTATCATGAGGAATAGTCCCCAATTCCTTTAAAAATGCCACCCTAGTCCCTCTAATTAAGAAACCGGGTGCCGATCCCTCCAACCTTTCCAATTACCGCCCCATTTCCCTTCTCCCTTACGGCGCCAAGCTGCTTGAAGCCCATGTAACCAGCTGCATATCCAACTTTATAGAAACATCAGACTACCTGGAATCCAACCAAGCTGGATTCCGCCAGGCACACTCCACCGAGGCGGTGATCCTCGCTGTCCAGAATACTCTAAGGACCAATGCCGACAATGGAATCCACCAAGCCCTCGTACTCCTTGACCTGTCGGCCGCGTTCGACACGGTGGATCACACCATCTTATTACACCGTGTCGAACAAGCCAGCCTTAGCGGCGCGGCTCTTGATTGGATTAAGTCCTTTCTGACAGATAGATCCCAGGCTGTAAAGCTGGAGAACTTTATAGCACCTATACTCTCCACCACCTGCGGTGTCCCACAGGGCTCCTCATTATCTCCCCTCCTTTTTAATTTATATCTTAAACCGCTACTGCACTCTCTGAAAAACAGGAAAGTCACCATCTACAACTATGCAGATGACTTGCAGCTGGTATTCCCCCTCAACTCACCGGACTCCATCGAGGAATTCCAAAATACCATGCTGCACATCCAGAGTTGGATGGATCAGAACCATCTCAAGCTCAACCCAGGAAAGACTGAGCTTGTACTCCCCAGTAACAGCGCACTAAGCTGGGGCCCCCACTTCTGGCCATCCTCAATGGGCACCCCTCCATCCCCCTCTCAGTCAGTAAAGAGCCTCGAGATCACTCTTTGCGCCAACCTCTCACTGAAAACCCAGGCGGGAACAGTGATTTCCTCCTGTTTCTTTCAGTTAAGAAAAATTAAGAAAATCGCCCATCTGCTGACTCACTCTGCTCTCATCCAGGTAGTACTTGCATTGGTCCTTTCGCAATTAGATTTTTCCAACTCCATCTATTTGGGCCTACCCCTCGCCATTGCTAAACGCCTGCAGATTGTTCAAAATCAAGCGGCTAGATTAATATTCAAGAGCAATCGCAGGAAGTCAGCCAAACCTCTGTTAGCCTCCGTTCACTGGCTCCCTATAGCCCAACGGATCACCTTTAAGGTAGGCTGCATAATCTTCAAGGCTCTCCACGGAAAAAGCCCCAGGTTCGTCAATCAACTCATAAATAAATACGAACCGACCCGAGACCTTCGCTCTGCCCACCTGTCCCTCCTCACGTTACCGACATTTAAAAAGAAACGACTTGGTCGAATCCTGTTTCGCATACCTTGCCCCAAAAACCTGGAATTCCTTGCCCCTGTCTATTCGGAACTGTACTAAGCTGACAGAGTTTAGGGGAGCTCTGAAGACCTGGTTATTCAAACAAGCGCACGGTTAGAGCAGTGTTACCATCTGTCTCTTCATTTACCATCTGTCTCTTTCAGCGCCATGAAACCCCTGGGTGACCGTGCGCTTAACAAGTTCCGAATAACATAACATAACATATATGCTTTGAATGCTTTTATTAATGTGTCTATGAGTTACAGTCTGCACAACCTCATGGTCATGGGTGACTTTAACATACATCCTTTTGGTGACCCCTACTCACATGCATTTCTGAACTGATTTGCCCTCGAATCCATAGTTTGCACTTTGAGCATTCGGTTGAGGGGGGAGTTGCTTGATGATATGTTGAATGATTGTGATATGACACCCACCATGGCTCTGATGGACCCCTATACTAGATTTGGGGTACCCACTTTTAAGGGCCACAGGAAGGGGACTTTTATTGATTATGTGCTGATATCATCCCCCATGCAGATATTAGTTGATTCATTTAATTTCATTTCATTTCAAAAATCTTTATTCGAATTTTTGCAAATTCATAAAAGCAGTACATACTATCCCAATTCAAATAACATATTACAGTAATTAAAAACAGCAATAGTTAAAAACCGTTATGAATGGAATTCTCTGATTCACTAGGGGTTCTCCATAGTTTTGCGAACATGAGTAATAACTCTTAGAAAAGTGCTAGTGCGAAAAATCAACTCTTCGTTATTCAAAGTGTACAACATCAAATTTGATTCCTTCAGAGAAAGTGGTCTGTGCTTTTTAAAATACGGTGCTAAAAACCATTTAAAATATTTTTGATAAAATTTACAAAAGAAAAAGAAATGTAAATCAGTTTGCGGACTCATGTCATCACATGGACAAAGATTGTTTCCAGACTTTAAAACAGTAAAACCCAATGGAAAGCATAACAAGAATCTCACAGTTCCTGCCCTGAGGAGAAAAAGCAAAGATCTTTCCCACTTTGTCATTGGGAGTGTAAGGTACAAAGGAATGGGTTGTATGTACAGATCTTTGTCCACATAAGCCTGAATTGTAGGTTTAGTTAGTTCTCTTGCCGATCTTCCTTCCTTATAAAGTGCGTACAGTGCAAATTTTAGATCATTTTTGTCTTTTGGATTGATTTTACTTGGGTCAAGGAAAAGGTGTCCTTTGCCTACACTACTCAATTTTTTAAACACTCCAGAGAGCCATGGGATTAACATCCCTTTATCACAGTAAAGACAGTCTCCTATAATGTCCTGGGTTAGGCCAGCCATGTTGTTCTTCCAGATAGCGAGCCAAAACAATGCCGGTCTGGAGGCAATAAAATCTGATATGTAATGCAAATTTAGTTCACAGTGGCAAATATATTCCGAAGAGGAAATAGGCGCTCCAAGAAGTTTTCTACAGAAGCGGTTTTCCTCTGTCTGGATGCACTGTGTCTTTCCCAAGCCCCAGATTTCTGCTCCATAAGTAGTCACTGGTACACATTGAGATTTAACATTTTTCGTGATGGATTTTATAGCATCTACTTTCCTGGGCCGTGGGAGGCTAAGAATAGAGTTAATGGATTTTGAGAACTTGCTTGTGGCGTGGGCTAAGTGTCGACTCCACGAGCCGTTCGCAGCAAAAACCATTCCTAAGTAGGGGAAGGTATTGGTAGAATGAAGTTTATCATCACCCACTAAAATAGCTCTTAATTGTCTCTTGCCCGGGCCACAGGTCATAATAAAAGATTTTTTTAAATTTACTTTGAGGTTGAGTTTTCCCATGTATTGCACAAAGTCTTTTACCAAACTACACAGGGCGTATGGGGTTAAACCCATAAGCACCGCGTCATCTGCATAAAGCAGAGTTGGTAGCGGTTTCCCTTGTATTTTCGGGACGTCTGTGGTTATCGATTTGAGGGATTTGTTTAATCCATTTATGTAAATAATTAATAACAGGGGTGCTAAAACGCACCCCTGCCTCACTCCTCTTTCTACTTTTATGGGTTCTGACACCCTCCCCCCCCATCCCGATCCTTACTTGAGCCCTTGTGTCAGTGTGCAAATATGCAAGGAAATAGACAAGCGATTCCTCCAGGCCATATTCTAAAAGAATCGCCAACAATTTAGACCTATTTACTAGGTCGAATGCGGACGATACTTGATTCTTTTTTAATTGAGGAGAGTGAATTTAGTGATCATAATTCTCTCTCTCTGTGTTTAACAGGACCCTGGACTGCAAAAGTGGGGTCAAATCCCAGACAGGGAATATTAAGCACAACTGATGGAAAGCACAGACTTAAATGGACCCAAGGTACTCCTGAATTATTTTATAAAAATAATAAAACGCTTTGTGCAGATGAAATTGTTACCTGCACACAGGAGGGGCACCAGCATATGAAGGTGCTAGTGGCATAATCAGACGATCTCTGATAAGGTTATAGAGCTGTTGTCTGTGCCGATAAGAAAACAGACTAACGAGGGCCCCAAGTGGTTTGATCACCACTGCTCAAAAGCAGCTAAGAATTTAAGGGTAGCCTTAGCTTCCAAACCAAGAGTGCAGGCTAATGTAAAAATATGTCGGAAGGATTATAAGACAGTGTTAGCCAAACGCTAGGAGACCTTAAGGGATGAGGCATGGAATGATTTACTGGACCCTGAAAATCTCAAGAATAGCTCTAAGTTTTGGGGTACAATAAAAAAGCCATTTCTTGTCCAGGAGACCAGAGACGGTCTTGAATGCCACATACCTAAGGAGGACTGGGAAGTCCACTTTGAGCATTTGTATGCTTGCCCACTGGAATAAACTGATAGCCTGGCACCTGATTGTAGTGATAACAAATCATATTTGGAAGGGACGAAAACCTTGAAGGAACTGTAGGACTAACAGCCGGGAAAGCACCTGGTCCAGATGGGATCCCCCCTGATTTATTTAAGTCTGAGCCTTTTTTTTGGGCCCCAATTCTGGAGTCTGTTTTTAATGCCGCAGCACATAGTGGATGTCCTCAATCTTGGGGGGTTTCCACAATTGTACTTGTTTTTAACAAGCATTTACAATGCAATAGGTCTCGCAGCATTAAAGTTTGAGTTATTGGCATTGTGTATGGCAATGCGTTGCATACAATTTTTTGAAAATCTGAATTGGTGTATAAAGATGATTTGCCAACTCTCAGATCTTGCTTAATAATAAAGAAAGTTGGGAATAATATTGTCTGCTAGTTTGTAGCTATGAGCATATATTGTAAGTATGTGTGTTATGCTATGCTATGTTTTGTTATGATATGCTTTGTTTTGCTATGCTTTGTTTTGCTGTGCTTTGTTTTCTTATGATATGTTATGTTTTGTTGTGTTGTATTATGCTATGCTTTGTTTTGCTATGCAATGTTTTGTTATGCTATGCTATGTTTTGCTGTGTTTGGTATGCTATGCTATGTTTTGCTATGCTATTGTATGTTTTGTTGTGTTTGGTTAACCCCTTCCATGCTGCCTTCGGCCATTGGCCGACGGCAGCACTACCTCGATGGTGCTTCCGTTGGCCAATGGCCGAAGCGGCCCTGCCCATTTTTTTAAGTGCCGCTAAATCGCGGCAGCAGTCAAGGCGTTAAGCTATGCTATATTTTGTTGTGTTTTGCTATGTTTAGTTATGCTATGTGTTGTTGTGTTTTGTTATGCTATGTTTTGTTATGTTATGCTATGTTTTGTTATGCTATGCTATGTTTTGTTTTGCTATCCTATTTTTTGTTTTGTTATGCTATGATATGTTTAGTTTTGCTATCCTATGCTTTGTTTTGTTATGCTATGCTATGTTTTGTTTTGTTATGCTATGTTTTGTTATGCTATGTTATGTTTTTTATGCTATGTTTTGTTGTGTTTTATTATACGATGCTTTGTTTTGCTATGCTATGTTTTTTATGCTATGTTTTAATTTGCTATTTTATGCTTTGTTTTGTTATGCTATGCTATGTTTTGCTATCCTGTGCTTTTTTTTGTTATGCTATGGTGTGTTTTGTTATGCTATGCAATGTTTTATTATGCTATGCTGGTGAGGATGTGTGAGGGTGAGTGAGGGTGTGTGAGGGTGAGTGAGGGTGAGTGAGGGTGTTTGAGGGTGAGTGATGGTGTGTGAAGCTGTGTGAGGGTGAGTGAGGGTGTGTGAGGGTGTGTAAGGGTGAGGGTGAGGGTGTGTGAAGGTGAGAGGGTGTGTGAGGGTGAGAGGGTGAGAGGGTATGTGAGGGTGAGAGGGTTGTGAGGGTGAGGGGGTGTGAGGGTGAGGGGGTGTGAGGGTGAGAGGGTGTGAGGTTGAGGGGGTGTAAGGGTGAGGGGGTGTCAGGGTGAGGGAGTGTAAGGGTGAGGGGGTGAGGGTGTGAGGGTGAGGGCGTGTGAGGGGAGTGAGGGGATGTAAGGGTGAGGGTGTGTGAGGGTGAGGGGGGTGAGGGTGAGGACGTGTGAGGGTGTGAGGGTGAGTGAGGGTGTGTGAGGTTGAGAGGGTGTGAGGGGGTTTGAGGGTGAGGGGGTTTGAGGGTGAGGGGGTGTGAGGGTGAGGGTGAGGGGGTGTGAGGGAGGGTGAGGGGATGTGAAGGTGAGGGGGTGTGAGGGGGAGGGTGTGAGGGTATGTGTGAGGGTGTGTGAGGGTGTAGTAGGGATAGCTTCGCATGTGACTTACTGCCAGTTCTCTTGTGGGGTGTACAAAGACAGAAGGTAAAGAGTAACACACAGGAACTGATTAATTGCACACACATTTGCAGAAAATAAAGTAGTCCATTTGTATGCAAAACCCAAAGTGACCAAACCATTAAAATTACAAATATTTCCAAAAGGCTCAAAGTGTTGGAGTGCGCCATTCAGAGGAAATATCAGGCATGGAAAACCTTAACACGAAGCAGCTAGAATCCTGTGCTCCTTGATTTTACACAGTCACCTGCTCACCGGTGGGCGCCTAGAACACTCTGTCCCTGGTTCCCCTCCATGCCCCCTGCTTCTGACTTTCCCTCCCACCAGCCGGCGCCTCGCTGAGGCCGAAATTTCAATCAGGCGGCAGGAATCATTGCCCGTCGCCCCGTCCTTCTGATGAAACGATTGCTCGCTCTGCAGCACCAGGACTTGCATCCCGCCCACTATTAATCTGGCGTGGGGTGGGGGGCATGAAGCAGATGGGCGGGGGGTAACATGAGTGATGCATAATGTGGGTGGGAGGAGAGGGGGGGAGAAACAGATTGCTTCATGCGCCTGGCTCACAACTCAGAGCGGCAACTGCTACCACCAGGCGGTATAGCGAGGGAAAAATCAGATCTGAAAAGGATAGCTGACGAGCCATAATCTGTAGTGTCTCAGCTGCTCGAGATCTGTGATTTAAGATGTCTCTGTCCAAGCTCTAATTTGCGCCCAAGGATGCTGAGAGGACAGCAGAATCTTCCTGGAGCAGCCTCGCACCCAATGGTTCCCGGAGGAGACCGGCTACTGGCTTATGATGTGTATGTATGTTCGAAGATAGCCATGCCATGTCATTCACTGTGTATGTAGCCTGCGCCCCCTCCCCTGTCTTGGCCGGTTCTGCATTTATCTTCCAATGTAATATTAAGATTTCATTTGTATTTCTCTTAGGTTCACGCCAGTCAGTTCTTCCATTAGATTACTGCCCTGTAAATGCTGCCGGTCTGCTCTTACAATAGAAGGGAGCTTATATGATTGCGGAAACAGAGCAGGGCTTTGTTTTCCTGGGTATAACTGAAATAGATACTGCAAAGGAGAAGTTGAATTGAAAACAACAAAGTGAGGACAAGGCATTTAGCTAGACAAAAGGTGAAGAGAAAAACTGAAACTAAAGGAGCAAAGAAAAGAGAAAAGCAGCAAACGAAATAAAGTACAGATGGAAAGAAAATAAGCAATTTAAAAATGCACTGGCGCTGCTATAGGTCACTCACGATAAAAACAAGACCTGCGCGTGCACTGGCAAAAACGAAACCTGTGGTGGGACTTCCGTCTTTTGCCAGAAGCCCGTGCCCACGGAGTGCCTGGCCAGAGAAGCAGTGGAGACGTGGGGCTCCCAAGCCTGAGGGAGAGCCCCGTGGAGGCTGCAGAAGTCCGGAATGGTGGTAAGTGGGGCTTAGTTGTAGGGGGGACGGGTGCGGCGGGGGGGTCTAGGTGCGCTCGTGTGTGTGTGTCTGTGTGTGCGCGTGTGTGCATGTGTGCGGCGGTGGGGGGGGTGCCTCTGTATGTGTGTGTCTCTGTGTGTGCGCTCGTGTGTGTGTGCGCATGCGTGTGCGAAAGCAGGGGGAGGTGTGGCTGTGCGTGTTGGAGCTTCCCAGGAGACAGGAGATGTGCACACGCGCGCGCGGCCCGCTCCGATCCGATTTTTGAAGATGCACGTGGCCATCTCTTGCCTCCTGGGAAGCTGAGCCGGTGACTATAGGTCTCCGGTGAGACCGCGCTTTCGCGCGGTAATCGCCACGAGACCTAAAAAAGGGGATAAACGTTGTGCACATTGTTACAGACCCATTTCACTCATAGACTCTATGGTGAAAGTAATAGGAAGGGTACTGTTGCAAAGACTTACAACCTGGGTTGAGGATAACAACAATATGTCTGTCTCCCAATACGGCTTCTGCAGAGGTCGTTCAACGACAACCCAATCCCTCAATTTTTTTTAATATTAAGTAAATATACAGTGGCACATAGGGGACTTGTCTTCAGCCTTTGACTGTGTGAACAGACGGAAGTTGTGGCAGTTCATGAGGGCGAAGGGGGTTGATGGTGGTATTGTAGCCTTTCTAGTAGATTTACACAGCAATACCAGAGAGAAGGTTAGATTTTCCCAAGATCTGAGTGTGACAAAGAATTTTAATATTAGAAGAGGAGTCCGACAAGGATGTATTCTGGCTCCTTTTCTGTCTAGACAGTGCTCTTCAGGAGGTGGCGGCTGACTGTCCCAGAGTCGGACGCCGGGGAATTCCGGTCCTATTATATGCGGACGATGCAGTCCTCATATCTAGGACTGAAAGAGGCCTTCAAACTCTTTTAACTGCTTTTAAGTCCTTCATGACAGATGGAGATTTAACGATTAACAACTCTAAATCATTTATCATGCAGGTAGGTCAGCAACCCAGAAGGAACTTTTTATTCAAAGTGGGTGATGCAACAATTGCTATATCCAACACATTCTCCTATCTTGGGGTTCTTTTCGATAACAAACTAAACTGGGGCCCGCATGTTCTTAAAAAGATAGGGGACGTTGCTAGGGTGAACGCATCGATATTCAACTTTGCATCCAAACTGGCGAAAAAACCTACTGGTTCCATGCTGCAATTATATAATGCCAAATCAGTGGCTACAGCAGTATATGGTAGTGAAATTTGGGGATATATTGCGGGAGAGCAACTCCAGATCGCGGAGAATTCGTTTTTGAAACGTGTTCTGTGTGTCCCCCCGGGCACATCTAATTTAGCTGTCCATGAAGAACTGGGGACAAACTATGTCAGTGATATTTTCTCTGTACGCCCACTGACCTGCAGGTTAAATATATGGCTAAATCCTGATATCCCTCTTACGCATTTAATTGTAAAAGACTGTCTCAGGATAATGCACTCGTTATACCATGGTTGAAATATCTGAAGACAAACTTCCTCAGATTAGGGCGTAGTGTTTGAAACTCCTGACTGTATTACCAAGAGGGACCTGGAGGCAATAAAACTGGCTTTCCTCATGGAAAGAAAGATTCAGAGGGAAGCCATTGAGATTCAGAAACCGAGTGTCAGAAAATATGTCATGTTAAAAACATCCGCATCTATTGAGCCTTATTTAATGGGCGCTCTAACCTCACATGAAAAATGTTTACTTACCAGATTTCGGCTGAATCTATTTTATCATTTGCTTGTTGAGCTAAGAACTGCTATTTTTAGTAAAGTAGCAGCTCCCTGCGGATGCGACGGAAAGTCTCCGCCGGACATGCTGCATTTTATGTTTTTATGTAGATTTTATGAATATCCCCGTAAACGCTATTTGGTGTCACTTTTAGGAAAACTTAATTTTTGTCAGATCAGACCAGCTATGATGTATTTACAACTACTACACAGTGACAATATTCTCCATGTACTTGAATTTTTAAAATCAACTGTTAAGTATAGAAAATGCCTGGACTTGTAATGACTTTTTAATCAAATTCTTCTGAGTTTGTATTTATTATATTTAGGTAAAATCATGTATTCTTTTTGCTGTGATGCCCATTTTGCAATTTGTACTTTCTGTATCCTGATATGGTCTATTTTTTTTAAAGAACAATGAATTTTGTATTACTGTACCTGTACTTTTATGGTTTTCAAACAAAACCGAAATAAAGTTTTATTGATTTATTATAGAGAGGGCCCAATCTGTCTGTCCAAATTATCATTCAGCAATGGGCACTTAACTTTTTACTGTGAGCAGTGATGTGATAATGCTACTGGAACACACATACTGCTGCGACAGATTTCGGAGTCCGATAGTTTCTTCTCTTAAGATGGGTTGTCTTACTAACACCATCAATAAAAACATCAGATGCCATAGTATAGCTGCAAGAAAGTTAAATGTGTGCATGCATGGTTGACAGCACAGTTCATAACAGGGTGGACAGTCGGGCATTGACCGATGGGCCGGTTCCTAAGTGTCAACTGTGCGCTGTTTTTTTTTAAACCCTCTGTCACCTGGTTCACCGATTCTTGCTATCTTCACCAGCCCCCCCAGCCAGGCCGCTGTATTGTAAGGCAGGCTGACTGGCAGGCCAAGGTCTTACGTAGCTAGGCCTGCCGTGGCAGACTTCAGCTTAGCCCCTGCGGGGAAAGCAGTGTTCCTTCTCCATTGCCGGGCTGTCAAACAGAGGCGGGGAAGGAAGAGTAAAGCAGCCTCGCTGGGGGAGGGTTGGTGGGGGGGTCAGTGTTAGGTGATATGGCAGCTGCGCCATCTTAACTTTAGTCCCTATTGCCCCCCCACCCACCTCAGAGGCTGGCCCAGAAGCTTTTTTATTTGCTTTCTTCCACCTCTGCCAGGCCATAGCCCCAAGGCTTTCGTGGTCTGGGGAGGGGGTGAGTGGGAAGCAGCCTCACTGGGGGCCAGTTAATGCTCTGGCTGTAGGGTCATTCTCACCTCACCCCTTTTGGGTTTGACTCAGCCCAAAAGCACTGCCTTTTCCCTGTACCCTCCCCCACTGGGCCATTGAAGTAAATTGATAAAGCAGGTTCTTGAGAAAGTGTAGTTTATTCTCATAAAACAGCTTATAGATCCACACCCGGTAAAATCCTTCCCTTGAATCCCCAACTCCCACTAACAGAATGTACAGCAAAGAAAGAATAATAACATTCTAAAGAGGAATATTGTGAATAGGAATACCATACACCTTCCCCCCTATAAAAAAAACAAAAAAAAGTGTAATAAGAACAATTAGTAGTTAATATTGAATAAAATCTTTCAATTTGACAGGAGTATGCTTAATACGAGAACTTTTCCTTAATTCACTCACATTGCTTTCAGATTCAAGAATGTCATTACATGACTCAGCATTGTTATCATTAAACATGGGAGAAGCTAGATTCTGAAAATTATCTACACTTGTAGAACAAGACTCAGAGACAATTGGAGTGGAAATGACATTGTCATAAGTATCCAAGACAAAAGAAGCATTGTTATTCTCATCAGTGGAATTGGAAGTGGTGGATTGAGAAAATGATTGTGAATGCATCTGAAAGTCCAGATTTTCCCCCCATCTACTCTTACTGCTTTGCTAAAGACTTCCAATACTTTACAAGGATCAGACCATTTGGCCCACTTTCTGGCAGGAAAACCACCAAATTTAACACAGACAAAATCTCCCACTTTAATTTTGGAACTAAGATTACGATGTTGCAACACATTACCCGTCATTTTCTCTTGATATTTCTGAACACGCTCCCTGACCTGTGATAAATCAAGAGCGGAATCATTAGATGTTCTAACTTTCATCCACCATGGTAAAAGTTTAGAACCAGGTTTCCTCCCACGTAACATCTCGAATGGAGATAAACCTGTGACAGTATTCGGAGAAGTACGATACGACAACAAAGTAGCCCGAAGAGATTTTCTAAATTCAAGCCCACTCTTTATAGCTAGTTGGATGGATTCTTTGACTACCTCATTGAAGCGTTCTACTTGACCATTGGCGTGTGGGTTATAATTGGAGACTCTTTTATGTAAGATGCCACACCTTTCAAGAAATAAATCAAATTCCTTGCTAACAAATTGGGGTTCATTATCAGAGACAGTTTCTGCAGGTAGCCCTTCACGGCAAAAAACGTCATCTAAAATTTCAATTATTTGAGATGAACTGATTTTAACTACAACTTTCAACTCAGGCCACTTTGAAAAGTAATCTGTTAAGACTAATGCGTACACATCCTTGTTAAGAGACAAGCCAAGAGGACTAATAATATCAATGCCCAATTTTCTCCATGGACCTGAAACATACTCAATAGGAGTAACATCCGCTGACAATGGTTTGACTGATTTGTCACTTTTAGAACAAGGAAGACACAATGTAACCCATCTGTCTGCCATGCCATCGACACTAGGCCATCAATAAAACTCCCTAATATGTCTTTTAGTGCTGGACATACCCATGTGACCTTCATGAGCCATGGGCAGGAATTTTTCTCTTATCTTAAAAGGAGGAACAATTTTATTCCCTCTTGTTACGAAACCTTGAGAAAACATTAATTAATCTTTGATCTTGCAAAAAGACAAAAAATCACCAGTTAAATTCCTTTCTTCAGGCCAACCCACTTGCAGGAATTTAACAACATTAGCTAACATGCCATCCTCACACATAGCATTTTTCCATTCAGATTCAGAAATTATATCTGATGACGAAACATTGGTGTTACCACTATTAATATCGTCAATTGTTTATGCAACATCGAAATCAAGACGGTTATTATCAGAAACACATGTGTCTGGCAAAGGTATTCGAGACATGCAATCAGCATGACCATTCAAACGCCCAGGATCGTATTCAACAGTACACTGAAATACCTGTAATTTAGCAGCAAGACGTGTCAAACGAGCAGTGAGTGTTCTACCACCACCAGCATTAACATATTAAACAAAGGTTTGTGGTACCCCACAAACATTGACGGAAATGTTGGACAGCCCATGTACATGCTAATAACTCTTTTTCGATGGTGGAATAATTGTACTCAGCCCCACGTAACATGCTGGACGCATACGAAACAACGTATTCTTCGCCTTTGCTTTTCTGCATTAACACAGAACATAAACCAACATTGCTGGCATACACAGCCACAATACATTCCCTTCCAACCTCAAAAGGTCTTACAAAATGGAGCATTAGCAATTTCTTTTTTTAGAAGATCAAAAGCACATTGTTTTTCTTTGTTCCAGATTAATTTTAAATTTTTCTTTAATATTGATCTTAAAGGATGGACTTTAGAAGAGTAATCTTGTATGAATTTACTGTAAAATTCTGTTAATCCTAAAAAAGAAACTAACTGTTCTTTCGTAGTGGGAGCAGGGGCATTAGAAATGCTTAGAACATGATTAAGTATAGTTTTAATACCCTCACTGGAGATTTCATGTCCCAAGTATTCCACTTTGTTTTGTCTGAACTTACATTTGGAAAATTTCAAAGCCAAACCTTTCTTTTGTACACATTTCAATACATTCTCCAAATGTTTATCATGTTCCTCATGGTTCTTTCCATAAATTAAAATATCGTCTTGGAAGGCGATAGCACCAAAGCATCCCTCCAGAACTTCTTTCATGAGCCTTTGGAAAATTGAAGCCGCACTGGCTAAGCCGAAGGTCATACGGGAAAACTGAAACATACCTTCAGGTGTAACAAAGGTAGTCAGAAATGTAGAATCCTCGTGTAAAACTACTTGATGATATGCACTAGCTAGATCGATATTGGAAAAAACACAAGCACCTGAAAGTGTGGAAATTAGCTCATGTATGTGAGGTAAAGATATCTATCAATCCATATTTCCTTCTTTAGGCTACGAAGATCTACACATAAACGAAGATCGTCATTACTTTTAAGGGATAAGACCACTGGAGAAACCCATGGAGAGGATTTGAAAGGCTCAATAATGTTTTTTAAAACTAGGTCAAACAAAATCCCCTTCAGTTTTTATCTCGATATGCTAAAGGTACATTTCTTACCCTGTGTCTGACAGGGATAGCATCATCCTTAAGAATAATTTTGTGTTTGAAATTCACAAATTCGCCTAGGTTATTCGTAAACATAGAAGGAAACCTGTTTCTTAATTCATTAGCGAGCTCCTCGTTATCAGGAGGGACAACATAAACAGGTGACAGTGCATTGGGATCTAACTTTATTCCCATTTCTTGTTGATGAGGCCAACCAAGAATAGATACCCCTTTAGTGGCTACGTATACTTTCCCTCCAGTTCTTCTGTTTTTAAACTCAAGATCTGCCCACATAAATCCATCAAGATCAATTTTGTGGCCAGAATAACCACCTGGTTCAATATCGGGTGGAATAATTTTTTAGTTCTCCAGGATTCATCAAAGACATCTCTGCCTATAATGCTATACCAGGCACATGAATCTATTAGCATGGAAATTTCCATACCATTTACTAATTTTTTGCCACTGGGAAAACCATTGCAATTGGCTTTACCAACACACAAGAGACTGTTAATATCTGGGGAATATTCACTCTCTTCATGTGACATGAAATTAATTTTTTGAGAAGACTTACAAACCTTGCTAAAGTGTCCCAGTTTCTTACACTTAATACATATTTTGTTCCATGCAGGACACCCTTTGTAACTTCCAACATGGTCAAAACCACTGCACCTATAGCAAACAACTTGAGATTTTTTTCCCAAAAATGTGTTGTCTTTTCCTATAGTGTCTTTCTTAGGAGGAAAAGAGGAAAAGAGGCGAATGTTTGGGAAGTAGATTGGTCCTTTACTATTGATACTTCAGGAACAGTTTCCTTGACTTTAACAACTTTTTTTAAGTTTGAGTTTATTGAGCATGAAAGAAAAAACAGAGAAAAGAAAAACCAGATACAGGAAAAAACAGGCAATGATAAATCGACAAGTTATAATAGAAAGGGGAGGGGGGATGAGAATTACACAGAAATATAAAAGCGCAAAAAATAGAAATACATCATAAATCGACACCTGAAATGACAAAGTAAGCATTGCATTCTATTAATAGATAATCAATGAAAATAGTGAAGGAAATTAAGGTGGTTTGCGTACCTCAATAGAATGCACATCGTGGGTGGTGGATGAAGGGGTAGATGAGGATAGATAGGTCACCAAAGGGAGCCAAAGGAGATCACGTTTGATTGCTAGAGAGATAAGGGAGACAAAATTAGAGTCCAGTCTGTGGTGAAAACAGACTACGTTCCACCATGAACGAAAGGAGACGTTTGTGGCCTGTTTCCAATTGGAAGTAATATGATGGTAAGCAATGGCAATAAAAAGATCCATTAGGAGGTAATGTCTTTGAGACTTAGGTAAAGTAGGGGATAGGGAACCCAAAAAGATGTGTGCAGGGGAAAAAGGAATGTTAAAATGGAAAGTTTTTGGGATCTGAGACCATACCAGATTCCAAAAGTGAAGGATAGGAGGGCGTTCAAAAAGCATGTGTTTCAAATCTGCATCTGAACAGGGACATGACCAGCAAGTAGGAAGGGCGTCTGTGGAGAAGGAAGATAAAACTGAGGGAGTAAAAAGGGTGCGGTTGTAAATAAAATACAAAGTTTGGGTCGTGTTGGCAGCTCTAGAGGTCTTGTGGAGTTTGAACTAGATCTTGTCCCATAATGCAATTGACCATTCCAGAGAAAAGTCCCGCTCCCAAGCTAATTAAATTTTCGATTTAGATCTATCAGCAGAGAATTGAGCTGAATTGTACAGGAAAGAAGCAGAAGGAAAGGAGTCCAGAGCTAAAGCTATAGAGCGGCAGGCTGGAGGGATGGGATTAGAATCCGGCAGGGAAGAAAGATACGACAAGATAATAGGACGTAACGTATCATATTGAGAGCGTGAATTAGAGGGCAGGGTGAATTGAGACCTAAGATCCGAAAAAGATCAAGGGAGGTTATGAGAAATAAGCTGGGAAATCCAGCGAATGCCGCGGGAATGCCAAGACTTCCAAAAGAAGATGCGATTTCGAATCAAAAGCCGTTTATTATGCCAGATGGGCTGTTCATGTGTCGAAGAAGCGGAAGGATAGTAAGAGGATAGGTATGGAGAAAGAAGCCTGTGAGAGATAATTGGGTTACGCAGACTAGTCGGAGGGAAAGTAAAGGATAAGAACTCACAAAACTCAAAAGGAGAAATAAACGAAGATTCGATCTTGAGCCAGAGAGGAGGATGAAAAGGGAGATCGGTGAAAAGCCAACAAGCCGATTGTTTGAGAGAAAAGGCACGATGATAAGCTTTGAAATCAGAGAAACGGACTCCGGAATGGGATTTATCCTTCCGCAAAGAAGCAAGAGCAATACGGGGTCGCTTGCCTTTCCATAAAAATTTTAGTAAAATAGAGTCAGTCTTTTTAAAATAACAATCGGGAATATGGATTGGAATCATGGAAATAGTATATAATAAGAGAGGCGAGAGCATCATTTTAATCGAACCAAGACAAGAAAAGCGGGTTCCAGGGAGTAATGGCAGATTCTAATTTTTGGGATACGTAATCAAAATTAAGTTTCAGTGTGTCAGATAACAGTGGAGAGAACCAAACTCCTAAGTATTTAATTTTAATTCGTTGCCAAGAGAAACTTGAGATATCAAAAAGATGCTTTTGACACAATGAATTTAAAGGAAGAATTTCACACTTGTCTACGTTGAGACAATAGCCTGAAACGGCAGAGAAAGAGGAAGCCAGTTGTAGAAATGAGGGAAGAGATGAGACCGGATTAGAGCAGTAAAAGAGAATATCATCGGCGTACACCGAGAGTTTGACTTGTTGAGAATTAAAGTGAAAACTGGAAATTGAGTCATCCTGACGAATTTTGGTAAGAAAAGGTTCCAAAGCCAATACAAAAAGTAGAGGAGAGAGAGGGCATCCCTGCCGAACTCCTCTGCGGAGTTGAAAGTAATCCGACACAGCTCCATTAACAAAAATCGATTCCTGGGGACTGCAATAGAGCAAAGAAATTAGGGAAATAAATTTGGGGGGAATACCTGTCCAAGAAAGAACCTGAAACATAAAGTCCCAACCAATCCTGTCAAAAGCTTTCTCCGCATCCAGAGAAATAGCGGCAAGAGGAACATTCAGAGAAGAAGCTTTACTAAGGATGTTGAAAAAGACTCTGGAGTTGTCAGATGAAAGGCGACCTTTCACAAAACCTGACTGCTCAGGGCCAATCAAATCAGGTAATAAGGGATCTAATCGAAGGGCCAGTAGTTTAGCCAGAATTTTATAATCCGTATTTACTAAAGAAATGGGTCGGTAATTTTTACAAAGAGAGTGGTCCTTATCTTCTTTAGGAATTAAACAAATTAAGGCTTGTTGAAAGGTACCACTTGAGAGACCAGAATCCAGAAAAGATTGAAATAGAAGTAAGAGTTTTGGTAAAAGAAAAGGAGCGAAATGGCTATAAAATTCAATAGTAAACCGATCAGGGCCCGGAGCGTTACCATTATGCAATTTAGAGACAGCGTGAGAGATTTCAGAAAGTGAGATGTCGGCTTCTAAAGAACCAAAATTCACGTGAGCCGAGGGGGGGGGGGGAGAGAGAGATTGGAAGTAGGAATGGATGTCGATCGAAGAGGAAACATGTTCTGGAGTATAGAGATCTTTATAAAAAAGCATAAATTCATTGAGGATGTCTTTATCTTTAAACAAGGAATCTCCAGTTGGTGTTTTAATCAGTTCAACTCTTGTTCGTTCCTTCCGAATTTTTAGATGGTTAGCAAGTAGTCTTCCCATTTTGTTTTGACCCCCATAATAGCGTGCGTTACATTTCAATAATAAGTTGGAGGCAGCATCAGTGGTGAATTTGTTAAAAGAAATTTTGGCCTCAATTAGATCCTTAAGGGAGGATTCAGAGTTGGAAGAATGAAAGGCGAGTTCGAGCTGTTTGATTTTGGTAAGTAAAGAGGAAGATTTAGCTTCATTAGCCTTTTTCTTGTGTGGGACAAAATTAATAATAAAACCTCTAGAAGCTGCCTTAAAAGAATTCCATACCATGACATAGGCGGAATGAGGTGTGTTATTGAGCGCAAAGAACTCAGAAGCAAATTTGGAGAATTCCGCACAGAAGGTAGGGTCAAGGAGTAGGGAATTATTAAACCTCCACCTGCCGGATTGTGGAGAAAAGGGGAGGAGGTCAATATCGACAAGTACTGAGGCATGATCGGAAATCAAAATGGAGCCAATGTCAGAGTGAATAGCATGCTGGGTGAGGGATTTGCTGAGAAAGAGGTAGTCAATGTGTGATTGGGAATTGTGTGCAGGGGAGTAAAAACTATATTCTCGAAGGTCAGGGTTACACAATCTCCATAGGTCTACTAATGCATGGTTTGAAATGGATTTAGTGAATAGGGAGTGCCTCCTAGAGGGCGAGAATTTAACCTGGGAGCAACGGTCTAAAATGGGATCAAGAACCATATTGCAGTCACCACCAAAAACAATATAATCTTCAGTCAGGAAAGAGAGTTTGTCAGAAATAGAGGATCAGAACAGTGTATCAACACCTGTGGGAGCATAAACATTGAAAAACACAATCGGTATCTTATCAATAAGCAGTCTAACGAGTACCCAACGGCCCTGATCATCACATTCGTGAGAAACTACAGAAATATTTAACTTTTTATGAAACAAAATCAGAACTCCACCCTTCTTAGTGTCAGAGGGAGAGAAGAAAACATGCCCCACCCAACAACGTTTTATTTTTAAGGCTTCAGTTTCCGAGAGATGCGACTCTTGAATAAAAGCCACATCAGTTTTGAGCCTGGCAAGATGCGATAAGACTCGTTATCTCTTAATTGGGTTGTTTAGACCCCTAACATTCCAAGTAGTAACATGGAACGGAATACAGTGAGATAAATATATAGCAAAACCAAAACATGCTTACTAAATCAGTAGAAATAGAAAAATGAAAGATGGTATCATAATAGATGAGAAGTGAGATGGGGATGACAGAGAGAAAGAGAGGGAAGGAGAGAGGGACGAAAAGGAGACATAGCAAGAAAGAAGAAGAAGAAGAAAAGTAGACAGAAACAAACAACATAAAGACAGTACAAGTCCAAAAAAGACGACTGAGGAACATACTTACGGGACAAACGAAAAACAGGGGATAACGGCACTGGAAACAGAAGTGACAACAGCGAGAGCAGCAGCTGCAATCGGAGCCCCGCCTGCAGAAGAACAGAGAAAGCAGTATAAAATGCCAACAAAGGTTACAGCAGGGTAAATGGTGAAGGAGCGAGCCTATAAGAAGAGAGGATATAAAACAAAGGTTAAGAAGAAAGGATAAAACATTAGGATGAGATAAAGCACAAATTTAAGACAAGGTTCACGGGACTAAGGCCAGTCAGAAGCGGACATGTCCAATCAAGTGACTCCGGAGGTATCCATGTCGCTCGCTCCATGTCGCCGAAGAAATTCCTGCAGCACAGCCGGATCCTCGAAGGTAGTAGTTTTCTCCTTGTAAGTGACTTTGAAGATGCGAGGATGCAGAAGACCGTATCTGGCATTGAGAGCTCTCAACTGGGGACGCATGTCAAGGAACTTTTTCCGACGATCAGCCGTAGCTTTAGCAACGTCTTGAGATAGATAGAGGTGATGACCCTCCCAAACCACTTGTTTTTTGGCCTTGGCGGCAGAGAGCACTTGTAGAAGATCTGTGTACTGAAGGAACAGCATGATGACTCCACGAGGCTTAGAGGAGCTGTATGTTGATGGAGGATAAAGCAGGAGCGTCCAATAATTTCAGGAGGAAGGTTTGGAAGAAGGCAGTGGGGTTGGACCCCTCCTTGAGTTCAGGAAGCCCATATAAACGAAGGTTGTTTCTGCGATTTCTGTTTTCTAAGTCGTCTGTCTGCCTTTTAAGTAGAAGGATTTCAGCCTCCATGGACGGAATTCGAGAGCAGGAGTTCTGAACAGACTCTGTAGATTGTTCGAGAAGTAAGACTCGAGTAACAAGGTTCACCCAATTGTCCTGCATGCTTTGTAAGGTTTGAGTTGTCGTTTCCATGAAAGGTCTGAGAGCCCGCAACTCTTCCAGTATTAGGTCTAGAGATGAAGGCGAAGGGGTGTCATCTGGAGAAGGAGGATCTTTTTTAAGGCGTTTAGAGGAGGCTAGGGTAGGTGGAAGTTTGCTGCTATTATGAGACTTAGAAACTGCCCCCAGATGACTCTCAGGCTTAGACATCACACCCCCCTACATATCCTGCGAAGGAGAGTCAGAATCAGAGTTGGCAGACCCCTTGGTTGGAGTAGACAGTTTCAAATTTCAAAGTTTTGCCATGTATGAGTGACAGCGGGTGGAGAGTAAGTGCAGCGTAGTCTGCTCAAGGCCAAAAAATCAATAACGAAAGTCCGTCAGGCAGAGGAGTAGTAAGGAGAGCAAGATAATAAACCTGAATCCACTCAGCTGCCGATGAGGCAGCAAAAGGAGTCAAAAAAGGATAGAAGCTATCTTCAAAAAGAGTCTCCACAATCCTTATGAAAAACTGGAAAGAACTGCATCAACATAGCAAGTAGTGTGGGGTAATATGAGCGCCACAGGCAACATATTGACAGTGAGGCCGTTGAAATCAAGCTGCACCAAGAGTATTGCCGTCAGAAAAACAGTATGAAGGTGGAGCTAGAGGAGAGCCCTTGACAGCATCATGAAGACCCTATTAGCAGGGACGCGCCTCAAAAAATGGAGACAATATTACAGCTGGGCCAACAGGATTCAGGAAGAAAAAGAGCGCTACTTGCATAGGCAGTGCTAGTATTAATGTGACTAGTGTCATGAGGTGGCCCACCCAGAGCTCCAAGTTGGTGAAATAATGGAAGAACCAAGTGAGGGGGTCCTCATTCGCAGTGCAGCACTGTTGCATAAAATGGCGGCCGGGAATCAGCGGCCGGAGCCGCGCGTAAAAGAAGGTCTGGGCATGAAGAAAAAATACGAGACAAAAATTGTCCAAGGACAAGAGCTCACCTCAAAACCACAAAGGCAGAAAGCAATCCATTCAAGCTTGCAACCTCGCAGCAAGCGAGGACATCCAGTAGAGTCGGCTAAACTCCGCCGCCTCAGATGACGAAATGGCGGCTGGAGCCGCGGTGAGCCGGGTTCAGTGTCAAAGCCGGCGGGAATCCAACGTAGACGGAATATGGAGAGTCCATTTAAATCACAGCATCCTGCAGGCTAAGCAGAGGTATTTCCTATTCGAAACACCGCTTAAAGCCGCCAAAAAGGTGCAAGCGAAGAAGTCCGACGCGGGAGCTCCGCAGTCAACCCGCCATCCTAGCCGGCGTCTAAGCCACGCCCCCATTGACTTTAACAACTTGACCCCTAATTTCACTGACAAATTTCTCAGATTGTTCAATCCCTTTGGCAATATTCACTACAGCATAAAGAGAAGATTCAGTGCCCATCCATAAACGTTCTTGAATTTTCATGCTCCTAGTTTTCATCATTATTTGGTCTCTTAACCCCTTCCACACTCATGACGAGCTGGGCTCGTCATGGTGTAGCCTCCTCATACACTGATGACGAGCCCAGCTCGTCATAAAATAAGGAAAATAGCAATTCCCAGCACAGGAGGGGAATTGCCTTAGCAGCCATGGAGTTAAGACTTGTTCAAAATTTATAGTCTCAAAAGCACAAGATCCTGCTAATGTGCGTTATACAGCTACATAATCTTCTATGGATTCATCTTCTTTTTGGGCACGAGAAAAAAATTTGAACCTTTCCATAACAGTATTAATTTATCTCCCAAATCTAGTACTCATTTGTTGAATGGTAACTTCAAAAACATTAGTATCTCCAGATCCTTCGACGGGTGGTAAATTTGCTAATTCTTTTAAACCTGCCCCCATAAACAGTTCCTTAAGAGAGCAAGTTTCCTTTTAGGAGAACACTTATCTTCTTCTAACACATCAACATATGCTAAAAACATGGGATACCATAAATCCCATTCCATTTTGGGTTCACCAGCAACTGGCAGAAAATGTGGGAGTGCGACAATATTAGACATGGTATAAATTGTTATAGAGATAAAGCTATAATGAACACATTAGTAGGAGAATAACCTGAAAAGGAAGAAAAATATTTACAAAATAATGTGACTAAAATAATAAAAGTAGTCACCGACGTCTAGATGCAGAAGAATAGAAACAATGAATAGTTTTGTAATAAACACAACACTGTATAAAGTACCCTGTAAAATCCAGCTGATCTTGATGTGCGGTGTGCACATCACCGATGAAGGTAACAATTCTAAAGCTAATACAAACAGTACCTTAAAGTCCTTGAAACTAAATATGTATCGTCCGATCTCTTGTTGCTATGCTGTTGCTATGGTGGTTCCCTACAACAAAATGGAGGCACGCAGCGTTACGTGGCGTGACCAACGAGTTGACATGGAATGTGTTGCGTCATGCGTCAGCTTCCAAGAAGTAAAATCGAACGTTGAATAGAAATGCACAGTAGAAGCTTGACGCAAAGCACACGCAGGAGAGTTGGCTCGCTCGTAGAATGGTGCCGCCGCTCGAATAATGCAGTTGGGAAATGCCACCAAATTAAGCCGTTGAGAACGGAGACAAGTGAAAAGTAAACAACACCAAGGTAAAACTGTACTCTATATGTAAATTCCAGCCTGCACAGTCCAATAGTTAATTGTGCAGATTTAACACGAACCCAAAGTGATGTCAATTGAAAACACTATAAATGTTCAAAAGCAGAGGTCATGATTGATAAATATAAACAGACCTTTCTTGTCTCTGCCACTCAGTGAACAAACACCTTCCATAAGGTTAGTCGATAATACTCTGCTTACATTTAAGTTGCAATGTAGATCTAGGCATCCAAGTGATGGAATGAAGTCTTAGAAATTCAGGGAATATAATCAAAGTACTAATTTGTGTGAAAACGCTGACATATCTAAATAAAAATACACACAGTACAGGAACGTTTATCCGATAAACAGCCGCTGGTGCTATCAGAACACATTAGTTGCAATATGCAATACAGCCGCTGGTGCAATCCAAAACATGAAATTAAAATAAAACACAGTACCTGTTTTATTAAAAGTGAACGCTGTCTGTTTCAAAATCCCGATCGTCGCCAAATTGTGAAGTAAATTGAGAAATCAGGTTCTTGAGAAAGTGTGTAGTTTATTCTCACAAGACAGCTTATACGTCCACACCCGGTAAAATCCTTCCCTTGAATCCCCAACTCCCACTAACAGAATGTACAGCAAAGAAAGAATAATAACATTCTAAAGAGGAATATTGTGAATAGGAATACCACAGCCATCACATCAGGCTTTGTTGGACGGGGAGGGAGAGAGTATGCAGGGGCTTTGCTGAGGGCCAGGTATTGTCAGCTCAGCCCTATTGTCTTTCTGGGCTGAGTGTAAGGTGGGAGGGTGGGGGGCACCAGTGTGTTACACAGGGCCGATTCTAGGTGTTTTGCCGCCCTAGGCGAGAATTGAAAAATGTCGCCCCCCTCCTTTATGCTACCATCACTCTCTCCCCCTGTCATCCAGGATAGAACTAAAAATATCCACCCCAACAGATCACTCCATTTCTGGCTTCCAACCATGCCAGCTCTGGACCACAACTTTATTCAAAGTTTCCGACTGGACGACCCAGTGCAGTACCAAGTTAAGCAGAATATATCATAAGTATGGCTCCCAGTTTTTATTGGTTCTTACATATAAATACTGTCAGAAAACAATAGATTCTCCTGTCAGTATTTGTTTTTAAGTATGGAAAAATACAGAAAATAGGTTTTCTTCACCCTACCATCAGTCATGCATGCCAGGACAATAGCCATGCAAACTGACATTTAGAGAAGTTAAAAAAAAAGATTTCCTAATGAAGTTTAAATAACTGCAGCAATACAGTGGTCTATGCTGCTCCACAATGGGAATGATTACAGGTGACTGTATTGCACTCTAAATGCCTAGAACTCGCTATTCATCCGAACATAAGTAAACATTTGTCTGTGGAAATATACCTATTGTAGCATCTTTTTTTACACTAAGCACAAAATGACTATGGGCAAATACAGATAAAATGACCAAAAAAATACAGTTGATAAACACGAATGGAAATGTACAAAAATAAATACCATAAAAACAGGACCTCTAATTATAAAAAATTAATCCATGAAGTGGACTTGATATGTTTAAGCTACCACCATACTGAAAACCATAAAGCTGCAGGTGTGGTTCTTTCACTTTACCCATCACACACTACTAAGCGCTGCGGCTCATTCCACGAGAACAGCACCTTGGCAGTCATCATGCATCACATGGAAACACTTACCGACCACACACCCTACCCTAGCATGCTGCCCATGTAGGCAAGCGCCCTAGCACCCCACATGGGGATTGATGGGCTAGTAAGGAAGCGCTATATAAATGCTGGCCTGAAATACAATACAATAACTATTTCTCTGACAGTACACATTCTGACCACTCTCCAGACACTCATCCCACGGACCGTGCCATTTCCGTTGATTTGCCTTGGACGTTTTGGCAGAAAGGATGCAAGCCACCGCGAGGAGCAGCGCCCAGTCTGAGGTCACCAGGGCATGGCGGGTCGGGCTCCTTGATCTGGGCATTCTGTTAATGGCGGAGCAGGCCGCTTCCGGATATTGTTGATTGACAGTGCGTGACCTCTTAATACAAGATCCCTCAAGTTGCCCTTTAAGGGCAGGCAGTCTGTGGCAGGAACAGGTAAGCATGTTGGCTGCTCACCCTGAGTTCATGGGCAGGTAGTGCCCAGCTGGCAAACCTTTCCTGGAGGTGTTTTGCAGGACTGAGGGCGATTTAGTAGGTGGACAATGGGTGCATAGCTGGCACAGGTTTCCCTGAAGTTGGTCTTAATGTTAGACAGTGGGTATCCAGCGGGTACAGGTTCACAGGGAGTTACTCTTGGTGGACAGCCAATGCCCCTTGGCACAAGCTTCCTGCAAGTATCTCTTGCTTCTAGAGAGTGGGTACTTGGTTATCACTTATTTTCAAAGTGTATTTCTTGTTGCTCCTAGTGCCCTGTGTGCCCTTGTAGGTGCAGCCAAGGAGGCCAGTCCGTGTGGCAAGACAGCAAGCAAGAGCTTTCCTATCTTCCGACTGCATGAGGAAGAACAGGAGCATTGCACCGTGGAAACTCCTGCGTTGCATATGGGGGTCACCCATTGGGCTCGCTCACGGGGACTCTCAAAGCTTCTGCCACTGCTGGCATTATCTGCGGCCTACTCATTGTTGCTGCTGGTGGCATTAGTGGGGGTGAGGAGTGCACTCTGTCCTCACAGGTCAGAGCACCTCCCTTGCTCCCCTCACCTAAATCATCTATTCGGGTTTAGATTTGAGCTGAGGGGTTCTAGGCGGTGATAACGAGATGGAACGAGTGCTGACAAGATTATGCATACAGTAACTGAAGAAAATGGACTGCGCAGGCGCCCATGAGACAAAATGAATGATTTAAAAAGTATGTTTAAAAAATGTGCTCCTATTCGATTAGGTGCCCTGAGCTGGTGCCCAAGTTGCCCACACTAAAGGCTGGCCCTGGCAGTACTGCTGCGGATTATCTTCCTGCCTGTGTGTCACCACACATTGTGTCGATAGTTTCCCGCGCAATGTTGTTGTTGTGTGAAAGTGCGAGCCATCGATTTGTCTGACAGGGCAAGGCTGGTGGCACTAGGGGAGCCTCTAAAGTGAGACCCAAAAATATTGATTGAGACATGCGGTCAATATTAATTGCTATAATGAATCGGATTAGGCGACAGGTTAACAGCGCTCAGCAGAATTTAATAATGCTCTCTCTTTCTTTCTGTGTTTTGTCATGCACGCTAGTGAAACACACCTACAGGCCGACCAAGCTCATTTGCATGCAACTCAAGCAATGCGTCTTCCATCAGCAGCTTTTGTGACACTCTTACCAAAGTGCTGTACCATTCTGAGACGTGAACTCCAGGTGAAGCGAGGCACGCGCCGCCTCTGCCAGTGAACTGAACTGCATGTTAGTGTGGCAGTGGAGCACTCTCACATGCCTGCTTGGACAGGATTGTCTGTCCTGCAATCTGCTGTGTGACGCTGGCGCCGGTGGCACCGAACGTGATGTGACATGACGTTATGTCAAATTGTAGAAGGCCTACCCAATGGGCTTTCGAGGTCGAAGGCCGTTCAAACCTTCCCAAACCTATGTTTTTTGCCGCCTTCCCATATTTGCCGCCCTAGGCAGCCGCCTAGGTCTGCCTAATGGTAGAAACGGCCCTGGTGTTACATAGGCCTAGCTGTGAAGCTACCTTGACCAGAGCTACCAACTTTGGAACTCGGGAAATATGTTGGAGTCCCAGCTTAACTTCAAGTGATTCTGGGCAAAATACGTGATCTCCACAGGCTGAAAAATAAAAACAAATGTGATCTTCTTTAATGCAACTGCTGCTCATGTAAATAAATCCAGTGCCCTAGGGACCAGTTCACACTATATAAAACTACAAAAACATTCAAGAAATAACTGCCCATTGTTCATGTTTTAAAATTCTGCAGAGCCAGAGCATAATAAAAGATGAATCTTTATATATTATTAGAACATTAGAATGTGGGGCACTCCATTGAAGACAATGGCAGTGCTCCGTGCTTCTATGGGACGGTAAAGGCCCGCAAAGCAACATTCCAATGTTGTTTTCACAAAGGCCTCTCGGAGCCCAAGGGGATTTAAACCCCTCTGATTCCAAGAGGGCTTTTGTTTTATTTGTTAGAACATTCTGCCCTCTAGTGGCAGAATGTTCTAATAGCCTTATAGCCCTTCGTAGCTGGGTTAAACCGGTTATTAAAGTCCTGCTCCCTTGTGAAAGGTCCTCGCCTTTGGCTCGAACCTTTAACGCTGGAGTGGGCCTTTAATAGCCAGTATAGCCCACGGGCTAGAAGGCTATATTAAAACCATACTCCTTTTTAACATGGTTTTTATGCTTTTGTTAATTTGACGATCAGTCACGGATCATTAAGGCAGCTTTAGAAATCAATATAAAGTGCATTTGCCTTAGGTTTAGTGCTCAAAATACATACTGATTAGGGGAAGAAATACCAGATTCGGGTGAAATTTGTCATTTTCGTACAGGGCAGGATATTAAAATACCATCAGATCAGGTGTTGAGGCCCTTGGGCCTTTAGATTTCACCTTGCCAGCCTGACCAAAACTCAGTGCTTCTAGTTTTTGCCCATGGTACTGGCACAATAAGCTATAAAATGTTAAAATTAATAACCATTTCTGTAAACATGTGCCCAATGAGACTAATCAATTAGTGTTTCATGAAAGGGCACAGTCGGGGAAAGTGGGCAACTTTTTTTAAGGAGTGCCTTGGCCTAATTGTGATCCCATTGTGACCATGGGTCCTTAACAGTGAGCAGTCATTGCCTGTTCCTGTTGATGTAGACTGGGAACACCAAATCCCAAATATCAAGTGGAACGAATATTGTTACAACAATATCAAGGGACAAAATATCAGATGGTAAGTTTATGTCTATTTTCGGTACCTATCTCCAAATAAATGTACATTGATGATATATATATATTGTAGAATTTAAAATAATTAACCTTTACCTCCCTCTGTACACTTTCTTTGGGATATTTTGTACCTTGATATAATTGTAGAGATATTCTGTCCCGTCGAGTTCAAGATTCGATATTCCCTAATACAGTCTTTCTCTTTCCTCGATGTGCTGTCAGCACTGCATGTATTAACTCCTAGAAATTTCAAGGTGGACGTTTATACCATAAAAAGTGCAACCGCATAAAAAAAAGGGGCACAGCTCTGTACTACACAAGTGTATACCTTTATGGTAAAGACCCCTTTGACCCCTATCATTACTGAAACCGACGCAGATGCAGAGGGTCACAGGGGCGTGAGGGCCCAGGGAACCCACCATACATCTTTACCTACTGAACAAGGGGGCAGAGGGTGAGAGGGAAATTCTGCTTCAATCCTTAGCGCAAGCCACTGAAGTGTAACTTTGCATTCACTTTGGTCACAGGCTCTCTTTTCTTTTCCTAACATGGTGTTGTTTTGAGGAGCAATAGAGCAAATTCTCAAGAGCCCCTTTTCAGATAAGCATTGGCAAAGCCAATCGGTCTCTCTTTTGGTTTTTGCCAATGTAATTCTATTAGCTTTGCAACTTTTTTTGTCAATGCTGTTCAGCATTATTAAAAAGAGAAAAGAAACTGTTATTGTCAATGCTGACCAAGGCAAACAAAACAAAATTGATGTATACGCATGCATATATCGACATGAATTGGCAAGTATGCATCATGACGTTAGGGCTGCCCTGTGATGAGACATGCACATACATTGATCACCTCTCATGCACACGCACATGTCATGACTGGGCAGCCATTTTGTTTTTTTCTTATTTACCATTCCAAGAGGGCAGATGCCAATATTGGAGAGGTAAATTAGAGAAAAAAGTTGAGTTAACGTGCATGAAAAAGAAGTGAGAGACCAAGTAGCAGGTTGCAGCTACCGGGCCAACCAAAACATATTTTTTTTTATAGTAAAGAGAAATGAAGGAGCAGGGGGTGTAGAGGTTGAGAAAGTCCATGCCACCTGTCAGTGAAACAAGCAGGCTAGGGTTAAAATTTAAAAGAAAATAAACAGTTTGATGGAGGTTGTGAAAGCAACAGAAAAGGTGCAGGGAGTAAGTGCACGCCACAGGGATTTGGGGGTTTGATGGGGAGAAATGGCTAGATATGACATGCACTCTTATGAGAGCTAAAGGCAAAACAATGAAGTAGCTCTCTGAATGTAAGCAGTTGATTGATATAAGTCATCCAGAGAAAAGGATGGTAACGAAGCTGTGCTCAGTGGAGGGGAAGACATAAGAAGAAGTATGAAAGCCATCAAAAAAGGAGGCAAATGACATTGACAAGAAAGCCAATTAATACCAAGCAATGGGCTGACCCAAAGCCTACTTCATGTATATATTTTACTGCACTGGAAGCAATAGGTGTCCCACAGCAGACAGTTAGAGATGTTTGTTGCTGAAATCTTAACACGTACATTGACAAAAACCCTCGATCTAGCTTGCCTTTTGATTCCAGATAAAAAGTTCAAATAAAAGCCTGCAGCAGCGAAAAAAATGCACAAAATTCACCTATGAGATAAAGAATTTAATTTATGATCAGTCACTGTAAGTTTGTGATGAAGGGTAGTCCAGAATGCATTGCAATGCAGACATTCAATAGGAGGTGGCAAAGATACAGCATACAACCAATAGCACTAGGTGAGACAGTAATATGTCTTTGGGTGGGGCCAAACCCCTCTCTGTATATTTATGTACATGTAGTAGAAATCATTGGTAATAATAGGTCTTGCAGACAATTGTGTTTTCAAGCCAGACCTAACAATACCTCTCTTCCAAACTTGCACTTATTTTTGGAGTGACAAGATATTCGTGAAAATAGTTGAAAGGCCAATATGTACCCTGGGATTTGTCAAATTATTTTTTTATTCCATTTTGTGTAAAGGAAACATTGCTGTGTCTTTACATCGTTTACCGTCTACACTGCAACACAATATTCTGATAATCCACCAAATCAGCTGTAAATCATGTCATCTCACATGAACCCGAATGTAATATATTTCCGAAATAGAATGACTATTAGAATAAACATACAATGCTAAATAACAGATAGGCTACAACCGATTCCACAAGGGCTTATTTTTTAATAAGCAAACTAATCCTTGCAAATTTAATTTATCTGCCAGGCTCAACCCTTCTATTTAATCATGCATTTGTACAACTTGACATGATATATGCTTTAATAAGTGCTTGTCTTTTCTGGCAAAATTAGCTTGGAGGTGTCCAAACCCTCATTTGTCATCCTGACCGACCAGTAGGTAGTATTAATGTCCGCATTCCACCCACGCCTTTGTCGAGCAAGTTTCTTACAGTCTAAACTACTCACAGTACCTACAGTAAAAAGTACTTTTTGTCTCCCTTTAATGCTCCATAAGATGCCTTTGCTTCAGGCTAGAATGAAATTCACATTACGCTCTCGTAACTTTAGGGAACTTGGCATTATGCTTGTTAAGCCAAATTCCCAAAATGCCACCATAATGCCACGTCACTTACAGGTAGATTCATCATTGAAAAATCGGCTCGCAAAGGGCCAGATTCTGAGAATCTGGCCCTTTGCAAGCGCAATTTTTGCATTTGGGATTCATCATCCCAAGTGCAAAAATCAGTAATTGCGAATTCGCTAAATTGCGAGGAATTACATTTAAGGAATCTATATTTGAGATTCCTTAAATGCAATTCATTAACCATTTTTAAATTGCGAAATCGCAATTTCGGGCCGCTAGGGTCAAACCTTGTGGTAAATAGCGAAAACTTAGAAAAATGCTTTTAAATGCATTTTTCTAAGTTGCATGTTGCACACACACATGTCCTTTGGACATGTGTGTGCGCAACACCAATGTAGATTACATTTCAGGGGTGCTACAGGGTGTCCTTTGGACACCCCTGGCACCCTTGAAATCGCATCCTTATTTGCGATTAGCAATTTGCTAATCGCAAATAAGGAATGTGTAGGAATCGCTATTTATTTAGCGATTCCTACATGAATCCCGTTTTGCAAGTCCTTAATAGCGATTCCTTAATGATCGCTATTAAGGACTCGCAAAACGGGACTTTGATGAATCTAGGGGATGGTTATACCTCCGTTCGTGGTAACATTTTAGCTCGGAGAGCGAGAACAGAATGCATAACCATAACATGAGTGAATGTTGTTACGGCAATTCTGCTTCTTGCACTATCTTTTAGCGTGAACGGCATTCCCAAATCACAAATTAATGCAAGAACACATTTTGCACTAAAATATAGTGCTAAATGGTGGATTTGCATTTTGCGTAATTATAGGCGCCCTTTAAATTTCGCGAAATGACGCGGGAGCAAATGCCGTGCCTTTCGCTCCCTTCTAAATTGCTTCCTCTGAGGAAAAGGATGCAAAGCAAATAGAAAATGTTGCCCATGGTATACCTCACTAAAATAAGATGATAGTAAGATTAAGACTAAAGACTGTAAATCTTTTCTAAAAAGTGTATTTCCGTTAATTTAGAACGCATAAGCCAAAATATTTTTAGGACTCAGCACACGGAAAAAGTCGTAAATCTGCACATGCCTGTTTCTGATCGAAAATTGGTGCAGATTACCAACGGTTTGAAACTCAGAAAAGTGCCCTTGAGTACGCCTGGAAACATATACTGCTGCATGCAGCGCTGTACATCATGTACAACTGTGCAGGGGAATGTCTTCCCATGAGTGGTAAAGCATGTATCCTATTGAAAAATATCCTACCCCACAAAATGTGGGCGTGTTCCCTTTTGCTTTCCACCATGTAAAGGGAATACATCTAGAACAAGATAGTAACGAATCCTTTACCTTTTCTGTTTGGTGTCAGACAAAACCTTGCGTTTTTGGTTAAAAAAACAAATTCTTACAAAAAAATACTTACCAAGAGGAGCTTTCAGCAATCCCTCTACATCCATTGACCTGTTCAACTGTCATTCACATTTTTTTCCAGCCACTAAAGTTTACAACATGGCCAGTGAATCAATCCACTTGGCTGTGGGAAGGGTCGGACTGCGGCCGAAAAAAGGCACGGGCACCAAATTGTCCTTATTACTAAATTCATAAGGTAAAAATTGTACCATGTTTGCAAATTGGGTCAGTTTATTTTTTTAACTTGGAAAGACACATTGTTTAAGTGTGATCTGAACTTGCTGCAGGTGATTTTTGTTTTACTTTCAGGGAAAACACCGGTAAAGCAGATTATAAAACCAGCCCACTCACTGACCTGTCAGACCACCCCATTAGACACTGCCTGCCTGCCCTATTGACCAGTCCAACCAAAGCTATTGAGTCCTTTGTCTCTGAGGGGCAGGATTCTTCCCAAGCACACTGTCATCATAGATATGTAATCTAGTGGCGGTCACCTCCAGGTAGTTATAGTTAAGTCTGCTTTTCCATGGAGAGAGCATTTTTTGGTTTGTTAATAACTTTGGTCCCGTTTGAGGAATCTTCACAAAAGTTTCAAAAGAATAGTTCCTCCACCACAGCCCCTTCCTGGAAAGATTCAGGGTGATTCATCAAGTGGGGGTTGAGAAAAAAAAGTCTCAAATCACAAAGGGCCTGTTTACGAGTTCCGACCGGCAGACTCACAGTGGGGCAGCAGTGGTAGTCCACCATCTGCCTCATTACGACTTTCAAAGTCGATGAGGTGGTGAACCATTATCTGCACCTGGGAACAGTCGTTCTCTGGTGGTGGGGCAGGAGTGCCACAACACAATATGCTGAGCATGGACTGGCGCAGTACTGGTAAGCATATTACTAGTTTTTGGACCGCCAGCCTTTTCATGGCAGAGCCTCGCCATGAAAAGGCTGGTGGTGCAGGAACAAAGGGGGCCCCACAGGGACCCCCACCATGGGGATACATTCAGGGGAGCACAACATGTGCCATCCAATCTGTACTCCCACAAAGTTCCAGCACAGCATGTACGTCCACATCCATGCTGTACTGGAACTTTTCTGCTGATCTCATTGCGGTGCCTGTTTTCCAGGCACCACCATGGGGATAGCAAAAGATCGCCAACCGTATTACGAGTTGTGCATTTCCATTACGGTCGGCGGTCCTTGGCCGGTCTTGCACAGGTTTGGTGCAGCGGAGGTATCGTTGCGCCGCCTCTGCTGCATCAAACTCGAAAATTTATCAGAAAGCTGTATCTTGATAGGCAGATTGTGCTTTTAGGATTTGGTTTAAATCCGTTCAGCAGTTTTTGTGAAATTTTGGGTAAAAGAAAATTGTATATTTTGGCAGTTGGGTCCACAAGAGTCTCCCTGGTGTCCAGTGAGTGCGCACATTAAAAAATGGAGCCCTCTGATTGGTCAAGACGCCTGTTTTTCCTGTGAGCTTTCAGGCTCTTGTGGAAGTGAAAGCCTCCTGTGAATCTAGTGAGAACAAGTGCACTGATTGAGTTTTGGCTGTTGGAGTTTTGGTAATGAAATGCCCGGCATTGCAGTATACTGAGAACAATTGCAGGTGCTGTGGGAATCAAGTAAAAAAGCTATATATGGGGCAATAGAAAGGCATTCTGTCCCCCTAGAATTAGAGAGGAGGTCTCTAAGGCATAACTACTGTGATGAAAATAAATGTATATTGTAGGAAAGTGCCCTTTTGGATGGTGGTTCCCCCCTACACTTTTTGCCCAAATGCTTATGGTTATGACTCTGAAAGTGGACTGGAGCCTGCTGCCCAGGTCCCAATGCCAGTGTTCTCTCCCTTAAACTGTTATGTGTATATTGGCAACCCCAATTGACAAGGACTTTACCCCCCTTATAAGTCCCTAGTATATGGTACGAGTTGTACCCAGAGCATGGGTGGTAAAGGGGTCCCCAGGGCTTGAAGCACTGTTTGTGCCACCCGAGTAACCCAAGTAAACTACTGACAGCAGGCTTACCATTGCAGACTGCAGGAACAGCGTAAACTGCTCCATTTTGACTTTGCCCTCACCATGTGTGACCAAGTTAATGCACTGCATGTAATATATGTCAGTCACCCCTAAGCAACTGCTCCTAAACCCAAGAGGCAGGGTGCATTATAATAAAGGTGTGGGGGTGCACATGTAGGCTTCTATGTCCCTATAGTGGCCTTTATCACTTAAAGTACACTTTAAGTGATAGGCGGTCCATAGGATAACATGGGCTGACACTCCAGTCAAATCTCAGGTTGTCAACACTGTAACGGCACATCCTAAATATTTTGTATTTGGTATTCATCCCTGACATGAATCTCTTGTCGAGGGCAATGTGGCATTCACCCCAGTGGCTACTTTAGAGGTTGCCCATCTGGCTGCTCCAGCTTCTCAGTGCTCTGGCTGTCAGCCTGTGCTTGCTGGACAGGGTTCTGACTTCCTGCCAGGCACTGTGATCACTTCCAAGCATCAGGACCAAAGTCCTGGGCATGATGAAGGTCACACCTTCTCCTTCCCAGGAAGGTTAGTAAAGTGGCACATCAAGGAGGAGCACTTCAAAGGCTGCACCACCTCTGATATCCATCAAGGCTGACTCCCAGAGGAGGAAACAGTGGTCCCCCGGCCTCAGGCACATTTGCACATTGGCAAGTGGGAAATTCGGTATTCAGGAGGTGTATACCTCCAAAAGGCTAACCACACATCTCAGGTGGGCTGCCTGGTCTGTACAGATAAGAATGACTTCTGCCATTTTAAAAACTGGTAGAAATAGTGGGTTCTGGGTAAAAAAGGTTACCACCCCAGGACCAGATTATCTGCCGGGGCAAGCAGCCTATTGGCCTCTTGCAATCACATACCTAACACCCCTAAATATAGAGCTACCTCTGAAACCAGAATCTCCGTTTTGAACTACCTACATCAACAAGGACAAAGAACAGACTCGCGCCTGCAACAACAGGAGTTGCACAAAGCAAACAAGTGATACTCGCTCCTTGTAGCAATGATCATGGAACTGCCTGATCAAGACTCGTCGTAGGCTAACTCTCAGTAACCCCAGACCAAGGGACCCCTGTGAGAGCTTGAAGCATCCTCAGGCTCCCCTGCCTTAGAGGCACTAGTTCCCCACAGACTGCAGGTAAAATAATGCTCTGGATCCAAAGAATCGTTGGCCATCGGGAGCTCTGAGTGATCGCCCAAATCCAGATAGTCTAGTGCATTGTGGCAACTATAGTCCTGGCTTGCACGAAGTTGCAGGCAACTACAGTGTTCCTCAGGACCACCGACATTGAAGTATCTTTTTCCAAGGATTACCACTGCCAAGACTGCTTGGTTGCTATTCTGGCAAATGACCCCTGCACTCGACGCTGAAATAGAAGGAACTCTTTCCGACCTTCGACCGATGTCAGCAACCACCTTGTTGTTGTGTTTTTCCATCTTGTTCACCACACCACTGTGCAAGCGGTAAAAGCAGCTCTCCTACGGCTCCCATTCAGCACCAGGGATAACCAGGGCAAATCGGCATCCATGCTTCATGGGCCAGATACAATTTAACTGACTATCATGGCCTGGTACTGGGACCCGCATCACCTTTAATCTGCAAAAGTTCCACGCTATTCGATCTGCAAGTTACCGATTGTCACTAGTGTTTTTTCCCATTGACCAAAATGATAAAGTCTCACTGTATTATTTTGCACTGATTTTATATTGCTTCTAAAATATACAGCTCGAGTTATACCTATGCTATGCCAATCATTTTGGTGTCAATTTTAAGATAAAATTCACTTTATCTTTATAAATTGGTGTCGGAATTCTCTAGAGTTGTGTCAATTACTGGTACTCTGAAATGCTCAAAACATGTTCCTCCAGTAAAGCCTGACTGCTCTTTGACACACTACCAGGACGGAGCTAAGGATTCATTATTGCAAATCTATGGACCATCTTTAGGGTCTGTGAGAGTACTGCATGGGAAAGTCGAACCAGCATCACCACATAATCCTCCATCTTCTTACATATATAGTTTATAAAAAAAGGAATGATCTCAATGGAGTAGGTGAGTTCTCATTACAGTCTACTAGTAGAAATGCATATTGTGGCCCTTGTTATTGAGAGGGAGTGTGTAAGACATATGTACAGGGATGAGAAGAAGGTTAATTATTGCACTCTCGTGGGATCTTGTCAAATAGGAAGGAGTACATCTTTGAATACACTCTGGTGTACGGATTCATTAATATAGGAAAGAGTCTTAGTGAAGATGGTGTTCATCAAAGTCTACTATTTATGCCTATCAGCTTGGGAAGAGTTGTGAGTAGAGATAAGGCTCTCCCCACACCCTACTATGCACACCCATCATCCAAGAGAGGGGTCTCAACAGAGAGGGAGGTCCCTCTACACACGCTACTATGCACATCCGTTATCTGAGAGAGAAGTCTGAAAGGAGATGCAAGACCCTCCCCCATCCTACTACTCAAACTCCTCATCTGAGAGAGAGGTAAATAAGGAGAGGCTAGTATCTCTTCATAACCTACTACGCACACCCGTCATCTGAGAGAGGGGTCTAAAGGAGAAGCAAATCCCTTCCCACACTTTACTATGCGCTACCATCAGCTGAGCATGTGGTTGGCTGCATGCGGGAGGTTGGCGGCAGCCAGGCTCTGTGGCCAACCATCCGCCGTACATGGCCAAAGCACGTGCGCAATGGGGGGCTGCATTTACATATGCAAATTAAATATTACTTTAAGTTTACAAAAACCAAACAAATCACTGAATAAACCAAAGTTTAAAGTAACGTTATAGTTAGGTGAATATATGTCAGTGACAACATTAACGTTTTGAACTGAAAAAAACACAGACAATCACCAGTTATAGCTAACACACCTAACTATAACTTGTGCCCTGATCATCCCTTTTGAAAAAAGTTGAAAGACCTTTCAAAGATGGGCTCCCATGCATTTGCATGAATACACATGTGCACACATGCCACATGTGGTCGGGGCGCAAGTTATAGTTAGCACAGAGCTAACTATAACATGCACTGCTTATGACCTCACATATTATATCACTCATTCTCTGACATCATTTATGACATAACTGATGACATCTCAAATGACATCATTGATGACATCACTGATGGCATCATCCAACCTTTTTTGTACGCATTGCTCTATAAACAAATGGGTATAGCATTAGAGTTCGGAAAGTAAGTACAAAGTAGCTCAGAAGAATATTAGACATCATTAATGCCATCACACAAACAACACCCTCAGGTGTAGAAAGCATGGTTTATGTGCTACATAGACCCTATACCATACACTTTAGATTAACAATCAACCAGAGATATATGAGAAACCCTCTATGCATATGGTACTGAACTTCTGTAAAAAACAAATGCCCTTCAACGGACAGCTTTTATCAGTATCAAACTCCTGACAGTCACCGAACATACATGGTGAAATGAAGTTGATATGAGTAGAGAAGTGGGTACTGTAAACAGTGTTCACTCTATGGAGAGAGAGCTTACCCTGTACCACACAGTTTGCACACAGTGAAACTCTCATGTGAAATACACTACAGAGTATTAAAAAGTATTTACTAAGAACAGTGAACATTTTATGCAACACTTGTCAAAAAAATAAACTATTCTTTCAAAACAAGCAACATTTGCAGTGGCGGCCGGCAAGGCTCATGGGTGGGGGTGAGCATGGGGTGTGGGGGGAAGCACAGGTCACTATAAAAAAATAACACCTACCTTCCCGCCGGTTCCCGCGTCTCTGCTCCTGTTCTCATTGACTCCAGGAACAGGAAGCACCCGGCACACAGGCTCCTCTGACCAATCACAATGCTGCAATGCAGCACTGTGATTGGTCTGAGCTCTGTGACACAGCGCTCAGCCAGGGGCTGGAGGGGTGGGCATGTTCTCCACACAGGTTGTAATACAGCCACATGGAGAACAGGGAGAGTGCGCATGACTGTTTTGGGCGGCGTGAGAGGGCTGAACAAACAGTCATTGCGCACTTAAGGTGAGTTCTACAACTCCTCCCCTGCTCTGCAGACCAGCCCGCCCCCTCACGCAAGCTGCCACAGCAGGACAAACTAAAATGATAATAACATTACGTTATTATCATTTTATTTTCTCCTTTTTTTCCTGCTAGAAGGCAGTGGTGCGACGCTCCACCGCCTTAGCGGAGGAGCTGCCTCTGAACGTCTGAAGATGCTAAGGACTACACTACCTGCAGCCTTCATACTGTGGTGAAAACTTTACAGATTGCTCATCTTCTGAAGTAAAACAAGCACATGTACATAGCTTAATCCCTGTTGCACACAGTCTTCTTTGCTAAGTCGAAATTGTCATGCTGAGACAATTCTGTCTAATAACTCAAAGCAGCTTACAATATTAGTAAAATCTAGGCCCTGCAGCAAACTTTTACTGCAGAGCCTAAAAACTTGTGAAACCCGATAGACATAAGTTGTCAACTGTCACCTGCATACAGGGTTACTCTTCAGTGTAAAATTACATCCAGTCTCCACACTCAACCAAATTTGCTACCATGGGACCTTTTTGAAAAAACATATACACAATAAAATAAAAAAATATTTAAATTAACAACAGTCCATAAAACTATTATGAAGAAATCAGACAGTGTATTTTCATATCCAACATGAATAATACAACCAACAGTGCATAACATATAAATGACCTTTCGGTGTTACATATAATGTGCACTGCCAGTTACTATGAACTACAAATAGGTGGCGAATGCCTAGGCAAAAGAAGAGTAAACACAATGTTCAGTCTGCTTGTGTTAACCACTTTGGGCTTGATTCACAAACTCAATTTCATAGTACGTAAAGTAGCAGTACTACATATTTACTCGACAAGCGATTCACAGAAATGCATACGGAGAACTCCACATCCACCTCCACTATCTTTTCCATGAGGGATCTTCGAGAATGTAAGTTTAGTACTTAGTCGTAAATGGGTGAGGGACTGGGGGGAGTGGGTAATATATATTACTAATTGGGAGGAATTTAGGGAATTTTAAGGAGGGGTTTGAAGAGGGACATCCTAATATATACAGACAGCCACAAAGGAGAAATACAATTGCTAAACACAAACTACATTCAAATATTATGACAGCCCTGAAAGTGTCAAAGAAGCTTAAATATACTTCAGCCCAGCCTTGGTGTAAGCCAAGCACCACACTTACAGGCACATGCATCAAGCGTTAAAAAAAATCGCAAAATTAGTGAATCGCTATAAAATGGCTTTTGCGATTGCAAAATACCGTGTAGCAATGCATCAACTGAATATTTGCGAAAACACAAGTTTTTGCAAATATAAAGAATCGCTAAATAATCTGTGAATATTATTTCAATTCTGTATTTGCGTCTTCCAAATAGCGAATCGCAAATAAAGAATCACAAAAAAATGCATGAAAAATCGCGAATTGCGATTTTACTGAAAATTCAGATACAGCTGAAAATCAACTTAAACTTATTTAAACATTCCCAGAATGAGCAACCACAATTCACAATGGCAGGGATTTACCTGATGGCGAGGAGGATGAGTCTTCAGGCTGCTGGACACAGATGGAGGCGAATAAATGAGCGCATTTTCAGAGTCCGCATAACTTTGCTAAGACAGCAAGAGGATGAGATATACGATAAGTATAGGCTCAATGCAGCAATGATCCATGATCTAATCAATGAAGTGGATCCCATTCTGCAACGACAGACACATAGGACCAATGCTATCCCAACGCATGTGCAGGTCCTATGTTGCCTGAACCTACTGGGTCAGGCAGTTTTCAGGGGGTCATTGCAGTAGCTGGAGGTGTGTTGCAAAGCGCACTTTCAAGAATATTAAAAACATTCCTTGATGCCATGATGGCCCGGATCGGGTCACACATCAATTTCCCCACCACCGCGAATGACCTTACAAAAACTGAACAGGAGTTTTACCAGATAGCTCACTTCCCACATGTTTTAGGTTGTATTGATTACACCCATGTGGCAATATGTCCCCCTGCAGCCTAGGAATATCTATTTAGAAATAGAAAATGTTATCATTCCCTTAATATTTAGGTTGTTTGCAATGCCAAAAACATAATTACTGACATTGTGGCGCAATTTCCAGGCAGTGCACATGATTCTTATATATTCAGGCAAAGTGGCATTCACACCCGTCTTGTCAGGGGAGAATTTGGAGAGGGACATCTGCTTGGTAAATATGTGTAATTGATTCTCACAGTCATTGTGCGCAAGCCAATGTCAAACTGCCACTGACCCTTTGCTTACTTACATGTTGATGATAGCACATACGCCTTGCGTAATTACCTTTTGACGCCTTACCTCAATCCTACAACTGCCAACCAACAGAGGTACAATGCAGCTCATATTTCATCATAGTGCGCACATTTGGGCTGCTGAAGAGCCGATTCAGATGCCTCCATAAGACCGGTGGAGCACTTCAATACAATCCTGAACAATGCTGCAAGATAGTAGCAGCATGTGGCATGCTGCACAATATTGCGAGAAAGAGAGGCATGGAAATTGAGGTGTCTGAAAGCGACTCGGAGGATGAGAACCAGCAAGTGTCACACCGCCGTGCAGCACAAGGGGCAAGCGCAGCAGAAGGGCGCAGGAGAAGATTGAACATCACACAAAATTATTTCTGAGGTGAGTAATGATGACACAAAAAGTGTATATTGGAAACAAAGTATGTTTTATTTATTTAGAAGCACACTATTTATGTGACCAGTGGCACAGGATTTTCAGTAATGGACATAAGTGTTATAAAAATAAATAATGACTTGTAAGTCAGTTGAAATGTTTGATTACATCAATGGTTACGTCACCATATCAGAATGTCATTGTACATGGCAGTCTAGTGCTTTCTCCCATGAACACCCAGATGCCTGTCAGAGCCAGCATCTTCATCCCTCATGTTGGTAGCCGGGGGGTTACTGCTGCGTGTGTTAAGTCTTCCAACCGAGCCATTCTGATGGGCTCGGTCGGAAAGGAAACCGACTCGGATTTCCGAATTGCAGACGACAGGCTCGGAAGACCCGTCCGCCATCCGGAAATCCTCCAGTACTCCCCCGGCCGCCTCCTTGCGACCGAGGGAGTACAATGACAGTTTTCCACTGCCTTTTCATGCTGGTTTCTCCGGCACGGAAAGGCAGTAGGAAACTGTCTCTGGGGGCCCCCAGCAGGGCCCCCATGGGTGCGAGGGCGCCAAATGGTGGCCTGGGGGCACCTACGGTGCCCCTCTGTTGATCCCTGCACCCAGTGGCAGGCACCTTGGGGTGCTGCCCACAGGGTGCAGGGATGAACTGCACCCCTGCTTTCAACAATGCAGGCATGCATTTCGCTCGGAATGCATGCATGTTTTGTTAAGTATACAAATGCGACCGAACCCTGTTCGGTCACATTCTACTAGCAGGGCTGTAACCGACGACAGCAGGTCGGTCGGTTACAGCTCCTGGCCGATGTCGGACGAATTCAGGTCCGTCCGACATCGGAATCGGCCCCTTAATTGTGAAAACAAATTAACAACATTAGTATTTTGTATGTGTAAACAAAGTAGCCACCATTTTGAGTGTTAATGATGCACTTAACTTTCACAAACACACTATTTCACAACCGAAAATGTAAGATCCCTAGTTTCAGCAATCTGGATGGAGTCCAGTATGTTTTAAGTATCGCCTAAAATCTGGACTGTGTGAATTAAGGTGTAATTTCTTTAGCCAGAGAGGAAGAATGCCAGATTCTATTCCAGGTATTGTCTGCAAAATTTGATTTGAGTTCTTCTGGGATGTATGGGGACAATTTATTTTTCAGGGTGTTGAGGAGGTGTGCTTTAGGGGGGGTGCAGTAATTTATAGATATGCGACGTGGAGTGGCCTAGCCTTTTAAGATTTCCTAGTAGTCCGGGTAGTTCCGGGTATGTGGTTTCGGCAATGATCTAATGGCTCTTGTAAATTTTAGAAAGTTATAGAACTTGATTGGGGGAAGTTCATACTGTGAGCTTAAATCAGAAAAGGGGTTAGGATTCTGGATTGCCCTAAGGGAGCCATTACGATTGCGGAAAGACCGCCACCGCCAGCTATGCAGTGGCAGTCCTTCTGCCATTGGACCGCTAATTTCTCCCCGCCACAATACAATGGCGGGTGGTCCAGACATCGACTTTAGAGGACGGGAAGACCGTCAGCCACAGAACCATCACAGGAAATCGGACCGATTGGCTGGCGGAGCTGTCTGCATGCATAAAATGGTGGCAGTGCCTAGAAGGCACCGTCCACCATATTGTGATGCAGGCTGTGAGCCAGCCTTTTCGATGATGGAGATACCGTCATGAAAAGGCTGGTGGAAATCCTGTTCGGGGGCCCATTGCAGGCTCCCAATGGGGGGTTGTATGTGCACTGGGGGGTACTCATGGTACCCCCCTATATTTCAGTTCACTAAGTGGCAGGCACCATGTGGTGCCTGCCACGTAATGCACTGTAATGCCCAACATACATTTTTAACATTGTGGCTGGTGCTGCTGTCAGCAGCACCCATCACAATGTTAAAAATGCAAGATGTGACCACCATGGTGACAGTCGCATCCTAATGTGGTGTGCGGAACCGCCGCAGGTATTGCTGACGGTACCGGTCACCACCACGATGGTGGACGGATCGGCCCCTAAGTTTCTACAGTCAAGTTTGAAATTGTGGTTGTGCCATAAGGAATCTAGGGTGGAATCAGAGGTGCATTTCTTCATAGTTTTATCAACTCGGAGGAGTGTGACAACTGTATCTGTGATTATAGTAAGTGAGTAGGCTAGGAGTAATTTCAGGAGACCTCGGATGGGAGGGTGGAGGTCACAGGAATGGGAGATAGTTAGTGGGATTCAATTTGGAGCCACCCCTGTTCTTGTTTAATTTAAGGGTGGGACCGGCGATCCTAGCTCTATTCTCCTTCCAGAGGAAATCTGAAATATGCCTGTCTATGGTTTTAAAGAAGGTGGAGGTGAGGTGTGTGGAAGCATACTCAAGAGGATATTGACTAGCGGTGTGATCATCATTTTTGTGGTGTCTGTCCTACCCCACGATGTTCTGTGTGTGGGGGACCATGAGTTTAGCATGTCTTTGTCCTTGGTTCTCAGAAGGGGCAGCACGTTGATGCCGTATGTACTTCCAACACCAGAAAGTGGGTGGACGGCCCCGGAGGTCAAAGGGGACATGAAGATGGGGCAGCGTGAATGAGGGCCCACTGAGGCTGAGTAGGTCTCTCAATATAGGTTTGTGACCGTGCTTGGCAGACGGGAACACTCAATACTGGTTGCAGTGAAAGTTCTGAGTAACAGCAGCTTGTCTAGGAGATATAAATAATGGGGCGTACAAGTCAGTGAAGGCTTTCAGGGGTGCGCTGCTGTGACAGGATTTAACTGCAAGCGGGAGACTTGTGGCAGTCATGTTTCACTTATCTGTTGCTGGCAGGCCCGGTTCTAGCGGGTGGGCCGGGTGGGCCAGGCCCACCCAAACATGACCCTGGCCCACCCAAACAGGATCCTTGGCCCTCGCAGCGAGGGCTTGAAGGCAGGCTGAGCGCAACGCGTTTGGGATCAAAGTGCTTAAACCCTCCCCCGTCTTGTGCATCAGGCCGGGCCGAAACAGCTTCCGGGGAGCACACACACAGAGACAGTTTTAGAAATTATCGCAGTCGCACCCGAGTCCTTCACGGGTCTTTAAGGACCATTTACATGTTAATGAGGCTTCGTTTTCCACTTAGAGGTGGAACAAAGGTGAACCAGGAGTCTCCAGTGTAGAAGGACACTCCTCGTTTTCACCACTGTTTTTCACCATTTTGACTCAGTAAATTTCAGTAAATGTAACACGTCATTTTTTTGGGGAGAAGGTCGACGCAATAGCGAGGGCGGCAAGTTTTCATAAGTTCCTTGGGAGGATTAGGTGGAAGCCCTGATCAGAAAGCAGTTCAGTTAAGAGATGCAGCTGTGTGAAAGTTAAATGTCATTACGCTGTGCTTTGTTGTGTGTGCTTTCCGTGGTTATGGGGGCTGCCAGCTGCACTCTGTGCACGAACGAAGCGCAGGTGTTCTCCTGCTTTGTTGTGGAACATCCCTGATTTTGATGCTAACAATCTGGTTACTCCTAGATGAGCTGGGAACCAAAGGGCCTATTACAGCACCTTATGCGTGCGCTGTGCCTGCACTGAAGCACTTTCAGAATGCACTGTACATTACAGTAAAGTGCATCAAACCCAAGTTGTCTGTTCAATGCTAGGATCCCACTCCTCACATGGTCGCATGGGATCACTGAATGCACAGCTTTTTATTTAGAGTATATCAGGGTGGTGATGTGTGTGCTGGAGCAGTGATTGTTATAAACGGACGTAGGTGTCTGTTCATTAGTGAACAAAACAAGTTAAAGTGAATTTTGGTTATCAGGAGCCCATCACGCCAGTATTTTCATACTGGTGGACGACCCCTTAAACTCGAGATTGGTTCGAGACCGATGGCTGGCTCTGACTCGGGGTCCTCATAGACCCTTGAACCTAACACGATCCGAGCCCAGACCATTCTTGAGGCAAGAAACACCAACACTGACACATTGTCTAGTGCCATCTTTTACCGATAGACTATGCGCCTGTGTTGGTGTATTTTTAAAGTTGAGCCAGCTTGCTGGTCTTCACAAGCAATGAAAAGCAGCATTGTGTTGCAACCCTAAAAACACCAACAGGAACACACTGCCTTTAGCAGCTCTGTCTAAAAGACCCATCTTGGCGTTTAAAAAAAAAGTTTTAACAGAATATGGTGGGAGGATGAGGCGTTATGACCAGAAGTGCTGACTTTGGACCTTGGTAACCTGGTTCAAGTCTCGGTGTCGCTTAACGTCCTGTGACTTTGGGCAAATCACCTATTCGCTCTGTGCTTAAAAATGACTGGGGCCTTGTGTTAATGTTACAAGTACTCATGAAAAGAGCCCCAATACCTTCAGGCCCAGTTTGCGCTATATAAAACTGCTCAAAAGAAATAGAAGAAAAATGAAATGCTGGTTTTCAGAGGCGACAAAAGCAGATTGGCCTAAAACACTTTCACAGGTTCTGTTGAGCAGAATTGTGCTAAAACAGTAAAAGCACCCAAGAAGGAAGGCACTACCTTTTAGCTCATCATAACGCCCAAACCTACATGTAGGTATATTACATATGGCTTAAATAACCCTACTGTACATATTAAGGATTTAGCAAGTTACAGACAAGTTCCATGACTATATAGAAGAATGAGGTTGAAGGCGAAGTTCCTTTATAAGGTTGTGGCGGTAACTTGCAATATCGCATTAATGTATGCTAGGGTGTACTTTATACTTCATAATACATGGTCACACGCTTGCCTTCCCACAATACTCAAATAGCCTTGGTATTTTGCTTTTTCATATGAAATAGACAGGATGGGTGCTGGTGTGGAGAATAAAAGTAGAATCTGTATTGTAAAATTAAACACACTAAAAAGCAGTTAGATATTTGTTGCAAAATATATTTATATCAGTTTAACATAAGTCATTTTTAAAATAACGCTCTTTAATTACATAAAGTGCACAAAAAATAAACATGTTGCCATAATATCATCCTTCTGCATATCACTGTTCATCTAGAAAAACAAAGCAGAAGAAACAAGCATTGACATAGCCAATAGGTCTTGCCTTTGGGACCTTATAAGTGTTTAGCCATGCAACAGTTGATGTTGTTGCACCAAGGATATTGTGCTGGATAACTAAGCACTTATAAGGTCCCAAAGGCGAGAGCTATTGGCTAGGCCAATTCTTGTTATTATCAATGGCCGATGCAGGACAACAATAAGACAATACAAAATGTCCAGTTAACGCTGGTGATTAATGATCCAGCTGGAGAGCAATCATTGGAATGTTAGTCGTTTTTAAATGCAGATGAACTGTGTTTTATGTGGATAGCTCAGTGGTTCCTGCCTTTGTCACAGAGAACATTGTATTACTTGGAGTTCAGAAGTTAGAATCCTAACATAGGACAGGGACCAATGAACTGTCATCAAAGAGCTGCAGACAAACATGAATGGTATAGTTAGAACTTCACTTTTTTTGTTTTGTGATATAGTTATAACTGCCCCAGTCTTTCATTATTCTAATGTTGCTAAAATGAGTATGTTTGGGTAGATATACATTTTTAGCAGTAAAGCTGACCCCCATAGAATACTCTTTAAATCCTAAGGTTGTGTTTCCCCAGACCAAACCCTCTTAAAATGGGAAACAACCGTTACATCGCAACTTTTACAACGCACTTCTATTACAACACAATTTTTACAACGCTGGATCCATTACATCGCATGCCTTTACAACGCATGACATTACATAGCAGATGCTATTACAACGCATGCCATTACAACGTAAGTATAGGTAAGTATATAATTTTATTTTATATTTTATTTAACATTATTTAATTAATTTAATTAATATTAAAAATAAATAAATATATTAATTTATGTTTTTTATATTTTAAATTAAATGTATTAATTTAGTTTTGATTTTAAATATATTAATTTAAATTTTGGGGTGTTTGGGTATTTTTAGTGTTCAGGGCTAGGTTTGGGTTTTGGGGTACAGGGGTATTTTTAGGTTTCAGGGCTGGGTTTGGGTTTTTGGGTACAGGGGTATTTTTAGGGTTCGGGGCTGGGTTTGGGTTTTGGGGTACAGGGGTATTTTAGGTTTCAGGGCTGGGTTTGGGTTTTGGGGTACAGGGGTATTTTTAGGTTTCAGGGCTGGGTTTGGGTTTTGGGGTACAGGGGTATTTTTAGGTTTCAGGGCTGGGTTTGGGTTTTGGGGTACAGGAGTATTTTTAGGTTTCAGGGCTGGGTTTGGGTTTTGGGGTTCAGGGGTATTTTTAGGTTTCAGGGCTGGGTTTGGGTTTTGGGGTACAGGGGTATTTTTAGGTTTCAGGGCTGGGTTTGGGTTTTGGGATACAGGGGTATTTTTAGGGTTCAGGGCTGGGTTTGGGTTTTGGGGTACAGGGGTATTTTTAGGGTTCAGGGTTGGGTTTGGGTTTTGGGGTACAGGGGTATTTTTAGGGTTCAGGGCTGGGTTTTGGGGTACAGGTTTTTTTTAGGGTTTAGTTTTAAAATAAATCTTTTAATTTAATTAAAAAAATTAATTTTAATAATTTTATTACTTATTAAAAATAGTTCTTTATTATTAAAAGTTCTTTAAAAAATAAACTTAAAGTAATATATGTACAAAATTATTATTTTAAAATGATTTAATTTATTTAATTAATTACATTTAAATTAATTAAATTTTTTTAAAAAAAATATACTTACCTATACTTACATTGTAATGGCATGCGTTGTAATAGCATCTGCTATGTAATGTCATGCGTTGTAAAGGCATGCGATGTAATGGATCCTGCGTTGTAAAAAATGCGTTGTAACGGTGTGCGTTGTAATATTTCGCGTTGTAACGTCATACATTCTCTTAAAATATACTGCCCACCAGTACGGATAACATGTGAATCCTAAACCTTGTAATCCTCATTGGCTTATGTGGTATTCCCTGTAGACTGATTTACATACTTGTATGATTCATTGTCTCTGTATAATGTGTGCGTGATGTAAAGTACTGTGACACCCTACACTGATATGAGTAGCGCTATACAACAAATGAAATGCATATGAGAGAGGACTACTTAAAGATGAGGGGCACTGTTGGAGGGAGGAAGTGAGGGAATCCGAGGAAGAGGTCATGGGTGGAGGGGGGAGCTAGGGAGAGATGAGGAGCACTGGCGGAGGTTGGCAGTGAGGGAGGCTGAGGAGGAGGTCATGAGGGGGAGGGGCTAGAGAGAGATGAAGGGCACTGGTGGAGGGTGGCAGGGAGGGAATTCGAAGAAGAGTTCATGAGGGGAGGGGCTATGGGGAGATGAGGGGCACTTGTGGCATGTGGCAGTGAGGGAATCCGAGGAGGAGGTCAATAGGGGGGGCCATGGAGGGATGAGGGGCACTGTTGGAAGGTGGTAGTAAAGGTATTTACGGAGAAAGAGGTTATTGGTGCGGCACCAAAAAAAGACTTTTGCATCAGCGCTGAAGCCGGCCCTGTCATGGAATTTCTGTTTTTTTGTTTATTTAATTAACAGTTCGGTCATAAGGGCTAGAGTGGATCATACTTTAAAGTGTGTGCTAATTATATTTACTGCTACATATTCAATGTTTTAGGTTTGAAGGTGATTTTACTAATGTTTTTACCAGGAAAAATGAAAGTGGAGCCCGATGGTGCCTGTCATGGGGCTGGGGCCCAAGGTCAGCTGTGAGATAAGGTGCACTGGAGAGGAGTAGTGGATAATCAAGTCTGTAAGGAAGTGAGTGTGTTGCAGAGTCTGGGGTCAGGTGGATGAAGTAATGAAGAGGAATTCTCCCTGAAGGCTCGCAGAGGGAGCCCGAGAAGTGTCACTTGCCTGATACTCCAACCTCAGAAACCTCCTCTTCCCATCAAAGGAACATTACATGGAAAAAACACTTTTTGAGAGTGATAATATTTAGAAAGAGATTTGGAAAAGAGTGCGCTTTACTGGGCCTTGTAAGACTAAGATAAGATAAACGAGGGCCCTGAAGCTAGCCTGCCCAGACATATATGCCACAAATCGAGCCCGCAGAGGCCCACCCAAAGGCACCCTTGGCCCACCCAAGTAAAAATTCCTGGAGCCGGGCTTGGTTGCTGGCATCATGGCGTCATGGTAGTGCGGCCATGCGGTGCAGAGTAGAGACAAGCATCACCACTGGGATCCGATGCCGTGGTGGTGATCGTTTTTCCGTGACCGGAATTAGACTGCCTGTAGGTCAGCGCGCCGAGCTGGGGCGGAAAAACAGTTGAGTGGTGTTCTTCGAGGAGAAAGTCACCATCTCTAGGTGCCTCATTGCCGGGGGTACGGAGATGAAAGATGGGCTCCCAGACAATATTGGCAGCATCTGTTTGTCTGTAGCATTACTACGGGTAGTCGGTGTTGTGTAAACTACGATATAGCACTTCTTCTGTCAGGATGGGTCAGCTGAGCACATGGTGAGAGTGAATGGAGACCAAAGTAGGCAGTTCAGGCAGCCATCACTCTCGGCAGAAGCCACACCACCAGTAAGATCTAAAGTTTAATAAAAAAAGTTTGCTTGTCAAGGCGATGGGTCCATATTCCCACTGCAGTCTCATATGTGCAAAGTTTCTTATTCTGCACGTTCAGGGCTTGTGGGCATGTGGTTCTCCTGGCATTACCAAAGCTTTTCCCTGTGTTTTGCTCAACTGACATGCAAAGAAATGTTTTAACTTTTTGTATACTTAAGGTCTAAATGACTGAATGCCAAATAAGATAAAGATGTCTTGTGTCATTGAATCTCATTACTGCCTCGGACCATGATGATCCATACTGCATTTAGTAGCTGGAGCCTTTGATGCAAATTACTGATAAGGTCCATTGTGTCACCTTACTACATGGAACAATTAATGTTCATTATTACCTGAGGCCATTGCTGTTTCTTACTCCCTGGCGTTGACGATACATAATTTTGCCCGGGAACGTTGATGTTCATTCTCCCTGAAGCCATTGATGCTAATTTATTAATATATTAATTCCAGGGACCTTGAGGCCCCTTACAGTCTGGGCCATAAATATTCATTGACTGCTGGGACATTGAGGCTCCCTATTTACTGCAACAAGTTATACTCATTTATGCTGCTGACAACTGATGGTAATTTATGTTTTGAGCTGCTAATGTTCATTAAGGCTTTAGGAAATTGTACTTCAATACAACCTGCAGCTATTAAAAATCTTTAGTTCCATTCGACCACTGAAGCTCATTGGCGGCTATGGCCTTTTATGCTTATTAATGCATGGGGCTATTGAGACTAGGCTATGTGCTTGCAACCAAAAAAGCCCTCACAGTACTCTAGAAAATGTTTAGTTAAGGATTAGGTAAGGTTGACGAGCTATAACTCAAAACCTGAAAAAACTCTAAATTCACCACTGATGGTATTAACGGTGCTGAGCAGAATATCAATGCAAAAATATCGACTTGCACAAATATCGAGGTAAGAACATTGTGGGTCAGAAATATCTACAGACAAAATATTGTAGTCAAGAATATCGATTTTAGCTAAGTAATATCGATGTTTAAAATACTGAAGTATTTAATATCGTTTGCAAAAATATAGCTGTTAAAAATATCGATTTTTTTATCATTTTAGTATATATTTTATGTGTATGTGATGTATGATTTTTTGTATAAGAATTGTTTGTGTTTTTATTATATGTGTTAACATTTTAGTAGTTATTCTTTTTTTTATTTGAAATTTGTGTGTTTAGTTCCGTAGCGGGTTGTGTGTTTATAGGAGAACAGGGTGGGAAGTAATTTAATTACATAAAATGTATAGGTTATTTTTAATTGTTAATAATATGGTTTTTTTTTTAATTCTGCCATTTTAGTTCCGTGGCAGGTTGTGGGTTTATAGGGGAATAGGGTGGGAAGTACTTTAATAATATAAAATGTATTGAATAATTTTTATTTATTAATATTGGTTTAATTGAGATGTTATTGTGTTAAATGTGTAAAGTAATTTATTATGAATTAATTAATTAATTTGTTTTTCATTAATTAATTGAAAATTCATTATCGTAATTGTGTAATTAGTTTTAGGTGTGTGTTGTGGTGTTTAGAGGTGTAAATGATGGGAAGGGAGGGAGGTAATGTATTTTTAATTGATGAATCAATAATTAATTGTTAATTAATGTTAACCAATTAATTAATAATTAATTATTGTGATTGTGTAATTAGTTTTAGGTGTGTTTTGTGGTGTTTATAGGTGTAAATGGTGGTAAGGCTGGTAAGTAATTTATTTTTAATTGATGAATTAATAATTAGTTGTTAATTTAGATTAATTAATTAGAAATTAATTATAGTAATTGTGCAATAAATTATGGGTGTGGAATGCGGATATTATAGTGTTAAAGCATGTGTATTTAATGAATGTTTATTATTATTTTAATAATATTTTTTTAATTGATTATTAATTATGGTAATTATGGAAATACATGTAAATAAAAGTTTTGATTTTTTTATTGGTGTGGTGTTATAGGGTAGGAAATAAAATAAATACATTCATGTTTTAAATAATTTTTTTGTTTGATAATATTTGCTCCTTTTAAATAATTATTATTTATAAATGTATTTAATAATTTAGTTAATATAATATTTGCAGCTGTTTGTTATATGTAATTTATATTATAACATGTGTTCTTTTCATTTGTTTAATATATGTAATTGTATATATTTTTACTATTGTTTATTTATTTTTATGATTTTTAAAATGTGTTCTATTGTTTAAATGTTATTAGTCTTTTTGTTTCTCTGCTATACAACACTTTCCCTAATGTTGCACACACTGGAGTGGGAATAGTAATTTTTACCCCTCCACTATCTAGCACTTTCCCTACTGTTGCACTCACTAGAGTGGGAATAGTAGCTTTTACCTCTCTGCTATCCAACATTTTCCTTACTGTTGCACTCACTGGAGATGGAATAGTAAATGTATTTCCTCCGCTATCCAACACTTACCCTACTATTGCACTCACCGGAGTGGAAATTGTCATTTTTACCCCTTTACTATCCAATACTTTCCCTACTGTTGCACTCTCTGGAGTGGGAATAGTAATGTTTGCCCCTTCTCTATCCAACACTTTCCCTACTGTTACACTCACTTGAATTGGAATAGTAAATTTAATTACTTTGCTATCCAACATTTTCCCTACTTTTGAATTTATTGTATTGCAAAAAGTAAGTTTACATGTTTTAAATAATTTAATGTTTTAATTTATTATATAATGTTTTTATTTTAGTTTTAATTATTCATATATATATAATTTTGATATCATTTTAAAGTTTAAAAATTAAATAAAAGTTAAATATATGTATATGTATAAACTATTATGTTTGTGTGTTTATATTTATATAAAATAGGTTTATTTGTTATATTTAATTAAAATGTATATTAAATGTAATTTATTTTGTTAAAATTAATATTAATATTTAATATATTTAATATAGTTTATTTTATTTTATATTTATTTTAAAATCAATATTTTTTTACATCTATATTGTTTACTTCGATATTTTTGTACTTACGTGTTTAAGTATAGGGAATCAATATTTTTGTATTCTATATTTTTTCATTGATATTTTTGTCATCCATATTTTTTACATTGATATTATGTCACTGAACCGGTATTAATATTACCCTAACTCCCAACCCACCAAGAAGTATGACATTTGAAATGTATATGTGAATAAGACTCAGTCAGTCAGTGTGGCTGAATATGTGAGAGTTTACTCTGAGAGCGGGTAACGAGGGAAGGGAGAAAAAATATCTGTCTGCCATGCATCCCATACAGAATTTAAAAAAAACTAAAGGAGCTGTGGCGTGAAGCAGAATTTGGTGGCACTGCAAATGTACAGATCCATTTCAAAGTATCATTCTTTAGAACCCAAGACAGCGTATAAAGTTCTGGCAAAACAGGGGTGTGGGAAACCAACAATATTGTTCACAGTCAGAGAGAGAAAATCTGATGAACACGTATGTTTTAGAGAGGAAGAATAAGGACATGGTCAAGGAGAAATTAGTCATCCTTATCGTGGGGCACAAAAGCTAAATATCCCAGGCAGTAAAGTGGTGCCCATGCGAGCCCAATGATGATGATTAACAGAGAGCAAAAAAACAATGACAAGGAACTGCTGGTGGTGATATTGCAATCCGACTACATGGTGAGTACTATAGGCTGCTGAGAGGCTACTCAGTCCAAGCCAGGTAATGTGGGGGTGTAATGTTCAAAGTAGAGCTTAACCAGCACCATTGCAGGCATTTGATTCTAGATACTGTTTCACAATGTTTTCCTCTCTGTTCCAGACCTTTGTATCCTTCCCTTTCTGATATCTTAATCCATTTCTAACACACATGTTTGAACTCCTGCTACAGCTGCAATGTTCCTTTAGGTCCAGTGTTTGCACAATTACTGATTGTAGCATGGAGACAGCCACCACCAGTAGTCTCCTTTTTTAAAACAAATTACAGGTCAGGTTGTAGTGAGACCCTCATGGTCCCACTTTGGTTCTCGTTTTAGTTTTACATTTAATATACTTCAGCGCACTTCATTTTAGCACTGTTACCTTTTACATATTTTATTTTCACAATATGATTCTAAGTAACACTGCACATGCTGCTTTTTTTTAGAAAGCTGTTACTGCTACATAATCTGTACTCTTCATTTAAGGCGAGGAACATAGAATGAGATATCATAGTACATACGTTACCCATTAGGAGACAGCTTCAAACATCTAGACACATCATTGCATCAGAGCTGTATCTCTAGCTCAGCAGTTTTATTATACAAACAGTGCACTGTCCCTTTGTGGGTCAGAGGAGTCACTCAGCCACAAAGATCCTAGGACGACTATTGTGTTTAACTTGCAGCTCTGCCCGCTCCATGCTGATTCTGCAAAGTGGGATTGCGAGCCCAACTCCAGACCAGTTTATCCAGGTATGGGATGCCAGGCTATCCTAAGAGATTGGGCAGAGGGTACACCCACTATGCTCTCAGAATAGGGATAGATTTAGGTAGGAATATAGATATATAGAAATCAAACTGCCATGGTTGGACTTTCCATTCTTTTCATGAGGTTCACAATGCTGATTACTTTGCTTTGTTTTATCTGCCTAATAATCGCAGCACATTCTTTGTATGCAAGACTGAGGTTGTTTCAATACATGTATTTAAAACCTTCCTTATATCTTTCCTGTGTTTTGCCAAGGGCATGGATGAGTAAGCCCAGAAAAGGGTAAGATCTGTTTCCACAATTCCATTAGGGATCAGAGTGTCATGTTAGAGGATGCCAAAATCACCTGCCTCCCCAGAAGGGTTAGAGATTCGAGTGGAGCACTTTGAACAAGCTAGGAGTTGAGCCAACAGTCTCTGATGGTGTGGATGGACTCACTACCTGCACTATGATGTCCTGTTGTCCTAATAACCAGTCCTACATATACCTGTTTACATATAGACTATATCTTTGCAGAATGACTAATCATCTGAACACTTATCCTTTGGCTATGAGGGTACAAAGAGACACATGATAAGGGTTTCATACACTTTTCTAGTAATTAATTAGGGCGAGAAGTTGTGTTCCTTCTCTCCCAGGCTGTGAGCTTTGAACACACCCTTGTGTTCCAGAAAATACACCTAACAGCTACTGGATATCAATGATTGTGGTGGGCTACTTACCACGTTATCCTTCTAGCTTGGGAGCCCTGATCACGCCTACCAGCCTCCATATCGACCAGTACATATCACTCTATGCATCACTTTTGTATGCCATTACAGATTAATAAGAGCTTCTAAGAACTTTTCTTTGACCTAGTTTCTGCAAGTTGGGGCTTGGGAGATGGGACTACTGAGCATACCATGGGGGAAATGGAAGAGGCCGAAATAACTTGAATAACTGGCCTATAAGTACCTTTTACTAAACATACTATGCAGTTGCTAATCTACCCAAACACCTGTCCTTTGGTTGTCAACCCACCTCGCTGTTGGTTGACTCAGTGCTGGAGCTCGGGGCTCTATCTCTTCTCATTGCTGGAGTTAGGGAGTTGAGGTGATAGGTGTCTTGACGTGCTTTCTTTCTTCCAAGGTGTACTGTAGCAGCATCCACTGCCACCACTGATTCGTTTTTAGTTAACTCACATCTTACAAAAGTGTGTTTAACTGCTCAATACACCCTCAATCCATCATATTTATTGTCAGTACTGGGCATAAGGGATCAGCATTTCAAATCTTGTCTTAAAACAGTCTTTAAATTATTTGTGGGGTATGAGGTCCTAGTGCTGTATGGTAGTCCGCTGTCTGAAGCTGGCTGTAATTATTGCATTGCCACTGGCTTCTCTCTTATATTTGGTCCTGTCTCTCTGCAGAGGAGTTGTATGAGTGAATGCCTTAATTGGTTAGCCCAGGGTGCTTCCACAGTGTTCCAGGAGTACAAATTATAATAAGGGATAGATTGGATGGTGGTTATAGGGCAAGGCGAACCAAAGTGAGTAAAGAAGGGCTGGTGATAATGGGCAGAATAGTCAGCAAGGGATTGACAGGAAGTGTGTGTGGCAGTGTCACAGGGCTGGCTTTAGCACTGGTGGCACCCAGTGTGACAACCTTTGTTGGGCCCTACCCTCAATGGCCAGCTTCTTCACAGATTCATGCTCGCTCCCTAACTCCCGTATTTGCTTATTTTGCACACGTCTCCAGATGCTTCATCTTTGAAATTTTAGAATTTGATGGATTAATGTTAGGCCTGTTGTAAAATCTTGCTCTTAAAATATTGATGTCTTTCGTGTAACTGTGGGGAATTTGAGTCCGACTACGGGGGGCTAAACGAACTTCCTGCGTCTCCGGTCAGCCAGTGAGAGACACCATTTTGAGTTAGTGTGCTCTCTGGTTTTCCTGGCTGCCGGGTTCAGAAATATTCACATTGCGCAGAGCCGCTGCGCCCGTAAGCATCGCTGAAGCAGCCAGGGCCAGCTACTCTGCCCGTTGGCCTACCACCACACTGGATCGGATGTGCTATACTAGTAAGACACTTCGGTCACTCCGTCCACCAGCATGTAACTCTTATTGCCAACTAGACTTCATGTCTGCCCATGACAATATTTGTGCTGTGTGTTGCTTCAGGTTGGGCTCAGACCCTCCCATACCTGGCCAACTCTCTGCTTCCTCGTCTAGGCCCTCCAGGTCGCCGCCGATCTTGGCGGCTTTGATTAACGTGCGCTCTGTAAAGAAGCACCATTCAGATATATTAGAGCTCCTCTCTGACAAACCGGTGAACCTACTGTTTATTACAGAAACTTGGCTGGATATTACATCTGACCCACTTGTTGCACTAGCCACCCCTAAGCTATAAGATCGCGAGAGCTGATCGCCTTGAGGGGAGGTGGAGTGGCTATTATGTATAGGGACAAATGAAATCTCCTTAGGGGAGACACTAATGCATGGGATGACTGCAAAGCTTTGGATTTCAGTATTAGGATTTTTGCCCATTTTATGCTGGGAGGTTCTCTGATTTATCGACCCCCTTGCCCTGTCAGGTCCTTTCTGCTTTCATGGCAATCATGGGGCGATGCAGTGACCTCTAGGGTGCTTCGATTCTCCCAGTATATGGTTCTGGGGGATCTGAATATCCATCTTGACCAGTCTTATTCTAATGACTCCCTTGATTTTTGTGACATCCTTCATCTCGGCCAACTTTCTCAATGGGTCAATCTCCCTACACACCAAGGAGGCCATATTCTGGACCCAATTTGTTCCAACTTCTCTATCACGGTGTAGACCCTTTAACAGTCTCCTGGTCCGACCACTATCTCACCTACTTCTCCTGGGAGGGTGCCTTGGCCTGCCCTTCTGGCCCCCCTACCAGAAACCAGCTTTCAAAAAAATAGATCCCGACAAACTTGGCTCGGTCTCTTTTGATTCTCGACCCGTACTTACTTTGGATCTTGACGGGAGCCTTGCGGGATTCTCTAACTGGTTATCCAACTCCATGAACATGCTTGCCACACCGACTTCATTCTGGTTCTCCTGGGAATCACCTTCCAAAACCCTGGTTTACCCCAAATCTGTCGGTTCTTAAGCAGAAGTGCAAAAAACTTAAGCGCACCTGGCGTCTTAGCGAGTACTGTCCCCTGGCTAAGGGCAATCGCAGGTGCAGGCAAAAAACTTACTATGCTGTGATAACACAGGCTAAGAAGCATTATTATGCAGCCTGCATTTAGCAGGCACATAACAACTCCAAGGAAATCTTCTCTATAGTTCAGAGTTTTACATCCACCGCAGAGCAATCGAGCCCACTTCTGGCCACGGATGGCTGGTGTAATACTCTGTCTAACTTTTTCATGGATAAAATACGCACGATTCAGGCGGCTTTCACTTACTGACCCCGTGATTGGTGCCCCTTTGCCTGCCACCCCCAGGCATGTTCTGGGGGCTTTTTCTTCTGTGTATTTGTCTAGCTCTCTTAAAATCCTGAAAGGCCTGAAATTGGACTAGCCTGCTGACCCCTGCGTGGCTAGATTGTTAGCCGCGGTCTCAGAGATTATCAACCCCGAAGTAAATACCATCATAACCGCCTTGTTCTCGAGGTCCGTGTTCTGGAGGCCTGGAAGCAGGCAAAAATCCTCCCCCTTCTGAAAAAGGCCACCCATGACACCCTGATTCCAGGGAATTATCCCCCTATTTCCCTCCAGCCCAGCCTTGCAAAAGTCTGTGAAAATGTGGGGTCCAGACAACTTACGGAGTTTGTTGAAGGGTCAGAAGTAGCCACGGCCCGTGGAGGGAGTTTCGGTGGGGCGGAAAGGCGGGCGGGGGAGGGGCAGGGTGGGGGGGTGCTAAAAACCGGAGTATGGTTAATTGAAGGTAAGTAAACAATTTAATTAATAAAACGAATTTCGTAGCGCTCCCTGCATCGCAAAATGTGATGCAGGGTGCGCTACGAAATTCGTTTTATTAATTAAATTGTTTACTTACCTTCAATTATCCATACTCCGGTTTTTAGCACACCCCACCCTGCCCCTCCCCCACCCCACCTCTCTGCCCCACCAAAACACCCTCCACGGGCCGCGGCTGGTCAGACGTCCAGCTTCCAGCACAGTCTGGGTTTCGTTCTTCTTACAGCACTGAGACAGGACTGGTAGAGATTTCTGAGGCCATTCATGAGTGTCTAGATGCTGGTGGGAAAGCAGCATTAGAAATGCTCGACCGGCAGCATTTGACATGGTCCCACACTCCCTGCTGCTTGCCCTGCTCACCTAGATTGGTGTCTCAGGCACTGCCTGGGGTTGGCTGAGGTCCTTCCTTGAAGGGCGGGTTCAAGAGGTCTGGCTGCCACTGGCCACTTCAGTCCCGCAGCCGGTCACCACAGGTGTCTCGCAGGGGTTTTCCCTGAGCCCCCTCCTTTTTAACATCTATGTGACTCCTCTGGTCTATTTGGCTGAGGACTTGGGGGTGAAGGTGATGACAATCAGCTCCTCTCTACCTGTGAAAAGGGCGAGGACTCTGTAATCTTTGTTCAGCACTGCTTGTCTTCGGTCTTTGAGTTGCTGGTGGCCGCTCAACTTAAATTTAACGAAGACAAGTCAGAGATCCTCCTCTATGGAATTTACCTCCTGGCATCAAAGACACGATCTGGCCTCCGGGTTTCCCCTTACCAACTTCCAATGGAAAATCCGCAAAGAACCTGGGAGTGTGGTTTGAGGATAACCTTTTCTTTTCCACCCAGGTAAAGAAGCTCTCAGGTAGCTGCTTTGGCCTCCTTAAAACATTAAGGAGGTTTCTTCCTCTCCTCCCTAGGCCTGCTAAAGAGACAGTTATTCGTGCCTTGAGCTTTTCCCACTTGGGCTATGCCAACGCTTTATAAGTGAGCATCCCAGGATATTCTTTGAACAGACTCCAGGTCATTAAGAATGTGGCCGTCAGGCTTCTTCTAGGGATTTCCAAGAGGTGTAGCGTGCGCAACTATTTTCGCTCACTCCACTGGCTTCCTGTGGCGGTGTGGGTCAAATTCAAATCCCTGGTTATCGTCCATCGAGCCCTCCATGGTCATGGTCCCACCTATTTACTGAAGCGGTTTTCTTTCTTTGTCCTGTGGAGACAACTACCCTCATCATTTCTTCTCTTATCTAAAGTTCCCTGCTTCATTTGCCACAAAATGAGCGGCTGCTCCCTAGCCATCAAAGCTGCCCAGGCTTGGAATGCCCTTCCGTTCCCATTGCGCAATACCCAAGACCGTTAGCTTTAAAAAAAAGAGGTATCTGTTCCCCTATTGACAGTTCAGTGACTCCTCTTTGACTCACGCCGTGACACTCTTCGGAGTAGCTGCGTGCTTTATAAGAGTATATAACATAACATAACCACCATCGGCCAACGGTGCCCCTCATTTCTCCATAGCCCCTCTCTCACATGCATATCATTTGTTTTATAGCACTACTCAGACCAGTGTAAACTTTCAGAGCACGTTACATCACACATGTATTATACAGAGACAATGAATCATCCGTTTCTAAATCAGAGTATAGGAAATGGTAGATAAGACAATGAGGATTACAATGTGCAGGAGTCAATTGCTATACATACGGCTAGGCATTATATTTTAAAAGTGCTTGGTCATAGCTCACTGTGTTATATTAGGATTGTAACTTATTAACTGCAAGTAACAAAAGGATCTCTGTGACAAAAGGAGTAACTCACTGAGCGTTCTATTCTAAATACAATTCTGTGATCTACGTAGTGCACATACTTTACAGCAGGCATGTTAACCCTCTGTGCTACTGTATTTAGATTAAAAACTGCCACTGGACAAAATTTCTCCCAATCTCTCTCCAGCAAGAACATTAATCACCAGTGTCATCTTGACATTTTTATTGTTACCGGAAAACAGCTGGTCAGCCAAGGAACTCTGCGGTCTGTGCTTTTAAACTAACCCATGAGTTATTTCCAAATGCAGCGCCCTAGTTTTTCCGGTTAAAACTCAATGACATTGATAATTCTTTTCTACAGCGCTTGTCTGTCAAAGAAGCAGTAGAAATATCATTGGATAAATGTGGGAGTTTCATTCACCGCAGCATCTGCTGAAGGAGTTCTCATATGAAAGTCGTGAATTTTTGGTGGAGTTTTGGGTCAGTGCTTGTCATGCCTGCCAGCTCTTCAGAGAACACGCAGACAACGCAAGGCCAATCCAGGATGGCCGCGCTATACTGCGCATGTGCGAGGGGATCGGGCAGGATACTAAAGCCTGACCTCCCCGCTACTCTGAGCTTTGCGCTCTAGTTTCTCGTCGCTCCTTGCGGCGCGTCACTTCCGCCTCGCCCCGTCTCGCTCACCTTGTTTCCTGTCGTGGTTCCTGATTGTTCGGACCCTCATCGTACCCTGATTACCAAGTTGGCCTTCGCTGCTAGAAGTCCTCTTAGTATGCTTTTGATGAAGTGCTACTGTGCTTCCCTGAACCTCGATGTTTAGAGGTTAACCTTCGGTATTCCGCTTTGCCCGTTTTGCGGTATATTACCGAGTCTCCCCTTTTTCTGGATACAGTCACTGTCCCCGGAGCCGGCTCTCTCCTCTCCGAGTTATTGTGGGGGCCCCCCTACCTACACACTCGCGGATCTGCTTTTTGGCCCGACTACCGTTTAGTCAAATGGCCGGCCTTGCGGGGTGTTGGTTGAAGGAGCCTACTACTGGATTCTGGGAGTTGTGGTCCGCCTGGTGGTACATTCCTTTTTTGTTGTTTTATTCCTGTTCCTATATTGAGTCTGCTGAACTTCCTGGAGGCTGGCATTCGTCACAGTGCTGGGGAAAAGACGACCTGGTAACGCGCTTGTAGCGCACTCTTATTATTGAAACATTTCCTTTGTGAGGTTTATATTGATTCTTATGCATACGCTCACTACTCTTCCTGACACACTATTGCTGTGATCCTAGATAGTTCTGTTGTTCAACCACGCAGTTCAGCCCGTTGCTTTCCAGGGGTAAGATAAGTGCAGTGCTATATCATTCCTTATTGGCGTGTAGCATACCCCATAGTTACATGCTTTTATCCATGATAGGCATCCTGTGGTACTTAGACACTGTGAACGTTTAGGAATACAGATTGATCCCTAGAATCCCAGGTCACACCTTGTCTTTACCAGGTAATAGGCAATATATATGCAGAGTAATATAAGAAATATTGTTGTTTGTTGTTGTACTAATTAACCATTCCTTGTAGCACCAGCTTCACCCAGAGAGAGAGCCGTCAAAGAAGTATAGTATCTCTTCCCTTCTTACCTTGTTTTGTTCCCTCCTTTCCCTCCTGATCACCATTGCGTTCTAGTGTTTGATAGCCGCAATTGGTGAAGGGGGGACGGGTTGGGTTGGACTTCGGTTCCTGGCACTCCTGCGGAAACTGCCTTGGCTCCTTACAGTGCTTCAGTGAAGAGAAGCCGACTCATATGTCATTTCAAGTAAGATTATTTTTTCTTTGATAAGTCTTCGAGCAGTAGCAGTGTATCAAGCGACTTGTCAACTTGAGGAGAACACGAACTATAGTTTTTTTTTGTTCTTTGCCTGTTTGTGTATCATTCTTGAGCAAGAAAGTTCGCAAAGGGATACTTCATTTAATGACTGAAAAAACACTTTGATAACACTTTGATAACTGTGAGGGAACTTACCCAATAAGACCAATGGAAGATATTTTCCCCAAAAAACTAATATAAAGACCGAAGTTCTTACAGTTAATCAAATTGCAAATAACTGACAAAACTATACAGAGGGGGCGAATCTCAGACTAACACAGGTCTGCAAAGCAAAATCCAGAAGAAGACCAGAGACCTGAGACAGTCTCTCTTGTTTGGTCTTTCCACTTCCCCTTTCCCCCACTCTCTACTCAGAATCAGAGACTATTTACTGACACTGGCTACGGTCGGAGGGAGTTGGCAAATTAGACATCTGCTCAGAAAGGAGATCGTCATCATTGTCCTGACAGATTGGAGTGCCACAAAAAGTCTCTTAATTGAGACTTCAGATCTCCTTTTGAGCAGTATGACTGAGGGTATAGATTTAAAGACCATGGCTACCATCTTAGATGGTATGCAATCCCAGTTAACTAAGGTTTATGTATTAAATCTTTTATTGAGCACAGGCAAAAAAAAATATGCACCTCAATCTGTGATGTGGGCCGACCCCACTCCGGGGAAGCCAAAGGCGGAGATTACATTGACACCCATGGCCTGGCAATCGGGCCACACTGTTCGTTAACACAGCAAGCCGCCTACAACCCAACCGGGCCGGCCGCGTCATAAGAGGTGCTACAAAGGTGCAAGCTGAGTAGTACTAGTGCAACATGAAAGAACCATCAAACTGTTAACAACCCCCCACCCTTCCCACCCTTACCCTCCCTTCTCCTTGTCCATGTCTGGGAATAATCGGGTGGTTACTATCTTCCACTAATGGCCTGGTGGTACTGCGCTCGCCTGACCTTTACGCTTGTGGGAGCGTGTCTTGGGTTCTGGGAGGGGCGTCTCCGCAAGGCGTAGCAGGCGCAGGTAGCGTGGGCAGCTCACCTCCCGGAATTCCCCCGTAAGTAGGGCGAGGAATGGTCGCCAGAGCTCTGCAAAGTCCACCCCCCTCCCCGCCGCGGCCAGGGACAACTTCTCCATTCCCAGGATCGCCCAGAGCCGGTGGAGCCACCCCAGTTGTTGCGGAGCCTGTGCTGCTCTCCAATGGGCCACAATGTTCTGGACTGCTGCCCCCAGGGCCAGTGCGATCAGCCGCCCCCTCCAGGACTTCAGAGGATACATGAGGGCGTTCGGGAGGCCTAGTATAATGTATGCTGGGAAGCGCGGCAGCTGTGTATCCAGATGTGCATCTATAAGGTCCAGGATAGGGTCCCAGTAGGGGCGAAGTGCCTTGCAGCTCCATAGCAGGTGTTCCAGTGTTCCTAGCTCCCCGCACCCTCTCCAGCACCTATCGCTAACTCGGGCATCCCACTGGTGTATTCTCTCAGGGGTATGATACCAGTACGTGGCTACTTTAGTGAGTGTCTCGGTGAGCCCGGTGTGGTGTGCCGAATGTCTGGCCCTATGGTACACCCCCTCCCATTCTTTCCTTGTGAGCTGCCGCCCCAGGTCCCTTTCCCACCTGACCTGTCCCGCGTTGTATGTGTGTGCGTGGGTGAGGAGTAGCTGCTGATAGAGGTCTGAAATCAACTTTTTATCCGAAGTGCGTGTCAGCAGCCATTTTTCATAAGGCGTGAGGTGCCGTTGGGCACCAGGCCGGATCGAGGGGTGGAGCACCCAGTGGCGCACCTGCAGGTACTGTAGGCGTTCCGATTCGGCCACACCGTAGTCCGCCTTGACCCGTTGGAACGGGAGGATCCCATTGAGGTCGAACATGTGGCCCGCCGCTCTACAGGTCGTCGAACGCCAGGTCGTAAACGCTCCGGCATCCAAGCCTGGCGTGAAGTCAGGATTTTCGAAAATGGGGGTCATAGGCGAGGGAAAGGTGGTTAGTCCCCTGGTCACGGCCACTCTGTCCCACACTCTCAGAGCGGTGCTGGTGATTTCAGAGGCGTACAGATTAGGGGGCCGATGCTGGTGTGGCAGGAAAGGCACGCCCTGGAGAGTGCGGCCTGCCACTGCCTGGTCCAGGAAGAGCCAGTGTTTGCTGGACTCCAGTTGAAACCACTCCACGAAGGTGCGCAGTTGCGCCGCCTGGAAGTACAGGGTGAGGTCGGGCACACCCACCCCCCCGTTCGCTGGGGGCAAAGTGGCGAGGGTATGCTTAAACCGCGGTCGGCGGCCATTCCAAATGAATCGCGACAGTTCCGATTGGGTCTGTTGCAGCCAGCCGGCCGGAGGATTCAGGGGGAGCGTCTGAAAGAGATATAAAATCTGAGGTAGCAGTGTCATTTTGACTGCGGCGATTCTGCCTAGCCACGAGAGTGTAAGCGGCTTCCATCGCCGGAGTTGTTCCCGGACTTTGGCTGTGAGCGCCTCATAATTGATTCGCGCAGTACCCCGCACAGTCGGAGCCAAGCGCACACCCAGGTACGGGACGGCCGTATCCGACCACAGTATCTTGAATTCGGACTTAATCCGAATCAGCGTACAGGCTAATTTTGTGCGTGTCAGCACCAAATTTTATGCCGGAGATGAGCGTGTGTTGTCGCACTCTCTGGGCCATCGGCTCCATGTACAGTGCGAATAGGAGCGGCGACAGTGGACAGCCCTGGCGCGTGCCTCTGCTAAGCATGGGCGAATTTTGCGAATCTCGCGTTCGCGAATTTGCGGATTTGCGAACTCGCAATCCGCAAAATCCGCGAATTCTTGCGAATTTGCGGATTTTTTTTTTTTTTTGTGTTCGCAAGGATTTCTGCCAGTTCGCGAGGGTTTCGTACCAGTTCGCAATTGCGAACTTACATTTCGTCGCGCAACGGTCGCGAATTATGTTGTTTCTACGTCTGGTTCATCATCACAGGTTCCCAGCACCCTCTGTTTCACCACTGCAACCCTCTGTTACATCAATGCCACCCTCTGGTTCATCATTACTGTAGATTATGGGGGGGAAAAGCAAGCACACCAGCCCTGCTTCAACTGAGATGAATTAATTTGGGGTTAGTTTATTAATGTGTCACTGTCTGGCACCTGCTTCCTTATCTGTAATTTTGCTTTCTGTTGCAGTGCATTTTTTTTCCCCAGGACCTTCTTTGTGGCCTACTTGTAGCTATTGTATGAGCCTGCTGTGAGGGTCAGAGCAGGGTCATACAATTGTTGCAACTAGCAACTGAATTCTGGAGGGGCCCCAGTCAGGAAGCACTACCGGGAATTGTTACTAATGATGAGTTTGAACTCTTGCCCCTGCCGAGTGCTTTCACTTTTGAAAAACTCGTTTTTCTGCAATTTCGCGGGGTTCGCGGGGTGCGAACACTCGCAAGATCGGATTCGGAAGCCGCAAATTCGTGCGAATATGCTATTTGTTTTTTTTGCGGCGTGTTAGTTGGCAAGGTTTTGTGCGTTTTTGCGAGCCGCTCGTAGCGCAAGACGCGAAGTTACCCTCGCGGTCGTTCAAGGGCGCAGCCATCTTGTTTGCCTGACGTATTTCCGTTTCCGGGCGCGAAGTGTAATCTCGCAAAGTTTGCGGCTTGCCAGTACAGTCTCGCGCGTGTTCGCAAGGAAAATCTCGCGCAAACTTACCCGCGCGGTCGTGAACGGGCGCGGCCATCTTGTTTCTCATTCATTGCTATGGTTCTGGGCATGGTCTTTGTATCCTCTGTCAATCTCTGCCATCCTTTGCTTGTTTGAAGTTTTTTTTAATCTATTTTACTTATTATCTATCCCTCTATTTTTCTAGCCCTATATTTTTGTGTTTACTGCTACTTTTGGTTAATTTTAAACTACTTTTGTAAACTCTTTTCTTTTCTTCTCTTCCCTATTCTATTTTCTTTATTCCTTTCCGCCCAGACCATGGTGAAGGGAGCCGGGAAGCATCCCGAGAAGGGGAAGGGTCCCGCACCCCGTGTCCGGCTCCCGTGCGGGCGTTTGAGGGGGGAGCTAGTGATGCCACGGGAGATCTTTACCCCGGAGGAGGTGGCCCAACTCATTTTTTATGTTCAGCGCCGCCTCCCCAGGACCATCATGGGAGGCGGCAAGATCAGTGCCGGGTACGGGGCCCGGGAGCGCCGGAAGCGGTGGGAGAAGGTGTGCCAGGCCATTTACCACCACTCTCGGGTCTGGCGCACCTACAACCAGGCCACCCACCGCTGGACGGATGTCCTGACCCGTGAGCGAGATCTGCTCGACCTCCTTGGCCTTGAGATCCCCGGGCTTGGTGAGTAGTAGTAGCTATGTCTTTACTACTATGTTTTCTCCTGCTGTGTTATTATATTGCAAATTTTTGTTTTTTACCAAGAGCAATAATGCTGCTCATTACATTGTAGGTACATTTTATTTCAAAATCTTCTGTGCATTTCAGGTACACTGCTCTCCTTCTCAGTAGTGTTGCTACTATGCTTATTTGTTTTAGATTTTGTGTTCATTTCATTGGCCTGTGAAATTATGTATGAGTGTAGTTGAAAGAACTGCGCAATGCTACACACTAAGGTTCAGATTTTTAATTACCGGCGCATCCCTGCAAAGTTGCAGGGATGCGCCAGTAATTGTGCGTCACGCCACCATCACCCATGGTGCGCCGTATTTACAATGCGGCGCGCCATGGGCCCAAAACGTCACCAAAGCGTTACGCATCTGTGCCGGAAAGGTGGCGCATTGCTGGAGCTGCGTCGCAACGATGGTGCAGCTCCATCAATTCTCTGGGGTGCCCTATCTCCCCAATGCTGCGTCAAGCCGTACGTCTGCTTCAAGCAGGCGCAGGGTTTGAGTCACGCATCATTGTCCTCAAAGTGACTGATTGAAATCTTGTAGATTTCCCTCAGCCACTTTTAGGATGCGTTCCTGCGCAGGAACGCCCTCCCTTGCGCCGGAACACCCCTATTGGCGCAGGGCTTTACAACGTGATGCATCTCCCAGATGCGTCACGTTGTTAATATACGCCGCACCATTGCGCCTCTTTTGTGCTGTCGCTGCGTCACAAAAGTCACGCAACAATGGAGCAAAAGAGCCGCAAGGGCCTTATAAATCAGCCCCTACAGACTCAAGTCCAGTCCTTCCTTTGTACACATGGCGATAAGAAGAAATAGTGGTGGTGGATTAATAGTTTGAGTATTTTAATGACTGGTGAATGTAGTAGGAAACTTTAGTGTTGTCGCTGATCTTCAATCACGATGGACTTTGGCTGTCACTTTGCGTGCTGCGGACTGCTGCCTGCCAATCCTAGGCAAACCTTTTTAGTACTTTGTTTAGTGAGTTACATAGGGTAGTTTCCAATTCGACGGTCCGCAAATCAAGCAATACTAAAGTAATGACGTAGTCGACCACATGAGATTGGTCAATAATATATCCCGTGGAGTCGTTCCCTATTTGCTATTTCGCAAAAATATTTTGTTACTTTGTTAGTTCTTTTTTAAATGTTTGATTTGGTTGAGAAATATCATCCATGTTTTCTGTTTTTCTTTCTTTCATGTTGTACATCAGCTTCCCCCAGGGGCAAGAGGAGGACACAGGAGGAGGAGGAGGAGGGTGCTGTTGTCGATGCAGGCCAGGACCGGGCAGTCGAGGGCTCCTTTGCTGGCCCCAGTAAGTTTTAATTTTAATATAGAGTACTTATTTTTTCCTAGCGTTCCTCATTCGATTTTTTCTAAATCGTCTTTGATCTTCTTGTAGACAGGATCTAAATTCTTATCCTGCCTCGACTATGACTCCGTGTGGTATTACTAGATTATTCTTATTAGTCTGTCTGTGTAGCTAACTAAGATTGCACATTTGGCATTTCCATTGGACTCCCATTCTAGTCAGCAATAGCTCTATGCACTGAGTGTAGTCCTCTGGGATTGTCCCTAATGTCTTTTCAAGTATTCTAAATGTTTATGCTTTGACCATTGCCAACAATAAAAAGGTGAATGACCACCACCAAGAAATAATAAGATACTACTTTACTTTTGGTTTGGATAGGAGGACAATCCATTCGACTACTGTTGCAGGGACAAATCTGCACAAACAGAACTATGGACACTAAATAATGCATCGCTTAGCTTATCAATTATAATAGGTGCTGTAACTGTTAGACTTTCCACATACCTCAGTGATAACAGACTTTGTAGTTGAACCCCCAATCTCCTTACTGACTAGATAGTGTGGCAGAGTCATTTAGCTCCCAAAGTCACCGATGGCAGAGGCACGGACTCATGCTTGCAAAAATTCGAAAACCTTTAGCTCATCCACTCTAGTCTGGAGGACCAAAAACCACAGAGTCTATTTAAGTTTAAAAGCTTTATTAAAAGTAAACACATTTATTAAATTCAAGTTTGTCATAAAAGTGAACGTGTAACTGAAAATGGAAAAGTGCTTAGTGCTGACGATTAATTGGACACATTTCTTGTGGTCGAGCCGAGCTCTCACCTGGTTTGAACTTGATCCTGCTCGTGTTCTTAGAAGTCAAGGTTCTGTCTGTTAGGAGAAAAAGTGGTGCGTGTTAAAAAGTAAAAAGCAAACATTCATCAGTTGTGCCAAAAAGTGCAGCAAGACAACAGCCTTCCCTGGAAAAAGGGACATTTTTACTCTAGAGTACACAGTCAAAAATTATTAAATTGTACACTTTTTTTCACATTTCTTTCTTCCTCCTAGACCAAATATTATATAGTAGTGAGTGGTGTATTCTAACATTATTAAATGTACTTTGTAGGTGGAACATCTGGAGACGGGGCCAGCGCGGAGGTGGTGGCATTGGACGAGGAGGACAACTCTGGGGAGGAGGCGGTGCAAGTGCCGGAAAAGGACATGCCTGTGAGGGTTCAAACGGTGGTGGCGGGCAGAGGTAAGCTATACATTCCTTAGTCATTGAGATTGAAGACTGCAGAGTGTGCTTTCTGCACGGGTGTATTATAAAAAAAGCAGGTAGTAGCCTCCTCTAAATGTACTTCGACTTAGCTGTGAAGTTTTTGGCGAGAAGAATCCCAATCAGATCTGAGGTGAACTTGATGGATGGGATGAACGAAAAGCGAAAGAAGGGTGTAAGTAAGTGTGGAAGCACGAGAAATGTAATGATGACTGGCAAAGAAGAATGATATGTGTTTGCTTGGTCCCCGAGGTGGCTGGGAAGGTAAGAAAATGGTATGGTGCATGGCTGGGTGAATGATGAAGCAAGGATGGGTGGAAGGAGAACAGCCTGGGTGGGTGAGACAGAAACTGTATGTGTGCAATATACTTTGAATGGATGGATGCCTGGATCATTCATGGTACTATCTGACTCTTAGATAGCATATGTGAATCTAGAGAGAGTAGACGGTCACTGGATGAACTAAGTGTTACTTTGAAGAGCATGTAACACCGCACCCGCACGTCCGTTCCAGTGTAGGAAAGGCAAGGAAAAGAAGTTGTAACGTTGTCCAAAGACTACCATGAATAGTAGCAGTAGTTTGTATTGCAACTGCAAGCACAGCATATATCCAGTTATTACGGTGGACACTCCCCACCTCCCTTAATAACTTTAGTTTAGTAGTAGTACGTCATTCATGTGTGGGGGTATCACTGTTGACTCAATAATAAGCAAAGCACCTAAAGTCATCCCATATGTCATCAAATACATCCCATGTGAAGTGATAGATAATCAGATAATTTAGCTTCTTCATTTTCCTTTTCTAATACTCATTTGCACTGTAGGGTGAAAGCTAAATTAATTAAGCAGTAGCCCTTTTAACAGAGTATTCTCAGTGCCACCCGTAATAGAAAAGTAAGAGCTTCACCACCTGCATGTACTGGACCGGTACAGTAACGCAAGTCTGTCTCACTCACCATGGTGTGCGTCTGTTTTTCTCGGGTGCAAGTTCACTGCGCTGGCATTATGCCGGCTTGCATAAGATAACGTACCAATTTTCCTAAACAAGAGAGAAGAAGAAGAATAAGAGTGGTGTACTGTCATAGTCGACTGTAATAGAAGTCCATAGTGCTCGTAGAATTTGTTCCTTAAACTCCCACTAATGTTAGAGCAAGGATGAAGAAGTCGGAGGTTACATAGATACTGTCCTCAATAGTTATGCACTGTGCTTTCAATTTGCTACTTGTACTGTGACAACTTTCTGCTCAATCATTTTGTGTTAATCTTAAGGAGCATTGGTTACAGACTATGTCTTTCTTTTTTCATGTAGTTGCTCCTTCCAAATCCAAGACACCATCAAGGAGGAAGGAGCTGGCTCGAATGGCCCGGCAACGGAGGCTGGATGCCACTGTTGCTGAATATCGGTGGCTGGTGGCCCTGGAGGAGGAGGAGACACAGTCTGGAACAACAACAACGTCCACTGGGACAGCTGCATCCTCCTCCGTGCGGGCTGCCAGCCAGCGCAGTGCTCCAGCGGTATGGAGCCGGGCTACCAAAGCCAAACACCACCGCCCAGCAGCAAAGAAAGCAGCTGCCCCTCACAGGATTTGCAAGGCACACCGGCGCCGCTTATCCCTCAGACTGTCCTACCTGGAGCAGGAGGTCCATAATTATAAGAACGTGGTGGAGGGCCTCCGCTTCGAACTTGCCACCCTCCGCAAGGAGCATGATGCCCTGGCTGCTAATTCCAACAGCACCCTGCCATAGTGTCCCTTGCCCCTTTTTTAGAGACTTTTGGGGGGTGGGAATTGGGAGTTGTGATTTTTGGGGACTTTTGAAGGACAATCGTTGGGGTTAGGGAGGGTCTTGCGGGAGATTCTTTTGTTAGGGCTATAAAAATATACTTTTTGAAACTTTATCTGACCATACCTGTTTTTTACTGCTTTTGAGTCTGGTGGGTGGGGGTTTAACATAACAGTAAGTTTGTTTTCCTGAATAGTCCTAGGACTTTAGTAGTACTACCGTCAATCAAATCTCTCGTCTCTCCTAATACTCCATTATACTACCTCCAACCAAACGCCTATCTTACCTGTAATTTCTGTTTGCAAGTAGGGCTAGGCCCAGGGCTGGCTCCACGGGAAACAGCAAATAAGGTTGGCAATCCTGGGCGGATAAAATTTCCTCATAGCGGTGGTACTAGTGGTGTGACACAGTGGCAGTTGCTTGCCTATGAAAAAAAAGAAAATGAAATCTGGTTTGTCCTCCTGAGCAATACAAAGGTACAATACAGAATATAGCAGGTGACAGAAGTACACTAGAACAGTGCCACGTTGTAGCCTAACAAATGTTAAAGTATAACTAATTCGGTTGAAGTTCTTTGACATTAGCCATGGGTCTTTGTCAAGCAGAGTAAGAATATATCCTCGGATTTCTTCACCAGCCTGTTGCTATCACCTTATCCTCCCCAGCAAGTGTGTGGATTTATTGCTGTAATTTAGTCACACATCAATCAAAACCACACAGCCCGGGGGAAGAGGGTTAGGGTTTGAAAAATGGATGGGTACGGGGGTTTTTGGGAAAGGTTTTGGGAGACAAGAAAAAGTAGCACAGCATGGACGAACAATTGTGAACATAAACAAATCTTTGGGTACAAACCTATCCATCAATCTTTGAAAGTGCATACACTACTGCATGCATGTCAGTTAAAAGTAAGTAGTACTTTCGACAACTGTGGAAGAAAGAATGCGACAGTACAGGGCGTGGGTGGAAATATTGATAACTATATTCAACATAAGGTCTCTGTAGCCAGATACCCGAGAGCCTTGCTGGTCACTATAAATCCATTCACAACAACACTCAATGGGGTTGGTCTGGAAGGTGTCAGGTTTACTCCCCGTGATCCAGTCGATGCAAATATGGTTCCACCTCCAAATGTCACCAACACCCAGAAGTGTAAACACAGGGTGTTCGAGGCATTAGGCGGGGGAGAAAAATAACAAATTAAAATAAAAAATGTGGGATGGGTAAAGGTAGGGTCAGCAGGGAAAGGATACCTGTAACAGAAGACAAGACAGGCATCAGTGAAGTGCTGTCCTAACATACAAGGGTACTCTCATATAGTCTCACTAAATAGTCTGCAAGTCTCCCGCCTACTCATGGGAAATGTAGTTTCATAGTACGGTAGGCGCTTAGGGGCTGCGTAACCTGACAGAAGGTATAGTAGATAGAAAAGGAGAAATTGCTTTTTTTCTAGGTGTCCCCTCACTCACCAGGGTTGCCCCTTGGTGACATGCTTCATCATTGGGGCCATCCCAGTCCTCTACGGGCTGGGGCGTGCTGCGACTTGCGAATTACGTAGGAGCACTTACAAATGACTATGTGTGGTGCAGATGTGATAGTGGAGTGGACTAAGTGATGTGTTAAGGGATCAATGTAGAAGCCGAGAGAGAGGCAAGAAATGCAGTCACAGTCAGAGAAAAAGGCAAGGGATACTGTATCTATGTGGTTGTAGTGGTCCTGTTGGAAGTGGTAAGTAAGTTGCCCGCAGAAAAAAAATCCTCCTATTAGCGGCACTCCTCCATTGCAGCCGACGCTTCGTCCATCGATGTTGGTCACCAGAAGACACCCTGTCCACTGCCTGCCTGATGCTGAATTGTGGCTCGCTACTGTGAAGCCTGACTCCATCCTTTTTTCCCCATTGCAGAGACTGAAACCCGGCCTGTAATTATTCAACGAAAAACAGGAAGTGATATAATATTACAACACCACTGATAAATAAATATAAGGTATGTAGGCTGTGGAGTGCAAAAAGTCACAATTTGTTTTTCCTAGTAGACAGTACAATGTTTTTGAAAGTGCGTACTCTGAGTCACCTTTTGAAGGATAAATAAGTATGGGCAAATTAATGTAGCGGATCTTGCCCCTCAAGCTAGGTGTACTGTAAACTGTGTTTTAGAACAAAATTAGATCTTCCTAGCAGTGCTCCCACCCAGACCCTTACTAAAGCCAGTCGCAAAAATGTAGAAGACCCCCAATCAAATCTCAAAAAACGAGGCCTAGCAGAAAACTGGTGACAAAACTTACTTTGAAAGTAAAAGTAGGCCGAAGTACCCTAATTACCCATTACCCACCGTGGATTGCATTCAAACCACTTGCAAGCAACCAAGCAAAAGTAGCCATAGCCAGCATCGCTCCAAGACTCGAAATCCCCCCCACTCAAACACATGCAATAGAAATACTGCTAACCCTAACGAACCCTAAGTTAAGAATAGTGGCAAAGGCTTTCTTTAACTATGCCAAATCCCCCCTTTCCCACCATGGATTTTCTTCAAATGACTTGCAACCAAAATTACACATTCTCACGAGTGCTCTAAGACCCCAGAACTCAGTTTGAAAAATCTAGAACACCCCGAAACACATGCAATCCTGCTGCTAGGGCTAACCCTAACGAACCCTAAGTTACAAAAAGTGCCAAAACTAAAGGCTTTTCCGCGCGGATTTTGTCCCAACCACTTCTACCCGGTATTAGACCTTCCCAGGAATGCCCCAAGACCCGGCAACCCACCCGCCAAGAAGCGTAACACCCCCAAACAGGCCAAAAGCAAAATCTCATACTTGCAATATTTCTGGGCCTTCGGTCCAAACGCGCTGCGTAGCTAGGCCATAAGTCGGGGTTGGCACGACGGATTTCCTGAAAAGCAAATGCAATCATGATTAGAGTGTCCCAGCAGTGCTCCCAGACCACAAAACTCACCCGCAAACACCAGGAAGCCCCCCAAACAGGCCCCCGAAAACGCTACATAGAGCAAAATGTCAGAAATAGCCACAAAAAAAATCGGCCTGGATTTTGTCCCAACCACTTCTACCCGGTATTAGACCTTCCCAGGAATGCCCCAAGACCCGTCAACCCACCCGCCAAGAAGCATAACACCCCCAAACAGGCCAAAAGCAAAATCTCATACTTGCAATATTTCTGGGCCTTCGGTCCAAACGCGCTGCGTAGCTAGGCCATAAGTCGGGGTTGGCACGACGGATTTCCTGAAAAGCAAATGCAATCATGATTAGAGTGTCCCAGCAGTGCTCCCAGACCACGAAACTCACCCGCAAACACCAGGAAGCCCCCCAAACAGGCCCCCGAAAACGCTACATAGAGCAAAATGTCAGAAATAGCCAAAAAAAAAATCGGCCTGGATTTTGTCCCAACCACTTCTACCCGGTATTAGACCTTCCCAGGAATGCCCCAAGACCCGTCAACCCACCCGCCAAGAAGCATAACACCCCCAAACAGGCCAAAAGCAAAATCTCATACTTGCAATATTTCTGGGCCTTCGGTCCAAACGCGCTGCGTAGCTAGGCCATAAGTCGGGGTTGGCACGACGGATTTCCTGAAAAGCAAATGCAATCAAGATTAGAGTGTCCCAGCAGTGCTCCCAGACCACGAAACTCACCCGCAAACACCAGGAAGCCCCCCTAAGAGCACCTCAAAGGCAAGCAAGTCATCAAAAACACAAAAAAAATTCCGCCTGGGATTTGGTCCAAAACACTTTTATCCGGTATTAGAGCTTCCCAGCAATGGCCCCAGAGCCGTCAACCCAGGAGAAGACGAGTAGAAGACCCCCAAACAGCCAAAGAGCAAAAGTACAAAAATGGGGACAGTCAATTTTTCACAAATTTCCCAAATCACTCCGCGCGCGCTCTGCAGCTAGGCCCTAAGTCCCCTCTGCCACCATGGATTTGCTTCAAACCTCTTGCAAAGTAAAGTATATATAGCCAGCAGTGCTCCCAGACCACGAAACTCACCCACAAACACCAGGAAGCCCCCCAAACAGGCCCCCGAAAACGCTACATAGAGCAAAATGTCAGAAATAGCCAAAAAAAAAATCGGCCTGGATTTTGTCCCAACCACTTCTACCCGGTATTAGACCTTCCCAGGAATGCCCCAAGACCCGTCAACCCACCCGCCAAGAAGCATAACACCCCCAAACAGGCCAAAAGCAAAATCTCATACTTGCAACATTTCTGGGCCTTCGGTCCAAACGCGCTGCGTAGCTAGGCCATAAGTCGGGGTTGGCACGACGGATTTCCTGAAAAGCAAATGCAATCAAGATTAGAGTGTCCCAGCAGTGCTCCCAGACCACGAAACTCACCCACAAACACCAGGAAGCCCCCCAAACAGGCCCCCGAAAACGCTACATAGAGCAAAATGTCAGAAATAGCCCAAAAAAAAATCGGCCTGGATTCTGTCCCAACCACTTCTACCCGGTATTAGACCTTCCCAGGAATGCCCCAAGACCCGCCAACCCACCCGCCAAGAAGCATAACACCCCCAAACAGGCCAAAAGCAAAATCTCATACTTGCAATATTTCTGGGCCTTCGGTCCAAACGCGCTGCGTAGCTAGGCCATAAGTCGGGGTTGGCACGACGGATTTCCTGAAAAGCAAATGCAATCAAGATTAGAGTGTCCCAGCAATGCTCTCAGACCACGAAACGCACCCACAAACAGACGGAACCCCCCCTAAGAGCACCTCAAAGGCAAGCAAGTCATCAAAAACACAAAAAATTTTCCGCCTCGGATTTGGCACAAACCACTTTTAGTGCTTCCCAGCAATGGCCCCAGACCCGTCAACTCACCTGCAAAGAGGTAGAACAACACCCCCACAAGTGCTGAGTCTTTCTTCATTGGGCGTAAACCAGCCCTCTGCTTTGATGGAAATAGGAGTCTGGAGGAGGAGGATAGAGGAGCATGTTCTTCTGAACTTGTGAACCTGAGGAATGCAGACTGCGGCACCTTCAAATAAATTAGCAAACAAGTGAAGACAGTTCTGCTGATGGGCTTGTTTTTGTGATTATCTGATTAAAGTTTGAATTATATTAACTGTGCACAACAAAGAAAGACAGACACACAGGAATAAAAGTGAATAAGGATGAAAAAGAAAGTTATTGATTCGTTGTCTCATTTTCAGGGCTCGAAGTCGGTATCACGGTCCAGGAATAAGAATAAGGCTTCGTCATCATACTCTGCGAATTCAGCCTGGGTGAGGTCAGTGCCACCTGACAGAGTAGAAATTCCCTCATCTATGGTGCTGGCCACCTCCTCTTCATCCGGCACGCTCTCTCGTACTCTTATATCTGGTGGTATGAGGTGCTGATTCATCTTGATCATTGTTAACCTCTCCACATTTTTGGGCGAGAGGCGGCTCCGTTTGGGAGTTACAATCCCACCAGCCGCACTGAAAACCCGTTCAGAAGACACACTTGCGAGTGGGCAAGACAAGTAGTTTAAAGCCAGGTTGGTGAGCTGTGGCCACAATTCTTTTTTCCCATGCCAATACGCCAATGGGTCAGAATTAACATAGACCTCTGTGGAGTCATTCAGATAGTCCTTCACCATCGACTCAAGGTCCTCCTCCAAGGTTCCTCCACTTTGCGTAGCTCTTGCTGTGCCTCTGACCTTTTGAGAACCAAACCCACGCAGAGCTAGCCAATCCTCTTCAGCCTCCAATGTTTCTGTTGTCTTTCGTGCAGATGATCCGGTTGCCGGTGTCTTTAACGGCTGAGAGGTCACTTGTGCCACAGCCACAGGTGCAGAAGTGGATTGTTTTGACTGGGGATGGCCTGCTGATGTACTGCCATTTCCTTCAATTTCCAGCCGTTCTGTTTCAAACTTCTTGGCTGACAAGGCTAGCCAACGTTTGTACTTTGTAACATCTTCATCACCAAAAGGAAAGAATGCTCTGCCTGCCAGCGCCTTTTTGTAGCGTGGATCCAGAATAGTAGCACAAATGTAATGCTGTTCTGAGTGGATCTTTTTAAGACGTTCATCACCTTGTAGGAGCTCTAATAATTGCTCAGCCAGAAGCAAAGAGTCTTTCTTTTTGTCATCTTTTCCAAACACAGAACACACCTCCTTCAGTTGGTCCTCCAGCATGTACAACAATGGGATAGCTTTTCCCAAATTAGAGTCCTCCTTGCTGACTGCACGCGTGAAGACCTCAAAAGGACGAAGCATGCGTGTTAGGCTTTCAACTATGTTCCATTACGGCCCACCCATCCTCAGCTCCTCTATACCCTCTTTCAAGAAATATTGATCGAGTTGCGTATACTGCTCATACAGACGCTCAAGCATGTAGAAGGTTGAGTTCCAACGTGTTACCACCTCCTGGATGAGTGCTTTCACTGGCATTTGACATTGATATAGCATGCTCCTCAGCTGCTTGCGGGCCTTAAAAGAATGCCTGAAATGCTTGCAAATTTTTCGGCAGTTCTCCAATACACTGTACGCTGCACTGCGTTTATTACCCAAGAATTTTTGGACAACCAGGTTTATACAGTGCGCCAAACACGGCACTCTGAAATAGTAACCGTCCCTCATGGCCTTAACTATATTGGAGCCATTGTCCGTGGAAACATAACCAACCTTGCGTTTTAGTGGGGACAGACAGTTAAGGACCTTTGTGTTAAAGACATCCAAAATGTTTTCTGCTGTGTGACGTTTCTCCAAACCAAACATGGCTAGTGTTGCATGTTTCCGAGCACCTTTAAAAACAATGTTAGTGTCAACACCTGAGTTTAGCTTTGCTTTAGCCCCTGAAAAAGAGACCCAGTGTGCAGTGATGCACATGTAATCAGCGCCTGCGCCACTGGTCCACATGTCTGTTGTCAGATGTATAGTGTGAACAGCACTCTTCTGCAAAGCTGCCCCAATCACCTTCAGAACATCTTCATGTAGTGCTGGAACCGCAACTCGGGCAAAATAGAACCGGCTAGGAACCTTCCATTTAGGGCAGAGCGCTGTCACTAATTCTAGAAAACCAACCCCTTCTACAAAAGAAAAAGGGAGAAGGTCCAGAGCTAGCATTTTAGCCAGCTTAGTGTTATACAGACGGGTCATTGGGTGGTTGCGTTCATATTGCGCTTCTGTAAACAACATCTTTTTAATGTTGCCCTGGACCAATGATTTACGGGATGATGATGATCTCTTCGACCCAGTTACGCTCGCTGATGAACTTTTCCGCATTGATGTCTCACTCTCTCCCACACTCTTAGTGTGGCTCCCATGGGGTGTGCTGCTGACATGGGAACTGGGTGTAAGTGAAGTGTTTGAATCGTCTTCTTCTACCTCCTCGTCATCAGCAGATGACAAATCAACGTTTTCATTACGTGCAATTCCGGCTTTCTTGACCGCCTCTAGGTGCGGAAACCATTCGACAGCGTGCCTTCTCTCAAGATGACCTCTCTGGCCTCCGGTACCATAGTTAGAACCAAGCTTACCACGACTAAATCGAAGCTTACAAAGGCTACAAATGGCTACGTTTTCCTTTTTTGGGCAAACACTAAAGAAGTCCCAAACTGGAGACTTGAAATGTCTTCGGGGGCCGGAGGAGGCGGCGATACTGGTGGTGGTGGTCCTGCTGCTAATGACAGATGAAGTGGAGGATGTGGATTGCCGAACTTCAGTACGTTTTGCACTTTCACCACCACGAATTGAGGTCGAGGACGAGGTGGGTACCTTCTTGCGAAGAAATATGGAAGCGGTAGGTTTTGGTGTACTACTTAACTCCAAATCTAATGATTCCATTTCCATTGCCTCCTCGCCGACATCATCATCACGCTCAGCAGCTTCTCGGGATAGGGTCAAAATGTCTCTTTGCTGCATGCCCGGTGGGGCTGCAGTGACCTTTGTGATGACTGGCTCGTCGTCATCGTGAGAGGCTTCATCACCAGCAGTATCTGTCACTTCTTGTTGAGCCTCATCACACTCCATAGGTTTGAGTTTTTGGACGACCTTCCTTTTACGCTTAGGTTCCGGTGTCAGATCATGGTGTGCCTCACTGTCAGACCGCAGTTGTGGTTCCCAAGCTGGATCTGTATCATCAGAAGGAGGTGGGCTTGAAGAAGATGTAGACACCCCCTTGATCTTTTCCTTGCTAGGGATGTGGAAGACAATGAATGATCATCAGGAGGAGTGGCTTCCAATGATACCTCGGCTTCATTGTCGATTTCCTGATGTGCCCCTACTTCGGGAGGAACAACTATTGTGGGCACTTGTGAACCTCCATGCACCTTTGCTTGCGCATCTCCTTTTGCTGCCTCTCCTTCCACATGTACTTGGGCGTGTACTTGCACATGGTGTTGTTGTTGCGGCTGTGTTGATTCAGGGACATTGCTGCTACTTTCTTGCGATGAGCCAACATCACTGGTCGATGGTGATTGGAGAAGTACACTGACTGCCTCTGAAGCACTCAAGGGCTTTGACTTAAGTTGGCGTGGTGGTGGAGGCACTGAACCCAATGGAGCAGGGGTGCTGCTCCCAGCTTGGTCCCCAGCAGAACCTGCTGCAGCAGGCGTACTTTTTTTTTTGCTCCCAAAAAACGTGGCGGGTGGCACACCAGCCTCCTTGGTACCTTGCTTCTTCTGCTCCTTACTAGCAACTTTCTTGCTAGAGGAGCTACGGAGAACTTTCTTTGGGGGCGGGGCCATCTTCTTCAGAGCAGGTCAGAGAGCAGGCCGCAGTTGCACGAATTGTAGAGTTGTCTGAGGCCAGACGTGACGTCGCGTGACGTTATGCTGCACACACACACCGCTGCAGGACTTCTTCCTGGCACTGGTGGTTCTCTTGAGTCTTGTGCACCTAAAAAAAATGGAAGACAGAGGAACATCAGTTCAGTTATAGAGCACAAAGAAAAATCGAAAAACACTGCAAAATCAGCACAATCCCAATCCATCCATGCCCTCCATAATGTTTAAATTCAAGACAACCCACAGAAAGACTAGGCCCATGCAAGACTCACTAGTACCCCTGGGCATAAATAAAGGTTGAAAAGTAGGCAAAATGGTTGGAGGCCTAACAACAAAGCCTGCATTCAAAATGGCCACTTGCCTGCCAGCACATGGCCAGTGCCTGTAGCTGCACTCAAAATGGCCACCAGCCACATGGCATGTCCCTCCCCATGAACACCCCCAAAAATCGAAAAACACTGCAAAATCAGCACAATCCCATTCCATCCATGGCCTCCATGATGTTTAAATTCAAGACAGCCCACAGAAAGACTAGGCCCATGCTAGACTCAAATACCCCTGGTGAAAAGGCCACAAGTACAGGCCCAAAAATCGAAAAACACTGCAAAATCAGCACAATCCCATTCCATCCATGGCCTCCATGATGTTTAAATTCAAGACAGCCCACAGAAAGACTAGGCCCATGCTAGACTCAAATACCCCTGGTGAAAAGGCCACAAGTACAGGCCCAAAAATCGAAAAACACTGCAAAATCAGCACAATCCCATTCAATCCATGGCCTCCATGATGTTTAAATTCAAGACAACCCACAGAAATACTAGGCCCATGCAAGACTCACTACCCCTGGGCATAAATAAAGGTTGAAAAGTAGGCAAAATGGTTGGAGGCCTAACAACAAAGCCTGCATTCAAAATGGCCACTTGCCTGCCAGCACATGGCCAGTGCCTGTAGCTGCACTCAAAATGGCCACCAGCCACATGGCATGTCCCTCCCCATGAACACACCCAAAAATCGAAAAACACTGCAAAATCAGCACAATCCCATTCAATCCATGGCCTCCATGATGTTTAAATTCAAGACAGCCCACAGAAAGACTAGGCCCATGCTAGACTCAAATACCCCTGGTGAAAAGGCCACAAGTACAGGCCCAAAAATCGAAAAACACTGCAAAATCAGCACAATCCCATTCCATCCATGGCCTCCATGATGTTTAAATTCAAGACAGCCCACAGAAAGACTAGGCCCATGCTAGACTCAAATACCCCTGGTGAAAAGGCCACAAGTACAGGCCCAAAAATCGAAAAACACTGCAAAATCAGCACAATCCCATTCCATCCATGGCCTCCATGATGTTTAAATTCAAGACAGCCCACAGAAAGACTAGGCCCATGCTAGACTCAAATACCCCTGGTGAAAAGGCCACAAGTACAGGCCCAAAAATCGAAAAACACTGCAAAATCAGCACAATCCCATCCAATCCATGGCCTCCATGATGTTTAAATTCAAGACAACCCACAGAAATACTAGGCCCATGCAAGACTCACTACCCCTGGGCATAAATAAAGGTTGAAAAGTAGGCAAAATGGTTGGAGGCCTAACAACAAAGCCTGCATTCAAAATGGCCACTTGCCTGCCAGCACATGGCCAGTGCCTGTAGCTGCACTCAAAATGGCCACCAGCCACATGGCATGTCCCTCCCCATGAACACCCCCAAAAATCGAAAAACACTGCAAAATCAGCACAATCCCATTCCATCCATGGCCTCCATGATGTTTAAATTCAAGACAGCCCACAGAAAGACTAGGCCCATGCTAGACTCAAATACCCCTGGTGAAAAGGCCACAAGTACAGGCCCAAAAATCGAAAAACACTGCAAAATCAGCACAATCCCATTCCATCCATGGCCTCCATGATGTTTAAATTCAAGACAGCCCACAGAAAGACTAGGCCCATGCACCACTCACTACCCCTGGTCAAGGCCCCAACAACAGGTCAAAAATCGAAAAACACAAAATTTTACAACAAAAAAAAAATCGAAAAACACAGAAAAATCAGCACAATCCCAATTCATCTATGGCCTCCATGATGTTTAAGTTCAAGACAACCCACAGAAAGAATCAGTCCACCCACCACTGGGCAAAAGGCCCCAAAACAGCCCAAAAATCGAAAATCCCAAAATTTTAGTTGCAGCAACTGTAATGCCCCAAACAAACTTACTTGTAAAATTTCTAATCCAACAGTGATCCAAAGAAAGTCAAAAAGGCCTCAAATCCAAAGATCCAGCAGCATCCACAAAAAGTAATCCTTCCAGGTCCACATCCAAATGAAAAGTGACCAGGAGATGGACAAAGCACTGGGAGGAGCCTGCTGAACAGGAACAGGAAGTTGAAGACTATGGGGCACTTCCTTCCTCCCACCCCCCTGCCCCCCTCCCCAAAATGGACTCCTCGCTAAAAAAGTGCAGGCAAATGTCAAACTAAGGAGTTATTCACATAAAAATCATCATTTCTAGAAGGTTTATGCTGCTTGCTGGTGGATTTCTTGCGCAGAATTGCAAATTTATATTTTCGCTCGCCGCATCTCAAATCTCGCAATTGCGAAGTACCGCGAGACGTGATCTCGCCGTACTCGCGTTGACAAGCTATCGCTGGCAAGCCGCGATGACGTAATCGCGCTCGCCAATTCCCGCGGGATCACACAGCAAGATCCAAAATGGCGCAGCACTCGCAAACTATCGAAAAAAACAACTCGGCAAACGATGATAAACGCCGCGCGCCGCAAAAATTGTATCACCAACGCCGCGCGCCGCCAAAAAAATCCGCTGCGTGCGAATTTGCGGATTTTGCGGGAAATCCGCAAATCTCGCGGATTGCGGATTTCCCGAAAATCCGCAAAATCCGCGAGCGGAACGGATTTTCCGCCCACGCTTAGCCTCTGCCGATATCGAATCTCGGGGAAGTATGGCCGTTCACCCTCACGGTGGCGTTGGGTCGGCGATAACAATTGAAGATGCGGTGGCGGAGTTTCTCCCCAAACCCGAAGTGGCGAAGAACCTGTTCGAGGTAGGGCCAATGCACCCTATCGAATGCTTTCTCCGCATCGATGGTGAGGAGCATGCAGTCCGGTTTTGTGCGCGACCCAGCCTCAATGAGGTGCAGCACTCGCTTGGTGTTGTCGCTGGTCTGCCTCTGTGGGATAAAGCCTGCCTGGTCTGGGTCAATCAACTGCTGCATGTATGGCGCAATGCGACCCGCCAGTATTCCGGTGTAGAGTTTCAAGTCTACATTCAGCAGCGAAATGGGCCTGTACGAGCCGCAAGCCGTCGGGTCGCGGCCCGGTTTGGGAATTACAGAGATTGAGGCCTCTAGCAGGTCTGGGTGTATGGCACCAGGCGTGTCGAAGGTATTAAACAGGTCGCGCAAAAGTGGGGCAAGCTGCTGACAAAAGGCCTTATAGAAGGCAGCAGTAAAGCCGTCAGGGCCTGGGGATTTCCCCACTTTGAGGCGGGCAATGGCAGAGATGACTTCCTCCAGGCCTATGGGCCGATCCAGAAAGTCCGCTTGGGCTTGATTGAGGGCGGGGAGTTCCGCGCTCCGTAAATAAGCCGGCCCGGCGTTAGGGTCCAAGCGGTCCGCATCGTATAGTGCCGCGTAAAAATTGCCGAAGGTCGCTGCAATCGCCGCGTCCTCTGTGATCTGGCTGCCATTAGCAGATTGGAGGGAGCGCACCTGTTGTCGTTGGGTTTGCGCCCGCAGTCTGCTCGCCAGAAGCTTCCCGCAACGGTCGCCTCCGGTGTAATAGGCATGCTTCAGGCGCATAGCGGCATATTCCGCTACATCCTGGTCTAGAGCGGCCAACATTTTCCGCTCGGCGCATAATTGGCGCCATGCCCTCGCTGCTCCCGTGCGCTGGTGCATCTGTTCCAGTTCCGCCACCCGTTGGGTGAGCTCAGCACGTTTTAGAGCCCTGTCCTTGTTGTTGGCTGTGGCAATGGAGATAAGTTCACCGCGCAGGACCGCTTTGAGGGCCGCCCACTGAGTGGCTTTGGTGGTGTTGTCGTTGGCGTTGTGTTCCAAATAGTGGTTAATCGCGGTCTTAAGCCGCGTTTGGGTATCAGGCAGCTGCAGAAGGCCATCCCGCAGCCGCCAGTGTCGTTGCGGAGCTGGCGTAACCCCCATTAGAAATGTCGCCACCACTGGGGAATGATCTGACAGCGCGGCTGGCATTATTTCCACTGCTTTGACCTGCATCGCTAGTTGAGAGGAGCATAAAAAATAGTCCAGCCTCGCGTAGGTCTTACGCGCCGCCGAATAATAAGTGTAGGCCGCCGACTGGGGGTGGGTATGTCTCCACAGGTCTAGGAGGCCTAAGTCCGCTATGTGTGCGTGTCCTGCAGCAGTGAGTGCCCCTACTTGCCCGGATCTCTGGCCTGAGCGGTCAGCTGTGTTATGAAATACAATGTTGAGGTCCCCCCCAGAAGTAAGTGCGCGTGTGTGGTGGATGTCGAGGCCTCCAATGCTGTGTGCAAGAACCGTTCCTGCCCTTCATTCGGGGCGTAGACCAAACCCACGAGTAGAGTATGACCTGCAATCTGGAAGCTGTAAAGCAGGAGTCGCCCTTTAATCTCAGCTTCCTTCTGGAGGACCCTCCCCTCAAATGACTTAGCTACCAGAATCGCTACCCCCGCTGCTTTCTTCAGGGATGAGGAGAAGAACTGCCATGGAAAGGCGCGTGTTTTGAGTCTGTGCTGGTCGTTACGGACCAGGTGTGTTTCTTGGAGGAGGCAGATGTCCGCCTTGGAACGCTCGAGGAAGGACAGTATGGCCTTGCGTTTGTTCGGGCTGTTGAGCCCCCGCACATTAAGTGAGAGTACTGTTATGTGTCGTGTCATGGCTAAGGCAATAGGGGAAACACTGGGTCCCACCTGTAGGTGGCGGGCGCTGGCCGATGGTCCGTGGAAGACACTGCGCCGGAGGTCAAACCGACTCCGTTAGTGGTGGTAGAATCCTTTGGACAAGGAGAACCCCCCCAACCCTCCCCTTCTTCCCCCAACTCCCCCCCAACCCCAACTGGTACATCACCCCCCTCCCCCCAACCCCCGGTAGTGCAGTGTTCGATCCCTAAGAAGAGTGCAAGCACCGAAGCAATTCCCCCCCCACTCCCACCCTCTGCCCCTGCCAACTCAACCAAAAAGAAGTCTGAACCATCATAGTCCCAGATCCAGGTGAATGTCCTCTGGACCCGTGGTAAGGGAAACACTTGGAGTGTGGGCGATGGCGACGGTGACGTCGGACACTGCACGTCTCCGTGTGGGTCAGCCATCAAAGAGATGGTGTAAACATCACGCGGGTTAGCGAGGCTTCGCCCCCGCCGCCGGAGTGAGCAGTTCCGGCCGAGCCGTGTCCCGGTAGCACTGTGAGGCTGTGGCCAGAGGTCAGTCGTTTTCTTTATTCACCAGGCCTTGCGCGACGGTCTCCACTGCCGCCCGTTGGCCTTCTGCTATTTCTTTGGTGGCGGGACGTCGCGGCCTGTGTCGCCGTCGCTGCTGCCGCCACCGTCCCGGTGCTTCTTCGCTGGGGGTGCCCCCCACCCCAGGGTTCTCGGCCTCAGTCGGTTCCTCAATGTTCAGGAGGGTGCAGGCCTCCCTGAGGGAGCGAATCTGGTGGAGGTTATTGCCCATCTTGAACACAAGCCTAAAGGGGTGACCCCAGCTGTAGGAGATGTTGCGTTTCCGCAGTTCCGCTGTGATAGGTCGGAAGATGCGCCTCTTCTCCAGGGTCAGCGCTGCAAGGTCCTGATAAAGAGCAGGGGAGTGTGCGCCAAAGGACACCGGCGCCATCTGGCGCGCTTTGTTGAGGATCTCCTCCTTGGTCCGAAAGTCCTGCACGCACACAAGGATGTCCGCTGGACGGGCTGTAGCCGCTCTAGGTGGGCCCGTTCTGTGCACTCTGTCTAGGCCCAGGGGGGCGTCCGACGGTCGGCCTAGGATATGATTGAACAGGCCCTGGGTAAATCGGAAGAGGTCCTCCGTGTCAGGGGAGTGCTTCACCCCCCGGATCCTGATGTTATGCCGCCTGGAGCGGTTCTCCAAATCCTCGGCGTGCGTCTGGAGGTCCACTTGCTGGTCGTGTATGCGCACCAGTTCCTGCCGCAGTGCCTCGATTTCTATGTCCCGTGCGTCGCTCTTCGTCTCTAGTTCCGCCACCCTCTCGCCAATGGCATCGGTATCGCGGCGCACCTCCTTTATCTCGTCCTGGAGTTCTTTCTTCAGCTCCTGGATGTCTTCGCGCAGCCCCATGAAGAGCGACTCCAGGAAGGAGCGCGTGACTGGGCCCTCTGAGTCTGTCTGTCCCTGGGCTGGCGAGGCCTGGCTTTTCTTCTCGGAGCCCACGCGGTGGCTGGCCGTTGCGGCGTCCGCCTTTTTCCCCACAGCGCCGGGGGTGAAGAGGTCCGCGATGGAGCGGTCTTTCCTCGTCCTGGCGGTGGACATGGCGCGTGCGGTGCCTCCTGCCCAGCAACAGGCCGCTGCTGGTACCGTTGGCCAAGGCCGCAGATGCTGCTGTGTCTCCCGGGGTCTGGCACGTGGATAGCGAGGAGGTGGTGCGCCCTGCGTGCAGCCGGGTGTCGGCGTCGCGGTGGGGCCTCCGCAGTGTGGGCCTGGATGTGAGGGCTCCGCCAGCGGTGCACCACGCAAGTAGGGGCAAGTCGGGGGCGGGGGCCCTCCCCTTGCCCTAGAGTTCAGGAGCGTCCTCCGGCCGGCGTCTGAGCTAGAGCTGGGGTCGTCACAGGGGCCCGAGGTGTGGGCGCGGGAGCAGCGCTAAGCTCGTTGTCAGGTTCCTCTCACCCCCGCGCGATGGCTCCACTCTCGACGTGGCCCCCAAGTGGTCCCGTGTTGGTGCGCCGGTCAGCGGCTCAAGAGAGTGGGCAGGAAGGTGGTCGGTCCCAGACGCCACCCACGGAGTCAGCGGTCGCCGGGTGCAGGCTAGGTCGCCGTCGCGCTCCCACGTGGCTTCAGCGCTTGTACGCCTAAGATGGCGGGGGTGCTGCTGGAGATCGCGCCTCTCGCGCCAATACTACCCCGGCCAGGCGGGTCGGGTCGCGGGTGGTCAGCGAGGGGGGGGGGGCCTGGTGTCACTGTCTCATCCCCCCCGTACCTCTGTGCCACTGTGCTGCGGGCCGGGACTCAAGGCCTGTGCGTGTCTTCCAAATGGCGCCACCCGGTCCGGTGATGGGAGCCGGCGGCAGCCTGGGCAGCGTCCGCTCCGATCTCCGATGGTGTCGGCAGGTCCGCAGTAGCTTCCACGTGGTACCGTGGGAAGCCTCGCACGTTTCCGCGTGGGCCGGACCCGCCGCCTCAGCCGATGCCTGCCTCGGGTGCTCTTAGGCGGCTCTGAGGCTCCGCATTCCTCGGCCTCGCTCTCGGCCGCGCTCCCGTCTCAATGAGCGCGCTAGGCCCCAACGGCCGCCGGCTCCGCGGCCAAATATCTCCCGGGTCAGGCTGCCTCCGGGCTCAGGACCGGTCCAGAAGGTCACCGCTGCTGCGGCGCTGGTGCCAGGAGTCTCTCGGGACAACTCTCGGCCGGGCAAGTGCTGAAGCAGTGCTGAATTCAGTGACCGGCGGCGGGAGCTCAGCGAGGCACGTCCGCTCACACCGCCATCTTGGCCACGCCTCGTTAACTAAGGTTTAGAAGAAAATAAATCACTTAAGGAGGAAGTTAGAAGGGCGAGTCAAGAATCAATTCAAACTAGACTGAAATTAAATGAATTAGCAGCTTCAGCAGCTTCCAGTCCTGCTTTTAAGAGTGCCCAAGGGTTGTCTAGTAGTCCATCCCTCTCAGGAATTTCAACTCATGTTATCCATGCTATCTCACCCATTATTCCTTTGGTACCTCCTGAGAGGATTAATGCTGACCCACAAAAGGAGCAAATATTCCTATCTCAGTGTTCCTTACACTTTTTGTGCAGACCAGTAATTTTTGCACAAGATCAATCTAAAGTGGCATTCATACTGTCGTATTTAAATGGAGACGCAGCAGCCTGGTCGATGTCGTTGGTCACCTGAAATGATCCAATTCTATATAATTTTGACAATTTTATAGTCAATTCTTTGCGGATTTTTGATCGCAGATCTGCTCCTCAAGCTACTGATACTGAGCTACTATAGCTTAAACAAGGCAATAAGGATTTGGTTGGGTATTTGGCTCAATTCGAAACATTAATTGTGGAGTCAAGTTGGCCTGAAGAAAAACTAGCAGACATTTTTTACAGAGGTTTAAGAGGTGAGTTGAAGGATGCGCTGGCACAGACCCCGAAGAGATCTACTGATATTTCTGAGTTAATTGATTTAGTTTTACAAATTGATCATTGCTTGAGTGAGAGACGCAATGAGAAGAAGAGGGATTTTTGTTCTCTGCTGCCTCGTTTTGACTGTGCTAAATAGCAAATCTGCTGAGCACATTTCTCCTGAAGAGCCCATACAAATCGGATCTATCAGAGGGCCTTTAGCTAAAGAAGAGAAAGAGAGACGAAGAACTAGTCAACTATGTTTATATTGTGGTCTTGCAGGGCATTTCGTTAAGGATTGTCCCAAAAAACCAAAATCGTCTCAGTCGGGAAAAGGTCGGCTTCACCTGTAGATGGAGTTGCACAGGTGGAAGCAAATTCCAAGTCAGCTCCAGTTTCACAGCGAGTAGAAAATACTTTACAGTCATCAGCACCTCATTTAGTTGTCACATTTTCTGCAAAATTTCAAGATAAACTAGTAAAAGGGGTTCCTGTAATGATAGATTCAGGTGCTACAGGGAACTTTCGTGATATAAAATATGCACAACGCATTGGAATAAAGATTGTTGAAAAAGAAATCCTGGAAGCAGTCAGAGCAGTGGATGGAATGAATCTATTCTCTGGGCCCATCACCCACAAAACTGAATTGATCGAATTGTCTGGTCTTAATGGACACACAGAATCGATAACATTCAAATTGATTGACACACCTCAGTTTCAGTTAATATTGGGGATTCCATGGCTGACTGAGCCAGGAGCAGTTTTGCCATGTAGTCATATTTATGCATTGACTGAAGCTGAGAATCAATATTTGAAAACATATTTGGATCAACATCTGGCTAATGGCTTCATTCGTCCTTCAAAATCCCCAGTTTCTTCCCCTTTGTTTGTCATCCCTAAGAAGGATGGAGATCTTCGAATTTGTATCGATTATCAAGCTTTAAATCAAGTGACAATACAAAATCGATATCCACTTCCCTTAATTTCCATTTTATTGGACCAGGTAAAAAATGCTAAGGTTTATACCAAATTGGATCTTGGTGGGGCGTATCATTTAATCCAAATCGCTTCCGGAGATGAGTGGAAAACTGCATTTCGAACCCATTATGGCCTATTTGAATATCAGGTGATGCCATACAGGTTGTGTAATGCCCCAGCAGCATTTCAACACTTTGTGAATAATGTCCTTCGAGAATTTTTGGATAGAATTGCAGTTGTCTACATTGATGACATTTTGATTGTTTTGGACAACGTTGAAGAACATGTGATTCATGTGAGATCCATTCTGTCCAGATTACTTGAAAATCATCTCTATGTGAAATTGGAGAAATGTGCATCTAACGTGCAAAGAGTTGAGTTTCTTGGCTTAGTGTTATCCCCAGAAAGTGTTAGCATGATCTAACTCAGGTCAAGGCAGTGCAAGATTGGCCAACTCCAAAAAATATTAAGGAAATCCAGAGTTTCATGGGATTTTTGAACTTCTACAGAAGGTTTATTCCTGATTTCTCTCTCAAGGTTAGTCCTATCACTTGCTTACTCAAGAAAGGGGTGAAGTTTGTTTGGGATGAAGAAGCTGAAAGAGCCTTTCAATTTTTGAAGAAATCTTTTACCCAGGCCCCAATTCTATTGCATCCAAGAACGAAGGAACCATTTTATGTTGAAGCAGACGCTGCAGATGTTACAATAGGTGGAATTTTGTCACAACGACACAAGGACACAGGACAGCTTCATCCTGTTGCATATTTCTCAACAAAGTTGACTCCCCCAGAAAGCAATTACTCAATTGCTGATAAAGAGCTGTTGGCAGTCAAATGCGCTTTCTTGGAATGGCGTCATTATCTGATGGGAGCTAAACACAAGATAACTGTAGTTACAGATCATCGAAATCTCAGTTTCTTATGTTGGTTCGCACATTAACTGCTAGACAGTTATGTCGGTTGTTGTTTTTTGCAGATTTTGATTTTTTAATTACATTTAGACCTGGAGGGTTGCTAATGCCTATGCCTACTCCACCTCACCCTTGGCACACTGTATCCATGGATTTAATTGTTGACATCTCTCCTAGCCAGGGTTACAACACAATTTTAGTCATGGTGGATACATTCTCTAAAATGGCACATTTTGTTCCGCTAAAAAATATTCCAACAGCATCTCAATTGGCACACTTGTTTACACATCACATTGTCAAATTGCATGGCATCCCGAAGGTTTTAGTTTCAGACCGTGGATCACAATTTGTTTCCTATTTCTGGAAGGCATTCACTAAGAGATTGGGGATTGATGCTCGCTATTCCACCAGTTTTCATCTGGAAATTGACGGACAGACCGAGAGAATCAATCAAGACCTAGAACAATATCTGCAACTCCATTTATTAGATCAGAAGACTTTCAGGATATAAAAACCCGTACTTTTGACTCCACTTGGCATAATCACCGGAGTCACGAAGGGGTCGATTGGGAGGAATTTCCTCATTGAAATCGTGAGTAGTTTGGGGTAAAGAGCAGCTACTGTCTCCACGACGCTAATGTAAGTAGATTGGGGATTTGAACATCCATTTTCGACAAACAGGTGCAAAATAGCATACCAGACCCGGACGTTTGGCTCATGAAGCTTTTCAATCACATCAAAACAGTATGTTATTAGTACTTAAAAGCATGAAGTGTCTCTTTTTCTTTACAGGGGCACAAAACATTTTGCTCAAACAATTGTACCACAAACGGTGTCATGCTCCGAAAGTACGCTAAACATTATATCTACAAGTGTGTGTTTTATATTTTTATGTCAGTGTGTCTAGTTTGTCCTTGTGTTTTTTATCCCACTATAGGCACAATAGACACCTATAGTAATAGTCTTGACCGCAAGTTTGTCACCTGTAACCACTGGTCACCTTACCTATGGCTGTTGAGAAGGAGACTACCAGAAAAAAAATGTTGTCTTCTTTTCCTTGACAGGCTGACTAAAAAGCGACGTTTTGTTAGGTACATTGTTTTACCTGCACTGTAGTTCTCACTTTTTATTGGAGATTCCAATACAAGTTAGAGAAACGTGAGTAAGGTGGGGATTTGTGTACCCCGTCCTGAAGAAGGTGTCTTTACACCGAAACATGTCAACGCACACCGAGAGGAGGTAATGCACATTGTCTGCATGACAACCTCCCACACTTTAATTTTAATTTTAATCGCACCAGCCCGGGGGCTTATTAAATATTTTTTTGTCACCCCACGAGCCAGGTCCTTTTTTAACCCTCACCTAGATTAAAACCCCACCATACACTCACATAAAAATCCCCCTTCCACACCACACATAGTCTATCAAGTGCTCCCGCGTATCCGTAGGTCGCAGCACGCCATACCCCGGAGAGGGGTACGATGACCCCGATGATGAAGCATGACACCAAGGGGCCTGTTGGTGTGTGAGGGGACCCAAAAACAAGGAAGGTGTTCTCAGCTGCTACATCAGGGACCGTCCCCTTTCACAGGCTGCTTTCAGGTGTCATCTCTGTACATGGTGGCTCACATATGTTCCCTCGGGATTCGTTCCACTTCCCCCATATTCGTGTCCACTTTTTGGGGCAACCCCTATGCGTGTAGACCGCTCTCTCCACTACCATGGCGATGTCCATATCATTTCCCCATTGTGATTGTGTGGGTGTCACCCCGGAGCCCCAGTTCCGCGCTATATTTCGTTTTACAATGGCCATTCCCAATGTTGCCCACGCTTTCTGCGCCACATTGAGGTCTGTTGACTGCCATATGTTTAGAATACAATATCTGGCGTCTGCCAGGACTTCCACCCCGCTCACCTCTGAGATTTGTTCCAAAACTTGTTCCCAATATGATCGTATTTTGGGGCAATCCCATAGGGTATGATAATATGTGCTGGTTTGTCCGCAGCCCAGTAGGCAAAGTGGGTCAGGCGCTCGCCTCAATTTGTGTATCATGGTGCGTGAGTAATAAACCCTATGCAGGATTTTGAGCTGTACTAATTTTAAGCAGGATGGGATCGCTGCTTCTCTGGCTGATGCCAGCGCCTCCATCCAGTCCGAGTCATCTATGTCCCCTAGTTCCACCTCCCACTTGCTGCGCAGCACTACCGTGGGGTCAGGGAGATTGTTGATCAATTTTCTGTACGTTTGTGAGATGGCTTTTTTGTGTAGGTGGTCAGTGAGGAGCCGATCCTCAAGTGGTGAGGTGTCTTGCAGGGTAGTTCCTGGGGGAATAGCGCATTGTAGTGCATGCCGGATTTGGGTGTATCGGTATAATTCTGTGTCTGCCATACCGTATTTTTCTTTGAGCGTGGCAAATGACATAATTTCACCCCTTACCCATAAGTCACCAATGTTGGTAATACCTATTAGGTCCCAGTTCCTAAACCATTTAGTATTTGCCAGTGTGCCCAACCGTTTTGTCTTCCAGAGTGGGGTAGCCCGCGTAAGCACTCCTTCCCAACCTAGTGCCCTCTGGGCTGTATGCCATATTCTGATTGTGTGGGCTGTGGGGCCTGTCAATGCTTGGCGTCTCTTAGTTGTGTATAGGGTTCGCATCAGGCGATTAGCCGGTAGCACTCCCTATCTAACCGGTAGGCTGGGTCATCATGTGGTGTGTGTAGCCACTGATTCATAATTACTAGCTATGCCGCCCAGTAGTACAGTTTGATGTTTTGTAGTGCTATGCCTCCATCATACCAGCTGCGCGTCAACTTCGTGTGTGCTACGCGAGCCGGCTTTCCATCCCAGAGCAGAGCCGCTACTTCGGCATTAACGGCCCGAAAATAGGAGAGTGGAACCGGGAAAGGTGTATTCTGCAGCGCGTAAAGGAACCTATGGAGTGCTAACATTTTGAAAAGTGCTGCCCTACCTAGCAGAGTGAGCGTGAGGGACCGCCAGTGGGCTATGTCTGATTTCAATCTGTGTAGTGGCTTCATTAGGTTTTCTTCTGTAAAGGTGGCCGCTTGAGGTGTGATATAAATTCCCAGATATTTGAACCCTCTGGTCACTATTTGTACTGGGCAGTCTTGGGGCAAGGTCGGCGCCTGTCCGTGTAGTAAGTATAGTAGTGATTTTGTCCAGCTAATCATATAGCCTGATTTCTCCCCATATACTGTAAGGATGTCCAGTAGGGCTTACATGGACTCTGTCGGGGATGTCATGTAGAGTAGCACATCATCGGCATATAAGGAGGTACGGTCCTCCCAACCCATCTCCCACACTATCCCTCGAAACAGCTGTGTTGTGCGTGTCCAGGCTGTCAAAGGTTCTAAGATCAAGGAGAAGAGGAGCCGCGAGAGCGGGCAGCCCTGCTGCGTCCCCCTACCCAACGTAATCGCCCTCGAGATATGACCATTGGCGACCACATGCGCCATTGGTGCTGTGTAAAGTAGCCGAATCAGCCACAGAATTTTGGGCCAAAACCCATCCATCGTAAGACGGCAAACAGAAATGGCCATTCCACCTGATCGAAAGCCATTGTTGCATCTAGGTAGAGGATGGCCGAATTGCATTGGAGGAAGTGGGTGCGCGCCAGTACCCAGTGCAGGCGCTGAAAATTGAGGGAGGTGTTCCGGCCGGGCATGAAGCCCGACTGGTCTGGGTGGACCAGCATCACCAAATGGGGCTGTAGGCGTAACGCCAGTGTCTTGGCCAATAATTTTGCTTCCGTATTAATCAGTGATATGGGCCGGTAAGACGAGGGTTGGTCGGGGGCTTACCCGGCTTGTGTATTGTGACAATTGTCACTAGTCTCTGGTCTTCAGGCAGGGTTTCCTGCGTGAGGCTGTCATTATGGTATAGAGACAAAATATCGACTCCAAAATATCGACTGGACATAATATCGAGTTTTAAATATAGACTGGACAAAATATCGACTGGACATAATATCGACTACAAAAATATCGTTTTTCAGGTAAGTGAAGTAATATCGACTGTATAAAATATAGATAGCAAAAATATCGATTTTTTAATAATATATAATATTTTATAGTGTATTTTTATGTAATAATATGTGTGAATAGTGTGTATTAATGTTATTAAATATTTTATTACATGAATTTTGTTTTGATAATAATTGCGTAATGTAATTCTGTAGCGGGTTGTGGGTTTATAGGGGAATAGGGTGGGAAGTAATTTAATAATAATTAATTAATTAATATATGTTAGTTAATATTTTTAATTAATAATTAATTGATAATTAATTAATATTAATTAGTTAATTAATTAATATAATTTTGAATATATTTTGTATTAGTAAATAATTGTTAATTAATAATTAATTGGTAATTAAATAATATTGATACATTTTGGGTAAAGGAGCATTTTTAGGGTTCAGGGTCAGTTTTCAGTTCATGGGTAAAGGGGTATTTTTAGGGTTCAGGGTCAGTTTTCAGTTCATGGGTAAAGGGGTATTTTTAGGGTTCAGGGTCAGTTTTCAGTTCATGGGTAAAGGGGTATTTTTAGGGTTCAGGGTCAGTTTTCAGGTCATGGGTAAAGGGGTATTTTTAGGGTTCAGGGTCAGTTTTCAGTTCATGGGTAAAGGGGTATTTTTAGGGTTCAGGGTCAGTTTTCAGTTCATGGGTAAAGGGGTATTTTTAGGGTTCAGGGTCAGTTTTCAGGTCATGGGTAAAGGGGTATTTTTAGGGTTCAGGGTCAGTTTTCAGGTCATGGGTAAAGGGGTATTTTTAGGGTTCAGGGTCAGTTTTCAGGTCATGGGTAAAGGGGTATTTTTAGGGTTCAGGGTCAGTTTTCAGTTCATGGGTAAAGGGGTATTTTTAGGGTTCAGGGTCAGTTTTCAGTTCATGGGTAAAGGGGTATTTTTAGGGTTCAGGGTCAGTTTTCAGGTCATGGGTAAAGGGGTATTTTTAGGGTTCAGGGTCAGTTTTGGGTTTTTGGGTAAAGGGGTATTTTTAGGGTTCAGGGTCAGTTTTGGGTTTTTGGGTAAAGGGGTATTTTTAGGGTTCAGGGTCAACAAATAAGATTTTAAAAAATTATTTTTATTATTTTCATTTATTATTTTATTATTATAATTTAATTTAAGTCGTTTTAAGTATATTTTAGTAATTAAAATGTAATATTAATTTAATTTAACACTGTTTTTAATAAAGTCGATATTTTTTACATCTATATTTTTGTTAACGATATTTTGTACTCGATATTTTTGTACTTACCTGTTTGTAGATACAAACTCGATATTTTGACTGTCGATATTTTGTCCACGATATTTTGGCAAGTCGATATTTTGTCAGTCGATATTATTTCAGTGATCCTGTCATTATACATGTTTATCAAGTGGGGAGTGATCTTGCTTGCCACCTTTTTATAAAGTTCCACCGGCAGCCCGTTAGGCCCCGTAGTTTTGCCTGTGTGTAATGCTCCTAGTGCTTTCCCCACCTCCTCCGCTGAGAGGTCTGCTTCTAACGTTTCCGTATCCTCCTCCTGTAGCGTTGGTAGTGGTAACTGTCCAAGAACTGCCTACAGTCACCCTCTGATGCTTGTGCTCGAGGTGTGTAAACCGTCTCATAATACCTAACCAGCTCTTCGACAATTAACTGAGGGTCCGGTGTCAGTGTGCCATCCGCCAGTGTCAGTTGTGCTATCAACCTACTTGCTCTTTCCTTCTTTTCTAGCTATGCAAGCATTTTCCCTGTCTTGTCACCCACCTCATATACTTTGTGCCTTGTTGCTGTGTGTCTTGCTTTAGCCATATCTTCAGCATATGCCCGAAACTCCTGCCCTGCTAGTGTTAATGTCTGTGCTGTGGTGTCGTTGGGGTCTAGTGCATGTGCCGTCTCCGCCTGTAGTGCCTTCTCCTCTAGGGAGTCCATGATTTGTTTCTGTTCCCGCCTGTGCCGGGTGATAGTTGAGATTGAGTGCCCCCTGATGACCGACTTATATGCCTCCCATAGCGTGCATGGTGAATCTACAGACCAGTATTGTCAGCGAAGTACATGTCCGTGGCTGTTACCAGGGTCTTAGTTATCTTACGGTTCTGGAGGAAGCCAGGGTACAGCGGGTATATGCGCTGCCGCCGCGGACGGTAAATAGTGTAAGTAAGCTGTATCGGGGTGTGGTCAGAAACACCTCGAGATAGGTGGTCTATTGCTGTGATGTTTTCTGGGGATATCGCCAGTGTAAGGATGTAGTCAATGCGGGAGAGACTATTGTGTGCCCCAGAGTAGTATGTGTATTGTCTCTCCGTGGGATGTTTCAGTCTCCACATATTGGTCAGACCCACTGCCCCAAGAAATTCTCCAAGGAGTTGACTGGGTTTATTACTGTCTCTGGGCGGGCTACGATCGTTGGTAGTATCGCATACCGCATTGAGATCTCCACCTAGGATTAATTCGCCCTCAGGTAAGTCTAATAGGAATTTACCAAGATCCTGCAGTGTCGCCTGATGAAGTGTTGGGGGAATGTATACAAAGACCATGTTATAACTGCGCCCCTCCCACTGACAGGCGAGTGCTGGGAATCTCCCATAGTCATCTGCCCATGTTCTCGTGACCACTAAAGGGTAGTTCTTGTGTATTTAGATGCCCACTCCCCTGGACCTGGAGTAGAACTCCGCATGTGCGGCCATTTTAAATCCCCAGCGGTTGAGTGCCTTACACGCCGGTCCAGTTAAGTGTGTTTCCTGAAGTAGAACCACTGTAGGGGCCTTCCGCTTTAAATATTGCAGTACTAAATCCCTCTTGATTTTATGACCCAAACCATTGACATTCCACGATAATACTGTCAAGAGGGGGTGATCATTCGAAGTGCTTGGGGATTACGTCCCGTCAGTTCGGTGATCTGCATAGTATTCATGATGTGGAGTGTCGTGAGTGATGTCGCTGTCAGTGTATTTGAGTCTGTGATGTTTCCCCTACGCTCTCTGCCATCTTATTATCAGTTTGAGGAGAGACTGCGTAACCGTAACCTGTAAACATATGCATACACACTTTGCATAACTTAGAACCCGTACCCCCCACCCTTCCTCCCTGCCCGGTGGATTCACAACTGTCCACCTCCCCAACTGAGCAGAGTGCTTACATTCCCGTTAACCTGCATAACTCGGGAGGATGAGACCTCTTTGACCCCATTCAGCCCGCCATACGGAATTAGTCCCATTATTGCGTATTAGGTCCGATATCTCCTACCTCTTGCCGTCTTCACAATTTGGTCGGCTGTGCCCGCCCAGGTTTGCGACATATGTCAATTGTACAATGGACCCCCCATCCCTGCCATTGCCCCCCCACCAGTCTCGGTTGGTATTAGTGACAATGCAGGCGGCAGGATCACCAGTTCAGTCATATATTCTTGGTTATTCTGCAACCCACCGGGGCGACATCTTCAGTGTTCATCCAGTGGACGCCGTCTGACCTCCTCCAGGTAGTCGCGGGCTGGTCCTCGATGTTTAGGGCCTCTCGCTGGTCGCCAACCCGCTACCCAGTCTCTCGCCTCCCCTGGGGATTCAAAGAACCATGTCTTCCCTTCTGATTCTACTCGCAGCCGCGCTGGAAAGATCATTGAGTACTTGAGTTCTCTGCTCCGCAATTTTTTTTTAACCTCCATAAAGCTCCTCCGTTGTGCCACAGCCGCTGTATAGTCTGGATAGAAGGCGACTTCCGAGTTTTCAATCTTAATTGGAGGGGCCACTCTTGCCGCATGTAAAATGGCGTCCCGGTCGCGGAAGTTGAAAATGCGCACCAGAATGGGTCTTGGAGGTTTCCCTGGGAGCGGCTTCCCACCTGGCACTCGGTGGGCCCGTTCCACCGAGAAATATTTTGACAGGCCTCGTGGTTTCAGCTGGTTTTGGATAACATCCTCCACGAAGAGGTCAAGGGCCGAGTATCCCGTCGTCTCCGGCACGCCGACCAGGTGTACATTATTGTGCCTGGATCTACCTTCCTGTTCGTCCAGTTTGGCTTTCAGCATCATGCTATCTTGCTCCAGCTTGTGCATTCTGATGACAAAGGGCCAGATGTAGGTAATCCTATTTACCGACTCCTAAATACCGACTCATACCGAATCGTTATTTAAGAGTCGGTAAATAGGAAGGAGGCAGATGTAGGTAAAAAATTACCGATTCTGTAAGAGTCGGTATTTACCGAATCGGTAAATACCGATTCGGTATTTACAGATTCGGTAAATACCGAATCCTGCAAGGGTGCAGGGGGTGTCACTTTGACACCCTCTAGCACCCCAAGTGCAGGCATGTGTGCCATGTGGCACACATACATGCCCTAAGGGCAGGTCTGTGTGTTACATGGCACAGGTGTGCATGCACAGATGTGCATGCACACCTGAAATCGGTATTTTACCACCCAATAGGATTGGGTGGTAAAATACCGACTCTTAAGGGCCTGTTGCACTCTTAGGAGTGTCACCTACATATGGATTTACAGAATCGGTATATTTACCGATTCGGTAAAATACCGAAGTGGTAAATTTACCGATTCGGTAAATATACAGATTCTGTAAATTCTGACCCACCTACATCTCAAAAGCCAAATACCGGTTGGTAACGGCCGAATTTGGCCGTTACCGACTGGTATTTGGCTACCTACATCTGGCCCGAAGTCTCTTTTAACCAGGCATTTACACTTCTTTTTTCTACTGGTGCTGGGAAAATGTCTGAGCAGAGGCCGATCAGGTTATTAATCTTCTCTAAAATACATTTTTGCATGGCAACATACTTCAATGCATCTCTTGCACACACTTTCATCATGATAGTCATCAATCAATCAATCAATCAGGGATTTATAGAGCGCACTACTCACTCGTGAGGGTCTCAAGGCGCTGAGGGGGGTGCTGCCAGCTCCATGGTCACCCGAAGAGCCAGGACTTGAGGTCCTTTCTGAATAGGTGCAGTTTCGGACTTCGTCTGATGCTGAGGGGGAGTTCATTCCAGGTCTTGGCTGCGATGTAGGAGACTGTAGGAGTCATGATTGTAGGGAACTCATTTGCCTTCCTAGAGCTTGGTTTAAGGAATCCTTAAAGTCTGATATTTGGCCCTCGAGGGACTATGTCAAGTCATGACCCTCTTCCTCCTCTAGAAATCAAATATTCATGCATATCTGTTTGTTAGCAATGTGTTTAAATCCTGGTTCATTGTGCAATTGAATTCTGTAACTCCTAAAAACACAGACGAATGCCTCATTTCTATTTTCATTGGGTCACAATAGGTGACTGGACACTAGACTTTTGGCTTGGTGCCACCATCAGACCAATTTAATAGAAGGATGAATACCCAATCCTTCTGTTTAATGCCTTATTGCTCTGTTGGATTTAGCTACCAAAATGTAAGCCATGCTGGTGCTTAACTTTATTGTCCTCCATTTGGAATATTGTACCCAGTGAACAATGTAGTTTTAGGCAAGGCCACTTGACAGTAGATCACTGTTTTGCATTGTAGGAGGTTGCCATATTAATTTGGAAGTTAGGCTGTTGCTTCCCTGACTTCTTGGCTGGTCTCAGACTCAGTTGAATGTTTGGTTCTGTGGAGAAACTTTAGATGTGGGATTTCCACCAAGGATTATTAGCACTGTTGATGCTGCTGCATAGTAGGGACTGGATCCAAGTGAAAATTGATAAAGCAGGGTAACTCGCAGAAAAATGTAGCCCTCCAGTAATACTGAAAGCATCACAAACTTTCAATGTTGAAAAAACCAAGATCTTAATTGCTGCAATAAAAAAAGTTATTTCTTGGTGGTGGCTCTCTGGCTTTAAATTAGAATTTGTTTTAATTTATAGTTATCCAGGTATGCTATTTTTGAGTAATTTGTCATGGTGTGAGCCCTGGGAGAACATCAAATCAGAAGCAATAGCTGCTTAAGGAGTTATAGTTAGATTAGATTCTGGCTTTGATGTGTTTTCAGCGTCCCCATTTCTCACTGTCTAGTAAGGTAGTATAGCTCTATTAGCTGCATTTGCAGTACCTGTGTGCTCAAACATCTGGAAACAAGTCATGTTGGTCAATTGTCTCCTAATTTTCTCCCCCGTCCATAAATTAATAACATTCAATTTAGATGGTATATGGCTTTCTTAACAGACCCTTGTACACTAGATAGGTAATACATTTAATTGGTGTTTATATTGTATTGTATTGTATTCTATTGTATTTATATAGCGCATACTACTCCTGATTAGGCGTTGGATCACTTTTTGGTGAGTAGCACGCTACTCCGGAACCAAAAAAGGATTGGTGGTGGATTAGTATAGTGAAATTTTAGTTAATTTAAGCAGTGGACATGTGAGTCTGTTAGTTTGATTGAAAAGGATAATGGGGAGGATAGAAGAGGGTGGAGTCTAGAAAGTGTTTATTGGGAGTATAAGGAGAGATGGAGGAATGAAGCAGCTCTAGAACGGGAATAGGAAGATCATAGTAGTAAAATTTGTTTTGGGATGAGATAAAGATGGGGTAGGTGAGGGAAGAATTTAAATGGTTTGCTTGGGAGATCATAGTACTAAAATGAGGTTGGAGATGATCCAAAGAGGGACAAGGAGGGGAAGAGTCTAGAAACGGTTATTTTGGGAGATCATAGTAGTAGAATGAGGTTTGGGATGAGTCAGAGTGAAGGAGGATATATTGAAATAAGTATAGGGTGAAATATAGGGTAGTGCATTGGAGACAACATGACTAAAACCCATTCACAAAGACAATATCTCTTGCATATGCAAGACATATTAGCTTTATGAATGCTTGTTTTACTTTAACGTTATGGTCCACTTGAATTACGGCGAGAGCATCAGCCATTTTTACTTCACTGTCAATAGTGCCATTTTAAAGGTGCCATATTGGAAGTGCGCTCTCTGGTCTTTGCCAGCTGGGATATGTCATCCAACCACGCCGTATTTTAGACTGGCAGCAGAGAGAAGCACACTAAAGGCAAGCCTGCATGCATCCCTCTATGCCCAGACCGTAACCAGGGCCTGGGACACTTTCCAGTCTTTTTTCTGCAGCTGGTAAGCAAGTAGTTAATACTACTGTTAAATGATTTGAACCTGTATAGCATAGAACCTATTAGTTCGAAGTTCCTCACTAGTGCAACCCAATATCTAAGGCACAGCACACATTTCCTCTTTACCCCTCCCCCTTTGTTCTAGAATTTCTAATCGAACTGTTTATCATACTTATCAGAATCCCAATAAAACATGCATTATAATCAATGTCTGTTTGATGGTGAAACCTGTGACTAAGGGTAGGAGTCTGAAAGACTCATTTTAATTCTGCATTTATAACAGAAACTGGCTTAAAGGAGACTCGGTCCATGATCTTACATTACTGCTGGTTATCGTTTCAAGTTAGCCAATGAACCCGTGCGATTATTTACAAAAGTAATTTTAATCTCCTCATGGACTATCAAGTCACTTTCCTTTACAGCATATATTCTCAATTCATGAATCCAGTAAAATGGTATTTTATTTATTTATTTATTTAAACAGTTTTATATAGCGCTGGCTAGACCCAAAGGTATCAGAGGGTTGGGAGAGGAACAAATTGCAATATGTTATGTTATGTTAAAATATTTGTATAGCGCAGCATTCACCGGGCAGGTTTCTTGGCTCTTCTGAGGACAGAGCTCTACATAAATTGAAGGCTTAGATGGAATAGGCTTGTCGGAATAGCCACGTTTTTAGCTGTTTCCTAAACTGAAGATGGGAATCAGTAGACCGTATTGGGAGAGGGAGATAGTTCCACGTTTGAGGGGCCAACGTGGAAAGCCGGGTCGCACCATGTTTGAGGCGCTTGTATCTGGGAACGGTCAGAAGATGTTGACCAGAAGAGCGGAGGGTATGGGGGGAATGTATTTCTTAATCCTTTTGGAGATGAACTTAGGGCCTTCATGTGACAGTGCCTTGTGTACAATGCAGCCTAACTTGAAGACACTGCGTTGTTCCACTGGAAGCCAATGCAGTTGTTTGAGCAGAGGTTTTACATGCTGGTGGGCCGGGAGTTGAAAAATAAGTCTGGCCGCGTGATTCTGTATTAATTGCAGACGTTGTAATTCATATGCTGGAATTCCAACATAGAGTGCATTAGCATAGTCCAGTCGCAATATTGAATAATTAAGCTAGCGTGGGTAATCAGGGATGAGGGGGGAGAGTGTGGGGGTATGGAGGAAGAGAGGAGGGTGATGGGAGAGGTGATAGCATGCGGGCGTAGGCAGTGATTATAAGAAAACTAGTAGGGGGAGGGTGGAAGTATAGGTAAGGAACAGAAGAGGGGGGTATTAATTCCCATACTCTCTGGCCCTGCGAAGAACATTATTACTTCAATACTGGAGTTGATCTTTCTAGTCTAGAAACCAACAATGTTATATTGCTTTAAGATTTTACTCTCCATGTGGGTAGTGAATCTGACAAATAGACCACAGAGCTGCTCTTTATTTGACCCTTGATTTGCTGTAACTTGTACAATGACCAACTCACTCGGCAGGCCATATTCATGCCCATATCTAGTCCTGCCAAGCTTTAGTCTACACTATTTCTACTTTAGAACTGGCATAGATGGACCACAAAGCAATTTTTTTGTCAATCAAGGATAGAGGCCAAAATGAAAACCAATGAGTTGTCCAACGTTTCTGATCACTCATGGTCTAAATTAAGCCCTCTTAAATTGATCACCTGCTTAGAGCATACTGTGCTTGAGCCTCCTGATAGTATCGACAACTATGTAGATTCGTTTTATAAATGGATCACAAATGCTCTATATGCTACCTTTCTTGTAGCATCTTTTATTACCCTTCCTAAGAAGTCCTTTGTTTCCCAGCGTTCTACTCCATCTGCTCCTTGGTACACACATACCTGACTCCGGCCAAGAGGAAATGTAAAAAAAAAATGGAATATGCTCATGAGTGTCTAGGATTCCAGTCACCAATTGGGTGAATTTTCTTCACTGCTAAAGGCCTCTTCCAGACCACAAGCAGAAGGGAAACTCAAGGCAGTGTTTTGAAAAAACAGCCTTTTCATTCAATGGCTATTATTAAATCCAACATACAGTAAATGACCCCCAGAAGTGATTCTAATTCACTAGTAAGCTCCTTAATTGTCTTCATCACTGAAGCTTTAATCGTCTACACTTTGCACCAAATCCACTGCTAAGATTACTTCAAAACATACCCAGTTAGCAATGACATCACCCATCATCTCAAACTTCTCTGGCTCTGACTACCACTTTCACGAATGAGGGCAGGTCGATGAGTTTTGGTTTTGGAAAGTTTTGAGAAGATTTCTCAAACTGTGCAGAAGTTATTAGTGTATATATATATAATACACTTTGCTGAAATTTCGTTTTTTACATTTGCTCTGAAGCGGTGAAAGCAATTAAGGCTGGACCTGCATGTAGTCTGGGTAACATTTGTATCAACATTTCCCCGAAGTAAGGAGAACACCATTCAGTGAGTAATTAGTGGTTCACACAATGTTGGAAAATCGGCTATTGAGGGTCAAATTAGCTGCTGTCAAGTCCAATAAAACCATTAATGTGAAAAACTATGCTAGATGACCTGTAAATAGTCCTACGTGCCAAATTGCATAGCTTACCTGAGAACATAAGCTTCCTGCTTGCCAGTGGTTAGGTTGTGAAGTGCCCTAACTTGCATTGTGTTTCTAGGTGGTCGTTGGGGTGTATCTTCGAAAAGGTGTTATTTATAGCTTGGCCTATAAGTCACATGTGTGAGGTGCATGAGATTTGGTGGAAGCACACGCACCTAATGTCACTGGGAACATGCCATGAACAGCAAAGTGCGAGACAAGAACACTGTCTCTCATGCCGGTACGTACCAGCTTTACAGTTGTCAGTTTCAAATATAGAACCTCATGTTAACGTGCTTCGCTTGGGTCCACTATTAAGAGTTCGTTTAGTAGCATCAGAATTTCAACTCATTGGAGGCACTTTTAAGCCACCACAAGAGTTATATCTAGATCCCACCCAGGAGTTATGGGAACTCATTGTAGGTCGCCCCATTACACAACCAATAGATCGCAAACTGGATCCCAGAGAGGAGAGAGGAACTATCCTGCCAAGATGGGATATTCAGCAGAGAGGCAGCGATATTGGCAGGTCTTCAGGTGTGAATGCCCAAAACCAGAAACTGTGGTTATAAAAGAGCCTGTCTTTCTCAGGGCAGGTCAAATGTAGGTAACGTGCACAAGTGTTTCCTTGCTGGATCGGCAGAGCCGGCATAAGGTATTTAGGCTTTCTCTTTTTCGTGCAGGTAGACAGTCCAAAGTCGGTGGACCCCAAACCTATACCAAATGAATTGTTGTTTGACATACATTGACATACAAATGTTTGTGACTGGATGCGGTCCCAGTTTGATATAGCTTCCTAGAACTTATCAGGCATGGAAGCATGAAGCCGTTTTTGTTTGTCAGCTAGAAATGATATCTGGGGTGCCATTTTGGTAATTAATTATATAAGGACCTACCAATTGCCCATGGTACGGCCACCTGAAGGTTCTTGACTCATTGACCCAGATAGTCCTGGGCAGCAGAGGAGTTAGCCATTTTAGATATTTCCATCCGCAGTTGGTTCTCTAATGTATCTGTGCCTGCTGTGAGAAGCTTGAAATACATTTTCAAGAAAGCGGCTTGTCTTTCTAGGACTTGACTATACAAGCTGAATTCAAGCCAGGTTTGCGCTGGAAAGCCGTGTTCTGGTAGGCAGAATATTTTTTATAAGTGCTAACTACTAACCTGTCCAGAAGGAGGGGAGCTGCCTCCGTACATGGCCTCTGAACCTCAAGCTAATATGGGCACTAGCTTGGCACAGATCACCTTCATTAGATGATCAAGAGAGGATCCTTGGAGCTTTTTAGAGAGATTGAGGAATGCATGTAACAGTATGGCTGATTTCAAGTTCATGGCCTCTTTGTGTGGATGAAAGGTTCTGCTGTTCTCCACAACAACGCCCACTAGATGTCAACGGTCTGGCTTGTTTTCCTTTCCGCCTATGATCATTATCCTTGTTTTCGCAAGGTTGATTGTGAGTCCATTTTGGTTCGTGTAGCTATGGAGTGAATCCAAAAGTGGTTGTAGCCCCACCCTGATCCTGGCTAGTAGGAGGGCATTATCTGTAGTTTGTCTCCAAGTTTGGGGGGAGTGCACATACACTTCCCAAGGGCTGTGGAGCGATCTACAAGAAAAATGTTAAAAAGAAGAGGAGCGAGGACGCAGTCTTGTTGAAGCCCGGTCATCTAATTTTGTTGTGACAGGGTTCTGCCGTCACCCAGTTTAACTTGAAGCCAGGTGTTTCAATACAGGTTGATGGTTATTTTTTTAAAAGGTGGGGAGGGATTTTTCTTCTGGCAAGCTTCTTCCATAATAAGTTCTGTTGAACTAAATTGAAAGCTACTTTGAAGTCTACAAAACAAGGATATAACAAAGGTATTGTTTTGATTGTTTTATCCACTAGTGATGACAATGCAAGAAGATTTGCGGTGCTTCCTAGCCCCTTTGTAAACTCTACTTGTTGGGGGGGAATTATGTTATTTTCATCTGCCCATGTCTCCGATTCCCTTGGTAGGAGACCTGTGCAGTATTGGTCTTCATTGTCCAACAGGTAGATGTGTCAATAATTTCCCATTTCAGAGGACTTCTCTCCTTTCAATATGGTAGCTTTAAAAAAACGCTACCAGTGATGATGATCCTGATAAAAATGATTGGCTAGCCCCCGTAAGTCAGTAAAAGCAGTTCTGACACAGCGCAGCCTCATAGTTGGAGTTGAGTCGAACTCGTGCCTACTGTGTGGGTGGTGGCTGTCAAGACTCTAGAGTGACTAACTAGAATCAACTCAAGTTCAGGACCGGGCCATGAGTGACTTGCTTCACTTAATTGTCACTCTGGATGAGATGGAAGGTTGGAACTTGGGCGGGCCGTGGGGCAGGTGGGGTCGTGTGCGAGTGACACCGACTCAACTAGAGCCTCAATTCTAAGACTCCCCTTGTGGTGGTGTCAGTGTTGGGACTTCTGTGAGCTGCAGGACCTGAGAAAATCTCTAACAGGAGTAACAAGTAAAGTTAGATAAGATTATCTGTTTTTGGAGTTGACACAAGATTTTCAAATGCCCTGCAAAACTTGAGAAATCAATGCTAAAGAGCATGTATTTCAGATTCAACCCATTGGTTGGTTGGCGGTCTAGCCATTGTTTAATGTGAATGTTTAATGTGAATAACACATTAATTGCAATGTTTTCTGTCAAACACTGTATCTGGGTAGCCATAGCATGCCACGCTGGTCAGTGAGTGCTGGTGGACTGGCCAACAAAACATTGTCTGTTTTGAACACCCCCAAGGCCAGAATGACCGTACCGGGCATAGGGCGATGGGTGGGCGTTTCCCCAGGAGGCCGGAAGGGTGGGGGGCAGGTTTTGACAGGGGCCTGTTTTGCAGCAGTGCAGTGCAGCAGTGCAGCAGTGCAGCAGTGCAGCAGTGCAGCAGTTCAAAAACCACTGCAAAACTCCTTGTATATTTAGCAGTTTTAGGGCAACAACAAAAGTGTCTAGTCAACTCTCATGATTTATTAATGTATCTGCTGAAGAAAGAGGGGAGTTTTGTCTAGTGGCAGTTTTCACTTATCTATAGTAGCGCAGAGGGTTAATATTCCTGCTGCAAAGAACAATTGACACGCAGCGCGGCTTCGGAGTCGCACTCCTGCCTGCTGTGTGACATGGGAGCTGATTGTCACTAGTCTCTAGAGCAGGGATACTCATAATACGGCCCTGGCTACCGGATGCGGCCCTCCTGAAAGTTACATGCGGCCCCCGGGCTGCTGTTTACTCAATTCAGCATTAACATGAATAAAAATGCTCAATATACAGCAAGCACTTATTTAAAGGTTAATTGTAGTTAGGGAAAGGAAGTTACTAGGCCCTTAACTTTAGGAACACCTTCATTTTTAAAGACAGCAAACGTGTAAAAAATGCAATAGTATTTTCAAAAGTCAAATAGTGTATTTCATTGACCTGTAGAACCATTTGACCTTAGTAAATCAAATTATAGCACTGCATTCAGAAGTATTTTTCTTAAAGTGATGGTTTTCAAACATGAATTTAGAAACGTTCATGCTCCACCCAACAACAATGCCATTAGTGATTACATCCAGGCACCGGAGCTGGTTTTGAATAGCATGCATACCGAAGTCATGAATTTCGAGTTCCTCTTATATGTGATCATGAAGAAAAAGAAGGGAAATTGAAATAAAACAATTGTCCAGGGTCACACAATTTGGTCAAGTGGAGAAGCTGTGATTCATCCCAGGTTTTCTGAGTTTAGACATTAAATATACATGCTTTGCTTCCCCTACACAGACTTTACACCCACCACTGGCATCAGTGTGGCCCTCGGTCACACCAAAGACCAAACTTTGCGGCCCCCAGGAAAATGTTTGTAAGTACCCATGCTCTAGAGCAGAGGCCTTCAATCTGTGGGGCACGACCCCCAGGGGGGTCGTGGAGTCCTGGGAAGTGGGTCGCAGATTCTGCCAGAGTGCAGATCCTGGCGTCGGGCTGATCGAGGGTGCTAAAGGCGGATGCCGCCTAATTCACACCGAGGTGTGAAAAACATCAAAGCCTCGTTAACAAGTAAAGGTCTTTTAAAGACCTGCGATAGTACTCTGGTGTGCCTTTGTGTGTGTCCAAGCTGTTTCAGCCAGGCTGACATACAGGAGCTGGCGGGGGGGGGGGGGGGGGGTAGAGGCTGTAGCCCTTTGAGTTCAATGGACTTAGCTGTGGGTTTATTTTTACTTTTAACGTTTTATATAGCGCAAGTTTAACCCGTAGGTATCAGAGCGCTTTACAAATACAGAGTAAACAGCAGAAGGACATTACAATCATATCATTGGTTCAAGTCCCACGAGCCCTCATACCTGGCGCCTGTGCAGGAGAAATGTGGCTGAGAGTCTGTTCTTCATGGTGAGATGTTTTCACAGCCGTCTGCGCCCCCCCCCCCCCAAGCAGGGAGGCACAGAGATGCCCTCCCATGAGAGAGGAAGACGAAGCAGAGAGATACTGACCCCCCATGAGAGAGGCACAGACAAGGTGGGTGAATGAATGATGGGTGGATGGATGGATGAAAGGGTGGACAGATGAAGGATGTATGGATGGATGGATGAAAGGGTGGATGTCTGTATGGACGGATGGAAGGATGAAAGGGTGGACGGATGTGTGAAAAGGTGGGTGGATGAATGATGAGTGGATGGATGTAAAGATGAAAGGGTGGATGGATGGATGAAGGATGGATGGATGTGTGAAAAGGTGGGTGGATGGAGGATGGATGGATGAAAGGGTGGATGGAAGGATGAAAGGGTAGATGGATGAGGGATGGATGTATGGATGGATAAAAGGTTGCATGGATGAATGATGGATGGATTTGTGAAAAGGTGGGTGGATGAGTGATGGGTGAATAGATGGATGTAAGGGTGGATGGATGAAGGATGGATGGAAGGATGAAAGTGTGGATGGATGGATGAAGGATGGATGTATGGATGGATAAAAGGTTGCATGGATGGATGAATGATGGATGCATGGATGGATGTGTGAAAAGGTGGGGGATGAGTGATGGATGGGTGGGTGGGTGGATGGATGAAAGGGTGGGTGGATGAAGGATGGATGTATAGATGAAAGGGTGGATGGATATATGGATGGAATAATGAAAGGGTGGATGGATTAATGGAAGGTTGGATGGATGAAGGATGGATGTATGGATGGAAGGATGAAAGGGTGGATGGATGAAGGATGGATGGATGGATAAAAGGCTGCATGGATGAATGATGGATGGATGTGTGAAAAGGTGGGTGGAAGAATGATGGGTGGATGGGTGGACGGGTGGATAGGTAAAGGATGGATGTATGGATGGAAGGATGAAAAGGTGGATGGATGAAGGATGTATGGATGGATAAAAGGTTGCATGGATGAATGATGGATTGATGGATGTGTGAAAAGGTGGGGGATAAATGATGGATGGATGGATGGATGAAAGGGTGGGTGGATGAAGGATGGATGTATGGATGAAAGGGTGGATGGATATATGGATGGAATAATGAAAGGGTGGATGGATGAAAGATGGATGTATGGATGAAAGGGTGGATGGATGAAGGATGGATATATGGATGGATGGATGGATAAAAGGTTGCATGGATGAATGATGGAGGATGTGTGAAAAGGTGGGTGGAAGAATGATGGATGGACGGGTGGATAGGTAAAGGATGGATGTATGGATGGAAGGATGAAAGGGTGGATGGATGATGGATGTATGGATGTGATGAGGTCTAACAGGCGCATTTATGGTTGTCGATAGTTGTTTATGATGAGGATTACCAGTTTCTAGAATCTTTTGAAGGGCGGGGTCCTTACGCCTAAAAAGTTTTACAAGGGGGTCTCGGCATCAAAAAGTTTGAAGACCTCTGCTCTAGAGTGAGTGCCTGACTTCAACGCAAAACAGACTCCCAGTCCTGATAGGGCCGTGAGTGACTTGCTTCACTTAATTGTCACTCTCTGACTGAGTCGGACCTCGGGTGGGCTGCAGTGTAGGTAGTGTGAGAGTGAGACTGACTGAGTCATCTGGGTAGCCACAGCATGAGTACTGCGATCAGTGCTGGTGGATTGGTCAACAACACATTGTCTGTTTTGAACACCACCAAAGGTGGAATGGCCGTACCGAGCATCAGGCAACAGTCAGGGATTTCCCCGGACGGCTGGAAGGGTGTGGGCAGGTTTTGTTTGTGGGGGTCAGTTTTGTAGCAGTGCAGCAGTTTTAAAAGCACTGCAAGTTCCTTGTATATTCAGCAGTTTTCGGGCAACAATAAAAGTGTCAAGGTAACTCTGGAGATTTATTAATGTACCTGCTGGAGAGGATAAGAGTTTTATCTAGTGGCTCTATTCACTTTTCTTAAGTAGTGCAGGGTAAATATGCCTGCTGCGAAGAACGAGTACCATTCATTTCAAAGAACAATATTTTATGTGGATAGCTCAGCTGGTACCTTCTTTTGTCATAGAGATTCTGTTGTTACTGTGCAGTTCATAAGTTTCATTCGTAATTTAGCATACTGAGCTATGAACTGCCAACTAATAGTTGCATGCAACAGGTTAGAAAATTATGTTTTTTTCCCAGTGTTTCTATCTTGATGTTTCTAAGATAGGTTTGTTTGGGTAGAAATACATTTTTATTATTAAACTAGCAGCCCGTCCCGACGTTGTCCGGGTATGAATTGCTGCCGGCCAGTAGTATATTGTTTTGTAGGATTTCGTTTTGATAGCATTTATCTGTGACAGGCCTGTGAAATGCTCCGATTCACAGTGCACTGCTGATGCACTTAAGAGTGCCCGTTCAGTAGTGTGTAAACTCGAGTTTCCCTACTTTATTTTTCCTTGCAATATTATATAGCGTGAACTCGACAACATGGCATGAGCACAATTTACATTACAGAAGAGCACATTCATTTGTGGTAGGCACGGGGAGCCAAAGCGATTTGCCTGGAATCACAGGATGTTGAGCTGATGCCGAGATTCGAACATAGCTCCCCAGCTCTAAAGTTCGCAATTCTAGAACTTGTGGCTGGAGCGGTGTCTAAAACTGTATGTCGGTGCTGGCCATCAATTAGAGAGACCTGTGCATTTTTCAATTCGGTGGTGAAAAAGTATGAGTATATTGCTGGAGATGTGGGCCGCCGTGCCACCAATGTACTTACCGGGGGAGGGTAAACACCCATTATTCCGCAACTTTCTTTCCGCATACCATCAACTCCGCATACTTTCATTACGAAAGTACCATGACTCCGCAATGCCATTATAACGCATGGCATTACATTTTATATGCTTTTACCACGCATACATTTACAACGAAATTCGTTGTAAATGCATGAATGGTAAAAGCATGTTTTTTTTTAATGTTTGGATAAGGTAAGTATGGGTATAGGGGTATATGTTTTGGGGTACTGAGGTATATGTTTTGGGGTGTTTGGGTATTTTAAGGGTTCAGATATACTCGTGGGTTATGGGGTACAGGGGTAGTTTTAGGGTTTAGGGATAGGTATGGGTTTTAGGGTACAGGGGTATTTTTAGGGTTCAGGGCTAGGTTTGGGTTTTGGGGTATAGGGGTATTTTTAGGGTTCAGGGGTAGGTTTGGGTTTTGGGGTACAGGGGTATTTTAAGGGTTCGGGCTAGGTTTGGGTTTTGGGGTACAGGGGTATTTTTAGGGTTCAGGGCTATGTTTGGGTTTTGGGGTATAGGGGTATTTTAGGGTTCAGGGGTAGGTCTGGGTTTTGGTGTACAGGGGTACTTTTAGGGTTCAGGGCTAGGTTTGGGTTTTGGGGTACAGGGGTATTTTTAGGGTTCAGGGGTAGGTTTGGGTTTTGAGGTACAGGGGTATTTATAGGGTTCATGGCTAAGTTTGGGTTTTGGGGTACAGGGGTATTTTTAGGGTTTAGGGATAGGTTTGGGTTTTGGGGTACAGGGTATACTTATAGGGTTAAGATGGGTTAGTGTTTAAGGGAGGTTGGGGTATTTTAATGGGTACGGGTGGGTTATGATTATGGGGTGCAGGGGTATTTATCCCCTTCGATGCTGGTGACGGAACCATTCCGTCATCAGACACGGTTGAACTGTGCTGATGACAGAATGGTTCCGTCACGACCACACCCATTATCATTGGGGCCCAGCACAGGGGAAAAATATCATCAGCAGCGATGAGGTTAAAGGGAGAAGGGAGGACACCCAGAGCTGGAATGTACAGAACCTGGGAAGAAAAAACAAAGAAATATTGGGCACAACGCTCACTTTATGAGGCACGATATGAGGCATGGCATGAAGGGCGGAACGTACCACATGCCCCCAGCGTTTCTCGCGCCCCAAGCACACGCCCACAGCACATCGCAGACACATCCACAAGGGACTACTTTGCTGGCACGTTCTTTTACCTTTTAAATGTATATGGTGGGCGTCTGCATAGCCTATGTCCTTCTGCTGCAACTGCCCTTTCCAACGATTTATTGGGTGTTGTGATTGGTGCTGTGGTTCCTGAGATTACCCGCCTCAAATGTTTGGGCTCTCTCTTTATTATATAAGTATAGATTCAACCGTAGACATTGTGTTATGTTCTAAATACCGAGTTTGTGCTTCTCCAAACCAATCACTCTTAAAAAGTGCCTACTAGTGTGGAGGACATGTAAATCCTACACCTTGTAGTCTCATTTGCATTATTCAACATTTTCTATACACTGATTTACACATGTATGATTCATTGTCTCTATGTGTATGTGATGGATTTTAAAAATGTGGAAAGTTTTGCTTTAGGAGCAGTGATTAATGGAGCCATTTTTAAATGTAAGCTGTAATATCTGCATTCGTAAGGCAAGCATTCATGCCTTTGGGCATTCTGGCTGTTAGATAAGATGTTTGTTGCTGGTAAGGTATGCTAATGCAGAACACTCATATTATTGATCAACACAAGTACTGTACCAATGATATGCATGTTTTCTGTAGAAGAATGTAATGATAGTATACCTGGAAAGGTACAATGGTTTTACAGGTATAGAAGTATGTATACCATGTCATGGAAAGGAAGGTTGCTGGGAGAAATTGACCTGCCTTAAATAGCACTGGTATCTACATTTCAAGACTGAGATTTAGTTACATTATATTCTTAGTTTCTTAAACAAATGATATGAACTTGTTTTGAACATTATAGGTCCATCAACCTTTCCATTTTATTAGTTATTTGATATTGATAACAGCTGATTTCAACTTGACAAGCAAATTTTCCATTGCTGTGCACTATTTGATTGGTTCTTAATCAATGCTACGTTATCTGAATTGCATATCTTAAGATACTAACTGAAACAATGCTTGTAGTTGCATTTTCAATAGGATTTAAATAATGTCTGCTTATAGAGCACTTCTTTAGTATCTGTAGAAATTGTCCAGCCTCTTTGTGTGATGTAAGTAACCAAAAGTTAGATGCATCACTTCCTATGATAGCACCAATCCAAAGGTCATGCAATGTAGCTTCCTTTGACTTCATGGGGTCCAAAGGTCATGTTATGTCATCAGGTCATCACCAACCCTTCCCCTCAAAATTAACGGCTCCCCCTCCTCTCGGAGATTGCCTAGCCCTCCTCTCTCCTTGTCTCCCGGTAGCCCATTCATACGGGGGTTGAGCTCCCTCGCCTGGCCTCCCGTAATCATCAATATCCCCTGTGCTGACCCCCGGGTCCCCTGCCCACTAGCTCCTCACATACTTGCCAATAGGCCCTGTGCTGACACCCGGGTCCCCTGCCCGCAAGCTCTACCCTTATCCTTGGGCTTTGAAACCCTGAACACCAGAGCATCTATCCTAGTTCAGAGAATCCAGAAATCACTATCGGATCTGAAGAATATCCTACTCCTCACTGAAGACTCTATTGCCTTCTCTTATCCCTCTCTTAACTCTGTCCCCCACCGTCTCACCTACCCCACTCTCCAGACCATGCCACTGGCCAGCCGACACCTTCGCCCTCGCAAACTTCCTAATCACCTCTCGGAGGATGAGACCCTAACCCTCCTCTCACCCTACTTGAGCCCCCTGACCACCCTTGTCCTCCTGACAAGGAACTTGACTGCCTTATTCTCACTATCACAATCAACACAACCAGGTTATCATCCCTCCGTAACAGAGGGGTAAACAGTGTCAACTTACCAAAAGTTCCCTTAACTTCCCCATCTCACAACATCCGTTCCGATGCCCAACTCTCCGGCCTCCTTCTTAACTGCCGGTCAGCTGCGAGACACGCCTCAGACATCGTTGCCCTCATCCTTCACCACAACACCGATGTAGTTATCCTAACCGAGTCGTGGCTCAATGAAACCTCATCACCGCACCTTGACCTATTGGTCCCGCCCAACTATAACATTACCAGACTTGACAGACAAATTAAGAAGGGGGAAGGCATTGCTTGCATCTACCGCTCAGACCTCCTAGTCACAGAACTCCATGTGGAGCCTACGGGTTCTTGTGAATATCTTGCCTTCTCCATTAGTAGTACCACCTCTCAGCTATGCAAACTGCACATCTTCGACAAACCCCAGGCAGAAAAGACACTTTCTTGGCCTCCTCATTGAAATCTTCACTGCTAAGGTCTCGCCTCACTTCAATTACATTTTCCTCGGTGACTTTATTATGCACTGGAATGACCTCAATAACTCCCAGGTGAACGCTGTCAAAGTTCAATCACTCGCCCAGGCCTGCACCTAGACTACCCAAACAAAAGGCGCTACTTTGGACTGGATTATCGCTAAGGCTTCAGCAGTCATGCTGAACTCAATAGAGCCATGTGATTGGTCAGACCACCACATCATCACCTTCACTATACCTGACCACCACCTGAAAAAAAGTGGGCAACCGGTGAAACCAAAACGCTGGCTCGGACACTCTAAGAGCCTGGACCTCAAGAAACTAACTGCCTGCTGCGAGAATGAGCTTCTACCCCCCCCCCCCGAATCTATCTAAGGTCCACAACCTCACAGATCACTACAACTCGACAATGACAAACATTTTGGACGATCTGGCCTGCTTAAGTTCAAAAGGTCTCAAATCGAAGACAAAACCCTTCGTTCAGTGGACCCCTCAATGACGAAAGGAGAGCTCTCCGTCTGAAAGAAAGGAACTGGAGACAGCACCCCTCAGCCTCCCACCTTAAACTCCTCCTTCAGGCCAGAAATACGTACAACAAGAATATCCTTTTGTCTTAAAAATGAATTCTTCAAGTCAGAGCTGGAAAATGCCAAGAACAGACCATGCAAACTTTTTGAAATAGTCAAACTTCAATCAAACAAACTAGCAAAATCATCAAAACAAACCACAAAATCCCCAATAACCTGCGATGAGTTCTCCTCCTTCTTCGAAACCAAAATCAACTCGCTGGGTAACAAACTCTAGGCCTCCTCAAACTCCCCTCCTTCTCCGGCAGGGACCCTTCAATCCTCTCGTCCCCACCAAGCAACACCCATAAACAAGGCTCACTGGTCCAAATTTGATCTTTATGATGACCATTTCATCTCGAAAATTCTATCTTTCTTAAAAACCGAATGCCCACTTTAACGACCCCCTCCCCGCCAACTGCTTGGCAGCGACCACCTCACTCATCGCTCCAATCTGGACTACCATTATCAATGCTTCGCGTCTCCAAGGGTCCATATCTGACTCACTGAAACCGGGCACGTCATATCCATCCTAAAATAAACACGCTCTGAATCCAGAAATTCCAGATAACTGCAGGCCCATCTCAAATATCCCTCTTCTCGCGAAAGAACTGGAGAAATGTGTGCAGCTACAACTAAGCCAACACATCGCCAATTTCAATCTTCTCAACAAATTACAATCTGGGTTCAGGCTTGGGCACACTACTATTCTTCACATGTTGCCGATGGTCTCCTAGCCCTTGACCAAGGCAAAACCTGTCTTCTGATCCTTCTGGATCTCTCCTCGGCATTCGACACGGTCAACCTTAAGAAACTCTTTGAACGCCTCAAACACAGGATGGGCTTAGGAGGTACCATCATCAAATGGTTTGGTTCCTTCCTCCATAACCGCACACAGAGATTCCTTGTCAATAACAAGGAGTTTGCTCCCTCCCGATCTCCATTGGTGTCCCACAAGGCTCCACTCTGTCCCCTACTCTCTTCAATCTCTACCTCATACCTTTAGTTGAAATTCTCCACTTGGCCAACATCTCCTTCCACATGTATGCCGACGATACCCAGATCTACATTAAAATCTCCTCTCTTGAGGAGAACACCCATCTAAATGACGCCCTGAAACTGACTGTCCATTGGCTTGCCAACAACCAGCTCAAACTGAATGCCAAAAAAACTGTTTCTTCTCATCTCAACCCCCAAAAAATCTGTGGACATCCTAGAATGGACCAACTCCATCACAGCACTAAACTGCTCCACTACCATTGTGGACTCGGCAAAATCTCTTGGGATAATTTTGGACTGCAACCTGAATATGATGGAACACATCCACGCGATGGCAAAAATTGCCAGATTCCATCTGAGCTATTTGAGAAAACTGAAACCCTTCCTTGGAACTGCTGACCTAAAATCCATTGTGCAGGCGTCGGTTATCTCCAGAATTGAATATGGCTGCTCCACACTATCTGGCCTACCTAAGACTTTCATTGTCCCCTTAAAAGCATGCCTCAACGCAGCTGCCAGACTCTTATCCGGTTCTAAAAAATTTGGCCATATCTCTCCACACCTGAAGGCCTTGAACTGGTTTCCCCTTGAAGGCAGAATTCTTCTCAAGCTGGCCTGCATCACTCACAAAGCCTTGTACACGAACTCCCCGGCATATCTCGCCCAGAAACTTGTGGTATCAGGGAGATCCAGAAACTCCATATCCGGCAGAGACCGCGTACTCCAGCCACCCCGCTTCTGCGAGGCAAAAACATACAATCGAGCATTCTCCGGAGCTGCTCCAAGAATCTGGAACTCGCTTCCTTCCTCGATCAGAAGAATACCATCTCTGGCTCTCTTCAAAAAAGTAGCAAAAACCTTCTTAATGAGCAAATTCCTCCAATAACTCCCCCTTGGTGCACTTTCGTGTGACCTGCTATCTGTAACAACTCTTACTCCGTCCAATGCTCTCTGTTCCTGTTTTTGTATATATCTTTTTTGTTCAATTGTAATCAAATCGCTCGCTGAACTTGGAACTGTATTGACCCTTGTATATTTCCATGGCTTGTCCTATTTTTGTCAGTTCCCCAACCCCCAACCTTGTATTCTGCCCACGCCACCCTGTACTTGGACCTGTACCATTTATTGTATATATCTCCTCCTTTTGCCTTATTGTACTCAAATCATTGCAAATTGTGGAACTGTATTGACTCTTGTATATAGCCATGGCTTTGTCCCACTATTGACTTTTCCCTATCCTCGATCCCTGTACTTTTCCCTTGCCTTCTTGTACATATCATATCTTTCCTTGTAAAGCGCTCTGAAACCCTAACGGGTCATGTTCGTGCTATATACAACTTCAAATAAATAAATAAATAAAATAGGTCAAATGCCTTTCGATGTCACTTCCTAAGACATTATCGAGGTGGGTCAAAGGGCAGGTGATGTCACTTCCTGTGATGTCACCAGGTCAACGTTCATGTGATGTTACTTCCTGTGACATGTGATGTCACTTTCACTACCACTGACATTTTGATGAATCAGCATCCATACAGTATAACTGGCACTATTGAAAGAAAAATCACATATTCATTCAATCAAAGGGGATTTCTTGCCTATTTAGGCGAATTTATCATAACCAGGCTGGGCATAGCAAACATGGGTTCTTCCAAGGTGCCCTTGTTAAGTATGCAGCAGTACTAGGAGTAATGTTTTGAAGTGTGCTGAGAAGAACAGTACCTTTACACCTTTTTAGATCCGGGTGTGATCCCATAACTTTTGATTTTACTAAAATTATGTGTTTAATAAATTTACTTGCATGGGCTTTCAGGTGGTGTTCTTGTTTGTTTTTCTATCATTCACATGTTTCCTGCACCCACAACAGCATACGGACTAAGGCAATGGGTCAACCCAATTCAGCCACTGGCTAACTTCACAGTAAAGTTACGACAAGCAGAGCCACACACAAAGAGGTTCCATACAATGGCAGGGACTACTGTGGCAACATGTGATATTTGAGACCCAAACTATTTTTTTCATTTTAGCCATCGTTTTTTTTTTTTTTAGCTTGACGAGGGACTGGCAGAGTGCTCAATAATAGAATTTTCAAAAACAATGACAAAACAAAGAATAACAAAATCATAAGACTGCTAGAAACCATCAGGCATATTGGCTTTGGCAATATTTGCTTGACAAAATTATTTCAAATCACCAAATACTACGTTAAAGAATCTGCTTCAATGACCGAAGAGGATGTAGGTCTGGTCTATTTAATCAGGGGTTAATAAGCATATATGCAGACAGTCCCAAGAGATCACTGGTCTTGTTCACTGTCCAAGAGGATGCAAAAAAAAGCCACATAAGGTTTAAAGCTTCCAAAGTCTCTCACAAAAGAAGATATGAATCTCTGAAGACAGCTGCGACGAATAAGAAAACTCCTGCCAGAGTAAATATTTTTCAAAACAAGAAAGCAATAATTATGGCTGCCGAACATTGCTCTTTTGAAGAGTTCACCAAGTCATAGTTAGGCCTGTTTTCTCTCAAACGCTCACACACCAACATTGAAAGTAGCTTTTTTGGCCTATTAGCAAGTTTTCATCTTCACTACTCCTACCACAAGCTTGTGGTCAACTTGTTTTACTTCCCTTCTGACCTCGTTTGTGCCATTCTTACACATGTGCCCTGACCGTGAACGTAATTTTGGGCTCGCCAGAGGTCGCTGCTGAACCCCTGGTTTACCCACTTCAATCCCAAGCATTGCCTGTGTGACCCCTGGTGTTAAAGGTGGCAAAATCAGGGTCAAGAACACAGGGGCAGCTCGTCCTTATGGACGTCAGTTGGGGCACCATTTTCTCTGTTCACAGTCAATTTTTTTATTGCACTAATAGTGAATATTATATTACTCACTATTATTATAATACAAATATAAGTACAATTAGCTGTAATATGACCCTCCATAGGAGCTGAGGTAAGTAAAAAAAATTCTAAGTTTGTGTTATGTGCATGCTTGCGGGTGAGAGCGTGTTTATGTGAGAAAGTGTGTGGGTATGCGTAAGCACGTGTGTGAGTGAAAGTAAAGGTCAAGTCAAGTTAACTGTGAGTCACTTCTGCTACCCTTGACATTTTGATGAATTGACATTCATGGCCCTGACACTTCCTAATGGCATATTGGTAATACATAAATCATATAATAAATACCTATCACATTAATAATGACTTAAATGTTGATACTCAACAATATATCACATTGTATTATCATATTCAAGTTTTCAACAGGCAGAAACTATAAACCCAGTTGGAGGCAGTTAAGACTGTTTCAAAGTTAGCCAACAAAACACTTAACACCAAAGAATACATTTTTTATAAAGATACAAAACATCCCTTTCGAAGGGAGCAGTACTAGACTTGGAGGACATAACTAGTACAATAAACTAACTCAAGCACTGTCAGGATACCCTCGTCATTTACATGTGTATACACTTACCGCAAACGTGCTTAGGAACAGAAGAATGTAGTAAGAAGCACTATGTAAAAATAAGTTACTTTTACGCGGAGTAACTTGTTACTCAGAGTATATAGATGAATATAAGTTCATCTTAGGAACAATCATACATAGATATAGTTTTCTTTTTATTTAAACATTATTTTGATAGTTAGATATCGCTTAGCCGCACAACCAGAGTCTGTGTGCACACGTGCCGGGCATGTGTGTGTAGGGCGGGCACAAAGGTGTGTGTGTCTGTATGTGACTTTGTGTATGTGTGCCTGCTTAATACACACCGTAAGGACCAGGCTGATCCTCACTGTGTTGGTAAACCCTAAAAAACCCTGAAAAGTGCTATCGCGGTCGGTCCATGTAGTGTTTTTAGGGAAGTTAGAGAGAATGCATTAGAAAATTGTAAGTACATATTTTTTTTAACTTTGGTTTTATGTGCTTGTGTGTGAAGGCATGTAGAAGAAATGGGTTGTTACATAGTTTAGAGAGGTGAAAAGATAATAAACAGGGAACAAACTGGTACCAGAGGAAAGGGTTGGCGTCTAAGCATTGTGAGAAATACAATTCTCCCAGTTGCAAATAATTGTGTGCAACCCCTACCATTACAGCATTCTCCAATGAATTGTAATATATTACCAATAGGGTTGAGGGAACATAATTATCTTTATAATCTCTGATGTTGCAATGAAAAAGGATACACTGTGTACCAACCGCCCATTTACAGATTCTTCGTCTTTTATGATACTGTCCGGTGGCACTATGTTTAATTTGTTTTTATTATTATTATTATTTTTAATTAGGATAGGCTATTTGTTGTCCTATACAAACAAAACCAAGTTTCTTAAGGAGCCAGGAATATTTGGAGAGGACAAGTGGCATTGTGGTGACAGTGGTGGGAGTCAGACAAGACTGACCATGGGATAGGCAAGCCTGCCAACAGTTTCTTATAACTTTAAAACTGATACCTCGGTCTATTGCTAATTTATGTCTCTTTCTCTGAATCACAGACATTTTCTAACGTGCTGAATGTGGAAATAAACCAAGAAGCCGGATCCAGTGGCGTCAGGAACACCGTCCCCCCCCTCCCCCCAACACCACCACCACCCCGCTTTAACCACTAAACGTCTCACTAAAAGTTGTTTAATTATATATTCGCCTCTTAGGCCTGCATGGTTGCAGACAAAAACAATCTTAGAGAATTGCAGGGCATGACTGAGAGGTCGGAGGTTAAGTGTTGTTATATAAGCTAAGTTCAGCAAAGCAGAAAGACATGATGCAAACAAGGAAAAAAACATACAGAGGAGTAGGAAAAAGAAAGGCATGTAAGAACAATATCACCAGAAAAGAAAGAACTGTGATATAATCTATAAAGGGAAATGATAAGCAGGAAGAAAGGGTGAAAGTAAGAAAAGGTGAATGGAAGGCACACTGAAGGAAAGAAAGGTGAAAAGTAAGGTGAAAGTGAGGATGGGTGGGTGAAAAAAGAGATAAGATGAATGCAAGGACTGATGGTTAAATGGATGAAGAGTGAAAGGATGAACGGATAGAAGGCTGGAAGCATGGATAGATTTATGTGTGACGAATATAGTCATTGGATGGGCAGGCAGAAGGATGTAAAAATGGAAAGTTGAAAGGATGGATTAATGTGAGAACAGATAGATGGATAGAATTTCAATGTATGGTAATAGTGAAAGGATAGATAAAGGATGGAAAGGTAAAAGGGTGATTGATGGGTGGAAGGATAGCAGGATTTATTTATTTATTTATTTATTTCTGAGTTTGTATAGCGCCTGGTTACACTGTCAGTGTGTCCCCGCGCTGTCAGAAGAGCCAGTTGCTCCGTCAGTCAGACAAGACGGGGCTATTCTTTAGGAAAGAGGAATGTTTTAAGTTTCCTGCGGAAGATGAGCTCCGATGTTTCCACTCTTAAGCTCAGGGGGAGAGAGTTCCATTTATGTGCCGCCAAAGTACGAAAGGATCTACCCCCCATTCTGGCTCTCTTGTGTCTGGGGACAGCGAGGAGGCCTGCTCCTAATGAGCGGAGTTGTCGGGTAGGCGTATAGGGGCAGAGAAGGTTCCGAAGGAAGGCCGGGCCCTTGCCATGTACGATCCTGTGACCAATACATAGGACCTTGAAGTCGATCCTCATTGATCGGAAGCCAATGTAATATTTGTAGAGATTTTTTAGAGGCGGCTCTTCTGGGCAGCCGGAGGACCAGGCGAGCGGCAGCATTCTGGATTGTCTGCAGTCGACGCCGACTAGTGGCGTTGGCGCCTAGATACAAGGCATTGCCGTAGTCCAGTCTCGACGTGACAAGAGCGTGGACCAGGGTCTTCCTTGAGGATTCTGGGAGCAGGTCCAGGGTCTTACGGAGTTTCCGTAGAATCGAAAAGCACGTACCAGCTACCCGTCTGGTGTGGTAGTCGTAATTAAGCTTTGAGTCCACCCATACTCCAAGATTCTTGACCTGATCACTGGGGGTAGGGAGGGGCCCCAGTTCAAAAGCACAGAAATGGAGAAAAAAAATGCAATTTATTTGTCTATTTCTGTACTTTTGAAGCAATCGCAGCACCCGCGCTTTACCTTAAGATGTTTAAAGCTAAAGCACGGGTGCTGCCATTGTATGAAAAGTAACTGTGCTCCACCACAACATGGCAGAGTACCCTGTCCACGAAAGTGGCTGTCATCCCGCTCTAGTCTGAGTCGGGCAAACTGTTGTGCTTCTGGGATGTGGCCGCTTTGGCTCCGCTGTTGGAAACACTACACCAATGTAGTCAGGACAGTCAGTATTGGTGCATTCATATGTCTGCTCTATTAGGAGGAAATGGTCTGAAGTATTTTTTTTCAGTATGGGAATACCAGGAAACCCTGCCAGTCCTGCACTTAAAAAAAGAGATTTTCACCTTTCGAGAAATCTCACAGGGTTTAAGTAAACTCCCATTTGGGGAGTTTGCTTTTGAAAAAAAAGATAGTGTGCTATGCCTCCCCTGAAACATGGAGGTAGCTTCACAAACTTTCAGTGCCCTCAGAGGAGCTTCTTCTGTTCTTCTGTGGCACACAGATCTTCATAAGGCCAGCATAAGTCTCAAAATATGGTGGGTGGTTGTCCTGCCTTTGTGGCAGAGGTGCTTACCTTCCCCAAGCGGATGGAGGGTGGCCAACTAGCATACTCTAATTCAGGTCATAATGATCTAATCGAGGCTCATTTAGGCATGTAAAGTAAAGGCCTGATTATGAGTGTGGTAGCAAGCCCCCACACCAGCACCCCGCTGTCATACCGCCTAACCTGTACTGAGACCACATGCCAGATTCTGACTGGAATCCAGGTCTGGTAGCCCTGCTTTGACTGTCACACGGTGGTACCATGCTAAGGCTCATATGTGAGTCTTAGCAAGGCATCCCCTAGGGACCACCAAAGTGTGTTCCTTCACAACATGGACTGTGAAGTCCATGCCATGCAGGAACTGGTGGTGCATGCAGACAGGGGGGCACAACATGTGCCTCCCCTGCATGCGTCCTCTGGGCCTGAGGCTTAGTTTCATCAGCACCACACTTTTGATGGCAGGCTCACTGCCATGAAAACTGTGGTGGTGAGTAAACTTGTAATATGCTTGGTGTTGTAATTGGCAACAAAAGGAATTACTGAAGAGCCACTCTAGGATGTAGTGTCTAGAGGAGTTGCGGTTGGATATTGTTGAAAACCTTTTTCGCAGAGTCACAGCGTGAGAGCAGCAGCCAAAGCAGGACTTTGGAATAGGGGCAGACTTCTAATAAACCCCACTGGAAGCCACAAGCAGCTACTCCTCGCGTTTCCCGCTTCGCGGGAAACGCTCGCATTGGGACCAGCGAGTAGTCACTGCCTAATTGACTACATCTCCCATAAGGCAGTGGGGGACCTTGAACATCGCCGGCAACGCCCAGAGCCGACCAGGTGCTTCAAATTAGCACCGGAAACGCGCATCGCGGGACGAGCCGGGCGAAGCCCGGGCAAAGGGCGGGCCCTCTGAGGCCCTCAGAGGCTCGAGGAGGTCGGGCTGGGCCCATACCCTAACACGTTGCAAAGGATTATTTGGGTATACTCTTTGGTTGCTTAACCGTCATGGCCGCGACTCTTGATAAATCCACACCCGTAAACGTAGGAGGGATTAGTAAAGGTACATTAGACAACTACTTTACTAAGGTTGCCTCAGATTTAGAAAGGGAGAGTGCTTTGGCCGAGTGTAGGGCTGAGCGACGTCGCTCTATTGAATGTATGAAAAGTAGACCTCCCTTGGACTTTTTGCATTAAACCATAAGTCATAAGAACTTGTATTTGTGACTTTTAGGTTTTGATTAATTACTGAGGTATTATGAACTTCCAACACTTAAAGCCCACCTGTTGCTTACCATTGGTTAGCATATTATCACTCTAGATTGCTTGCTTCTTGTTTAGTGGCTTTCCTTGTCCATCTTGATCCTGTCCCTTCCTGGAGCACACCTCTTTACTTGTGTCCTTCCTTTGCTCACTTTTAGGGAACTACTTTTCACTTCAAACTTAAGCACTTACCACAAGTGCATTTGTTTTCCAGTGGTCTCCCACGTGCGCTTCTCTCCCCCCAGACTCGCTTAGGTGTGCTTTTCTTCACCCACATTGCTCTCAGTTGCCCATGTGCTTATCTCCCATGCTCCATGTTGTTCTCTCTCCTGTGTGATTCAAAGTCCACCCTCTGTGTTGCTTTCCGCACCCTCCCTGTTGCTTTCCGCGCCCCACCCTCCATGTTGCTTTCCTCACCCACACCCTCTGTATTGCGTTCCCCACAAGAACACTGCCTGTTCTTCCCCCACCGGCTTTTGGAAAAAAAATACAAATGCCTTCACAACCTTTTTTTACTGATCCATCTCAGTTTAGTAAATAAAAAAATTAAAAAGGCACCCCCAACAGTCATTTTGTAGGCGTGCATGAGCTCACCTACAAAATTACATGACTGCGTCTAGCATCTTTTTTTTCTCTTTAGCCATGCTACACTTCATCAGGAATGCTGTATACGCAGTGCTTGTTACATGTTTCTTTCTGAACAGTGCGTGTTCCACTCACTGACTAAACATTATATTATGTTGCAAACATTTGCTAACAAAAATAGCATCGGAGTCGACAATTATATTTTTGTAGACAATATTTAGGGCACGATATTTCTGTCAAACATTTTTGGTAATTATGTTCTGACAGAAAAAAACCTCTTAGCTCCTTATTGTGGTGGGCTATCTTTGACACATTTTTCGTCATGTCATCTTCAAACCGCTTTCCCAGAGTTGTCCTTACTACGTTTACACCTTCAATTCGGCCCCTTAGATGTTTCAGGTTAGGAGATCGAGGTATTTGCTGGTTTTGAACATATTTCGTTAAAAAAAAACATATTATGTCTGACTCAAATTCTTAGCAGAGTACCCGATACTGGCCCTTGTATATTAGAACTGTGGATGATTCATATACCGGGCCCTCTTGAATTATGGCTCTCATCAGTGAATTGGATTGCAAACAAACGATGACACATCTGCTTTCAAGAGAGACTCTAATCACATTTTCGGGTTCCTGCGTTCGTACATATAAGAAATTAAATCCAGCATTGGTCTCGAGCAGAGTAAAGAAAAGGAAGCCTTTGAAAATTAACGTGACTGTCATATCAAATCATGGGATTGACTCACTAGTTGTTCTAAACATTTTAAGAAATAAGCCCAAACATCATGAAGTCACTTTCTATAAAATAACCTTTGTCAATGACCTGCAGAAATACATCTTGAAACTTCAAAGAATGCAAAGTCAAGCAGTTAAATTGTGCCTAAAATGAACGAATTCGGTTTACATTTTTAGGGCCCAGAAAGAGTTACACTGTTCCAGCTTGACCCAGGGCATATCATTCAACATGAGGTGTGTCATATTCAAAGTGTTTAGGCCTTATAGCCGGAAATCGAAATGATTTTAATGTTCGGTTACAAAAACCATTACAATTATAAATTCAAATTGCATATATCAAAGAGCGAAAGTTAAATTAAAAATAAATAAATTATCAGAAAGCAAAAAATAATCTCAATACATAATATAATAAAGTAATCATTATACTAAACATCATATTACATACATTATAATCAGACTTCATTGAGCAAAAAAGCTATGAGTGTTAACACTGACAACCAATTTGTGCTGTCAGGAGAAATCAAACGTTATCCAGTCTCTTTGCTGTATAAAAGTTTGGAGGTCAAAATGTGCCATTTGCAAACATATGAAGCGGTGACACATTTGTTAACACTTCCAATAACCATGTCAGCAGGCTATAACCTCAAACTCACTAAAATTATCACAGCTCAACAGGTCCTCGCCTAAAAAAGATTAGGGCCATATGTAGGTAATCTACATTTACCGATTCTAAAATACCAAATTTTACCAATTCAGTATTTTAGAATCGGTAAATGCTATGTAGGAAAAAATTCTGTAAATTTTACCGAATTGGTCAAATTTAGTAATTACTGATTCGGTATTTACCGATTCGGTAATTCCCATTCATTCTTAAGGGCCTGGAGGCCCATAGGAATGAATGAGAATTACTGATTCGGTAAATACTGAATCAGTAATAGGGGGAAGACATACAAGGGTGGCAGGGTGTCACATTGACACCCTGTTGCACCCCTGAATAGTGCATGGATGCACATGTGGCACACATACATGCCCTAAGGGCATGTATGTCTGCCACATGGCACTGTTAAAAATGGCAAAAAATTGCTTTTATAACGGTTTTCGATATTTACCACCAAATTGTAGTTGGTGGTAAATAACGAATCCTGAAATGAGAAAAGCACTAATTTGAGTGCTCCCTACATTAAGGATTCGGTAATTTACTGAATTGGTATTTTAAGAATTCGGTAATTTACTGATTCCTTAAATTACCGATTTGGTAAATTACCCAATCCTTCAATTTGGCCTCTTACATCTGAAAAGCCTAATACCGGTCGGTAACTGCCAAAATTCGGTAATTTCGGCCGTTACCGACCGTTATTAGGCTACCTACATCTGGCCCTAAGAAATAAAAGGCCCCATTCTGAGATTACATAATTTATGCTCGACTTTCCCAAGCTATAGGCCTTAAAGTCCTTAATATGTTATGGTATTGAGTTTTTATACAGAGCTACATCGAAAATACCAAATGCATCTTTGCACTGATTGGATTTTGGTGCCATGGTGATGGGGACTGGGTTGTGCGACGTTGAGTTTCAACCTTTGCTCTGTGTATTTGTATCCAGAATTTAATTGTGCAGTACTGAAGAAACAAGCCACTATTTGTCTTGTGTGTGTTTCTTTTGTTGCAGTTTCCTTTGTCGTCTTGCATTCCGGCTTTTCACATGCCCATTGTCCCCACGACGTCTAGCTTCTGGCTGACTGCTAACTTCTGGGTGCGGACTATCACCATGAAAATGTCTATGTGGGATTGGTCTTGTGCCTTACCCCAATTTATGCATGTATTTAATGTTCTGGGATGCAGCTTGCACCAGCACTGGCGTTGAGGTGTGGGGTGGCTTCAAGAGCATATTATTGAGGTAAAAGATAGGGTGATAACAAATATCACAGCAAAATTGCTGCTGCAAAACAATCTTACATTGAAGTATAACTCGCTATTAGGAAGGGACGCCCTTGGAAAGCCCCTTCCTAATAGCGAGTCGTAAACCCTATTTTGTGAGTCAGAAATAGGTTACCAACTCACAAATAGGGTTGTAGACAAGGCAGACCTATTTGGAGGTCGCAAACGGGCCGATTCCCTGTTTGCTACTAAAAAAACTGTCGTACATCTGGCCCTTGGTGCACTAATACTGAGTGATGCTACTTCTAACATATATTGAGTGAGTGGCTATGGGACTGTATGTTTCCTTGTGTGCATGGGTGTAAGTGGCTGTATATGTGTATAAGTGGGTGTGTAAGTAGCTGTGTGGGTAAGTGAGATGCTGTGTGAGTGGTGGTATTGGTGAGGGAGTGGGTGTGTCAGTGGCTGTATGAGTGGGTAATTCGCAGTGTGAGTGGCTTTATGGGTAGGTAAGTGGGTGTGTAATGACTATATGGGTGAGTGAGTGGGTGTCTGAATCACTGTATGAGTGAGTGACTTGGTGTGTAAGTGGCTGTATAGGTGAGTGAGTGGCTGTTTGAGTGGGTGTTTGCTTAAGTGAGTTGGTGTGTGAGTGGCTGTATTTGAAAGTGTCTGTGTGAATGGCTGTATGGGTGAGTGACCAGATGTGTGAGTACTTCTATCTATGTTTGAATGGGTATGTAAGTGGTTGTGTGGGTGTGTGAGTGAGTGTGTGAGTGCTTGTATGGGTTAGTGAGTGGTGGTGTTGTGAGGCTTATGGGTGAGTCAGTGTGTGTGTGTGTGAGTGACTGTGTAGGCTGTATGAGTGAGGGAGTGGGTGTGTGGGTGGCTCTATGGAGGAGCAAGTGGGTGTGTGAGTACTGGTTTGGGTCTGTGAACGGGTTTGTGAGTGGTTGTGTGGGAGTGGGCACATGAGAGGCTGTATGGGGAGTAAGTGCGTGTGTGAGTGGTTCTGTGGATGATGTAATCAGTGATGTCATTTGCGATGTCATCAGTGATGTCGTTGACCATGTCATGAGTGATATAATATGTGAGGTCATAAGCAGAGCATTACAGGGATGTAAGTTATAGTTAACTCAGGCAACTATAACTACTGAATTTCACTGGTTTTGTATGAGTGAAATTTGAGTGTGGACTATCCCCATGAAAAAGTCTATGTGGGATTAGTCTTGAGACATACTTATTTTTATTTATTTTGAAGGTTTTATATAGCGGGGACCAGACCCTCTGCGGGTATCGGAGCGCTTTACAACATAATAAAGGAAAAAGGGGAAAATAGACAGAGGAGACATAGGCATATACAAACAAAAGTAATGTTGCTTATATGTCAAACAAATGGTAACTGTTCCAACATAGCACATATCTACCATCCTGCATCAGATGGATCAAGTGAATTTTGTAAGGAGAATCGATTTAACTTCCTTTTTAAAGGATGCTTCGTTAGGGTTCTGTCTTGTTTTTGGGGGAAAGGCATTCCAAATCCTAGGGGTCATTCCTGAGAAGGAGCGGTTATAGGTTATCTTTTTTTTTTTTACAGCGTTGTGGTTTTAAAAGAAGGTTATATGAACTCCTGTTAGTTCCGTCTCCGCTCGATAGTACAAATTTTTCTGCAAGGTATTGTGGTGTTTTGGGATGCAATGCTTGGTGTGTCATACAGGCGATTTTCAAATGGATTCTGGCTCAAAGGGTAGCCAGTTAAGGGCACGCAAGTCCAGGGAGATGTGACAGTTTTTTTGGGAACCTGAGATTAGTATGCGGTCTGCATTGATTGAGGCTCTTAGTGGGGCTGTTGTTGTTCTGAGAAGGCCGCAGAGAGCGACACTCCCATATTCCACTCTGGGGATTACCAGAGTTTGGACTGCCTGTTTAAAGTCATTTGCGGGTATGAAGGGTTTCAGTCTTCTTAGGGGGTTGATTTGGAATGTTGCTCCTTTTGTTGCTGCACTGATGTGTTTCTGCATATTTAGCTTATTGTCCAGAGTTATACCTAGCGATTTGGCCGAATCAATCATGAGCGGTTGGCCGTCAAGTGCAGTTAGGTGCTTCACCCATTCCATGATGGTGGTTGTTTGGTTGGGTGGCGCTATTAAGAGGAATTCGGTTTTTAAGGTGTTTAATTTTAAATGGTTATTTGCCAGCCATGTCTACCAACCAAACAAGCACATGCATCCATGCCTAACACACAACTTATAACAACACACCACTACATTCCACACCATGCCACTGCCCATCGTCACTGCACAAGACACCAAGTTTGCAGTACATAGCACAGCAGCCACACTGTTCTACAACATACCTTAAAGCATTGCCAATGCCAATAGCTTTGGCTAAACACTTATAAGGTCCCAAGGGCGAGACCTATTGACTATGCCAATGCTTGTTTAATTTGACAGAGACTTTATCATATGTTACGTGATGTTTGGTGCATGATTCACATGGCAAACATTGTCTGCCCTTGTTTTAAAACTGTAAACGGAAAAGAGAGATACATAGTGGCAGGTTTCACGTGAGACTTCTGGTTGTCATGGCAACATGTGGGCGGGTCCTTGTGAAGAAGGTTCTTTGGAATATTGGTGTTTGAAGATTCTTTGGAATGTTGGGGTTTGAACTGGGGATGACAGTTGGGGGCTCTGCAAATCTCTATACATTAAGAAATCTACACGAAAGAAACCTTCTTTTCCCATCACTGCAGTCACTGCCCCCTCCCCCAAGAGACTTATCCCCAAAGGGAGTGTTTTATTATTTCAAAGCGTCTCTGCTTGTGCTCCTGGTCACATTGTTATCACTGGGGAGGGGTGAGATTGTGGGATGAGGGCAGGGCCGAATTGGGATCGAAAACCGGCCCTGGCACAGTGCTCTGCTGCCCCCCCACCCCACCCCATTGGGGGTGCAACCAAGCTCTTTGCCGGGGCCGGTTTTCGGCCGATTTTGTTACAGGGACGATTTTGCAGCTATGCTGCAAAAACGGTCCTGTAACAAAAACGGCCCCCAGAGGCCCAAAACCGGCCCCCGTCCTAGCGGCGCACCGGGGCATTGCCCGGTGCCCTCAACAGCCAGTCCGGCCCTGGATGAGGGTCTGCAGCTCCCTGCAGCTCTCATTCCAGCCTCAGCTCCGCTCCGCCCCTGTATGGGGTGCGAGGGAGGATGGGGGCTGAAGCACCCTGCAGCTCTCACACCAGCCTCAGCTCTGCTCCTCCCCTGTAGGGGGGTGGCAGGGAAGGATGAGGGGCTGAAGCTCCCTGCAGCTCTCACACCAGGCTCAGCTCTGCTCCTCCCCTGTAAGGGGGTGGGAGGGGGGATGAGGGTCTGAAGCTCCCTGCAGCTCTCACATCAGCCTCAGCTCCACTTCTCCCCTGTAGGGGGTGGGAGGGAAGGATGAGGGTCCAAAGCTCCCTGCAGCTCTCAAACCAGCCTCAGCTCCGCTCCTCCCCTGTAGAGTGGTGGGACGGAAGGTTGAGGGGCTGAAGTTCCATGCAGCTCTCACACCAGCCTCAGCTCCGTTCCTCCTCTGAAGGGGGGGAGGGAAGGAGGAGGGTCTGAAGCTCCCTGCAGCTCTCACATCAGCCTCAGCTCCGCTTCTCCCCTGTAGGGGGTGGGAGGGAAGGATGATGGTCCAAAGCTCCCTGCAGCTCTCACACCAGCCTTAGCTCCGCTCCTCCCCTGTAGAGGTGTGGGACGGAAGGTTGAGGGGCTGAAGTTCCATGCAGCTCTCACACCAGCCTCAGCTCCGTTCCTTCTCTGTAGGGGGGAGGGAAGGAGGAGGGTCTGAATCTCCCTGCAGCTCTCACAGCAGCCTCAGCTCCGCTCCTCCCCTGTAGGGGGTGGGACGGAAGGTTGAGGGGCTGAAGCTCCGCACAGCTCTCACACCAGCCTCAGCTCTGCTCCTTCCCTGTAAGGGGGTGGGAGGGAAGGATAAGGGGTTGAGGCTACCTGCAGCTCTCACACCAGCCTCAGCTCTGCTCCTCCCCTGTAGGGGGGGGGGAGGGAAGGATGAGGGGCTGAAGCTCCCTGCAACTCTCACGCCAGCCTCAGCCCCGCTCTGTACCAGAGACCGAAGTACAGGAAGAGCCTCTCTGTGAAGGGGGCCTGTGGGAAGGAGAAGAGAAGCTCCATGGAGTCAGCATTGTACAGGGACATCCATCCTCCCCCCTCGTAGTCCAGATACACTCCCAGCTTCAGGGGCTTCTCACGCGGGGACAGAGGGGTTTCAGGGGACGTGAGAGCCCTGTACTGACTCTCCCACCCCGACACAGCCCAGACTACCCCCTCAGGTGACCATGTGAAGAAGCCCTTCCTGTTCACATACTCTGTGTATGTGATGTTCTGGGATGCAGCTTGCACCAGCACTGGCATGGAGATGTGGGGTGGCTTCAAGGGTATATTATTGAGTTAAAAGATAGGGTGATAAACAACATCACAGCAAAATAATCTATGTACAATGTAGACTATAATAATATCGACATTACATAGGTAATTATATATATTTGAAAGTATTTCACTATATAATAACTTTAAAACAATATTACAATCTCTCGCTCTCTCAGCCTAACTGTAACATCCCTGTAACCTTTGGTTTTTTCAATGAATTTCTAAGGTTTTTTAAAGTCTGTTTCCTAACTATAGCAAACGGGTCCTGTTCCCTCCCTGTCAGCATTTTAATGGTGTGAGCACCGCCCTGAGACTGCTGGCTATGTATGGAAGCATGTAATATGCACCGCCAAGCATATTGTGCCTTCAGACCGCAGTTCCACCGCCAGGGGTTGCAGATCTCCGGCGTTTGCGGCAGTGCTACAGTGGGGTGACAGCCAGGGGACCCCAACTGCCAACGCACCTCTACCATGGGTTTGGCGTTCTATTGTAATTCGGCCCTAAGTCATAATGGGCGATGTTGAGTTGGTTGCCGATATATCTGCTTTTGATATGGTAACTTCTCATAGCCTATTTGTTCGCAAAATGTGTGCAGGCCTGCATTGTGTTTCTCTTCCACATTTTACCACTGGCAACATCTGTGCCATTTGAGTCTTTTGAAATTCTGCCTCATTCAATCCTCTTTATGTTCCCTGGTTTATTCAACCTACTTTCCTAGTTTTATTATCATCCCTGACCCCAGGTTAAGGCCTCCATGTGGGTGTATTACCATATTTGCTGTTCACGTGCCACACCTTTTGCTAGCCCTCAAGATACGACTTCCATTTGGGCTTTACACCTTCCTTTCCCTGATGTACCAAGCTCTTGGCTTGTCCCCTGCCCTCCAATCCACTTTTGAGATCTTGCTAGAAATCTCGCAATATTTTGAGCAGATCATTTGGCAAGTGACCATTTTGAGGACTGTGTGTATAAATACCACAACACTCCACAAGACCGTGCTTGGATTCCAGGAACAGCTAGGGAAATGATGATTTGTTTCCCTTCTGTGCTACTTACCTGCCAAACTCCTGGATTGCTGTCTCGGTGCTTCGATCCTTGACTGCAACTTTCACCAGACAAGTGTCAACTCTCTTGAAGGACGTCTCCACGTCAAAATCTGTCAAGAAAGAAAACACCTTTAGTCTATGAAGCCAAGTTAGTGCATTAGCATAGAGACTGAGAAAAAAAATAAATGCTATATTGAAAAGATCGCACAACAACAACAAAGACTTAAATTATTTTTGGAGGACCTCCCGCAAGATAAAGATTTGTAAGGTTTTTGCAAGGCTCAGTGACTGCATGATATCTGACGTAGGGTAGTGGATATTAAACAAGCCACAGACTTTTACATTTCTCTAAGCAATGTTTTGAGGACTAAGCAATGAAGTCTTGACAGCAGGTTTTGAACTGTGAATTCAACAGCTCACATAAGTTCAGGAACGGACCCCAGAATCCTTTTGCAAAAGCGTTGCTTTGTCCCCTTGGCAAGACTTTAATACTGAGGTGACATAACTGTGTTGTTTTAAGCATGATTGACTAATTTGATAATTCCTGAAGTACTTGTGTTATGTTTTGGTGTGCAAGATAATTCTACAAACAAGAGCATAGAGGTGATCCGTGAAAAGCCAAATCTCTTCAGTAGCACAGGCTGAATATCCAATTCAGGTCAAGTGGAGATTCATTCCCTCATCATCCACAATCTCCTTTGCCTTCATGAACATCTGCTAATGTCCATCAAGGCAATTGCACATTGCTAGTTGTTCAGAAGAGAATGGGTGGACTCTCTTCACCCCTGTGTAAGACCTCTGGTTTCCAGCTGAATGGCAAGCGTAACAGAAAACCAAGCCACAAAACTATGGTGTCCGATCACATTGCCACCCAGACTTTAGCACAATCCCTAGCTGAGGATAACCCTTCTGTTACAAATTTAGCACCGGCCCTTGCACCTCTTCAGGAGGAGGTACAGATGTTAAGCAGGAAAGCACTGACTTGAAAACTGAGCTACAGAGATACTAACTGTGTTCCATTCCTTGGGCTGGGTAGGGTGGAACATGACCTAAAAAGACTTGATAATTCCTTCAACCACCACAAGTTACTGAACCAGCAGCTAGGGCTCCCCCAAAACTCTCTAGTCTTCAAACTGTCTTCAGCCTTTGAATGCAACAGTTGTTACCCAGACCCCTGTTGCCTTAGTGCTTCCTGAATGCTTTTTGGGAAATGACAACAAATTCAGTGTGTTAATGAATCAATACCGCCTCCAGTTTTCCTGTAGACCAAGTGCCTTTCTGAATAGTGCCACCAAGGTGGCTTTTGTTATTTCCTATTTAGGCAGGAATGCGGCCAATTGACCCATCCCTCTTTTTGAAAATGATGATCCTCTTTTATACAACTTTTCTCTCTTTAACAAAACCATGCGTAAGTTGTTCACTAAGCAAGTGTTCATACAAGTAAGTGGCAATGAATTGTTAAATTTGTGACAGAGAAGCAAGGACCTCCTCACATATATGACTACTTTCAATCATCTGGTGACAGAGACCAACTGGACAGAGGAGAAAAGTACTTCCTATTCTATAGGGATCTACTGGATGACCTTAAAGATGTCATAGCCCAGATTGTCGGCCAATTGGACTGTTTGTATTTAATTGATGTAGCGGTCAAAATCGACCATTGTTTAGGTGAGAGAAAAAGTCAATGGTCTCGAGCAGAACCAAACAGTTAATACTTAAGACAGAGAAAACAGAACCAATAGAAAAGACTGATGTCCCAGAGCCCATCTAGATTGGGAGACAATGCCTCCCACTAACTCACGAAGAGAAAGAACTTAGTAGAAAACTGTATCTACAGCTCTACTGTGGTAAATCTGGGCACTTACTGGACCTCTCGCGCCCTGAGAGCCGCCTGCTCCATAAGCCGCTTGCAAAGGCAAATAACTGCGTCCTCCGCTAAGGGCGCGCACCAACTCCACCCTTTCATGACGACTGGATCTCGGCTATGTTCCAAACGACCTCATATGAGTGGGACATTTGCACCCATCTTGACCAGGGGGAGACCTTTCTCCTCACCTGGGCATCTTTGCTTCAGGGCAACCAGCCCTAGGCCTCACCAGCCTCTTCAATATGCTTAATGCCACACTGCTTAATATTCTTGCCCGATGACATCCTCCTGGCCCCCAGAGGGAATTCGCCCCTCCTGCCACTGATTGCAACTTGCCTCCTCTTCCCTCCCCCTCACTTCTCTTCCCTCCCCCTTTTGTTTTTCTCTTCAATATCTCCCCCTCGCTCCTCCTCTATTCCTCTCCTCACTCCCCACCCCGGGCCTGTGGGCTCCAACGCCCCCTCTCTCCCTGATGCCTCTGGCCTCTCCTCTCAGACTAGCTCCCCCTCCCTCTTTTGCCCTTCCTGATTTTAACCACCACGAAAGGCACTGTGATGATATGACTCCGTCCTGATGCTACCCCCACCTGGCCCTTTGAGTGTGTTGGGATTCCTGGGCTACTATCTGTTCTGTACCACAAGTTGTACCCATTTTTGTATTGCCTGTTTACTGCAGTTATCATGCTCTCTCCCCCTGTCCTCCCCACCCTTTGTTTTGTTCTGAAAAACAAAATCCCTGAAAGACTTAGAAAAACAGTTTGGGAAAACTAGCTGACTCTTCAAGGGATGAGGTCGACTTGTTAGGGATCTTACCATCCAAGATCTCATAACATCTAGCTAACCCTGAGCCTAGGGTCCCCAAGAATCTAACTATGAGTGTCCCTTGACCATAGCTCATCAAGATCGAAAATGCTTATCAATATTGCTGGATTCAGGAGCTTACAGGGAACTTTTAGGTGCTGGTGATGCTTGGGGGATCCCAAGGGTTAGAAACCAGAACCCAATCTTTCATGGCTGTAAATGGATCGGCTCTGTCTTCTGGACATATTGTGTTACAAACTCAACCAGTAACCATGATCTGAACCAACTGTCACACTTAACCTTTTACTTTCAAAATGATTGATACCCCTGTTTTCGGAGCCATCCTTGGGGTCTCATGGTTGCAACAACATACACTAAGATTGATTGGGTTCTTGAAAAAGGTTTCACCGAGTTCCAGTTACTGTTGTCATTATTGTTACCAAGAATCTCCGGACCGAACCACTCCCTTGCATTGCAATGGATTCATTACATCTGTAACTTTTCATCGTGTCGGATCCCTCTTTAAAACTAGGAGCAGAAGCCCATATTCTTCCGCACGTGACATCTGTACACGTTTTTTCACATTGAGATCTTTACCCGTTGGCATTAAGATTACATAAGGTTTATACAATATACAATTGACACCAGTCCTGAAGATGGTCTCAGAAAACATTGTTTAGGAGACCGAAACGTCGACCAGCGCCTTATCCTTACTCTTCCTAAATATACTGAGATTTTGGATAGGTGACATTAGGATCTACAGAGTAACTTATTAATTTAATACATTTTTTGTGTACCTGCCGACCTAATTGTTTACAACTGTTTATATTTGGATATGAAATTCATAACCTTTTTCAAAACCTGATAAATTCTATTTTTCCGATACATCGCTTGTGCTTGTGTTTCATGTTTTTTGTATGTATTGTAACAATTTATGTCTATACACAACTAATAATTCTCTGTTGGAAGAATTGATTTCTTAAAAGGATCATTAATTTGTCCTATAAAGTCACTTGTTAAACAAATTCCTTTAATGAAGAAGAGGCTTCCCAATTGCCCCCTCATATGGCTGTTGATTGCAGTATTTTCACCAGCTGCGTCGTCACGTTTCTTTGTTTAAAAAAAGAATTGGGATTTACCTGCTTATATTGATTAGCATATCCTCAATAAGACCACCATAAAAAATAAATGTCCACTGCCATGGATACCAGTCTTCTTAGATCAGGTGCAACATTCCACGATTTACATTAAATTGGACCTCATAGGGGCATACCATCTCCAAGAGGGTAATGAGTGAAAGACAACTTTTCTAACAAAATTCAGTCTTTTCAAGCACATGGCCATGCCCTTCAGACTCTGCAATGCCTCTGCAAGGTTTCAATTCTTCAATAATGAAGTACTTCAGGACTTTGTAGACGTGTCGGTTATCGTCTGTATTGATGACATCTCTATTTACTCCCATAATGAAACAGAATTTGTTAAGCACATAAGAGCAGTCTTAAAACAACTTTGGGAGCATCATTTATTTGCTCAACTGGAAAAATGCTCCTTTCATGTTTCTACTGTGAAGCTGTTGGGCTATATTCTGTCCCCTTAAGGGATAACAATGGATACAAAAATAAAGGTGAATGCTATTCTAGATTATATAACCGAAAGACCAAAAGCAGAAGACAAGGTCAAGCACGACGGATGTTAAAGTTCTTGAGGTTAGGTGGTGCAATCACTTCCAACATCCGCTGCCGTAGGATGTACAATTTCCCACAATGCAAAGAAACAAAATGGAAGGTGCACTCAAATGAAGTCAATAGAGAAAGTGATTTTTGAATGTCTTCTTCTTTATTCAAAAAGTATTCATGAAGCAAAGGCACAGCCAACGCGTTTCGTTCCCATTGTTTGCCTTTCGGAACTTCGGAATAACGGCGAGCTCGCTAAGTCAAGGTTGGTCGCCTTAATTAGGGAAAAATCAGCCCTAGTGGAGATGAGCTCGAGTGGTCCCAGTCGGTGCGGTGAAGAGGCGTCTCTTTCGCTGACGTTTTTCAGAGCCGGGACCATATTACAGGTGCAGCATTGCTTCTTCGTTTCTTGACTTGGGTCACTACCTGACCCTTAGCTGTTACGCTACGTTAGCGGCACACACACTTTGGACCTCTAAAAACATTGGACCGTTTACATCGGGCCGCCATTTTTACATGAGAACTCTTGTTGAAGACGTCACGATCCTTCCATTTTGATTGTTTCCTAACTTGGGGCTATCAATAGCACTTGCAACATATTCGACTTCACCGCACCGACTGGGACCACTCGAGCTCATCTCCACTAGGGCTGATTTTTCCCTAATTAAGGCGACCAACCTTGACCTAGCGAGCTTGCCGTTATTCATGTTTTGCTTAATTTGTTGGTTCATGAGTGCTGCCCCTTAAGAATACTAGCTTGCCCTGACGAAGTTCCTAAAGGCAAAAAATGGGAACGAATAAAGAAGAAGACATTCACAAATCACTTTCTCTATTGACTTCATTTGAGTGCACCTTCCATTTTGTTTCTTTGCTACTCTAGATTAGGCTTCCCATCATCTATAAAGGAAGTGAAAAACTTCCAGGGGTTCACCAACTTTTACATATGTTCCATTACTCTTTTTTCCGACATAGTCAATCTAATTATTCTGCTACTAAGGAACATGGTGCCTTTTAAATGGTTCCCAGAACCTCGAAAGGCCTTTGATACACTGAATGAAAAATTCACTCCAGCCCCGTACTTCACAATCCTGACTCCACACAGCCATGTTTTGCTGAAGCTGATGCCTCCCAGATAGCTCTAGAGGGGTCCGTCTCAAAGAGATACTGCAACTGGTCAGCTCCATTCCATAGCCCTCTTTTCAAAAAAGCTCCTTTCAACTGAACAAAACTACACCATTTCCGAGAGAGAACTATTGGCCACAAAATGGCCTTACAGGAATGGCGGTATTACCTGTTGGGTGATTGACACACTATAACCATCTATTCTGATCACACAAATCTGAAGTTCTTTCACTCAGCCAAAGCCCAACCCCCTAGATAAATACATTTGGTTTTGTTCTTCAGGGGGGTCAAAAGAAACAGCTAAAAGTCGATATTCTATCCTGTACAAGGGGAGGGTTAGTAACCAAAGCTGGTGAACCACCACCTGACATAATTCCTGAGCACAAAATTGTGGCCACCTACACCAATCAATCAATCAATCAATGACACTTATAGAGCGCGCTACATACCCGTAGGGTCTCAAGGCGCTGGGGGGGGGGGGGGGGGGGTGTTTGTGCCGCTACTGCTCGAACAGCCAGGTCTTCAGCTTCTTCCTGAAGGAGAGGTGGTCTTGGGTCAGGCGCAGGTCGGACGGGAGGGAGTTCCAGGTCTTGGCGGCCAGGTAGGAGAAGGACCTTCCTCCTGTAGTCGCTCTTCGGATGCGGGGGACGGCGGCGAGGGCGTGGTTGGCTGATCGGAGGTGGCGTTTGGGAGCGTAGAAGTTGATCCGGCTGTTGAGGTAGCTCGGGCCTTGGTCGTGTAGGGCTTTGTGTGCGTGGGTGAGGAGGCGGAAGGTGATTCTTTTGTTGACGGGGAGCCAGTGAAGGTCTCTCAGATGTCCGGAGATGTGGCTGGTTCGTGGGATGTCGAGGATGAGTCTGGCTGAGGCGTTCTGGATCCGCTGGAGTCTCTTCTGGAGCTTGGCGGTGGTACCGGCGTAGAGGGTGTTGCCGTAGTCCAGTCGGCTGGTGACGAGGGCCTGGGTGACGGTCTTCCTGGTCTCGGTGGGGATCCACCAGAAGATCTTCCGTAGCATGCGTAGGATGTTGAAGCACGCCGAGGAGACGTTGTTGACTTGCCTGGTCATGGAGAGGGAGGAGTCCAGGATGAAGCCCAGGTTGCGTGCGTGGTCCGTTGGTTTGGGTGCGGTGCCCAGGGCGGGAGGCCACCAGGAGTCGTCCCAGGCGGAGGGTGAAGAGCCCAGGATGAGGACCTCCGTCTTGTCAGAGTTCAGTTTCAGGCGGCTGGTCGTCATCCACTCGGCTACCTCTTTCATCCCTTCGTGTAGGTTGGCTCTGGCGGAGGCGGGGTCGTTGGTCAGGGAGAGGATCAGCTGGGTGTCGTCGGCGTAGGAGATTATGCTGAGGTTGTGTTTGCGTGCGATGGCCGCGAGGGGGCTCATGTAGACGTTGAAGAGGGTGGGGCTCAGAGATGATCCTTGAGGGACGCCGCAGATGATTTCGGAGGCCTCTGACTTGTACGGTGGTAGGCGGACTCTCTGTGTTCTTCCGTCGAGGAAGGAGATGATCCATTCCAGCGCCTTGTCCTGGATTCCGATGTTGCTGAGGCGCTGTACTAGGGTGCGGTGGCAGACAGTGTTGAATGCCGCGGAGAGGTCTAGGAGGATGAGGGCCGCTGTTTCTCCGTTGTCCATCAGGGCTCGGATGTCATCGGTGGCGGCGATGAGGGCGGTCTCGGTGCTGTGATTGGCTCGGAAGCCGGACTGTGAGGGGTCGAGGGATCCATTTGTCTCGAGGAAGGCGGCCATCTGCTTGTTGACGGTCTTCTCGATGACTTTGGCTGGAAACGGGAGGAACGAGATGGGGTGGTAGTTCTTGAGTTCGGTGGTGTCCGCTGTTGGTTTCTTGAGTAGAGCGCTGAGTTCGGCGTGCTTCCAGCTCTCAGGGAAGGTGGCGGTGTCGAAGGATGTGTTGATGATGTCTTGCAGGTGGGGTGCGATGACAGCGTCGGCCTTGTTGAAGACGTGGTGAGGGCAGGGGTCGGTCGGTGATCCGGAGTGGATGGAGTTCATCGTGCGGATGGTGTCTTCGGTGCTGATCGGGGTCCAGGCGTGGAGGGTGGTGGTGGGGGGTGGTTGTTCGGTCATGGTGTGCGTTGGTTGGTTGTTGAAGCTGTTGTGTATGTCCGCGATCTTGTTGTGGAAGTAGAAGAGAAGAATTGCAGTTAAAAGGCGCTTACACAGCCCTCAGTCCATAAACCTGGTAAACCATGAAAAAGAAGGCCATCTCTGAAGGGTTATTTTTACATGATAACAAAGTATTTGTTCTATCTCCAGAGTTGATTCAAGAGATTAAGCATTGGGGTCATGGAACTGTTCATCTCGGGGAAGAAGAATCCACGGTTAATTGCATACAGTTCTTTTGGTAGCCAATCTTGTCAAAAGATATGCAAGAATATGTTCAAACATATCCAATTTGTATTAGAACCAAGACCCCACAACAATCCCCAGCAGGACTCCCACACCCCTATGCATTTCCCCCAAGCCTTGGCATGCCAAAAGTATGGATTTTATCACAAATGTGCCAACATCCAACTGTTTCACTGGAGTTTGGGTTGTTGTGGGATTTTTAGTATGATGGCATATTTCATACCCAATAAAAGAATGTCTACAGCTAAAGCATGAGTTGACCTTTTTATATTCCATAATCTAAGATTACATGGGTTACCCTCTGTCATCAATTCAGATGAGAATCCTCAACTTGTTTAAAACCTCTGGCAGCACTTTTTTTTTAAATCTTGGACATTTGTTTGTCTTTAGCTTATCATCCCTAAACTAATGGACAAACAACGCATACAAACCAATCTAGGGAAGAAACTGTTTGAGGTCTCCTACTCACATTCACTAGTGAATAGGTTAAGGTGCTTAACCTAGCTGAAATTGTGTACAACAACAGCACACAGACAGCTATATTCAAATTCTTTAAATCCTCTTTAACTTTGTACTAAAAACAATGGGGCATATTAGCAAGAACCTCGTTAAAATTATCGCCGTTTTAGCGGCAGGAAACTGCAGCTAAAACTACGATAATAGGCTTGCTAATATGCGTTATAGAATTCCAATAGAAGCCCAGGTTAGATGTGCAGGACATCTAACCTGGGCTTCTATTGGAATTCTATAACGCATATTAGCAAGCCCATTATCGCCGTTTTAGCAGCAGTTTCCTGCTGCTAAAACAGTGATAATTTTAACGAGGTTCTTGCTAATATGCCCCAATAATTATCATTTTATAGGTACATTTTAAAATACATTTTTATGTATTAAATATTTGTTGTTCTCAGCCGAGAACTAAATAAAATAAATAAAATAATCTTGAAATAAAATAAATAAACACAGACAACTGTGGGATATTTTCCTTTCTTTTGTGTTACCAGACACCATCCTAGAATGGTTCCCTTGAAAAAATTTATCAGTACAGACTTCAATGCCCTCAGAATGGAACCATCGCCAGCAGTTAGCACACGTCTTACTCGAACTGAAAAGAACCTTGTCACATTAATAAGAACAAATGAAAGAACAGGCAGACAATCATTGGTCCTTTAAGCCAGAATACAAAGAGGGGGATCTGGTATCGTTGTCGATGAAACATATGCAACGGGAAGGTCCTTGAAAATTCCAACCGAGGTTCAGAGCCCCTTTCTAATTGCACGGGTTCTAAACCCAGTTTCTATCAAGCTCTCACTGCCCCCTGAATACCAGATCCACTTCTTGTTGCACCCTGATCATGCATACACCACAACTGAAAAGCCCCCTCTACCAGCAAAGGTAAGACAGCACTGGGAATATGAAGTACAACAGATAATGGACACAAAGTGTGTGAGGGAGGTTTTGTACTATTTGGTGGATCGGAAGTGCTTTGGACCAGTGGAGCAATCCTGGGAACCAGCCTCAGCAATTCATACCCCACGTCTGATTCGTAGGTTTCATCTTCAGTACCCTCTCAAAATTCACCCCATTCCTTGGCCTTTGAGGGTGACTTTTACCACTGAAAATACCTGTGCCATATGCACCCTTGAACATTCTGCCCTATTCAATCATCCTTATGTTCCGCATTTTATTCAGCCTACTTGTCTGGTTTCATTATTGTCCCATGCCCCAAACTAAGGCCTCAATGTTGGTTTATTATCCTATTTGCCATTTATGTGCCATGCCTTTGGCATGCCACCAAGATGAAACTTCCAGTTGATGTGCCATGCCCTTGGATAGTCCTCTGCCCTCCCTAGCCCTTCCAATCGACTTCCAAGATCTTGCTCAAATTCTCTCAAGATTTCGAGCGAATCACTTGATCAGCAGTCATTTTGGCTGCTGCGTGTATAAATACCACACCCCTGCACAAGACAGTGCTTGGCTTCCTCAAATAGCAGGGAAAAGGGCTATTGGTAAGACTTTAATATTGAGGTGACATAACTGTGTTGTTTTAAGCATGATTGACTACTTTGATTATTCATGAAATATGTTTGTTATGTTTTTGTGAACAGGATAATTCAACAAACCAGAGAATAGAGGTGATCCTTGAATATCCAGGATCCTTCAGTAACAAAGCTAAATATCCAAATCAGGTCAAGTGGAGCTTCATTCTCTCTTTCATCCCAAGCCCCTAACCCTTCATGAACATCTGCCAATGTCCCAGTAGGCAATTCCACATTGAGAGTTGTTAAAAAGGGTTCATAAGGGTGTTGGTGGACTATTCTTTCTCTTGTGGAAGACCTGTGGTTTGCAGGTGAGTGGCAAGCATAACACACATGTCCCCCATCTCTACTCCTGGTCAGGGGGTATTAGCTGGATATAATTTGTAGCATACATGTGGAAGGCATCATTGTGTGGTTTAATATAATATTATATGTCATAGGATATCGTGAGGCTTCTCAGGTAACAAAACACTCTCAAGCAAATGCATTTACAGTTGCTCTATTTCTAGGGGTAAAGGATTTCTCTTTTACAGTGGTACTGGTTGCCTTTTTCTTATTGCTGGCTTTTATTCTTCAGGTAATTATTACTTTCCTGTACATAATCTAATGATTGACTAATGTAGTGCTATGTCACTGTGCATTGTAAAGTGGTTGGTGAGTTTGGTGTGCATTAGAGTAAAGTAATTTGATGTGGGATACATAGTTAAGGTGTGTATGGTTATATGTGTGATGTGCTACTGAATTTGTGGTTTGATCATGTACGGCTAGATGTGGCCTACTGTAAGGAATCATAGTGCTGGATGTTCCGTTACCATATTATGGTTTGTGATGTGTTAAACAAGTTATCATTTGTGATGTGTTGAGTCCTAGTCTTGTGTGTTGTTGTATGTTGAAAGGGATTCCAAGGCCCTGTTGAATTTTATGCGGTTGGTTGGTGTGTTTGAATTGTAAAGGGTGGTGAGGAATGGTCTAGTGCTATGTAATAATGTGCAGCAAGATGAGATAATTGGTAGTGTAATGCACAATGCACTTTTCTGATTATGTATGTATGTTGTAGGCTGAGCTATAGTGAATCATAATGTAGTGTGAAGTGGCATGGTCAGGTGTTGCATTGTGTATTAGTGTTATCCATTGATTTGTGCTGTTTTTTACTTTGGTGAAAGGGTCTATTGAGTGACCTTGGAGACACTGCGCCCTTTTGACTGCTTGCCTAATTGCACTGGGGGACGTGAGAAGGACTTGATGGTCCAGAGAGCTGCGGGGCCATGAGGAGACAGTCCCGCCTCCTCTCCACACCGGGAAAGCAATGAAATACACCTTGCGTCTCCCGCTTCGCAGGAGGCTCTGCGCCCTTTTGACTCTGCTTGCCTACTTGCACTGGGGACGTGAGAAGGACTCGAAGGTCCAGAGAGCTGCGGGGGCCGTGAGGAGACAGCCCCGCCTCCTCTTTACACCGGAAGTATTTCAAGAAGCCTAGCTACCGCTGCGCGGACATGTGCGCGGACGTGTAGGGATATAGAGAAGGGTCTTACCATCAAACTAATGTCCCGGAACATCGCAGGGCTGTCAAGTAAGATCAGGGACCCGGGCTGTCTATCTTTTATGCAAGATTTCTCTATAATTTGTTTGCAGGAGTGCTGGGAATGGGAGGCCATTCAAATTAATGGCTAACGTACATTCCATACTTCTGCAATACAATCAACGAGGGGCAGAAATAAGGGGGGTCTTTGTAATTATGTTTCAAATCTGATGAATAACATAGTAACGGGATCTAATACTGATCCTGCTTATTATCAAATCTTGGAGATGACCCTGGGAGGAAATCCAAAAACTGCTTTGATTAACCTTTATAATAACATCCCGAAAACAGAAATAACCAGGGTTTTTGTAGATATCCTCCAAAACTGATGAATATCGAAGATAATGACCCTGGCGATGAATGTATTTTATGGGTGGGCGACTTTAACTGTTTTTTGTGTCCACATAGTTATTTAGGCATTTGTGGCTTGGATAATGGCAGAGACATCCCTAGCACACATTTTTCACACACTACCCTGCGGAACCACCTTAACGATTCAATTTTCCAACTAGACTTGGGTTTCGTAAACGAATGATGTACTCCACCGGTTCCCTTTGAACCTACTTTTATTGGCAGGGGATGCAAGTCAGTAATAGATTTTGCACAGATCTCAAATCGTCACTCTTGTCATGTTGTTAATTATAAAACATGTGACATTGCAATGAGTGGTCATTTTCCAATTAGCCTATCCCTCTTTTTTGCGGAGAGCACCAATAAAGAGAATGATCTAATAGATAGTCTATATAGTTTTAGAGTAAGCCTAGCAAAAAAGAACGGATACGCAATAAAATGGGATAAAGTTGAGCCTGCAGCATTCCTTGAAACCCTTGTTAAAAACAAATACCAAGATTTCGAAATATGCCTTTCTGAGATGACCAAATTAAAGTTATCGAGGCTTTCCGCAATATCGCTGCAGAAATTCATAATCTTCTTACAGGTTCTCTGAAGAAATGTAAAGATAAGGCGCAAGGATGGTTCGACCGGGAATGCAGCAAGGCCCATGCACACTTGTTACTTGGTACTCAAAAGCCTACCAAGGAATGTGGTTGAAATAAGACAGGCCAGAACCACATACAAACATTCAATTAAAAAACGCAAGAACAAACTAAAGCAGGAGGCCTGGCAGGCGTTACAACAAGCCTGTATGTCTAAAGATAACATAGGGTTTTGGAAGGCGGTAAATGCCCCTTTCTTCTCTGATAATAAAACTAATATAATGGAAGTGGCTATCACTGAAGAAAAGTGGGTGACCTATTTTACTGAGCTTTATCAAAAAGATGATCAAACTGATAAAGCTAGTTCTGATCAAATTGGAGGTGAGGAAACTGTGTCTTGGGGAATATTCCCAATTAATGTTGAATTTTCAATATCAGAAGTTGAAATCGCTATTAGTGAGAGCGCATCAGGGAAAGCTCCAGGACCGGATGGGGTGCCAGTAGATACATATAAATCCAACAACGAGCTATGGGCCCCTCTTTTAACCAATGTATTAAATAGCTGCAACAAACATGGGTTCCCCTTTACATGGCAAGAGGCTATTGTGATCCCAATTTTTAAAAAAGGAGATCGCAACGAACCAAAATGCTAACGCCCAATCTCTTTATTAGATTCACTAATGAAGGTAGCAGGGAGGGTAATACTCAACAAACTACAACTTTGGGTGGAAAAAAAACCATTCTCTCAAAGTTCCAATATGGTTTTAGATCAGGTCTAGGGACTACAGAACAAGGCCTGAATTTAGCCCTGATCATAGCTAAGCACGTGGCGGCAAAAAAAGAAAAATTATTTTTAACATTTGTCGATTTGAGCTCGGCGTTCGATTGCCTTAATCATGATAAGTTATGGACCATATTACTGCATCTAGAAATAGATATAAATCTGCTGAATTTTATTAAAGAGTTATATCGGGGGTCTGGGGCAAGGGTGCGGTTTGGGAATCAAGGTGAGTGTACTAATAAATTTCCCCCAAAAAAAGGAGTAAGACAGGGATGCATACTCGCACCCTTCTTATTCAACTTATATATAAATAGTGTGGCTTCCCACCTTATCCAAGACAAACAGGATTACCCTCAAGTTACGAATGCACCGGTCCCCATTTTATTATATGCAGATTATGCAGTAATTATGGCACGGACTCAAGTAGGCCTACAAAGATTGTTCACTAACTTCTCAAATTATATGAATGATAGGGGTCTGAAAATTAACATAAGTAAGACATTTACTATGTGTTGTACCACAAAGAGAAATCCTATATGTAAGATCTTTCTCTCGAACACAAAAATAGATATAACGAATACCTTTTCTTACTTGGGTATTAATTTTGACAAGAAGGGGACCTGGACTTCGGCAGTTGAAGCAAGGAAACTGGTCTTCTCGCGCGCCATTGGAGCGGTGATAAACTTTGCCAATAAGCTGGGGGGGTCGACCTGTGCCAGTGTTGGTAGACATGTATAAATCTAAATGTGTGTCTACTGCAACATACGGTGCAGGATTATGGGGGATAGCGGACACTCACAATATACAGCTTTGTGAGAACGCTTTCATCCGTTACCTTCTAGCTGTTCCAGGGTCCACCTCTTCTTATGTGTGCCATAAAGAACTAGGTATGAATTACATCTCCGACCTCATCAAAGTTAGCCCTATTCTTCTATGGCATAAGGTGTGGTCTACTGATGAGACTAGTCTTAATAGAGACATAATTATGGACTGTCTCAAACTTGATAAGGTGTCTAAAATCCACTGGATTATGTATGTAAAGACATTTTTAATCAATATCGGTACCCCGAATACTTTGACTCCCCGACCTGCTTAGCGACAGTATCAAGGGAGAAGCTCAAAGAAACTTGTCTTCTTTCCTTAGAGAACAAACGCTGGCTGGCAGTGAATAGTAAGACCTCAGTCATGGATAATCAATTGATTCTTCATGGACAGGGGATTCAGTCATATTTGATTCTTACACAAAGTAGTTATTCTCGCATGTTACTTACACGATTCAGGGGGGGGGGAGTTTCTTCAGACTAGTTACATTCCCTGAGTTGAATTCCTGGTCTAAAAACCTGATATTGTGCCCCTGTGAAGATATGTATGTACAATCGACATTACATTGTATATTGTTTTGCAAATTTTATTCCTTGCAGAGGAAAAGATTTGTAACACCTATGCTGAGAAAGTGGGGTATGAGACAGTTTAGACCGGCCCTCATTAGATTACAAATGCTAGAAGATTTATTGATCATGTACTTAGTGTCAACGTTAAAAAAAAATATTATTAGACATCGGTTCTCAATGAATTAACTAAATTCCTTAAGATACTGTATTGTCCTTTTAAATGTGTTTTACTGTTACAGCATTTTTACATTTTATGATGATCATGCGATTTTTAAACTGTGTTCTTATTTTGTGCTTTTGTGATTTTTATATGTAAAATCGAATAAAGCTGTTTTTGATTTGATTTGAGTGACCTTGGCATGTAGGGTGCTGTAAGAAGTGAATCATGGAGTGATTAGATGTATATTATTGTGCTGAGTGGGACTGGTGTGTTATTTGGGTGAAAGTTCTGGGTATGGTTTGTTCTTGAAGGATATGGTGTTTGTGATTGTTAAATAATGTGGGGTTTCATGAAATGTAAGGTATTATATTATATTGTTCTATGGAGTGGTGCATTATAGGTAGACATTTGGTATATTGATTATGTGCTTTGTATGTGGAGTAGTATCTACTCTGATGTGTGGAACTTTGTTGTGTGGTGCTTTGCAGAAACTTTGTTGCATGTTTAAGGATGTGTTATGTCTTTGTATGTTGTGATGCTTCACAGGAATTTTCCACTTTGATATGGTATGAAGCACATTGGTGGTAGTTTGTGCTGTGGTGTGATGGGCTGTGAGACTGTCAGTCCTGCTTTGGAGGAGAAGGAGAAAGCAAGAGCTACTGGGCCACAGCCGTGGGGGTTGAGGAGGTCTGTCTCTGATGTCCCGGGGTCAGTCCTACTATGGCTCTAAAAATCAGGCTAATTACAATCCCTCCGGCACTTGAATATCAGTGGTAATGATGGAGAGCAGCCACATGCTTCTCAGGGAAGTTAGTGTGAAGGTACAACAGGCTCAGCACTCAACAAGTGATTGTCCAGCATAGTGCTTATATTTGTAAAAAAGAGGCGTACTTTATAACCCAGTAAATCTCAGTACAACACACTACACAAAAATGATCTTGTAATTAGAGTCCCTGATGAGAAACCAGTGCATCCTCCTGGCGGTGCTACCCCTCTGCCTCTTCCACATCTCTTAGTGGAAGGCACTATGGATTAGGTTTCAGCATAGGTGTAGTGCTTCTCCAATTTGGCCTGGTAGGCACTAGCAGGCCCTCATTCTCTAAATGTTTGTCTCACCCATAGTTCCTCTTTGTGATAGGCCTCATTCTTGCCTCTTGGTCCTCCCTGGATAGAGACAACAATGGTGTATGCTTCTAGTTGCAGGTTTATGGGTTGCAACTGAGTTGATTAAGAGGAGTTAGGACAGCAGCGGTGGCTTGGTCCAACTGGAGAACACTTCCATCCAGCACCTCAACAGATGCACTGTCATTCATGCACACAAAAGTCCTTAAGGCAGCAGCTTCACTTCAGGTGTCTTAGTCCACAAAGCACACATTGGGCAAGTTCCCTGGGGCTAGCCAGGATACAAGTTTGTTCAGGGACCCTTAGGCTAACTCCCATAAACTTACACGGTTATCTTCTTCAGCTCAGGGACTCTTGGACATGTGATAAATGCTGCAACAGCTAAGTCAAATAATGAAGACTTGGTGAGTGTCATGATTTAGCAAAAGTCTCTTCTTCAGCAGTGTAGATGGTTCGGGCACACTTTAGGGCAAGTGCCTGGGCTGCAACAGAAGAGTCAACACATAGATCTGCATGGGTGCACTTTGGCATTCCTGTGAGATATCTGCCTTGTCGATAGTGACCAGTTCCAAATTTGAAGCACTCCAGTCACACTTCCATGAGTCTCTGCCAGATTGACCCACAGCACCTGGGGCAACTAGACTTGAAGATGCCAGTAGTCCGCTCCACCCGCTGTGATTCATAAGGCCTCCTGGTCATGCACCTTCAACAAAAAAGTAACTCTCAACTCCATAGGGCTATACACATATAAGTTCCCAAAATGTGCAAGTCAGATCGCCACCTTACATCTCTTTCACATGTCTCCACGACAGATCAAGGACTTCACTGATAAATTATTGGATCTTGTTGCCACCTCCTCCATCCAACACTCCAACATCACCACACCACCACTTGGGTGACTTCAACCTCCCTACCAGAAACAAAGAAGTGACACCCACCTAATCTCGTTGACACTCTTAATGTGGTATAGCAAATCACCCAGTAAGAATACTCCAAGCTCTTTTTCTAACATAAACAGCAATCCAATGCAAACCACCCATGCTCCTGTACTAGCCAAACCACCATTGTCATCCCTATCTCCCTGCTCAGCATCCTATTAACAAATAAAGTTCAATGTAAAACAGAAGGCCAGGCCTCCACATCTTTCAAAGGTTTCTTCATTGCCAACCTAATGCATGAACGTATCTCTTGACCTGCTAACTCCACGTTCAATGCCAACATCCTTATAAACAACTTCAATGCTTTGTTTTTAAATTATGTGAAAATCCACACTCTAATGAAAACACACAAGTACAAATCCAAGCCTGACATACCCTGGTACTACTCCAAAGAACTCTCTGATAATAAATACTCACTCCACAAACAGGATAGAAAATAGAAGAAAATGGAAGAGAAATCCCAATGAGCTCATGATTACATAAGTTACTCTGCGCATCATGAAATAAATGTTTTACATCAGCCAGAGCAAAGTACTTTGCCCACACCACCAATCAAGCCACCAACAGAAGTCGAACACTTGTAAAGAGAGTCAAAGACTGCATCAACATGAGCCACCTATTCCACACTCCATAGACAAGTGCAATGATCAGACGATCATAGGGTACATCAACAACACCAAGCCTGCTTCTCCTCTAATTGCTCAATCCTTCACATAGCAACCCACAACAGTCTTCCTTCTAAGTCTTGGCTCTTAGAATTTTTACAAATATTCTCAGCTTCCTCACAGCCACTTCCTATTATGATGTCCTACTCTAATCTTGCATCAAACTACTTTCCAGGAAGCTCCCTCATCTCTAATCACCTTTCCCAATTCCTCCCTCACTCAAAGCATCTTCCCAGAAGCTCTTAATATAGGTTAGATCGTCCTACCTCTAAAATAACTACATTAGACCTTGATGACCACGCCAACTACAGACTCATCATTCACGTACCCTTCTTCTCCAGCACTTAACTCCAAGATCACATCAATGACTACCAGCCTGGCTTCATATCATGCTGCAGCATGGAAACTGCTAAAGTACACATCATAGACAATGCAATGCTCATTACAGCTAAAGATGACCCTTATCACCTGATATTGCCAGTCCTCCCAGCTGCCTTTAAGGCTTCAACACAATCAGACATCCAAAAGTCATCCATACCCAGGAGTCTTGAATGTGATTTATAGCCAATATCCTTCACTGGTTCTCTGCCTGCATTTCCACTTAACACCTCTTTGTTCACATGTACACCTCCGGGCCCCAAAATATCCTTATCACCTGTGGAGTTCCCTATGGTTCCATTTTGCCTTTTGTAATTTTCCCTTCTACATGGGGAACCTTGGGGCTCTACTCACAAGTCAACATTCACCAAAATGCTGATGATACATAATTCCACTTGAAAGTCTCTCAGAAATTCTGCACCTCATTTACTGCCTACATCTCATCCAGACCTACATGTTTAATGCGGATCACTGAAATAATATCGAGGGACAAAATATCTACTTGCAAAAATATCGTGGACAAAATATCGACAGTCAAAATATCGAGTTTGTATCTACAAACAGGTAAGTACAAAAATATTGAGTACAAAATATCGTTTACAATAATATAGTTGTAAAAAATATCGACTTTATTAAAAACAGTGTTAAATTAAATTAATATTAAAATTTAATTACTAAAATATACTTAAAAATACTTACATTAACTTATAATAATTAAATAATAAATGAAAGTAATAAAAAAAATGTTTACAATATTATTTGTTAAAACATATATATATAGTAACATACTATAATTAAATAAGATACTGAAAACTGACCCTGAACCCTAAAAATACCCCTTTACACAAAAACCCAAAACTGACCCTGAACCCTAAAAATACCCCTTTACCCAAAAACCCCAAACTGACCCTGAACCCTAAAAATACCCCTTTACCCAAAAACTGAAAACTGACCCTGAACCCTAAAAATACCCCTTAACCCAAAAACTGAAAACTCACCCTGAACCCTAAAAATACCCCTTTACTCAAAAACTGAAAACTGACCCTGAACCCTAAAAATACCCCTTTACCCAAAAACTGAAAACTGACCCTGAACCCTAAAAATACCCCTTTACCCAAAAACTGAAAACTGACCCTGAACGCTAAAAATACCCCTTTACCCAAAAACTGAAAACTGACCCTGAACCCTAAAAATACTCCTTTACCCAAAAACTGAAAACTGACCCTGAACCCTAAAAATACCCCTTTACCCAAAAACTGAAAACTGACCCTGAACCCTAAAAATACTCCTTTACCCAAAATTAATTAATATTATTTAATTACCAATTAATTATTAATTAACAATAACAATAAAGTAAATATATTAGCACATTAGCTGTAATTAATTTAATTTAATAATTAATATTATTTTTCCCAAATAATTAATTAACAATAACTAAAAATTATATATATAAATAAATTACTCTAATTAATGTAATTAACTAATTAATATTATTTAATTACCAATTAATTACTAATTATAAATATGTACAAAATTATATTAATTAATTAACTAATTAATATTAATTAATTACCAATTAAAAAAATTCACAAACATATATTAATTAATTAATTATTATTAAATTACTCCCCACCCTTATCCCCTATTAACCCAACATCCCGCTACTAAACATTAACTACAATTTATATTACTATTAATAAAAATTTGTTATTTTTTTAACCTTTTTTCTACATATTATTGACATTTTTTACTTTGACTATTTATATATATTTTGTTGATATTTTTGTACTCGATATTTTTTTATCATTATTTTAATCGATATTTTGACCAACGATATTTTTGTGATCGATATTTTATTATTATCGATATTTTTAACTCGATATTTTGTCCATTCGATATTTTGGAGTCGATATTTTGTCTGTGCACTGTTTAATGCCTCCTGAAACTCAACCCAACCAAGAAAGAGTTCTTGTCTCTAAACACGCATATCTCTAATAAGGCACTTACCATATTACAAGTGCATTAAAACCTATGGCACTTGTACTACAGTAGATTGGACAGCCATCACAACATAGGGGCCGATTACGATCTCGTTCGGTAAGCATACCGACCGTATCGGTTACGGAATGCTTTCTGAATGACTAAGATTGGGGGAGTCCAAACGAGCAATTTGGATGCATCAGTATGCATCTGCATCTGATTCGGTCTGACTCCCATTAACTTCAATGGGAGCCTGTGTTCCGACCGTGAAAATAGACTCCCATTGAAGAAAGGGGTGGATGAGGAAAAATGTGCACCCTGTGGTGGGCACCCAATGGTGCCTGCTATACTGTGCATGGTTGGGAAGATGGGACCCATGGCTACCCCCACGGGCACGATTCGGAGAGCCCCGGGTGAAGGGGGGCCTGCTACAGGCCCCATAAGACCGATTCCGAAAGCTGTTTAGTTCCGGGCAAACCGATTGGGAAAGGCTGTCCGAATCGGTCATCGTAATCGCTCGCTCAGAAACTGGGTCCATAGAGCTGTACGAATCGGCTCCGGAAAGGCTCGACCTGTCCGAATGCCTTTTGGAACAGTTCTGGAAAGCCCTAACGGTTTCCAAACATCGCAATCAGTTGTTCGGAACAGGGAACAATTCAGTTGGAAACATGGCTTCCAAATCGGATTCTACAAACCTGAATCCGATTCAGAGCCCTTCTGAACAAGATCGGTATCTACCCCTCAATGTAGCATCCCATCCGCCAAACTCAATAAGGCCCTAAGTTATAAAGCAAGATTATAAGTTCAATAGCTGAATATCAGTTCTGGAAGCTGCAGTAACTAACAGGTACGTACAAAATCATGCGCTTTGCCATGGAGTTGGCTGGGTGTTCTCGCAAAAAAGAAACAATGCAATCAACATCCATAAATTTTACCTATGCTCCTGTTGCTAGAGTATAAATTTACCTTAAATACATGAAAAGACAAGAGGCTTTTGGAAAAACAGGAACAAGTTGGTTTAATTAAATTCTGTAGCTTGGGTGAGCCTCGACAAAGTGTGTCTGTTCAAAGTCTCTAGATGGGCAAAAGTTTTGGCCGCTGTTATATACAGTTCATGAGGTACAAAAACACAATTTTCTATATTCCAAAAAAGGATCTTAGTTGTAAAACACCAAGCACAGGATGGCTCTCGACCTCAGAAAGAGCTAGTGTGGGCCAGTGCGTGTGTCCAGATGTCCACATAATGAGCACATCATCACTACATGTGGTGTGCATTTCATGTCCTAATTGGTTTAGTGTTTCTATCTACCTGTGGTATCTAGCTTTGTGGGTTTTGGGGGACACGAGCATTTGGCCAAATGTGTTTTATTGGGGCCACTTTCCTCGGGCTTGTTTGTGGTGCAACTATCCATCTGTGGGATCGATCAGGGATCATTTTTATCGACATCCTTAACATTGTGCATACAGCTTTCATAGCATACATTGACATTGTTCTTACTGGTATTGACACCTTTGTTTAGGTCATAATGTACATCTGCATTGTTCTTACTGGTACCAGTCTCGTCCTTTGAGCATGGATTGTGACATACATTGATATTGTCACTGCGGGGTGGCGCTACTGTGAGGGTGGAGGTTATGACATACATTGACATTGCATTGACGGGTACTAGCATGGTTGTAGAGGCACAGGTTGTGGCATACATTGATATTGTATGTATTAGAATTGCCATTGTCTGGCTTACACACATCACAATAGTCAATGACATTGTATTCACCCATTCCAACACTCCAATGAAAGTATCTGACATCAACAGATAGGGTATTATGCAACATGCCCCACGCTGAACTCTTGCTTTTATAAATAGATTTCTAACACATGCCTGAACTGCTTATTAATGATGTGGAAGCTAACATAACCTATAACATAGATCATGCCTGATGCTGGATCTCCTATGTTTTCTTCTATCTCGAAGCCTTATTTTTTAACACTTAAAAAAAAGTACCTATGGAACGCCTCAAGAATTTTACTTACATGCAGAAAGGTGTGTTAACTGGGGACAGAGTGACAGCAAACCCTCTTTTGACCTACTTTAAGGGATTGACAATGATGTTGAGGATCATAACACAGGAGAGTCTACCACACCCAAACAGTCCTTGAACAGTACAGACTACCATACCACTGAAGGTAACGCCATGCTTAACCCAACCACACCACCACCACTTGAAACACCATGTAACATGGTATGATATATACATATGCACATACGTATGTGGTATTTGTATAATGCAAACCTAGCCAAAAAAGGCAGCAGATTGCTGTACAGGGTCGAAGGCAAGCATACAGTTAACCAGCAATGGGAGAGGTAGCTGGTTATTGGATTGCTACTGCATTTTGATGTAATGTTTTTTTAAAGTGGTGTGTTTGCAAGTCTTTCATAAAGGGCACAGCCTTGGGGGATTCTTTATGAATACAGGTATGATGTTCTAATTACTAGGGGCACAGATGTTGGTTTCCAGTCTAATGGCGGCCTGGCTGCTGGAGTGCTGAAAGCCACCAGAGATTAGCTTTTCAGCCACATATGCAAGGGTACTGGTTGTGACTGCTTTGTAATGATGCTGCATGCTTTGAAAATAATGCGGGCTGGGAAAAGGGCCCTGTGATGTTCCATCAGGGCGTAGGTGATGTGTTTATGTACAATACTCTTAAGGGGAGGTTAGTGTGGCTAGTGTGGACTCTGGGTGGCCATGAAGTAGGGCGTAGCCCCATCCAGAGCATAAGGGCTTGAATAGCAGTTCTGAAGTCACTTTTCACAGAGGAGTTTTTTCGCTTTCTTTACTAGAGCGAGTTGGCAGCATGCCTTCATTGCTTTCCGGTCCAGGGAAGACATGGCTTGGCAGTTCGGGCTGGACTGTTCCCATGAGGCACAGGGTCAGACTGATTTGCATATAGCCATGTCTGAACTGGGGTGGCTGAGTGGGCTAAAGAACAGTGATGGGGGGGCGTGGCCAAGATGGCGGGGTGAGCGGACGCTTCTTCCCGCAGCTCCTCCGACCCGACTATGCCCGAGCCCTTTTTCGTCAGCTTCTCTCCCCCCGCTGAAGCTCAGCGACCGAGGGACGGGTGGCGGAGACCCTGGGGCACATATTGGTGCAACTTTGGCCCGATCGCTCCGGCGGAGGCACGCTTAGAGACCGATAACCGGACTCCGGAGCGCCTCGGAGGCGGAGCGGAGCGGAGCGCTGTCCGGGAGACTTGGATGGGGCCTGGTAATGGTGTCTGGTGACCTGGAGCGGAACTCGCCTCGGTACCCGATCGGGACCGCCGGATGGCTAGCTGCCGCGAGATGTCGCTAAGGGTGGACCCTATTGTGTGATCGTGATGACGCCTGGATCTGCAGAGGTGGCTTCCTACATTGTGCGGGCCCCGACCCCGTCGCCAGTTTGCGACAGTGCTTAGGACCTGGGGCCAGGTCAACTGCTTCTCTTCTTTGGCTGGTCGGCCCTGGATGGGACTTTCTTCCGTGTAACTGACTCTTGGCGTGGCCTTGGTGGCGTCACCGGGCTTGGACGATCTGCCCGGCTCTGCCCGACCGCCATCTTGTCTTCACGGCGACGGTGACGCAGCCCTCCTACAGTGTCGCTTGAGGCCGACTCCTGCACCCCTGGCCCTGCATAGCTCTTTCTCCCTGCGAGACGCGGCAGCCTGGGTCCCCCGTGTGGGGGCCAACGTTGGAACTTTAGCTGGGCTGCGAGTTGCCCTCTGCGACTGGACTGGCCCGCCATTTTGTCATCTGTGGCGCAGGGCCCCTGGTGTCCCTACTACAACGGGCGTTCCCCCTGGCGGCGCTCTGCCGGCTGTTAGAGACTCATCGAGGCCGAGGCCTGCTGTTGGTGGCCGGAGCTCGCATTTCTGACTCAGTGGAGTGCGGCAGCTCACAGGGCACGAATGTCGGGAAACCGAGGATCGAGGAAAGGGGACCGCACCCTACCGGACATGCTCAGCAGAGCCCAGCAACAGCGAGACAGGGCGCAACCGTCCCCGAGCTCTTCCAGGGCTGCAGCGGACCCGACTGGGGGTGAGCCTCCCGTTACGAGGTCCTTCATGGAGGATCTGTTCAGTTCGCTTAAGGCTGACTTTCAGGCGCTGAAGCAGGAGGTGGCCAGCGAAGTGCGCGAGGTCCGTAGAGAGGTGGAGGGCCTAGGTGAACGGATGGAGACGGTGGAGGCGGCGGCTCAACGGAGGGACGAAGAGATTGTCCATTTGCAGCAGGATGTTCTCCGTCTCAGGGAGCAGCATGTCGAACTCCAAGCCCATAATGAGGACCTGGAGAACAGGTCGAGGAGGAACAACATACGAGTATGAGGTGTGCCGTCCGCGGATGAGGGGACGGACCTGATGGGCTATCTGAAAGACTTGTTCCGGGAGATTCTGGGAGAACCCGCGGACTTCCCGATCCGCATCGACAGGGCCCACAGAGTCGGCCGGCAGCGACAGTCGACGGCACCTCCGCCAGACATCTTGGCCTACCTCCCAGACTTCCCGGTGAAGGAGCGCATCATGGCCGAGGCTCGCAGAAAGCAGCCATTGACCTTCCGAGAACGGCCTGTGGCGCTGTTTCAGGACCTGTCTGCTATCACGCTACAGAAGCGCAGGTCCTTCAAAATTGCAACAGATTTCCTGCGAGAGCATGAGACACCGTACTCTTGGGGGCATCCCTTTCGCTTGATATTCCGTTGGAACGGGGTGCTACACCAGCTACGTTCCTTGCAAGATGTCTGCGGTGTCCTGGGTCTCACGGCCACGGAAGAGGATGGAGCGACACCAAGCTGGAGGCGTTCTGATAGAGGAGGACGACGGCGCTCAGCGAGGAGGAGATCGGCGGCGAGTGCTGGACGACCGGACTCGCCCACCATTAGAGCGGACATGGCCAGCGCTCTGAGAGAAGCGGCCAGGGACTCGGCCGCCACCAACGGTGTCGCCTTGACGGCGTAGACTCACTCCGGGGGGAGATGGACATAGCTTCTTCGGTGCCAGGTTTGGGGGTCGGAGGGAGGGCCGGGGGAGAGGCGGGGAGAACGAGTGGCCGGACGTCCACTTTTGGTACTTTCCACAGACTTGTCCGTTTTGGGACTTGACTGGGACAATGGGTTGTTTGTGCATGAGTGGGGAATTGGCTAGTTGCCATGGGTTAGTTTGGGGAGGGGTTGGGAGTTGTTCAGGGGTTGAGGGGGTACCGTCCAATTTCTCAAATGTTATCGCTTGGTCCTATTTTGCTTGTCCTGCGCTGCTGTCCTGCGCCCCCCCCGCTTATTGTCTGCCCGCGGCATAGCGCCTCCGGTCCCTTGGGGGTATGTCGTCCCTGAAGGTAGTGACCCTTAATGTTAAGGGTCTGAATAACCCTGTGAAGCGAAGGGCGATCTTATCTCTGCTGGAGGGGACACAGGCCGATATATGCCTCCTACAAGAAACCCATTTATTATCACGGGATTGTCACAGAATGCGCTCTGCTAAGTTCCCAACTCAGTTTTTCTCCTCTGCTGCGTCTAAGACCGCGGGGGTAGCTATTCTGCTATCGAGCTCCTTCAGGGGGAGGTGTTGTACAAATTTGCGGAACAGAAGGGGAGGCTTTTGGCATACCGCCTCCGCCTGGGGGACACATCGTTCACCATTGGCTCCTTATATAGTCCAAATGACCACCAAGAGCGCTTTCTAGACTCGGTGCTGGTAGACGTGACTGCCTCCCCTGATCGACATGTCATACTAGGGGGTGATTTAAATATAGTCTTTGATTCTGCACTAGACAGATCAGCGCAGCGATTCCCGCAGACTGGGGAACTTTCACAGGCTGGGAAGGCCCGAATCACTGACATGGATTTGCATGATCTTTGGCGCACCCTCCACCCCACGGATAGGGACTATTCCTATTATTCGCTTGTGCACCGGACCTACGCACGGTTGGACTACTTATTGGTTAGTGGACCGATGCGTGCCGCTGCTATGGCGGCGGACATTGGGGTCCTGTCACTGTCTGATCATGCGCCGGTCGTGGGCACGTTTGCGTGGCCGACGGCCTCCCCCTCTCGGGGAGTGTGGCGCCTCAGGGACACCCTCCTGCACAAAAAGACGGCTGTGAAGCATATTGAGGAGGCGATTCGGGAATACCAGGCACACAATGATAACTCGGACACTTCACCGGCGACACAGTGGGCGGCGCTGAAGGCGGTTCTCAGGGGGGAGTTCATCTCCATCTCCTCAGCAGAAAATAGAGAGAGACAGCGCAAGAGGGAGGAGCTGACTTCCCAGGTCCAGGAACTGGAGCAGGTCCATCGCCGTACTGGAGCTCCAAGGGTATGGAGGCAGTTGAAGGCTGCCAGGAAGCTCCTGTCGGCGCTGGACATGGATAGGGCGGAATACGCAGCGCTGCGTCTGAAACATGCGTTCTACACGGGTGGGGATAGGTGTGGCAAACTCTTGGCAAATAGGCTTCGTATCGCGGACCAACGTAACGTGGTGAAGGAACTATTGGTTGCTGACGGGGTGGCGGTTTCTGATGACGCCGCGGTTGCGGAAACGTTTTGTAGTTTCTACGAAGCGCTATACACGGGAGAACCCCCCTCGACGCGGGATGCCTCAGAATATCTGGAGTCAGTGGCCCTTCCGGCGCTGGACCCCGCTCAGGCGAACACCTCGAGCGTAACATCCACGTGGAGGAGGTGATATCTGCGATAGCCAGGCTCAAACACGGGAAAGCTCCGGGCCCGGACAGTTACACGTCCTTGTTCTATAAAACCTTCTGCCCGGTCGTGGCCCCTATTCTCACCCGGCTGTTTAACTCCTTTTCCGAACCGGGAGCCATCCCACCGGACCTGTTCAGAGCAACGGTCTCAGTGATCCCGAAACCTGGGAAAGACTGGGGCCTATGCGGCTCATACAGGCCTATCTCACTCCTGAATGTCGACCTCAAATTGTACACAGGGATTTTAGCGTCCAGGTTAGCCCTGCTTCTACCCGGTCTGGTTGAGGCTGACCAAGCTGGCTTTGTGCCTGGTAGACAAACAGTCGACAACACCAAACGAGTGGCACACATCTTGGAGAAAGCTTCGCGGATCCCGGGCGAGCGGATGCTGCTGGCGGTGGATGCTGAGAAGGCATTCGACAGGGTTCACTGGCCTTATCTCGAGCAGGTGCTCAGAAAACTGGGTGTCGGTGACAAATTCTGCTCGATGGTCTTCAATTGCTACAAGTACCCTTCGGCGACGGTGAGAGTCAATGGGTGCAGCTCCTGTAGCTTCGCGATCGAACGGGGCACTAGGCAGGGGTGCCCGCTCTCCCCACTCCTCTTTGCTCTCTATATGGAGCCGTTTGCCCAGAGGATCCGTCAAAACCCGGATGCGATCGGGATCAAGATGGGGCAGTACGTCCACACGGTCAGTCTTTATGTGGACGACGTCCTGTTGACCTTGGACGATCCTAGAAGGGCCCTCCCCGCTTGTATTCATGAACTGGACGCTTTTTCGCGAGTGGCCAGTTTTAAGATGAACATGGGCAAGTCGGTGGCTCTGGATGTGTCTCTGGCCGCGGATACTAGACGGGATCTCCAGCGGCTTTTTCCCATGCAGTGGTCATCATCCCTGGTGCCATACCTGGGGATTCTACTAGCGCCAACGTTGCCAGCGATGGTAACGGCCAACTATGCCTCTCTTAGCAAGAAAATCAGGGAGGAACTAGGCCGCTGGAGCAAAAGCGGGCTGTCCTGGCTCGGCAGGATTGCTGCGGTCAAGATGACGGTTCTGCCCCAGATTCTATACCTCTTCCGAGCCTTGCCGCTCCAGCCTCCTGTGGGCTGGATCCGGCAGACACAAGCCGACATCGCACGCTTTGTCTGGCAAGGCCGCAAGCCGCGGATGAAGAGGGTTCTTTCCACGCTAGCCCCGGAGGCGGGGGGCCTTGGTATCCCGGACCTCCGGAAATATTTCCAGGCGGCGCAGTTGCGCTACCTTGTGGAGTGGAGCAGGTGGGAATCCGACAAGCACTGGCTCTTTCAAGACCAGGCGGTGGTGGGGCGCACCCTCCAGGAGGTTCCATTCTTGCGCCGGATTCACCGCCCCCCCAACCTCTATGCTTCCTTCATCACGCGAGTTCCCCTGAGGGTGTGGGACACAGTCAGTGAGGTTCGTGAACTCACCACGCTCCCTTCGCCTTTTACACCGATAGCGGATAACCCTGATTTCTCCCCTGGGATGGAGCCAGGCGCTTTCTCCCACTGGAGGGCGGCGGGCTGCCGAGCGCTCTTCCAGATCTATGGGCCGAAGGGGGTGGTCCCCTTTCAGCAACTAAAACAGGAGTTCCAACTGCCTGAGTCCGATAGGCTGCGATACATGCACGTCAGGCACTGGGCGCTTCAATCCCAGGTGCGGGACACTGCTGATCGCCAGATAACACCATACGAGCGGTGGTTGGTGACCCGCGCCTCTGATGCTAAGCTGATCACCAATCTTTATAAATTCCTGCAGCCCCCTCCGTTTCACTTCTATAACCCGGGCAGGGAACGCTGGAATAGAGAATTGGGAAGGACGCTTAGCCATAAGGAATGGGATCAAATTGCGCACCGAGCGAGACATTCTGCATGTCACACAGGCCTCACGGAAACACTCACCAAGGTGTCCACGTATTGGTACTATACCCCGGAGATGCTACACAAAATGAACAGACATATGAGAAGGAGTGCTGGAGGGGTTGTGGTCGGGTGGGGACCCTTACACATATACTTTGGGACTGTCCCTTGTTAGAAGCTTACTGGAAGGAAGTTCTTGACGAGATTGATGTGCATTTTGAAACTGAATTGCCGCGCTTCCCGGCGTATGTATTGCTGGGCCTTCCTAATGGTCTGATGTACCCTCTGAAGTCCCGCAGGGGCAGGCAAATTGCGATAGCGCTGGGTTCAGCGATTCAGAACATCTTGATCCACTGGCGTACCACCGCGGTCCCCTCCATCACAGGCTGGCTGCACAGGCTCTGGCATGTGCTGGGTATGGAGAAATTATCACTTATGGTAGCGGGGGACGTGGACCAATTTGATGAGCTATGGCAACCCTTTCACGCGCTTTTAACTACGGAATTTAGGGAACTCACCTGCCCGAGGTACCTCAGACTTCTGAGATTAACGCCACCGGTGATTTCAACCGACTAAGGGGACACGAGAGCTGGGCTCACGGGGCGGGGGGCGTGGCGGGAGGGCAGGTTGCGTTATCAGCCGAGCATTGGACGGGTGGGTCGTGGGGGGGGGGGGTTGGGGTGAGTTGGGGAGTTTGGGGGAAGGGGTTCTAGGGTTTGGTGGGTTGGTTTTTTGCATTATTGCCTTTCCTTTTCTGATCAGACTGATGGTGTTGACTGTACTTAGCTTTTATCATTTGCCATTATTTCTTTTTTTACAGTAGCATTGTCCACCATCGCACTCATAGCTATATGCTCAGCTTTTCTCACCTGAATGTATGTAACCCTAACCTCCTATTCCCTTCCCCCTATGTTTTGTCTTAATAAAATGCTTTAAACCTAAAGAACAGTGATGGATTAAACCCAGATCTTTTGACTGGGTGTGAGTGTTTGATTGATTCAGATGCTCCGTCCATCACCACCCCCTTTTGGCCGCCATAAGTGTGGCAGGGTATGCTCAGACGTGAGTCCCTTGCTCACTTTGCCACTGGATTCAAGCAAGCCGGGCTGAAGACGGCTGGAATGCCAGAAACCGGTCCTCAGTAGCTTATTTCCGGTCCAGGGAAGACATGGCTTGGCAGTTCGGGCTGGACTGTTCCCATGAGGCACAGGGTCAGACTGATTTGCATATAGCCATGTCTGAACTGGGGTGGCAGAGTGGGCTAAAGAACGGTGATGGATTAAACCCAGATCTTTTGACTGGGTGTGAGTGTTTGATTGATTCAGATGCTCCATCCATCACCACCCCCTTTTGTACCGCTTTTGGCCGCCATAAGTGTGGCAGGGTATGCTCAGACGTGAGTCCCTTGCTCACTTTGCCACTGGATTCAAGCAAGCCGGGCTGAAGACGGCTGGAATGCCAGAAACCGGTCCTCGTAAGCTTGTTTCCGGTCCAGGGAAGACATGGCTTGGCAGTTCGGGCTGGACTGTTCCCATGAGGCAGAGGGTCAGACTGATTTGCATATAGCCATGTCTGAACTGGGGTGGCAGAGTGGGCTAAAGAACGGCGATGGATTAAACCCAGATCTTTTGACTGGGTGTGAGTGTTTGATTGATTCAGATGCTCCGTCCATCACCACCCCCTTTTGTACCGTTCATTGCTTTCTAAGCAATATGTTCCTCGAGAGTGAGGTTTGTGTCCTGGGTGAATCGAAGTGACTTTGCACTGGCTGAAAGTGGCGATTGTGAGCTATGAAATGCATGGCATTAAGCCAGGGTTGAACTAGTTGTTTTTTGTTGTTCTAAGAATATAACAGGTAAATTGCTTTGTGGGGATGAGCTTAAGCTGGATTCTAGACATCCATATCTGTATGAGGTGCAGACAGTGTCTGGGGCATTGGAAGTCTTGTGAGGAGATGAGGAGATTTCAAGCCCAGTTGAATATTGTTAGCATATTGGTGAATTTTAAGGCGTTATCAGTAAGTAGGACCCCAATGGACTTCATGTTGACTTTGAAGATGACAGGGGACAAGATTGAACTATGAGGGAACCACTTGTGCTAGGGATCATCTAAGACTTGAAGTTGCTGATGTGAATGAGCTGGTGTTGGTTGCTGAGGAATGAGGAGAACCACTGAATTCTTTATGAGACCTTAATGTGTGGATGATGGTAGAATGATTGACAGTGTAAAAGGTAGGTGAGAGGTCCAGCAAATATCAGGAGACAGAAGTCATCTTCATCTGTGTCCAGGGGTCATCATCTACAATGTGTAAGATAGATGTTAGCTGCAGCGTGATCTGCAATTATTTGATCTTGGAATTTAATGTTGGCCGATTTTCCATTGGCAGTGGTGAATAGGGATAAGAGAGCTTCTCAGGAGAGAGCTTTGATGAAAGATGTCAGTAAGACATTATATCCATAGGATGTACCTTTGAGGGAGTTCAGTATTATGGGGAATTTAGCAACCACGATGGCAAGCCGAGAGACAGAGCTAATAGGGGCACCAAGGGACGATCGATCCCCTAGACTTTGAGGACCTTCCTCATCTGGGCTACTATTAGATGTGATTTTCTTTTTAAGTGGCCCTGGAACTTCAATAATGTTGCTTGGATGATCCTGCACTGCTCATTCATTTGTTAATGACAGTGCTCGGCCTAGAGGTGGATTGGACCTTCAGCCTAAATGGGCACATATGCAGACCAGGACTGGTGTTTGGAGACAACCAACATATTATAACAGAAAAGGCAATGTTACTGCCAGGAGTGAGGGGTGCATATTGAACTGTGTGACCTTCTTTTTATATTATGGGCCCCAGGTGTAACTATAAATATCTATGGAGGCCAGGTTTGGAGGTCACGGGCAGCACATCACTGTAACCGTAGCCACGCCCCGGACCATTTTATTATCAGTACGCACACCATGTAGGAACAAACCATTACTCCCATGCATACGGGTGAACACCACGCAATCACCCTGTGACATGTTGGGAGTTAGATCAGCATATTACTCTCCAACAGAACAAGAACATTTGTCAACATACTTCATAAATACACATTAGAGATAACGTTACCACGCTTTGGTCACAATTCCTTGTTCTGGGTGTGCATCAGCATGCACCACTGGGGCATCAGACAAGGAAGTCTTTCAGGCGAGTGAATGATCTTGGGTTGGCTCACAGGTGGTTCCTCCTGTAGTCACCGTGGCCAGAGTATTTTGGAGTGGTGGGACCGGATATATCATTGCATTCCTGGGAGGAACCTGATTGAGTCACCTCCTGAGTTGGAGGAAATCCTCCTAGGGACAGGGCTGCTTATGGTAAAGGCAACCTGTCCTCTAGCTCTGCCTCATGTTCAATTTCTGAGGAGGGGTCCGTAGTGTCTGAAGGTGTTGTGTTGACTTTTGAAAAAGGAAATGTTGCTGCGATTTTTTCACCACCTTTTCTGGCAACTATTATGGTGCCATGGTACCTTGTTGCTGACCTGGGTTGGCGCTCAAAAGGTAACCAGAATTTGCTCCGTGGGTACCTGTCCTTGATGAACACCGCTTCTGCCGGCTAAGTGTCTGAACGCTGGGTTCTCTGCTTGTCACTGACTTGCTGGTTGGCCGCGATACTTCTTTTGAGGACTCTTTCTTTGTCAATGGGATATGCGGTCCATTCTGGGTGATGTGGAATGGTGTCCCTAATAAGTCGCCCCATGCTGGCATGCCCTTGGCCAGTGGTGGAGTTTGTCATTGGCCTATATTCTCATAGGAATCCAGAAATCGCCTTCTTCAGTGGTTAGTTATCTGCATGAGCAATATGGATTACTTTATTTAGGATGTGCACTTCTCCATTGGCTTGTAGCCATCTCAGTGTTATCTTGTGATGTTTGATGGCCCAAGAGCAGAGGTATTCAGCAAATTCAAAGATTTTGAAGGGAGGACCATTATCACTCTGTACTTCTTGCATGAGACCTTGACCGGTGATTATCGTTGCTATATTGGCCATGACTTCAGAGGCGGACTGCGGTCTGATGAGCTTGATTTCAGGGTATTTGGTGAAGTCGTCAGTCAGGAAGAGGGATGTCATACATCCAGTAGATTACCATACCAAAATCTAAACTGACATGCTCCCAAGCTTGATGTGGACCTTCCTCAGTTAGTACAGGTGCTGGAGCTTCCAGTGATCTAGAGACTTGGCACCAGTTGTAGGATCTTACTGCTGTTTCCTCCATTTTGTCCATACCTGGAAACAATACTTTGGTTCAAAGTCTATTTTTGGTCTTCACAATTCCCTGGTGGCCAATGTGAGCTAGTTGCACAACCTGTCCTGCGAGGCTGCTTGAGACTACCATATAAGGTGCTCTAAGCAGGCATCCACTCGCATCTGCTGAGAGTTCCTGGTGAACATAGAATAGACACCCAAGGACTTTTTGGACTTCTGGGGTTTTTTGTGACATGTGTGCCTTCAGGGTTTTCCATTCTCCTGATCGGACTGCACTGATTGCTAGCTGGATGCATTCATCTTCTTGGATGGCTTGCCTGAGGGTTTCCAGTGGCAGAGGAAGTGGCCGGGATCGATCTGCGATATAGCGGACGTATTCTTCAGCCTCCTTGACCTTTTCTCCTTCTTTAGAGGTAGCAGCATGAGGGTGGCATGAGAGATAATCAGACAGATTGGTGATATCTGGTTGGTATTCAACTCTACAGTCATATTCTTGTTGCTGCCACGTCCATTTTTCAATGCGAGATGGCAGATTTGAAACCGATCCTTGTAACAGGGGTACCAGGGGCTTATGGTCTGTCATGACTATGAATGGGTGCCCACTCACATAGAGATGGAAATGCCTGCATGCCCGGTATATGGCGATGGCTTATATCTCTATTTGGGAATATGGCTGTTCAGTCTCATGAGCGAATGGCTTGCATATGTGACAGGAGTCCAACTTTTGTCTAGTTGTTATTATGTAAGAACAGCCCCAAGTACTTGGGGCTGGCATTTACTGCAATGTTGGTTTGCTTTTGAGGATCGAAGCAGAACAGGATGGTATTCAAGGGTAGCGCAGCTTTTGTCCTGCAGAAAGACTCTTCCTGCTTGGTGTCCCACGTCCAGGTCGTGTTTGTTTCGGGGAGCTCCCAAAGGGATTGGGTGTGGCCTGTGAGGTTTTGGATGATCCTCCCACAGTAATTCACCATACTCTGCAAGCTTTGTACTTCTGAGATGTTGGTGGACACCGGAGCTACTGTACATCTCAGGATTTCTCTGGGTCTGGTGGAATCCCTTCACCGAAAACGTGTATCCAAAAAGCTGATCCTTTGTTTCAGAAACTTGCATTTTTCACGATGGAGAGTGAATCTGGACTCCTTGGTCCTCTGGAGGACTTCTCAGAGGTGTCTATGGTGCTTGGCCACCGTCTGACCATGTATGATGATGTCATTGCTGACATTGATGACTCCAGGTAGGCTGCCCAGCATTTCCCGAATGATATTCTGGAGACCAGCATGAGTGGAAAAGATAGTGATATACCTTGACTCTTTGTGGCTTAGTAGCTAATGGTAGCCAGAGCGGAGGTCAACCTTTGAGAACCCCTTCGCTCCATTGAGTACTCCCAGAATATCGTCTACTGTGAGAGTTAGATGGCATTCTTTTTTGATGATGACATTGGGCAGTTGCATATACAGACAGATGCGGACCTCCTCTGGCTGTTTCTGCTTCTTCGTGATAGCGATGGGCGAGACCCATGGGGTGGGCCCGTCACCTTTTCAATTATGCCTGCACGTTCCAACTTCTCTAGTTCTTATTCTACCTTTGGCTGGAGATGGAGAGCAATTCGCTGGTGTCATAGAGCTATTGGTTGAATGGAGCAATGCAGTCTTACTTGTTTACCTTTGAGACGGCCAATGCCTTTGAACAAGTCTGTTAACTCATCGAGAATGGCGGACAGTTCTTCCTCTTGACGGCAAACAAGATCAAGTTGAGTGCTTCGCTGTCTGTCTGCTGACCAGCATGTCATGTCCTTTCTCTGCTAGGTAGATGGCGGTAACGATGGTTGCACTTTTGTGGGACACCAGTGATTTGAAGCATCAGAGGAGGGATATGGGACATGCTTGTCCATACACAAAAGACTTTTACTTTCGCCTTTTCCAGCTTCAGGGGAGTGACTAGGGAGCAATATACATCTGCTGACATTAGTTCTATGCATGCTCCGGTGTTGATCGTTGCTGTGACTCTTTAACTAGTAGTTGGTACTCACTGGTCCTCACTTCTCTGGCCCCCTTCCCTAGGTTCTCCCCCGGTCCCCTCTACCTCAGTTAAAACCTTAGGTATCAAACTCAATTCTCAGCTCACTCTTCACTCCCAGGTCAGTTCCGGGGTGTCCTCCTCCTTCCTGTCACTTCGCACCATCCGCAAGGTATCCCGCTTTTTTTCCTTCGAGGCCTTGAAACTGATCATTTTGGCAATGGTCATCTCCCGCCTGGATTATGGCAACGCCCTATATGCGGGGATCCCTGCATATAGTCTACGGCGGTTGCAATTAATCCAGAACCAGGCGGCACGATTGGTGTTCAATCTCCCGAAATCCCACCATGTAACTCCCCTTCTCAGATCTCTACACTGGCTCCCTGTCCGTGAACGCGTCCAGTTTAAACTTGCCTCTATCACCTTTCAAGCTCGACTGGGCGCGACTCCGGCCTTTATAACATCTGAAATTGTTCCCTATGTCCCAACCAGAGAACTGCGCTCCTCCTCGCAATTCCTGCTATCAGCCCCCAGCTTTCGGAGAAAGAAATGGGGAGGATCAAAGTTTGCAACCCTTGCCCCACTCCTGTGGAACTCCCTTCCTCTTGAGCTCAGATCTATACCTCTGTACCCTCAATTTCGGAAGACACTTAAAGCCCACCTATTTGCCAAATGCTTTAACTAAACCACTTGGTGTTCCCCCCTACTCCTACCTTGGAGATCTGTCTATTGTAGCGCCATGAAACCGCTGGTGAAAGTGCGCTATACAAATATTTTAAACTCACACTCAAACTGTAGGAGCAGGCGGTGAGATGAGCAGGACCCACCGAAATCAAAGATGATATGGACAATGTATTCTTTCATTTTGTCATCCATGTTTTCAGGTGTGGTGGAGCTGCAATCGATAGCCTAGACGGTTTATTTCTGATAACCTGCAGAATTTGGCAAAATGGTTGGATTTTCCACAGGCGGAACATCTGTTCCCCTTTGCAGGGCAGTCTGACAGCTTGTGTGGAGGTCCTCCACAAGACCCTCAGTCTTTGAGCCATTCTGGAGGCTGTTTTTGTGTTGCAGGACCGTAGTAAGGTTTGACTATACTAACTGGTTGAGGTTTAATTGGCCGGTGGAGTGTTGCATCCATATGAGATGCTCTCACTTTGGGCAGCTCTTATGACCGCCCAATTGTCAGGATGCCCTGAGGCGATTTCCTGGATTCTTGGAGGATCCTCTCTCCCTCAGTTTGGAGGAGGAGCACCCTTGTATTACCTGACCTCTAATTTGTTCCTGTTCATCGTGGAATCCACAGGAACTTGCTAGCTCTTTGAGCCGACAGTGGAATGTGTCTATGAATTTTGATGATAGCGTGGATGTTGCTCCGTTTAATATAAACGGCTCTTTGGCAGGTATTGAGGCCATCGAGGTGTATGGACCCATGGAACACCGGGAGGGTCACTCACTACATCTGTGGTGTCTCGCCGCACGAGCACTGGAAACCTCGTGGGGTGGAATGGCACAGCTGCCTGTCCGAGGACCTCTACTACTCTGGGTGAGACACGAATTAGGGTTAGAGTCCACTTCAGGGAGTGCTTGGAGGGCAGTACAGCCGCTTAACGGTATTGACAGCGCTTTTAGCACTCTTGTGAGCCAGCAGTCTTAGTGCCCTGCCAAGGAGATCAGCGATGGGTGGGCCTAGTATCATCCAAAGCTGCTTTGCCCATGCTGATGAGCTGGCCGGACACCGGGAGCAACAAATGCAGGGGTGTGGCATGGCTGCCATGTTCAGGGCTTTTAGATGTCAGGATCACAGCCTATCATAGACAACATGGGCTTTGCAGGTGTATTCTGTGGCTCACGTGGTCAAAGGCCCGAGGCTGCTAATGCAGGAAACTGGGGCACTCACCACATTAATTGTGATGCCGCTGCATGCTGCACCTAATAGAAGATTGATTGAACGTAGCACAGCTTGAACCTTTTGCTATATGTCGGTTGCCAGGTGTGGCCCGTTAAGGCATTTTGGCTGCTTCTGTTGGGCTGGCTGTGGGCCGGCAACGTGGCAAATGTGCAGCCTCTCCTCGCGAAGACAGGTTGCAGCAGATGGTGGGCAGGCGTGGGTCTGAACACCCGCCTTCGTCGCCAGTGAACTGTCTTTTGCTATATTATGAGCCCAGGGCATAACTGTAAATAATCTAAGGAGGCTAGGTTTGATGATCACGGGCCGGCACGTCACTGTAACCCCAGCCACAGCCCGGACCATTTTATTATCACTAGGCACACTGCGTAGGAACAAACCATTTCTCCCATGCACACGCGTGAGCATTTGTGGACTTGGAGGGCTCGCAATAGATGCTTTCTTTCCCTTTGCTACTATTTTCGCACATACTCATGCTCATGGTGGGTGCACCCCAGCCCACTTGATTGATTTGGATAGGGTTGGTGATACATCCAGTCATCTGCTCCGGTGTCCAGGTGCACTGGAGTTGGTAAGGGGTTTCTTTTGGCCAAGGGTTGGCCCATCAACACGGCTGTTGCCAATGTGCTCTGCCTGCATATTTGTGATCTCCTTGTGGAGACCGGTGCAGATTTCAGATTTGGGTACTGTTATTATTATTAGAATTATAAAAATGCAACTATATTTATTATCTTGTGAAGGGGCCGGGAGCTGGCCCATGTAATAATGCCACTCCTACTAGTACCGTAACGTTGGAAAACTAGACTCCTAAAACAATAATTTTATTAATTTCTTTATTGCTTGTGAGACTCCTGTCCTTTAATGACACACCGTTTACTGGTCTTGGAGAAGGCTGAGCCCTGTTGGGGTGGTCCTGTGAAAATACTGTGGGCGCAGTGGGCACGGGGCAGCAGTGATGCTTTGGAGGTGGGCAGGACAGCACTGTGCAGATTTGCACAAGGGTTTAGAAGATTTTAAAGGGTATATTCACGAGAACGTGTGCTAAACATCACCAAAAATGCTAACACAACTTTACACATCACAGCCTATTGCAGGAAAATAACCCTGTGTCAACATGGAATTCACAACAAGGCAGTACCATGTGATAGTCTGCCAAAACCGCGGCCAATATCCACGATGCAACCACCTCAACGGAGACAAAAACACAAACCTCAATGTGAAAAAATATGCAATGGCCCAAAGTGTGATTAGGAAATGAGCGATAAGCAGCGAGAGGCCAGCAATACCCATGCATAATTCAGGGAAAAGCACAAGAACAGCATACGGAAAATGCCACTAAAAAACAACATCAACTGTGGAGTACCACGGTTGCACCCTGACCGACTGCAGAGGACAACATGATCCCCACAATCCCTATGGAGGAACACCCAGGACTACAGGGCTCGTGGAAGGCCAAGGAGAAGAGAAAGAGGAAGACGGGGTACAGTAGCCAGGAAGACCCGATTATCACCACAGATGAGCCAGAACACCACCACCAACTGTGCGTCTCCTCCAGTATGTCATTGGCAACAAACAGGCAAAGATGGCACACCACCTCGGACCATGTGAATGCCGTCGCATGGCAGAGGAGAACAATGGAAGAGCACAAGAGGCCCTGGACTGAAGTGAATAGCAAAACCAAGCAGAACCTTGCTACCAACTCGAAAGCAGCAACACACCCCAGAGGAGGGGGGCCTGCACATTGATAGAATGTGTGTGCTTTCTGTTGCGGTAGTGGTGTGCAGTATCCGCAGGGGGCACAAGTGGGACATGTGTGCAGTCTATTGCCCCCAACACGGCTGAGAATCCAGCTATGGCATTAAAGCCTTGCTTGGTTTCCTGCTGTTCCTGTGCAGTGTGGGGGAAGTGAAGGTACTGGGGGATGAAGCTGAGTATGGCATCCAGGACAAGTGTGATGAACTTTGATAGGGCTGGCTGTGAGACCCCTCCGACTCTGGCAGTTATTGGTTGGAAGATAACAGAGGCCAACAGGTGCAGCACAGCCAGCAGCTTTGTCTGTGGAGGGATGTTGGTTCTCCGCTGTGTTGGGACCGTCAACCTGTGGGCGATGTGGGTCATGATGCGGATGATGGTTGTCCTTTTGAGCCTGTACTGGGCAATTACTTCCTCTGGCGTTAGTCTGTGAGACTGGTGCTTTTTCGGTAGGTCCGCTGTCTTACTCTGCGCTACCTCAGTGGTGGTCTGGGGGGTGCGGGTCCGGGTCCTGGGGGTGGTGACGGCGGGTGTTGTGGCCCTGTTGAGGTTCCGAGCTGCATGATGAGTAGCTCCATGGCATTGTATGTTCTTCGGGTGGGGCTGTGTGCGGGGTCCGTTACCTACTGCAGGTAGTCGTCCGGCTTTACACCTGCAGGAGGCAGGTGTTAAATACAAAACAGTGTGAAATCCTTGGGTCTAAACTGGAAGTGGTAGTGAAAAATGTAAGACAAAAATCGCTATTATGAAGTGACACAGAACCATTGGCTATTGGCCACAGGTCTAGCAGTGGGCAGATCCCCTTACAGGACGAAATCCCTCAGTCACTAAAGGTGACATGCTTCATCATATGGGATTCTCCTCCCAAAGGAAACACCTAGTTCCTTTGAGGGCTACAATACCCTCTCTGAGAGGGAGGAGCTCTGGGATGTTTTGAATATTGATGTAGTGTACTAAACCCACAAGTGAGAAGACATAGTGTGATTGAGGACGCTGCACAAACAATAAAGAAAGTGTGAGCTAAAACTAGCTAATGAGCACAAAAAATATCATTAATTGGGATATGCCCATTACCAGGAATAAAAAACAGTGCACCAGCGGTATGGATTTAAACTGCTTTGGTGTGATGAAAAATAGTGGTCAACATGTTTCAGCCTCAAAAGTCCAAGCGTGGACTGGGCTTTCGTCAGGACCTCAGAATGATGCTGCTGCTTAAGTGAAATAGTGAATCTAATAAAAAAAAGGATATCAAACACAGACGGGCGATGTAGCCCTCAAAGGAACTAGGTGTTTCCTTTGGGAGGAGAATCCCATATGATGAAGCATGTCACCTTTGGTGAGTGAGGGATTTCATTCTTTAAAGGGATTTGCCCACTGCTAGACCTGAGGGCACTAGCCAATGGCTCTGTGTCACTTCATAAAAGCGATTTTTGTCTTACAATTTTCACTATCACTTCCAGTTTAGACCCAAGGATTTAACACTGTTTTTTATCAGACTATTGGGGATGTAATACTATGCTGGTCTCTTAAATTATCCCTAGGACCCTCCTTTTGAACTTTTTTGTTTGCTGGCAGGTGTTAAATACCTGCTGCTACCGCGGCTTATCGCATGGTTTTGACTCGCATCGCGGATCTGGCAGTTCATTGTGAAAGTGGTGTTGTGGTTTTTTTGTGTGTTTTTGCACGGGATCGCCTACTCTGCATCTCATTAGGGTTAGTTGGCGGTGTCCACCATGGAGATAAATTTTGGGGCAGTAATCGCGGGAATTCTGGTGATGTCGGCAGTTTGCACCAGCTTGTGAATGGGGTGTTAAATCTATCTCCACTTTTGATGCGTTAAGGTGGGGATAAATCAGAGATAAGTCCCTGTGAATATTCCCCTAAATTTCCAGGTGAGTCGGTGCCAGCAATAGCATGAACAGGGTTGATCCAGAATCTGGCTTGGCTCTGAGAGCATAAGCACGAGCTGACATATCTAAACATATAAATCATGCAAAAATAAATCAGCAAAATTATAATAAAGGTTACTAAAACGAGAAAGAACATATTTTTCAAAATTTCCTAGAGTACTAATTAAGTACATGCCTTTATATCACTGAATTCTGACATTTATTCAATATATATGTATATTGGAGGAGGAGCCACCAAAGCCAGCAACAAACCAGGCGGGGCAGCTGGTGTAAGCGGAAATGCAACCCCAGTGGGAGTGGAAACATGGGGTCAGAAGCAAACAAGAGGAACATGAATCAGAAAAATGTGGTAAATTTATCCTCTCGCTTACTTTCCACCAGTGAACATGATGTATTGCAGTTTGGCCTTTCTTTCTGTCCTACTTCTAATTTTAATTATTCCCAGGAGCGCATTGACCTTTTTAGGTTTACGAGAAAACTACGTTTACATAAGTGGAATAAATTGAAAGTAAAAAATGTTGTTATAACAACTTCCACCATTAAACCTGCCTGTGAGACTATCAATGAGGTAGAAACACTTATTGCTCTCAAAGGTTTGGAGTTTGGCACGCCAGCCGAGACTCAAATCAATGCAACATCCCTGGGCTTTAAGGCCAATTTCAATTGCCCGAACTCATTTAAACCAAAATCTACCTTTAACCCTGCTTTACCAACCTGCATTATTGATTTTTTTGAATCCCTTGTAATCAATGATCTCAAGAATTTGGCCAAAAAGAACTGTTGGCCGAATGACAATTTGAGTAAACCGGAAAGACTTGCCATTAAGACACTGGAGGGTGACCCCTCAATTGTCATTCGACAATCAGACAAGAGGGGTAATGTTGTAATAATGGATGTCAAAGACTATATCATGGAGGATATGCACCAATTAAATGTCACAGAATGTTATGAGGTTACTTCATTGCAGACCATTGAAAAGTGTAATAGTACTTACTTTGAGATGCTGAATAGGTGGCTAACTAGTGGCATTATTGAATGGAATGAGTATTAATTTCTTTTGAACCGCAACCCTAAAGTGGCAGTATTGTATCTTCTGCCCAAGCTCCATAAGAACTCTGTGAGGCCCCCAGGTAGGCCGATTGTGTCTTCGATGGGCTCTCTCCTTGAAAATACGTCAAGATATATTGACTACTTTCTTCGTCCATTTGTAGAAAAAGTACCCTCCTACTTGAAAGGTAGCAGGGATTTCATTAACAAGCTGAAAGACTTTGAGTGGCAGAACAACTATCTACTCATTACGTTGGATGTGTGTAGTTTATACACATCCATTAGACACAAAGATGGCATTGATGCATGCCACCAATTTCTCAAGACCAGGTCGATTTCCAATCTGAAACATACTGAGATGGTTATTCAGATGATGACTTTTTGCCTAGAACAAAACTTTTTTGTCTTTAATGATGTCTATTATAGACAAAAACAAGGGACAGCGATGGGGACCTGTTTTGCTCTCAGCTTTGCCAATTTATTTATGGCAAGCTGGGAGCAGCAGATAGCGAGAACCCATCAGCTATATCGCAGCCATGTGAAGATGTGGCTGCGGTTCATAGATGATCTTTTCATCATCTGGGAGGGCACGACTGTCCAAGCAGAGCTTTTCATTAAAGATCTGAACAGAAATGATCTCAATCTTGCCCTAGAGGGACATATCAGTGACCAGATTATGGTGTTTTTAGACCTATCCATCCAAGTCTCTGAGAGGAAACTGACGACAAAATTGTACCGCAAAGATACTGCAGGTAATACACTGCTGCATGCAGAGAGCGGACACCCCAAAGCCCTGATCCGAAGTATTCCATTTGGTGAGTTTCTCCGGGCTCGGAGAAACTGTAGTACGGATCAAGATTTTTGTGCAGAGAGGGAACGTATGAAAGATCGGTTCAGAGAAAGGGGTTATCATCCCATAGTCATTGAAGAAGCATTTACAAAAGCGAGCAAGATTAGCCAGTCCACTCTGCTGGTTCCTCGTGTCAGAGAAGAATCTTCTGACATTGACAAGATAAGATTTATTTCTACATTCCATTCCAAATCCTGGCATGTGCAAGGTAGCCTCAAAAAACACTGGAATGTACTTAAGACAGAGTCTACCTTGGGGGACGTGTTGGGGGACACTCCAGATATGACATATCGGAAGGCCAATGCACTCAGAGATAAGATCAGTAGAAACGAGGTAAGCACTAACAAATCCAGGAGTAGTGACATCCATGGCTTCTATACCTGTATGAGGTGTAAGGCCTGCAAGTATAGCAGCAATATCAAAAGGGTCTTTTATCCTGTAGAAGAAAAAGAAAGAATGATTGATAAACACCTGGCCTGTTTATCCAAATATTGTATTTATATTCTGGTATGCCCTTGTTCCAAAAAATATGTAGGGAGCACTATGTTCCCTGCTAAGAAACGAGTTTTGGAACATATGCGGGCTATCCAAAACAAAGACCAGACCTCACCAGGTGCCCGTCACTTCGAAGAACTTCATAATAGTAACCGGGATCTTCTGAAGTTCTTCGTGATTGACAAACTCCCAGCCATGAAGAGAGGGGGAGATAAGATTCGTAAGTTGAGACAATTGGAAAATAGATACATCTTGGTCCTAGATACTTTGATCCCCAGAGGCCTGAATTCTGAACAAGAGATGATATGGCATCTGGGGGAGTAAGATGGTCCCATTTGAATTCTACCTGTTGAGAATAATGTGTCATTATTTGCATGTGTATCTATATATGTATATTTCTAAGTGTATGATTTTATCAGAATGATGTGCCAGTTTGTTTTCCTCCTTGCAATTTCTGTTGTTTTTATACATTTTAGCTTTCTTGCGTGAGCACTATTAAGGGTGGTTGGTGGGATACACTACAGCACTTTATAGGACTATTTTCCATGTATGGCCTGTGTTGATGTGGTGGAGGTGATTTGGCACTTAAAGTCTGACCGGCTCCCTTCTCTTTTTTGTTTAGGCGTTTGGAAGAAGCAACCCACTGCATTATTGTACCCACTTGGGCTGAGAAAAGGAGCATGAATTTGCCTTTGTTTCTATACTACTTGATAACCCCACTGGGGAGTTGATGTACTGTCCTTATGATTTATTATTATGTATGCTGAATATGTCCCCTTGTCAAATTCACCCACAGAGGTAGAGATTATTAAGCATGGGCGAATTTTGCGAATCTCGCGTTCGCGAATTTTGCGGATTTGCGAACTCGCAATCCGCATAATACGCGAATTCTCGCGAATTTGCGGATTTTTTTTTTTTTGGTGTTCGCGCTGGTTTCTTCCAGTTCGTGAGGGTTTTGTACAATTTTGCAAACGCGAACTTACCTGTCGGGTCGCAAGTTTTGCGAACTTGTTGTTTCTACTTGTCCAGCCTGTTTGGGACACTCTTCTTCATCACTGCCACTCTCTGACTACTCATGCCACCCTCTGGCCCACCCATGCCACCCTCTGTTTCATCACAGCACCCTCTGGTTGTCCAGTGTACATTATTGTGGCAAAGCAAAGCACACCTTCCCTGCCTCAAGTGACCTGAATTAATTTGGGGCTGATTAATGTGTCACAGAATATTTTTTTAGCTGGCACCTGCTTCCTTAGTGCTTCCTGATTAGTGATCTTTTGCACTTGCTAAGTGCTTTCATTGTTGCAAAATTAGTTACAACACCTGCCCTGCCCCAACTGACAATAATGAATTAGGGGCTGATTAATGTGTCACTGGATTTGAACTTCCAGCCTGGCTCCTGCTTGTCTGCCTTAGCTGTAATTCAGGACCTTTGTGCAACTATTCTGAGGGTCAGAGCACGGTCACATAATAGTTGCAAGTAGGCAACTGAACTCTGGAGGGGCCCCTCAGGAAGCACTACAGGAAATGGCTACTAATGATGAGCTTGAACTTTTGAACCTGGTAAGTAGTTTCAGTTTTGCTAAGATCGTATTTCTGCAATTTAGCGCTTATTCGCGGGGCGCGAAGTTGAACTGGGAAGCCGCGAACTCACGCGAACAGTGCGAGCAAGCCAAAAAATCCGCTGCTCGCGGATTTGCGGATTTTGCGGGAAATTCGCGAATCTCGCGGATTGCGAATTTACCGAAAATCCGCAAAATCCGCGAGCGTAACGGATTTTCCGCCCATGTTTAGAGATTATATGTGAGGCACTTGCATCGTCAATATAGGAGAAGCGGCATATAGAATGATATTATATCTTTTTATTTGATTTATGTCATTGTAGCATATATTCGTTACAAGCATAGGACAATCTGAGAGTGCAATCGGGCTATGATACATTATGTGTAGGTTGTGGCATTCAATTCATTTTGCCTGCTATTAATTTGGCCTTTATCGCACTTGCGTGTATACATTGGCAAAACAGCTGGTCTCCAGACTAGCCGTAATTAACATTCCTAGTGAAGTACACCACTGTAAGATGGCCGACACAATTTTGGGTCACAGTCCTTTGTTTATGTTCACATTTGGTTCACAGGAGACTTGTGCTCAATACAACTTTATTCATTGTTTCCTTAACACAGTTAGTATTACCTGTGACCAAGGCGGGTTTTCGCCGAAACGCATTGGGGGTTTGTTCCATTGCCTGATTGACATGCTGCAATGAAGTAATACATTTTCCTTGGACTGCATATTGGATCTGGTGTGATAATTTCACTCGGTGTGGAGTGCATCAGCGACACGCGCTGTAAAACTGAAGATATATAAATATATATATATATATATATATATATATATATATATAATATATATATATATATATATATATATATGTATATAAACACACACGGAATGGCGTGCTCAAGCCTACTTTAACGGCGGGCTCTCGACGGGGTACGCCAACCCCTATTATTCAACACACTCCTGGTCAAACTTCATCCATGAAAGAACCAGAGTCGGAGCCCAAATGTAGTACGGCGCTGTCAGTTTATTCAGCAGAGAGAAACACCCAACGCGTTTCGAGATCCGCCGATCTCTTGCTCACGGGTGGAGCTTACCAGTACCAACATTCTTTTAAAGCAACATGCTGTTTTGAAAATGTCACACGTGATCATTGACATAAAGAAAATAAACAGATTCAAGCTATGTCTGCCACAATAGAAACAATGTTTCATGTAAACAATAGTATCAATTTCTTAACAGAAAATAGGATTGGATACACATGGAAGCCACAGTTAATGACAGGTCAATTAGGACTTTCGTGGGTATTTAAACAGTGATTACGGTTTTCGAACTACATAATTCTGTAGTTCATTATTAAAGCGTGCCGTGTAGTAGCCCGGCATCAGATTACGGTACCGTGTTAAAAATTCACATCAGTACGTGTAAAAAATTAGTCCATGAGTTATCTTGCCCCAGTGGGCGAAAGTCAATCAGTTACCCAATTGCCGTGACCTCCGATAATGTCCAAGTGGGCAATGAGTTAATCCATATTCCTGTAAGGAAAAAAGACATAGCTGTATGTGACCATAATTACAATTTGGATCAGTGCATAGTTAAAACCAATTAAAATTTTGAATTTTGTTACCAAAGAAGCAGCAGCATTGTCATTTCACATAATTTAGAACAGTATATTAAGTTTGGAGATGGATGGCAAGTTCTTCCCCCAAATTATAACCTGTGGGTTGCAAAGTGTTATACATTATAATGTATTTTGATTCAAGTTTCCTTAAATCTAGCCACCTATTACCTCCCCTCTCATTGCTTTCAATGCTGTCCAGAACACAGAATTTCATTACATTAGGGTTTTTGTTGTGTACATCAGCAAAATGCCTGGCTACAGGATACTGTTGGTTTTCATTCCTTATTGCTCTTTGATGTTCTAAGATCCTAAGTTTAGCCTGTTTTGTGGTGCACCCTATATAAAATTTGTTACAGGGACATTCAAGGGCGTAGACAACATACTCTGTAGTACAGGTAAGGTGTTTGATGATTTTATGAGCCCTTCTATCCTGTGACAATTTTACTGATTTACAATTGTTGCTGTATTTACAGGCCTTACACCTTCGACATGGGTAAAAGCCTTGAATGGGATTGATTTTCTTACTCTCTTTTATCAGTGTACTACTCAGTGTGTCTTTGAGTGATTTTGCCTTCCTGAATGTCAGTGAAGGGATTTCATGAATTGCCTCTTTCACATCACTGTCAAGTTTTAATGTTTCCCAATATTTGGTTAAACATTTGCGTAATTTCCAGGATTGATTACTGTAGGTAGTGATAAAACGTACCTTTTCATCAACTTTGTGTTGTTTAGGGATTAACAATTCCTCCCTGTTCATGGCATTAACTTTGGTAAGGGCCTGTTTTATTATTTGTTCGCTGTATCCCCTCTCAGAGAATCGCTGTGCCATAATCTGGCTCTCTTTGGAAAATCCCTCTGCCGAGCTACAATTTCTCTTGGCCCTGATAAGTTCACCTATGGGAATGCTGCGAATGAGACTGGGGGGATGTCCGCTCCCTGCATGAAGCAGGCTATTTCCAGCTGTTGTTTTGCGGAATAAGGTGCTTTTCAACTTCCCCTCCTCAACTTCAAGCTTGATATCCAAGAATTCCAGTTCTTCTTTACTGATTACACTGGTTAGTTTTAAGTTCAGAGAGTTTTTATTTAAAATAGATTCAAATTCATGTATCTGGTCGAGGGTGCCGCGCCAAACACAGAAAATATCATCAATGTACCTTTTCCAGAGGATGACGTGGATACTATAGTGGGAGATCTTATTCACCACTAACTCCTCCCACCAGCCCAGGTATAAACAAGCCAGGCTGGGGGCAAAGCAAGTACATGCTTCCACACCCAATTCCATATTATAATCCTCTCTGTCTTACATGAGAGCAAACAGAGAGGATTATAATATGTCCAAATGTGCATATGGTGATAAGTTGCGTGATTGGAAAGCTAGGGGGTTAATTGAGGACGACGAGTTTAATTACCTCTTTGTGAAATATCCAAAAACACCTGCACTATATTTGCTTCCCAAGGTGCACAAAAATCTGCAGGCACCTCCAGGTAGACCGATCGTTTCCTCGGTTGGTAGCTTGTATGAAAACACCAGCAGATACACAGACCACTTTTTGCAGCCCTTTGTAACCAGTCTGCCCTCCTATGTCAGGGACTCATCGGATTTTTTAAGCATTATCAAAGACATTGTATGGAGTCCTGAGTACTGGCTGGTAAGCTTTGATGTTGCCAGCCTATACACCAGCATTCCACAGGAATTGGGTGTGGACTGTGGAAGCATGTAAATTCTGTCTTAGAAACAGATCGGTTTCTTTTTTGTCACACACTAACATGCTGCTGGACATGATATGGGAATGCATGACTAACAACTATTTCATTTTCAATAAATTACTGTTCAAACAAATCCAGGGGGTGGCGATGGGTACTTGCTTTGCCCCCAGCCTGGCTTGTTTATACCTGGGCTGGTGGGAGGAGTTAGTGGTGAATAAGATCTCCCACTATAGTATCCACGTCATCCTCTGGAAAAGGTACATTGATGATATTTTCTGTGTTTGGCACGGCACCCTCGACCAGATACATGAATTTGAATCTATTTTAAATAAAAACTCTCTGAACTTAAAACTAACCAGTGTAATCAGTAAAGAAGAACTGGAATTCTTGGATATCAAGCTTGAAGTTGAGGAGGGGAAGTTGAAAAGCACCTTATTCCGCAAAACAACAGCTGGAAATAGCCTGCTTCATGCAGGGAGCGGACATCCCCCCAGTCTCATTCGCAGCATTCCCATAGGTGAACTTATCAGGGCCAAAAGAAATTGTAGCTCGGCAGATGGATTTTCCAAAGAGAGCCAGATTATGGCACAGCGATTCTCTGAGAGGGGATACAGCGAACAAATAATAAAACAGGCCCTTACCAAAGTTAATGCCATGAACAGGGAGGAATTGTTAATCCCTAAACAACACAAAGTTGATGAAAAGGTACGTTTTATCACTACCTACAGTAATCAATCCTGGAAATTACGCAAATGTTTAACCAAATATTGGGAAACATTAAAACTTGACAGTGATGTGAAAGAGGCAATTCATGAAATCCCTTCACTGACATTCAGGAAGGCAAAATCACTCAAAGACACACTGAGTAGTACACTGATAAAAGAGAGTAAGAAAATCAATCCCATTCAAGGCTTTTACCCATGTCGAAGGTGTAAAGCCTGTAAATACAGCAACAATTGTAAATCAGTAAAATTGTCACAGGATAGAAGGGCTCATAAAATCATCAAACACCTTACCTGTACTACAGAGTATGTTGTCTACGCCCTTGAATGCCCCTGTAACAAATTTTATATAGGGTGCACCACAAAACAGGCTAAACTTAGGATCTTAGAACATCAAAGAGCAATAAGGAATGAAAACCAACAGTATCCTGTAGCCAGTCATTTTGCTGATGTACACAACAAAAACCCTAATGTAATGAAATTCTGTGTTCTGGACAGCGTTGAAAGCAATGAGAGGGGAGGTAATAGGTGGATAGATTTAAGGAAACTTGAATCGAAATACATTATAATGTATAACACTTTGCAACCCACAGGTCATAATTTGGGGGAAGAACTTGCCATCCATCTCCAAACTTAATATACTGTTCTAAATTATGTGAAATGACAATGCTGCTGCTTCTTTGGTAACAAAATTCAAAATTGTAATTGGTTTTAACTATGCACTGATCCAAATTGTAATTATGGTCACATACAGCTATGTCTTTTTTCCTTACAGGAATATGGATTAACTCATTGCCCACTTGGACATTATCGGAGGTCACGGCAGTTGGGTAACTGATTGACTTTCGCCCACTGGGGCAAGATAACTCATGGACTAATTTTTTACACGTACTGATGTGAATTTTTAACACGGTACCGTAATCTGATGCCGGGCTACTACACGGCGCGCTTTAATAATGAACTACAGAATTATGTAGTTCGAAAACCGTAATCACTGTTTAAATACCCACGAAAGTCCTAATTGACCTGTCATTAACTGTGGCTTCCATGTGTATCCAATCTTATTTTCTGTTAAGAAATTGATACTATTGTTTACATGAAACATTGTTTCTATTGTGGCAGACATAGCTTGAATCTGTTTATTTTCTTTATGTCAATGATCACGTGTGACATTTTCAAAACAGCATGTTGCTTTAAAATAGGCATGGGCGGAGTTTGCGGATTCACAATCCGCGAATTTGCGGATTTGCGGATTTGCGGATTGCGAAAATCCGCAAAATCCGCGAATCCTCGCGGATTTTGCGGATTTTTTTTGGGGGGTGTTCGCACGGGTTTCTGCAAGTTCCCGAGGGTTTTGTGCAATTTCGCAAATTGCGAACTTACTTGTCAGGTCTCCAGTTTTGCGAACTTGTTGTTTCTACGTGCCCAGCCTGTTTGCAAGCCTTTCTTCATCACTGCCACCCTCTGTCACCACTGGCACTCTCTTTGTTCACCCATGCCACCCTCTGGCTCACCCATGTCACCCTCTGTGTCATCACAGCACCCTCTGGTTCACCAGTGTACATTATTGGGGCAAACAAAGCACTGCCATCCTCTGTCAACACTGGCACTCTGGTTCACCCATGCCACCCTCTGGCTGTCACACCCATGCCACCCTCGGTGTCATCACAGCACCCTCTGGTTGACCAGTGAGTGTGCATTATTGTGGCAAAGCAAAGCACACCTGCTAAGTGCCTTAAGTTTTGCATAATTAAATTACAACAACACCTGCCCTGCCCCAACTGACATTAATGAAGGCTGGCACCTGCTTGTCTGCTCCCTTTCCTTTCCTTTTCCTGTTTGTTGCAATGTAATTTTTTTTTAACAGGAACCTAACCGAATTCTGGAGGGCCCCTTCAGGAAGCACTACAGGGAATGGTTACAAATGATGAGGTTGAACTTTTGCACCTGCTCATAGCTTTTCCTTTTACAAAACTCATTTTTCGGTAATTTCGCACTATTCGCGAGGCGCGGCGTCGTGCGAAATCGATCGTGTAAGCCGCGAACTCGTGCGAGTTACCCCAAGGTTTACGGGCGCCGCCATTTTGTTTGCGTGACGTATTTCCGTTTCCGCCCGCTATGTGTAGTCTCGCGCGATGAGCGCCTTGCGAATACAAGTTCGCACGAGTTCGCGAGAGAAATCGCGTGAGAACCTACTTACGCTCACGTGATCGGCCGCCATCTTGTTTTTCATTCATTCCTATGTGTCTGGGCATGGTGTTTCTATCCTCTGTATATCTCTGCCATCCTTTGCTTATTTTATTTTGTTTTTGATCTATTAAACTTTTTTTCTATCCCTCTTGTTTTTTAGGTCTATATTTTTGTGTTTTAGGCTACTTTTGTTTACTTTTCAAGTACTTTTTAAACTTTTATTTCCTTCTTCTCTACTCCTATTCTTTTTCATTTTATCTCCTTACCTGCCCAGAACATGGTGAAGACAGCTGTCAAGCTGCCCAAGCCGGGCACCGCAGCCCGTGCCCGGCTCCCGTGTGGCCGCTTGAGGGCGGAAATGGTGGTGCCCAGGGAGATCTTCAGCCCTGAGGAGGTGGGCACACTCGTTTATTTTGTGCAGCGCCGTCTCCCGAGGACCATCGCAGCAGGCGGCAGGATTGCTGCCGGTTATACCAACAGCCAGGAGCGTCGGAAGCGGTGGGGGCAGGTGTGCCGGGCCCTTTTTAAGATCACGGGGGTCCAGCGCACCTATAATCAGGTGACCCACCGCTGGACCGATATTCTGGAGCGGGAGCACGACCTGCTCGATCTGCTGGGAGTGGAGGTCCCCGGGCTTGGTGAGTAGTATTAGCAATTTTTTCATCACTCACTACTCTGTTTTTTCTCCTGCTCTGTGTGTTAATATTGCAAATGTTTGCTTTAACTTTTTTACAAAGAGCAATAATGCTGCTGATTACATTGATAGGAGAGCTAAATTAATATTTCAAAATCTTCTGTGCATTTCAGGTGCACTGCTCTCTTTCTCTGTGGCGGTGCCACTGCTTATTTGTTTTCTATTTTGTGTTCATTTAATTGGGCTGAGTAATGTATGAGTGTACTTTACAGAACTGCGTAATGCTAGACACAAAGGGGCAGATTTACAAGCCCCTTGCGCCACGTTTACGCTGCCTTACCTGACGCACAGCGACGTAAACGTGGCGCATCCCTGCGAGTCATGTACAACGTGATGCTTCTAAGGAGATGCGCCACGTTAAGACCTGGGCCTGCGCCACAATGGGTGCGTTCCCACGCAGGGGGAGGGGGGAGTGGCGGTCAGGCAGATGTGCGCCTCGCAAAAGTGCCTGCGTGAAATCTACAAGATTTAACGCAGGCACTTCCGCGACGCTGCTACGTCAATTCTTTATGCCTGCTTGCTTGAAGCAGGCGTAAGGACTGATGCGGTATGTTGAGTATTGGGCATCCCTGAGCATTGCTATAGTTGCATCGCGCCTGCGACGCAACTCTATAGATGTGCCCCTCTTTCGTCACGAGATGCATCACGCATCTGCCTACCCTTGCGCCAGGGTTTGCCGCATTGTAATTGCGGCGCATCTGCCGTGACGCAAGGTTAGTTTTGAGTTACGCATTTTGTTCTGGTGCACCTCTGGAGGTGTGCAGCCCAGAACTCGTAAGTATGCCCCTAAGTGTCAGATTAGCAATTACCTGTGCATCCCTGCAAAGTGTGAGGCACGCCAGCACCACCCATGGTGCGCCGTATTTTCAATGCGGCACGGCATGGTACCAAAACGTCACCGAAGCGTTACGCATCGGTGCCGTAAAGGCGGCTCATTGATGGAGTTGCGTTGCAACGATGGCGCAGCTCCAGCAATGCTCCGTCAAGCCGTAAGCCTGCTTCATGCAGGCGCAGGGTTTCAGTGACGCATCATTGTCCTAAATGACTGAGTAGAGGCTCAGGTGCAGTCCTTCCTTTGTAGCCCTCTTTTTGGCTAAAATAGTTGGTTCTTGTTCTTTCTAAATGTTTGATTTGGTTGACAAGGACATCGACAAGCAGCAATCATCAATTTTTTCTGTTCTTTCTTTCATGTTGTACGTCAGGTCCGCCCAGGGGCAAGCGGACAGAAACAGCGGATGCAGTGGCTCCAAAGGAGGAGGATGATGCAGGCCAGGGCGGCGAGTGCTCCTTTGCTGGCCCCAGTAAGTTTTCATTTAAATATAGAGGACCTATTGTTGTCCAAGCGTTCCTAATTTAAATTTTTCGAAACAGTGTTTAGATAGGAGCAAAATCAATAATACTACTGTTGCAGGGACAATTCTCCACAAACCTTACTATGGACACCAAAGACCAGAGTAATAATATTTCAGGTTGGCGTGTTTGGCACACTGTATACTATAGTATAAACTTTGTAGTGTCAGCGGCACGGACTCCTCCTTGCAAACATTACAAAACCTTTCGCTCAGTCACTCTAGCTTGAAGGACCAAAAACCACAGAGTCTATTCAAGTTTAAAAGCTTTATTAAAAAAAGTAAAAGTAAACACATATATTAAAATAAAGTTAGCTGGAAAAGGAAAAGTGCTTGGTGCTGAGTTGATGAGTAATGGAACACATGTCTTGTGTTCGAGCCGAGCTTTCACCTGGTTTAGTTGATGTTGCTCTTGTCCGTAGAAGTCCAGCGTCTGTCTGTTCAGAGAAAAAAGATGTGTGTTAAAATTAAGCAAGCATTCATCAATTGTGACAAAAAAGTGCAGCAAGACAACAGCCTTCCCTGGAAGGAGGGACATTTTTACTTTAGACTAGAGTAGACAGTCAATTATTTTTTCTGTTTTCAAATTTCTTCATTCCTAGACCAAATACTAGTGAGTGGTGTAATCTAACAGTCTTAAATATATTTTTTAGGTGGAACAGCTGGTGGCGGGGCCAGCTCGGACGTGATCGTCATTGACTCGGAGTCTGTGGGCGACTCTGGGGAGGATGCGGCGCAAGTGGACAATCAGACTGTGAGGAAGCAGGCAGCGGTGGTGTGGAGTACAGGTAAGCTGGATCATGGTACTATCTGACTCTTAGATAACATATGATGTGTATCCAGTGCTGGACCAGTGACAAATTACAATATGGTAATTACAGCAGGCTTGGACCGACAGACAGATAGAGGCAGAGAGAGAGGAAGACAGAAGGAGATAGAGAGGGAGGGAGCCAGAGGGAGGGTGAGGGAGGGAGACAGAGAGAGAGACAGCGAGGTAGAGGGAGACAGAGGGAGACAGAGAGAGAGATAGAGACATATCGCCTGGGCCTGGTGCAGATGATACGGTTGCTGGTGTGGTTAACGGCTCAGAGGAAAAGTCACTCACTTCTGCCAGATCTCTTTCATATGAAAGAGCACCAAACCAAGGATACAAGTGAGTTGTGGGAAGGGAAATGGTGATTCAAGCGCCCCCCCTTGCCCCTCCATGCGGACGCCCATGATACTGGCCTCAATAGTTTTGTACTGCGCTGGCTAGTTGCTAGTTGTACTGTGACACAACTTCCTGCTGAATCATTTTGTGTTAATCATATTCTTAAAGAGCATTCGTTACAGATTATGTTTTTCTTTCTTCTTATAGTTGGTAATACTAAAACATCAAAACCGAGCAGGAGTATGCGGGCTGTACTTGCCCGGCAACGGAGGCTGGATGCCACTGTTGCGCAATATCGCCGGCTGGTGGAAATGGAGGGGGACGACACGCACTCCAGTGTAACATCTTCTGCATCCTCCTCCGTGACCAAAGGCTGCACCTCCTCACAGTACTGTAAAGGCTCGCTTGCGCCTTGCACTCCGCAGAGTGTTCAACCTAGAGGCGGAGGTCCAGAGATGGAAGGAGTATCATAATCTGGTGGAGGGCCTCCGTTTAGATCAAGCCATCATCCAGGAGAAGTTTGATGCCCTGGAGGCCAAATTCAACAACCTGCATCCGTAGAGTGTCCCTTGCCCCTTTTTTAGAGACTTTTGGGGGGTGGGAATTGGGAGTTGGGGTTTTTGGGGACTTTTGATGGACTATTTATTTGTTGGGGTTAGGGAGGGTCTTGCGGGAGTTTATTTTGTTAGGGATATAAAAATATACTTTTTCAAACTTTATCTGAGCATAGCTGTTTTTTACTACTTTTGAGCCTGGTGGGTGGTGGTTTTGCAGTAAGTTTGTTTTACGGAACACTGTCATCGTGTTGATTCACCTGTAATTGGCCAAATGTTTTCCAAAGTTAAATGCCTGTCACAGAGTTTCCTAAATCAAGAGTCCTAGGAGTTTACTAGTAGTACCACTGTCACTCTCTCGCCTCTCCTCCTAATACTCCATTATACTACCTCCCATCCAAACGCTTATCTTACCTGTAATTTGTGTTTGTTGAGGGCTGTCTCCACCTGGAATTCACAGTGTCCTAAAGCGTTCCGCAGCAGGGCCCCAACTGGAGTTTCCCGGCGTGGATTTTCTGCAAAGCAAAAGCAACCTGTAATTGGCCAAATGTTTTCCAAAGTTAAATGCCTGTCACAGAGTTTCCTAAATCAAGAGTCCTAGGAGTTTACTAGTAGTACCACTGTCACTCTCTCGCCTCTCCTCCTAATACTCCATTATACTACCTCCCATCCAAACGCTTATCTTACCTGTAATTTGTGTTTGTTGAGGGCTGTCTCCACCTGGAATTCACAGTGTCCTAAAGCGTTCCGCAGCAGGGCCCCAACTGGAGTTTCCCGGCGTGGATTTTCTGCAAAGCAAAAGCAACCTGTAATTGGCCAAATGTTTTCCAAAGTTAAATGCCTGTCACAGAGTTTCCTAAATCAAGAGTCCTAGGAGTTTACTAGTAGTACCACTGTCACTCTCTCGCCTCTCCTCCTAATACTCCATTATACTACCTCCCATCCAAACGCTTATCTTACCTGTAATTTGTGTTTGTTGAGGGCTGTCTCCACCTGGAATTCACAGTGTCCTAAAGCGTTCCGCAGCAGGGCCCCAACTGGAGTTTCCCGGCGTGGATTTTCTGCAAAGCAAAAGCAACCTGTAATTGGCCAAATGTTTTCCAAAGTTAAATGCCTGTCACAGAGTTTCCTAAATCAAGAGTCCTAGGAGTTTACTAGTAGTACCACTGTCACTCTCTCGCCTCTCCTCCTAATACTCCATTATACTACCTCCCATCCAAACGCTTATCTTACCTGTAATTTGTGTTTGTTGAGGGCTGTCTCCACCTGGAATTCACAGTGTCCTAAAGCGTTCCGCAGCAGGGCCCCAACTGGAGTTTCCCGGCGTGGATTTTCTGCAAAACAAAAGCAACCTGTAATTGGCCAAATGTTTTCCAAAGTTAAATGCCTCTCACAGAGTTTCCTAAATCAAGAGTCCTAGGAGTTTACTAGTAGTACCACTGTCACTCTCTCGCCTCTCCTCCTAATACTCCATTATACTACCTCCCATCCAAACGCTTATCTTACCTGTAATTTGTGTTTGTTGAGGGCTGTCTCCACCTGGAATTCACAGTGTCCTAAAGCGTTCCGCAGCAGGGCCCCAACTGGAGTTTCCCGGCGTGGATTTTCTGCAAAGCAAAAGCAACCTGTAATTGGCCAAATGTTTTCCAAAGTTAAATGCCTGTCACAGAGTTTCCTAAATCAAGAGTCCTAGGAGTTTACTAGTAGTACCACTGTCACTCTCTCGCCTCTCCTCCTAATACTCCATTATACTACCTCCCATCCAAACGCTTATCTTACCTGTAATTTGTGTTTGTTGAGGGCTGTCTCCACCTGGAATTCACAGTGTCCTAAAGCGTTCCGCAGCAGGGCCCCAACTGGAGTTTCCCGGCGTGGATTTTTTGCAAAGCAAAAGCAACCTGTAATTGGCCAAATGTTTTCCAAAGTTAAATGCCTGTCACAGAGTTTCCTAAATCAAGAGTCCTAGGAGTTTACTAGTAGTACCACTGTCACTCTCTCGCCTCTCCTCCTAATACTCCATTATACTACCTCCCATCCAAACGCTTATCTTACCTGTAATTTGTGTTTGCTGAGGGCTGTCTCCACCTGGAATTCACAGTGTCCTAAAGCGTTCCGCAGCAGGGCCCCAACTGGAGTTTCCCGGCGTGGATTTTCTGCAAAGCAAAAGCAACCTGTAATTGGCCAAATGTTTTCCAAAGTTAAATGCCTGTCACAGAGTTTCCTAAATCAAGAGTCCTAGGAGTTTACTAGTAGTACCACTGTCACTCTCTCGCCTCTCCTCCTAATACTCCATTATACTACCTCCCATCCAAACGCTTATCTTACCTGTAATTTGTGTTTGTTGAGGGCTGTCTCCACCTGGAATTCACAGTGTCCTAAAGCGTTCCGCAGCAGGGCCCCAACTGGAGTTTCCCGGCGTGGATTTTCTGCAAAACAAAAGCAACCTGTAATTGGCCAAATGTTTTCCAAAGTTAAATGCCTGTCACAGAGTTTCCTAAATCAAGAGTCCTAGGAGTTTACTAGTAGTACCACTGTCACTCTCTCGCCTCTCCTCCTAATACTCCATTATACTACCTCCCATCCAAACGCTTATCTTACCTGTAATTTGTGTTTGTTGAGGGCTGTCTCCACCTGGAATTCACAGTGTCCTAAAGCGTTCCGCAGCAGGGCCCCAACTGGAGTTTCCCGGCGTGGATTTTATGCAAAGCAAAAGCAACCTGTAATTGGCCAAATGTTTTCCAAAGTTAAATGCCTGTCACAGAGTTTCCTAAATCAAGAGTCCTAGGAGTTTACTAGTAGTACCACTGTCACTCTCTCGCCTCTCCTCCTAATACTCCATTATACTACCTCCCATCCAAACGCTTATCTTACCTGTAATTTGTGTTTGTTGAGGGCTGTCTCCACCTGGAATTCACAGTGTCCTAAAGCGTTCCGCAGCAGGGCCCCAACTGGAGTTTCCCGGCGTGGATTTTCTGCAAAGCAAAAGCAACCTGTAATTGGCCAAATGTTTTCCAAAGTTAAATGCCTGTCACAGAGTTTCCTAAATCAAGAGTCCTAGGAGTTTACTAGTAGTACCACTGTCACTCTCTCGCCTCTCCTCCTAATACTCCATTATACTACCTCCCATCCAAACGCTTATCTTACCTGTAATTTGTGTTTGTTGAGGGCTGTCTCCACCTGGAATTCACAGTGTCCTAAAGCGTTCCGCAGCAGGGCCCCAACTGGAGTTTCCCGGCGTGGATTTTCTGCAAAACAAAAGCAACCTGTAATTGGCCAAATGTTTTCCAAAGTTAAATGCCTGTCACAGAGTTTCCTAAATCAAGAGTCCTAGGAGTTTACTAGTAGTACCACTGTCACTCTCTCGCCTCTCCTCCTAATACTCCATTATACTACCTCCCATCCAAACGCCTATCTTACCTGTAATTTGTGTTTGTTGAGGGCTGTCTCCACCTGGAATTCACAGTGTCCTAAAGCGTTCTGCAGCAGGGCCCCAACTGGAGTTTCCCGGCGTGGATTTTCTGCAAAGCAAAAGCAATCAACATTCGAAATGTGCCAGCGGGGCTCACAGACCCCAAAACCCTAGAAGCCCCACAGACAGCACCCCTAAGACAGGCAAGTGAGCAATAAAGCCTAAACGTTTTCACCTCCCATTTCCTCCTAACCAATTTCATCCCTTAATAGACCTTGCCAGCAATGGCCCAGCCAAGACCCATAAACCCAAGCGCAAACAAGTTTGACACCCCCCAAACAGCCAAAAAGCAAATCCGGGAAAAAAGCCACACTTAGAAAAATGTATTTAAATGAGGACTCACTACTTCCAGTACCTCTTTAGGGGACTCGTCAACGTAAGTTTCTTCATTGTGCGGAATCCAGGCATCAGCATTACGGGAAATGGATAGGGTGAGTCTGGAGGAGGAGGATAGACGACCAGGACTGAGTTCTTGGCAACTAACTTGTGAACCTGATGAATGCTGCGGCATCAAAATCAAGACAGTTCTGCTGATGGGCTTGTTCTTTGATTGGGTGATTACAGTTTTGTTGTGAATGGGATCAAGCACTTGGTAAACAAAGAAAGACAGACACACAGGAATAAAAGTGAATAAGGAGTCGGACTAAAAATAAAGTTAATGAATCATTGACTCATTTTCAGAACTCGGTGTCAGGGAAAATGAACTCGTCCTCATACTCTGCAAATTCAGTCGGTAGTACTTGTGGTAACTGAGGAGAACTTTCCTCAGGTAGGTCGGTGTCCTCTTCTTCCTGCGTGCATTCTCGTACTTTGTAATCTGGTGCTATGAAGTGCTGGTTCATCTTTATCATGGTGAGCCGCTCCACATTTGCGGGCAAGAGGCGGGACCTTTTGGAAGTCACAATGCCACCAGCAGAACTAAAAACACGTTCTGAAGACACACTTGCGAGTGGGCAAGACAAGTAATTGATAGCCAGGTTGGTGAGCTCTCGCCATATGTTTCTTTTCCCATGCCAATACGCCAATGGGTCCTCAGTAATATTGACCGCTGTTGAGTCATCCAGGTAGGCCTGCACCATTGAAACAATGTTCTCCCGCATTCCTGTACTTTGCACTTCTGTGTCCTTTCTGGGACAAGCAAACCCTAGCTGACTTAGCCAATCCTCTTCAGACATATCGCCTGTGCCTTGGGCAGATGATACGGTTGCTGGTGTGGTTAACGGCTCAGAGGAAAAGACACTCACTTCTGCCACAGGCACAGAAGTGCTTTTATCCGACGCCTGTTGGCCTGCTGATTCACTAGTACTGTCTTCTCCTACAGTTTCCTTCCTCTCTCTTTCAAAACGAATGGCTGACCGAGCTAGCCAACCTTTGTACTCTGTAACATCTGAAGTTTCAAAAGGAATTAATACTTTTCCTAACAATGGCTTTCTGTAACGTGGATCCAGAATAGTAGCACAAATGTAGTGCTGTTGTTTCTTGATATTTACAAGCCGTTTATTGCTAACTAGGCGTTGTAATAATCTCTGCGCCAACTCATATGCTTCATTCTTTCCCGCATCCTTTAATTCTGAAGACACCACCTTGACTTGGTGCTCGAGCTTCAGCAACAATGGGATAGCTTTGCTCAAAGAACAGTCCTCCCTGCTGACTTCACGCGTGAAGACCTCAAAAGGACGAAGCATGTCTGTCAGGCTTTTAACTAGCTGCCATTGCTCCACCGCTAGCATCATTTCTGTCGTATCACCACCCAGGTTGTAGAAATACTCATTGACTACTGGAAACAGCTCATGCAGACGCTCAAGCATGTAGAAGGTTGAGTTCCAACGTGTTGCCACCTCCTGGATAAGTGCTTTCACTGGCATTCTACATACATTTTGCTGGTGCCTCAGCTCCTTCCGGGCCTTAAAAGAATGGTTGAAATGTGTGCATATTCTTCTGCAGATGGTCAGTATTTTGTCGACTGCAGGTTCTTTTTTCAAGAACTTTTGCACGACAAGGTTCATACAGTGCGCCAAACACGGCACTCTGAAATAGTCACTGTCCGCCATGGCCTTAACTACATTGCTGCCATTATCAGTAGAAACATAACCAACCTTGCAATTTCTTTTGGGCAGCCATTGCAAGACCTTTTTGTTAAAGTCATGCAAAATGTTGTCTGCAGTATGAGTTTTCTCCATGCCAAACATGGCTAATGTTGCATGTTTACGAGCACCCTTAAAAATGTCGACCAAGTCACCACCTGCATTTATCCGTTTTGCAACCCCTGAAAAAGAGACCCAGTGTGCAGTGATGCACATGTAATCAAGGGCTTGGCAACTGGTCCACATGTCTGTTGTCAGGTGTATAGTGTGAACAGCACTCTTCTGCAAAGCTGCCCCGACCAACTCAAGCACCTCTTTATGTAGTGCTGGAACAGCAACCCTGGCAAAATAGAACCGGCTAGGAACCTTCCATTTAGGGGCCAGTGTTGCCACGAGTTCAAGAAAACCCACACCTTCGACAAACAAAAAAGGGAGAAGGTCCACCGCTAGCATTTTAGCCAGCTTAGTGTTATACAGGCGCACAATTGGGTGGTTGCGTTGAAATGGCGCATCTGAGGAGAACATGTCTGTAATGCTGCGCTGGACAAGTTTAATGGATGATGCTGATGCCTTCTTCGACCCACTTCTGCTCAGTGTTGACATTTTCCGCATTGGTGTGTCTCCCAGACTCTCAGTGTGCCTCCTATGTGTTCCGGAGGGTGTGGTGCTGCCAGGGGTACTGGGTGCGCCCGGATAAATGTCTGACGCTTCTTCTACCTCCCCGTCATCTTCAGATGAAACACCTAGTACGGGTATATTTTGGCCACTTGCCCTTTGGGATTCCTTTGCCTTGATGTTTGCTAGGTGCGCAAACCATTCTACAGCGTGCCTTCTTTCAAGATGACCTATCTGGCCTCCGGTACCATAGTTGGTACCAATCTTACCGCGGCTAACTGTAGTCGTACAAATGGAACAAACGGCTAGGTTATCATGCTTTGCATGGACACTAAAATAGTTCCAAACTGGGGACTGGAAACTTCTGGTTTTGCCGCACGAGGTGATGATACTGCCAATGCCAGATGAAGCAGTGGTGGATGAGCCTTGCAGACATCTACTGGGTTGTGCAATTATTGCAGAAACCCTACTTGAGGAAGTCGAGCTGGATGGAGTTCCCCTCTGGGGAGAAAATATGGGAGCTGTAGGTTTTGGTGAACTTGTACTACATGACTGCGTTGGTGGTGCTACCAGTGCCACATCGCCAGGGTCACGCTCAGCATGACGTCGGGATAGGGTATAAATGTCTGTCTGCTGCATGGCCGGTGTGGCTGGAATGATGTGTGTGATGACTAGGTCATTGCTGTCATCCTGTTCATCAACATCAGAATGCACCACTTCATCAAGTCCGACGTTCGGATCCATAAGTATGAGCTTTCCGGGGCCCTTCCTTTTAACATTTGATACCTTTCTCAGCTCATGGTGTGCCTCCCTCTCAGACGTCGGAGATGGTTGCCAATCTTGATCCAGATCATCTGAGGGAGCGGGGCTTGAATGGGAACTTCTACACACCCTCCTTGATCTTTTCCTTGCTGGGGAGCTGGGAGAAAATGAATCATCAGGAGGAGTGGCTTGGTCTTCCTGACTTGATACCCCGGGTCCAAAGTCAATTTCCTCCTGTGCCCCGACTTCGGGAAGAACAACCATTGTGGCCACTTGCACCGCTCCATGCGCCGCTACATGGCCCTCTTCACTGACCTCTACTTGCAACTCTCCATGGACCTCTCCTTCTCGGCCTTCTCCTTCTCGGCCTTCTCCTTCTCGGCCTTCTCCTTCTCGGCCTTCTCCTTCTTGGCCTTCTCCTTCTCGGCCTTCCCCTTCTCGGCCTTCCCCTTCTCGGCCTTCCCCTTCTCGGCCTTCCCCTTCTCGGCCAGCTCCTTCTCGACCAGCTCCTTCTCGGACAGCTCCTTCTCGACCAGCTCCTTCTCGGACAGCTCCTTCTCGGACAGCTCCTTGCGCATGTACTTGTGCTTGTACTGTTAGCTCATGCAGTTGTTGTTGCGGCTTTGGTTGTTGAATAGTACTTGAGCCAACATCACTGGTCGTTGGTGATTGAACCAATAAACAGGCTACCTGTGCAGCACTCATGGTGGACTTTGGTTCTTTTTTCCACATAAATTTAGTGGTCGAGGCACCAGACTCCTTGGTAAGTGGTGCCACTTGCTTCTTCTTCTCCTTAGTAGAGACATCTTTCTTGCAAGAGGAGCTACGGGCACCTCTTTTCGGACCCATCTTCTGATTCTTCTTCAGATGTCGGAACAGCAGGCCGCAGCAGGACTTCTTCCTGGCACTGATGCTCAACGATGATGCGGAGTTCTTGAGTTTGTGCACCTAAAAGCAAACGAAGACAGAGGAACATCAGTTAAATATATGTTGCATATGTGGCGCCTCAATTAATAGTTTGCAAGTAGGCATTTATGAATACACACGTGCACACCACAATATGGAAATATCAAAAATAAGAATTGCTACATTTTTGGGAAACAGGAATTCAATATTGATCCAAGAGAGCCCACAGAGAGGCTTGTAGTTTCATGTACCACTGACTCAACCTGGGCACAAGGGGTGAAAGCAAGGAAAAATGGGTGCAGGCCTATGGCACAAAGCTCACTGCCTGCCTTCAAAATGGCCGCTTGACCCCCATCCACATGGCCAGGAGGACCATGCCTCAAAATGGCCCCACCCAACATAGCCAGCCCCCAACCCCTACTCCAAAAAGTCAAAAAAGACAACACAAATCACCACAATCCAATGCCATCCATCAAGTTTCAGAAGGTTTATGCTGCCTGCTGGTGGTTTTCTTGTGCAGAATTGCACTTTTTGCAATTTAGCGAGTGCGAGATTGTTGCTTCACGACGCGAACGCGGCAAAACACCCGCTAAATCACCAAAACAACCGCAAAAGTCGGAAAACACACACAAAAATCACCACAAAGAAAATCAACTTATCAACTTACTTGTGAAATCAAATTTCGAATACACACGTGCACACCACAATATGGAAATATCAAAAATAAGAATTGCTACATTTTTGGGAAACAGGAATTCAACATTGATCCAAGAGAGCCCGCAGAGAGGCTTGTAGTTTCATGTACCACTGACTCAACCTGGGCACAAGGGGTGAAAGCAAGGAAAAATGGGTGCAGGCCTATGGCACAAAGCTCACTGCCTGCCTTCAAAATGGCCGCTTGACCCCCATCCACATGGCCAGGAGGACCATGCCTCAAAATGGCCCCACCCAACATAGCCAGCCCCAACCCCTACTCCAAAAAGTCAAAAAAGACAACACAAATCACCACAATCCAATGCCATCCATCAAGTTTCAGAAGGTTTATGCTGCCTGCTGGTGGTTTTCTGGTGCAGAATTGCACTTTTTGCAATTTAGCGAGTGCGAGATTGTTGCTTCACGACGCGAACGCGGCAAAACACCCGCTAAATCACCAAAACCACCCCAAAAGTCGGAAAGCACACACAAAAATCACCACAAAGAAAATCAACTTATCAACTTATTTGTGAAATCAAATTTCGAATCCAAAAGTAATACAAATGGCCCACCACCAACATAGCCAGCCCCCAACACCACCCCAAAAGTCGAAAAACACACACAAAAATCACCACAAACAACATCAACTTATCAACTTACTTGTGAAATCAAATTTTGAATCCAAAAGGCCTCAAATCCAAATATCCAGCAGCATCCACAAAAAGTAATCCTTCCCAGTCAAGATCGAATCCAAAATGGCCAGGAAAGGAAACAGGAACAGGAAGTTGGAGACTGGGGCACTTCCTTCACCCCTCCCCAATGGGAGGAACTTGCTGGACAGGAACAGGAAGTTGGAGACTGGGCCACTTCCTTCCTTCACTCCTCCGCCATTTTTATTTTTTTTTGTAATTTCGCGAGTGCGAGATTGTTGCTGCCCGCGCCGCGGGCCGCGAGCAGTGCGAACACAAGCAAAAAATCTGCAGCGCGCGGATTTGCGGATTTTGCTGGAAATCCGCGAATCTCGCGGATTGCGGATTTACCGAAAACCCGCAAAATCCGCGAGCGGAACGGATTTTACGCCCATGCCTACTTTAAAAGAATGTTGGTACTGGTAAGCTCCACCCGTGAGCAAGAGATCGGCGGATCTCGAAACGCGTTGGGTGTTTCTCTCTGCTGAATAAACTGACAGCGCCATACTACATTTGGGCTCCGACTCTGGTTCTTTCATGGATGAAGTTTGACCAGGAGTGTGTTGAATATATATATATATATATATATATATATATATATATATATATATATATATATATATATATATATATATATATATATATATATATATATTACCTACTGGCGGTCGCCAGTAGGTATATATAGTTAGGATTTTTTCTCTATGGAACTTTTGAAAATTCTATGTCTAATAACTTTGGCGTTTGTGAACGGAATCGGCTGCAATTTTCAGGAAAATGGCACATTTTGTTTCTGATCAGTCCCTGAAAATTTGGATGGGTTTCGTCAACGGGGGGCCGAGAAAAAAGGGGGGTCCCAAAACGCGTTTTTCCCATTCATTTTTCCATAGGGCGTTTGGCCTCACTTTTAGCTCGAACGGCTGAATGGATTTGCACGAAACTTGGCAAAATTGTAGGGACTGTTAGCCCGATGTGCCTTTGCTGGGTCTCAATATATGTGCTCCAGTGGATTTTGAGAAATTAACGTTTTAAAAAACAGATATATCTTTGACAGCGTCCCAGATAGCGCTCCAGATCGCGTACTTTTCGCGTAACGGAGCTTTGCAAAGCGAAGCTGATTGGCTGTCCGGTGTCTGTCAACATTCTAAACAGTCCGGTGCGGCCGCCATCTTGTCTCTCGGTAGGATCGAGAGACAAGAGGAGGAGAAAAACAAAGAGGGAATTTAATGAAAGGGGGCAAGGTAGACCCCTCTTGACCCCCTAGGAATGATATTGGGGTTATTAAAGGGTCCCGTGGGGCAAATAAAAAAAAATTGATTTTTCGTGGTAGAAGCGCTTCTCGGTTCGCGAACCGGGTCGCAAACTGGTAGCGAAACGTGAATTTGCCATTTTGTGTTTCGATTTAATTAAATTACTAGATGGAGGAAAAGCAATGTGAGTATTGGGTATAAGGGGGTATGGGAGACGTATCCTGACCCCCTATGTTTTCTGAGGGTGGTTGAGGAGGCTCATATATGTTGATACTTGTCTTCCAGCGGTTGCGCGTGAGCGAGTTTTTCTTTTTTTATTTTTTTGTTTTGCCGCTTGACTTCTGTTAACGTTCGATTCGAAGGAAATTAGGAAGTGTTGATCGCCATTTTGACACTGCTAGTAAATATATTGTTAAAAATAATTGTTCCTTAACAAATCTTGATTTTTATACTTTTCTTAAAATTAAGGTGGCCATTGCTAAAGTTCGTCTTCATCCTACTTCTTCTACTATCTCTCTTTTTAATATTTGGATCAAATCTGGTCATGTTGCCTCCAAAATTTATAAATTTTTGTCCTCTGCTTCACTCCCTGACCAGACGGTTGCTCATCGTAAATGGTTACATCATTTTGATCATGCCACTACAGAACATATTTCCTCTGAAACTTGGCAATCAATTGGTAAATTCTCTCTTCGTAATAAAATCGCACCTTCTTTAATGCAGTCTAAGTTTTTTTCTATTAATCTTCTTCATTGGATGCCTGTACGGCTTCACTCACTTCACCTTAAAGAAGACAACTTATGCTGGAGCTGTGGCCTGGTGGCAGGCGACTTTCCTCATATGTTCTTTGATTGTTCCTTGCTTCAACCTTTTTGGAACCTCATTCAGAAACATCTCTCTCTTATCTTTGGTATTGAGCTCCAACTTTCCTTCCCCGTAATTTTATTAGGCCCACTGGCTGCCCCTACTCCTCTTTGTTTAGATCCATTGGAGTTACAGTTGTTGGATCTTCTCCTGACTGTAGCAGTGAAAATTATTCTTATGGAGTGGAAATCCTTTTCGTCGGTTTCCTATCATACGTGGTGGGCTTGGGTCTCCTTTTTACGTAGTGCTCATACTTCGGTTGATCAAGCTCACCTCTCTCCATCTATCTCTAGTGGGGTTTGGAAAGCTTTGGATGATTATATGGAATTGTCTTCCAAGGGGTTGGTTCCTCAATTTCCTTTTGATGTGTCTGTCTAATTGTTGTCTGCTATTTGGTCTCTAGGCTGGGTTAGTCATGTGGGAATCCTTCTTCTCTCTTTTTTCTCTTCTCTCTTTCCTGTCTTCTTTTCCTACTCATTCTTTCTTTACTCTTTCTCTTTTTCTCCTCTCTTCCTCTCTCTGTTTCCTCCCCTATCCCCTTCCCCACATTTGATAGTGATACATATGTTTTAAGGCCTTGGTAGAGGTTTTTACTTGAATGAAATCTATAGCTCTCATGGGCTATTGTTCATTATCTATATTTAATATCTTGATTTTCCTATCAATTTTAGCCCTTTTTGCATATCTCTATTGCATCGATTGTATCACTTGTATTGCATTATATATTCATTATTCTTACCATTATTCTCATCAATAAAATTTTCTTGAAATGAAAAAAATAATTGTTATAAATTAATCCGTATAGATAAACATTGTGTGCGCCATCTTGCCTTTTTTTCCAATGCCACACTTTTGTCGTGCACGGCAGCCATTTTAGATGCCTTGACCAGACCCACTCTCTGTACGCCGCCGATCCTCAGCATGGCTCCCCACCTTCGCAAGCATCTCCCCCACGCACTGGTTACCCCTGCTCTCTCTCTCATGCATGGGCCATAAACTTCCCCCCATCTGCGCTGCTCTTCCCTGAGTATCACACCCTGTGCCCGCCCGACACCTCCCTTTCACCCTATTCACTACCGCACCCTCTGACACTCCTCTTCCTCTGTGTCTGATTGTCCAGGCCGGTCCCAGGCTATCACCTAGCCCTGCGGATGTAGTTTATGGCCCTAACTGTAAAGAATCACCCCTGTTCAAAGGAGTTAGAGTAGATCAAGGTCGCCACCTCATGAGATCCTTCACACCACACGCGTTCCTACTATCTGATAACGATCCTGTATTGTGATTGGGGAGGGGATTCTCACTGTAAGGGTGTGTGGGACCTAGCCTGAAGCGGAAGATTCCAGGGATGCCTTTTTGTACATCAAATCTTCACAATTATGTGCCACATTAAAAATATATAGCACTCCAACAAAGTAGTAGGATTATAACACTTTAATAACTTATAAATATATACAACGCTCCAACAAAGTAAACACGTTAAAAAAAAACTTTTTAAACAACTATTTATATGACATTGCTTTAACCAGGATAGACAAAGAAATGACACAGTGATGTAAAAGTTTCTGAAAGAAATGCCAAGAACGTCCCATGTGAAATTGAATTTTATCTGGCAATTTTTTTCTTTTCCTTCTCATGAAAAGAAAGTTAATGCCAGGTTCGTTACCCGCCTCATCTGCAAAAAAAAAACTCTCGAGAGGGACCGAAAAAAAATATAGCTATGGTAATCATACCATGCATCGGCACATGGAGAGGTGGCACCCTCTTAATTATTCTAAAGCACAACTTTGAGATTTGGTGGATAATCCCCTTTCGGCAAAAACATCCATCAATGACTTAGCAATAAGTGAGTCAGAGGCAAGGGAAACGGTCCCAAATCTGCAAAAGAACTTTGGGAAGATGAGATTGACTTGTGTAGCATGTTGAAAATTAATTTCATGCGGAGAGATGAGTATTTCTTTAATAAATAGATCATATGAAAATCATCAATGTCCAAAACGTCCTAGAAAGTAATTTTTGCCATTTTTGAGGAAGAGAGATAACCTTTAGTGGTACGGGGTCGTTTTCGTTCGAACTAGGGAAGCCAGGTGACATTCCTTCGGGGTGGCTTAGGGGCATTTAAAACAACTTCCCTGATACAGGTAGCATATAAAGTAGAGGGTAAATACCAGGATCTTTATCGATTGCTTGATGCTGTACAAAAATGAAAAACACATACAACAAACCTGGACCATTCATATTTTCAATGTTTCTGCGTACTATACTTTTTAACCCTTAACTAATTGAGCTGCTTGATTTCACCTGCTTTTTTTTTTTTTTTTTTAAATCGGAAACAGTGGCCATTTCTTCGAAACTTACCAATCTACGCGCTACAACTACGTTTGCTTTTTCAAAAACCTTTAATAAAAATGTTGGTGCCCAAATACGGGCCTACAACCCCGTGGGCCGGCCACGGAGTAGGCTGGAACTGTAAATGGGAGGGGGGGGGGGGTATTTATTTGTGGAAAACATAACAGACTCAGTGGTCGTTGATTTCATAGTAAAAAGTGCGACAAGTGCAACAAAATCATATCGATAATTCATTGTGAGCAAGTACCATTAGTGTCGACAATTCCAACCTTCAATAATAAATACAGTAATCAATGATGCATTAGAACTTAATATCAATTCATTGTTCGAACGTGTAATCAGTCTTATTCCATATCAATTCATGTGCTAAAAACTACATACATATCTCATGATATTAAGGCTGAGCAATGGGGCAAAACAAGGAGTTGAGAGTTTCATTTGTACCGGCGCCATTTTGGGTGAGGTCAGGAAGGTCCAGGTATAGTCAAAATGTCTCCACCAACTAGTGGTTGGACCGGGACTTCTTTCAGCAGTCCAAAAGTTTTCATTGAAGGGTAGCAGAGGGGACTGCCGACTTGAACCATCAGTCAAAGTGGGGTGGGAGGCAACAATCTCTCCTACCGGGTCATACTGGTGTCCCACCGGAACTGGTCAAGTTGGTAGTCTTGCTGGATTTTGGTCATTTCAAGACTGAGGCCGGCGCCGGCATGTGCAAGACATCCCCCCCCAGTGTTGTCGCAGCCATTAAAGAAAGAAGAGGGATCCCGTCGGCGTCGGCTCCTCTCCTGGCCCGGGGGGGGGGGGTCGGTGGCATGTGCAAGACATCCCCCCCCAGTGTTGTCCCAGCCATTATTGAAAATAGAAGAAGATACCGTCCGGCCTCGGCTCCTCTCCTGGTGCACCTTACGCGACGACCCTTTTGATGGGTGAGTGGAGCGTTGGGGGTGCAGCTGAGGGGCCCCCACCTGGGGGGGTGGGAGAGGCTCGTTCGCGCCGCCTCTCCCTCCCAGCGCACCCAACGCCGACACCTGGCGTTGATATCCGTGATGTCCGGACTAGGCGATAAGAGGGGGGGGGTCGGAGGCAGAGGCAAGACACCCCCCCCTGTGGCCTGCAGGGCGCCACTTCAGGACTGAACGGGGAGCTCATACCAAGCCGGGGCCAGACCAGGAGATACGAGGGGAGGGTCGGTGGCATGTGCAAGACATTCCTCTCCAGTGTTGTCGCAGCTAGAGTTCCCGTCGGCCTCAGCTCCTCTCCTGGTGCACCTTACGCGACGACCCTTTTGATGGGTGAGTGGAGCGTTGGGGGTGCAGCTGAGGGGCCCCCACCTGAGGGGGTGGGAGAGGCTCATTCGCGCCGCCTCTCCCTCCCAGCGCACCCCATGCCGACACCTGGCGTTGATATCCGTGATGTCCGGACCAGGCCATAAGAAGGGGGCGGGGGGGGTCGGAGGCAGAGGCAAGACATCCCCCCCCCGTGGCCTGCAAGGCAGAAGAAGAAGGGAATCGGGAGACCAGTACATTTCGGCCCATCCACGCCACGGCTGATGGCGGTTAGCTGGGCCCCGCCCTGCACGTGTCGAGGCCTCATCTTCCGGATGGACGTAACCGTGGCCCTGTTGCACTTCGGGAGTTTCCGGAATGGGGGTAGGTATCTGCTGATTTGTATCTATTTCATGTTACCATTAATGGGCGTGGCGGGCGGTGGGACAGACATGCTTGGAGCAGTGAGGGGGTGGCGGAGCCTAGCTACCTCGTGGCTGCCGTAACGTCAAGCTTGGCTTCTTTCACTACTTTCATGTTTCTTATTTCTAGCGAAGTCAAAAACTCATCAGTGGCCTACTGATTTTGTTTGATTTCTTTCCCTTTCTTTTCAAGTGTATTTCATGCTAAAGTTTCTGTTTAACAGGATTCAGTGATTACTTCGTTTTTTACATTTGCTTCTTTATTAGGGGTACTCTCAGGTTGAGCCAGATGATGTACCTCTAATAAATGGTACGGGTGGAACTAGTTTCTCAATCAGTGGGGAGTAGATGGGTATGACAGATTACAACGGGGGACAAAGGTCCGCATTACCCACCCTTCACTACTTGCAAAGACTAGACAGAATATTTCTATTCCACGTTATTTACAAACAAAGAATACCTCGAGAGAACTATTCCTTGAACAATAAATGTCCAGCCAATCAATCAATCAGTGGGGAGAAAAACAGGTATGACGGATTACAACGGGGGACAAAAGTCCGCATTACCTATCCTTCACTATCTGCAAAGGGAGACAGAATATTCCTATTCTTCTCTGTTTGTAGACAGGGAATATCTCAAAGAACAATAATCAATAAAAAATTAACAACTTTAAGGTAAATACTCACAATATGACTACTCAACGAAGTTAAAAAGTAACGGGTATAGGTACTTGAGAGGTTTTCGGTGGCAGATAATCTACAATATACACTTGTACATATGAGTCTGATACCGGGCGGATCTCTGTATAACTATGGATAATTAGATATTAGGATGGCATACAAAGCTCCCAACCTTTTTACTTTTTCTCTTAAAGGGTTTCAAATTGGGGACAAATATTAGGCTGTGCTCTAGAGGTTGACGGTGTTGCTCCACTGGTACTCGGGCCCTCTCATGAAGCAGAAGGAGCCGCTCTCAATCTCCTTAACTCTTCCCTTGCAAAGTTGACCGGATTCTTAGTCTGCAACTGCTACGGCATACTTGCAGTTCCACACAAGTCCTTTTTATTGGGGTCTCCTCTTGAAAGCAGTCTTGCATATGTGGCAAGTAACTTTTCTTGCATTCACCTCTTTTAAGACTTGTGAAAATTAATTTCAAAACATTCAATAAATACGGTGTTACTATGCATTGTGTCATATGCTTTATTAAAAATATGCAGAAAATGTTCCCTTTATTTGTTGTTAAGGTCTTTACAAGAGAATTTGAAAGGAGAAAGTAGGAGATGAATAACACATGTAGGACGTTATATCTCAAACTGCAAAAATTGATAAAGAGGGTGGACCAAAGTCTGCATGTACAATGCCAGTGGAAGCGTTTCAGGCAGACTGCGAAGATTTAACAAAATATAAATATTGTCAAGTTTTACTTTGACTTGTGATGTTTGATCTCATTTAGTCACTTCAATCTAAATTTAAACACTAATTTTCTTTTTGTTTTGCAGATTAACTACAATACTTATTTTGGACTCCATATCATATGTTGTTTATTATATTGTTTTGTTACTTATAGTTCTAGTTATTTATTGTAGTGTTATATTTTAGTTATAGTTCCAGTTAATGTTTTAATAAAAGTTAATTAAAAAAGTACATACGTCTGTTTTTTTGTGGGGGTAGCAGTCATCAATAGAAATTATATTTATAATTTGAAGTATAATGCTGAAGCTCACTCATTAGCAACATATTGTGGTGAAATTTTTAACCTATGTGCTGACGTAAGTGTTCCATAAACTACTACTATGGTAACAGGCAAAATACTGTTTGGGGGTAGGGTATAATACGCAGGAATGCTGTCAAAATAAATGGGCAAGGGCTGTTTTGTTTTCCACTGTTGCAACATAAAGTGATCGATAAAAATCCGATAATCAGGCCTATCAGCGACTAAGACAGCAGGTCGAGTCTCTTTTGCTCAATGGCTCCCTCATGGGACGAAGAAACGCCCTTTTTCACGAAATAGGAATATTTTACTTGCAGGACAGTTGTTAATTTCCCGTGAAAAAACATTAGCCTGGAACATTGTTAGTCATAAACTGTAAACGTATCTGGGTCCTTTGCTTAAAAAAAAAATATATAAAATATATTTGTGAATTAGAATAAGAATATATGTTACAGCTATAGATATTTGCTATTAAAAAACCATTGAAATTCACTGAAAAAACCATAGGTTTTAGGCCATATATAGTTAGGGATTAGCATTTACAAAACCTTAATTTACTCGCACAAAACCATTGAAATTCGCATATATAGTTAGATGCAATAACTATATATCGCGCACCCGCAATCCACTGCTGATGATGTCACATATTACATCATTCATGACATGGCCAGTGACATCACTGATGACATCACTGATGACATCTCAAATGACATCACTGATGACATCTCAAATGACATCACTGATGACATCACTGATGACATCTCAAATGACATCACTGATAAAATCACTGATAACATCTCATTTGACATTACTGATCACATCACTGATGATATCATTCATGTGATAATACGATCAACCTCTTCAGACTCTAATATAACCTTAGATACAATCAGTGTAAACAGACACTCACAGACTGTCACTCATCCATGGAGTTACTCACACACCTAGTCAGTCATGCAAAGAATCAATCACACCTCCATTTCCTCAACTATACAGTTATGCACACCTTACATAATCAAACATATACTAACACATATTTACTCTCTTATACAAGCACTGATACAAGTTCACAATGATCCATACAGCCACTCACACATTCACTGGCTCTTATGCACAGTTATTTACATATGTCAACTCTTACATGTACTGTGTTTTACATATGTACTTACTTTGACATGTAGCACTGAGAAATCCAATCACTCACCAATACACTCATGCAGACAGTCAACCGCCCATACAGCACATGCACTTTTGAACCCATACATCTAGTGAATCAACTGCTCACACATCTATGCACAGAGTCACACACCTCCCAGCCACCCCCACACACACACTCACTCTCCCATACAAATATTTGGGCAACCAATCAATAACCCATATAGTTACTCATATAGCTACTGATCAACACATGCAGCAGTTTAAAGAACTACAGAAATAATGATGCACAAATTAAGACAGTTTAGTCACTAACCCATGCACTCAGTGAGACACATTTAATCATTCCCTCATACAATCAGTCATGCACCTACTAAATCCTTCATCCAAACACTTATACATCCACTCATTCTTCAATATGTAAGACATATTTTAACTTTACAGAAACATACAGTCACTGGATGTTGTCTTCAGTGATGTCATCAGTGATGTCATTTGAGATGTCATCAGTGATGTCATTTGAGATGTCACAGCGAGCAGCACGGAACAGAAGTAGGATTCAGGAGCGGAATTCTGCCAGTCGGTCACCCTTCTTGGCCAAACCAGGGAGCAAATTTACGCTAAGTACCGCCTGAATGGGGCAATGATCATCAAGCTGATCCGGGACCTAGACCCCCTGATGCAGCACCCAACAAGGAGGACCAATGCCGTGCCCACCCATGTTCCAGGTATTGTGCAGCCTGCACCTTCTGGCCTCCGGAAGTTTCCAGGGGATAGTCGCTGTTGCAGGGGGGATATCCCAGACCACCATGTCCCGCTGCCTAAGGAGTTCCTGGAGGCTATGCTGACCCGGCTACACCACTACATCTCATTCCCGACCAGCCAACAGAACTTGAATGCGACCAAGCTTCAATTTTACAACGTAGCACAATTTCCAAATGTAATAGGATGCATTGACTGTACCCACATCCACATCTGCCCAGCAGCACAAACGGAATACATGTATCGCAACCGCAAGTCCTGCCACTCTCTCAATATCCAGATGGTGTGCAATGCTAAGACAATCATCACAGACATAGTGGCACAGTACCCGGGGAGCACACATGACTCCTTCATATTCCGGCACAGCGGCATTCACACACGACTGGCGAGGGGAGACTTTGGGGAAGGACACCTACTAGGTAAGTACACATGGCCCAAAATAGTATACTGTGATCATGTAGCTGCGCTGAACAGGCACACACCCTCTGCTCCTATCATTTAGGTGACTGCGGCTACGCTCTCCGTGAGTACCTCCTCACCCCATACCTCAACCCTGCAACACCACAGCAACGGCGTTACAATGCTGCACACATACGCACAAGAAATTGCATTGAGAGGACATTTGGGCTTCTGAAGAGCAGATTCCGCATACTTCACAAGACTACTGGGGCCCTCAAATACGAGCCTGAGGTTTGCTGCCACATCGTGGCCGTGTGTGCTATCCTCCACAACATTGCTACCAAGTGCAGGATACCTGTAGAGATATCTGGCAGTGAGTCGGAAGGAATCAACCGCCCACCTGCACATGCGCGTCATGCACGCGGGGAAAATCCTGCTGAAGGACACAGACGGCGCAACCAAATCACAATGAACTGTTTCTAGTGCTCCCACTCCCCTCACCCAACACTTCACTCATGCATGACAATGGAAATAATGACAAGAGTCTGATGTACTGTTATTGAATACATATTATTGTTGGTTGCACAATAATATAGCATTATTTTCTACTGAAACATTTGTTGTATTGCGTCATACATCTCCTGACTTGTTAGTGGGCATGCTTTTATCATCAGCATGTCCCTGCCCGATGAGCATAAATGTAATTGGCGCCTCCGGCGCAAAGCTCCGAGTTGCCTCTCGACCTCCTCCTCCGGGTGAGCACGTGGTGCTGCTGTGGGCCTGCTGCTGCAGGGTGGAACACTAACCGGTGGCAATGAAATGCTGCTGTGGCTAGATGTTCCCTCACTAGTGTCATCCCCTCCTGCCTGGCCGTGGCCAGTTGGCTGCAAAGCCTGAACTGCAGTGGTTGCCTGCTCAAGTGCCCGTGCCACGTCCTGGCAGCATTGGACCATCTGTATTTGCATGGCCAATGATCTACTGGACAGCTGGGAAGTTGCGTTGCCAATTAAATAATTGGAGCGCGTGTACGCCGAGAGGCGTGTTAGGAGCTGGCAGTGGCGGCGCCGGGTGAGGTCTCGCTGGCCCAGCATGGCCTCAGTGTTTGCCTCCACAGCTGTGGTCATTCGGTCAATCCGGTCAGACAGCTGGCCAACATTCCTGGGTGTATTGTGCAGCTGCAGTTGTATTGCTGCAAGGTGTTGTGCCTGTTGTTGGTGGATGTGCAGCATGCGGTGCTCTATTGAGAGGCCCGGCACACGCACAGTCATCCCCCTCCTGCCGGCGCGTGATGCACTTTGGCGCCGGTCCCTGACCTGTCCGCTGGACTGGGTGGGCACAGTAGGTGTGCGTTGTGTTAGTGGCCTGGCGGCTGCTGGTGTTGCCGATGCCACTGGCATGGGTCTCACAGCTGGCGATGGTGTTGCGCCTGTTGTCGCTGGCGTTGCAGTTGGTGGTAAGGCTGCTGGCGCTGGTGCTTGCCCTGATGGACCTGGCAGTGAGGATGGATCTGCCTCACCCTCAGAATCCTCATGAGTTTCATCAATTTGCAGCCCCTCACTGTCGCTGCTGGTGTTTTCAGCGGCACCTGTGATGTAAAGTGGACGTTGATTAATTACATGTATCTTTCACATGGAAGGTTGCTACATGCATGCAGGCTACCATTCCCTGACTGGCTGTTGGATTGACCCTATTAGGACATATCTGGCTGTATGGGGCTGAATGTAAATTGTGGTCAGACTACATGTCCCACAATGCAATAGGGACATTCTGGTGTGCATGGGCTGCATGACTGGGGTTTCTTATGGGTAGCTCTAGGGTAATGGCCATTGTTAGGGGACAGGGTCGCAGTCGCATGGCACTTACCTTGCCTTTCTTGGATGGGTCGGGAGGAGTCTAGCCGGGTTACCCCCACGTATGCCTCAGGTTGCAATGTGTCCTCAACGAGATCCTCCAATGGGGTGTTGGGAGGGACTGTTGGCTCTCCCCCTCCTTTTGCAAGGCGCTCACCCAGCCTCTCAGTAACCCTCTCTTTGGCACGACTTCTGAGGTCGTACCACCTCTTCTTGAGATCGTCAATTGATCTCTGGGTGACTCCAACAGAGTTTACTTTTGCGCGGATGCGCAACCAAAGTCGCCGTTGGTCAGCCTCTGGCACCCTCCTGGAGTCCTTCCCGAACAGTCTGTCATTGTCTTTACAGCCTCCCTCTATCAGATGTTCTAGCTCCTGTTTGGAGAATTTGATTTTACGCTTTCTCCCTGTGGCACTGGCCCCTGCTGCTTCCTGAGACATTGCTGCTGTGTGTTGTATCCTGAATCAATGCTGGAGGTGGTTTATAGAGGAGCTCTGGCAAGTGCTGCTTCCTAATCAGCCTCAGTATTCAGAATGAGGGAGGGAACAGCCTGCTTCCTGGTTGTGATGTCATCACTGTGCTCGAAATGTGACTTCCCGTTTTTGCGATCTCGCTATTCGTCCGATTTTGCGATTATTCTGCGATTTTGGGATAATCGCAATCGGCTTTTGCGGCCGAATGGGAATCGCTATTTTTTACCGCAGATTTTCTTGAATCCCATTATGCAAATTTTAAATTGCGATTTGGTATTAATCGCAATTTAGAATTTGCAGAAAATGGTTTTCATGAATCTGGGGGTAATAAAACAAAAGTGTTAAATCCTCTATAAAGTTTGCTTCTCAGTTTACAGCGTATCAAGTAGACTTAGGTGACATGCATCATGACTTTGGAAGATTGAGGTCTGCCTGCTACTGTTCAAAAAATAGAGGGATAGTGTGCCTTGCGCCCACCACTCCAAAATCTGGGAGAAGGATAAACCCCCCTATTTCCCACGGTTCCATTGGCAATGGATGTATAGAGAACCATAGAACTGGAGGTGGGGGTGGCAAAGAAATTAACAGGGAGGAGAGCCGAGTCAAGTGTCTGGTGACTGCCTTGGGTCAAAAATGTCATGCACACAGTGGCAGCTGGTAAGAAACAGGGGTGACGGGCGGGGTTGAAAACAAAATATTTTAAATAGAACACCTTTTCTGCCCCACCATCTCTCATCTGCCATCTCTCCGCTTCTCTTCCTGACTCCAAGTCCGGAAGCAGGAAGCACACAGGCTCCCCTAAGCCAATCCCGATGCTGCTGTCACCATGACAGCAGCGTCATGATTGGTCTGGGCGCTGTGGGGCAATACTCAGACAGGGAGTGGAAGCCTGTGCATGTTCTCCACCCAGGCTGTGCAGTACAGCCAGAGGAAACCATGCAAATTGTGCCTGACTGTTTGGCCAGCCCAAGATGGCCGGTCAAACCATCATTTGCACTTACTGTGCACAAACCACTCCTCCTCCCTGTGACAACAGCCCCAACCCACCCTAACCTAGCACCATAGTTACGAAAAATAAAATGATAATAACGTTGTTATTATCATTTTATTTTTCCTTTTCTGCTGCTCTGAGAGCAATGGGGCAGCACTCTTACACCTTAGCGGAGGAGCTGCACATACCGAGCCATAAAACTATTTGGCAAGATGTATGTAAATCGTGCATCATACAACGGCATATAAGAATAGGTTAGTCTCATCAAAATTTTTAAAATTGTGTATATCATGATGAAACATTTCACTTTAGTCCACCAGATTATATATCTCTGCATTTAGATGTATTTATGAAAATATATAGTTTTAAAATATGAATTTATAAACATTACCGACCCTCTCATTCTTGTTAACAATGGGCCTCATCATGATTTCGGACGGACTTATGTCTGCCCGACATCGTATTGGATTGGAACCGCCCAAACATTAGGCGGCGGTTCCGACAGCACAATTAGAATGAGACCGCCCAATGGGTGGTCAAAAACAATCCATTTTCAAATGGCAGCTTGTGCAGCAGGTGATAAAGGCCTGCAGCACAACCTGCCATTGAAAAATTGACTTTTTTAAACCATCCATGCGGTGCCTGCCACACATTGCATTATAATACGGAAGTCATAACGAAACCAATGATAAAGGCAGAAAGCCTCCAACAAGCTAGCGGATGGCTTTCTGTCTGATATCATAATCGGGCACAATGTCATCAGTGAATTAAAAGCAAGTCAGTTGTCTTGTGTGCCCTATATGAAAGATTTTACAACAGTACAGTCTGACGCTGTGATCCAGTCACTCGATAATTCCAACTATGAGGCTCATTACGATGTTGGGCAGAACGCCTGCTCCCAACAGCCAGAATCTCCTCGACCATGTCAGAGACCATCCGACCGACACAGTCGGTTTACTTTCCAACCACCCGATTAAGATGATTGCGGTCAGTACGTAAACCACGCAGTCATTCCGAATCGGTTCCAACCGACTCTCAAATTGCTCCTGTCGGTCCGAACCCCCTTCGTACACCCCTATGGACAGCGTTTCTGCCCTCAGGATTACAATGTCGATTTCCAACAGCCTTTCTGTGTCTGCCTGCCCGACACAAAAAAGACTGTCGGAAAGTGACTTTGGGGGAACCTGGCAGGGCCCCCCAACCCCAGCGGCCTTAGGTTATTGGCCGAGGGGGTACCTAAGTCACTCCCCTGTAAAACCCTGCACTGTGTGGCAGGCACCGTGGGGTGCCTGTGACAGGGTGCAAGGTTTTCTGCACACACCCCATTTTCCCGTAGAGCCTGTGTTGCAGACGGTTGTCAGGAGGAACACAAGCTCCCATAGGGAACAATGGGACTTCGACCTCAAGTCGGTATGTGTCGGGCAGAGGCTTTCCGCCCGACATTTCCCGACATCGTAATGACCCCCTTAATATTAATCACCAACTTCAATGTGAGTCAGTCTCCTCCTCTAATCCCTGGGCTCCACACCTCCTACCTCTGATACCCACAAATCAATGATCTAGGGCACATAATTCATAGGGAAACTGACAGGACACAACCTTTTTTCAGGGTGAAAAAGCTGAAAAAATGCAACTTCTAACACACAAGGAATTTCTATGCAAAAGTAGGGGTGAACAAGCTTTAGCGAATGAGAAAGGAACCCTATGCATGATAGTGTCTCATTGTAGACACTGTCAACAGATTAATAGCATCATTTGTTATTAGAAGAGCAGGGATATGTTGTTATATTTTTTATAAGAAGTGAAGATAATGAATTTCACTCATGCATTTTTACAAGATTACTAAACATGCCAGCATAAAAACAGAAACATGTTTTATTGCACCCCTCAAAGACCATCAAGAACATATGTCACAAATTCTGAGCTTTACTAATGAGGGTGATTTTTATTTAGACTGGCGCCACTCCTTTCGTGCCTGGGTCTAATTTATATCTCAGTCCCTCGCTGCTAGCACGTTAACCTTTTAACAGATAAGCTACAGCGGCTACATACAAAGGGCTTAATGTACAACATTTCCATTTGCAAAAAGTGGTGCCAAATTGTGTACTGACTTTGAATTGAAAAGAATTTTGAGAACTGACCTATGTAATAATAGTAAAAAGGTGTTATTTCGGCCTTAAGGTAAAAAAAGTACAGGATAAAACAAAACACAGAGTTAGCAGCAGTCATGGATCAAATGGTATCACATTAAATAGGAGTCGCAATTTACAGAGTTAAGGGCCATATGTATCAAGGCGAAATGGGTTCGCAAACGCTGAAATTTGCAGATTTTCGGCGTTTGCGAACTCATTTTCGCGAAATGGTATGCATGAAGGAATTTGGGTGCAAAATAAGGATTTGCAAAATTTGCGATTCCTTATTTTGCGATTGCATTTAGGGAATCGCAAATTTTGCGATTCCTTAAATGCAATGTATTAAGCAAAAAAAAATCCAAATTGCCCTTAAGAAATCGGAAATTACCACCAACTTCTAGTTGGTGGTAAGTTGCGATTTCCTTGAAAAATGCACATTTCAGCATTTTTCAAAGTGCCATGTGATGCACATACATGCCCTTAGGGCATGTATGTGCACCACATGTGCACCCATACTTATTTCAGGGGTGCAACATGGTGTCCTTTGGACACCCCTGCACCCTTGAAATTAATCTCAATTTGCAATTGGCAAATTGCGAATCGCAAATTGAGAAAAAATTCCCATTCCAGGAGGCCCATAGAAATGAATGGGAAAGTATTCCTTAAATGCGAATTCGCTATTTGCGATTTTGCAATTAAGAAAAATCAAGAAATCGCTAAAAAATTGCAATTTTCTTGATACATATCAATTAGCGATTCTGAAATAGCGATTTCTTAAAAATCGCTATTACAGAATCGCTAATTGATATCTTGATACATATGGCCCAAAGTGCAATAAGGAGAAAGAACAAACATTTGAGTCAAGTGCATAGTGACATATCATCATGGACCTAAGCATACACAGTTGAGTGAAGCAAACTCCAGCGTGGGAGCACAAAGGTGAAAAACACAGATGCACGCACTCCAGTTTATGCAGACATTAGATAAACAAGATAAGGCTAAATAAAATGATTAGAGGGTTACACACCCTGGGACCGATACATGGTGTCTGAATGGGTTATGTGCTCAATAAGAAAGACAAGAGAGAAGGACAACCTCAATTCTGGGTCCACTATGTGTTCCTACTATTGTATTGTTGGATCTAAAAGCTTCAGCAATGCTTGAAAAAAATAACCAAACACCGATTAAGGTCGCTATAGATAGAAAATCTAGAGTCTCTTCAGCCAAGCGGGCAATCTACTAATGAATAGGGGGAAATAAGACTTAAAATTAATAAGAACTAAAAAATAAGTGACAGGAAGAAGAAGAAAACCTACATGAACTGACCAATCCTTTTTGGATCAATGATGTTTCATAGATGTGAATACAGAATCAGCAAGATAGCTGTCATTACATATATACTGAAAGAGATGCGGAGATCAAATATAACCCATGGGTTTAGGATACAGGCAAGAGATCTATTGATAAACGTCTAGATCATATGAACCAAGCCACAAGAAGATATGTGCTGGTGAGGAATATGATGATCCTTGAAGGACCGGTTGTAAGAATCCTGAGAGCCACCAGGAGTCTATCGATACCCAGAGTGAGACACAAGGGTAATTCCATTTGCATTGAAAGTGATGATAGAATGGGCAAAAAAATATGAAGTAATCAATATCCTCACATTTGAGCCCACAGTTTGCAATCAATTGTTGAAGAGGGGTATAGTATCTGGATGCTTATAAAAAACCCCAAAGGCAAACTGGCAAAGTATAATTGAATATGTAAGCTTTTCGCCATAGGAGTGGCAATTTCATTGAGGTAACCGTCGAATTTGGGGACTGGTTTGGGAGACAAGAATTGAAGTGGCAGGGAACCTTAATTGGTTGAATGGTGCCACTTAGCCAATAAGAAATTCCAAAGACCTGTCTTTAAGATGATCTTGGAGTTGGCAGTGATGCATTCAGGGGACATAAAAATACAGAAAATGTTTCATACCAATCCTTAAGGTGAATGAACCAATTAATCTTATTGCCTATATCTAGGCTACTAATTTTGAGGATGTTCCTTTTATACGGATTCTTTCCTGATTGTACTAGAGTCTGATCCACTAAAGAAGAGGTCTTAAGGAAACAAGGTGAGCTATGCCTTTGTGGGCGGAATCAATAATAATAAGTAAAGTAGGGGCAGGCTGTGGTAGTTTAAGAAAATACTTAAGAAACTTAAACTCTTTCGATCGTAGCAATCTGGACTTTGAGTGTCCCCATGCGCCATAAAGTGCTGCAGTTTGGCTTTTGGTTCTGTAGAACTTCAGTGCTGGGGAGGTTGCCTGGAGTTGAGAGGTTTTATGCATTTTTAAAATAACAGCCAAGGTGTGCAGAATAATCAGGCTGCTTCTAAGAATCTGGGGCAACCATGAAAGGGAGCTAGAGATACTTACCTCAAGGTAGTCAAAGGTGGAAACCGACATCAAGGGAGTTTGGCTGAGAGTGAGCTGGTACCTAAGATTTCTATGACGTCTGAAGGCCATAAGCTTGGTCTTCAGTGTGTTAATTTCCAAACCTCTTGACATGCTGCAATCCTCGAACTTGGTTAGAAGAAGTTGGAGGCCCGATAGAGTTCTAGACAGAAGGAGAGTATCCTCCACAAAAAGGATCGCAGGGAACTTAATTACGCTCAGCTTTGGGAAATCTGCCCTTCCAGCGTTGAGGTAGTTGACGACCCCATTGATGGATAAAGAGAATAGAGTGAGTGCCAGTACCCACCCCTGTTGCACTCCCATGCTAATGGGAATATGATCTGTCAATTCGCCCTCAGGGCCCCATCTTTCCCTCAGAAAGTTTGCTTGGTGAAGTCTGATGCCAATATTTAAGATATCAGAGGGGACTCCCAAATAACAGAGGACCTCCCAAAGAGTACACCTGGGGATCAGATTGTACTTGGCCCTAAGGTCAACAAAAGCCATGTACAGATGGTCATTGGATAGGATGGTATATTTCCAAACAATGAGAAGAAAATGGTAGCACTTGTTATAAGGTGCTGATCTTGCATCAAATCCAGTTGAAAAGGGGACAGAATATTAGCTTCCTCCAACAGCTCCTGTGGTTTTATGAGGAGCTGAAAGCAAAAGTTATTTTTGAGATTATCAAGAAGGCTTATTGGGCTGTAGGTTTTTTGGTTCACTTCTGTCTCCCCCTTTTTGAATATGGAGATAATATGAGCCCCGGTCCAAGCTGAAGGCTGGTCAGCCTCTTTAAGAATTTAATTTGATAAGGAGTTGATATAGGATGCCTAAATGTCGACCTCCGATTTAAATAGGTCACTTGGAATGGCATCAGGATCGGAGGCCTCCCCTTGTTGTAAATTATTAATTGAAAGTTTTGTATCTGATAGGGAAAATGACAGGTCTTTAGACGCAAAAGGAGTGACCTGTAAGGAAACAAAAGAAGAATGATCATAAAGGGGATCAGCATAAAGGATTGAAAAGCGTTCTGCCCATATTGCTGATGGTATGACATAATCGCTCTGGATGGTAGCACCAACATAACCATGAGCCAAAATCCACCATAATAACTCCTTTTGCTTACACCGGGCAGCTTCAAGCACTTCTATGACACTGTTTCATCCCATTTACATTGTTTAGCTTTGAGGATCTTCTTGTAGGATTGGCAAGTGGCATGGACAGCAACTGCTATGATCATTAATCTTCCTTAAAAGGTACATCTTACCCCCACCGCAGTCTTGAACATACCAAGGAGACAATTTAGATGGTATATTCTGGCGGGATTTGGATGGCTGAAAATAAAGAAGAATGACTAACTCGAGTCACTTTGTTAGGACAAGAAAAAAAGCCATCATTGGCGCACTTGGCCATGAAAAGAGTTTAGATTTGGGCCAAAAGATTAGAGTTGTTTGCAATAGTGGGTCATTTAACGGCCCTTCTGTTGTTAGTAACAATTAGTAAAGGTGAAGGCGGAGCTGAAGGGAGTGAAAGCTCACAAAGGAAGTCACCACTAAGTATTAGTTCTAGGGCATTGTGGTCACTGTCGATTCTCTAGGCATGACCTTGAAATCACTATGGTCCTTATTACAAGTTTGGCGGTGCAGGAGTGGGAGTGCCCCGCTCCCGCACTGCAAACCCATGTAGGACCTGCCTGCCAGATCAGGAGTTTTCTCCTGTCTGGTGGTGGTTCTTTGGGGTTCCCAGGGTGGTGCCTATGAAATAGGCACCTCAATGGGAGCATCAAAGGCAGTACCTGCACGGTATGGACTGCTGCAGTCCATGCCGTGCAGGTACTGGTGTGCATGTACACAGGGGCGCATCTGTTGTGCTCCCCTGTGTACATCCACATGGCATGAGGCACAAGGGGCCTCCTTTGTTTCCTCACCGCCACACTTTTCATGACGGTTGCACCGCCATGAAAAGTGTGGCAGTGGCCCCACCAAGCATTTTACTGCCTCAAGACCACCGTGCCACCACCAGAGATCGCTGGTCCTGATAGGGCAGTCAGAAGACTAGAAGACTGCCACCTATGCGCCCGGTGAGTCTTGCGGTCAATGGACTGCCAGACACGTAATAAGCCCCTAAGATTTTTCCAGAGTGCACCTATGTACTAATAGGTCGGTTTAAAAAATTCTGAATCATAGTGTGTTGAAATCCGACCTACTTCATCAATATTCACAAGGTAGGTTGAAAATTGTGACTTGTTATGGTGGGATGCCATCAAAAACATAGTTGCCTGCTAACCACCATATCTGTGATTGCATTTTAAATAAAGCTGACTTTTTTTCTAAATACAGCTTGTTTTCCTTACAGGAAACGGGGCTAAGTTTTAAAAGAAAAAGATTTTAAGCTTGTTTGAGGGTTAGGCTGTGGTACCTTAGATTATTGTCTACTCCCCTACCAACTGTCTCACCGCCATCCTAAGCAACTTTCTTTCCCACCACATTAGGATGGCGAGCGGTTTATTGGAAAGACCGACTGCCACACATCATGCGGTGGAGGGCCTTGGGTTCCCTACAATAGTGGCAGTGCCTACCAGGCACCGTCATCTGGATTATGATGCCCCTTTCATCCCGCCTGTTCATGGCGGTTAACCTATGGTGCCCCCCTATATATCCCTCCTACGTATCCCTGCACCATGTGGCAGGCAGGGCATGGTGTCTACCACTTAGTGCAGGCATATGTACAGTGTCCCTTTTTGGCATTGTGGCTGGTGCTGCAGCCAAGAGCACCCACTGTAATGCAAAATATAGGCTTTGTGACAGCTTTGTTGGCTATCTCATCGTAATGCCTACCACAGGACCGTCGACAGCCTGTCGGGCGGTCCTGCCTGTGATTGGGTGGCGGGGGGACGGACAAAAGTCTGACCGCCATTGTAATCAGGCCCCTTAGCTTTTACATTGTAAATTACTATTTTGAAAAATTAAAATGCAAGGTGTTGGGTATTGGGTATTTGGTGTGTAGTGTTTTAAATATACATTCGTTAAAATTGGGGTCATTTTGAGCGTTTTAATTTTGTTTGATATTTTGAAAGTTGCACATTTTACATTATTGTATATTTTTAAAGCATTTGACTTTATTAAATATTAATATAATATTATATAATAAGTTTGTGTGATTTTAAGTGTGGGTTGTTGGGCTATTAAGTGGTTATTATAGCGGTGTAGGGTCTATAGTATTTCTTAAAGTATTTTTTAAATATAATAGTTTTATCTTTTAAACATTTTAAAACTTGAATGAATAGAATACATTATTTTATTTTAAAGATCTATATTTTAAAATAATGTATACAAATATAATTATACATTACACATTTCTTTATTGTAGAATTAATTCCTAATTGGATGGTATTCTATTTTTTAAATTGTTTGTGATGATAGTTTATATTGTGTTTTTAGTTTAACAATATTGTACATTTAGATAGAATTCCTTATGTATCTTTATTTTAATTTTTAAATTATTTTATAAAATATCTTTAATCATATACTTATTTTTGGGTTTTATTTTAATTTTAATAACATCTGAAATTTAATGAAAGTTTTGAGTACATTGATTATCAAATTAAGGAAGAAAATTGGCAATTTTTTTGTCTAATATTACAATTTTTCTTCTTTTTTTATTATATTATATTTATAATATTGAAATATTTAGTAATTATAATTAATGGTTGTCATTATATTTTATATAGGAAGAAATGTAAATTCTGTGTTTTCAACCTAATAACTATTCAAATAAAGAACATTTTCAAAATATTTAAAATGATTTAAATGTAAAAATACAATTTTTAAAATAAAATATTTTATTCATTAATTTTTTGTACGTAAAATCAAATTATATGTTTTTATTTGACAATATGTAGATTGTATGTATTTTTTTCATTTACACATATTGTCCTCCCATATCAGCCATTAGAATAATACTTGTTGCATTTCCAGTAATAATGTTCTTTGCTGCTACTTTCTTTGCTGTAGGTGTAGCCTAGATATGTTGACAGGCATTTTCCTTTTTGAGATATAGTAAAACATGCTTTTTGGGCATATTATAATCTGTTTTTATTTGAAAAATAAAACAAAATCTATATTGTCCAACGTGCTATGTGAAATAAATAACAGTTTACATTTAGCACCTTTTACATTTCTTTATAACTCCCATATTGTAGCGGTTTTATTTTTTCAGGTCTGCTGCTTTGTTTTTTTCAGGGCTTCTTGCCTTCTGGATTCTGCTTCAGTTTTTCTTATTTTTGTTGGTATTTTAGTAGCCTTGCAGTTTCAAGATAATAAAAAGGAAGTAGATATTAGTTATTTTATTAATTGGTAAAATTAATTTAAAAAAATAGGAGTTAGATGTTTTGGCTTTAGCATTTGTGAACGCTAAAAAGGTATTTTACATGTATCAACCCCCATTTTGCGATTCGGTAACTTACTACCGAATCGCAAAATGGGTTTGCGATTCGCTATTAGGAAGGGGCGTGTTTAGGGCATCCCTCCCTAATACAGAATCGCATCAGTATGTAGAAATGTTTTATGACCGAAAAGCGGTTGCAAAACATTTGCATTTTACCACCTACTTCAAGTAGGCCGAATATCCCTGTAAAACCACTATACCTTGAAGTAATACAATTGTAAATGAAAAGAATCTCTACCACTATGATGACACACCTATACTGCCCTCAATGATTTGCTATAACTGTAAATAACATGTATGTCTGCCCTAAGTCCACTGTATATAATAAGATTGTCGCCATTATAAAACTGTAAGAAATGTAAATAATTTGTATATATGTTTTCTTTTATATATTGTACATTATATGTCTGTGTTTGTAAATCTCATCCATATATCTTTTTATTGCTTATATAAAATTTAAACACATAATCACTTATAAAAACTATATATACAAAAAATAGTAGAAAATAAAAGAAAAATAGTCAACAACAATAAACAATAAAGCTCCATCAGAAGTTATTTTGCTCATTGGTTTCTGTACACAAGTGGACTTAATATACTGTTTCAGTCTAGGTTTTTATTTACAAAAAACCGCAAATTGTACTATCTAATCAATGTCTGTCACTTTGCTATAGACCTTTCCTAACTAAATATTAATGTAGATACATTTCATATATATTTTTTAAATATAGAATCAAATATAAAAAAGGCTACAACACTATGAACCTAATTTAGAATTAAGTGCCTCATTATGATGTTGGTAGGAAATCATTCCTTTCTGACCGACTCAGGTTCGGGGAGTCATTGACTTCTATGCTGACTGACAACATAGGCTCCCATCAAAGAAAGGGGTGGTTGCGGAAAACCTTGCACCCGATGGCAGACACTCCATGGTGCCCGCCATACTGTGCATGGTTGCAAAGAGGGGTCCCATAGGTACCCACCGAGCCCCAACCGGAGGCCCTAGAGTGAAGGAGCACCTGCTACAGGCTCTCAAAGCAGTTTCCAGCAGCAGTTTCCAGCAGCCGTTCCGTGTCGGAGAAACCGAGTTGGAAAGGCTGTCCGAATTTGACATCGTAATAGGTCGGTCAGAAATGCAGTCCGTAGAGCTGTATAATTCGGCTCTGAATGACTCTGAGTCTCCGAATGCCAGTCAAAGCCAGTAGGACAGACCGAACGGTTACCTACCATCGTAATCGGTCTGTCGGAAATGTTTCCGAGTCGGCCGGAAACATGGGTTCCGACAAGGATTGGGAAAATCCGAATGCCGTTTGGATCCTTTCCAATCAACATCGTAATGAGGCCCAAAATCTTTAATTAATTTCAATTTAGTAAATTAAATTAAAATATTTGTTTTTCTGAAGCTTAAATTGAAAATAAATTCCCACGTAAAGTAAATGTGTTTTGTACTATGCATCACTAATTATTTAAAGTGTTGTATAGAATTGATTAAATGTAAGTTAATCATATTTTAATAAACATTTATGCTGCACTCATTTATAAATTTAAAAAGAGTTGCTAAAATATAATATAAATAATAAGTATGTTTTCATCCCTAGGTTTTTTGTAAAATTAAACTCGATTTATTTACAGTTTCAATTATTTAAAAAAATGTAATTGAATATTATTTCCTATGGGGTTTTATTTTAAGTCCCTACCTCCATTATTTTCTACAGGAGTGTGCTGCATATCAGTGGTTAGTGATATGTGGTGCTGCACTGCCTACTGTTTTTTGGCAGTAGTAACTTATACAAGTAAATTTGGCTTCATCTCACATTTCAGGAGTGGAGTCATGCAAGTCTACAATTGTGAGGGACTTTATGCTGGGATTTTGTGAATAGCTAATAGTAGCAAAGTTACTAAATACTTGAATTGCTCACAAGTGTAAGTTACCTTTGTGAATAGCCCTGTCTGTGTTTGCCAACTACACTCTTTGAAATAACTAAATATTTTGTAAATTATGCCCACTTGTTGGTAAGGGGATAGAAAAGTTACGGCATCAACTAACTCTCTGTGGTCAACTTTTGTGTCAATCTTATGACAATGTCTGCACTATCACTGTCACAAGTCATACCTAGATGGAGCTTCTTATGCTATTTGAGAGTACTTCATCTAGTCCAGGTTGATTCTTTGCATTCTTGGGAATTTACTCTTGATTTTATAATAGGATTACCAGAACTACACGCCCCACAATGCAAAGAAAAGCCTGGACTAGATCGGGTACCCACGCCTGAACCATAGAAGCTTAAAAGCTCTGCAAAAGATAAATTTTTTGAAAAAATAACTTTGCCAACACCCGCCTTTAACCCTATTTAACCCTATTTTGAAGCAAATGAGCAGCATAGCTACCAGAAATCAACAGAAAACCCACCAATCTCTCAATGAAAATGCATATTGAGACATCACTTGCAGCACAGCTTCATTATGGGATGACATTTTATGTAAATTAGACATTGATTTTACAATACAGTGAGTGTATTCATTGTCATACCGGGGTCTTCTGAATCTTTTTTACAGCATAAGATTCAGGGTTGTAAATTCTGAGAAAATGGCAGCCACACTGATGCAAGTTGCTGGGAGGCCACTTCTCTACTGCTAACACCAGACAAACCCAAAATAATTTCTCATCAGATGTACAAATCATGTCCACTGTAAACGTCTAATAAGGGCCTGATTGCGAGTTTGGTTGTCCATTGGGCTCATGGTGGAGTGGCGGCCGGGGACAGACGCACCAGTAGTCCGACCGCTGTATTACAATTACTGCGGTTGGACCTCCATAGCACTGCTGTAACTGCCAGGAATCTGTGATCCCTGGCAGTGATGTGGCGGTGTGAGGCCGCAATATGCTTGACAGGGCCTCTGCGGCCCCACCAAGCATATTACGAGTTTCCTCACTGCCAGTGGTCTCATGGCAGTGTTCACACCATGAAACTGCTAGCGGGGAGGAAACTAAGGGGGCCCTACAGTGCATCAGGCCATGGGGATGCATGCCATGTGCCCCCCCTGTCTGCATGCATGCCTGAATGCATGCCCCTTTCCTGCACGGCATAGATTTAACAGTCCATGCCACCCAGGAACCTGCTTTGGCGTTCCCATAACAGTGCCTTTTTCAAAGGCACGCCGTGGGAATTCCAAAGGACCGCCCATCAGACAACGAGGAAACTCGTAATCTGGCGGTTGGCTGGAGTTCAAGTTTGGTGGTGTAGAAGCAGGGCGGTGACATGCCACCCTGCTCCTGCACCGCCAAACTCGTAATCCGGCACTTAGTCTGACCACCAGCTGTTTTTGTTTCACTGCACTAAATAGGAATTTTGTTAAATGGCTGGAATAGGTCCATGAATGGCCTCTTAGTTGTATGGCTATGTTTTCCTTCCCACATCTCCTATCATATTTGTTTAAGTGTCAGGGCTTCCCCTAAATATACATGTCAGTGCAAGTTACTTTTGGTGTATATTTCTGTATGAGTATGTCTGTCACCCTACACGTACCAATATCACTGCCAATATTTGCTGACCTTCCTCCGATGTTGCAAAGCTATACTAGAAGTAGATAAACAGTACATTAAAATGATGTGCTTTTCTTGTCATATTTATAGTTTATCTGAGTGCTTCTACATCTTCCCAGAGAATGTTTTCCTTGACTCTTCCCCCACCATCAACATTCTTCTGTGTTTTCCATCATCAAAGTAGAGACCATTGTAGTGTTTTCTTGAAAATGGCATGCTTTTTGAGACATATGAATTTAAGTATCCAAAATGTAAAAAGTGTATTTTTTAGCAAAGTGTGCATTTTCCAGAACTTACTGATTTTGTTCATGGTGCCAGAGAACACTTATTGCTATTGCTTTTATCTCATTACATAGAGTCATTTCATCATTGATATTGATTAAGATTTTTTTATGACATTATGATTGCTGCGGTTTGAGGCCTGAGGCAGTAAGATTGTAGTTGCTGATCTGATCTATGAGCCTTTTGTTGTTGTCTATACCTCTGGTACCTCTCTATGGGGCTGTTTGCAATGGCACCTGCCATCGACAGGCTGTCAGTAGCAAGTTTACCGCTATTGTGAGACTATTTCCCACCCGCCATATTATAATGACGGGTGGGACTGTGGCAGTGGGATAATCCGACCGCCACGCATCCAATGGGCTCTTTGAGCCTGCTGGTGATGCGGAGGCCTCCCAATCCCTGAAATGGCGGCGTTGCCTACCAGGCACCTCCGTAGCGATTACGATGGTCCATCCCCGCAGGTCGTTCATGGCGCTTCACCCGCCATGGAAAGGCTGGCAGGGATGGAAAGTGGGGGTTCATAGTGGGCCCCCCTTGACCCCAGGCCCTTTAACTGAAATGTTTTTATCTTAAATTAAAATAAGATTAATGCCTAGTTCCCGGTTACATTTCTGACCCGGCTAGGTCATTCCAATCAAAGGGCTCCATTATGATGTCGGGCGGATCGCCACTGCCATGGTGGCGGTGGCGATCCGCCCGACAGAAATGCCCGCCCGCCACCCTTTCCCCCCCCGCCACATTACAATGGCGTGGGGGACCGCAGCGGTGGCAAACACCGCCCGCCACTTTTCCGCCCCGGTCGCCTTGCGGCCGGGGTGGAAAAGGTTTCATATGGTGGCGGTGTCTATCAGACACCGCCAGCCATATTTGCATGTGTGGCCATAGGTGCCTTTCCGCGGCGGCGATCCCGCCACGGAAAGGCGGGCGGTCGTTGCCATTGGGGGCCCCTGCGGGCCCCCATGTTGAAGGCCGAGGTGGGGGTGCATAGGGGGGGTACCTATGGTACCCCCCTTCATTTGCATATACAAAGCTGCAGGCACCGCGCGGTGCCTGCCGCTTTGCATATGCAAATGTGAAAATGCTTTTTTTGTATTATGGCGGGCGGTGCAGAGTGCACCGCCCGCCAAAATGCTACAACTACTGGATGTGCTCGCCACTGTGGTGGGCACATCCTAATAGCCCCCACAGGACCCCCGCCCTTATGGTGGGCGGTCCCAATCACCGGTAGGATGACAGGCGGACAAAGTCCCAAAGGGTCCCATTAGGATGACGGACCGGTGATTGGGACCGCCCGCCACAAGGGCGGGGGTCCCATGGGGGCTATTAGGATGTGCCCGCCACAGTGGCGAGCACATCCTGTAGTTGTAGCATTGTGGCGGGCGGTGCACTCTGCACCGCCCGTCACAATACAAAAAATGCATTTTCACATTTGCATATGCAAAGCGGCAGGCACCGCGCGGTGCCTGCAGCTTTGTATATGCAAATGAAGGGGGGTACCATAGGTACCCCCCTATGCACCCCCACCTCGGCCTTCAACATGGGGGCCCGCAGGGGCCCCCAATGGCAACGACCGCCTGCCTTTCCGTGGCGGGATCGCCACCGCTGAAAGGCATCTATGGCCACACATGCAAATATGGCTGGCGGTGTCTGATAGACACCGCCACCATATGAAACCTTTTCCGCCCCGGCCGCAAGGAGACCGGGGCGGAAAAGTGGCGGGCGGTGTTTGCCACCGCTGCGGTCCCCCCCGCCATTGTAATGTGGCTGGGGGGAAAAGGGTGGCGGGCGGGCATTTCTTTCGGGCGGATCGCCACCGCCACCATGGCGGTGGCGATCCGCCCGACATCATAATGGAGCCCAAAGTGTTTAAATCCAAATGAGTCATATTCGTCAGTCTTTGTAATAATATTGCTTTCTTATCAAGGACTGTGACAATGTGAACGGTCAAACGCCAGTGAGTGTTAGGTTAAAACCAACAGGACAAAGTATGCCTTTGAAATCTGCATTTAATCTTCGATTGGGTAACTATACATGAAGAAGTTGAGGGTCATTACCCATACAATGAAACACGTGTTGGTCGGACCCTGTGCTTTTCTCTGTAATAAAGTATAAGAACACTTACAAAAAGATCAGACTCGCTTTGATTTTCGACATTGATGAACTTTCAAATCACATGAATGCGTGTGCACAGAATTTGACTTTAATTTTGACTTTGGCAGGCACCGCATGGTGCCTATCACGTAGTGCAGGGAAATGTGAAATGTGACATTTCTACAGTGCGGTGGGTGTTGCTGCTAGCAGCACCAGCCGCAATGTAAAATATGGGGAGTGTGACGGCTGTGGTAGCAGTCGCATTGTAATCAATATTGTGGGGCCGCTGCCTTGTATACGGGCGGTCCCACTTCCTGTTACAATGGCGGACGGACAGTCCGTCCGCAATCGTAATCATGCCATATCATCTGAGTTTGAGAGTTCTGTAAAAAAAATTACTTTTTCACCCAGTATTTTCCAGGTAGATTGACAACGTAAAAATTGACGTGTGATATTCTACTTTGACGAGTAGAAAAGTTTAAGAAAATGGACTGTAGAAGCAAAAGAAGAGGGAAGATACATTTAAAAGTGAAATTGCTCATGAAAGATTTTTAAACTGCCTCTAAACCAATGGATGTTTTGCCATGTCTTTGTGAAACTATAACAATAAAAACATTGTTTCCACAGTTTTCAAAAGCTGTATTGTGAAAGTTGTACCCAAACACAGCTGACAAGGATTAGATTGCACTATTTTATGCACCCTCACTTCATAAACTATGGCTTGGTGCCAATTTGTCCAGAAAGTGTGCTGTAAAATGCACTATTTGACCACATATGCATGCAATGTTCTTAGATGGAGAACCCCTACCCTCAATGAATAATGGTAGCTCATTCAATTTGCTCTCTTCTTATGTGAAAATTGTACCAGGTATTCATGTCATACCACTGTCAAGCTTTACCAGCCTCCACTGTTCATGGGTGCTCTTAAAGTTGCCTGTTTTGAAAATTCAACAGCTGTGACTGATCATGGTACCCCTTGAAGACATCTTGCCCCGCCCGCCACATAAACCTTTCTCTGCCACTGGGTAAGACCAGTTTGCTTTATCAAAGATCATTTAATTTTTGAAGTCATCCTTGAGTGTTTAAGCTATGTCTTCAGATTACAGTGATTCAATGGCAATGTTACCTTTTCTTAACACCAGTTACAATGGAATCTCCCTGTGGTGTGCATTAAACTATACATGTTCTATTTATACCCTGTATTGTTCTATTAAACTTATATACGATGTCATTTTTGTATCCAGTGTAATTCTATTGGTTTTAGTTCACAAAGGATTCGCTGCATAAAATCTTCCAATAATATTACATGTGCTTAGTGTAGATGGTCTACTTGTTTATATTTAAAAGTGCCCTCCCTTCCAGACCTATGCCACCTCCGCACCCACTCCCCCGGGTAGGATTATAAAGAAACCACAGTAAAACTGTCCATACATATATCCTCACTTGCAGTGGCAGCCCTGGGTGTTTTGGTAGCCCACCACCACACTTTTGGAGCTTATTATCTCTTTCCAAAAGATTTGCAGTTTAGCACAGGACCACCAGATGTGCCTGACCTCCCTCTCCTGCCAATTCCCCTCCAACACAGACCGTCAGTGATATCATGCAAGTATTTCAATTTCAATAGAGCAACATGCCAGTTAGTCATAGGTTTGTACATTTAATCTCTATTCTAAACAGGGCCAGTGCGACTGGTGGGGCTGCACAGGGCGCTGATCTGTGGAGGGGGCACCGACCTCGGGGGGTGGGGGGGACGTTGTTTTTAGTAATAACTTATGATTGGAGAGATGAGGAGCACTTTTGCCTGGTGGTAGTGAGAGAATCCAAGGAGATGGTCATGGGTGTGTGAGTGTCAAACATGATTGTCGCACCTGGCACCACCAGCACTATAGCCAGCCCTGATTCCGAGCATGTTTGCACAGAAAGGGACTATCAGTCCAAAGCTGCAATGTTATTTTTATTGCCAGCATACGGTCCCTATGTTTAGAAGTGATGTGTCTTCTTTTTTGTTTTTCTTTTTGTGGTATATGATTGCAATAAAAGTAAAGCTAAAAGATGTGCCTCGCATGAGCATGCCAAGGCCAGTGCTCTTGGCTTAGCCAGTGGTCGGTCTGAATTGTATGAGAGCCACAGCAAACTCACTATTGCATTGCCAAAACGATTGGCATTTCCAAAGTGCTTGCTAATCTTAGAAATTGCCTCAGAGCTTAGTTTTATCAAAAGAGCACCACGCGCATGAGTGGCAGAGCAAGCAATATACCACGGTCCAACCAGGCCTGCGGCCAAAGTCAACTATTCCTTTCGCAAAGAGTGCAGGAGGCAGAGCAGAAAGCACAATTCATCAACAGGGCAGACATTGAAAGGTAAACAGATGACTCTACCCGCCATCTTGGCAAGGAAACCATTTACACAATGCGAGTTGGACTGACTTTATTGCCATAAGCCCACTCTCCGGGCACTGTGTAAACATCGCGTGTATTCCATAAATATAGAATTACAGCCAGAATAAGGAGGCCCGTGGCAGAGTCATGCGTTAAAAATGCCCTCACTTCACATCTGGCTTACAAGATAAACTAGCCATTGTTGCTACTAATTTGGCCAGATGTTTTGCTGACTTAGATCCAACAGCTCTCTTCTTGCAGGAACAATGTGAGCGCTTCAGGGAGAAAACCAAGAGCTTGCAATTTTTTTGTGGCTTGGATTTTTTTTGTATTTTGCCTTCATCCTTACTTTTAAAGTAACGTCTATGACTGGAAAGACGTATGATTTTGGACTCTAAAGTAGCATTAACGTTCCCATTTTTAATTATATCTAACCTTCATTCAGCAGCCTTTTACGAGTCTGCACATTGGCTGTTTGTCTACTTAACCCATTCATTTGACTTCCTCTTCCTTAATTTTTGGCAGGGCCACTGAATCATGCAATTCAGAGGCCTTGGTGTTTTCGCCATCATTATGGATTTGCTGCATTTGCCAATTAATCCATCATCTTCTGCACAATTTGTGGACTACAAACAATAAAATATTTCTCGATGAAACTGCCTAACAGTTATTTTTCATACGTGCCACATATGCTGCTACCTTTTGGCAAGGTTAACTGCTCACCTTTCAGTTGGCAAAATGACCAGATAGTAAAATAATACTGCCACAGATGCATACAATTTTTAACACCTAATTTTCTCATTTGTCACAATCTAATTTAATTCACTTAACACATATATTGTTCCTTGATTTCCAGATAATTTCATTGGTCTTGGTGTTAAGGACAATACACGATCTCTGCTACATTTTCAGCTCTCCTTCACAAACAGAAATGCGGAATTCCTAGGAGACGTCATTGCCAACAAGGATGGTTGCACCCGACATTCAGAAACATGTACATGCAAGACATGCATTGGAAATGTGTAAAGTCTGCAACAGTGCAATGGGTCAGCTTGGTCTTCCGTGCATCAGGCTTACCAAATAGCAATGGCAAGATACAAAATCGAAATTTGGGGTAGGACGAACCATGAACAGAATCTTTATTAAAAAAATGAGAACAGGACAGCAAAATATCACATTATCCGGTAAAGGAAAAGGAAACAGGAAAGTGAAAAGGAAACTAGTAATTTGATTGACTTGAGGAAGAAACAGTGGGTTATACAAAAATATTTACGTAGCTTCAGGGCTACAAAATGGAAACTAAGGGGCATATTATCAAGGGATTTATCTCCGCTTTTTTGGCTTTAAAAGCCAAAAAAGCGGAGATAAAATTATCTCCCTATTACCTAGCTGTCGCAAACACCAGTTAGCGACAGCTAGTAGGAGATAGCGACCATCTTGGGCCCCACTTTGCATGTCAGTGATATTTATCACTAATGACATGGAAAGTGGGCGTGTCAAGATGTTAGCGACTGGAAACTGTCGCTAACATCGCTATCTCCTATTACCAACTTTTGGAGATATTCGCGCTAAGCGCGAATATCTCCAAAAGCTAACACCTGCCCTGAGCAGTTCTTAGCCATGTTATCCAAAGGGAGGGTGGATAACATGGCTAAAAGCATTTGCTCGGTAATGCATGAATATCGCGGACTTTTCATCGATATTCATGCATTTCGGCCGATTTTTATCGCTTAGGAGATAAACCTTGATAATATCAAGGCTCCTAAGCGATAAAAATCGTCGCTACGCGGTGATAAAATTATTGCCGCTAAGCCAACCTAGCGATAATTATCGCTAGTTGTTGGTAATATACCCCTAAGAGCCTTATGTAGAAAGGTCAGGTGACAAGGTAGGTGCAATTCTGTGCACAGTGACTGCTTTGCAAACTGACTTTAGTTCTGGGCAAAGACTGATTTACAGCAACTCAGTTGCAGTACAAAACCACCATTCACAAGGAGTGAAACATTCCTACCTCCTTTATAATCAAAAGTGATTGGCTTTGCCAAAGCTTGTTTATAAAGCGTTGTTAAAAAGGGTAAAGGAAGAAAACATTTCAAAATACTGAAGGAAAAGCAAACACGTATCTTAAAATGTATTCAAATTGTACAGTGAATTCAATTGTTTCGATCTTTATAAATGGCGTGGGGTTTTTTTCCAAATACTTTTCACTCAAGAAACTCTCAACTGAATACAAAAATAAGAAAGAAGTTTTAATCAAAACGCTTACCAAGGCCTAATTTACTTTTTACTGGACTCTGTACTAAATCATGCTCCAGCCAGTTGGTCCTCTTCAGTGGCCCTAGTAGCAGATTTATGGGTTACCACTTACAGTTTAACATTTACAGTTAAGCATATTTCATCTGTTTCATCAATTAACCTTTTGTCATCCATAACTTGAAGGCAGGTCCCTGTGAATCCGGATTGCCAGACTCTGGAATACCTTCTATCCCTTTCTGAGAACAAAACCAAAGTATCTATGCTCAGAAACTGTATATGCTTATGTTGTACTGAATATTCTCCTACATCCTGGGTAGTTAATGAGAAATATTAGACAAGCGAATCACACCTCTGATGCAACTCTTCTCTAACTACCTTTGACTTTTTCAGGTCTCTGTCTCACAGATGATAAAGTGATGTGCGGCTCTCCCCAAAACACCAAATAATAATAAATGACTGTCTCATGCTGTAGCTGAGCTTGCAACCTAGCCACTATCATTTCCTAGTGTTGGTTCTGCTGCCTTTGGTGTGTCAAGTGCCCACAGGGAGTAGATGTGTTATCTTACTGGCGAGCAGCCCTGTTTGTGGCATTGCAACTCCAGTGGTACATTGCAGTACCAAGCACAGATATTGTCCACAATGGAGGAAGAGTACAGTAGTGTAGCTGGAACCAAGCATATTGGAAGATGTAGTACAGATGTAAAGCCAATCCATGCTTCTGAACAGTATCAGTAACTTACACTAATATTAATAAACAATCCAGAAAAGTAAATATGACTCACTACAAGTTTATTCAATGTAACTGAGGCGATAGGTACGAAGGAACTTACCATAGGTCCCAGTCACTAAGACAGTCCCTTGTACTTGCCTAGTGTCCCTGTGCACCACACCGTTTTCATCATCAGAGCTGGTTCACCTACAATCTTTTCTTTTCTCTTTATCCTTGCATTCTATCTTTGCGACCTCCGAGGCTTTCTCAGCATAGTCTGCTCTTTCACTCCCTTAGCTTCTGTACTGCTACGTCTCAGAGAGCAGTACTTTATTTGTGCCGCTAGTTTCCTATTTCATAAGGCCGGTACTATAACATTCCTACACATGGGCAGTGGTGGTGCGCATCATTTAAAAAAAATAAATGCAAGCAGCTGAGCAGCTGTGATTGTCCCAAGTTATCTCCTGAGCTGCTCACACTTTCAGCCATTCCTCACTCTGCCTGCACCTCGTGTGAGCCTACCGTGGTTAAGTACAGCTAGGGGGTAGCTCCTGGCTGAGCTGGAGCGAGGCAGCAGGGGCGGCCTTAGGCATGTGCAAGCTGTGCACCTGCACAGGGCCACCAAACCCCAGGGCCCACCACGCCAATATATATCCTTAATATAATAATGCTCTGAGGATGGATACATATTTGCGTGGCGGCCCCTGGCAGGGATTTGGTGGCCTCCAGCTCTGTTCCACTTCCAAACACCCTGACCCCCCCAGCCCCGCCTGGACCCCCTCTTCCGGGGCCCCTACCTACGCTTCCTGCCCAGGGCCACCATGAGCCTAGAGCCGCTCCTGGAGGCAGGCGTGGAAACTGCAGCTAGGATGGTCTGGGCCCTTAATAAATGTAACTAGTAAAGATAAGTGCTGACTTTAGTCTCTCCTCTCTGCTCGCCCCTAGTACCGCTAAAAGTTTTCTAGGTGTTGTCAGAAGCCAGCGCCTCTTTCATGCTCCTTGTACCCGTAATTGAATATTAGACTGAGGTCTGGATGTCTTTCCCCAGCTAAGCTGGTGCTAGTACCAGGCCCACATTGCCCCTCTCCCGTCTGAAGCTGATATCACCACCTGCTGCTGAGTGGTAAATAGTTGTGAACAGGAAGGAAGAAGGGAAAGACTGTAAAAGAGGGACAAAGGAAGAAAGCAGGAGTGAGAAAAACCTGCAAAAGTGAGATAAAGGGGAAGGGAGTGGCGGGTGGTAGATGTATCAAATGTCAACCCTGCATTCGGCAGCGCTGGTAAAAAGATGAAGCATGAAGCCCCGGCACTCATTTATTTACGTATTTAGTACTGGAGGGGTGGTTGCCATTAGAGTCTCTACCGGCTGTTGAAACTCTGCCATCATTAAATCTTTGATCTGAGCTCTTAAGGGTAACTGCCTATGTGCCTATGTTAGGGGTCCATGTGGTCACATTCCCTGATGACTGAAAACTTACCAGATATAATATGAGGTCTCAGAAGCATGTCCTTTCCAAAAGTGTGTCCCACGGAGCATTTATTCCATGCAGTTGGGTCAGTTTTTGACGTGGATATCCATAATAGAACATCTCTTTTTCACTCTAAGGGGGTCTTTGGGCAGCTCGAGGGTTTGCACAAGCCTAAAAACAACAGTCGTCTCTGCCAAATTCCTTGATAGGCAGCTGAGCCTATGACCGACTGCTCTGGACGTCCTCCTTTTCTTTGGAATGACTCTATGGACTATCGGACAATCTCTGAGGATGAAGGCCTACTTGGGCCTCAGAGTGTAAGTCTCACGATAGGGATCATCCACCCACTGTGAGTTTAGGGGCCTCGTGAGGTCAGAAAATGCGTTGAACAGGAGAGAAACCAGAACAAACCTCACTGTCCTTCCCTATTCACCATGAAGATGTGATCTACCCTGCACCGGGCTGGTACTAAAGTGTGACTTTAATAATGAGGCACCCAACGCATTAACGCAGGGGACAACAGGCCACCAACTGCAGCCTGTGCCGGTAAGAGCAGTGGGGTGGTGGGGCTGGGTGAGGGGGGTGGGGTTTCGACAGATGAAGAGGAGAGAAAATTAACTCATTATTTAATTTTCCCTCATGGTCATCTGTCGAATCCCCTCTAACCTGGTCCCACTGCTCTTACCTGCACGGGACACTCCTGAGGGCCACTTCATCTGGTGGCTGCATACATCGCTCTACCAGGGCTGAAGGTAGGTCTCATAAGCATGTCTAGGGCTGAAATGTTAACAAGGTGCATGGGCTGACCACCAGAGGCCCCTCAACCTGCCCCAAGAAAAGGAGAAGGTCCAAGTCCTAATACCCATGACATCTCTATGAACAGTTAGTCTTCTAAGGCTTGTGGAACATGATTTTCGACCCCATGAAACTGTCCAGAAGCAAAACCGCCTGTTGAAGTACTGACCCCTGTTGTTATAGCCCCTTGATCACACCTTGCCTCTGTTCACCTCAGCCCTGGGAGGAGGAGTGGGCTGGGAGTGCAGGGAGTGGTGAATACTGTAGATATGCCCTAAAATCCAGCAATTGGACCGAGACCTAAAGAGCCAAGCAGAAGCAAGCTCCTTCCTTCAGCATGTGTAGAGAAGACCCAGACAGACAGCAACTGCCCCATGCACTCGGCCTCCCCGTGTCCCTTCCCGCCATGGGAAAGGTCATCATGTCCCTTCCCGCCATGCGAAAGGTCTGTGGGGAGAGAGGCTCGCGTAATGTCTCATATCCAGCAACACTACAGCTGGGTGGATCTGGTTTCCTCTGAAGCTGTAAGCCACCAGATCAGGGGATGGCATGGCCGAAGGAGAAGGACGATGGACCCGGTGGTGCAGTAAGGGTGCCATGGGCCATAATGCAAGCATGGAAGTGCCCCACCCTCTTTCACATTTGGTAGTAAAATACAGTTTATTTCGAGTCCAATTACCTCACCTCATAGCCCAGTGTTGTGGTGCCACTGCACATTCTGCACTGTGGCTATCTAAAGCCATGGAGGGGATTGACATAGCCCCCAACCACCTCTCCCGTCTCCCCTAACTACTGGGGTCACATCTTTATGTCTGGAGACCAATACAGAATTCGCATAAGAAGTCCTTACATATTATTGAGAATCCTGGGAAAGGGCAGCTTTTAAGAAGTGAAAGTGTTTAAGATTCACAAGTTTCCAGTTGGGACCGTCTGACGAGTGGGACTCACCGCAATCTGTGCAAATCAACATTATACAGCAGAAAAATCAATTCACCCCGTGATTAATCGAAAGCTCTTAAACTTCTCCTCCTGATTGGCGACGGTTTAGTCGCTGGAACTCTTCCAGACCACTGGGCAGATCCACTGTAATTGCTAACGGGAAGGACACGGTCTATTTTTAATCCTGGAATGGGCTTGAAGGAGTTGATACCACTGCGGTTCGCCTTAAGTATAGGGATTGTTGGTCGCAGTTTAGTACTTGGAGCGAGCTCGCCTCAGGTTTCAACTCGTTAGCCCAGGTGGCCTGGCTTTGCCTTTTTGATGCTCTAACTGCGGCACTCCGTAAATATAGATTTCTGCTTCACAGCTTCGTATTTGGATAAAAACTCGCTTTCTTATTAAGGGTTTAGCACCACATGTGGGGCGGATTTACTTTCCCTTTCACTGCGGTAGCTTTCCGAATGAGGAGAACTTCCTTTTGCAATTTTATTTAAAGGATTCATATTTTTTTCCATAAGTGAGCTTCAGGCTCGTATCTTCTTGAATTGAGTTGTGTGTTCAGGGTTTGTGAATCTGACGTTTCCCAACAAACATCACTGAGCACCCTGCTGAAAAAGATAGCCTGACAAGAAGAACTGGTTGAGGTCGAATGGGCTGATGACTGAGCGATATTAGCAATGATGTAACGCAAAATGGAGTAGGGGACTGCAGAATGTGACAGAGCCCCCTAAATCTCTCACATGTCGCAGATATCCAGTGGCCTTGATCTGAATGGGGCCTCCACTGAGGGGTTGTGGGATCACTGTAGTGTTTGAGGTCCCCCTCTGCCTCAGGGGCTGTAGGGGTCTGTGCTACACCCCTAAATATTGGTGTCATAGATATTTTGTGAGCATTAGGACTGCCAGTGATAGGGCAAAGATTCAGAAAAGCCAACATTTCTGAAGTCCTTCGAATCCATACAAGGATTCAGGTCTCTGTGTGTTGTGTAAAAGAGAGATTTAGAGTAGTTGGCAATACATTCTATTCTGTTCTATTCTATTCACCTGTTTTTATAAAGCTGCATGGCTACCCCACAATGGGCTTCCCAGCGCTGTCAGAACTAGCTAGAGTTAGGATGATTAACGTGAATTAAGGGAAATGAAAGGTTTTTGGTTTCTTTCTATAACTCATAAAATTGTCTTCCGTTCTCAGACTATTCACCAAAGAGTTACAGAGCCAGCCGCGGGCAATGCAGGTAACAGCAGGAGGGCGTTGGGGCCGCGTGGGGCGGGTTTCGAGGGACGATGAAGAGGAAAAATTAAACAACTAATTAATTTTCTCTCTGCATCGTCCCTCGAAATCCCCCTCTATGCCTCCCTACTACTCCAACACTGTTACCTGCACGGACCACTGCTGTCCAGAGCTCAAATGCAAGAATTGTGAAGGAGCGACCTCCACTTCTGTTTTTTTTGGCTCTAGGAACAGCAAGAAGGTCAAGATTGTTGGACCTAAGAGCTCTGTTAGTATGGTATGGGGTGATCAGCTGATGGAGAACATGTGGGCCCCCTTTGTGTTTTGGGTGATGGGTGATGCAAAATGCCTTGAATTGTACTCTGCAACTTATGGGCAACCAGTGAAGAGTTTTGAGTGTTGCGCGTGCTGACTGTGTTCTGGGAATGCCTAGCAATATTCAAGCAGCGGCATACCTAGTTTTTTAGGTCTCGCCTGTCGATGCGCATGCGCATCGAGCTTGCGAGACTATGGGGGCTTAACCACTCTTTAACTAACTTGCAAGGAATCGTGGCGATTCCTTGCAGTGCCCGTGACTTTTAAGCTCAATGCGCATGCGCATTGAGCTTAAAAGCGCGTGCACATCAGTTCCCTCATCCGCACGTCGCATTTCTCCTCCCCCCTCGCCCCCTCCCCTGCCCGCCGTGTCGCATTTCTCCTCCCCCTCCCCTTATCTGCCTTCCCTCCGTCTTGTTTGTGTCGCATTTCTCCTCCCCCCTCGCACCCTCCCCTGCCCGCTGTGTCGCATTTCTCCTCCCCCCTCCCCTTATCTGCCTTCCCTCCGTCTTGTTTGTGTCGCATTTCTCCTCACCCCTCCCCTTCTCTGCCTTCCCTACTTGTACTCGCATCCTGTAGAGAACATAAACCTTTGTGCAAACAAAGGTAAGGGTTCATTCAAAGTTCCTACACGTTTCTTTTGCAACATGTTTTGTCCCCAAAAAATCTGATCGTTCATCACGTAACTCATTCAACGATCACAAAGTCCACACCTTCCTAAACATTATCTGTGACTTTGCATCACTCCAAGATGGCCGCTAGGTAACCCAGAACAGATTGCTCTCTTACATCAACTACACCAGCTATAAGCACAGCATTCTCTTGTTGACAGAGCGGTCCATCTTGTATTAGCAGGACGTGGACATTTAAAAAAGTATAGTAAAACGAACTACAAGGTATGCATGTAGTTAATTACCATTCTTCTCCACTCCAAGCACGTAAACACCTGTTAACATTCAACTTTTTGAATTACGACCACCACTGTTCTGCGGCCGTAAGCAATATTTTGCACCGCTTATTACGCTCATTAACACATCACGGTCACACCCCCTTGACGTAATTCATGAAACTCCAAAACGGTCGTCTGATAAGCAGTCCATTCCAGCCTGGTCGCTTCCATTATTTCCCACAATAAGACGCAACCAGCCGCAGTCGGTTGACATAGATTAACCCTCTGTATCTCTGCCTGCAACTCTGGTCCTTTCTCAGTTTCAACGCTTGAGCGCCGTACAAACACATCCGCATTTTCTATGCACCCCTTTTCTCCCCACGATACCTCGCACCGGTGCCACCACCCACGTCGCTTCTCGAAAACGTTGCAGGTCCTCGCTGCTGTCAGAGTCCGAGTCCACACGCGGGCCACGCGCAGGAGCTGCCATCTTAGAACTGGCTGCTTACCGTGCCCCGTAGATATAAAAAAGAGGGCTTAGTAAGATTCCCCAACTACATGGTTTGGACCTCGGTATCAATAACCGATCCAAGATGGCCGACGAGGTACTCTACTTAAAGGAAGGTGAATAATTGTTACCGTGCAGTGTTTCTCTGATTTGCAAGGACAGCAACAGACTGCAAATTTTTTATTACTTTTTTTTTTTTTAAACAAAATGCGTTCTGGTGACGCTACGTACGTTTAATTATGATATTCCGAGCGTTAAAACATACACTGCCAAACGCGCCTTCACATCCTCACCCCCTCATCCTCACACACCCTCACTCACCCTCACACCCCTCACAACCCTCTCACCCTCACTCAGCCTCACACCCCCTCACCCTCACACACCCTCACCCACCCTCACCCTCGCACCCTCTCACCATCACCCCCTCTCCCTCACACACCCTTACCCTCATCCCCTCACCCTCACACACACTCTGTCACCCTCTCACCCTCACCCTCACACCCCCTAACCCTCACCCTCACCCTCACCACCTCACACACCCTCACTCACCCTCACACACCCTCAAACACCCTCACTCACCCTCACACACCCACACCCTCACCCTCACACACCCTCACCCTCACTCACCCTCACACCCTCACACACCCACTCCCCCTCACACCACTCAGTGCTACAACACATATTGTGTTGCAATAGGTGTCACATTTGCGAAAGATAAAACTATTGGCATTGTAAATAACAAAGCTATTAATTTCGCAATTTTCAAAACAAGCACATAAATGAAAAATGTGTTCTTTACAATACCAATAGCTCAAACTTTCCTAATGCGAGACCTATTGCATTGCTGTGCTTCTCTCCCCTGCTGCACTCTCCTGCTCTCTAGAGATGTGGCCTAACGACCAGAGCTGCCATCTATGTCACGTAAATACAAAACATGTTGCATTCCAAATGCTATAGGTGTCACATTCGCGAAAGTTATAACTATTGGCGTTGTAAATGACAAAGCTATCAATTTAGCTATTTTAAAAACCAACAAATAAATAAAATATTTGTCATTTACAAGACCAATAGCTCCAACTTTTCTAATGCGAGACCTATTGCATTTCCAATGCTTGTTTTTAGGACCGGCAATGGGCTGCCCAAGTTGGAAAGAATTAGTCCTTGATTCACTGTTCTTCGTGACTCTATTGGGAGCCATTTCAGAGTCTACCTTAAAGCTCTGAGCAGGCCAAAGCAGCTTCCAGTCACCTTTTTAGGTCTCGACCTAGCGTACACTGCGCAGCAGTGTTGGCGGAGGCCGAGATTTTATGTTAGCACAGTATTGGGGACTTGAACCCTCCCCTTCTTCCATTGGCTAGCTCCATAAATGGAGGCTAGCCATTGGAAGAGATGGTTGTCAATCACTCTTCCCCCGTCACGACGCGATTCGTGGGCGTTTCTGGGTCTTTTTTTAAGTCCCGCCCCTTTTATCTCCGTCATTCGGAGGTAGGCGTTTACTCATTTTCCCCGACCGCCGCCCGCCGGAAGCAATCGTCCAGAAATCGTCCTTGGGTGAGTGCTTGTTTTTTTATTCTCTGCCCCAAGGTCATGCTAGAGTGCACGCCTGGGGCTTGGTCCCTCTTCGGTGTGTTCATATACACTGAATTTGGACGCCAGAAGTTTTAAGTATTAGATTTGCCTATTACGTATTTTGTTTTGTAGAGCCGCCGCCGAGCGTCGAACCAGGTTCCCCAGGCACAAAGTCCGGTCTGCAGTTCTGTAAGTTACGCCACATTAGTGACTTCAAAAGCAAACTTGTGTTTTTTAAGTAAATGCAGTTTTCTGAGACGACGACGTGCTGTTCGGTTCATCTGCACCACTGTCCTTTCCACTGCGGCCGTCAATCAGACATGTCAGTTATGTGATTCAGGGAGAGGGCTGCAATGTCACTGCCCCTTACATGCCTGGTCGAGAGAAATGGGCTGCGGGTGAGGAAAGCAGCTGCTTGATGGCGTCTACTTTGTGGGAAATGTCACTAGTCACACACTCACCGCAGCCTCTTCTGCACTATGCAGGAACAGTACACAAGTGCCTAGCCCCCCTGCCCCATCCCCCTGCTTATACAGTGTGCATGCCACGCCCTCCGTGATGTCCTTAATCTGATTTCATAAAGCATTCATCCACATTTACATTATATGACGTTAGAAGCATCAGGTGCGTGCAAACAATTACTGACCTTTTGTTCATTATCCAGTTATTCTATATAAATACAGCTGCAGTTCCCGAGACGCCTCGACCGGATGAGAGCTCCCGTCAGACAAACCTGCGCAATTCATTTTCCCTTTACACTGCATTGTGTAAGTGTAAGCTGCCACGTCTGGTTTGTAGGGTGATGAATAGTAAGAAAGTGAATACGATGCAAACAAGCATTGGCGCCTGTTACCTACAGAGTTAATAGATTTCTGCTTCACGGATTCAGCGGATGGGATAATCTCCAGACTTAATTGTGTTGCAGCTACTGCCTCCAGTAGCCCTACAGAGGACAGGGCAGGGCCCTCCGCCGTGCCCCCCCCAAACCAGCACTCTAGGGGGGTGGGGGGAGGGGGTTATCAGAACTGCCGGGCGTGAGTCTGCAGGGCCTCGCCTTTGCTTTTTGGCATCCCCCCTTTGATGGGGGTACAGATAGCTTCCCTATCGTTTGGCGGTCAGTACGCGCTCCCTTCACCACCCCCGGTTTCTCCCAGCTAGCACTAGGATTGTTTATATTTGTATTTTTAGATCACCAGTGACATTCCAGTTTTTTTTGTTATTTTATTGCCATAAATTGGATTTGTTCTTTGTCAGGGGTGAACGGGTTGCGGGTGCTCTTTCTAAACGTAAAATGAATCTAACATACGACTTGCCATGTTTTCCGCACTGTACCTAGTTCAGTTCCTCGTGTTGTTCTGCTTTCTGTGCCCCAGCCCCGCTGCCCCTGCTGAAAGCCTCCTCCACTCCAGTCACTCAACCCTAATATCCAGTCTCTCTTCCATCTGTTGCTGACTGACTGCTGCTTGTATGAGCTGCTATTCTGCTGTCCCTGCCCCAGCCCTACTACTCCTGCTGAACGCCTCCTCGACTCCAGTCACTTAATCCTAATATCCGGCCCTCTCTCTTCCTTCTATTGCTGAGTGACTGCTGTTTGTCTTCGCTGCTGTTCTGATCTCTCCACCCCAACCCCGCCGCCTCTGCTAAAAGCCTTCTTCACTACAGCCACTTAATCTTAATAGTATGCCCTCTCTTCCTTCTATTGCTGAGTGACTGCTGTTTGTATCAGCTGCTGTTCTGCTGTCTAGGCCCCAGCCCCGCTGCCTCTGCTGAAAGCCTTTTCCACGCCAGTCACTTAATCCTATAATATTCGGCTCTCTCCTCCTTCTGTTGCTGACTGGCTGCTGTTCGCCTGCTGTACTCCTATGTGTCCATGCATGTCTCCAACTGCAAACTCACACACACCGGGACCCGGGTCACCTGTGCATGCACTCGGTGCACTACACGCCCCTGTCATACCTGGCAGCCCAGCCCTCTGTTTTATGATGTTGCCACTCAATGCATGCTGCACTTTGCCTGTTCTCACAAAGTTCCTCAGTACAACACTCTGATACCTGCTCAGGTGAGGTTAGCGCTTCATAAGGCAACACATACTTAAATAAAGTAAGTCTGCATTCATGTAGGAGTAAAACAAGAAACTGTAAGCTCTACCACAGAGGCTTTAGAGATGGCTAGAGGGGCTGCCGGAAGTGACGTCTATTCGCGTGTCTTGTGACATTAGAGTTACAAGAGAGTGTTATGAAACAGACGGGGTACCTTGTGCCCTGGGAAGGAGTAAACAGGGCACAGAAGCAAGTTTGCCTCACAGAGCTCTCACCAGACACAGGGAGAGGCATTCTGGGCGGAAACATTCATATTTTGTTGTCAAAACGGCACCTGTGCGTGGCATTAGATGGCACTGGGGACCTATGTTGGACACCCTAAGTCCACATTTCAACCCCCTCCCCCCACCCCAAACCCAAAGATAGGTTGTTTCATGGGGCGCTCTAGCCTGAGTTTAAAGTCTCCAAGGATATCAAACACATTTATCCCACTGGCATAGGGAACCCCCACCGAAGGGGCCTAGGGTGCCACTAGGAGATGGGCTTGTAGCCTGGCCACCAATGTGTTATTTATGGGCCTCTTCTGTTTGCAGACAAAATACTTATAAATTACAGTTAAAGAATAGCGTGAAAGAGGGCGGTGGGCTGGGGTGCACAGGGAAGGAAACAGAGGAAGAGAAAAACAATAAAAATGGGGAAAAACAGGAGAAGAAACAGGATAAACGAGCATTTGCAATGCAATAGCTCTAACATTTGCGAAAGTTTGAGCGATTGGCATTGTAAATGACAATGCCTTTTCTTTATATTTTTTGAAAACCTGCAAGCGGTGCGTAAACACACAATTTGTACTTACGGTCCTTTGTTACAAGAAGCAAGTCTGACAGTGAAAGCCTTGCTTCTTGTTTTTTCTTTTCGTCCCGTCTGAGCGTCGAGTCTGTGTAGTGCAGGTGAAGTCGGGGACGTATGAGCTGTATGAATATTAACTGTGTCAGCCCCGTGCCTGAGGTGCATCATCAGAGCTGTGTGAATAATACCAGCTGTGAGCCCCGTGCTGAGGTGCATCATCAGAGCTGTGTGCATAATAACTGCCGGCAGCCCCGTGCTGAGGTGCATCATCAGAGCTGTGTGAATAATAACTGTGTCAGCCCCATGCTGAGGTGCATCATCAGAGCTGTGTGAATAATAACAGCTGTGAGCCCGTGGCTGAGGTGCATCATCAGAGCTGTGTGAATAATAACTGCGTCAGCCCAGTGCGTGAGGTGCATCATCAGAGCTGTGTGAATAATAACAGCTGTGAGCCCATGGCTGAGGTGCATCATCAGAGCTGTGGGAATAATAACTGCGTCAGCCCCGTGCGTGAGGTGCATCATCAGAGCTGTGTGAATAATAACAGCTGTGAGCCCGTGCCTGAGGTGCATCATCAGAGCAGTGTGAATAATACCTGCGTCAGCCCCGTGCGTGAGGTGCATCATCAGAGCTGTGTAAATAATAACAGCTGTGAGCCCATGCCGGAGGTGCATCATCATCACAGTGTGGATAATAACTGCGTCAGCCCCATGCTGAGGTGCATCATCAGAGCTGTGTGAATAATAACAGCTGTGAGCCCGTGGCCGAGGTGTATCATCAGAGCTGTGTAAATAATAACTGCGTCAGCCCCGTGCGTGAGGTGCATCATCAGAGCTGTGTGAATAATAACAGCTGTGAGCCCATGGCTGAGGTGCATCATCAGAGCTGTGTGAATAATAACTGCGTCAGCCCCGTGCGTGAGGTGCATCATCAGAGCTGTGTGAATGATAACAGCTGTGAGCCCGTGCCTGAGGTACATCATCAGAGCAGTGTGAATAATACCTGCGTCAGCCCTGTGTGTGAGGTGCATCATCAGAGCTGTGTGAATAATAACAGCTGTGAGCAACAGCATACTCTTGCACACACTCTCACTGCTCACCAATTCAAAGTTTGCTAAAAAATGTATGCAACACATTGTAATACACAATGCCAATGACTCAAACTTTAATACTGCGAGATCTATTGCATTGTAAATGCTTGTTTATTTGGGATACCATGGAAAGGTGCCTGTCTAGAATGATTGCTAGACTCTTAACTTCCAGCTTTGGGAATGGACTTTCTCCTAAAGAGGGAGGCAAGCTGATCTGTTCCCAGAGTGTGTGGTTATTGCTGACCACCAAGACCTCTGTTTTCTCCCCGTTTAGTTTTAGGCAGCTGGCTGCCATACATTTGGAGACCTTCTCTAGGCAGCAGCTTGAGACTTGCAGAGAGGAGGCTGAGTATCTTTTGTGTAGGATACCATTGTAAAGCCAAATGGGCAGATGATATCAGATAAAGGGTGGAGGTATACATTAAAAAGTGTGGTGCTCATAGAAGAGCCCTGAAGTACCCCACACTTCATCTAATAGCTCATTGAAAGAAAAGACCCCTCACTGACTTGAAAGCTGTGCTTCTCCAGGTTTGAGGCAAGCCATTTTAAGGCATTTCCTGTGATGCCAGTTTTGTCCAACTGGTGGAGTAAAATTGGATACAAGACCGCCTCTAATGTAGCACCTAGGTTTAGGAGGATCAGTGCTACTGAACTGCCTTGATCCAAGACCATTTTAAGATCTTCAGTGGCCCTTAAAAGCACTGTTTCTGTGCTACAACCTGCACGAAGACTGTTTAAGTATATTTTTGGCTTCCAATTATTTTGCATGGTGCCTGTTTATTCATTTTTCTAAGATGTTGCTGATTCCAGGAAGTAATGATAAGGGTCTGTAGATTTCTACCACCTCTGGATCCAGAGTGGGATTTTTAAGTAAAGAGGGGATGATGGCATGTTTCCATTCCTCCAGAACGCAGCATTTATTCAGGGACAGATTATATATATCTGTGAATGTGTATCACCTCACCTCCTTTCAATAGAATGTCTATTAGAGCAGGGTCTAGTGGTGAGCCTGATTTGACTGAGTTTGCCACAGCAATGACTTCCTCTTTGCCCAATGGATGAAATATGGGCAGTTCGGCTTTCATATGATTGGTTGGGGGTCTTTCATCTAAGTTGTCCTTGTAGCATTCCGAACCTGATAGAGCATCATAGATATTTTAAATTTATTCTAGAAAATGGTTTGCATGGTCTCATACGTTTTCCATACCTCAAAGATATTCATGGCCTTTTATGGCCCCTCTGAATCAAAAGGGGGCTCTGAAGGGTTGGGTGCCCCCCTCCGCTACTGGGGCTGCAGGGGCCTTGTTTACACCCCTGACAGAAGCCCTTCACTGTGGGAACATTGGTAGTACATTAAATCAAATATTCCTGCTTCCATGACATTATAAGGCATGCAATTGCTATGCAATAATTTTCCATGCAGCCTTTAACAGGCATGCCTTTACCACACATGTCTTTACCATGCATGGTAAGAGTATGTGAGCTACGGCTGTCTTCCCATCCCCACAAGCCTTGGTTTGATGATGCAATGACTCTCCTACTTCTTAGAACAGTATTTTGTGCCTGGTGTGTGGTTAAACCCAGCTTCTTGTCAGAAGAGTCTAAATATTTATGGAGAGGGTCATATTCTCTGTGTGCATCAGCTATGTAAAATTTTGTAAACTGGTCGGCAGACTCGTGTAGACCTAGCCCTTTAATGCTTACACAATTCTAGCCTCTTTAGGAGACATGCTCCCTTAGCAGTTAAGATCTGGAAGTGGTTGTGAGAAGTTGGCCTGGTATATGCTGTCCACTAATTAAAGTGGGCACCTTGCAGCAGTCCAAATGACCCCGATGATGTATGAAGTCAAAGATAACCTTTAGAAAGCTATCCTAGTGGTAGCTGTGGAGAGCAGCCTTCAGGCTTAATCTTGAAGGAATGTAAAGCAGCTTTTTTTTACCAGAATATCACCTCCTGAATGACTAAATGAAGTAGAACCACATCGTAGTTATATACAAATGTGTATTTATTAATATAACACTCTCTACTATCCTCTACACGAGGATAGACAACAAAGTAAACAATACGAGATCCATAGAACAGTTGTAAGTAGCACAATACACAGTGGGCTCCAGGGGGAGACCAAACCATATACTAAAATAGTGGTATAACAAACATGACTTGACTAGAGACAGTGCATAGGGCACGTGGAATCGCTAACGCCCCAAGGAACCACCCAAGGTGATGACACCGGGAGCCCACGGAGGACGGGTGCAGTGAGGAAACATGTCCCAGTGCTCTGTACAACTCTATGGGAAAGTTGCGGTTGGAAAGTTAAAGTTTAAGGACCCTTCTAGGAGGACTTCAAGCAAACCCTTTGGAACTTAAGAGGTGAGAGAGCCACCCCACCCGTCGATACCGTAGTACCCGAGTTACCAATCCTTGGTGAGCCGGGTGCATAGGTCTTAAGTGCTGTTGGAAACCTCTGTTGTTTTCAATGGAAGGCTGTGAAGAAGTACTGCTGCCATGAAGGTGAAAAGGGTCCACTGGAAACCAAGCCTGGATTCTAGATGGAAGGAACCTGAAAGCAGAGGGGACAGAGTCTGGGTCACTTCAGAGTGACCAGGAGCTCGTAGACGAATGCCCACCGATGTCGGGTGCTTAGGTGTGAAGAAAGGATGCTTGACTCTGCAGCCAAGAGGAGCAGGAGATGTTCAGGATGACCAGGAGATGAATGCGAGCTGTACCACAAAGGATGTCGAGGGCTGAGGGGTCGGTTTCCGGCTGTAGCACCAACACGCCTTGGCAGAAGCAACCCACACAGGAAGGTCAAACAGGTTACGGTGTGGACCAGCAAGGTCCAGGGAACTCACCAAGCAATGGGAAGTCAGGGCACATCTGGAGCAACCAGGAAAGACCAAGAACAATCAAGATGACCCTCAGGAGTACCCACAGGCCGAATGAGGAGTTGGAGCAAGATTGCAAAGCACCAGCCCACGGAGCACTCGGTGCAAGGAGGCCGGAGTTCTTTGGTGCAAATACTGCTCAGGATCAGGAAATCATGGAGTCCAATATACAAGCTCTGGAATAGCCAACAAGCCTATTCAAATGGACACAGTGCAAAGGGGTTTGGGTTATTCAGTCTCCACTAGGGATACTGGCCTCAAACTCAGTGAGAGGGCAGATCGACCTCAGGGACATTCAGAAACCTACCTCTTGTGTTGCTGAAATCTTCGGAGTCCACAGGAGCTCAGGAGCAGTAGATCAGTCAGTTGGGTTAAGGTGCCTGCAAATGCAGGGGAGTGACTCCTTCACTCCAAGGGAGATTCTTCGGTTGTCTTAAGTGCACCACAGGTCCTGCAAGGAGCCTGTAGGGATCAAAGACACAAACTAAGCTTTGGACGGAAAGAGGGATGAAGTTGAACCCAGTCAAGGTCCAGCGAAGTCCAGCATGTCCAGACGGTCAAAGGTCAGTGACTTCTTCTTATAGAATCCTGTCCACGTAAAACCTAAAGTCTTACAGCCAGGTAAGCCCTTTTGTACCCATGTGAGAGGATTGGACTGATTCAGGGGACACTCCTAGGGGAGGGGCAGTGCTTAGGGGAGGTTATTTACATGTCCTTTGTCCAGTTGCACACCAGAGCAGAAGCTAATGGCTCCCAGAACTGGTTTGAGCTGGACTACACACAGGGATACCAAATGCGCCCTGAGTGAAGACTTTCAGGCACTCTCAGAGTGCTTCCACCAGCCCCAATAGACTAAACGCTGTCTGGGAGGTGGTCACACCTGTGAGAAGTTGGCCTGATATGCAGTGCTCACTATTCTAGTGATCACTATGCATCAGTCCAAACAACCCTTATGGTGATTGGTTGTAAGTCAACCTTATAGACCAGCTATCCTAGTAGCATGGATACGAGCAGTCTTCGGGCTAAACTCTAGAGGGCGTGTTAAGCCAGCTGTTATACCATCACATATTCCCCTTGAACACCAAGTGAAAGGACACCACACAAGTGTTATGAAAATAAATAGTGTATTTATTTAAATCACAACAGCCCTGTACTCTTTATGAGGACAGGGTACTAAGCACACAACAAAACTCTTACGAAAATACTTTAAGTTGCACAATTTACACAAATGCCCGAGGGGCACGGAAAACCATATACTATGGAAGTGGAATGCGAAATTACTAGCAGGTAAGTACTGGACTAATAGGCTTTGGAATCGCTAGGACTTCGTTACTGACCCTTCATATTACTAGTAGGAGGCCTAGGGAACTCGGGTGCAGAGTGTGCACTCTCACGCGGGATGCGGGACAAAGTCTATGGGAGCTAGTAAAAGCAAAGTTAGTGTTCTCGGGCGAACTTGATAAGGTAGATCGAAAACGACAGTGGATCCTGACCCTTGGATAGTGATGCTATGCTGGGGCACCGAAATGCCGAGTTTACCTAGCCCAGGGGCTGCAGCTGCATATGTCTGAAAAGACGTCGGGAATCCTCGTAGACGAACCAGGAGCCTGAAGAAAGAAGTTGCTGGCAGGCGACCAGTGAAGATTGTTCGAGTGATCCAAGCCTGGCTCGAAGATGGATGACACCTGAAAGCAGAGGGGACCAAGTTCGTGACCACTAGCCAGTAGTCAGATGGCACCAGGAGGCACCGGATGGTAGTCACCTCGACTAGGTGAGTGGGCGACGCTGGGCTCTGCAGTCTCACGGGCCAGGAGGCGTTGTCGGCGACCAGGATGGAGGTACGAGCTGTCCCACGATGGATGATGCTGTCGACGTCGCTGGACCCAGGATTGGGAAACAAGTCTTGGCAAATTCAAGCCCACGCGGTGGACCTAAAATGGCGTCTGGAGTGGACCAGGAGGGTCCGGGGTGCTCCTCTTTTGGAAGGGAGCAAGGGCCAGTCTGGAGCAACCAGACCAGCAGCAGTGATGTTGTCAGGCATCGTTAGGAAGGCCACAAGCCAGCGGGCTAGTAGACTAACAACGCGGTGAGCAGCAAAAAGCAGAAGGGCCCCACGCAGATCTCGTGGATGCTGGGAGGCTGGACTTCGGTGCTGGAGCTGCTCAGGGACGGGGCTTCTCGGACCCCAAAGCACTCCCCAGAGGATCCCTCGGCGGTCGTGCTGGATAGAAGTCGTGCAGTTCTGATGATGGCTGGTCCCTCGAGGTCTCGTCGCACCTACGGTTCTCAGCTTAGCTGTAGAGGTAGGTAGAGGTCAGAGATGCCAGGGAAGCCGGGTCTCGTCGTGCTGGTCGGTCGGATTCCTGAGGAAGGACGTGCAGCAAACCGCAGAGTTCTTAGATGGTGCCTGCGGGTCCAGGGTGACTACTCCTTAGTCACAAGGGAGAAATCTTGAGAAGAAGTCGAGAGTTCCTTTCGTAGAAAGTAGTTTCTTGATTCAAGGATGATCTAATTTGGAAGGGTCCCGCTCCTGCCTTTATCCTAAAGAAAGGGGTGGGTACGCGACTAGGTCCTGCCCTAGGGGTGGGACCAGGAAGCGGGGTGGTTACACCCCTCTCCCATGCCGGACTTTCCCCAGGCCAGGGGCTGGTGTGCCCCTGGAACTGGTTCTAGCCGGCAGATGCGTAGTGAGCACCGGGGTGCCACTCTGCAGTCACCTTCCTGTGAAGCCCTGCCTACCCAGGATACACAAAACCCTGTCTGGGATGGTGCTAGCACCGCCCCTGACAGGAAACCCTTTGTCCAAGCTCTCCTCGCTGGAAGGACTCCCAGCAGCAGGAGGTCAGACTTGTGTCTGTGGTGGCAGCATCCATTTTGTGGAGCTGAGGCTTCAGTTAACTTTAACCGGGGTTCACAGTTACATACATGTCGTGTCCCTCTAGAAGGGTGGAATGCTAACCCCGTCGCCAGAATTGGCAAGGGGTTAGTATTCCAATTCGTATGACACCTTACTCGACATGTTTTCATAAAGCAATACCAAAGATAGCATTTAACCGCGAGGATTATAATGCACTTAAGAGTATATGGTATGCGTTATCATGGAACAGCTATTAAGACTTGGTTCTGCAAGCTGCAAACGGGCTCAGCTCATGCCAGAGCACCATCTCACACGATTCTAAGCACTCTGCCTTCAGGATTGTCAAGGCCTGCCATAGGAGTGACTGATAGGAATCTGTGTGTCCATTTTTAGGGTTAGATATAGGTATACTATATCTAAAGCAAAGGGTGAGTACACCACCTTGCCCCAGCTGTCGTGCAGCCAGTTGAGTCAGATTTAGATGGCCATCCAGGGGTCGCATAATACATGCTTCAGCCCCTGGTAGGCCCTGGGTACACCTATGCCCTGAGTTACAGGGTCTGACAAGGTGGCCCAGTACCAATTGGAAATGTACCTAAGGTACATGGAATCCATTTTAGAGAGAGCAGTAGGCCTGGGGTCCTGATTGGCAGGGCCCCAGGTCAACTAAGTCGGAAAACCAGCAAAACACCAGGCAAAAAAGTTGGGGGTAACCATAGTCAGGTATCTACCTTCCTACACAACCCCCCCCCAAACGAAAGGAGATAAGGCTATCCTTGACCAGGTAAGCCTATATTGCCTGAGTGGCCATATGAGGTGGTACATGCACTGGCATGGTTACCCCCTGTATCATGGTCCACTAAGCAACCCCTCACCCTAAGGGTATCTGAGGGTCTCCACCATTGGGAATCACTACCTGTGGTATGTTTTGGCAAAGTAAAAGGCTGGTGTGGGAATGGAGTACTGAAGTGAGACTCCACTATTGTTGGGCTCAACTTCCTCCAATCACTATCCACCATATGTGCCTTTCTTTCCAGTACTGAGTTGCTATGAGCTCTCAGGGTCAACCTCTGGCTACCTAAAGCTGGAGGCTGAGTCCCTCTAATTTCCAATTTAAAACATTTATAGAGCGCAGCGTGCACCGTACGGTTTCTTGGCGCTAGTAGAGGGTTCGGCAACAGAGGCAAAATAAAACCTGTCGTAGAGAAGAAGGGGAAGTTACGCGGAGAAGGCCTGTTTGAAAAGGAACGTTTTTAGGTCTTTGCGGAAAGAAAGATAATGAGTGGCAGAACGAAGGTGGTCGGGGAGGGAGTTCCAGAAAGTGGGAGCTAAGGTAAAAAAGTTGGTCCCACCCCACTTTTTACGTTTGAAACGTGGGATTTGAAGGAGAGACTTGGAAGAAGAGCGAAGCTCTCTGGTGGGGACGTATTTTTTTATTAGCGAGGAAATGAAGGCGGGGGCAGTGCCTTGGCGGGCCTGGAAAACCATGCAGCCGGTCTTAAAGAGGGAACGTTCCTTAACAGGGAGCCAGTGAAGCTCCCTGAGGAGGGGTGTGGAGTGGTGATAACGTGAAAGACCATAGACCAACCGGGCCGCCTGGTTCTGGACCATCTGGAGCCTCCGCAGGCTGTATGCTGGGATGCCGTTGTAAAGGGCATTGGCATAGTCCAGCCGCGATATCACCAGTGCGGCCATGATCAACTTGAGTGCCTGGGGAGAAAAAAAGCGGGAGACAGTGCGGATGGTTCGGAGGGTGAGGAAACAGGAGGAGACTACAGAGCTGATTTGTGAATGAAGGGTCAGCTGGTTGTTCATTTTAACACCCAGTGTTTTGACCATGGTTGAAGGAGTGCGGGCGGGACCAAGGGAGGAGGGCCAGAAGAGAGAGTTCCAGGGACTGGAAGAACCACCGGTGAGAACCAACTCAGTTTTATCCGGGTTCAACTTGAGATGTTTGGCTTACTGGAGGGACAGGTCAGGTTTGGGGTTTTTAGGCCCCAGGTTTGGCTGTGCCCAACAGTGTCCAGCTGTGGGAGTTCCCTAACTAAATTTAAGGGGGATCCCTCAGGAGTGTGTTTTATTTTCACTTGGCTAGGACTACTAGCTTCAGTGATCCTAATCTGCTGATTGGGAAGTTCTTTTGGACAGGGGGCCCTTTGGGGTCCACCACTGTCCTCCCTGACCTCTACAGCCCTGGGCTGACTGAGGCAGGGTAGAGAGGGACAGGTTACCTGCTCCAGACTGGGTCCCACCTGGGAAGGTTCCACTGTCATCAGGGGCTCTGCCAGGCTAGGCCTGACTACCTCTGGGGCAGTTCCTTCACCAGGGGTAGAGTCAGTTCCCTGAGGAGGCTGGCTCTCACCTAGTGTCTGGGAGGGGGAAGACTTTTCTTCCTCCTCAAAGCTCTCTGTCTGAGTGGAGTGATCCATAGTTTCAGGCTTCACAACACTGTTATCTGTCTGAGTTTGAGCTGTGGCCATCACAACTCCACCAACCTTTTCAGGAAGGGACTCGGTTTGGGTATGGGCTGTGACCATCACAGCCTTGCCAACCTGTTCAGGAAAGGCATCTTTCTGGGATAGGGCTGTGACTGGCACAGCCCTCCCAACCTGTTCAGGGAGGACATCTTGGACTGGGGCTGTGGCTATCACTGCCCCACTAACCTTACCATGGTGGTTTACCATTTTAAAATGGGTTTCTTGCTCTACCTCAGCCCAGGCTGAGGTCTCTAAATCATTCCCCAGTAGGCAATCTACAGGCAAGTTTGGTGACACAGCCACTCTCTTGTGACCAGTGACACCTCCCCAGCTGAGATTTACCACTGCTATGGGATGATCTCTCTGCACTCCATCAATGTTCACTACCTGGTATGTGGCACCAGGCATAAGTTGCCTTGAGGGGACTAGGCTCTCAGCCACCATGGTGATGCTAGCCCCTGTGTCTCTGTAGGCCTCAACTTTTGAACCATTGATGAGGGGCTCCTGTCTGTACCTGCCCAAAGTGTTGGGACAGGCTGTGAAGTGGGCAAACCCCATGCCAGTCTCACAGACAAGAGTATCTAAGTCAGGGGACCTGGTTAGGCCAGAGTCCCCAGGCACTCCCAAAGAAAATGCACCCAGATTCTTGGGGGCACTCCCACCACCTGGGGGATTACTACTAGTAGTAACAGGAGGCAGGGAAGCTTTATTTGGGGGTATGTTCTCCTTATTGTTGTTGGCCTTGGGACAACTGCTGTCAGTTTTGTAATGGCCTACCTGTTTGCAGGTATGACAATAAGGTTTCTTTTGGGTTTTGGGAGAAGTTTGGGACCCACCCTTTTCGGAGGAATTTTGGGGCCCTGTGGTTTGATCAGAAGATTTATTCCCACCCTTCTCTTGAGGCTTGGTTGATTCCTTCTTTTGGTCACCACCCTGGTTCTTAGGCCTGACCCTGGTTCTGACCCATTTGTCTGCCCTCTTACCCAATTCTTGTGGAGAGGTCGGATCAGAGTCTACCAGGTGTTGGTGTAATAACTGGTTCTGACAATTACTTAAGATTTGCTCTCTCATAATTAGATTGTATAATCCTTTAAAATCAGTAACCTTACTTCCCAGTAGCCAGCCTTCAAAAGCCTTAGAGGCACAATCAACAAAGTCAGTCCAATCCTGAGACTGAGTTTTCTGGGTGTCTCTGAACATCAACCTGTACTGTTCAGTGGTTAAACCAAACCCATCAATCAGTGTATTCTTCAGGACTTGGTAATTGTTAGCATCCTCAGCTCTAGTAGTGAGGAGCTTATCTCTACCTTTGCCTTCAAAGGAGAGCCACAAGATAGCTGCCCACTGACTCTGGGGGACACACTGTACAGTGCAAGCCCTCTCCAAAGCAGTCATCCATTTGTGGATGTCATCCCCTTGTTTAAAGGGGGGCACTATGTTACTCAGGTGTCTAGTGTCTAAACTCCTGTCTTTTTCTCTTGGGAGAATGCTGCTACCAGTGGGGTCTGCCCCACACAATTTCTGCTCTCTAGCAAAGGCAAGTCTCTCTTTGGCCAGGGCAAGTTCTTCCCTTTCAATCCTCAGATTGACTTCCTTCATTTTAGCTTCATACACTCTCCTCTGAGGGGATGTCATCCCTCTGTGAGAAGAGGCCTGAGAGCCATTGGTTCGAATCGATCTGTTAGAGCCTCTGGATAGAGACCTAACTCGTCCATTCCCAATGTTAAGCTGGCCTGAGAGGGGCCCCAGGGGTCTCCTAGTACCATTCTCATGCCTGCTTAAGTTGTCCCTAGTTAGCTGGCTAACTATTTCTGGACCTTTGTCTGCCTCATCCTCAGATGGCTCTAGATCCTCATCCTCCTCTTCAGCTTCTGCAGAGAGATGGATAAGGTCAGGGTCACCCGTGGTTCCCTCTAGGGGAGGCATATTCCCATCTGGATGAGAAGGTTCTGTGTTACCAGCCCTCCTAGCATCATAAGTCTCTAAGAGACCAATCAGAAAAGGAATGGTAGGGTTTGCACCCTGTTTTAGCTTCCTGGATGTACAGATTTGTCTCATCTCCTGGAAGCTAAGTGCTGCATATCTGGACATGACCTGTGGAGGGTCAACTGACACAAGGGGAGACTCAGAGTTTCCTCCTTTGTCTGACATGCTGCTTCTAGTGTGGTGTAAGTGATGCACCTACCTACACTATATGTTTGCCTACTGATCCCTTGCTAAGAGTTGTAGCCAAGGTGTGCTAAGCCTTGAGGAGCTACAACAGCTGGTTCAGTAGAACTCAGAGTATTCTAAGCTAAGTTATATGTACCTGGAGTACTTATGTGATCTTTCACAAGATATTCTTAGGATACGTGTGGTAAAACAACAGCAAGCTCAAATCCCAACCGCTGCTCACCAATGTGAGAAGTTGGCCTGATATGCAGTTCTCACTATTCTAGTGATCACTATGCATCAGTCCAAACAACCCTTATGGTGATTGGTTGTAAGTCAACCTTATAGACCAGCTATCCTAGTAGCGTGGATACGAGCAGTCTTCGGGCTAAACTCTAGAGGGCGTGTTAAGCCAGCTGTTATACCATCACATATACCCCTTGAACACCAAGTGAAAGGACACCACACAAGTGTTATGAAAATAAACAGTGTATTTATTTAAATCACAACAGCCCTGTACTCTTTATGAGGACAGGGTACTAAGCACACAACAAAACTCTTACGAAAATACTTTAAGTTGCACAATTTACACAAATGCCCGAGGGGCACGGAAAACCATATACTATGGAAGTGGAATGCGAAATTACTAGCAGGTAAGTACTGGACTAATAGGCTTTGGAATCGCTAGGACTACCTTACTGAACCTTCAGATTACTAGTAGGAGGCCTAGGGAACTCGGGTGCAGAGTGTGCACTCTCACGCGGGATGCGGGACAAAGTCTATGGGAGCTAGTAAAAGCAAAGTTAGTGTTCTCGGGCGAACCCGATAAAGTAGATCGAAAACGACAGTGGATCCTGACCCTTGGATAGTGAGGCTATGCTGGGGTACCGAAATGCCGAGTTTACCTAGCCCAGGGGCTGCAGCTGCTTATGTCTGAAAAGACGTCGGGAATCCTCGTTGACGAACCAGGAGCCTGAAGAAAGAAGTTGCTGGCAGGCGACCAGTGAAGATTGTTCGAGTGATCCAAGCCTGGATCGAAGATGGATGACACCTGAAAGCAGAGGGGACCAAGTTCGTGACCACAAGCCAGTAGTCAGATGGCACCAGGAGGCACCGGATGGCAGTCACCTCGACTAGGTGAGTGGGCGACGCTGGGCTCTGCAGTCTCATGGACCAGGAGGCGTTGTCGGCGACCAGGATGGAGGTGCGAGCTGTCCCACGATGGATGATGCTGACGACGTCGCTGGACCCAGGATTGGGGCAACAAGTCTTGGCAAATTCAAGCCCACGCCGTGGACCTAAAATGGCGTCTGGAGTGGACCAGGAGGGTCCGGGGTGCTCCTCTTTTGGAAGGGAACAAGGGCCAGTCTGGAGCAACCAGACCAGCAGCAGTGATGTCGTCGGGCATCGTTAGGAAGGCAACAAGCCAGCGGGCTAGTAGCCAAACAATGCGGTGAGCAGCAAAAAGCAGAAGGGCCCCACGCAGATCTCTTGGATGCTGGGAGGCTGGACGTCGGTGCTGGAGCTGCTCAGGGTCGGGGCTTCTCGGACCCCAAAGCACTCACCAGAGGATCCCTCGGCGGTCGTGCTGGATAGAAGTCGTGCAGTTCTGATGATGGCCGGTCCCTCGAGGTCTCGTCGCACCTACGGTTCTCAGCTTAGCTGTAGAGGTAGGTAGAGGTCAGAGGTGCCAGGGAAGCCGGGTCTCGTCGTGCTGGTCGGTCGGATTCCTGAGGAAGGACGTGCAGCAAACCGCAGAGTTCTTAGATGGTGCCTGCGGGTACAGGGTGACTACTCCTTAGCCACAAGGGAGAAATCTTGAGAAGAAGTCTAGAGTTCCTTTCGTAGAAAGTAGTTTCTTGATTCAAAGATGATCTAATTTGGAAGGGTCCCCGCTCCTGCCTTTATCCTAAAGAAAGAGGTGGGTACGTGACTAGGTCCTGCCCTAGGGGTGGGACCAGGAAGGGGGGTGGTTACACCCCTCTCCCATGCCGGACTTTCCCCAGGCCAGGGGCTGGTGTGCCCCTGGAACTGGTTCTAGCCGGCAGATGGTAGTGAGCACCGGGGTGCCACTCTGCAGTCACCTTCCTGTGAAGCCCTGCCTACCCAGGATACACAAAACCCTGTCTGGGATGGTGCTAGCATCGCCCCTGACAGGAAACCCTTTGTCCAAGCTCTCCTCACTGGAAGGACTCCCAGCAGCAGGAGGTCAGACTCGTGTCTGTGGTGGCAGCATCCATTTTGTGGAGCTGAGGCTTCAGTTAACTTTAACCGGGGTTCACAGTTACATACATGTCGTGTCCCTCTAGAAGGCTGGAATGCTAACCCCGTCGCAAGAAATTGGCGAGGGGTTAGTATTCCAATTCGTATGACACCTTACTCGACATGTTTTGATAAAGCAATACCAAAGATAGCATTTAACCGCGAGGATTATAATGCACTTAAGAGTATATGGTATGCGTTATCATGGAACAGCTATTAAGACTTGGTTCCGCAAGCTGCAAACGGGCCCAGCTCATGCCAGAGCACCATCTCACACGATTCCAAGCACTCTGCCTTCAGGATTGTCAAGGCCTGCCATAGGAGTGACTGATAGGAATCTGTGTGTCATTTTTAGGGTTAGATATAGGTATACTATATCTAAAGCAAAGGGTGATTACACCACCTTGCCCCAGCTGTCGTGCAGCCAGTTGTGTCAGATTTAGATGGCCATCCAGGGGTGGCATAATACATGCTTCAGCCCCTGGTAGGCCCTGGGTACACCTATGCCCTGAGTTACAGGGTCTGATAAGGTGGCCCAGTACCAATTGGAAATGTACCTAAGGTACATGGAATCCATTTTAGAGAGAGAGCAGTAGGCCTGGGGTCCTGATTGGCAGGGCCCCAGGTCATCTAAGTCGGAAAACCAGCAAAACACCATGCAAAAAAGTTGGGGGTAACCATAGTCAGGTATCTACCTTCCTACACAACCCCCCCACCCCCCCAAACGAAAGGAGATAAGGCTATCCTTGACCAGGTAAGCCTATATTGCCTGAGTGGCCATATGAGGTGTTACATGCACTGGCATGGTTACCCCCTGTATCATGGTCCACTAAGCAACCCCTCACCCTAAGGGTATCTGAGGGTCTCCGCCATAGGGAATCACTACCTGTGGTGTGCTTTGGCAAAGTAAAAGGCTGGTGTGGGAATGGAGTATTGAAGTGAGACTCCACTATTGTTGGGCTCAACTTCCTCCAATCACTATCCACCATATGTGCCTTTCTTTCCAGTATTGAGTAGCTATGAGCTCTCAGGGTCAACCTCTGGCTACCTAAAGCTGGAGGCTGAGTCCCTCTGTTTGGCTTACTGGAGGGACAGGTCAGGTTTGGGGGTTTTAGGCCCCAGGTTTGGCTGTGCCCAACAGTGTCCAGCTGTGGGAGTTCCCTAACTAAATTTAAGGGGGATCCCTCAGGAGTGTGTTTTATTTTTACTTGGCTAGGACTACTAGCTTCAGTGATCCTAATCTGCTGATTGTGAAGTTCTTTTGAACAGGGGGCCCTTTGGGGTCCACCACTGGCCTCCCTGACCTCTAAAGCCCTGGGCTGACTGCGGCAGGGTAGAGAGGGGCAGGTTACCTGCTCCAGACTGGGTCCCACCTGGGAAGGTTCCACTGTCATCAGGTGCTCTGCCAGGCTAGGCCTGACTACCTCTGGGGCAGTTCCTTCACCAGGAGTAGAGTCAGTTCCCTGAGGAGGCTGGCTCTCACCTAGTGTCTGGGAGGGGGAAGACTTTTCTTCCTCCTCAATGCTCTCTGTCTGAGTGGAGTGATCCATAGTTTCAGGCTTCACAACACTGTTATCTGTCTGAGTTTGAGCTGTGGCCATCACAACTCCACCAACCTTTTCAGGAAGGGACTCGGTTTGGGTATGGGCTGTGACCATCACAGCCTTGCCAACCTGTTCAGGAAAGGCATCTTTCTGGGATAGGGCTGTGACTGGCACAGCCCTCCCGACCTGTTCAGGGAGGACATCTTGGACTGGGGCTGTGGCTATCACTGCCCCACTAACCTTACCATGGAGGTTTACCATTTTAAAATGGGTTTCTTGCTCTACCCCAGCCCAGGCTGAGGTCTCTAAATCATTCCCCAGTAGGCAATCTACAGGCAAGTTTGGTGACACTGCCACTCTCTTGTGACCAGTGACACCTCCCCAGCTGAGATTTACCACTGCTATGGGATGATCTCTCTGCACTCCATCAATGTTCACTACCTTGTATGTGGCACCAGGCATAAGTTGCCTTGAGGGGACTAGGCTCTCAGCCACCATGGCGATGCTAGCCCCTGTGTCTCTGTAGGCCTCAACTTTTGAACCATTGATGAGGGGCTCCTGTCTGTACCTGCCCAAAGTGTTGGGACAGGCTGTGAAGTTGGCAAACCCCATGCCAGTCTCACAGACAAGAGTATCTAAGTCAGGGGACCTGGTTAGGCCAGAGTCCCCAGGCACTCCCAAAGAAAATGCACCCAGATTCTTGGGGGCACTCCCACCACCTGGGGGATTACTACTAGTAGTAACAGGAGGCTGGGAAGCTTTATTTGGGGGTATGTTCTCCTTATTGTTGTTGGCCTTGGGACAACTGCTGTCAGTTTTGTAATGGCCTACCTGTTTGCAGGTATGACAATAAGGTTTCTTTTGGGTTTTGGGAGAAGTTTGGGACCCACCCTTTTCAGAGGAATTTTGGGGCCCTGTGGTTTGATCAGAAGATTTATTCCCACCCTTCTCTTGAGGCTTGGTTGATTCCTTCTTTTGGTCACCACCCTGGTTCTTAGGCCTGACCCTGGTTCTGACCCATTTGTCTGCCCTCTTACCCAATTCTTGTGGAGAGGTCAGATCAGAGTCTACCAGGTGTTGGTGTAATAACTGGTTCTGACAATTACTTAAGATTTGCTCTCTCATAATTAGATTGTATAATCCTTTAAAATCAGTAACCTAACTTCCCAGTAGCCAGCCTTCAAAAGCCTTAGTGGCACAATCAACAAAGTCAGTCCAATCCTGAGACTGAGTTTTCTGGGTGTCTCTGAACATCAGCCTGTACTGTTCAGTGGTTAAACCAAACCCATCAATCAGTGTATTCTTCAGGACTTGGTAATTGTTAGCATCCTCAGCTCTAGTAGTGAGGAACTTATCTCTACCTTTGCCTTCAAAGGAGAGCCACAAGATAGGTGCCCACTGACTCTGGGGGACACACTGAACAGTGCAAGCCCTCTCCAAAGCAGTCATCCATTTGTGGATGTCATCCCCTTGTTTAAAGGGGGGCACTATCTTACTCAGGTGTCTAGTGTCTAAACTCCTGTCTTTTTCTCTTGGGAGAATGCTGCCACCAGTGGGGTCTGCCCCACACAAGTTCTGCTCTCTAGCAAAGGCAAGTCTCTCTTTGGCCAGGGCAAGTTCTTCCCTTTCAATCCTCAGATTGACTTCCTTCATTTTAGCTTCATACACTCTGCTCTGAGGGGATGTCATCCCTCTGTGAGAAGAGGCCTGAGAGCCATTGGTTCAAATGGATCTGTTAGAGCCTCTGGATAGAGACCTAACTCGTCCATTCCCAATGTTAAGCTGGCCTGAGAGGGGCCCCAGGGGTCTCCTAGTACCATTCTCATGCCTGCTTAAGTTGTCCCTAGTTAGCTGGCTAACTATTTCTGGACCTTTGTCTGCCTCATCCTCAGATGGCTCTAGATCCTCATCCTCCTCTTCACCTTCTGCAGAGAGATGGATAAGGTCAGGGCCACCTGTGGTTCCCTCTAGGAGAGGCATATTCCCATCTGGATGAGAAGGTTCTGTGTTACCAGCCCTCCTAGCATCATAAGTCTCTAAGAGACCAATCAGAAAAGGAATGGTAGGGTTTGCACCCTGTTTTAGCTTCCTGGATGTACAGATTTGTCTCATCTCCTGGAAGCTAAGTGCTGCATATCTGGACATGACCTGTGGAGGGTCAACTGACACAAGGGGAGACTCAGAGTTTCCTCCTTTGTCTGACATGCTGCTTCTAGTGTGGTGTAAGTGATGCACCTACCTACACTATATGTTTGCCTACTGATCCCTTGCTAAGAGTTGTAGCCAAGGTGTGCTAAGCCTTGAGGAGCTACAACAGCTGGTTCAGTAGAACTCAGAGTATTCTAAGCTAAGTTATATGTACCTGGAGTACTTATGTGATCTTTTACAAGATATTCTTAGGATACGTGTGGTAAAACAACAGCAAGCTCAAATCCCAACCGCTGCTCACCAATGTGAGAAGTTGGCCTGATATGCAGTGCTCTCTATTCTAGTGATCACTATGCATCAGTCCAAACAACCCTTATGGTGATTGGTTGTAAGTCAACCTTATAGACCAGCTATCCTAGTAGCGTGGATACGAGCAGTTTTCGGGCTAAACTCTAGAGGGCGTGTTAAGCCAGCTGTTATACCATCACATATACCCCTTGAACACCAAGTGAAAGGACACCACACAAGTGTTATGAAAATAAACAGTGTATTTATTTAAATCACAACAGCCCTGTACTCTTTATGAGGACAGTGTACTAAGCACACAACAAAACTCTTATGAAAATACTTTAAGTTGCACAATTTACACAAATGCCCGAGGGGCACGGAAAACCATATACTATGGAAGTGGAATGCGAAATTACTAGCAGGTAAGTACTGGACTAATAGGCTTTGGAATCGCTAGGACTACGTTACTGAACCTTCAGATTACTAGTAGGAGGCCTAGGGAACTCGGGTGCAGAGTGTGCACTCTCACGCGGGATGCGGGACAAAGTCTATGGGAGCTAGTAAAAGCAAAGTTAGTGTTCTCGGGCGAACCCGATAAGGTAGATCGAAAACGATAGTGGATCCTGACCCTTGGATAGTGAGGCTATGCTGGGGCACCGAAATGCCGAGTTTACCTAGCCCAGGGGCTGCAGCTGCATATGTCTGAAAAGACGTCGGGAATCCTCGTAGACGAACCAGGAGCCTGAAGAAAGAAGTTGCTGGCAGGGGACCAGTGAAGATTGTTCGAGTGATCCAAGCCTGGATCGAAGATGGATGACACCTGAAAGCAGAGGGGACCAAGTTTGTGACCACTAGCCAGTAGTCAGATGGCACCAGGAGGCACCGGATGGTAGTCACCTCGACTAGGTGAGTGGGCGACGCTGGGCTCTGCAGTCTCACGGACCAGGAGGCGTTGTCGGCGACCAGGATGGAGGTGCGAGCTGTCCCACGATGGATGATGCTGTCGACGTCGCTGGACCCAGGATTGGGGCAACAAGTCTTGGCAAATTCAAGCCCACGCGGTGGACCTAAAATGGCGTCTGGAGTGGACCAGGAGGGTCCGGGGTGCTCCTCTTTTAGAAGGGAGCAAGGGCCAGTTTAGAGCAACCAGACCAGCAGCAGTGATGTCGTCGGGCGTCGTTAGGAAGGCCACAAGCCAGCGGGCTAGTAGCCAAACAACGCGGTGAGCAGCAAAAAGCAGAAGGGCCCCACGCAGATCTCGTGGATGCTGGGAGGCTGGACTTCGGTGCTGGAGCTGCTCAGGGTCGGGGCTTCTCGGACCCCAAAGCACTCACCAGAGGATCCCCCGGCGGTCGTGCTGGATAGAAGTCGTGCAGTTCTGATGATGGCCGGTCCCTCGAGGTTTCGTCGCACCTACGGTTCTCAGCTTAGCTGTAGAGGTAGGTAGAGGTCAGAGGTGCCAGGGAAGCCGGGTCTCATCGTGCTGGTCGGTCGGATTCCTGAGGAAGGATGTGCAGCAAACCGCAGAGTTCTTAGATGGTGCCTGCGGGTGCACAGTGACTACTCCTTAGCCACAAGGGAGAAATCTTGAGAAGAAGTCGAGAGCTCCTTTCGTAGAAAGTAGTTTCTTGATTCAAAGATGATCTAATTTGGAAGGGTCCCCGCTCCTGCCTTTATCCTAAAGAAAGGGGTGGGTATGCGACTAGGTCCTGCCCTAGGGGTGGGACCAGGAAGGGGGGTGGTTACACCCCTCTCCCATGCCGGACTTTCCCAAGGCCAGGGGCTGGTGTGCCCCTGGAACTGGTTCTAGCCGGCAGATGCGTAGTGAGCACCGGGGTGCCACTCTGCAGTCACCTTCCTGTGAAGCCCTGCCTACCCAGGATACACAAAACCCTGTCTGGGATGGTGCTAGCACCGCCCCTGACAGGAAACCCTTTGTCCAAGCTCTCCTCGCTGGAAGGACTCCCAGCAGCAGGAGGTCAGACTCGTGTCTGTGGTGGCAGCATCCATTTTGTGGAGCTGAGGCTTCAGTTAACTTTAACCGGGGTTCACAGTTACATACATGTCGTGCCCCTCTAGAAGGGTGGAATGCTAACCCCGTCACCAGAATTGGCGAGGGGTTAGTATTCCAATTCGTATGACACCTTACTCGACATGTTTTGATAAAGCAATACCAAAGATAGCATTTAACCGCGAGGATTATAATGCACTTAAGAGTATATGGTATGCGTTATCATGGAACAGCTATTAAGACTTGGTTCCGCAAGCTGCAAACAGGCTCAGCTCATGCCAGAGCACCATCTCACACGATTCCAAGCACTCTGCCTTCAGGATTGTCAAGGCCTGCCATAGGAGTGACTGATAGGAATCTGTGTGTCCATTTTTAGGGTTAGATATAGGTATACTATATCTAAAGCAAAGGGTGATTACACCACCTTGCCCCAGCTGTCGTGCAGCCAGTTGTGTCAGATTTAGATGGCCATCCAGGGGTGGCATAATACATGCTTCAGCCCCTGGTAGGCCCTGGGTACACCTATGCCCTGAGTTACAGGGTCTGATAAGGTGGCCCAGTACCAATTGGAAATGTACCTAAGGTACATGGAATCCATTTTAGAGAGAGAGCAGTAAGCTTGGGGTCCTGATTGGCAGGGCCCCAGGTCAACTAAGTCGGAAAACCAGCAAAACACCAGGCAAAAAAGTTGGGGGTAACCATAGTCAGGTATCTACCTTCCTACAACACCTCCCTGCGACAGGATGCCTATTGTACTGCCTTCCTCTGCTCAATCTTGGCTCAGCAGCAGAGGGCAGAAATGTGTCTCTGGTCGGCAGCATCCATTTTGTGCTGTCCAGGTCAAGAAGACTGGCACCGGATAGACCAGTGACCCCACGAAGCTCGCTTCTGAAGGGTGGAATCATACCTCCCTCACCAGTTACTGGTGTGGAGATATGATTCCATGGTGTTTGATACCAAACATGGCATTTACCACAAGGTTATAATGCACCTCTGCTTATATGTCTTGCTGAGTCACAGACAACTCAGGAGAATGGTCTCCGAAGCCTGCAGAGGGGCTCTGCTCATGCAGGGACACCCTCTCACATACAACCCAGTACCCTGCCTTCAGGATTGTTAAGGCAAGCTACAGTAATGACTTATAAGTTTTAAGTTTAGTGACCATTAAATATAACGAACCTATATCTAAAGTAAGTGGTGCAAGCACCATCTTACACAGGCTGTAGTAGCAGACCTAGAGTTCCATTTTTCAAAGCCTTTCGTGGGTGGCATAATACATGCTTCAGCCCATGGGAGGCCTCTGGGGTACCTATGCCCTGGGTACATGGATACCATCTACTAGGGACTGATAAGGGTACCCCAGTATCCAATCTGGAGTGTACCAAAGTACATGTATGTCAATTTAGGGGAAAAGCAGATAGACTGGGGTCCTGATTAGCAGGATCCCTGTCAAACTAGTCAAAAACAATGAGACATCAAGCAAAAAGTGGGGGTAACCATAAGAAGCTGATCCTACTTTCCCACAGTGGTATGTTTATGTGTGTCCTTGAACCTATTGTTCTTGGATCTTTTCTTGTGGAGAAGAAAATAGTAGGAAATAGATTGATTGCAGTAGTGCTGGCCACTCATATCTCCTAAACTTAGTATATATATATATATATATATATATATATATATATATATATATATATATATATATATATATATATATATATATATATATATATATATATATATATATATATATATATATATATATATATATATATATATATATATATATGTGTTTTCGTAGTCTGTTCATTGCAAAAGAAATTGTCTTAAATTAGATTTAATTTGAGATGTCATCAATGATGTCATTGAATATGTCATGAGTGATTTCATATGTGAGGTCATGGGCAGTGCATGACAGGGGGGCCAGTTATAGTTAGCTCAGTGAACAGTAACTGCCAAATTTCAGTGGTTTCTCAGGTTTAAAACATAACACTATGACTATCATTATCACCTAACTATAATGTCCATTTAACTTTCGTTTTTTTCAGTGAATATTTACTTTTTTCATGTAAGTTAAATTCTTGTTTCTATATCTAGCTATAACATCATTTTAACCTTTGTTTTTTTCAGTAAAAAGAAAGCTATATGGCTAGATAGATAGAGTGATGAATAAATAGATTAAATAAAAAAGGTGTTTAACCAAAGGATTCAAATGGTTACATTTGTACAGTAAGATAAAATTATAAAAGGCAGGCCTCATGCGTATTTGGAGTTCCCCCCATGTAGTAGCAATCCTCAGCCAGGCCTACTAGTGCAAGGGATTCACCCTTCTGCTTAGAGTCCTTAGACCAAATGGTAAGAAGTTGGCACAGAAACTGGAATAGAAAAGACAGAGTATATTAAACCTCTTGAGGTGGAACTACAATCACACAACACCCTTCTGTATAGTATGAGGTAGCACACTGACTGAAAGGAGCTTGGTCCTTTTATACCCACACAGGGGCTGAAATGGAGGCGGTACAAGTCACAGAGTGTTAGTTTCAAATACATATAAGGTCATACAAAGAGTGTGCTAGCAACAAGTGGGAAGGGCTGACAGTAATCTAATTCTGGTGGCCATCTCTTGACAGTTACAAGTTAGGAACAACTGTAAGTTTTACTGGGCATGTGCAAAGCAAAGAAGACTAAATATATCTTGTCTCTAGGCAGATTTCAAGAGCAGTTGACAGGAAGGTAGGACAGAGCACATGGCATACAAAATGGCCGACAGAAATACAAAATGGATTCCGTAAAACAGGCAAGATAGTCTCGAAATACCGAATGTCTTTTGCTAATGCTTAATCTAATCGCTGTTAATTTACTACACCCATGTAAACTAATTGTAACATACTATCTGTGAGGCAGTAAACAAAGATGTTCTCATCACTTTTGTAATACATTTAAATTTGACCTTTGCATTGTAGTAATAAATTTGAGAATATTCATTTATTAGTACAGTTGCTCTAAATAACGTGAGTTATTGGGATAAATTTACTTCTACTGTCATTGCCATGCCATTGTCAGTGAAGTTATGGTTACAAAACGGAACCAAAAAAACTGAAATCGCCAGTTATGGTATGGTGAATTAACCATAACACTCACACCCGTCTTGTACTGCTTATGACTCCAATAAGTAGATTATGGCACATCTAAATGCCTTTATTGACATTCTCAAAACATATTTGACCCCTAGTGGGTCATGACTTTCCTCCCTCCTATACCAGAAGCTACATCACAGTATCAAGGGATGATATTATAAATAAGCCACGTCTACCCGCTTTATCAAGGGGTCTCTCTCTCTCTATATATATATATATATATAAAAGGCGGCCTACTGACTTTGTCAAGGGGTGACCACATCAATATTCATAGCTAGCCTTTTGGAGTGGTGGCCACCGGAACTTGGACCCTGCCCATCCCCAAAAAACACTGTTCGGAACCTGTGCTTCACCCTTGACTACAAGCTGACCATGGCTCCCCACACAGACAAATTAGTACACACCTGCATAGGTCTTATGAGGAGCCTAAGGAAAATATTCAAATGGCTACCCCTGCTCTACCGTAAACCACTGATTCAAGGCTTAATCACTAACCGCCTCGATTATGGTAACGCACTTCTCGCTGATGCAAATGAAGGCACACTAACTAAACTGTAGACACTCCAAAATGCAGCAGCCAGATTGACTCTCGACCTACCCCTGCGCACTCCCTCTGCCCCGTGCCTGAAGAAACTGCACTGGCTTCCAGTCAGAAAGCGCATAAGGTTCAAGATCTGTTGCCTAGTGCACAAATCATTAAATGGACAAGGCCCGAAATATTTAAAAAACAAACTTCAGGAATATTGCCCGGAAAGAACATTGCGCTCTTCAAACAGAAATCTCCTAAAAATACCAAGAGTTCGCACTGTCAGAAATGGAGATAGGAGTTTCTCGAAGGTGGGCCCTGTGGCATGGAACTCCCTGCCTACGGCTTTAAGATCAAACCAGAACCATAAAATCTTCCGGAGAGAACTCAAAACATTACTATTCAAGGCAACGGCATAACAACCCTTTTCTTTCGCATTTCCCATACCCTCTGCCAGCGCTGTGAGACCTAATGGTGAAATGTGCGCTTTATAAAAATCAATACATACATACATACATTTTGGCCTTGTAAAAAAAAATCACTACCTTAATAACATATTAATCACATGTTTGGTTTCAACATTAAAACAAATAAAATTGGAAAGAATATTCAAAGCAATTAATTACAAGGAACAAATATTACAATGTTTGTCAAAAATCCTTTGGATAAGGGATTTTTATTCAACATAACATTAAACATGTGGTAGAACCTTTCATTTACACACCTGGGATCACTTAATGCAGCTATAAAATCAACCACAAGTAGTCTCTGCAATCCTCAGCTGAAGAGCAAATGTTTCAGCTTTGGGAAAGCTCAAAGTCATCATTAACTTTTCCTGGGGTCAGGTTCTATAGTCCCCTTGAAACATAAGATTACTTTTAATAAATAATTTCTGGGGAGCTGCTGCACTCCCTGCAGCTCCCTACAATACTCAGAAAACATGGAGGTGGTCTCTATGCCCAATATTGGGTGCACCACAAAGCAGCAAGAAATATGGAAATTAGCCCACAAAGGGCATTTTCGGGAGTTCCTCGCTGGGAGCAGTAAATAATAAATAAGCAACTCTGACCACTCATTATCGTTTTTCACAGGCTCTCTTAAAAGTTGTTATTATCTGTCCTGGCCTCACACGGGGGGCACACAGCTTGTCCAATTTTTGGAGCCCCCCAGTAGGGGAACCCTGTGGCCCTCTAGATACCTGCACACAGCCCCTATTCTACAGGACCCTGCTCCCCTGACTGATATTGGCCCCAGAGAACCCAGTGTATTGTTTAGGGGAGTGGGGCATGTGGCCACCCTCCCTGCGTCAAGTTTGGCCCTGGGAACCCTACCCTGCGGGGCCCACCGTATATTTTTGGGGGAGTGGGCCATGCAGCCCTCCTTCCAGGCCAATTCCGGCCTCAGGGACCCGTCCCCAAGGGCCCAGCCACATTGGAATAGGGGAAGTGGGGCACAAAACCCCTCTTCCTGGGCTCATGTTGGCCACGGGGACCCCATCCCGGGGCCTGGCCAACAAAGGGTAGATGTCCTGGTATCCACCCAGGGCACCCCTCACACTAAATTGTGGCCCATGAGGGGAGCCCCAAGGCCCCTGTGGCCCCAGCCAGCATTGTTCCCACCCGCAGGGAGCAGCTAAAAATGCTACTCCCTGCAAGCAGGAGCAATTTTTTCACCTGTGTCCTGACCTGCTTCAGTGCGGGCAGGGAAACAGATAAAATGTCCACTCCTAGAGGGCAGGAGCATTTTTCATGCTCCCTCCCACTGGCAGTGGGCTTGATGTCTGCTCCCTCTTGGTGAGAGTTTTGAAATTGCTTCCACCAAGCGAGAGCAAACACAGTTTTCCCTGTCTGCACCATTGTTCATGGTTGAAGTGGTGGCAGCCAAACCGATCTCAGTACGAGATCTGTTTGATCCGCGTACCCACCACATCTCTAGGAATACATAAATTACCAAAAGCACCTTTTGGGAACAAGCTTTCTGCCAAATATGGTGAAATTCTGTTCAGCAGTTTGGGCTGCAGTCATGTTTAAATTTCTCTAGGAAATCATATGAGGAAACCTTGTTTTAGGACCCCTCCCCCCCACTGTTTTCTCAGCTACAGTTTTGAAAATTTTGTGAAGATTAGTCGAATGGTGTCAATGTTATTAGGTAAAACAAAGAACGCTTTTCCTATGGAAACTAGGTCCCAAATATAACTACCTATCATAATGTAGTTATAGTTAGAGTTACCAGAGATAGGAATTCCTCAGATTCTTCACCATTAATAATTTTTCACTCATTTGATGAATCCCCACGAAAGTTTGCAGACCTATTCCTTTTTCTACATTGGCAGAGTATGGAAAGTTTTGGCAAGATTCATCAAGGGGGTGAAAATAAAAAAGGGGAGCTTCAAAACCCATTTTGGCACCAATGCATTTCCGTATACTTTGCACTCACTCATAGTGTGAAAACGGCTTGTCGGCTTAGAATGAAACTTGGCAGGAATATAGATTATGGTGTGTAGATGATGATTGTGGGTACTACGGGGAGGCAGGGTATGTATTTTATAACATGTAAGGGGCTTTAACTTAGTGATAGCTGTCCTTGCAGTAATTGCGCTGCATTTCACAAAAGTACCATGGTACCAAGCAATGCCAAATTATTATGTGATTTGCTAATGACTGCATTTACAAAAGTTAAAGACAGTCATGTTAGTTTTAAGGCCACTTTCCATGTGTTCTGGGATTGAGGCTTAAATATAGGTATTAGGTTTATCATTTTCTCTTACCTTTTACCATTTATTTAAAGTGTTACTATGTAGGGAAAAATTATATATATTTTTTCTATATATTTTTTAAAAAATGTCACGGAGCACCATAGTGCTTCCAAGGACGTACCATGCTACTTAGGAAAATTAAAAAAATATATATAGATATCTAAAAAAAATAACACTGTTAATACACTATAGTTCACAAATATAATGCACTGCAGTGTATTTTTATTTTTTATATATTTATGTTTTTATAAGTAAAAATTCACGAAGTTCTGCAGAAATACTGAGAAATTACAGCTCAAATTGTACATATCTTAAAAAATATAATCCCTAGCTTCTACTGCAGTAGTCTGTAAACTAAAAAAAAATATATATATATATATATATTGAAAAATAAATTAATTTCCGTACATATTAACACTTAGAGAAAGTGGTAATAGGTAAAAATAATAATAAAACCTACTTCTTACCTATAGATAAGACCCTGGCCCAGAACACAGGTAAAGTGTATTTTGAAAAAATCTCTGTCTTTTAATTTTGTAAAGGCAGTCATTAGCCAATTATACACTGCCTTGTCAGCGGCATGTGCCATAGTATACAGCAAACATATTGCAGTATACTATGGCACGATATATAAGAAAGGGCCAGATGTATTATTATATTCTGTTACCCTTGCATCACACATGATCTTGCATGGGCAACGCACTACTTTAGTGACATTTGCAAAGCAACACGAGGCCACCATGCTTGGCCTATCTGGAGAAACGCATGGCAGCTCAAATCGCTGTCTTGTGTTAATCTGCACACCATAATTTACATCCGTACAACACTCCACTCTACGAAGGCTCCATTCTACAACATTCCACTGAATTTGCTGTCCAGGATGATGCCAAGGCTACAGACATGGTCGTGAGTGTGGGCCTGAGTTTGGAGGGCCACCAGGTGTCATTCCACAGGGAAGTGTTGTTTCCAAAAATCAGCACTTTCGTTTTGTCTGTGATGAGATTCAGGCAGTTGGTCTTATCCAGTCAGCAACGCTTGTCATGCAGTTGTGGAAGCTGGTCCTGGTGGCGGAGGGGGATGTATGACGCTACATCGCGGCCACACTCATCGCGTGCATTTACATCGCGTCTATCACATCGGCCCGGCCATTACATCGTGAGTCAACACATCGCTGACCTTGGCAACGCGATTACATTCATTCCTATTGGCCCGAACATCACCCCGCAGAACATTACGTCCCAGTGGAAAACAACGTGGTTTTTGTTATATGCCGCCTGCTCTCTCCCCATTGTTGCTTCTGTTTTAATGCATAGCGGTGCTTCATTTCGCCTGTTGGCTCCTGTGTGCTCCTTGAGGCTCAGTGGCACTTGCCACAACCAGGGTTTAGCATTCCATGCTATTCTCAGAGAGAAACTCAGAATCAGGAGAAAGATCTCTGAGGATGAGCGTGCTTTGAGCCCAAGGAAGCTGTAGCAGTTAAGATGAGACCATTAGTGTAATATCTCACACTCCTCTTTACCAAGGGACCCTTGCGGAACCATCGAAAAGGAGTCCATTCCCGGGAGACTGTATGTTCCTAAATTATAACATGATTGACTGCGCCTCATTACCATGAGACATTCATTGAACTGCCGCAAATGAGGTCCTGTCCATTGCCAGGCAATATGACCTTCTCACAATATATCACAACGGACAGGACCTGTTTCCGTGGAACAGTTGTTGAACCTTTGGAAATAAGCTCATGCCCATTCCCAGGCGACAGGACCTTCCCAAAATATATGCCAAATGACCGACTTGAACATTTTCACCAAATTTCAAATGTCAAATGTCAAAGTTTTTCTTTGCATAATTAGTTAAAATTGTTACAAAATTCGCATAATTAAAATAACGATACAAAATTGATTAAAAAAATTACTAAAATTATTGTCTCTTGGCTATTGTTTTGTTTAGGGGCGGGGCTTGTGAAGTCCTGCGGTTAAGCTGGCCCTGTTTGCCCACCAACTGGATGGTCCTCATATTCTATTAGGTCTAAAAGTTTTCTTGCTTCTGCCAAGAATTTGACTCCACGGCATGCTAGAATTATGTTGGAACCACCGAGCCAGCTTGTGACTGCGTGTCTGCAGGATCGAATGTTTAGAGCATTGAAGATGGGTTTCAATAAGAGTCGTCTCTGACTTATCAGGGCCGGACATAAGCAGAAAAGGTGGACAAGTGTTTCGGTTTTGTACCCGCAAAGGCGACATTGATTCGTCTGGTGTGGTGATTTCCAGGACGGTAGTAAATCCTTTGTGACATGCATCCCCATCCGATAGGCTGTAAAAGACTTTTTTAGATGACCACTGAAGTGGGATGTTAGATATGTGTGTGTTTTTGGGGTTGTGAAGCTGTTCAGGATGGTCCAGGCATGCCGCCGATTTGCCAGTAACTCTTTGTCCTCAAAAAAAGATTTCCATTTTGCTACCGCATTGGCTGATTTTTTTAGACTTACTTTATCTGTCCCTGATTTCCAAGCGACTTCTAGCTCTAACTTTTCCACGCAGAATGTCAAATACTTTCCCCAATTGTTCATGGATTCAGTTTCCCCCCGTTTTTTAATTTCCTCCCAGCTTAGCCAGTCCAGGGATTTGGATCTGCAGTTCTAAGTTTGTGGCAGAAGTTCACAAAGCCGCTCATGCTCCGGAATTTCTGATTTTGCAGTCCAAATTCGAGCCTGACTTGTGCGGCTGAAGCAGATTTAGGAAGATTGAAGACCCCTTTATACATTTTAATTTGTAGTTCATTTAAAAGGTCCACCTCCTTGCCGCACCACGTGACTAAGCCATAAGATAGGGTGGGCATAATCTGTGCAGCCATTGTTTTTAATAAATGATTGTAGTTGGGGCAATCCATTTTTTCCTTTAGAGAGCGATACGCAAAGATTAAAGATTGGACTTGTGCTTTGAGGGCTATTTTGTGGTCTTTATAATTAGCTACTTTTGTTATTGTAATTCCCAAGTACTTATAGTGTTCTTGTTCTCTCACTGGTGCCCCTTGGGCCATCCATTTGTACTTTAGGTTTTGCCGGTCAACTTAGCGGACCACTTTAGTTTTCTCTTTGTTAAATGCTAGGCCTTCCCGTTCTAGGTACAGAGTTAATTTATTAATAGCTCTTTGTAAGCCAATAGGTGTCTTGCTCAATAATACAATATCGTCAGCATATTGTAAGTAATATATTGGATTGTTTGCCAAAAATGGAGGATGGTTATCTGCTGATTCGATCGCGCTTGTGAGGTCAGAGAGAAAAAGGTTAAAAAGGGTAGGGGCTAATACACAGCCTTGCTATAAGCCTTGGTGCGTTTGGATGCTACTGGTGGTACTGCCTCCATTTCCCAACTTCACTCTTACCCAAGTGCGGTGATGAAGGGCTTTGATGGCTCTTAGGAGTTGGTAAGGCATCCCCCAACTCTCTAGTTTGCTCCACAAGCCGATTGAAGGCAGACTTAATGTCTATGAAACAGGCATACAAGCGAGTGCCATTTGCTATCGCTTGGTCCGTTAGGATAGACAGGCAGGTTAGGTTAGTTGTTGTTCCCATTCCTTGCCTGAAGCCTGTTTGAAATTTTGGCATGATCTTTGTTTCTGATATCCAGACTTGTAATTCACGTAGAATGCAAGAGGCGTAGAGTTTAGCCTCTACGTCTAGTAAGGATATCAGTCTAAAATTTGCAGGATTGCGATGATCGCCATGCTTAAAAATTGGGTGGATAATACTTCCCTCCCAAGAGGCGGGTATCTCTGCGAGATTGTATATTCGATTGAACAGTGGCATTAGAATTTCTGCCCACAGATCCGGGTCATGCTTAAATATCGCATTCGGTAGCCCGTTTGGTCCTGCTGCACCCTCTGACTTTAGTCTTGAAATTATAGCTCTTAGTTCAGTTTTGTTGATTAAGTCAGCTGAGTCTGTTGACCCCTTGAGGGGATTTTCCTGGTTGGATTTCCAATTGTCCTTCTTCGTCACTACTTTTGGTTCCTCCATGTTGGCTTTAACTGCCCCTGAATCTTTAACGAGGCCTGTATTTGTATTTGCTATATAGGATTTGCACATGTCTGATCCAGGTTTCTGCTCCAACCCCGGCTTCTTGTAGGATTTTTGCCCCTTGGTTAAGCTCGTTTATGATGCCCCAAAAGACCCTGCTATTAGGTTGTTTTCCCGCAATTAGCAGTTTATTCCAAATAGATTCTTTGTATGAATACTTTGCGGCCCTCAATGCCTTCCTGTAGATGTTCCTTGCTCCCCTCAGATTAGATTTGTTTACCACTAGCCCCGACATTTTTTGGCTTGCGACGGCTCGAACTTCCTTAGCAACCTTTCTTTTTTTGTCTCTTAAGTCCATGTTGAACCAGGGCTCCTTCTTGATGTTGAGGTTACTATGCTTCCCTTCCCTTGCTGGGAACTTTTGCTGCAGAACTCGAATCATTTGCTCCCAGCTCATTACGAGATCCTCTTCGTTTTGAATTCCAAGATTGGTTAGATGTGATTTTACTGTGTCCCTAATTTTGCCCAACCCCTCCCCGTGCCATTTTAATTTTTTCTAGTCGAACTTTGATGCATGATGCAGAAGGGCGGTCGTTGTTGGGGCCATACTTGGTGCGATATTCAAGGTTAGTATTTGTTGGAAGTGGTCGCTTTGTACCCGATGTTCTATGTGGAATGATTTGATGTTGGGGGTTAATTTGTCACTTACTAAGGAGTAGTCGATTATTGAGTGTACCCTGCCGCTCAAGTATGTAACCGCTGCCGGCATGTCCCCCTTAGTATTGCCATTCATAATCGCCAGACCATGATCTTTTAATCTGGATGCGAATTTTTTTCCACTACCATTTCCCGTCATCTTCGCCTTCGCCTTGTTTTGATCAATAAGGGCGTTATTGAAGTCCCCGGAATTTACCAGTGGGTATTGCGAGTAGGTTCTTTGCATGGACTTGATAAGTGACAATAACGTTGCGTGTTTTTCTTTTTGTACCTTTTTGTCAGGATGGATATAGACGTTAAATATTAACAATTTCCATGGTTCAATCCCCAGTGGCGATACTTCGGTGATTTTGATCACTTGGGCCCACTTCAGGCTAACGTCTATTTCCTCAGATACCCAATTATATTTATGGGTTACGTAAGTTGATAGTCCACCACAGGGATGGCCGTGCATGGAGAGTCTTTCTGCGTATATTTGATGTTCATGGAAACCTTGGACTGGGGTTGATTGCAGTTTCCAAGATTCCTGAATCAGAATTATATCTTGTCGTTGGAAAAAGACTCTGGTTTCACTATCATGGGCCATTTCTCGATAACCATGCATGTTCCATGAACAAATTGAAACTGATGAGTTCTTTGTTAGGTTCTGGGGGAGCGTTTCGTTGCGCTGGTTTACGGGGAAGTTTGGATCTGGGTTAGGTAGCTTTATTGCCGAGGACATTAGGTATCCATGACCAATCCGTTCTATCAGCGTGGTGAAGACCGTTTCTTTGAGCTTTACAACTTTCGCTTAATGGCTCTATCGTAGGAGCCCTGGCGCCACGTAGACAAGAGATGTTTTGACCTCTGCTCCCATGTCCTTTGTCTTGAACAATTGTATTTGATTGTAGGGGATGGGGGTACCTTGGGCGCTTATGTCTCATTATAGAAATTTCCCATGTTTCAAACTGCGGTTTTTCAAGATATATCCTTTCTACCAGATCCTTTGAGGCCCAAGTTGTAACTGTTTCCTCAATTGCCCCATTGTTAGCATTTTGTTGAAATTCAACAGAGTCCTGGGTCCTGGATCCTGGGAACTGATTTATTTTAAAGCCGGTAGTTCGTTAAACAGTTTTAACAAGTTGCCTCGATTTAAGAAATCCTGCGACCCCCTAGTTACATATTCGGGGATAAAAGTTAGCTTTAAGTCAGACAACTCTGGGTAATTACTTGGCTCCATTTGTGATGTTCCGGTTTTACAAAGTAGTGCGTTATAGGGTTACATTTGGGTTTGGGCTGAGTTGATTAACTTTGTTTGGGCCGTACTTTGCTCCCTTCGTAATAACGAACATTTGCGTTTCTTTGCTAGAACTGTGATTCGTATGGGGGTTGAGGCTGTTTGAAATTCGGGTATTGCTACTGGTCCATGAGGTTCATATGCATTACTTTCCAATATGGTAGAAGGTTGTTGCTCAATTGTAATTTTTGTACCGGCATTGTGGCCCTCTTTGGAGTCACATTTGGAATCCAAACTGTTTTTTACCCGGGCTGTGGTCAGCTCATGTTGCTCGGTGCCTCCCTGTTTGACCACCTGTTTTGGCTTTATTTGTTCTTTTCCCGGTTCTGGAGCTGGTGATTGGTGGTTCAATATTGTGAGCGTTTTAATGATTTCCATTGTGGAAGGGGATTTGGTTGATTTGGCTCCTGACCGGGGGCCATCACCCCTTGATATGAATGAAGTGTTTGAGTGGTCGAGTCGGTCTATGTGGATTTCCTCACTCACTGACGGCCCATTCAAAAGGTTAGATTTTTTTTCTTTGTGGGTATTGGTGTTAAAGATGGGGAAAGTTTTGCCCTGATCTATATATTGATTGTTCTTGTATTTGAGCCTTGCCTTCCTTGCCCTTTTCCTTTGTCTCTTTGTAGGATGCTCCTCAAATGTGGATTGGTGGGATGGTTCGATTTCTTCAATATTTGGGTCTCCTTTATCTGGGCCACATTCCTTTAGTAATGGTACTTTATCCCTTATTTGTTCGCTTTTCTTTGGGCCGTTTGAGAGATTTCTCTTGAGCGACTGAGAGTTCTCCGGGGTTAGCTTAGTTTCTGTCATCTGGCTGTGCCCACGAGATTGTTTTACTTCCCCTAAAATGTCCATCAAAATGGCCGGGAGGCTTGCCAGCTTTTCAATAATACTTTCACATCCGCAGATTTGTTGTTGGTTGCTCCAGCTAGTTTTGGGTTCTAATTTCCCCTGGGTTGACAGGAGCAATGAAAGGGAGTCAAATGTTGTGTTTATACTTGAGATATGCCCAGCCATCAAAGTGATGAGGTCGATCTGGACTTCCATTTTGTTTGATTGAAAGTTCAGCACCCTTATTGCTTGCTCTAGAGTGCTTAGCAAAGGTTGGGTCCATGATGCGGCGGGCTCGGCATTTTGGATGTTACTTGGGTCCTTGGGCTCTAAGTCCGACGCGCTCCCTGATGAGATTGTAATTGGGTCGGTATGGGCGCGGTATGGTTGATTTGCCTGCATGATAATGCTGTCATTTATGCGTCCTTTTTCTTGGTCACTTTTTGGCCCTAGGCCACGCGGGGTTGAGACCCGCATAACCGGACTCAGATATCGGCCATCAAAACCGTATTCTTCTTGTGACGTTCTTCCTTGTGAATCAATATACTTTATAATTCTCTCTGAGAGTTCCTCAAGTTGGGAGTCATTGGATAGGAAGAGAGGCTTTAACCATGGGTCTCCTTCTTGCCCAGATGTGATGGATTGGTTTTTGTGGTCTGTATTAGCCTCCTGCGCGCTCTTGCTCGCCATTCCATGATCTCTATTCTCTGTTGGCTCCATGATTGCCTCACTTTTGTTCTCGCTCGGCCTGATGTCCTTCTCGAGGCATGTGGTATTCTTTTCTGCGCTACCTCCCTCTATTTAGTTTGAAGCTGCGGGTGTGTTGGGGCCATGCACCTGGGCGATGACTAACTCATGTTTGCCTTGACAGTTAGGGCCCAAAAACGGTGGTGGGGGTACACACCCTGTATCGCTACATGGCGTATTCTGCAAAATATTGGCCCGGGGGGAGGGTGCGTTCAATGGCGCGATGGGGCTTGGTAACTTACCCGCCTCCGCAGTCTGTGCGTAGATGGCCGCCATTGGATCCTTGAGATAAAAGAATTTTAGGAGTCCAGATTTCCTTCAGGGGTCTGGTTTTAACTCAGGGGTTGGTGCAGATACCAGCCTTTCCCTGGGGTTTAATTCAGGCCCTATACCTGATGACGTATTGGGTTCCGTGGTTGTCTTTCTTAGTTATTTGGGGGATTTTGTGCTCTCCACAGGTTGTCGCGTTTTTCCCGATCTCATTTCCCCAATTGGGTCCCTTTGACCCCCGTCGAGACTCTAGTCGTGGTTGGTGGTAATTATTACGATGTAGTCTTGACGAGGTCGTGGGGTATGTGAGCAAATGCTCAGTTGAATAAGTGGCCCAGCCTGGCTAGGCACGTCGCTTCCCTGGGCCTTGCGCACAGGCTCTCTTGGACTCTCTCTCGGGCTCCCAAAAGTCCTATGTCCTCAGCTGCTCTTGTGCGCTGTCCCTTTGTTCTACTGGCTCCCCGTTTTGCTTGCTCCTGGCGGGCTTCGAGCGTTTGCTTCCTCCGCTCGCTGCTACGTCCCGTCTCCTCCTTTGTGACACTATGTATCGTGTGGGGGTGTCGTTGGCGGTGCGCTGGTCCACTGCTCCACTGCTCCCGTGACCCGCTGCAGGAAGGCGTGGGTCCTCTGCCCGTTGTGCTGTCTCCCCTGTGCCTCACCTGTACCTCTTAATCCGTCCTATCCGTCATGTCCGTCATGTCCAAGCAGCCCCCAAGATGACCTGTGTGTCCGGTCCGCACAGCCGCACCTGTAGCCACGCAAAGGGGGTGCTGAGGAAGAGGTGAAGGTGATTGGCGGATGAGCAGGATAGGCAGGAGGACCGCTGGGAATGTATTTCGTGTGTGGCAGTCTGCAGCTCTCACCCGTCGCGGCAAAAAAAAAAACCAGAGAGGGCTGGGAGACTATAGCTGTGCTGTATTGTGGTGCTTTACTCACCAATGGCAGTGGTGACGTCAGCTGGCACCCGACCTCAACTAGCCCAGCGTCTCTCCTTGCAGCGGTCTCCGTGCTCCGTGCTCCGTAGACCTCCTCGCCTACCGCCCTCGCCTCGGTGCAGGCGGAATAGACAGTTGTTCTGTTCGGCCCCCTGTCTCTCCTCTGCTGCAGTCTCTGGTCTCCGAGCGGCTCCAGCTCCGGCTCCGGCTCTGGCGGCTCCGGCTCTGCGCCACTCTGGGTGGTCCGCGACTCCACGCAGTTTCCCCCGCCTCGCCTGCCTCGCCTGTCACACTTGTCTGGGGCTTAGGATCTCTCCCCGCGAGTTTGTGTAGTCTTTTTAATCCTTTCGGGAGGCTTGACCTTAGCTATCGCCCGATGTCTCCACCACCAGCAGGCTCCGGCAACAGGCACCACGGTCTCCTGGAAAGCATGCGGGTGGCCTTGTAGTGCATTGCAGTGCAGTGGAGTGTAAGCAGTGCAGGTGGCATTGTAGAACGGGCAGTGTAAAAAGTTCAGATGGCCTTGTACTGCAGTACAGTGTAAGTAGTGCAGGTGGCCTTGTACTGCAGTGCAGTGTAAGCAGTGCAGGTGGCCCTGTAGTGCAGCGCAGTGTAGGTGGCCTTGTAGTGCAGTGCACTGTAAGCAGTGCAGGTGGTCTTGTAGTGCAGTGCAGTGTAGGTGGCCTTGTAGTGCAGTGCGCTGTAAGCAGTGCAGGTGGTCTTGTAGTGCAGCGCAGTGTAGGTGGCCTTGTAGTGCAGTGCACTGTAAGCAGTGCAGGTGGTCTTGTAGTGCAGTGCAGTGTAGGTGGCCTTGTAGTGCAGTGCACTGTAAGCCGTGCAGGTGGTCTTGTAGTGCATTGCAGTGTAGGTGGCCTTGTAGTGCAGTGCACTGTAAGCAGTGCAGGTGGTCTTGTAGTGCAGCGCAGTGTAGGTGGCCTTGTAGTGCAGTGCACTCTAAGCAGTGCAGGTGGTCTTGTATTGCAGTGTAGGTGGCCTTGTAGTGCAGTGCACTGTAAGCAGTGTAGGTAGTCTTGTAGTGCAGTGCAGTATAAGCAGTGCAGGTGGCCTTGTAGTGCAGTATAAGCAGTGCAGGTGGCCCTGTAGTGCAGCACAGTGTAGGTGGCCTTATAGTGAAGTGCACTGTAAGCAGTGCAGGTAGTCTTGTAGTGCAGTGCAGTAGAAGCAGTGCAGGTAGCCTTGTAGTGCAGTGCAGTGCAGTGCAAGCAGTGCATTTGTCCTTGTACTGTAGTGCAGTGTAAGCAGTGCAGGTGCCCTTGTAGTGTAGTGTAAGAAGTGCGGGTGGCCTTGTAGTGCATTGCAACACTGCAGGTGACCGTGGTGCAGTGCAGGGTAAGCAGTGGAAGTGGCCTTGTAGGACAGTGCAGTGTAGTGTAAGCAGTGCCGTTGGCTTTGTCTGATAGTGCTAAAACCTGGTCCAAACTCTGAAGACTTACTAGACAGGATGCTATTCTGGAGCGACCACTGACCAGTTCTCTTCTCTGCTTGAAATTCATCACATATCTGCTACTAAACTTGTGACAGGTTAATCTTATGTGCTGCCTTGAACAACCTGGGAAATGCCACGAATGTTTATTAATAAACACGCACATGCACACGCAACGCAGATACAATTTCTTCTCTCAGGAAAAAGACAGCTTCTGTTTTTTCTCCCGATTCCACAATGTGACCTTGGGGACGGATATCCTTGGGTGTATGCTGCGTGCATACAGAAAATCAAATAAACGACTTGGAAACGTAAATAAGCCATCCATTCATCCATCCGCCATCCATTCATCCACGCGCCATCCATTCATCCATGCGCCATCCATTCATCCACCCATCCATGCATCCATCCATACAGCCATCCATTCATCCATCCGCCATCCATTCACCCATCCAAGCATCCATCCATACAGCCATCCATTCATTCATCCGCCATCCATTCATCCACCCATCCATGCATCCATCCATACAGCCATCCATGCATCCATCCACCTATCCATGCATCCATCCATACAGCCATCCATCCATCCACCCACCCACCCACTCACCACACACACATCCTTCGACCCAGCCTTCATCCATGCATCCATCCATACAGCCATCCATTCATCCATCCGGCATCCATTCATCCACCCACCCATCTGCCATCCATTCATCCACCCATCCATGCATCCATCCTTACAGCCATCCGCCATCCATTCATCCGTCCATCCACCCACCACACACACATCCTTCCACCCAGCCTTCATTCATGCATCCATCCACCCTGCCATCCGCCAACCATTGATTAAATCTGACATCTGCACCATTATAACATATCTAGCGCTGCGTGGCTTTTACCCATCCATGCATCACCTATCGATGCATCCATCCACCCACCACACAGCATCCATCCATGCATCCATCCATACAGCCATCCATTCATCCATCCACTTATACATGCATCCATCCACCCATACGGTATGAAAAATGTAATGTAGCGCTGCACTTTTACTTTTGGCGAATTGATAGGAGGCTCGAACTGTGGTTGACAGCACCAAAGGCGGCACAGCTATCCCTCAGGCCACTTCCTCTCACTGGCATCAATGCGGTCATTCGAAGATATATGTTAGCCCGTTTTTTTAGTAAAAGGCCATTGGCTTCTGTTCTCCTTTTTTTAAACGTTTTGTGTCACCCCTTTTCCGTTTTGTATATATAATATTTTTTAGCCCGTTTGTTACTGTTTCCGTTTTGTATAGTTGTTAATTATTGTACTTGTAACATAAATGTTAGCCCGTTTCCGTTTGCATCCTCAAAAGTTCTGTTTTTATGAAAGTCGCATTTTCTTGCGTTGCAAATAATGGCATGTTAACATTGCATGCGTTGTAATTGCATGCGATGTTAATGCCATGGCGCCGTTGTAGCATGCGCACTAAAAGGCTGCGATGCCAACGACAATGCGATGTTAAAGTCGCGGTGCGATTGCTCCGCAATTTATTTACATCGATGTAATGGGTGTTTCCCGGCGGAGGGATCTTCTGAGAGTCAGAGAATCAGCTGGGTGTCGTCTATGTAGGATATAATGTTGAGGCCATGGGTTCTGATTATGTCAGCTGGGCTTGATGTATGTGCTGTTGAACAGGGTGAAGAATGGATGATGGATGAGCCTTGAGGGATGCCTCAGAAAAATCTCTTTGGTTCTGAAGTGAAGGGTGGTAGACAGATCTTTTGGGTACGACCTGTCAAGAAGGATACACTCCATTTGAGGGTGTCTCCCTGGATTCCGCTGTGAGGGAGTCTTCTGATGAGGGAGTGGTGGGATACAGTGTTTAATGCTGCTGAAAGGTCCAGAAGGTTCATGGCAGCTGTTTCTCTGCAGTCAAGGAGGAACCTAATGTTGTCGGTGGGGGCGATCAGGGTGGTCTTGGTGCTGTGGCGTTTGTGAGGTTTCCAGCAGATTGTTGCTCTCTAGGTGTATGGTGAGTTGGTGGTTGATGGCCTTCTCAAGGACTTTGCTGGAAAGGGGAGCAGAGAGATGGGTCAGTAGTTCTTGTGTTCACTAGGGTCGGCGGAGGGTTTCTTGATGAGGGGTCTGACCTCTGCATTACCATTGATCAGCAAAGGTGATTGTGGTGATGGAGGTGCTGATAATGGAGATGAGTTTGCAGCTGATTTCCTTGCTTCAGAGGTTGAAGGGGTGGTGGGGACAGGGGTCTGTGGGTGCTCCAGAGTGGATGGAGTTCATGATGGCTGTGGTGCTCTGTGTCGTGAGCGCATTCCATGTGGTGAGCAGATGGTTGTAGGTGGCATCAGTTGGTATGAGGAGGCTGTGCAGCTTTTCATTTCTTTCAGGTGTTGAAATTATTTTTTGAGGGCTGACTTGAAGGTAGCTCGGTCTGTGGGATCTTTGATGAAACTCCATCATCTTGAAAGGATTGATTGGGGCAACTCTGTCAGTGCAGTTGGTGATCCAGGCCGATAAGTTCTTAACAGCATGTTCCAGATTGGTTAGAGGGTCGGGATGGGTGGTCTTGAGGGTGTCTGTTACAGCTGCGGTGGGAGGAGGTCGGATGCTTGGTGGCGGTGCATGAGGATCCGTCGATAGTGAAATGGACAATGGTATTGTCAGTCCAGGTAAGCTCGGTGACATGGCTGTACCTGACTCTGTCACTGGCAGTGAAGATCAGGTCAAGCATGTGTCCGGCCCTGTGTATGGGGATGGTGACCAGTTGGGTGAGGTCGATGTTGCTCATGCTTTTCTGGAGGTTGGCAGTGTTTGTGTCTTTGGGGTCGTCAAGGAGGAAGTTGAGGTCACCAAGGAAGATTTAGTGCTTTGAGTCAATGGCAAGTGGTGCGATTAATTTGGGCATGGGATTACAGAAGCCAGGGTGTGGTCCTGGAGGTCTGTAGGCAAGGATGTCTCTCATGGTTGTTCTTCCATCGTTTTGGAGTTGGAAATTGAGGTGCTCCATAATAGGTGTAGTGTTGTCTTTGGTGCTGGTGCAGGGGATGGTTTCTTTGTGGATGATGGTGTTGCTGCCTCCGTGTTTGTTGGTGCGGACACAGTGTCTCATCTTGTAGCCAGTGGGTTGTGATATTGGTGGTTTAGGAGGGGTTGAGAACCCTGAACACCGGACAATGTAGCAACAGCTGCTGCCTTGCATCTCCTCGATCAATGGTAGGACTCTTCACCTGCTGCCACTGCCTCTTCACCTGCAACTCAGGACCACCCACACTCACAGAAACCATCACCATACCCACCTCACCAACCACGACCGCCCTGGTACTACTTCAGTGCATCCTGCTCAATGCACGATCACTCTGCAAACACGTCGCTGAAGTCTAGGACACAATCACCACCCTCACTCCCAGCTTCACCATCATTACAGAGACCTGCATCAACCCCTCCCCCACCACCGATATCACCACCCACTGGCTACAAGATGCAGTTGCATATCTGTGAGTAGCAGGAAGGCTAGGGTTCCTGTCGCTAGGGGCGGTCCAGTTGTTGACTGACACAAACAGGCTTTCCTTTGCCAAGCCTTCGTCATTCCGGCAGAGTGCCTGCTACACGCCCACGCTATGGCCTCCATTAAGTAGGTCCTGGGAGGGGTTCTGGGTAGTGGGAAGCGGGAGGGGTGAACAGCCAGGGGAAAAAGGAGTGCGCTTTTTAAAACGGCACATACAATAAAGAAAATACAGCAGATGTGAACAAATCACTAATAGGTGGCAAAAAAGTAACAAATAAGGCTAATACAGGCTTTGGTGGGCAAATAACAAATAGGTTAATGCAGGAAGGAACAGTATAAAGTACAGACAGATAAAGGACAAAATGAGTGGCAGGAAAATAACTGACCAAATTTACATGCAGAAAAATAAACTCCTTTGCTGGTAAAAAAAATGGGAGCAGAAACAGACAGTGGGCTAAGCGAATGCAGTTAGCTGTGAGGCAGAGTCATGTAGACATGCTGGCAGCAAGGGAGGAGCAGGTCAAAGATTCGCTCTCATTTCTCCCGCTCACTTTTTAGGTTTTGCCTCGCCAAAAAGATGCGCTCTGATGAGAACTGTAGTGTGCTTTGGGTCGGCCCTCGTCATTCATTGGCTGGCTCCGTAAATGGAGCCTAGCCATTGGATGAGGGGCCTGTCCATCAATGCCGGACCAGACACGGGGGCGTTCCCGACATTCTTTGGCTTTTGCCGACGTCACGCGACGCCGGGAACGCCCCCGAGTCTGTTCCGGCATTGCCGGCACTTCTGCGTCTCTCCTCCCCCGTTTCCCGCCCCGTGACTGGCCGGACGGCCAATCCTAGCGCGGCCGGCCGGAAGTGCCCGCCCCCCGCAGCCCGGGGGAAGAAGGAAGACGGCAAGAAGTATGGCGGCGCCCGCGGGGCTCCCGTGGCCTGGAGGGAACCCCGGGAGATGCGGAGGACGTTGCCGGTCTCCCATGCCGAAGAGGGAGACCGGAGAAGTGCCAGAGAGATTGTCGACGTTGCCGGTCTCCCATGCCGAAGAGGGAGACCGGAGAAGTGCCGCCGTCGCAAGGTGCAGGTGAGTCGATTTGTTTTTTTTGTTTTTTCCCTCCTCTCTTCCCCTGCCTTTCTGCCCCAACCTCTCTCCCCCTGTCTCCTACCTTCACTCGTCGCTCGTCATGTCCTCCCGCAGACCTGACCCCGGCGGCACCGGGATCGGAATCCGCAGGGTTAAAAGGTGAACTTGCGGTAAACCTGCCCCCTCCACGGCCGGGCATTAAACATTCACGGCCATCTGAGCGGGAGGCTGTCTCGGAGCGGCGCTGTCTCCTGCCAGACCCGGTCTCGGCCACTCTCCGTTTCACCGATGCCCTGCCAGGAACCTCGTTAACGGCTTCACTCCTTGCCAGGCACAGCAGCTCCTGGTTGATGCTCGGTGGATCAATGCACCGGCTACTGCCAGTGCAACCTCCACGGGAAACGACCCCCATCTCGGCAATTCAAGAGGGCGGGCGGGTTAACGCACAACATGCAGGGCTCTCGGTCTAACGGGAGCTCGCAGGGTCCGATCCGATTCGGATAACTTGGGCCTGATATATATAAAGGGATCACTCTGGTGCGTTGATAAATCTATAGGGATCACTCTAGTGCGTTGATAAGTAGGCTAAGAGACTGGATATTCTGGTGACCAAGGTGTTTGTATGAGGTAGTCTGTTGTTAAGATCATGTAATGCTCTGCATCCGAGGACCTAGAGTGCAAAAGGGTTGTGGAAGTTACCCTCCACGGTGGTCTTCAGTTTACATGACTATTTGCGAAGTCACATCTGAGATTTCTTGGTATTGAAGTGGCGAAAGAGCCATGCAGACTTATCTGGATGTGGTTGATGCTGCAACCGGGCCATTGTGTTGGCTTGAAGCTGATATGCGTAGATGAGATCTAAAGGCTTGACAGGGAACGTCCACACCCAGGTGCTGAACATCCTTTTAGTGGCCAGTGTTTGTTTGAGGGAAAACCAGACCCTTTACTTAAATGATTTACACACAGTAGTCTTTTGGCTAGGGATCTGGAATTGACTAGTCGGGCCTGCTGCGTGCACCACCAATACGGAAAGCTCTTGGCTTTTAAGCACATATTTGCAAAATGGGCTGAGCAGCCTCAGCATATAAATCCTTTATTTATCGCTAGTTAAGAGGTCATTTTTCGGGTAGAGGCAGGCAGCATAGTCAATCTTCTTTGTCTGCTGCCACGCCTAGAATTTCAAAACTTCGGTAGGTCATTGGGGATTTCTCACCTTTAGTTCTCGGGTTAGGGTTGGGTGGTGCATTGGAAGATCCCCTTGGACGAGCGGCTCCTGCAGATTTCAAAAGATGGATGGACCTCGCTGCTTCTGGGCTTGCACGGGCTGACCGGTGATTGGAGCGGATTCTTGGTTCCAGATGAGGCACACCTTACTGTTTTCTTGTCTAACCGTCTTAGCAGTACACATGAACGGAGGAACAGTTTTGCTACCATGCTAATCTATTGCCGGGACTAAACCTTATAAAGAAACGGAAGAGACGCTCTGACTGCACCTTGTGTCTATTTGGAAAGTTAATGATGGAACTGTGAACGAGGCTGTCACAAGATGCTCTCTGTAAAAGAAAATGATGAAAGTCACTGTATCTGGTGCGTTACAGGCGGCAGCCATATTGTGATACTCATGCACACGTCTTCTTTGTTTCGAAGGGAGCATGGAAAATGATAAATATTAACTTTAAAACACGTGCTGTCTCTTTTAGTAAGGTAAGTTAATGGCGGGTGCATAGATTGGCGTCTTTTTTGCCAGCCTGTCATTGACATAGTCCAAGGCCTCTGCCGCTTCTTCTGGAGAGACCCACGACTGAGAATGCAACAGGCTGGTGAGATGTCCGCTCAAAATATCTGCATTCTTATCTCTTGACTAAGCACCGAAGGTAGAACAACAGCACTAGGAAGCGGGCACATGTGGAAGCCTCCGATGTTGCGTAGAATGTGGAAATATTTACCTTAGTCCTTATTACTAACTCCCAAAGGACACCCCCTCACTATGTTATGGATTTATATGTTTTTCTAGCAAGCAAGGACTACAGACACGGGGGCGTTCCCGACATTCTTCTTTGTTTCGAAGGGAGCATGGAAAATGATAAATATTAACTTTAAAACACGTGCTGTCTCTTTTAGTAAGGCAGGAAAAGCCAAACGTCTTGTTGTACACGTGCATTTCGCCATGGCAATAAATACACAACCACACGTTCCAGAATTCCCAGGTAAACAGTCCCTGGAAACGAATCCACACCTGACGTGACCACTTGAGATCTGTCATCAGGCGTTGCCTGCGTTTTTCACTGTTATTCTGGAAATGCTCCACTTTGAGTCACCGTGTTTATTAGTACATTTATCTGAATTTTGAAATGGATAAAAGGACACATTCAGCGTGGAGGGGCCACCGCCCCCCCCCCCCCGAAAATTACTTCACTGAATGGGAAACGTTATTTTAAGCAGAATAGGGAATAATTTTACCCGGGGCGTGGTAGTCGCGCTAGAAATGCAGCTTTTTTGGCAGGCACACAGATAAAAATAAACAAATCCGGCTTAAACAGTAATGTTGTTGTTGGCAGCTTTTTATTAAAGTGCGTTTTGCTTTGTGTCCTCGGCGAAGTGGTGTTCTTATCTCTGTTGGTGGCGTGGTATCTCCTGTTCACATCCTGGAGGACGTCCCAATCTGTGACAGTCTTCCTGTGGTTTGCAGTCCAGTTTTGCCCACTGTGTATTGTTGTGCATTCACCTACTACGACAGTTTACTTTGTATGTTCAGTGCTTCAATTCTTTAGCTTCTATTGCTGGGTTTAAAAAAAATATATTTTCATATTCTCGGTTATTGTACTTGTGTTTACCGCGGATATATCAGTGTGCCTCACTTAAGTGCCATTTCTTAGCTAAACTGCTCTTTAAAATTGGAGGCTAGCGCAGCGTACGAAGGGGGTGTTGAACGGCTCCTGTCAGGATTGGGAGGTGGGGGCTGCGTCATGCGCGCGCAGTTTATTTTTCCGGGTATCTCGCGCTCTCCAGTGACGCCGAGATTGATGGATCGAATACAGACTGCGCAGAATGATAACTAATGCACACCAGAAGGGTCTGGTATCCTCTGTGGATGAGATCTAAAGCCCTGTGACTCGCATTAAATGTAGCATACTTCTGCTCTGTGTGGGGGGGGCTCTGTGTGGGTGTATGTGTGGAGGGCGCTGTGTGGTTGTGTGGGGGGGCGCTGTGTGTGTGTGTGGGGGGGCTCTCTGTGGGTGTTTGTGTGTGGCATTTGCGAGAGATTAAGCTATTGGCATTGTAAATGACAATGCCATTTATTTATGTTAAAAAAAACATAAATAAAAATAATGTCAAGAGCAATGCCAATAGCTCTAACTTTAACAAAGGCAAAACCATTGCATTGTAAATGCTTGTTCTTCATAAAGTGTGACAAGGTGGGGCACCAGTTTCGCCTCGTATTCCTTGTAAAAGGCCACCGTTAGACCCCCAGTAACTGGTGTTTCCCGCCAGGAATATCTTTTGAGTGCTGTCACTATCTCAGATGCGCAGAGCGGGCCAAAAGGTGCTCTCTGTGTGCTCCAGTAAGACAATTCATTGTAATATGTACTAGAGTCCACCGTAGCTTGTTCGTATTGGAGAAGGCGTGTTGTGTATAATAACAGAAGAATGTGGTCTGCAGCCTGCAGCAATGTGTGCAATGTTACCCTTGACTCATCTTTGATAGCTAAAATCGTGTTGTCTTCCTGACGAGGTCTTAAGAGCACTGCGTTACCATGTTCGCCCTCCTTTTGGTCCCTCTCAGTCACGTACTTCCCCGAATATATGATTTCACTGTGCACCACCTCGTGATAATCCTCCAGCTTAGTCTTAATCTCCCCTAGGACGCTCCTCTCAGCTGTCTCACTGCGCACTCACTCTAAGGTAGCTATCTCGAATTCTAGCCTTGTCAACCTGCCTAAAGTGATCTCATTACACCAACGTGGAGATTGTGACCCTCCTGGATACAAACGTTAAAAACTTCCCAGACAGTCTCAAACTTTGTTACAGAGCCAATATTATTATTGAAGAAGTCATCTATCATTCGCAAAGCTCCTCACGGAACACTGTGTCCAAAAGACAGTAGGGAGGGAATCACCAGGCAGATGCGGAGGGCTAGGGTTGTCCACTGGGAGCTCCAGCAAAAACGCTGAATGATCTGATTTGGTGAGTGGCAAATGTTCGCACTTTTTGACATACAACACCAAACTCCTACCCAGCCAGTAGTCAATGCGTGTGTGAATGTCATGTACTGTGGAGCAGTGTGTGTATCCCACTGCAATGGAGAGTTTGTGATGTCAAATATCCCATAGGTCAGATTATTCGGAGATTTTGTGAAGGGCACGAGCCGTGCCAAAGGAAGCATCAATGGGCCTGTAGACTGGTCTCAGTCTAGGTTCAAGACACAATTAGTCTGCACCCCATATCTGAGGCTAGTCTCCATATTGGGCGAATTGGGCATGCAGGTTGTATAAGAACTGCAGATCATCATAATTAGTAATGTATACATAAACCAGCAGTTCTGCCAGATTATCTTTATAACAGCGTGCCACCAAATACTTGTCCTCCAGAGTCAGCACATACCTGCTGCAGTTTAATGCCCAACCCCCTTTGCATCCAAAACAGCACCCCCTTGCCTGCCCAGTAAAGCCCGCTGTGCAATAGCCTCCCTTCATGAGATGCTGAATGATCATCAGCCCACTGCCAGGGGCTAGGTGCATCACCTACAGAATGGTGACATCTATACAACACCTTTGCAAATAAGCCACCACTTTGCATACCTTCCTGCAATCATTCAAACACCTGACATTCCAGGTGAGAAACTTTAAAAATGCTGTAACATCATACAGTCTATGATAAGAGGAATAGTATACCAACCACTGCCCACTATTCCCGATGGGCAGCAGCTGAGAAGCCCAAGGCCAATCAGCCCACTGATGGAGTACCATCCCAACAGCCCTACTGAGTCCCTCGGTCAAGTACAATCAGTCATATCCAGTTCAATGCAGGCAGGTCACCAATTAGTGCCCAAGAGGAAAAACCAGGTCACACTCAAAATGGTCGAGGATGAGACCAGTCCATGCAATCTGTATGGCAGCTCCAGAACAGGGCATCTCAGTACACCAAGGGCAAAAGATGGGTCAATTTGTCCCAGAGGGCTTTAGTCTTGCTTATTAGGGTCTTGTGATATTACAGACACCCCCTCGTCGGACAGCGGCGAGTGGTGCCAAGTCCCTGCAGCTGCCTACTTCTTAAGTACTGTTGTAGCTGTTTGGGATCTCTAAAGAATATGGCTTTCGAATCTATCTTCACTCACAGTCGTGCCAGGTAGAGAATGCTTGTCAAAGAGAGGTACCTGATATCAATTTCCTCAGGTGCAGCAGATGAGAGGTGATTAGTCCACAGTCCCAACTACTTCTATCAGCTACAGTTTATTTGCATCTGTCTCTAATATGAGCAAGGGTGAAAGGGGTTTGAGATAACAGAGAGACGTCTGGTGCTTCTTCTCTCGACTGGTCTACCTTCTTAATTGAGATATCAAGAGCCCACCTATTATCACAGCAGTTATTAGGGACACATTAATAGCCACTCTCACTCAACCACATTAATTGAATGGTAATTAAATTCTACTCCTTTATTTGCCTGCTTAATGTCTGAGGATAGCTTCTCACTGTAAATGTTGATTGGTGTACAACAATTTTTGTTGGAATCGCATATTCTAACTTTTGCCTGAAATTGTTGGTTGAAACATTGAAGTTCTCTATGTTCAATGAGTTAGAGAAAACCTTTTCTTTGGGCTTTAGTCACTATTAGATTGTAACTGTTGATATATATATATATATATATATATATATATATATATATATATATATATATTACCTACTGGCGGTCGCCAGTAGGTAGTTATAGTTAGGATAATTTTCAATGTTAAATCTCAACATTCTATTTTGAATAACTTTGGCGCCGGTTGACGAATCTGCCTGAAATTTTCAGGAAAATGGTCTCATGGCGGTCCGGTCCTTCCCTGAAAGTTTGGGGGGGATTCGTCAAGCGGGGGCCGAGATAAAAGGGGGGTCCCAAAACGCGTTTTCCCCATGTTAATTTCCATAGGGCGGTCGATTTCACTTTTAGCCCGAACGGCTGAATGGATTTCCACCAAACTTGGCAAAATTGTAGGGACTGGTAGCCCGATGTGCCTTTGCTATGTCTCAAGATATGTGCTCCAGTGGATTTTAAGTAATTAAGGTTCAAAAAAATATATATATCTATAGCCGCGCTCCCGTGCGCGCACGGGAGTGCGCTCCAGGCGCGACACGCGACTTGCGCGCAGGAAGCTGATTGGATCTCAGTTGTCTGTAAACATTCTAAACAGTGCGGAGCGGCCGCCATCTTGTGTCTCGGTAAAATCGAGACAGAAGGGGTTTGAAAAAAAAAGGGGCAAATGACCATAAGGGGGAAGAGTAGACCCCCTCTGACCCCCTAGGTTTGATGTAGGGACTAAAATAGGGTCCTGCAGGGCATTAAAATTTTTTTTTCGTTTTGCGCGGGAATATGCGCTCTCCCGTGCGCGCACGGGAGAGCGCTCCAGGCGCGACGAGCGACTTGCGCGCAGGAAGCTGATTGGATCATAAGGGGGAAGAGTAGACCCCCTCTGACCCCCTAAATCCAGGACTATATTTATGAAGGCCTTGCGCTGTTAGTTTTGCGCTTCCTGTGCGTCAATTTTTGTGACGCACCAGCGGTGTAAAAAAATGCGCATTGTTATGCAATATTCAAAAAGTGACGCATCTATCTAGATGCGTCACTTTTTAAATATAGTGCAACGAGGTACATTTTATTACACTGCTGGTGTTATGCGTCACTTTTCTGTGCGCACTCCTTATGACGTTCCAGATGTGTCATATTTAATGTATGACGAATCATGTTGCAGATACAATATGGCGCAGAGTTTTAAAAAGTGACCCATGTACCTAGATGCGTCACTTTTTAAAAATAGCGTCAGGTATAATGTATGCAGAGGGGGTGTTCCCCCACAAAAAGCTTTGTAATAGCGACGCAGTGAAATGTTTGAGATTTCACTGCGTCACTTTTAGGATGCTGTTGCATCCTTTAAATATAGTGCAACGAGGCACATTTTATTACACTGTTGGTGTGATGCGTCACTTTTCTGTACACAGTCCTTATGACATTCCAGATGTGTCATATTTAATGTATGACGAATCATGTTGCAAGGAGTTACAGATACGTCAGTATTTCTGACATATGTGTAAACATAAAAGTGATGCGAGGCCGGCGCAAAATTTTGACGCAATAGCATCCAAAAAATGACGCAGGGAAATCTCATAGATTTCAGTACGTTGTTATTACCAAGCTTTTTGCGAGGGATTGCCCCCTCTGCATACATTATACCTGATGCAGATACAATATGGCGCAGAGTTTTAAAAAGTGACCCATGTACCTAGATGCGTCACTTTTTAAAAAATAGTGTCAGGTATAATGCATGCAGAGGGGGTGTTCCTTGCAAAAAGCTTGGTAATAATGACGCAGTGCGTCACTTTTAGGATGCAGTTGCGCCAAAATCTTGCGCCTGCTTCTCAGCAAACCTTTCACATGGTGCTTTTTCCATGTGAAAGGACACATTACTGGAGTTGCGTCACTTTTGTGACGCACTCCTGCAATGCGTTACTTTTGTGTTTAGAGATATGTCAGAAATACTGACATATCTGTAACTCCTTGCGAATTGATTAGTCATATATTAAATATGACATATGTGGAATGTCATAAGGAGTGCGTCCAGATAAGTGACGCATCGCTATTTTCACGTAGCGATGCGTCACTTTTCAGAAATGAGGCCTCCAGTTTATTCACTGTGTCATAAATTTCTTTTCTAACACTCACCTTCTTTCAGTCCTCCTACTTCACTTCCTTTCACCTCTCATACCTTTCTGTTCTTTCTTACTCATTCTCCTTTCAATTATCAATGCACTATATTTCACTTACTCTTCATTTTTTAAGATTATAGCTCTTTGATGAGAATTGGAGGTAGTTCTGAAAAGAACTTTTGGTTTTCTTCTTTTAACTGAAGAGGAACAAAAACAGGGAATAGAAACTGCTCAACAGGAGCAAAAAGAAAAGAAAAAAATTAGGGGTGGGAAGGGCAGTGATGGTTCTCTAATGCCCGAACCATGAGCAGGACACTTTGCTCCCCATAGGTGAGGAGTTGATTGCAGTATCTGCATCTGACGACCCCATGGTTGAATGCAGGTTGGATGTTTGCTACCTGCCCCTGAGATTGGTCTCTTCCAGAAGAAGTTGCTCCTCCTGTTGATGTAGAGGGAACCTCCTGTGCCAGAGCCCTGACACTTTCTCGGGCAAAATTCTGGGGGTGCCTGGTCTCCACATGGCGAATCATCGTGAAGTTGCCAAAAGAGTATTTTTTTAGGGGGTTACCCCGTGACAGGACCTTTTTGCAGATCCTGCACTCTACTTTTGGTGCATTCACCTTCTTCTGGCCTTCTGGAAACTTAAAAAATTTCCAAATGAAATGTCCCTTCACCTTTGGGGTAGGTGGCTCTTCATCAATGAAGTCATCTTCACTGCTGGATGATCTGGCAGCCATGATGAACCAAGAAAAAAGGAGCAGCAAAAAAGCAGGTCTTTCAGTCACAAAAGTGAAAGAAGAAGTGAAGGAAATGGGTGGGGATTTCATTCATTGTAAAAAAAAACTGTTAGCAACCAATGAAAAGTGTTATTTTAGGGTCACATGACCCGACGCGCTTACGCTGCGCGCTCGGGTGCACTTCCGGGTGCGTTTACGCTGCGCGATCGTAGGCGCTTCCGGGGCGCACACGTGGCGCGATCGTAGGCGCTTCCGGGGCGCACACGTGGCGCGATCGTAGGCGCTTTTGCGTGCGTTTAGGAGCCGCGCACGTAGGCGCTTCCGAGGGCACGTACGTTGTGCGCTGAAGTGACGTCATCAATCTTTAATAGAAATGCATAATCATTTTCAATATTAAAAAAAACAAATTTTATTTGTATGGTACGAAATGTTTTGCATTATTATTAACTTTTCATTCATATTTTTTTTTCACGAACGACAGTTGCGCTCTGGGTGCGCTTTCAGATGAGCTCTCGGAGAAGCTTACAGGAGAGCTTAGCTGAAAGCTTCCAGGAGCGCGCACCCAGAGCGCAAAAGAAAAAAATTATAAAAAAAATGAATACTTAAAAAAAACAGCAAATTGTAAAAAAAAAAAAGGTTAGAAACTCGATATACAAAGGAATTAGCATTAAAAAAACCTATGAAATTCACTGAAAAAACCATAGGTTTCACACCAGTTATAGTTAGGAATTAGCATTTAAAAAACCTATGAAATTCACTGAAAAAACCATAGGTTTCACACCAGTTATAGTTAGCTGGAAATTTTACTGATATAAAACCATTGAAATTCCCACGTTATAGTTAGTCGGACTCACTATAACTTGCGCGTACAATGCACTGCTGATGACATCACTCATGACATCACTGATGACACCATCCTTGTGACAGAGTGACAGACCTAATTTCAGTGTAATGTAACGCTTGAAACACATATTCAAAAATAGAAACAAACATTTTCTAAAAAATGGAGATACCCAAACCAGTAACAACAACCAATTCAGTAATTCCACCATCTATATACACATCCACTCATTCACCAACAGTTCTATATAGTCACTCATACATATACTCACTCATCATATGTAGTGATACACCTACACATCCTGTTACACATCAGCAATCATCCAAAAGTTACTCACACACATACTCACACATGCAAATAAACTATTAAACATCCATTTCTTTGCATATACATTTATACACACACTGCCACCTTACTTCTAAGGAAACTTACCCATACTTACTCTCTTAAACAATCACTTATAGAAACACATACTTATTTACACAGGAACTCCTACAATCTCTCACTATATATACTATACTCACTTATATACATCAATACTCACATATACTAGATTAAAACATATGTCGTTACTAATGAAGACACTAGTGAGACAGTCATTCACTCACTAACACACACATATATACACTCATCCACCCATACAGTCCTGCACATATGCTGTCTTCAAAACACATACAAACAGTGAGTCAGTCACCAACCCCATGCAGCCACTTATACACAAAGAGAAACACTGATACAAACATTTAAATATTTAAACAATACTCGCTAATATATGTATTCACTAAGATACACATAATATGCCAGTTACCCAACCAATTTTTTTTAAAAAAACATCCATTTACACACTTATTTAAACATTTATTCTTCCATCGACCTTTACAAATACATATATAAAACAAATTTATTTTTCAGAAAGACACACATTCACTGGATGGTCTCATCAGTGATGTCATGAGTGATGTCATCAGCAGTGCATTGTACGCGCAAGTTATAGTGAGTCCGACTAACTATAACGTGGGAATTTCAATGGTTTTATATCAGTAAAATTTCCAGCTAACTATAACTGGTGTGAAACCTATGGTTTTTTCAGTGAATATATATATATATATATATATATATATATATATATATATATATATATATATATATATATATATATATATATATATATATATATCTCTCGAGAGCCGCTTGAGGAAATCGAATGCAGCGTGTTGTCTCCAGCATGCATGCAACGAAAAGCAGACACGAGCCCAGATTGAGTGCAAGCAGTAGCGTTTATTTCTCGTTAGTCAGCCATAACGCGTTTCACCACCGGAGTGGCTTGATCACATGACAACGTTCAAACATTGAATGGACCATTAAGACAGCTAGCACCCTATGCACGTGACTGTGGAAATAATGAACATAAAGAAAAGGTGAAATGTAACATATTTTCCTTCTTTTGAAAAAAAGACTTGCTTTACAAAAACAATGAAGCTATTAAAAGCAAACACATTCACCGATTGATTTGAGGGAGTCGTGGTAAAAAATGCATATAATGACCAGGGTTGTTAACCATCGAGATTTACAAAAAACAAAACTCATAGCTTAAATGCATCAATGACAGTATAAATACATAGACCATTGCACAACATTGAATTTAAGGGGAAATTGATCAAGTGCATGTAGAAATATATGAATACCTCTTATAAAAATTATAGTTTTCATACAAAAATAGATTTGATAAAAAGTTTTTTTCATTTCATATATTTACACAGATATCTTAGCTTGACGGTTAAAGCTTGTAGGTCATAACATAGCATAAATGCTTAATTGTAGTATGTCTGGGTATGTCGTATTGTAAGAAACCCTCATGGGTGTGTAATGACCCATAGTCAAAAACAGTTAGTGGTTTGGGGAAAATATTAGTTAAAGTGCCATTAGGTGCCGAAAGTGAATAAAGTGCAAATAAGTTAAAAAACAACCCCGATATGAGGGTTGTGGTTTGGGAGAAGCAAATGGCAGCCACATGGGGCAAGACGCCAAAGAATTTGGTTTTTGAAGTATTTGCATGCCATCTGACAAAATAATCTGGCTAGAAAGTTTAATCTGTGAACAGTAAGTCACAAGGAAAACAGGGAGGGAAAGGACGCAAAGGGCAGGTTATCAAAATGTCAAGGGAGAGGAAAGAAAATGGTCACTTCCAGGGGGGCTCAATGAAATAGTTTAGATCATAAACAAGTATGTAAATCTTCAGTGTTATTTAGACCTCCAGGGCTTTTGCTGCTGAAATTCAGGATATACCTTGTCTCCAACTTGCGCATTTTTTGCTCACGGTCACCTCCCTGTTTAGTTTTTGGAATCGTGTCGATGACATAGTACTTGAGGTCCATTAAGTTGTTATTGTGGACCTCCCGAAAATGTCTCGCCACTGGGTAGGTGGGGTCAGAGTTGGTGATTGCCCTGATATGCTGCAATATCCTTACATTAGCCGGTAATTTGGTACTTCCTACGTACCTTAAGGGACACGTACATTCCAAGATGTAAATGGCGTACTCAGTTTTGCAGTGGAGGGATTTGGAGATGTTAATTTCTTTGCTACTGAAGGCTGTACGGTAACTGGTTTTATTGATACCGTAAGTACATGCTTTACAAGAATGACATTTTATGAACCCCTGTGAGGTTTTCAGCCAGTCTTTGTGACTTCAGGGCAGTTAGATACCAGGCTGTAGTGTACAGAAATAGCTCTCTTGTAGGTGATACTGGGCTTGGCTGGCATAGTATGGCCTATTACTGGGTCAGAACGAATGAGGGCCCAATTTTGATTAAGGATTTTGTTTATCGCACCTTTTTGGGCACTATAGGGCACAATAAGTCTGACCGTGCTGGACTCAGGTGATTTGGTAGATTCAGATATGGGTGGGTTTTTGGTTGTTTTAGGAACAAGGAGAAGGGTTCTATCCAGTTCCGCAGTTTTGTTAATGGCTGTTTGAATGATATGGATAGGGTATCCTCTGGCGAGGAATCTCTCCTTACATTCATTTTGTGCCATCATCAAATCGGTCGGATTGCTGAAGATCCTTTTTATTCGCAACATTTCCCCGTAGGGGATGCTGCGAATAAGGTGTTTAGGATGGAAACTGGTATAATGTAAGATGGAATTGCCAGCTGTCTCCTTTCTGTAGAGCTTGGTTTCCAATACGTTGTCAGAAATGTATAATTCTATGTCTAAAAAAATGAATGCTAGTATGGCTCATGGTACAGGTGAAATTCAAATTGATGTTATTAGTGTTCAAGAGGTTGACCCACTCCTGGGCCTCTTCCCTGGTGCCATTCCAGACAAAGATAAGGTCATCAATGTACCTATAATACATTTTGACATGTTTGTGATACCATTCACCAAGTGTGCCCTTCAGGACCAGCTCCTCCCACCAGCCCATAAAGATGCAGGCATAGCTGGGGGAGAAGCTGGCCCCCATTGCCACCCCCCTCATTTGTTGGTAGAAAGTTTGATTAAAGGTGAACAGATTATGATGTAAACAAAAAGTCACCATATCTAACAGCATATTGCTGTGTTCAGGGGAAGTGGGTCTGTTCTTGGTGAGAAAGTAATCCAAAGCTCTTATACCATCCTTATGATCTATACAAGTATAAAGGGATGATACATCCAAAGTAAGTAAAAGAAACCCAGGATCCCAAACAAAGCCCTTGATTTTATCAAGAAAATCACTGGTGTCTCTTAGGTAGGAGGCCAATCCAGTTACACAGTCTTGTAAAAAAAAGTCAATGTAGTTTGAGGTGTGTTCCAACAAACTATTCCTACCGGAAATGATGGGCTTTCCGGGGGGGTGCAGAGGGTCTTTATGAACTTTGGGAATAAAGTAAATGTTGGGGATGGTAGGATAATCAATTTTCATGTACAGGTATTCGTCCTTTGTAATTAGGCCAGCACTTTTCCAAGCTAGAAGCTTCAAATAGAATGAATTAGAAGTCTCTTTGACTGCCAAAGCACTGCTAATTTTATAACATTTACGATCGTTCAGTTGGGACATGGCTTCAGTCATATATTGATTTTTATCCCATAGTACCACATTGCCTCCTTTATCCGAAATTCGGATGACAATCTGATTGTTTTGTTGTATTTTGGCCACCAGATTGTCATATGTTCTATTGCGTCTAGATATTTTGTTTTTCATAGCGCAGGTTTTGTGATTCAGTTTTTTCAGTTCATTAATCACGCTTTCATTATAAATGTCGATTCCATCTCGTGGCATGATGGGATTGAACTTGGATTTGTTCTTGAAAGGAGTTGCAGCGGTCACTTTGATGGATTGGCTGGAGATTTGACTATCTGAAAATTGTTGCGAAAATTCTGTGCGATTTTGAGCATGAAGATCCGTTAGAACGGTGAGCAAAGTTGAAGGTAATCCTGTACAAGGTGGAGTCCCAATGGACATTTGGCTTTCCATCTGAACAGCACTGTCCTTATCTGGTTTTTTCAGTTGATTGATGGTGTGAAATTTGCGCAATTTAAGTTTGCGGATAAATTGATACACATCCATGCGAGTGGTGGCATAATCAAAGCTGGATTCTTTGCAGAAGGAGAGTCCTAAGGATAAGATTTGTGTTTCTGCTTTTGTTAGAACTGTCTCAGTTAAATTAATGACCGTTTTTTCTGAAGAGTTGTTGAAATTATCTTCCGTGTTACGGTCAATGAGAGCTGTCGAATTGCGATTGTTTGTATATGCCATTACTGGCGGTTCCAGCGACCTTTTCTCTTGCCCCTGTAATTGTTGTTTGCTGGCGCGTTTCCTTGCTTTCCGCCTTTGGCCGCGTTTGTAGTTTCTCCGTTTGCGGCTTGTGTCTGCCGGTTCCTGGGCCGCAGAGTTGACAGTGGATCCATGGATAAAAAAAGAATTTCATCCCCTGGAGACGGAATTGCCTTGGGGTCGGTAGGTGCTGTTCTGGTGGTATTGCCTTCATTGTCACTTTCAGCGGCAGAGCTGAAGTCTGAGAGTGTGGATTCATTTGAGGCATAGGATGTACCTCTTGCGCTTTGTTTTTATTTTTCCCCATGGATTTGCCACTTTTAATGGAGTCGAATTTGCGGGCAAAAGTGAAGATACGCCCGCATTCATAATCTGCAAGATCGCGCTGAAATTTAAAAGCTTTGCGCGCCTTAATTTTCTCTTCTTCTTTTCTAAGGCATGTAGTAATTTCTGCATTGAGCTTGTTTATTTCTTCAGGTGTCCCCATTTGTGCGATTTCGTCCGTTAAGGCTACCACCTTTTTTTGCAATTCGATGCGATCAATTTCTGCATACTTGACAAGTAAGATTACCAGTTCTCTAGATGAGTCGAGGTTTTTTTGTGCCCACTCTTTCATTAACTCGGGGTTAGGCTGTTCATAGCTTGGAGCCAATAAGATTCGTAATCCCCTCGGTACTCTGCCAGCGTCCAAATAGCTCTGCAGTGATCTATGCTCCCACCATTTTGCCTGCTCTCCTCGCATCAACTCTTCCAATGTTTTCATTTTGTTTTTCAAGGTATCGTCAGGCTTGTCATTAGTTTGTCCTGAGGGTTCAGAGCGGTCGCAAACCTGGGCAATGTTAACGAAAAGTCCCTGTGCCGCCGCTTCTCGATCCTTTAACGTGTCGGCCGACATGTTGATTAGGTTGAAAGAAAGAAACGCTGATTTCACTTGAAAGTATAACTCGGGCTGAAGGGTGTTAATCACCTTCCGTCTACTGAGTGCTTTCGCACACCAAACACCCCACAATGCTTGAGAGGTCCTACCTTTCACCAGGGGGCTCTAGTATACAAAGTTTCTATATTTGCATGTCCTGTAAGACATGTAAATTCATCATTAATGTCAAAAAAGTATTCTCCCCTATCAATAGTACTTACAGGCAGATTGAGAAGCATGTGACATGTCTATCAGATTTTTGCATATATTTACTGACATGCCCCATGTCCGAAACGCTATGTGGGTAGCACCATGTTTCCTGCAAAGAAACGGATCTTGGAGCAAATACATGCCATTCAAAATAAAGACAAATAGCATATATATATATATATATATATATATATATATATATATATATATATATATATATATATATATATATATGCTCTTGTTCACACTATGTATATATAAATATAAATATCTAACTATATATATAGATATATGGCAGCTCAATAATCCAATTCCTTTGTGAAAAAGATCAAAGCACTCCGGGTAAGTGGCATGTTGGGAAAATTGTAGATTCAGAGTGTTATTATTGAGTTTCTCAATAAAATGATTCACAGACATTGTGTCCCCTGACCAAATAAAAAAGATTTTTCCAGATTTTTCCAGAATTTTCCAACGTTGCCCAGTGGCTGCGGTACATTGACAACATATTTTTTATTTTCCCAACATGTCAGTAAAGAAAGAATGGAGTTTCTGGATGTGTTGGTGGAAGTGCACAATGAAGCACTTACAACCAAACGCTTCCGCAAAAAAACTGCGGATAACAGTATTCTTAGTGCGAAAAGCTGCCATCCTAGAAATCTGGTGCAAAGTATCCCCTATGGCGAGCTATTGCGCGCCAAAAGGAACTGTAGCACCTTGGCAGCCTATAATGAGGAAGAAAAACTGATGCATAAAAGATTTCTAGAGAGGGGGTACAGCAGGAAAATGATAACCAATGCTGCTGCAAGAGTAGAAATGAAATCCAGGGATGAATTAGTATACCCCAACAAAGACCAGGAAGACGCTAATAGTGTGAGATTTATCACTACATTCTCAGGACAGGCCAACAAGATAACAGAATCTTTCGGAAACACCTAAAGAGAGAACTGAGTGACAACCCACAAATCACCTTTAGGAAAAGCAGATCCCTACGGGATGAACTGAGTCATAATTACGTGACTAACACTAACTCTGATTTAAATACCAAGTCCCAGGGTTTTAGATGCTGTCACAAATGTAAAGCATGCTAAAACAGTAAAGATGTTAAGACATTGCTAGTTCCCAATACATCTAGGGAATTTGTCATCAGAAAAAAACTGTCATGTAACACCCCATACAGTGTATATGTTTTAATCTGTCCCTGCGACAAGTGGTACGTTGGAAGCACCAAGCATGAGGCCAAAAAACGGGTGCTTGAACATCTACGTGCCATAAGGGGTTATAATAAACAATATCCCATTGCTCGCCATTTCCGAGAGATGCACATGCAAGATGAGAATCTAGTACAGATGGTTGTAATTGATTGTGTAAATTTGGGTGTGCAAGGTGGTAACAGAGAACTGTCACTTCGCAAACTAGTGTCCCGTTATATCATAGACTTTGATTGTTCGACACCCAAAGGCCTTAATGTAAGTGAGGAGCTATCAATTCATCTGTATGAGTAATTGAATTTTGACTGCTGACTATTTCGCACTTTATTATTCTGCTTGCTTTTAAAATATGCTGTTTTTAATCATTTTTAGGATGTGGGCACTTCTATTTATTGTTGACGGACAAATTAGTATGATGCCGGGTTACATTGGATGGAAGTTTAATAATTGCCCATGGACCAGCAGTTCATTTCAGTGATAACAGCATGCCTGACGCGTTTCAGGAATAACAGACTTCCTTTCTTCAGAGGCAAATTTAGTTCAGTGTTCTGAAACGCGTCAGGCATGCTGTTATTACTGAAATGAACTGCTGGTTGTATTGCGTGTGAGCTGCCATTAAACCTGAAGTGAAACTGAACAGTCTTCTCGTGGCTCCATACGAATTTGGTAACCGCGCTCGAATTGATATATATATATATATATATATATATATATATATATATATATATATATATATATATATATATATATATATATATTACCTACTGGCAGTCGCCAGTAGGTAGTTATAGTTAAAACTTAGTTTCCATAGGAAATCCGCAACATTCTATTTGGAATAACTTTGCCGCCGGTGTACGAATCTTCGCGAATTTCTCCAAGAAAATGGCCTGCTCCACTCCGCTCCTTCCCTGAAAGTTTGGGGGTGATTCGTACAGCGGGGGCTGAGAAAAAAGGGGGGTCCCAAAACGTGTTTTCCCCATGCAATTTTCCATAATACCTTTAGCCAGGGCTACAGCCCGAACGGCTGAACAGAATTACACCAAATTTGGGAAAAAGGCAGAGTTCGGTTCGCAGATCACGCTTTTTGTTAAATGGTGTAAATCCGTTCAGTAGTTCCTGAGAAAATCAAAAGTAAAATCATAAGTATATCTAGAGGTGCATACAAAAAGCCTATTGTAAGCTTACTGTACTCTGTCCCTTTCTGAGCACGAGCTGCATGCTGATTGGCTGTCAACTGTCTGTCAACACTCCACACCAGAAAGTGTTGGCAGCCATATTGTGCTCCGGTAGACTGAGGCACAAGAAAGAAGAAGAACAAACGTGTAGAACGCAAAAAGGGGGCAGGATAGAAACACCCTGACCCCCTAGGCCTGCTCAGGGGTCCCACAAGGACCCCCAAGGCCCCCCCCAAAAACATTTTGACAAAAAATCGCGTGGTACGAGTACAGTACGAGTACCGTACGCGTACCTTTCCAAGTACGAGCTGCATGCTCATTGGCTGTGAACACTCCAAACTAGGAAGTGTTGGCAGCCATCTTGTGCTCGGTAGACCAAGGCACAAGAAAGCAGAAAAACAAACGTGTAGAACGCAAAAAGGGGGCAGGGTAGAAACAGCTTGACCCCCCAGGCCTGCTCAGATGGTCCCACAAAGACCCCCAAGGCCCCCAATTTTTTTTTTTTAAACCCGGTCTGCTTTTTTTCAAATTACCCCCCGTGGGAACCAAATCCCGGGGGCATAGTGAAAAAGTAGTGTGGGGGGGGCAATCCCCCCCACACTGCCCCGGGGACCACCACCCCCCAGGGCAAAGCAACACGGCCCCCTGGCACATACTGTAGGTTTCAGGTGGGCTAGTTGGCCCCCATGGACCCCAAGTATGCAAGGGGAATTGGTTCTCCCTCTGCAAACACGCCAGGGGCTGCGTTACCGAGAGGTTTAAAAAGGGGCATGGCCTCATTACACCTTTCTGCAATGCAGCCCCCTGGCGCATACTGGAGGTTCCTGGTGGGCTAGTTGGCCCCCATGGACCCCCAGTATGCAAGGGAAATTAGTTTCCCCTCTGCAAACGTGCCCAGGGGCTGCGTTGCAGAGAGGTTTAAAAAGGGGCATGGCCTCATTACACCTCTCTGCAATGCAGCCCCCTAGTGCATACTGGAGATTCCTGGTGGGCTAGTTGGCCCCCAGGGACCCCCAGTATGCAAAGGGAATTAGTTCCCCGTCTGCAAACGCGTCCGGGGGCTGCGTTGCAGAGAGGTGTAAAAAGGGGCATGGCCTCATTACACGTTTTTGCAAAGCGGCCTCCTGGCGCATACTGGAGGTTCACGGTGGGCTAGTTGGCCCCCAGGAACCCCCAGTATGCAAGGGTACTTAATCCCCCAACTTAGAACACTCTACAGGGCACGTTAGCACAGTGATGAAGGTAGGGTGCGGGGCTTGAGGTGATGTGAGTGCAAACATGCCCTGAGACGCGTTTGAAGTTGGGGAATTAATTCCTGTTCAAACCAGAGGTCCTCTAAGGGGCAACTAGTCCAACAGGTATCTCCAGTAAGCGCCACGGAGCTGTGTTGCAGAGTGTTATAAAAAGGGGGCATGCCCTTTGAACGACTCTCTGCAACACAGCTGCCTGTCGCATACTGGAGGTACCTGGTGGGAGGAATTAATTCCCCAATCTAGCTCACTACTATTCCTGAAAAGTAAATTTAACTGTACTTACCAGTAACTCGAATTTCCTTCCATAGGATATCATTGCCTGCTATATAAAATATATATAAATTAAAAAAATATTAAATAAAAAAATATATTACAATTTCAATGTTTTTAAAAACATTTTTTTAAATTCATATTAAAAATGTGTAATGTAATTTAACAAATAAAATATCTAAAAATAAATAGTTTAAAATAATGTAGTAAATCAGTATAAAAAAAATAACAATTAATACATTTAAAAATGATCATTTACAAAACCTTTGAAATTCACTGAAAAAACCATAGGTTTCAGAAACGTTATAGTTAAAAATTAGCATTTAAAAACCTTAGAAATTCACTGAAAAAACCATAGGTTTCACAAACGTTATAGTTAAGAATTAGCATTTAAAAACCCTTAGAAATTCACTGAAAAAAACATAGGTTTTCACACATGTTATAGTTAGCTGGACATTTCACTCATACAAAACCGTTGAAATTCCCCCGTTATTGTTAATCCAGCTAACTATAACTTGCGCGCCTGCAATTCACTGCTTATGACATCACATATTACATCACTCATGACATGGTCAGTGACATCACTCATGAAATCACTGATGTCATCTCAAATGACATCTCTGATGACATCACTGATGACATCATTCTTGTGAAAGAGTGGCAGACCTCCTATCAGCGTAATATAACCCTTGGTACACACATTCAAAAATAGAAACAAAAAGTTTCAAAAAAATGGAGATACCAATTCCAGTTAGAACAACCTATTCAGTAATTCCAAAATCTACATAGACATCCAGTCATTCACTAACAGTTCTATATAGGCGCTCATACATGTACTCACTCATCATATGTACTCATACACCTATACATCTTATTACACACAGACACTCATCTAGAGTTACTCACTCACAAACTCACAAATGAAAATCAAACATCCATTTACTTGCATATACAGCTATACACCCACCACTACACTTATTTCTACAGAATCATACACATACTTACTCTCTTAAACAATCACTTATAGAAACACATACTTATTTATACAGGAGCTCTTACAATCTCTCGTTCTCACATATACTCACTTATATACATCAATACTCACATATACTAGTTTAACACATATGTAGTTACTCATAAAGATACTATTGAGACAGTGATTCACTCACTAACACACCCATATACACACTCATCCACCCATACAGTCCTGCACACATGCTGTCTTCAAAACACATACAAACAGTGAGTCACCCATTCAAGCATTTATGCGGTAAGTAGGTCATCAACCACACCCCACCAAACCATACAGACACTCATACTGATACTCTAAAAACCAACTAATAACCCATATCAACACTCATGTAGCTAGTCACCAACCCATGCAGCCACTTATACACAAAGTGAGACACTGATACAGATATTTACATATTTAAATATTACTCGCTAATACATGTATTCACTAAGATACACTTAATAAGTCAGTTATACAAAAAAAATCAATTTAGACACTTATTTACACATTTTTTCTTCCATCAACCTTTAGATATACATATATAAAACATATTTATTTTTCAGAAAGGCACACATTGACTGGATGATGTCATCAGTGATGTCATCAGTGATGTCATTTGAGATATCATCAGTGATGTCATGAGTGATGTCACTGACCATGTCATGAGTGATGTAATATGTGACGCCATAAGCAGTGCATTGCGGGCGTGCGAGTTATAGTTAGCAGAATTAACTATAACGGGGGAATTTCAATGGTTTTGTATGAGTGAAATGTCCAGCTAACTATAAAATGTGTGAAACCTATGGTTTCTTCAGTGAATATATATATATATATATATATATATATATATATATATATATATATATATATATATATATATATATATATATATATATATATATATATATATATATATATATATGCTGTGACCAAGGCCGCTGGGACGGCCGAAACACGTCATGACACACTACCTAATGGCTGAATAAAGAATGCTGAAGGAAAGTTGGTCCTTGCCTCGAGTCTCTTTGTAAGGAGCGCTGCTGCGAGGTATTTGCAGAGATATATATATATATATATATATATATATATATATATATATATATATATATATATATGCTATTTGTCTTTATTTTGAATGGCATGTATTTGCTCCAAGATCCGTTTCTTTGCAGGAAACATGGTGCTACCCACATAGCGTTTCGGACATGGGGCATGTCAGTAAATATATGCAAAAATCTGATAGACATGTCACATGCTTCTCAATCTGCCTGTAAGTACTATTGATAGGGGAGAATACTTTTTTGACATTAATGATGAATTTACATGCCTTACAGGACATGCAAATATAGAAACTTTGTATATTAGAGCCCCCTTGTTTAGCATCTGTTATTTCATTCACACACAATTTATCCCTAAAGGAGTTCCCTTTCCTATAGGAGATATTGGGATGATCTTCTAACACATCTGTCTGGGGTTGCTCGGTTTTTAAGATCTCACTATGTCTTGTAAGACATCATTTCAGGCCTTGCGAGGTGGTGTTATCTGTGGAAATTAATCTGACAACATTCTCGTCTGAGTTAGCATCCCTCATCTTAGGAGCGAGTACACTCGCGGCTCAAATTGGTAGCTTTTCAGCGAGTTTTCTCAATGACCATCTCTGTGCAACACGATCTTTAAATCTAGCTGCCATACACTCACATTCCTCCAGGAAATCTGAGTCAGAACTGCAGTTCCTCCGGGCCCGAAGGAACTCCCCATAAGGAATTCTATTTATCAAATTTCCTGTTGTGGCTACTGTCTGCATGAAGCAGTGTATTGCCAGCAGTTCTTTTACAAAACAATCTAGATGTCACTTGATTGTTAACCACATTAATCTGTGTATCTAAAAATTCAATATCGTTTTTACTGATGGTTACCCTCAAATCTCAAATTATATTCATTGATGTGAGCAGAGAAACAAAGTTGGTAGCCTAATCATGACTGCCTTGCCATATGCGAAAAAGGTCATCAATATAAAGTAACCAAAGTTTTACTTGGTCGTTATATTGTTTAAAAGTCTAGGGCACAACTCCATTAGAAGGTTGGCATAGCTGGGAGCAAAGTAGGTGCCCATGGCAGTCCCCTGTTTCTGTTTCTGTTGAAAGAATGTATAATTGAAAGTAAAAAAAAAATTCTCCAAACAAAATTGAATCACTGATATTTACATGTCAGTGTGCGGCAAAAAAGAGGTAGAACAAGATTTTAAGAAATGTCTGCAAGCCTGAAGGTCATCCGCATGTTTAATCCAAGGTTATCAAGAGGAAGTTGTCTTCCCAGGCTACACCCCTGGTTTTATTTAGAAAGTCTTTACCATCCTGTAAGTAAGATGGTAACATCTGTATATAAGGACATAAAAATAGTCAATATATTTTGAGGTATGTTCCAACAATGACCCCATAGAAGACACAATAGGTCTGTCTCCAAGGCGGTTTCAAAGGATCCTTGTGGAGTTTCGGTAGAAGATACAGTGTGGCTATTTTGGTAGATCTATTCAAAAGGAAGGCATGCTCATCCCACTCTAAAAGACCTTTCTTGTGCAATGTTTTTAACATTTCAAAATAGAAGGTATTAGAGCTCTGGATATTTTTGTTAGAAGTTTTCTCATAACACTTATAATTATTCAGTTGTCGCATACCCTCCTGTAAGTAATCTTCTGTGTTTTGCAAAACAACATTACCCTCTTTGTCCGATTGACAAATAATCACACTGTGATCGGAATAGAATTTTTTTCAATGCTAATCTCTCTTTCTTAGTCATAATTATAATTTTACCAATTTTTCTTTTAGGCCAAATTTTTCAAGTCTTTGATCATCAATGTTTCAAACTTGTCAATGGCACTTGGGGGGAGAGAGGGGTTAATAGAATATTTTAGGTTTAAAATCATTAGGGCAACTGCCACCAACTTCAAAACCCATGGCTTGTGCATCAGAAAGTGTGTGATTAGGGTAATCCATGTTTAATCCATTCCAAATTAATTAATCAACATCACCAAAAGTTAGAACATTGGGGCTAGGTCGTGTAGAGGTGGTGGGAATTATGGCCGACTTAGCTTTCAGTTTATGCCATTTGCGCAGTTTCAATTTTCTCACAAAGTGAAATAGATTGATTCTACCTTGTGAATGACTAGAAGGTGTGGTTGGACAAAAGGAAAGCCCATATTGTAAAACTTTCAGTTCTATATAATGTAATGGATGCTTAGAAAGATTTATCACATTGTTGTTCTTCCTCTTCCTCGTCACTTCTGACCCCTTGTTTCCAATCCCACTGGGGTTACTGCTGCTCTTGCCCCATCGGCCCCTCCTTGTTTTTTTTATGTAAATTTTACTTTTTCTCCAATTATTTGTCCTCTTTCTCTGCCTCTCACGCTTTGAGCCCTTCCTCTGCCCCGTCCTTGATCCTTCTGCCAGTTTTGTTGATTCCTGCTCTGATTCAGCAGCAAACAAAATTCCTCCCCAAAATTTGTTGGGTAGGGTGAATTTTTGTCACCCACTGTCTTGCCATCCTCAGAGACATCACTCTCGCTGGCTTTCAGGAACACCCAATGCCGTGGGTTCTTCGGATGGTGTTGTTCTCATTTTATTTCTTATTGAGTCATATCTGCCACTAAAGGTGAATATTCTCCCAACTTGATAGTCAATTTGGTCTCTTGCAAATTTCCTCTCCTTCGAAATGATCTCTTCCTCGTATTTTTCAATTCTTTTTGGTTATATCTCCTAGTTTAATTTGAATACATCCATACGTTATTAATTTCCTCTTTTAGTTCTTCAATTGCTCTTAGGAGGACTTCACATTCGTTCCATGCAAACTTACTCAGGATGGACATCATGCGATTTGAACAGTCCATCAGATTAGTTGCCCACTCCTTCGTTAGCTCACGGTCAGGTTCCTCATATGAGGGAGCAATCAGAATTCTCAAGCCTTGCAGGACTCTTCCTTCTTCCAAATATTTCTCCAGAGTTATGGCCTCCCACCATTATGATGTTTCCTTTTTCATAATCTTTTCTAGGTTATGATACGTCTGATTTAGTGCGGTAGGGAGGACCAGCCTTTCTGAGATTTGCACTGGATTACTAGCTCTGGTAAACATAGTATTGGCTCTTCGGCCTTCATCTTGCTTCTGTGATTTCTTCCATATCAGCTTTGACTGAATATCCTTGATATAATGATTTTACCAATTGCATATAACTATCCCCATGCTCCTGAGGCCAAACATAGTCCAGATTAATCCCTTGCATGCTTCTGTCGGCCAACGGCCGTCACGAGCACTACCTTCGTAGTGCTGCGCACATCTGTTGGCTGACGCGGCCCCGCCCACTCCACTGAACCGCCGCGGCGGAATTGCCGCCGTGGTTAAGCGGTTACCTTGCCTCACTGTGCGTGGAAGCCTAAATGCCCAGGTCTCACGTTAACAGACCCAGACTTCCTGGGAGAGCTTGTGATAAACTGAAAAGCTGAACTACACAATGTAGTTGAACGGGATATGAAGGAGGGAGGGCGTGCAGCGGACACCAACATCTCGTCTCACCTGCTCCAGTGCTGTGGTACTCCGGTGCTAGGCTCAACAGGTGCACTAATGCCAGCGCTATCCCTCCACATCCACTCTGCTTCCGTTAGCATGAAGATCAGTTTCCTTATGTTCTCCTTGTGTTATCCTTTTCAAACAGCAATTCCAGTATCACGTTCAACCGGCAAACAAAATCCTTTATCTAACATGCCTCATAAAAGCTGGGACTCGTCAGCAACTCTCCATAAGGAATGCTATTTATCAAATTCCTGGGGTGGCTACAATACAGTTTTTGCTCAACATCAATGAATACATTTGGAGATTTGAGGGTAACTTCAGTAAAAACTGTATTACATTTTTAGACACACAGATTAACGTAGTTAAGCCTCAAGTGACATCAAGATTGTTCCGTATAAGAACTGCTGGCAATACACTGCTTCATGAGACAGGAGCCACCCCAGGAAATTTGATAAATAGCATTCCTTATGGGGAGTTCCTTCAGGCCCAGAGGAATTGCAGTTCTGACTCAAATTTTTGGGAGGAATATGAGTGTATTGCAGCTAGATTTAATGATTGTGGTTACACAGAGATGGTCATTGAGAAAGCTCGCATCAAAGCTACCAATTTGAGCCGCGAGAGTGTACTCACTCCTAAGATGAGGGATGCTAACTCAGATGAGAGCGTTATCAGATTTATTTTCACATATAACACCACCTGGCAAGACCTGAAAAGATGTCTCACAAGACATTGGGAGATCTTAAAAACCGAGCCTACCATGACAAATGTGTTAGCAGATCATCCCAATATCTCTTATAGAAAAGGGACCTCCTTAAGGGATAAATTGTGTGTGAATGAAATAACAGATACTAAACAAGGGGGCTCTAACATACAAGGTTTCTGTACTTGCATGTCCTGTAAGGCATGTAAATTCAGCATTAATGTCAAAAACAGTCTTCTCTCCTATCATGAGTACTTACAGGCAGATTGAGAAGCATCTGACATATCTATCCGATTTTTGCCTATATGTACTGACATGCTCATGTCCAAAACTCTATGTGAGTAGCACCATGTTTCCGGCAAAAAATGTATCCACTAGCAAACAGAGAGATACGGAGGAACTCCTCTGTGAGTTTTTCAGAAAGTCTTTATTAAAGCGCTAAGAGTGATAAACTGTCAACGCGTTTCAACTGCTCACAGCAGCCTTGATCACGACAGAGTGCCCCATCTTTAGGTGGAATAAATAATGACGTGTAACAAAAACATAAAACACATCTTTTGGCATATATAGTAGATATTGAAATCCTTAACAATTGAGGGCCAGATGTAGGTAAATCCCATTTACCGATTTTGAAATACCGAATTTTACCGATTCGGTATTTCAAAATCGGTAAATGGGATGTAGGTACCAACATCTGGATTTTTTACCGATACCTTGAAATTCGGTATTTACCGATTCGGGAAAATACCGAATCGGTATTTGCTATTGAATCCTATGGGCCTTGAAGCCCATAGGATTCAATTCAAATACCGATTAGGTATTTACCGAATCGGTAAATACCGAATTTGTCAAGGGTGCAGGGGGTGTCACTTTGACACCCTCTAGTACCCCCAAAACGGGCATGTGTGCAATGTGGCACACAGACATGCCCTAAGGGCACGTCTGTCTGTCACATGGCACATGTGTACATGCACAGATGTGCATGGACACAGGAATCGGTATTTTACCATGGATTTGTATTCCATGGTAAAATACCGATTCTGAAAGCCATGTGCCAATGGAAAATTGGCTACCCGCATTGCATTTTCGGTAATTTTACCGAATCAGTAAATATTACCGAATCGGTAAATTTACCGATTCGGTAATAATAACGATTCGGTAAAATTACCGAATATGTGCCCCTACATCTCCAAAATCGGTATTTTCGGCCGATTCCGATCGGTAAAGGGCTACCTACATCTGGCCCTGAGTCTTTTCCTAGAAAGAGCTTGAGGAAGATTCCTAGGCTCTGCACTGTCTTTCTGGGGTGATATTCTCTCTGGACACAGCCTTGATGATGCACTTGCTCCTTTCTTAGAGAGACACTAATCTCTGCTAACTCAGTTTACTGACTGGGGATTCTCTACTCCCTGATAGTGTTTTCTTCTATATGAATTGATTTGCTCTTGCTCTCCACTGGAATGCTGCTCAACAGTACCAGAAACACTACATCAATAAGCAGGAAATTTGAAAACACAACTTTTTCCAAAATAAGTCTTTACCTCAAACTGCTGCCTGAGAACTGGAACACTACTCACAAATTTCTACTCTGTGCGATGACTAGACATTGCTCTTCTGCACTGGAGTGGTTGAAACTCCAGCTCTTCAAAAAGTCGATTTCTACTCATGCCTGATGGCTTGACATTGCTCTTCTGCAGTTGAACGGTTGAAACTCGGGCTCTTCAAGCAGTTAATTTCTACTCATGTGCGATGACAACAAGACATTAGAGTTGCAGAACTGGAGCGGAAGAAACTATGACCTTACAAGGATAATTTCTCTTTTCACAATTCAGGTGCACTGAAGAGACACTTCTTGTCTCCTCAGAGATTCCAGTTGAAGTGTGTTGCGCATTACTCGAGCATGCACATTGGATCAATTCTAATCTAACAACCAGGCTGCATGACCGTTTCACTAGGGAAAAGCGGCCATCTTGAAAATTGCATAATTCTGATGCTCCAGTTCTTTTAATAGTGCTTCAAATAACAGCTACCTGCAAGGGTATAATGTCATCCACATTGGATACTGCATACTCCAAAGGTATTTGATGTTTCTCTTCATCTTTCTAGAGGTTAAAACATATCAGGACAATAACTTCTTGACAATGCTGTGGTCTAAGTGGAGCTCTTGTAATTTATGTTTGACTACAATGAATTGTCTCCTAGCCTTCTGCACCTACTGCATGAAATCTGGGTAGATCAAGATCATTGCACACTTGTGCCGCAGCACCTTCAGTTTATGTGAGCTGCAGAGCGCTGTATCCTGGTCTCTGTAGTTTAATAGTCTTGCTATGATTGGATGCAGCTGCGCTCCATGCACCAGCCTTTGCACCAGGGACCAGTCTGAACTAAGCATGGGCGAATTTTGCGAATCTGGCGTTCGCGAATTTTGCGAATTTGCAAACTCGCAATCCGCAAAATCCGCAAATTCTCGCGAATTTGCAGATTTTTTTTGTGTTCGCAAGGATTTCTGACAGTTCGCTAGGATTTCTGACAGTTCGCGAGGGTTTTGTAACAGTTCGCAATTGCGAACTTACATGTCGGCTCGCAACGGTCTCGATTATGTTGTTTCTACGTCTGGTTCATCATCACAGGTTCCCAGCACCCTCTGTTTCACCCCTGCCACCCTCTGTTTCACCCATGCCACCCTCTGGTACATCAATGCCACCCTCTGGTTCATCATCACTGTAGATTATGGGGGGGAAAAGCAAGCACACCTGCCTGCTTCAACTGACATGAATTAATTTGGGGTTGATTTATTAATGTGTCACTGTTTTAAAATTCCAGTCTGGCACCTGCTTCCTTATCTGTAATTTGCTTTCTGTTGCAGTGCAATTTTTTTTTCCAGGACCTTTGTGGCCTACTTGTAGCTATTCTATGAGCCTGCTGTGAGGGTCAGAGCAGGGTCATACAATTGTTGCAACTAGCAACTGAACTCTGGAGGGGCCCTTGTCAGGAACCACTACAGGGAACGGTTACTAATGATGAGTTTGAACTTTTGAACCTGCTTTCACTTTTGCAAAACTCGTTTTTCTGCAGAACAGCATTACAGCAACTGTAATGCCCCACCAAGCTTATATGAGAAATTTGATTTCTAATCCAAAAGTTATCCAAAGAAAATCAAAAGGCCTCAAATCCAAAAAAGTGCAGGCAAATGTCAACCTGAGGAGTTATTCTGATAAAAATCATCATTTTCAGAAGGTCTATGCTGCTTGCTAGTAGATTTCTTGTGCAGAATTGCAATTTTTGTAATTTCGCGAGTGCGAGATTGTTGCTGCCCGCCCACCTACATGTTCGCTATTGCGAACTTACACCGCGAAGAAAAAAAATCCGCTGCGTGCGAATTTGCGGATTTTCGGTAAATTCGCGAGCGTTCGCGGATTGCAAATTTACCGAAAATCTGCAAAATCCACGAGCGTAACGGATTTTCCGCCAATGTTTAGTCTGAACACTCCATCAGAAATATCTCAGAAAAAGTGTCTCGCCCCTAAGGTCCATCAGGAGCTGTTCCACAAATTTCTCAAAATTGCCAGTGTTGGTGGATTCGACCAGACTGACAATCCTTAATTTGTTGTGCTGCGATCTGGTTTCAAGATCTTCTGCCATAGCTTGTAGATTGGTACGGTTCTTTTCCACTTTCTTCAAAGATGCTGGGGCAGTAACCTGCTCATCCTTGACTTCAGATACCTGTCTTTCCACCATATCAAGACGTTCAGTGTGTTTGCCCAGGTGCTCCAACATTCTATCCATCTGATATGACAGAGCATTGAGTTTTCCATTGATTTTAAATAGGATATGTTGTATCTCTGCTAAAATGAAATGTAAGGCATTGCCTGCCTCCAGTTAGGTTGTGCCCTGCACCCCTTCTGCCATCTTTGTGCCTTTCATGGTGGCTCCTATTTTTTTTTCATAAATCAAACTGTAGCTTAGGATCAGCTCTGTCTGTTTTGCGAATGACAGGGAAGGCACTTAGTTAAAGACTATAGGGTGCAATGGTATACTTTGTGCCACACCGTGACTGTGAGGTGGCATCTAAAAATAAGTATTGCCGTTATATTATGGTGTCCCTTGAATACTTTAGTGTTAACCAGCAAGCATAAGTCTTTCCAACCACTGGCACCATCCAGTGGGGCACATGGAACAGCACCAAAGCACACCAACACCCTTGCCCACACCTCCACTTTGGCGGCTGGTCTCAGCCAATTGCGAACACTCCAAAGAGACCAGCCCCTCCCTCTGTTATTGGCTGTCCCGCTTGGCTTCAAGATACCCGCTGAGTTTTCGTGAGATTTCAGCCTAGAAATCTTTGCGGGAGGCTCGGGATTTCAGATTGCTCTGCAGGCGTCTGCGATCACACAGGTGAGTACAGATTGCTGGTAGGCAGTTGTCGGGGATTTTACCCCTGGTCACATCGGGGTGGGCTGCCGATGTCAAATCCTTCTTCTGCTTGGCAAGCAGACCAGGGTGAGCTCCTGGCTCCATGATTCTTCATGCGACCGAGGTGGGCACCTGACGTCACGTTATCTTTTCAGCAAGCGGCCCAGGGTGGGCTCCTGGCTCTGTGGCTCTTCTTGCGACTGGGGTGGGCACCCGATGTTGTGCTTTCTCTTGGGTAGGCAGACCAGGGTCTTCTCCTGGCTTGGCGACTCTCCTTGCGACCACGGTGGACACCGATGTAGCATTTCTCTTTTTCAGCAGGCAGACCAAGATGGCATCCTGGCTCTGTTTTGTTTCTTTTGCTGGGACAAGGGCACACAGGACTGGTGGTGATCTGGTAATCCCACCTTCGTGTTACCAGATGTCATGTCGCCCGCTTGCCCCACCCCCCAAGGAATCACAGGACACAGGTGTTTACAATTACTTAATTCTTGGTGCTCACAGGCACTTCCTCCTACTCCGCTGGTCTCCTCAAACTGTCCCCGTCCCCTTCCCTGACCAGAATTGGTGTCCGGTGGCAGAACCCTCACTTTGGTCTTTTGCAGGGCCTAGTGGCCGTTGCGCCTCGATACAACAATGCCCCTTGTCCTTCCTGTGTGCCTTTGTGATGTTCTTGTGGCAACGGTGGCCTGGATGTCTTGGAATTTTTCCCAGGATTTGTTGATGCCGGCGATAGCTCTGCAAAGTGCGACTACTTGCCCATGTTGTAAGGTCACGCCCCCATAGAAACCTCTACGTACTCAGCTTTCTCCCTCTTGCTGCGGATCGGGCTGATAACTAAGTCTGCTTAGCAACATTGGGCCAGATGTAGGTAATCCGATTTTACCGATTCAAAAATAATGAATTTTACCGAATCTGTATTTTAGAATTGGTAAATGGTATGTAGAAAAAAAATCAGTAAAAAATACTGAATCAGTAAAATTCGGAATCGGACATTCGGAAATTACCGAATCGGTATTTACCGAATCGGTATTCCCCATTCATTCCTATGGGCCTTTTGGCCGATAGGAATGAATGGGAAATACCGATTCAGTAAATAACGATTCGGTAAATACTGATTCGGTAATTTCCGAATCGGAAAGCAAACAAAAGTGAAACATGAGTAGGCAGCCAATCAGGTGCTACCACCCTCCCACTCCCTACCAGGAAGTGGCTACACAGGCAGCTACAACTAATTAGAAGCTTCTGGAAAGGCAGTTTGAGCTGAGCTGAGTCCCTGAGCAGCAGAAAAAGTTTTGAGCACTTTTAAAACTGCAAAATGGCAAGCAGCAAAGAAAAAGAGCAGACAGAGAGGAGGAGGAAACTCAAATTCAGCAGCATGGAGCTGCAGGTCCTTGTTGAGGAGGTGGTGAAGGTGCACCAAAAACTGTTTGGCAGGCAGTCCCTCACTGTGGCAGAATCTGCCAAAAGGAAACTCTGGCTGGACATACTGGACAAATTTAATGCAGTTGGGGTGACTACCAGAGACGCAGAGGACCTGAAAAAGCGATTCTACGATCTCAGGAGCAAAACTAAGAAAAAATTGGCTGAACACCACAAGCAGGCAACAAAAACTGGCGGAGGCAAGAACCCAGCACCCCCCGTTACTGACCTGGAGGAGATGGTGGCCTCAACCATTGAACCAGACAGCGTCTGCGGACTGGGAGAAGTAGACAGCTCTGCCAGAGCTGCAAGCAGAAAAGGTAAGACAGAGGCACAGCATTCCCCCCTACCATCATCCTTACCTGTACCCTTTGTGGTCAAGTGAACCCCAATCCAGTACTGCTAGCACTATACAGGAGCAATGCATCATGGTACATGTAGTCAGGAAATGTAAGAACACGTCATACAGCACAGCAACCACCAAGTTAGGGAAATGATTTCACAGAGAATAAAGCTAAAGTGTGAAATATTTAATTGTAGTGACTGTGAGACAGTAGCGCTTAGCTAATGTACGCTCATATGTCCACAGGTGAAATGTCTCGCAGGCGTTCGCAGGAGACTGAAGGCACACCACCAGAGAGGGAGGAGAGTCAGGAGCCAGGTCCAACTACCCAGAACGTACCACAGGACACAGGTGCACCAAGTAGCCATCCTCCTGCACAAGACTCAGAAATGGCTCCAGAGTTGCAGGCGTCCCCTCTAAAATCTCAATCCCCTCTGTTGCTGTCATCCCCAGAAATGGCAGCACCACAGCATGACACAACACCTGCATCACATCCAAGTAGGAGGCATGTTGTGGCCCCACTTCTAGAAATGGAGTCAGCAGCAGCTGACATGGCGGGGGAAGAAACGCACAACTTGCCTGTGGATGATAGCCCTGGCACACTGCACTCTAGACTACTACAAGGCTTCCCCCACTTGGAGGAAGACTCCCCGGTGCACAGCACAAAGGACACTAAGAAGTCTAAAGTTCTAAATAAAGTTCATCCAAACGTTAAATTCACAAAATCACGTTGTTTCTCAAATTTAATCCATATTCATTGTATTTCATGTATGGTTCATCAATGTTTCAAAACATATGAAATAAACATAATCCACGTAAGTGTAATCCAATCATCAATAATCCCAATGCATTTCGGGCTGATGTCAAGCCCTTCCTCAGGGGACAGCTCTACAAACCAAAGGAAAATATCAAGATGTAACTAAAATTGTACATATGCCACAGTGTCATAAAAGTAATACTGAAAACTCAATAGTGGTATCATGAATGATGAACAATGTTGGTGAGAACATTCAAACCAAAGTACCCAAGAATTAAAAAAATTTGAGAAAGCCCAGTGACAACGAGTATCGATGAATTAATGAAAAGAATTGTGTATGCCAGCAGTCAAGAAAAACGCTAAAGCAGGGAGTGTGAAATAAGCCGTTTAAAAGCAACCAGAAACCCGGATATGCAAAGTCCGTAACACCCCTAGTTGTGACTGGTATTGACGGGGATGTTTACATAAGCAGTTAACCGTAATGCCAACCCGTAGAAGTTAAAGCTCGCGTGAGTGACCGCAACACGTGGATAAACCGCCACATAGCCAAGTTCACTAAGGTCCTCAGTAGAGGTACTCACTGAAATCGAAGTCCGTGGACTAACTCAATCTGCCTTCGGCGAAGCGTCTCAAGCATTCAGAGTGTCGGTGAAGTTAGTAAACGTGCTGCGTGCGTAGTAGTGATAAACGTAGGACTATAGAACAGAAATATCGGCCCCCTCTTAGACAGGTGTAAAAGGTAAACAAACAATAAACGAGTGTAAAAGCGATCTCCACCACCACCAGAAAAAAGTGTTGGTCCAGAAGCGAATGAGGGATATGAAACAATAATGAATATTAAAATATACACGTTGACCAAGCAGGTACTGGAAAAAATAAATAAACATGGTGTTAAAGGCAAATAAACATGGTGTTAAAGGCAAATGTAACCAATGATAGCACAAAAGATAAACAGATCAAAGATAACATAGGAATTCCATCCGATCATTAAATCCGTGTGGCTGCATCGTCGCCATATAGCGGATCCAAAAGTTCTCTCTCTTTAACAAGGTTTTCTTGTTGTCATGTGTCGGTGTTACTTGCTCCAATATCAGATATTTCAACTGGGCGACAGTATGTTTTTGTTCCAAAAAATGTGTGGCTACTGTAGATTTGAGATTGCCAGTTCTTATGTTGCTTTTGTGTTCCAGTAGCTGTGCTCTTACTTTCCTCTCCGTGTGACCAATATAACACTTTACGCAGGGACACTTCAACATATAAATTACATTTGCAGAATTGCAAGTAGCATTAACACGTAGTTTGATAGGATGGCCCTTCATGGGATGATTCGTGATGTTACCTAATATGCAGTTGTTGCAATTGCTGCAATTGTAACAGGGTCTGAGTCCCTTGAAGGTTACAGGTTGATTCTTCACAATGGGTTTAGACGAAATCTTTTTCAAGTTGCATCCCCTGGTGTACGCAAACAACGGTGGTTGTGTGAAGGCTCCCTGAAAATCAGGCTCCATGCTTAATAAGGACCAATGGTTGGAAATAATGTTTCTAAATTGATTGCTCAAGACGGTGTATTCTCAGTTTTTGGTCGAACTTGTAGAAGATCGTCGCGATTCATATTCCCACATCGGGTAACAGCCTTCTCAAGTATCTGTTGTGGATAGCCACGAGCTTTAAACCTTTCCACCATGTTGGACATTTCCAGTTGACATAAATCTTCAGATGTGACAATGCGTTTCACATGCATTAACTGTGAAAGAGGTAAATTCTGTTTCAACCCAGGTCGATGGAAGCTCTGGTAGTGTAACATTGAGTTACGATCAGTGGGTTTACGAAAAATGGTGGTGGTTACTTTGCCTGCATGTCATTCTATCTTTACATCCAGAAAATGGATGCATTCTCTGTCGAAGCTCCAAGTGAACTGCACTCGGTCATTGATTTCATTCCAAGATTTCAAAAAATTCAAAAGAGCATGCTCAGTTCCTGCCCATAAAATGAAAATATCGTCAATGAATCTTAAATAATGCTTCCCACAACTTAACCAAGCTGGTTGATTCAATATATGAGATTCTTGAAATGATTTCATTAACGTATTAGCGTACGACGGCGCCGTACAATTGCCCATGGCAGTCCCACATAGCTGGTGGAACCATTTGTCAGATACTGTGAAGTAACTGTGGTATAACGTGAATACCATCAGTTCCATCAACAGTATTTGCATGTCAGCATCAAGATCAGAATTGGAAAGTTCGTGTTCAACGGCTGTTATGCCAAGGTCATGAGGTATAGAAGTGTATAGTGAACATACGTCCACTGTACACAATATCAATTCACTCTAGTGCAGAGGTGGGCCATACTGGTAGAAGACACCGCAGAGTCCTAGAAAGGCGTGCAGATGCACCTGTGGAGGGTCAAAGTGTGTTTCGTGGCCTGGAGGGGTCCATAGTGAGAATCCAGAGGATGCAGGGAAGAGCCATCCAGTCATGGCAACGCCAAATGAGGTCCCTGAACAATAACATAGGAGACATAGGAAAGGGCATCAGGGAGCTTGTAGAAGTGAACAATGAGATGGCAGCAGGGATGCGCGAAATGAGCCAATCGGTGCAGTTACTATGCACCAAACGAGACACAGATTTTGAGTCAAGGCGCAAGGAAAGGCAGCGTGCTCATGGCCAAAATAAAGCAATCAACCGCCTGGCCATTGCCACATCCCTGCTATGCAGGAGAGCGGTAACATGCAGGAGGCAATGACCCAAAATAGCAATGAGGTCACTAGGGGCATGGGCAGGATGACCAGTGCTCTTGAGGCGCTGTTAAATGCCCAAACTGCACAAACAGCTGCTCTTGATGTGCCTGTGAGTGAGGAGAGCACAAGCAGGAGCAGCATGGCAAGCTACCTTGTCCAAGAGACAAAGAGGAGCAGCAGGCGCCACGCTGAGTCCACAGGCCAGCAAGAAAGTGAGCACAGTGAGCACCTTGAGCACCAAACAAGTGGCCCTGGGAAGCGAGGACGAAAATGACTATGACAGTTCATGGTGAAGTGAACCAGGAATGACATCATTCAAGTTAAAAAATGTTTGTTGCACATTTGTGCTTTAGAAACCTACGTCATGACACAATTAAACTACATCGGGTGCATACTCCACCTGTCTGTGTCTCTTTACTTACTTAAAAGAAGTTGCGTGTGATCTCTTCCCGTCTGTGTCTGCCATCAGTTGGTGTTGCAACTCCAGATGTGTGTGGTTCAGGCAGTGCTTGCTCGTCATCATGGTCCTCATAATCAGAGATATCCACTTTGGTGCCCTTCTTAACCGCAAGGTTGTGCAGCATTGCACAGGCTGCAATCATCTTGCAGCAGGTGATCGGTGTGTACTGGCGGGCCCCTCCACTCTTATGTAGGCAGCGAAACCTACTCTTCCACATACCAAAGGTGCGCTCCACAATGTTTTGTGTTGTTTTGTGTGCCCTGTTGTATCTCCTCTGGCTTGGTGTTGTAGGGTTGAGGTAGGGTGTGAGGATGAAGGACCGGAGGGCATATGCACTGTCCCCTAATTGCAAGAAGAAAAAACATTACTCACATGCACACACACATACATCTGCCATACGTATCACGGGAGTTTCACACAGTGTGTTACCTAGCAAGTATCCTTCGGCAAATTCCCCCGCTGTCAGGCGTGCGTAGATCCCACTGTTTTGGAAGATGTAAGAGTTGTGGGTACTCCCGGGAAATTCGGCTCCTATGTCAGTGATCATGTACTTGGAATCACAGATCACCTGTACATTTATGGTGTGGGTGGACTTCCTGTTCTGATAAATGTACCCTGTGGCAGCAGGTGGGCATATTGGTATGTGAGTACCATCAATACAGCCAATGATGTTTGGTAAATGTGCCATCTGATAAAAGTCTGTCTTTGTCCTGAGCAGTTCTGCATGCGTTGCAGGGAAGCTGATGTAGTAATGCATTCTCTGCAACATGGCATCAAGGAATTTTTTGAAGAAACGAGAAAGACAGCTCTGGGACACCCCACCTACCGCAGCAACCACACTCTGGTAACTCCCAGATGCAAGCAGGTGTAGGCTGCACAGCCCCTGCACATGGGGTGGGATGGCGTGCGCCCTTGGGGTTGGATGGTCCAACAGTGGGTGGAGGTCCCTGATAAGGTCCAGGATAGTTTGGGGGACCAGCCTGTACCTTTATAGGATCTCAGGCTCAGTTAGCTGGAATAGAGTGATCCACTGCCTGTACACCAGCTCCTCCCTTCTCCAGACCCTCTCTCCTTCTGCCCGTAGCCGTAGCCGCCTCGCAATGACATAGAATGCCGCCATTCTGGTGAAACTGGTGCATTTTGGGGCCTTTTTTATAGCCTGCACCTGGTTACCACCTGATTTCAATCCATGGTAAATACTGACTCTTAAATACCGAATTTCATGCAAATTCGGTATTTAAAAGGGTACGTACATCTCGAAATTCATTTTTTCCATTTCTTAATTTCTGAATCGGTAAATTTACCGAATCGTTAAAGTTTCTGATTTGGAAAATTTACCAATTCGGTAAATTTACCTATTCAGTAAAGTTTCCGATTCGGAAACTTTACCAAATCAGAAAAATTACTGATTCGGTAAATTTTCCGATTCGGTAAAGTATCCGATTCGGAAACTTTACCGAATCGGTAAATTGACCGATTCGGATGTTTTTGGGTCCCCTACAACCCAAATGCCCAATACCGGTCGGTAACGGCAGAAATTCGGGAATTTCGGCCGTTTCCGACCGGTATTGGGCCACCTACATCTGGCCCTATGTGTCTTCTTTTCCCCTGAGTGTGGAATCTGGAGTCTTGAAATGTGGAATGTGAATTTCAGCTTCAGACTTTGTATCTGTTTTGCTTTTTGGTTATTCAACTGAGACAGTAGCTGTCATTTTCCCTTTATCGTTAGTCTAGGCAAATGATGCTTGGTGATAGATGAAATTCACAAGACCCATATTTCTACTTCCTTCTATTCACCTCTCGGTTGATTTTTTTCCACTTTATAATATTTTCTATGCTGGCAGCAAAAGTTCGGCCAAACCTAATGTCAAGTATGTGTCTTATGTGGTGATCCCAGAGAGCTGAGGAATAGAAATCTTGTAGATTTTACAGAATATACCAAGTTGTGTTTTCTGATTCTTAGTTGGATACAATATACATCTACTTAACTTCAAGGTCCCGCCATAGATCTTAGTTTTTCCACTCCTGAAGTCAGTAAACTACGTAGCTTACTAAATTGTGAAACGACACAAACATTGATAATTATTGCATTAATGCTACATCTAAAACTATGCACATTATCAAGATTGCAGGTTTTTGTTAAGGTTCACAGTAAGCCTATAAATTATTCTATTTGTGGCTTGCTTGATGAATGTTGGTTTTGTGTGTTATGTGTGAATCGAGGTATATTTAAAAAAAAAAATTTAGTGCGATTGTGAGCTTGATGAGGTCCAATGGTGCATTTGAGATGAGTAGCACTGATCACATGTCAGAATATCATTGTCAGAAATAATGTTTGACAAAAATTTCGTGTCCTAAAAATCTTTCAGAAAAATATTGTCCCATTGGGTGCTGTATATATAGATCACGATATCTCTGTCAGACAATATTATGATTGTGATATTGTGTTAGCACGCCGTTGTTGCTCTGAATGATGTGTTGGAGATTGTAATTGTTTACTAGTGCGATTGGTACTGATGTAAGTTCAATGATAAGCATATCTATGGAATATCTTAACTGTTTATTTTGTGTGCCTCATGTTCTGTCTAATGTGCTGGATGTTGTTGATTGCTGCCCGGTGCACAGTGTCTTCTAGATCTAGAATGGAATGTAATTGCAGGGCTATGCACTCCCCAGTGCAGCTCTCATTTATGTACAAAGAAGGTGTGCGCAATTGTTTTGTTATATCAGTATAATCTTGTGCACTTCATGAAATGTGCAACATTTCCATCATGTTACACAGCACAACATTGTGTGTGATTTTTGCCAGGAGGAGACTGGTTATAGTACAAAATCAAAAATACATTTTTTTTATCAAACCAGTCTCCTACTGGTTTCCTAAATAACTTATTTGCAATGTATATCCTAGTTACTTGAGACACAGGGCAAATGTCATTTTGTAATGTCAATGTAATTTTGCAAAAAAATAAGTATATAACGGGGTAAAAAAACACCGTTTGTACACACCAGGGCACAGTTATGAGTGTCATTATGGTGCATGCGGTTGCGGTCTTGTTGATACCCAACTAGATGGAATTTATGAGGAATGGGTGTGAATTAGAAAGTCTGATGTGCTATTGCATGTTTGATGGTGGTAGGAGGGGAGTCCTTTGTGAGTGCATTGACACCCACCTGTATGGTTCCGCTGCAGAGTGTTATCTGCATTCTCAATTTGGTTCTGTGTAATTTTAACTTTGAGTTAGTTAGTTGTGCTCTGGTTCACTACTGGCCACCCAAGGCTAAGAAGCCCAACAAGTGTAGCGAGGTCAGCGTTGGCCAATCTTCAGAGTAAAACAGTTTGCTTGCTATCCGTTCACCCAGGGTTGTCCAGGATGTTTTGCCATTTTGGGGAGAGAACAGATGTTTATTTTTATATTGATATCGATGGAGCATTTTGGATCTCTAAGTTTATGAGATGATGATGTCCTATACCCTTAAAATATGTTATTTATTACATTGAAAAAGTTGAAAACTATTTTGTTTGGAGAAGAAAGGAGAAAGGGTGTTGTTCCTGGACTGAGCCTTTTTGAATTTTGAGTAGAAGGGCCATGTTATATTTTTACTTGTCCTCAGGTATTATTTGTCATGTGGCCAGATGTTGGCAGTGTTGCACAAAAGTTAATGCAATTTACATGTGCAGTTTAAAGATCATTTAGCATGTTTTTTTTTTAATACACAGTCAGCGAGGGCTAGAAACGTATGTATGACGTTACAACGCGTTATTTTACAACGCAGACCGTTACATCGCAATTTTTACAACGCAGGATCCATTACAATGCATGCCTTTACAACGCATGTCATTACATAGCAGATACTATCACAACGCATGCCATTACAACGTAAGTATAGGTAAGTATATCTTTTTTTAAAAATGTAATTAAGTTAATTTAATTAATTTAATTAATTAATTTAATTTAATTATTTTTAAAATAGTAATTAATTTAATTTAATAAATGTAATTCTATTAATTTAATATAATTAATTTAAAAATTTTAATTAATTTAAGTTAATTAATGTAATTTAAATAATTTAATTTAATTAATTTTAAAATTGTAATTAAATTAAATTAATTAAATTAATTAAATTTAATTAAATTAAAAAATGGAATTAATATACTTTAATTAATTTAATTTAAATAATTTAATTTAATTAATTATAAAATTGTAATTAAATTACATTAATTAAATTAATTAAATTTAATTAAATTAAAAAATGGAATTAATATAATTTAATTAATTTAATTTAATTAATTTAATTTAATTAATTTTAAAATTGTAATTAATTTAATTTAATTAATTTAATTTAATTAATGTAATTTAATTAATTTTTAAATTGTAAATAATATAGTTTAATTAATTTAATTTAATTTAATTAATTTAATTAATTTAATTTATTTAAAGTCGTTTTTTTAAAAAAACTGAACACTAAAAATACCCATGTACCCCAAAACCCAAACCCAGCCCTAAAACCTAAAAATACCCCTGTACCCCAAAACCCAAACCCAGCCCTGAAACCTAAAAATACCCCTGTACCCCAAAACCCAAACCCAGGCCTGAAACCTAAAAATACCCCTGTACCCCAAAACCCAAACCCAGCCCTGAAACCTAAAAATACCCCTGTACCCCAAAACCCAAACCCAGCCCTGAAACCTAAAAATACCCCTGTACCCCAAAACCTAAACCCAGCCCTAAAACCTAAAAATACCCCTGTACCCCAAAACCCAAACCCAGCCCTAAAACCTAAAAATACCCCTATACCCCAAAACCCAAACCCAACCCTGAAACCTAAAAATACCCCTGTACCCCAAAACCCAAACCCAGCCCTAATACCTAAAAATACCCCTGTACCCCAAAACCCAAACCCAGCCCGGAAACCTAAAAATACCGAAACACCCCAAAATATATACCTCAGTACCCCAAAACATATACTCCTATACTCATACTTTTTTTAAAAATTACTTAAATTGATATATTTAATTTATAATATAAAAAAAATAAATAAATATATGTATTTATAATTAATAATAATTAAATTAATAGATAATATTAAATAAAATTAAAAAAATTATACACTTACCTATACTTACGTTGTAATGGCATGCGTTGTGATAGCATCTGCTATGTAATGTCATGCGTTGTAAAGGCATGCGATGTAATGGATCCAGCGTTGTAAAAGTTGCGTTGTAACAGAAGTCCGTTGTAAAAGTTGCGATGTAACGGTGCAATACCCTAGAAACTAAGGGCCTGATCACAATATTGGTCGGTCAGTCCGCTGACTGCTATTTTGGCGGTCAGGAGACCTCCCGATAAGCAGTTGTTGGTCCGACTTCTGCATTCAGGATGCAACCGCCGGGTTGGCGGTCAGAAATTGCACCTTTACAAGGTGGCTGGTGCTGAGACCCAGGAAAAGGGCCGCTGCTCAAGCAACCATGTGAAGGAGCACTTTTTGCAAATCCATGCACCATGTGCCATGCACCATGTGGTGCATGGCAAATGGTGCATGGAGGTGCATGGGGGCACTACATGTGCCCATGGGCCACTTTAAAGTGGCCCACGATGGAAGGGGGCCCTGTTTGGAACCCCAAAAATCCGTTTCTGACAGCCTTTTTATGGTGGTCTTTCTGACATTAAAAGGCTGTCGAAATGGGATATCTTCATCCCGACAGCGGTGCCTGATTCGGCACTGCCTCTATTAGGGTTTGCAATTTGACCACCGCCCGACAGGATCACTGATCCTGTTGGAGGCAGTGGTCTTCCCCCAACCATTGAGAGTCTCTCTCCCCGAAGGGCTATCGGCAGTCGGACCACTACCTATGGCCTGTCGGTGTGCTATCTGACAACCATCATAATCAGGCCCTATATGTTCAAATACTGCAAGTGGGTGGTATTCAACTATATAATGATAATATTCGGCAATTGGGGAGGCACTATCAGACTGAAATGAGGATAAGAGTGTAGGTTAAAGAGGAAAGAACCTACCACTGTGACCCAGAGGGACCGTTCTCACAAAGGGCCTACGCAGTCATGGTGGGGGCCCCACACTCATCCGGGGAACCCCACAATGAGTAACTGCAGTGTGGAGGTCTCACCATGACTCCCCCCCCCACCGCTGGGGGCCTCCGATACAACGCCAGGCCACCCCGTCATGACTGCGGAGCCTCCACCATGAGGGCAGAGGTCCTTTGTAAATCAGCCTCAGAATGTGGAAGAGTAACATGAGAATGCTTGAAGCGTGATTATGTACAATAGTGAAAGATGAAAAATGCCCTTTGGTCAACAGCTTGAAGAGACTATGCAATAAGCTGTGTATGATTTTGTAACACTTCATGCTAATGTTGAATTCTGCATGATTCAGAATTTACTGCACATTTCCCTTGATACATTTCAGCAGGTTCGACATTCCGATGTCTGCTAAGTGAAAATTGCAAGGTTTGAGGTATTGAACGAATTAATTCCAGTTCGTGGACAAGATTCCATTTACACATCGATCGGAATTTACCCCCATCTAAAAATCAGAATCTTAATAGAAACAACTTGTGTCAGAGAAGATTGTTGCACTGGTAAGACCCACTAACATTGCCTTGAGTAGAATTGAGAGCATTGATCTGAAAGAGCAGGGCTATGGTCAGAATACTTTCTTTGAAGGGTAAATGAAAGATTTAGTTGGTGTCGTTGGTGAGATTAAGCATAAGGTCACCAGACACAAAGGACAGTTTTGCAGAGAAACCACCCTTGTAACATTGGCACCAGAATTGAAAGTGCCTTCCATTTAAAAGCTTGGAGATACATTTATAGGAAAGAGCTTCTACTACATTGAATCGAAAGAAGTAGTTCTAAACTTTGAGGCAATGAAGAACTGCTGAGCATAAGTAAAAAGGCAAAGGGAAAACAAGCATTTGCAATGCAATAGGTCTCGCATTAGGAAAGTTTGAGCTATTGGTATTGTGAATGATTTTTTTTTAATTCATGTCTTGCTTTTGAAAATAGCGAAATTAATAGCTTTGTCATTTACAATGCCAATAGTTTTAACTTTCGCAAATGTGACACCTATAGCATTTGTAATGCAATATGTGTTGTGTTTACGTGACTTACATGTATTGATATTACAAATAACAATTTCTTTCATTTTTTTAATAATTAATACTTACATAAAAGTTATTGTAATTTATAATGGCAATAGCTGAAACTTTTGCAAATAACTTTTATGAAAATTATGTTCAGTGTATTTTATTGTGACGAAAATCCAAGAACAGAAGTGAAATATTAACATCTTTTTGTGACATTTGTAATAAAGCTTTAAACATTGAGAGAACATATTTGAAGCAGTTGTTGTTGAATGGTTGCACAGATTGATGCTGTGGTGGCGCTGAGTGATGTTGTGGTGGTGGCGAGTGATGCAGTGGTGTTCAGTGATGCTGTGGTAGCACATAGTGATGTTGTGGTGCCCCTGAGTGATGCTGTAGTAGTGCTGAGTGATGCTGTGATGATGCGATAGATGGATATAGTGAGGGCGATAGATTGAGTGAGGGCGATAGATAGATAGATAGATAGATAGAGTGGGGGTGATAGAGTGAGGGCGATAGATGGATAGAGTGAGGGCAACAGATAGATCGAGTGAGAGCAACAGATAGATAGAGTGAGGGCAACAGATAGATAGAGTGAGGGCAACAGATAGATAGAGTGAGGGCGACAGATAGATGGATAGATAGATAGATAGATAGATAGATAGATAGATAGATAGATAGATAGATAGATAGATAGATAGATAGAGATAGATAGATAGATAGATAGATAGATAGATAGATAGATAGATAGATAGATAGATAGATAGATAGATAGATAGATAGATAGATAGATAGATAGATAGAGTGAGGGCGATAGATAGATAGAGTGAGGGCGATAGATGGATAGAGTGAGGGCGATAGTTGGATAGAGTGAGGGCGATAGTTGGATAGAGTGAGGGCGATAGATAGATAGAGTGAGGGCGATAGATAGATAGAGTGAGGGCGATAGATGGATAGAGTGAGGCCGATAGTTGGATAGAGTGAGGGCGATAGTTGGATAGAGTGAGGGCGATAGTTGGATAGAGTGAGGGCGATAGTTGGATAGAGTGAGGGCGATAGTTGGATAGAGTGAGGGCGATAGATAGATAGACAGAGTGAGGGCGATAGATAGATAGACAGAGTGAGGGCGATAGATAGATAGACAGAGTGAGGGCGATAGATAGATAGACAGAGTGAGGGCGATAGATAGATAGACAGAGTGAGGGCGATAGATAGATAGACAGAGTGAGGGCGATAGATAGATAGACAGAGTGAGGGCGATAGATAGATAGACAGAGTGAGGGCGATAGACAGACAGACAGAGTGAGGGAGATAGACAGACAGACAGACAGACAGACAGACAGACAGACAGACAGACAGATAGATAGATAGATAGATAGATAGATAGATAGATAGATAGATAGATAGATAGATAGATAGATAGATAGATAGATAGATAGATAGATAGATAGATAGATAGATAGATAGATAGATGGTTGTGTGTGGTGGGTGTGTGTGTGGGGGTGTTGTGGGGGTGGGGGGTTGTGTGTGGGGGGTTGTGTGTGTGTGTGGGGGTGTGTGTGCGTGTGTGAGGTTGTGTGTGTGTGGGTGGGGTGTTGTGTGTGAGGGTGTGGGGGGTTTGTGTGTGTGGGGGTTTGTATGTGTGTGGGGTGTGTGTGTGTGGGGTGTGTGGGTGGGGTTGTGTGTGTGGGGGGTTGTATGTGTGGGGGGTTGTGTGTGGGGGGGTTGTGTGTGTGGGGGTGTTGGAAATGGGGGTTGCCCAAGTCTCAAAGGGGGTAGCATGGCATCAAGCGGGCAGGCCAAACTTGGAGGACATGTGAAGCACTCACGCAGTACCCTCAGTCAACACACCAGGCACACTACAAAAGAGGCAGGACACCAATCTGAGTTGGAAAATTAAACAGTTTAGTATCTCCAACCTGCAAGGCAAAAGAATGCAAAACAGTAGTGTCACACAAGACGCCCAATGGCGCCAGAGCCAAGTGAATAAAGGGGGGAAATTATGTACATAGGAAGTAGTCCATGCTGAAAGAGAAAAAGGATGGAATCAAAATGTCATTAGATCTGGAGCCCAATCTGGCGGGGCCAACTCAGACTCTCATCCTACAGGGAAGGCTGTAAATGCAAAAGTTCTACATTAGCATAGTTAACCATCATGCACATTAACACCAACCCAACCCCTGTTAGGGAAAGAAAACATTAGGGCATCACGGCATAACATGGACAGGAACACCTGCAATAAATCAGCCTATCTGGCCCATCAATCTGGTACATAACAAGGGCCTGGAATAACATCAGGCCAACCCATTGACCAACCTAGGCGGAACATACTTCGCCCAGCATAAATATCAGGTAGGGGCCCTTCTCCTAAATCAGGAACACCTGTCAGGAATCAACTAGGCTCCCTCTACCATCAAACTAGGGGTATCAAACATCAGGGTGTACACAGCAGTCAACCCTCTTTACTTCTAGACTCCCTTAGACCGTTCCTCCCTCAGGCTTCCTTAATAACTGGGGATCTCAGGGCAACCCAGACAGTAGGGACCTAAATTTGCAATGAGGGGGGGATAAGACTCTCTACCCCAAAATATGCAATAAAGGCAACCGGCTTGCTCCAGAGTTGTCTAGTAGGGCAGTTAGTTGCAGGAAAGTCAGGGCAGTTCAATAAATCTGGAGCCCAAGTCACAGATGTCCTCTGCCATACGGGCCGCCTGACAGGGTAACACAGTCCCAGGGGGCGGGCACCGGCAATGTACCCCGTTGCCCCCCCTCCACCAGCTTAAGACAGGCCCCACTCACCGGACTCTCCTCGATGGCTCTTGCGGGGCTCAGTAGGTCCTGCAGGCGTTCTTTGGGGTCTCCTCTGCAGGGGGGGGGTCACCAGGCACCGACAATGTGCCTCGAGTCGCAGGACTCCTTTCCAGAGGAGGGGCCAGGCACCGCAATGTGCCTCGAGGCCTCCCCCTTCTCTCTGCATCACCCGGACCTCTCCTCCTCACGGGGGCCCAGGGGATTCAATGCGGCCAACTTGGGTGCGTGGGGCTCTCTACAGCTCAGGAGAGCCCCGCCAGCAGCATCGCTTCACCGGGCTTCTGAGGCAGGGACTGGGGCAGGCACCGAACCCATGCCTCGATGCCCCCTCCTCATGACAGTGAAAACTGCGCTATTCACAGCGCACTGCTCCTCAGAAGACGGCGCTATTCACAGCGCACTGCTCCTCCCTCTGCCCACAACCTCAGCTTCTTCCTCAGACCACGCAGAGGGGGCAGAAATCTAGCACTTCCTCAGCGCTTCGCAATTATCGCGCCTGACAGGCAGCCTTTACAGCACTAGGGGGCCACAACAGTCCCAGGGCCCAGCGCCTTCACAGGGCCTCACAGCACCTCAGCCAGCAGCATTTCTTTTGGGGGCACAATCTTCCCCATGGTGCTTCAAAGGGGCAGACAGTCCCACAGCAATTCCTCAGGGCCAACAGCACTTCGGGGGCCACACCAATCACAGGGCACAGTCCCTTGGGGGCACAATCCTCCCCAGGCAGCTCCACAGGCAGCAACAGTCTTTAGACACCCAGCGCTTAGGGGGCGATACTGCAGTTTACGCCAGACAGCTGTCCACAGCCCTTCACCATAGGCACCTCACAGCCCAGCGCTTCCAAAGGGTCCCAGCTTCCTTGGGGGCATCAACCTCCCCAAAACAGCGCTAATGCAGCACAGCATCTGGCAGCACACCTCACAGGGGGGGGTGAACAGTCCCACAGTCCTCCTCAGGGGCATACTCCTCACCTCCTGGGCGCTTCTTCACACAGCGCTGGCGTGGTACCCGGTCAAATAGCGTCAGTGACCTGGATAGGGGCCCTCCCTTGTCAGGGGCCCATGGGGACAACAGAGGGGGGGGGTTTATAGGGGTGCAGGGCCCAGCTCACAGGCCCATGTGGCGGTAGCACCTCACAGCAGGTCCCCTCTCTTCTTTGTCCCAGCGCTGACTGACTTCCTGGTGGCACTTCTCCCTACTTAAACTCTCTTCCCTCACAGAGCCAGCACCTTCCGGAATGTTGGGGAAAACTGGTTCACTCTGGCTCAAGGGGAGGGGTTGAGCACCCTGGGTACCAGGCTTCCCTCCAAAAACTAGGGGTAGCTGGGTAATATTATCTAGACCGCTGACCTAACGCAGTCAGGTGGCACTACCCAGGGCCATGGCATCCATTTTAAGACTCAGTACATTTTAGTCAGGTGCAGTTCTAAAATGGGGAAATTTACAAGTGCTCACATTATTACATGTAATTACATTTTCAACAAGGTGTCTCACACCACTCATGGCCTATACAGGTTTAATCCCATGGGGGAGACATCCTAGATAAGGGGGTCAAAAGCGAAAAAATTTTGGGGGGAAAGGCCAAGTCCAACACAACTCCCCCCCAGCCAAAAGCCAGGGTAGACATATCAATGCCTTGATGGGCTTCCCTGCTTGGGGCGGAAAAAGGTGGACGCAGGCCTGCAACTACAGGAACACCTGCAGTCTCTCCTCCACTCTGGAACCCAATGGTTCTCTTTCGCAACCCTCCCTTCACCAACAAAACCACCCCACTGGTGTTCCCTAGTGGGATGTTTTTCCTTCTTAGAGTGGGAGGCTCTAGCCTCAGGCTTGTAATTCTCCTGGACCACTCTCTTCTCTCCAAATTGCCACTGGTCCACCCACCTGGGGTCTACACCCTCAGACTGACCAGCCCTTAGGGGCGAGGCTCTCCTCCCCCTACTTCTCTTCCTAGGGTTCCTCCATCTCCTACGCCTGGGGACACCCTCACACAACTCTCTCCCCAACCTGGAATCGAAACTCACAGGCTGACCTGGTGACAGGGGCGAGTCCTCCCTCCCCCTGCACCCCCTCCCAGAATTCTGCACCCTCCTACCCGGAGAAGTACCCCTGGGAGTCACTTCCGGGGGGACTCTGATTACAGATGTCCCTCCCACCAGGGCAGGCAACTCCTGTCCCTGGCCACCCAACCCGGGATCTGCGCCCTGTGGCTGAGCTGGTGACAGAGAAGAGACCTTCCTCCCTCTGCACCCCCTCCCAGGGTTCCGCACCCTCCCACTGGAAGTGGTACCCCTGGGAGTCAACTTGGTAGGGACCTGCTTTACAGGAACCCCACCCTCCAGGCCAGGCAACTCCTGAACCCGGAACCCCAGTCCAAGATCTAGACCCTGTGACTGGTCAGTCCCCCGAACCCCTGGAGCTCTGATTAATGATGCTCCGGGTTCTCCTGACATAAGGGGATCCCTCCCTCTGGATGACACATCGGGGCAGCCTAGCCTCCCAAGCTGGGGTTCTCTTAAAGAACACTCCAGGCCTGGTGGCCGCAGCTGGGGTACCTTGGGACACCTCCCCGTCTCACTCCCTTCGGGATCACTCCCCTCAGCCTTCCCAGACGCTCTGGCACTTACCCAGAGGTCTGCCTCCTGTGCAAGTTCCCTGGGGTCTGAGAACCCGCACTGCAACAGATGGTGACGCAGTCTTGGGAAACAACTCCTCAGCATGTGCTCCCGGATAACGGCATGGCACAGCCCTTCCCAATCCTCCACTGCTCTCCTCACCACCCAATCCTCCAGTACAGTCCAACACTCCTCCTCAAATTCTCCCCAGGACTGATGGGACAGCTTTCCCCTGCCCCTCAACACTAACCCGTCCTCCTCTTCCGGGGAATCAGGCACAGTCTCCTGAGCTTCGGGAGTGGGACTCCTTGCACTGGACCTACACTCGCTGCCACCACTGGATCCCACCCTCCTCGGTGAATCCAGACTCCTGAAACCACTCTCAGGGGTCAACCTACCCACCTGAGCTGATCTCTCCCTGGCGAAGGCCCTCTCCGCCTCCGCCATCCTCTCCAGCGCTAGGACTCTTTCAGTCTCTAGTCGCTGCTCTTCTACCCTCAGCTGCGCTAAGCCCTCGGCATGCCTGAGCTTTGCCAGCGCCAGCTGATACTCCCTCTCTTCCCTCCTATCTACCCATTCTTCTGGGGACAGGGAAAGGGATGGGGCAGTGGCCCCGGGACTGGACCCAGTGCGAGACTCCCTATCTTCGGTGTCCTCCACAGCTACTGGCGTCTCCGCCCTCTCAAACTCTTCCTCCTCCTCATCAGAGTAATTACCTCCCAGGGTTCTGGATGGGGAGCCCTCTCTCTGGTCTCTAACCCACTGACCCTTCAAAACCTCGGGGGGGTAGTCAGACAAGTCCCCATCAATCTCTAAGGGCTCTCCCCTCTTGAGGGCCTCATAGAGAAACAGGTTCCTCCTAATGTTCCCTACTGGGGGTATCCCTCTCTCCAGGAGGAAGTCTATCACCTCCTGTTCGGTGTACTCCATCAGTTCCACTTCCTGGTAGATCAACCCCATCGTGGCGAGGTACACCCGGGACACACCCTCCCAGTGGAACAAGGGGACAATTCAAAACACTCTTCTGGAGGAAGCAATCAAAAAACAATAATCCCCACAACAAGGCTCAGATTACCTCCAAGCTCTATTTGCAGTGTAACCCGTGGCCGCTGTGGTACTGCGCAAACACAAGTCCTATCCCACCGCTCTGCCACCAAATGTTGGAAATGGGGGTTGCCCAAGTCTCAAAGGGGGTAGCATGGCATCAAGCGGGCAGGCCAAACTTGGAGGACATGTGAAGCACTCACGCAGTACCCTCAGTCAACACACCAGGCACACTACAAAAGAGGCAGGACACCAATCTGAGTTGGAAAATTAAACAGTTTAGTATCTCCAACCTGCAAGGCAAAAGAATGCAAAACAGTAGTGTCACACAAGACGCCCAATGGCGCCAGAGCCAAGTGAATAAAGGGGGGAAATTATGTACATAGGAAGTAGTCCATGCTGAAAGAGAAAAAGGATGGAATCAAAATGTCATTAGATCTGGAGCCCAATCTGGCGGGGCCAACTCAGACTCTCATCCTACAGGGAAGGCTGTAAATGCAAAAGTTCTACATTAGCATAGTTAACCATCATGCACATTAACACCAACCCAACCCCTGTTAGGGAAAGAAAACATTAGGGCATCACGGCATAACATGGACAGGAACACCTGCAATAAATCAGCCTATCTGGCCCATCAATCTGGTACATAACAAGGGCCTGGAATAACATCAGGCCAACCCATTGACCAACCTAGGCGGAACATACTTCGCCCAGCATAAATATCAGGTAGGGGCCCTTCTCCTAAATCAGGAACACCTGTCAGGAATCAACTAGGCTCCCTCTACCATCAAACTAGGGGTATCAAACATCAGGGTGTACACAGCAGTCAACCCTCTTTACTTCTAGACTCCCTTAGACCGTTCCTCCCTCAGGCTTCCTTAATAACTGGGGATCTCAGGGCAACCCAGACAGTAGGGACCTAAATTTGCAATGAGGGGGGGATAAGACTCTCTACCCCAAAATATGCAATAAAGGCAACCGGCTTGCTCCAGAGTTGTCTAGTAGGGCAGTTAGTTGCAGGAAAGTCAGGGCAGTTCAATAAATCTGGAGCCCAAGTCACAGATGTCCTCTGCCATACGGGCCGCCTGACAGGGTAACACAGTCCCAGGGGGCGGGCACCGGCAATGTACCCCGTTGCCCCCCCTCCACCAGCTTAAGACAGGCCCCACTCACCGGACTCTCCTCGATGGCTCTTGCGGGGCTCAGTAGGTCCTGCAGGCGTTTTTTGGGGTCTCCTCTGCAGGGGGGGGGGTCACCAGGCACCGACAATGTGCCTCGAGTCGCAGGACTCCTTTCCAGAGGAGGGGCCAGGCACCGCAATGTGCCTCGAGGCCTCCCCCTTCTCTCTGCATCACCCGGACCTCTCCTCCTCACGGGGGCCCAGGGGATTCAATGCGGCCAACTTGGGTGCGTGGGGCTCTCTACAGCTCAGGAGAGCCCCGCCAGCAGCATCGCTTCACCGGGCTTCTGAGGCAGGGACTGGGGCAGGCACCGAACCCATGCCTCGATGCCCCCTCCTCATGACAGTGAAAACTGCGCTATTCACAGCGCACTGCTCCTCAGAAGACGGCGCTATTCACAGCGCACTGCTCCTCCCTCTGCCCACAACCTCAGCTTCTTCCTCAGACCACGCAGAGGGGGCAGAAATCTAGCACTTCCTCAGCGCTTCGCAATTATCGCGCCTGACAGGCAGCCTTTACAGCACTAGGGGGCCACAACAGTCCCAGGGCCCAGCGCCTTCACAGGGCCTCACAGCACCTCAGCCAGCAGCATTTCTTTTGGGGGCACAATCTTCCCCATGGTGCTTCAAAGGGGCAGACAGTCCCACAGCAATTCCTCAGGGCCAACAGCACTTCGGGGGCCACACCAATCACAGGGCACAGTCCCTTGGGGGCACAATCCTCCCCAGGCAGCTCCACAGGCAGCAACAGTCTTTAGACACCCAGCGCTTAGGGGGCGATACTGCAGTTTACGCCAGACAGCTGTCCACAGCCCTTCACCATAGGCACCTCACAGCCCAGCGCTTCCAAAGGGTCCCAGCTTCCTTGGGGGCATCAACCTCCCCAAAACAGCGCTAATGCAGCACAGCATCTGGCAGCACACCTCACAGGGGGGGGTGAACAGTCCCACAGTCCTCCTCAGGGGCATACTCCTCACCTCCTGGGCGCTTCTTCACACAGCGCTGGCGTGGTACCCGGTCAAATAGCGTCAGTGACCTGGATAGGGGCCCTCCCTTGTCAGGGGCCCATGGGGACAACAGAGGGGGGGGGTTTATAGGGGTGCAGGGCCCAGCTCACAGGCCCATGTGGCGGTAGCACCTCACAGCAGGTCCCCTCTCTTCTTTGTCCCAGCGCTGACTGACTTCCTGGTGGCACTTCTCCCTACTTAAACTCTCTTCCCTCACAGAGCCAGCACCTTCCGGAATGTTGGGGAAAACTGGTTCACTCTGGCTCAAGGGGAGGGGTTGAGCACCCTGGGTACCAGGCTTCCCTCCAAAAACTAGGGGTAGCTGGGTAATATTATCTAGACCGCTGACCTAACGCAGTCAGGTGGCACTACCCAGGGCCATGGCATCCATTTTAAGACTCAGTACATTTTAGTCAGGTGCAGTTCTAAAATGGGGAAATTTACAAGTGCTCACATTATTACATGTAATTACATTTTCAACAAGGTGTCTCACACCACTCATGGCCTATACAGGTTTAATCCCATGGGGGAGACATCCTAGATAAGGGGGTCAAAAGCGAAAAAATTTTGGGGGGAAAGGCCAAGTCCAACAGGGGGGTTGTTTGTGTTGGGGTTGTGTGTGTGTGGAGTTGTGTGTGGAGTTGAGTTGTGTCAATCTTCAAAGCACTGTAGGTAAGGAGGTAGAAGCTCGGGCATGCATGTCTGCAGTAATCTCATTCTTAAAATTCTGTCAAGGAGAGCAGAATGCACTCCAATTTGACTGTTTATCACTAACCACTGGAGACTCATGTTTCGCTTTTCCTGAGCTAAATCTTTGGATGACAACTTGCCTGTATGCTGTGTTTTAAAAGGTAGTATCAAAATAAAGGGTGTGTTGAAGACCTAGATCCTGAGAAAGGGAGACCTAGGAGATTTCGGTCCACTATTCACCTGAACGAACAAGTTGGATGCCACATCAACTCCTTTGAGACAAGAAAGAATTTAAACGTATGGTTTGAAGCAGCCTCCAAATCTTAATCGTAATTAAAACACAAATTTCTAGATCATACTACTGAGAAGAATCCTATTACTTCTCCATGTGTCACACCTAATTGAACTGACCTGAGTTTTGGGGCTATGGAGCATACACTACAATAATATTTTTAAGCACCCACAAGAAAGCGATCACAAAGCTTCAAGCCCACAAACTCAAACAGTCAGACTCTGCTTTAAGCTGATGAAATTGAAACATGGGTTTCTAGCCTTCAAAGAACTTTTGAGGCTCCCAGTAACGGAAAGAACGCATTTCAAGCTAATTTGCATAGAGCCCCAGATCTCCAAATACTTACAGATCAGTTTCCTGTAGTATATTGTTAATCGCAACCTAGACACTAGCAAATCAACTAGTCTGTCTGCTTAACTCAGGAATGCACTGTGCCCAGATTTCATGAGCCTACTCAATGCTACCATTTTTTTTACGACCTATTCAACGTTTCCCATGCACACTCCGCTAAGCTTCTGGGAGCTAGCTACCCTCTCCACAGGGCTCCAAAGAGATCAAACAAACACAGGATCTGTGAACCGAGTAACTGCAGATGGAGAAGCCAACAAAACAGACACCTGTATGCCTCCACTGAGGAAAGAGACAAGGCAACCTATTAACTTCCTGACTCCCCTTAACAGTACTACCAAGTCGCTCCTGTCGCAAGATGGGTATGAAGACGAAATAAATAATAAATGGAGCGGAAGCATTCGGAAAGGTGAAAAGAACATATATGTTAGAGAACACGTCGGATGAAAACAATAACAAACAAGCATTTACAATGCAACGGTTTCGCCTTTGCAAAAGTTAGAGCTATTGGCATGGTAAATGACAACATTTTTATTTATGTGTTGGTTTTGAAAACAGATAAATAAATGGCATTGTCATTTACAATGCCAATAGCCTAATCTCTTGCAAATGCCATACACACACAAACCCACAGAGAGCCCCCCCACACAGAGCCCCCCACACACACACAGAGCCCCCCCACACACACACCCACAAAGAGCCCCCCACACAGAGCCCCCCCACACAGAGCCCCCCCACGCCCGCACACAGAGCCCCCACACACCCACACAGAGCCCCCCACACACCCACACAGAGCCCCCCACACACCCACACAGAGCCCCCCACACACTGCGAGCCACCCCCACACAGAGCCCCCCCCACACACTGCGAGCCCCCCACACCAGATACGTTTCCGCTCTCAGACCTATCATATGGAAGAACAGAAATGAAGGTTTAATTCGCCCCTGTAATTACCGGCATAATTCTAGCCGTGCGAGGCTGCGGGGTGGCCGGCGGTGCAGGTTCGGGCTGTTCCCGAGCCAAAAACTGAAGGCTGATCCCAGAATCCAGATACACAGTGGGAGGAGCACCACGAGCAACAGGCTTCAAGGTTCTATAGCATAGCGCTTTTGCTCCGGTTCACCGCGGGATGGATCGGTCTTAGCCGTCTGTGCTGTTGAGCCATCCGAGAGCGGAAGAGCTACAGAAGTTCTATTCGGCCAGCGGGGACTTCAAGGCGCTGCAGCAAGCGCCTTGGGTTTTGTAGGCAGGCAGTGTCTGCTACAAAGTGCTGCCGCGGCCTGCATTTATTCACAGGGCCTCGGGAGGAGTGGAAGAGCTGGAGCGGCCTACCTTCATTGTGTGGCAGCAGCTTCAATGAGATGCGGCGGCCTGAAGCGCTCTAGGCAGCAGGAGGTTCAATGAGCTAAGGGGCCTGAGTTTAGAAGGCGGCAACGGGTGTCAATGAGCAGCACAGGGATCAAGGAGCTGCTGCAGCCGGTGCTCACTAGGCCGCTGGGCCTTCAAAGACAGCAGATGGCCTGTGTGCTCTAGGCTACTCGTTGTCCAGCAGCGCTATGTTCTCTAGGCATTCTGGCTTCAAGGAGCTGCAGCATCTTGTACGCTTTGGGCCGCCTTTGCTTCCTTTGCAGCGCGGCTTTAAAGTGTCAGAGAGGCCTGTGCTGTTTCTGGCATAAGGGCTAGAAGGGGGTTCAGACCAAAAATTATCTAGGCAGGCAAGGCTACAATGAGCTGTTATCGTGTGTCCCCTCCTGGTAAGCTTCGCTGTCCAGCCGGGGTGGGCGATTTCTAGGCGGTAAAGCACTTTAGACAGCAAGGGCTTCAATGAGCAGTAGCGGTTTGTGCTCTCCTGGTCGCAAGGGCTTCAGGGGGCTTCAGCGACCTGTGCTGCCCAGCGGCGGCAGGTGATTTGATTTCTAAGCAGTAATGGATTCAATGAGTAGCAGCTGCCTGTGTTCTCTGTCTGGTTTCAAGGTGCTGTACTGTCTGTGCCCTGGGTCAGCATAGGCGTGAACGAGCTGAACGGCCTGTGCACGATCTTCGAGGAGCCTCAGTGGTCTGGGCTATTTCTGCAGCACCGGCTTGAAGGAGCTGCGGGGTATTCGCCCACTGGGAAGAAAGCGCTTCAAGGAGCTTTAGTGGCGCTAGCCACCGACGGCCTTTGCTTGGATAGGGAGGGCCCTGGGATGATAGAAATGTGTCGCTCTCGTGACTGCTGGTGAATAAAACGAGGCAGAAGGCGGTGTGTTCACAGGTCAGTCACACATCTCGGCAGTGACTGACTGGCCTCTACACACAAACTTCTCACCACCTCCCACAAATATCCGTATTCATTCGCAGCATAGCTCGATCACACTCATTCCAAGTTGTTGGTTATGTGACTGGCCAGTTTTGGTGTGTGTGGCCACGGGGATGAAACGGAGATGGGAGGGGAAGGAAGGGGGTAATCGGGTATAAAACTGCACCTGCTGCAACTAAAAATTACGAAAAGCAGATTAGTCGGAATAATTTGAGTCTAGTCAGAGGGACGCTGCTGTCTACAGGACCTTGATGCAGACCGTGCGCCCCTCTGAAGATTGGCGCCCTGGGCCTGGACTCAACTCGCCCTCGACAAAAGCCGGCCCTGCCTCTCGCCCGCAAGGGCTTCAAGAAGCTGCCACTGCTAATGTTTTATAAGCTGCGAGGGCTTCAAGGAGCTGCAGCGTCTTGTGCTCCCTGCTTAAAGTGAGCTCTATGCATCACCTGCTTCAAAGCGCTAGCTGCGGCGGCCACTGCTTCCCGAGCCGCGGCCTCTTCTGGTTGTTCTCCCACGGGCTTCAAGGCGCTGCACTCTCTCATGGTGCCTCCAAACCTCGGAGATCAACCATTTCAGCTGAACCAAAGGCTGGGGGAATATGAGAGTCCCAGCAGGTGAGGAGGTATCACTCAGAACTAAGGGGTGGATGTGTGTGTGTGTGGGGGGGGGGTCGAAACATACATATTCACAAGCCAAGGAAACGTATTCTCCCACTGTCCCACTACTCGGAGTAACGGGGAGGGAGCGGCCAGGGGAGAAACAGAGAGGCCGGCACCGAGACTGCTACGAGATGAACAAAGCCGGCAGGAAGGAAGGAAGTGTACCCAGCAGCGAAGACTCCTCTCTGACCAGTGTGCCTTGCGGATAGACGGAAAGAAGCCACGGAGACGACAATCACGCTGATACAGATGCAGTTTGTAAAACACAAGTCGTAAGGGGAGCATGTACCCCGCTGGAGAGGGTGAACTGCTGGCTGCCCTAAGAGCCGTGAAGCCACTGCTAGAATCAGTAAAGGCGTCACTGCTACGCGATGAACAAAGCCGGCAGGAAGGAAGGAAGTGTACCCAGCAGCGAAGACTCCTATCTGACCAGTGTGCCTTGCGGATAGACGGAAAGAAGCCACAAGACGACAATCGCGCTGATACAGATGCAGTTTGTAAAACACAAGTCGTAAGGGGAGCATGTACGCCACTGGAGAGGGTGAACTGCTAGCTGCCCTAAGAGCCGTGAAGCCACCGCTAGAATCAGTAAAGGCGTCACAGGAGGTATCACTCAGAACTAAGGGGTGGATGTGTGTGTGTGTGTATGGGGGGGGGGTCGAAACATACATATTCACAAGCCAAGGAAACGTAGTGTCCCACTACTCGGAGTAACGGGGAGGGAGCGGCCAGGGGAGAAACAGAGAGGCCGGCACCGAGACTGCTACGCGATGAACAAAGCAAGCAGGAAGGAAGGAAGTGTACCCAGCAGCGAAGACTCCTCTCTGACCAGTGTGCCTTGCTGATAGACGGAAAGAAGCCACGGAGACGACAATCACGCTGATACAGATGCAGTTTGTAAAACACAAGTCGTAAGGGGAGCATGTACGCCACTGGAGAGGGTGAACTGCTGGCTGCCCTAAGAGCCGTGAAGACACCGCTAGAATCAGTAAAGGCGTCACTGCGTGCCTTGAGGATAGACGGAAAGAAGCCACGGAGACGACAATGGCGCTGCCCACTCCTGCAAAAGACACTTCGAAAAAGACCAAAACATGGCATAAAAAAAATAAAAAAACATCCGCCCACCGCCGCAATGACGTTCACAAAGGGGCGGAGAGAGAAAAAATCACCGGAACGCCCACGAATCTGCTCCGAGAATTACGGACAGATCTCTCTTCCAATGGCTAGCCTCCATTTATGGAGCTAGCCAATGGAAGAGAGGGGCGGGTGAAAGCCACATAATGAAAAACAAAAGATTTCGCCTGCGCGAACACTGCTGCGCAGTGGACGCCAGGCGAAACCTAAAAAGAAAGGCATGGCATCATTTTCAGAGATGTGGAACGTAAGCAGTCCTAGGGCGAGGTTAATTGGTATTAAAAGGTGCACAGAAGGCATACGGAGTTGGTCATACCCTTGCTACTAAGGCACTCTTACTGTGCCCTGCCACCTGGGTGATAGTAGGAGCGGCACGTCACTGTACACGAGAAAAGCACTCAGCTTACTTAAGGTTTGCTTCCCACACTTTACCACGCACACTGGGACTGCTTCTTGTATTCGAGACACGAGCTCCACCTCTCACTGATTACAGTAAATGTGGAAATATAAACCGCATGCGACCGGAAAGGAGACGCATGTCTGGGTATCAGTCTAGGAAAATGAGTCGGACATGTTGAAAGGGTAAAGGTCTTATTGACCCAGTGTACCAAGCCCATATCAAAATAGTAGCCAGCCTTTTATGGTTCATTTATAACATATGGGTGTAAATGACACTGAGTCTTTGTTTTATACACACTTAACTCTCTTTGTGGCATGAATCCAATGTAAGCAAGTACCTTAATCTCGGGAAGTGATAACATTGTGTCGTTATTCCAAAATGATTCCTTTGGTTGAAAAGGCAATATAATAAGGTTGCCCTCCAAAGCCGTGTGTGTGGCGGCTAGCTTTCAGAATGCATCCATTTGTCCAAATAGAAGCGAACAAGCAATGCCAACGGCAATAGGTGGGAGAAGGGGGGGGCATGCTAGTTAAGCAACACAAAGGAGGCGGGGTATAAAGTTACACAACACAGATTGGGCGGTTGGAGAGAAGGTAAACCAGCTATGCGCGCTCTGTGCTGGGGAGGGGGTCATACCAAGCTCTCTGCATTGCGTGGTGGGGGCGGGGGAGCGGCATTGGGTGGTGGTGGCAGGGGCGGGGGAGCGTCTTCCTTTGAAGTCTGAGTCTGATGCCGATGGTGTGCAATGTGCACATGCACGGCTCACATGCACTGTACCAGATCCGCAGTTTGGGTAAACTTTTTGAAAGGCTCACTATAATCTCGCCAGCATCCCTAAGGGATTGCTTAGGCAAGACCTAAAAAAGAGAGGGTGGATCAGAACAAAACCATTGATGGGGGGCTATTCTCATATTGGGACAGTGGTAAAATATGTATTTTTTATTAGTCCTAGGTGACATTACATTGTTTCCAGCATAATTGTGCACAATGAAAGGGATTTTGCATTACAATTGTTATGCGAAATGTCTAACATTACCCCATTATATTACGTCATGTAATTTGAGACTCTTAGGTTAAAATCCCATTCCAGGAGTGTGGGAAGGACGTGAACAAACTGAACGTGAGTGGCTGTTATTCACACCATAAATGATTTCACATTTTTTAGAGCAAAATGCGACCCTGGGGTAAAATTGTGTGAGGACGCTTTCTTGCGATAAAATATTGCAAAATGCCAAAACCTGGCATTTCGCGCAATCACAGATAATATACCTAATTTTTGGGGTAAATTCCGTTGCTGAAACTATGCAAATTGGTTAAGGGGAAAGTGACATTACAATATGGGTGAGAAGCGTTCTTTCATGGAGGGCAGGTTGGCTCAGCCTGACAATCCAGCGGAGACAGTAACGTGTGGAAGAGCCTAGGCAAGTTTAAATAATAACATATGTGCATGCAAACCAAATTAACACCATACATTTGCAATATTTCAAGATAACATGTGTAACTTTTTCGCAATTTATTACAAAAATATATAATTTATCAAAGACATTTTCACAAATCAGACAATACTAAATAATTCATAGAGTAAAACCAGCTATATAATTTAATACAGTGTCCTATATTGCAGTAGAAATTGAAAAATGGTACATTTAGATTACGTGCTTATTCACATTCTTTTCCTTTTAGTTTTCCCTTGTGGATTTAAATAAGCATTATTTTCATTCATTAGGCCATAACATAAGTGAAGAAAAGGTCCACAAAGTAAATGGTTAAGAAGGGCAAGAAGGCTGGCGTTACGTTGACACACAAGTCCAGTGGCGATAACTAGGTTTAGGTGAGGAGAGAAGGAAATAAGCCAGAGAGATTAATGGAATCTGGAGACTAATTGGTTGCTGTGGGTTGGTAGGCTGGGTGATTTCTAGCTGTGGGTGGGATGCGGTAGGTCAAATAAGGTATTATGTGTTGGGTACTTTAGGCTTGTCAGATGATGGCTGGTGCCGTGGCCATTGTTCTGCTGATGGTGGTCCAGTCTCTTTTTCGGCTTAAAATAAACCCCAATGTTGTGCTCAAAAAGAACAAGTTGATTTAGCCAGAACTAGACCTTCAAAGGTGTTTGGAACATGTTTTAACAACAGTTTCTCGCGTTTCAGACTGGTGAGGACACTGATTGAGCTCAAGGCACATAAAACCGAGAAACACCAGAAGGAGGCTGCCTCGGGTTACAGAGAAGGCACTGTAAAAAGAATATGAAGGAAAAAACAGCCCTCCACACAAATGTTCCTGATCTGTTCTAAAACGGTGAAAGATATGCCTTCAGACCTGCCTGCAGTGAACTCGCTGAACTCCTCGGAGGCTTGCGTTTCCTTGGAAAAACACAGCCAATGGGAGCTAATTCAGCCCTGGCATGGTACCCTGTTTATCTTGGTTTAACGTTGTCCCGTGTGAGCTTATCCAAATGTGCGCATTTCACTTTATGATGTCCATGCCACAGCAAACTGCAGCGATTTCTGCCAGGACCCATTCTTCTTTCTGCGCAGTTTTAGGACTGACATTTCTGCTGAGGCAGCTTGGTTTAGGATTGTGTTGTTCTTGTGGCTTTGAGCAGATGGGAAGGATTTAGGGAAAAGCTGGAGAAGGAACAGGGCACTCTCTTCCCCGAGTGCACTGCTAAAAAGCTTAAAAGTGACAAAGGCGAAGCAAAAAAGAACCACAGCGAGAGAAGCTGCAGAGGGTTACAAAATATGTTGTTAACATATATATTACTGGCTCTGAAAGTGACAAAGGACTAAGGGGCTAATGTAAAGATTGTCGGACTATTGTCCACCATTTCTAAAGATCACCTCCAGTCCAGGGTTGATCTCTATGCCTTCATAGGAGCTACAGCTGCCGTCAAGAGAATGCATTGAAAGTTTAATGAGCAGTCGCAATGTTTCAAGTTGCCACTGATGGAGCAGGGCTTCGCGAAATATAACCTGTTCGGATTGAACCCTCTTAGAGAAAAATACTAATGTGTGATGTTTAAACTAAATGCGAAAATGGGTAAAAATGAGGGAAAGTGAACTTGTGCAAGCGCCAACTAAGATGCTGAAGTAGGCCACAAATGCTTATGACTAATGAAAAATAAAAGGACTAATGCTGCTTGTTTATTTTATACTAATTTAGTTGGAAATAACATTATTTTGGGGAACGCATGGGTATAAATGAGAAATATGTAACACACAGGGTGGGTGGGTTTATGGTAGACTAATGACTGTGCACATAAATGACTAGATTAAAAAATTTACTGTTTTTATCTTATTTATAGTGTTTTTACATAAACAGCTGGAAGTTATTTTTTATGTATTTTCTATGTATTTATTGCTTGATTTGCATGCAGTTTTGCCTGGTTCTTGCTCCCGTTTGCACATTATTAATGGCCAAAGTAGATGATTAGTGTTGTTCTTAATGAATTATGCTATGACCTGATGAAATGGTTTTATGATATACCTTTTGTAATATTTTTATATATGTTCACTTTGATGGTACTTGGTTGCCGAATGAAGATAATTACTACTACTAGTACTACTATGGCATTATGAGTCATTAATAATAATTGTATTTGTTTTCTGTAGAAGTATGATTTTCTGCCCTGCTGAAAATGCCAGAGAGTCATTTTCGAAAATAAATGTGTGTTTAAACTGTGCAAGAAAGGGGAGTCGGAAACTGTTCATCCTACATGGGTCCTGTGTGCCTGCCAAAGTATGCGTGGAGAAAAAAATGAATCTTCAAAGTCGTAATACTTCTTTAGAGAACGGAGCAATTGAACAATCAAGGAACAAAAGTTGTTACAAGACCGAGGTGGAGGAAATGTGTGTATGAACAAAGCTCAAATGTGTATTTCCTTGGCTGAAAGTTGATAAAAATGAATAAGAAAGACAATAGACTATTTTGCAGAAATGCTATGACGAGAGTGGTGCGACAGTACACCCCCTTCCTCAACCAATAGAATGAAGAGAAAGTGTGTGTTATGATACAATGTGTATTGGTTTTCTTGGGATTTAGACTATATTAAAACATTGGAATGTTGGGGGCTCCATTGAAGACAACGGAGAGCTCCCTGCTTCTACGGGCCAGTGAAGGCCTGCAGAGTAACATTCAAATGTTTTACAAAGGCCTCTCGGAGTTCGAAGGGATTTAAATCCCCTCGAGCTTCGAGAGTCCTTTGTTTTTTTTGTTAGAACATTCTGCCCTCTAGCCCTTCCTAGCAGGGCTATACCGGCTATTAAAGTCCCGTCCCTTGTTAAAGTCCCTCGCCTTCGGCTCAGACCTTTAACATGGGAGAGGGCCTTTAATAGCTGGTATAGGCTATAAGGCTTTAATAGAAATTGGTAAGTTTGGTATTCACTCACCCTGCGTTAAGGGACGTGTAGAGTAATTAATTGGGCCCAGCTAATAGAAATTTGTTAGGCCCACATAACTGGATCAGTTTTCGTAGCAGAGGATGGTTTTAATTAATTAGTTTGGCAAATTGATGGTTGGAATGAATGATTTTGGTTACTAATACATTGTGCTAGAGTTTTAAGTTGTCTGGAAGAAACATGTACGGAGTTGCCTAACATCCCCGGATGTTTTAGCCTCATGGGCAGAGGAAGAGTGTGGATAGTGCACACTAGAGAAGTGTTTTGTCTGCTTGTGGGATATTAAGCAATGAAATAGGTTGTTAATATTGCATAGGGACCTATTCTGAAGTTAGTAATAGTGGGAGGTTACTGGGAACCTTTAGAGAGCGCACCTGAAGAAGTACCAAGAGTTCTTTCACTCGATTGAGAGTGGAGTAACGCTGGTTGAAATTCCGCTGGATGCAAAAGGATTTCTAAGAGTGATATAACTATCTCTTTTTTAGTGGGGCAGACAAAGCAGCTGTGATTTGTGTTGTTTCTAATAATTTTTACTTATGAAAAGACTTTGTAAATTTATTGCCGTAATATTTTGTGACTGTAGGGTCAGTAGTAGGAGTTATACTGACGTCACAGAGAGCTGCGCTGGTATTGGTCAGTTAGTGGAAACATCATTAGAGAGTAGTGTGCTGCTATTGGTTGGTGTGAGTCGTGCTGGTATTGGACAATATGAACGAATAGCGTGAGTGAAATTACTGAAGGATTTCCTTATTTGTTACCAAGTTTAGAGTAACAAAAGAGAGTTGAAATGAAGTTATTAAAAATGATGAAGACCTTGTTTAGAAAGAATGAGCCTATATCTATTAGACAGGGAGTCCCTACACCACCTGCTGGTGTGTCTGCTTCTTTCATGACATTAGAGTGTGGATATCCTATGTGTAGGGTGAAGTATACGGAAGAAGATGGAAATTTGGCTTTCCGAGAAAATTGTAATTTTAATGTAAGGGTTTTAGAGAACTTGAGAAATCAGATGAGTCTATTGAGACCAAATCCTAGACCTAAACAGTATGAGGTGCTTGAGGAAAGGGAGTATTAGGCATATAGAAGAGAGAGAGAGGACTGCAACAAAATATAGAAATACAGTGAGTAGGTATTCAGTAGCGATATAGGATGCCCAAATGAAAAGATGGAGGTGATATGTAATCTCAGAGGGATTATATCCGGTGATTGTTGCTGAGGATCAGGCTGGAGGGAAATGTAAAGTGAAAAGAATAATGTAGAGAGAACAGAGCCTGAGCCAAATGAGATTGATGATGGGTTATTGGATGAGTTGACCTTCACCATATCATAAAAATCAGGAAAGAATTACACCAAAGGCTCCATTGATTGAAATGCAAGCTTCACAAGCTCCACAGACTATTCAGGAGAGAGATTTAGATGTGATTAATAAGGCAAAAGATGACAGAGAATTATTCAAATGAGCTTAAATGCAGAGGCGTTATCAGTTCCCGTGACAATTGGTCCCATAATCCCCTTGTATAATCAGGGTCAGAATATTTCACAAGTACATGCATTAACAGTACCAATGAATAATGCTTGAAGTAATAATGGTGCTTGAGCAAATGAGATGGGAACCTTGATTGATATATCTGAGAGACAAATGGAAACACCGAAGAGAAATGTGCAAGTAGAGCCTAGGAAATTTATGCAGAAAGCAAGAGAAATGACTCCCACTTCTGGGGGATCGTTGGGACCGTTGCCAGAAAAGTTAGATGAATGGATCAGACGAATGGTGTCTAGTAAAAATGAAACCGAACATGGATGTGAGTAGATTGAAAGCAGATTTTGAAGAAATGATTCTAGGTACAATTAGTCCAGAGAGCTTGAGTAAATATCAGGAAGAAGAGTTGTTATTTTTGTGTAAGAACATTACTATGAGAGCAAAGAGCTTGCATTAGAAGTTTGCAGTAGCTGCACAGGCATATGGAGTGGACATTGAAAAATCAAAGGCTTTGCAAAAGACATATAGATTGGATTTTAGTGACAAGGATATGAAGAATGTTTCTTGTAAACGACTGCAGATAAAAGAGTTGATTAATACCTTGAAGAGATGGGGTGAATTGGGACGTTGGAAAGGCAGATGGGCTAAAAAGAAAGAAGAAATGCTTGCAAAGAAGTGTGCAACTGCATCTCCTTTACTTCCAGTGAGAGAAACAGGGACCGAAACAGTGACAGCTAAAATGATATATCCGATGAGATAAGTTCCAGGTGGTGGATATGTCCACATTCCTTGGTCAAGGCAGGACATATTGTCTTTTACGAATGAGTTTTCCAGATTGAGAGAAAAACCTGTTGAATGGTATAAACAAGTAAAGAGGTTGGTGAAGGTCTCAAAACTTTTGTTGAAAGTTTTGGATGGTTTATTTGATATTGTGGTACAAGCTGATTTGTGGATTGAGTGTAAAATTGCAGTAGATTGGCTGAAAGAGAAATACTCTAGAGATATAAACACTGAAGCCCCATCAGATGAAGTGATGAAGAAATATAATCAAGTAATTACTTAATTGAAGAGTAAGAGTTCACCAAAAGACACAGACTGGGTTTAGAGCAATAGAATGACTCAGGAGTCAAAAGAATTGATACGTGCCTTTAATGATAGACTTTTAAAGGTGTTCCAACAATATAGTGGTTTTGAGAGCATAAAAGACAAAGATATGGGAAACGTTGTGTATAAATTCGTGTTTGGATTGAAACCAGAGATTAGTAACATGATTCAGCAGCATTTGATTTGCTGGCAGAATGAAACAGTGGACAAAATACTATAATGTGCCAAATACTGTAGTGATGATATTGAGTCAAAACATAAGAAATTGAAAGAGAAAATGATGTGGGCTCAAGTGAAATCAGCACAGAAGAGTCGAGATTTTGTGGATTATTCTCAAACAGGTTTCCAAGTAAAAGGGCTGATTCAGAACTTTCAAAGAGGTCAGGTTTCTAACATGGGTGGTCTTGTGGGGTGGTCTTGTGACAAATAGTGGTGTTCTTGTTCAAGGAAAGGGTAGAGGCAAAGGAAATAAGGAAGATATGAAACAGATTTCCTTATCATGTGTGCGGAAAGTTGGGACATTGGAAGAACGAGTGTAAGACTCTTTGAGGGAATAATGGAGTGAATAAAAATTTTAATCCACAGATGCAGAATGAGGTGGTTGTGAATCAACAACAGCTGCAGCAGCAACAGGTAATTACACCGCAGGTACAACAGGTACAAATATCACAAGCTCCTATGCCTAATAATGTGAATGCTCAAGTACAGAGATACAGTGTGAGTGCTGGTTTCCATACAGGTGAACAAGTTGGTATGAATCAAAATGTACACATCGTTTCACAATACTGGTTACAGTGTCTGAGAGTGATTCAGATACATCTCCTGAGGGGGAGGTGGAGTGTGTGCTTGGCGCATCTCTTGAGGTAGATCAATTTGGTCTTTTTATGGATGGGAAAGTTGAAGGTAATGGTATTACATTCCATGTAGACACTGGTGCTACCCGTCCCATTGTGAGAACAGCAGAAATTCGAAACCTACCCCTCTCGGGAGATACTATCCAAGTTGTGGGTGTCTCAAATCAGCTTATCAAAACTCCAGTGACAAAACCAATGAAGGTACACATTGGAGAGATTAGAGATTTTCATTGGTTTGTGGTGTGTGGCACAATTCTGGTAAACTTATTGGGTAGAGACGTGTTGTGCAAAATGAATTGCACCATCTATTGCACACCAGATGGCATTTCTTTTCAAATGCCAGATGTATCCTTTATTTACAGCGAAGGATTTGCCTGTTAAATTGAAAGAAACAGTGAAGACAGATGTGTGGGATTTTTCAGGGAAAGACATTGGATTGATGAAAGGAGTTGATCCTGTTCAGAACTAAGGGTGGGCGTAACATCCGTTTCGCGGGCGAATTTGCGGATTTTCCGCGATTTCGCGATCCGCGAATCTCGCGAAATCGCGGTAAAATCCGCAAATCAGCGGGGACAATTTTTCAGCCAAGCAAGGGTTACAGCAGCAGGTGCAAAAGTTGAACCTAATTTCTTTGTAACCTTTTACAAAAGGGTTACAAACAAATTAACTTCAACTTGGACACCTGCTGCTAATTGCTTCCTGGCGCCTCGTTGCCTACTTGCAACTATTCTCTGACCCTGCTCTGACCCTGGAAGCAGGGTCAGAGAATAGTTACAAGTAGGCAACGAGGCACCTGTCCAAGGAATTAAACCTCATCAGGAAGCACTTACAGATATAAAAAACAGGAAGAAGGAAGAGGATGGCAAATACACCCATTTTGAGTTGTCAGGAGGGGTTAAACTAAAAGAGACCTTTACAGCACAATTTTTATATGCATTTTGCTAAAAATAAAAAGTTGTATGTTCTGTAGGGGCAACTCATGAATCTGGCCCTTCAGAGATCCGGCCTCTCTTTCTTTCTCTCGTTCTCTCTTTCCCTCTCTTTCTCTCTCTTTCTATCTATCTATCTATCTATCTATCTATCTATCTATCTATCTATCTATCTATCTATCTCTCTCTCCCTCTCCCATAAACGACTGCATAGGTAACTTCGCTATGCAAGCGGCTCGCGAAGACGCAAAAAGCCCCGCAAACATGCAAAAAACCCCGCAAACACGCAAAAAAACAAAAATCCGCAAATTCGCAAATTCGCGAATTTTGAGGATCGCGAATTCGCAAATCCGCAAATTCGCGGATCGCGAATTTGCAAAATTCGCCCATGCTTATTCAGAACTCAGTCAAACAGGGAACAGAATTTCCAAAAAAGACACAGTATAAAATGTGCCCTGAGACTATTGCAAGAGTTACGCCTGTAATTGAGCAAATGATTTAACAAAGCATTTTGAGAGAGATACTAGGGAGTACTTGTACTTCACCTATTATAGGAATTAAGAAACCGATCGGAAAGTACAGGATAGTTCAGGATCTGAGAAAGGTGTATAAGATTGTGGTAACTTGTTTTCCAATAGTGGCAAACCCAGCAGTGATTCTTTATCAAATTCCCTGTGACGCAGAATTGTTCTCAGTGATCGATTTGTGGCAAGCGTTTTTTCTCGATACCTTTGCATCCGGTTAGCCAAGATGTTTTTGCGTTCCGGTTCAGAGACCATGTTTTGGCATGGTGCTGAGTTCCTCAAGGGTATATAGAGAGTCCTTCAATTTTCAATCAGATCTAGAATAAGTGTCTGGAGTCATTGGTAATGGCAGAAGACTTGGTGTTGGTGCAGTACATAGATGGTCTATTGGTCACATCGAAGACACAAGAAGCATGTGTGACAAATAAAATTGCTCTACTGAACCATTTGTCTGTAGGTGGGCATAAGGTGTCACCAGCTTAATTTAAAAATTTGTCAAAAAGAGGGTCAGTATTTGGGACACAAAATTGAGAAAGGAGGCAGGAAAGTATCACAAGATCGAATTGCTGTGATCTTGCAGATGAATCCTCATAGAACACAAAAGGAAGTTTGAATGCATCTGGGTATGGTTGGATACTGCAGACAGTGGATCAGTGGTTTCGCACTAACAGCCAAGCCATTACAGAGATTGATTCACAAAGATGAAGTCGAACCAATCCAATTGGATGAGGAAAGCATGAAGGCCTTTGTAGAGTTGCGAGACAGTCTTTGTCGAGCACCTGCATTGGGAATGCTAGATTATAACAAGGACTTTGCACTATTCTGCTGCGAAAAAGATGTATGTGTAGTTTAAGTCCTAAGACAAACATATGGAATGGCACAACGTCCAGTGGCACACTTTTCTGCTACTTTGGATTCAGTGACTGCAGCATTGCCAGGTTGTTTGAAAGCAGTTGCTGCTACTTGTGTGAGTTTGGAACAGAGTGAGTCAATTGTGATGGGACATCCAGTGAGAGTGTATGTGCCACATTCTGTTGAGATCTTGCTGACGAGAACACGTACGCAACACCTTATGAGTAGTTGTTTGACTAGATATAAGAGAGTGATATTTGGAGCTGAAAATGTGATTGTGACGAGATGCACAACACTAAACCCAGCAACTTTGTTGCTAAGTACAAATTGTGAGGAAGTGGTGGATGAAGCAGACCATGATTGCTTGGATGTGACTGAGTTGTGTACCAAACCAAGGCCTGATATAAAGGATACACCATTGGCAGAGTCAGATTGTGTAATGTTTGTAGATGGCTCTTGTTTGAGAGATGCAAGAGGTGCCCGTCGTGCTTCTTATGCTGTTTGTACAGTTGCCATTGTTCTGGGAGCATCTTGTTTAAAAGGAGTAAATTCAGCTCAAATTTCAGAACTAGTTGCTTTAACCAGAGCATATATAATTGGCAAAAATCTGAGAGTAACCATATTCACTTACAGTCAATATGGGTTTGGGGTGGTACATGATTTTGGACAATTGTGGATGCAACGTGCTCTCCTGACTTATTCAGGATCACCTATCAGAAACAGTAAAGATGTAAAGGATTTGTTAGTTGTACTACAATTGCGCAAAGAAATTGCAGTGGTCAAATGTCCAGCACATAAATCTGGAAATTACTACGTGACGAGTGGGAATTGGTATGCTGATCAAGTGGCATGATTCTGTGCACAAAATTAAATTTCAATGAACAAAGGAACAGAAAAAACAGATACAAATTGTCACCTAATGTTCTCTTCTGTAGAAACATGGGAGGAAGTTAGACAATAGCAGGAGGAAGACAGGGAAAAAGAAATGAAAATCTGGATCAAACTAGGATGTACTCGAAGAGTAGAGGATGAAGTGTGGGTGTATACTGCTGAGAGACCAATAATGCCAGATAGCTTATTGTCTCAGATGGCAAGGATGTATCATGGCTTAACATATGTAGGGAGAGATGCCATGATTAAGCTTTTCAAGCAATCTTGGTATAACCCAAAATTTAGGGTCATTGCAGAGAGTCTTTGCCAGAGATGCATAGTTTGCCAGCAGCAGAATCCAGGGAGAAAGACTGTTGTTAGTTGGGGAAGGATTAGAAAAGCAGCAAGACCGTTTACACTGTTACAGGCAGATTTCATTGAGCTCTCTCCTTGTAAGGGACTGAAATATGTGTTGATTGTGGTTTGATTATTCTCTCGTTGGGTATAAGCATATACAACAAGATGAAATGATAGTCTAACAGTTGCTAAGTTGTTTTTAAGAGATATAATACCGCGGTTTGGATTTCCAGTCTCTTTAGAAACAGATAGAGGGACACACTTCAACAATGAAATAATTCGGATGATTTGGGCAGCATTACAAATTGAGCAAATGCTGCATTGTGCCTATTGACCAGAAGCCTCAGGTGTGGTCAAACAAATTAATGGCACTATCAAATCAAGTTTGTCAGAAGTCTGGGGGCGCTAGAGGGCACCAAGTAGGATGGCCGCGCGTCTGTGAGGCTCCTGCTGCTCGGAGAAATATCCAACACTTATCCTAGCCATCTAGGCTTCCTGAACACTTAGAAATCAAGCACTATGCAGACGAACCACTCTGGCATTCCTGGGATTGCAAAATAAGCCCCTACCTGGCTGTGGGGTGCTGATCCGCGTGATTGATCTGAGGCTGTGGTCGACCCTAACATGGCGGACACGAGAAGACTGCTGGCGCTGTAGAGAAGGTCGCTGAGACGTGTCGTGCGGGGCGCTCTTCTGCAGTGTGGGGGAGAAGGTTGGTTACCCGACTGAATTTTTGCAGCCAGGCTGCTGAGAGGAACTGGGGTCTGCCACGGACATTGGAGGTGGCAGTTCTCGGAGGAACTGCGAGAGAGGCCGCGTGAACAGCTGGGGCGCTGCGGGGGCTGTATTGCCGGCCCTGGACGCCTGAGGCACTGCGGTCCAAGGAGCGGACGGTGGAGCCTGCGGACGGCGGCTGAGGACTGCAGGAGGAGGGGATATCGGCTTTGGTACCTCCATGCTTGGCCAGTGCGGTGGAGGCCTGCGGAGCGGCTTGGGGCATCGGCGAGAAGCCAGATTTGCATGACTGAAGGACGCGGCGAGGCTGCGGAATGCCGCAGGAAGCTGAGCTGGCCCCGTCCCCATAGGGGGTTCCCTAGGAGTGGTGAGTGGGGCTTGCTGCAGTCTGTCGAACCTGCTGCTGGGCACATCGTCCCCTTTGGTGTTGCTGGGTCCGGGAGAGACAGCTCTGGGCTGGGGTGTGAGGCCTCTGGGCTGTTCTGACACCAGGTGGAGATCGGGCCTGGGAAGGCCTTGGGAGGTGCCTGCTCACTGCCTGTCTGGAGCTAGACACTTATAGCTCTGTGAATAGGGGATTGCACCTACAACAGGAACGATGCATCACAGCTTCTAGGAGATACTGGGGGAAGGTCTCACCAACCCAGGAGTGTGTAATACAGTGCCATTGAAACAATTGCTGTATGCTGAGACTGGGGTCCCGTAGGGGGCATGGACAGCACTGAAGGGACTACATCTGATTTCAAATGAGGCGTGCTGTGAAGGCACTTGAGACACCCCCCATTTTTTCCGGTGTGTGAGGAGGGGGGGTGGACTTTCCCCCCCCCCGGGCATCTCCTGGGTCAGATCCATTGTTGCTTGACATTATGTTTTGAAGGAGGAGACCTTGAGCGTGAGCCCTACTTACTACTATCTGGCCAGGGAAGGAGACCGACGTTTTGAAATACTTGGAGCAACTGGTCAGCATGGGGAAACCCGACGGTCGCCAGCTGAAGCTGACACTCGAGACGCGAAAAGGCTCATGCTCGCACACAGACCCTGAAGAGGAACAGGTGGAAACTCGGGCGCCCTCGACTGCTGATCTGAAGGATCTGCTCCTGGCCATGCAGTCTAGTCTGACCTCTATTGAATCCAAAATGGACTTCATGGCTGCGCGGCTAGACGGAGTGTCACACAAAGTAGATCAACATGAGGAACGCTTGGGGGAAACAGAGAGGTGCATTTCGAACCTGGAGGACGCTTCTACCACGACTACGTCTCGCACGCTGGAAATGGAGAGAGTGCTGAGGGTGATCGCGGCCAAAAATGAGGATCTCGAATCCCGTTCTCGAAGGAATAACCTCCGCATTTTGGGTGTGTCAGAAACAACTGTGACTGGGAGAATGGAGGACTATATCGAGTGCCTTCTCATTGCTTTATTTGGACGGGAGGCTTTCTCGTCGGTGTTGGTGGTGGAGCCGGCCCATAGGTCGCTTGCGGCCCGCCCGGTGCCTTGGGCGACTCCGCGACCAATAATCGCCCGCCTGCTCAATTACCGGGACTGAGATGTGGCCCTGCGCCTATCCAGAGAGAATGGACAGCTCCGACATGAAGGGATGGACATCTCGATATACCCCGATTTCACCATGGCGGTCCAAGAGCAGAGACGGAAATTTCTACCGGTAAAGAAGAAGCTACAGCAACTTAACATCCCTTATGCAATGCTCTTCCCCGCAAAGCTTAAAGTGACTTATCAAAGTAAGCAGCATTTTTTCAACACTCACACAGTTTGCACAGGATTTTCTGATGACCCTTCCGAAGACATCGGTGGGGCGTGCTTCACCACCTCGACACCCTGATGCTGGTGGAGGCACTTCGGATGTAGACTGACCCCCAGCCTCCTGTATGATGCCCGCGGATGAACACGAAATCCTTGGGATCCTGACTCGAATGTTATGGGTGAGAGGGGCAGCAGGAGGGGACTTGGGGGGGGCTGTTCAACCCTCCTCTTGAGGGGTGCTGGGACCCACTTGAGTAATCTGCTATACTGGTGACTATCCAGGAGGCATGGACAGGGAAGATCGCAATGATACTGGTTGGGATGGACACCCGCCCCCCTGCCCGCTGGTGCGGATAAAAACAGTCATAACTCACCCCTATACCTGCTGAGAGAGCGGATGGTTCTAGGCAATGTTTTTTCTTATGTAACTAAGCTCTAGATGGCTATTATATAATCTCCTGAGCACCCTCGCTACAGCGAAGATGACACCTGGACGCCCTCTGGACACCACCTAGTAGGAGACCCCTTATTGTGATGACTACGGGTTCAGTACCACTAGTTATGATGCTAGTACAGATGTTTTCCCCTGTTGGGAACCTAATTTTGGAGAGAGGGGGGAGGAGGGGGAGGGACCTGGGCCACAGCAGGATTGGGTTGCTGATGTGAGAGGGGGAGTGGAATTGCTGATTTGGTTTTTAAATGCAGATTGCTGTCAGGTCAAGTAACAGATCACTGATGCTCGAGCTACTGGTGCCATGAGCACTGAGCACTGGGATGCCACTTCATGCTGCACGAGTATGTGATACTCTAGGACGGGAATGGGTGAGCGTTCGGAGCCCCCCAACTACCCTTTCTTTACCTGGAATGTTAGAGGGACGGGGAGGCCCGTAAACGCAGACACATACTGTCGTATTTGGACAGACACAACATACACTGCGCTATATATATATACAGAGACACATTTAAACCTCAATGTCCTCCCTACCTTTGCTGCTCGTTGGGCTAGTCACACCTGCTTTTCTTCCTATTCTACGTATGCTAGAGGCACGTGCATACTGGTGAGAAAGTCCCTTTCCTATACCCCGTTGGGAAGTGTTGCAGAGAGGCAGGGGCGGTATTCCATCCTTAGGGGACGGATAGCTAATCAAACCTTTACCCTGGTGTCATGCTATGGACCTAACATTAATGACCCTGAGTTTTTCCGGGTGCTCTGGGGTAAGATATTGGAGATTGAATTGACACATCTGTTATGGGGGGTGATCTCAATGGGACCATTGCTCCTGTTATGGATTGCTCTCACCCGCAACCACACCATTACTCGCGCTCACAAGCTGCCCTTAAGTCACCATTAGAGGCAAATGATCTGATGGATGTTTGGACACATATGCATCCGACTAGGCGGAAGGGCACTTGCTACACTACCACCTGGGCGTCTTGGTCGAGGATAGATGTGTGGCTTGCTTCAAAGGGCCTCCGCCCTCCCCCCATGGGCTACATATTCTTCTCATTTGCCTCGGAGCTACTCGGACCATGATGCGGGGAATATGCATTGCGAAAAGTGGTGGAGTCTTGAAGGACATCCGTTCCACCTTGCATCGTCTGGAAACTGAACTTGGACGCATCGAGGCTGAACTGCGGCAAAACCCCACCCCTAAATTACAAGCCAAGCTATGCAGTACCCTTAGTGAATATCAAGAGACAGCGGAGAGGGAATGTAAATACAAAGGGAAATATCATAGAGCACGGCAGTATGGGGAAGGAGATAGGCCCGGAAAGATGGTGGTGGCTTTGGTTTGACCACCACGCTTCTCGAACACGGTGCTGGAAATTGAGGGGGAAGATGGGCAGATGCACAATGACGCGGCTGAGATTGTGGACATCTTTAAGCGGTTTTACAAGCAGTTAGATAAAACTCATAGAACTTAGGCGGTAGACTTTGGCCCCTTTTTCAAGGATACTGCAATTGCCTGGCTGGGAGATGGGCAGAGGGAATTTCTGTTACGACACCATGAGGATGAGAAAAGTATTACAGCCATAATGCAGCTACAGTCCGGGAAGGCGCCGGGTATGGACGGCCTCCCGGCTGAATTTTATAATACCTTCCATCATCTCCTTATTCCAGTATTGAGGCATGTGTTTGAAGAAGCCCGGGAGAGTGGGATACTCCCCTCCATTATGAGAGAGGCAAGTATCATTTCTATATCTATACCTGGCAAGCCGCCTCATTTGTGCGATTCATATAGACCTCTCTCTTTAATAAATGTTGACGCCAAAATCCTGACCAAACTTATTGCTAATCGGCTCAGTCCCCTTATGTCGGCACTGGTGGTGCCGGACCAATCAGGTTTTGTGCCTACTCGAGGCACGTCCCATAACTTACAGATGCTCTTCGCTCTCCTTGATGACATTGATCCAACTGCCAAAGCTACGGCGATATTTCTTGGCGCCACAAAGGCATTCGACTCCCTGGAGTGGGATTACCTTGCTTTTATCCTTCAGCATATGGGGTTTCCGACCCCCTTCCTGGAGTCCATCAACTTGCTATGCTCTGGGGTGTGTGCCAGGGTGATGGTGAATACAATCCAGTCGGCGCCCTTCCCTATCACGCGAGGCACCTGACAGGGATGTCCCTTGTCGCAGCTGCTTTTTACCATAGCTATCCAGCCATTAGCAGCGAAGGTCTGGCAGCTCTATCGAGAGCATGCCCTAATTTATCCTGAGAGGCAAATCTTAATATCTTTAACGCCAATGATATAACACTCTACTTGCAAGACCCCGCGGTCATCCTTAATCCCATCCTCCGCCTGCTCATCATCTTTGGACAGCTGTCCGGCGTTAATGTGAATTGGGGAAATCCCAAATCTTCCCTCTTACGGATGCCACAGATGAGTTTGCACCTGACTTTCCGCTGAAATGGTGCGGAGACATCATTACCTACCTGGGTATCCGGATCTCGCTGTGCTGGGAGGAGCTGATGCGATCCAATTACGGGCACATGCTTGACACCATCACGTACAAGGTGGCAGGATGGATCTCGATGCCTCTTTCCATGGCAGCTAGAGTGTCGCTGATCAAGATGATCATTCTTCCGAAACTCCTTTATCTTTTTAATAACATTCCTTACGCTCCGAGACGGTTTTTATTTAACTGCAACAAAGGCAACTGATCCGACTGACATGGGGGGGTAAACAGCCCAGATTGGCGTGGGAGATTTTAACTTGGTCCTTTGAAGATGTCCGTTTCGAGGTTCCGGATATGGACCTATACTTTGCTTGTGTTCAGGCGCATTTTGCCGCGTACTGGTTTCACCCCCCCATATATGCCTCACCTGGCTATTGAGGATGGTTATATGACACCCACACCGGGTGCAGCATATCTTAGCGTGCCTGCCAAGCCTAGACAGTTGGCGGCCACCACGGTCTAATGCACGACTAGTGCCTGGCACGACTTGGTGCATACACTTCAGTGCCCTCTTCTTTACTCGCCTCTAGTGTCCTTGCTGGGGAGGTAGGATATACCGGTCACTATGGAGGGTGGGTGTCGTTGCATGCTGCAGAAACTGCCTGTCTGACCTGGGGCCAATTACACAGAATGGAAAGTTTAAGACGAGTGAGGAGTTTTTTGGCCCCTGCACCCCTACTCCCTTAGAGCGCTTTTATTATGTGAGACTTAGGCAGGACTTACGCTCACTTACCCAGGACTTTCTGTCGGAACCCCCTGTCATGGTCCCTTTACACACTTTATTACAAGAGGACCCCCCTGAACATGTGGTATCGCGCTTATATAGGTCCACTCAAAGAGAATGGGGAAGAAGCCCTGCTCCAGCTAAGGGGAGGTGGGAGGGGGGGTTGGGGGCTCCCATTACGGAGGAGCAGTGTGCCTTTTGCTGTAGCCAAATAGGGTTGTGTATAAAGGGGTTGGACCCAGATACACTACCTGACCAGGGTCAGTTGAATACAGTTACAAAAATAGGTGGTCTTGGCTGTGGAACAATAAATCTAAACAAAAATCTTAGTACCACAACGAAAGAAGAGATACAACATTTGATGAGGTGTGGTAAATACCCACCAATCAAATTTATATTATCAAACACTATCTGGAAAAAAGACAATTCATACTTTTCCACAAGTATGTATCTGTATCAGCATAATTAGACAAAAGTGCAAAAATATTCACCGTGCTCTCAGTGATCAGGAAAGGAAGGAATGGAAAGACGAGTGTTCAAGTGTGGGAAAGGGGGGGACATGGAAAGGCAAATGTGACATAGGTACATCAATATTAATTTCTATGTACATTTCCATGAAAAATAAAACAGTTCCCAATACAATGCATAACTCAAATGGAACCAACAATTGATTGTACACTGTGTCCCTAGAGTTTGTATATTGGAATATAGTTGACGTTTCGACCCCTAGATTCAGGATAGTTGTAATCCTTAAGGTGGGGTCTTTTTCAGGACTGTGTGAGCACCTGTGGATGACAAACAGTGTGTGAGGGGAATGTATGCAAATGTGTGCGTGCTACTAAAGAACAAGTGAGGTAAAGATACCTACGTGTATAAGAAAAATGGAGGAGTAATCTGCCATATCCACTGGGAAAGTAGGGCTACGATTGAGCTCCTGCGGAGGGAAAGAGATCCATGAAGAGGATATGCGACTTGGAAAATCATATTCATAAAAAGAGACAATAAATGAGTCACTTACTGAAGATAATCAAGTGGTCAAACAAGGTCCACCCGCAGACTTGAGATAATCAGAGTCACATTCACAATAAATAAACTGTGGCAAGTTCAGCTCACAGTAAGGGGAGCAAATCCAACCAATCTGCAGGGAAAGAGAAGTGTCTGGTATTGTTGTAGTATGGCACAAACACAAGACAATGAATCCTATCGGAGGACATAGGCAGAAGGTGTACTGCTCAGTGTGCTCCCAGCATCACAAGGCTATCGCATTAAGCCTAGGCTGGCAATGTGCACTGAACTATATGGCAAATTGTGAAATTATCTGGAGGAAGCACAGTGCCAGTGACATATCATAATAGTATACATGAACCCCCACGGTCATATTTGCAAGGATAACTGAGAGAGCACAGCGAAAGGCTCACATTGGTCAAAACGTATGTGCAACCACACATTGCCCCACCAGAGCATGGCATTAGTAAACCATAGTGAGAACGCTTAAAAAAGGAAGCTGGATTGCAGGGATTAAAATACACATATATCGGAAATTTGCTAGGCTTCCCAAATGATTGCCTGAGTTCAAAGAGGGCCAGGTAAACAAGCTCTATGGCAGCGATCCGCATTGTGCATACTAACAGGCACCTCAATGTTGGATCCCAGGGTGAAGAACAGCACACGGCATCGCAAAATACCAACAGATACGTGCGTGTCCGCCTAACAGGAGTACAGACCAGCAATGATATTGCTTACCTCGGATCGATGGTTTCGCCTCAGTGCGGGGAACCGGATCCGAACGGAAAGCTCCGTTAAAACGAATGGAAAACGTCTGCGAGGACGTCGGTGTGCGTGCTCGCGTCGGTGACCGGGCGGCAGGGACAGCACAAGCCGGTACACAGACAAAATATCGAGTTTTAAATTTCGATATACAATTATATCGAAGTTTAAATATCGATGGGACAAAATATTGAAGGTAAGTAATATCGACAGTCTTAATATCGATATTAGTATGATATCAGTAATATCGAAGTTTTAAATATCGATGTCAATAATATCGAAATAAATAACTTCGATGTTACTAATATCAATTTTTAAATAAATTTAGTGTATATTATATTGTATTTATTATGTTTTATTATTTATTTTTAATGTAATTTAATTAAATATTGTCTTTTACTACTGTAGCGGGTTGTGGGTTTATAGGGGAATAGGGTGGGAAGTAATTTAATTATGTTAAATTAATTATTAATTAGTAGGAATTATTAATTAATTAATTGAGAATTAATTTTTAATTAATTTTAATTAATTGATTAATTGATAAATATGTTCTGTAGCGGGTTATGGGTTTATAGGGGAATAGGGTGGGAAGTAATTTAATAATTAATTATTTAATATATGTTTGTACATATTTTAATTAATAATTAATTGGTAATTATTTTATATTATTTAGTTAATTAATTAATATAATTTTGTACATATTTTAATTATTAATTAGTTGGTAATTAATTAATATTAATTAGTTAATTACATTAATTAGAGTAATTTTTTTATATATACTTTTTTGTTATTCTTAATTAATTAATTGGGAAAAATAATATTATTTTATTAAATTAAATTAATTACAGCTAATATGCTAATATATTTACTTTATTGTTATTGTTAATTAATAATTAATTGGTAATTAAATAATATTAATTAATTTTGGGTAAAGGAGTATTTTTAGGGTTCAGGGTCAGTTTTCAGTTTTTGGGTAAAGGGGTATTTTTAGGGTTCAGGGTCAGTTTTCAGTTCTTGGGTAAAGGGGTATTTTTAGGGTTCAGGGTCAGTTTTCAGTTTTTGGGTAAAGGGGTATTTTTAGGGTTCAGGGTCAGTTTTCAGTTTTTGGGTAAAGGGGTATTTTTAGGGTTCAGGGTCAGTTTTCAGTTTTTGGGTAAAGGGGTATTTTTAGGGTTCAGGGTCAGTTTTCAGTTCTTGGGTAAAGGGGTATTTTTAGGGTTCAGGGTCAGTTTTCAGTTTTTGGGTAAAGGGGTATTTTTAGGGTTCAGGGTCAGTTTTCAGTTTTTGGGTAAAGGGGTATTTTTAGGGTTCAGGGTCAGTTTTCAGTTTTTGGGTAAAGGGGTATTTTTAGGGTTCAGGGTCAGTTTTCAGTTTTTGAGTAAAGGGGTATTTTTAGGGTTCAGGGTCAGTTTTGGGTTTTTATGGTACAGGGATATTTTTAGGGTTCAGGGTCAGTTTTGGGTTTTTGGGGTACAGGCGTACAGGGTAAAAATAAAATAAATTTACATTAAATCAATTAAATGAAATTAAAAAAAGAAAATTACATTACATTATTAAGTGTTTTATTTATTTTAAATGTATATGTATTAGTTTTAATTTTGTTTTAATATTTTTATTTAATATTTGTAAAATTATATGTATTTTAAAATTATTTTTACATTATTATTAATACATTTAAAAAAACGATATTTTTAATTTCGATATTTTTGTACTACGATATTATTTTTTCGATATTTTTGTACTTACCTTTATGAAGATATGACTCCGATATTTTTGATGTCGATATTTTTGTGCCGATATCTTTGTATTTCGATATTCTGTCTGTCGATATTATGTCAGACATTCGCACAAACCCATATGGGTCCAGAGAGGAATGAAGGTATACAGCACGAGAAGAGTATCATAATAGATGAATATTAATGTTAGCAAGATGGGGATATATTGTGATGGAATCATATGTCAAAATGTGATAGTGATTTCAAATATCTACATTTCATATCACATGTGTAGGCGACAACATGATGCATACATGAAAAAACATTTTCTCTCAAAACTGTCTCAAACTATGTCAAAAACACATGTAAACATATGTGCATATGTAGGCAGATGATAATATAGACACTACAAGGAGAACCCTTTGGTTCCTTGTATCTTAACCTACATTGATCCCACAATCCCATGGCCCTAGTTAAACATTGACATATCCATCAGAGTAAATACACATGTACTGTTCATATACGCATACCCCTTAGTGCAAGACTACTGTGTGCTGAGATAAACATCATAATGGCTCTTTCTCTTAATATACTCACCATTTGTGTGTTGGTGCCTTCCAACTCATTAAGTCCATTGTTGACAAAGTCCAATAGATACATCATTTTACACTCCCTAATATTCAGAACGGAGCCTATGTCGCCGCCCCTAGGTCCCAGTGAAACTCTCTCCAAGACAACCCATTTCATAGATTCAGGGCTATGACAATGTTGTGTAAAATGTTCCACCAGCGGGGCTCCTGGGGTGTTACATCGGATTCGGCTGCAATGTTGTAGGATTCTTGTTTTAACCATCTGCTGTATTTGCCCTATATAGACTAAATCACATGGGCATATGATGGCATAGATGACACTCTTGGTATTGCAGTTACTGTGGGTTTTGATTTCAATGTCATGGTTCCTGTACGTGAATTTCTTAGTCTCTATTGTCATTTTAGATGCCTTACAATGTGAGCACTTAAAATGGCCTGTTACATCTGGGAGGTTCCACATGGATTGTATCGTGGGACTAGGTGGACAGTCAAGGAGAGAGCATACCACATGATCCCGGACGCTCTTTTCTTTTTTGAAAGCATGCATGGGTGGTTCAGGGATTCCTAGTTCATCGGTTATGAGTTGCCAATGACCATTAATGATTTTCTTGAAGATGTTACTGTGTGTATAAAAAGTGGTGACACAAATCATTCTCATTCTTTCGATTTATTGTTCCACTGCCAAGACCACCTATTTTGGTAACTGTACCCAAATATGGGCCATCTCTGCAAATAGCAGGTTACGTCTCATACACTTCAAATATGTACATCGCCTACATTACATGCCAGCTAGGCTACACCGGTTACGTCTGCGCGACACGGACCGCTGTGATAGATGCGGGGCTGCTGATGCTGAGTTTGGACTCCTGACATGGGACTGCCCAATTGTTCGGGAGTATTGGAGAGAGGTACTTCAGTCGCTGGGAGTAATGATTGCAATGCATGTGCCAGATGATCCCCTCACCGCTCTATTGGGCTATATGGAGCAAATTCCTGCTAAGGTCAGGGAGTTCACTTCTCTAGCTCTTTTGATAGCAAAACGGTGAGTAGCCTGTCGCTGGGGACGCGGTCGTGCTGCAAAGTTTAAAGAGTGGCTTAGTTATCTTGTATACTGCCAGGAACAGCTAGATATTTATGCTGATCTTATGCCACCTTCCTCAACCCTAAGGATATTTGGGGTCCTCTTAGGGCATATCTTTTGGAACATACTGCTAATGAGGGGACATACCTGAGTCTGAATCGGGTGGGGAGTCGGAGGGGAGGCCGGAAGGAGCTTGTGGAGGCAGGAGAACCTTTGGATGTGGGCTCATGAGACCCTAGAGTGGGACATCGGACCGGAGGGTGGAGAGTAAGGGGTAGACATCCTTGACCAAACTTAACTACCTGTGACCTGAGCGGTAACCAGAATAAGATATTGTATGGATTTGTAGCTAACTGTGACTACTGACCTATGCAGAATGTTTGCTTATAGGAGGGTTCTGTTTTTTTTCTGTTACTTTTTAGGGGACCTTAATTGACTACTGTCTGATGTGCTTGTCTACCTAACCCGGCCGGCACAATGGGTTGTAGACGACTTGCTGTGTACGCACGCCCCACTAACTTCAGTATTGAATGTTATACATTGCTGTGCTGGCCCAATGGGATGTGGGCACCTGACTGTGTTACCTCACTAATGTCAATAAAGGTCGAGTTTAAAACTTAAAAAAAAAAAAAGTTTGTCAGAAGTCTGTGCATCCACAGCATTGAAATGGCCAGATGCTTTACCCTTGGTTTTGATGAGTTTGAGAAGTATTCCTTATACAAAAGTCTGGATTGTCTCCACATGAAGTGATTATGGGGAGAGCAATGAGACAGCCAATAGTACCAGCAAATCAACTGATGAATATTACTGATGATCAAGTGCTCGATTATTGCAAAGGATTGGCTGATGTGGTGCGTTCTGTGTCTCATCAGGTTGGAGAAGTTGCAACCATAACACAGCAAGAATAAGCACATGATCTATGTTCAGGAGAGTGGATTCTGGTGAAGATGCATATGAGAAAGTCGTGTCTGGAGCCACGTTGGCATGGGCAATATCATATGATACTGGTGACAACTGAAGTGTGGTGGCTTGCCAAATTCGATACATGCAAGCCATACAAGAAGATTCCCAAGTTCGCTTGAAAGACTAAAAAGAGGAAAAACAGGTGGAGGGTCAAGAAGAGCCTGCAATAACTGAATCTGAGTTTGAACCTGAGTTTGAACCTGAGCTTGAACTTGAGCAAAGTCGAATAAAGTGGGCACCAGCTACTGGGTCTCGTGAGACTGCTGTTGATGTCAATGAAGGAAAAGTGTTGAATGAAAATAAAGATCAAGAGCAAATACAGCAGAGAAAAGAATTGAACAAAAGGAGTGGTGAACTTGGCTCTGAAACTGGTGAAAGTGTGCAAGTTAAGAAAGCAAAAAAGGAGATGTGTGGCCAAAAGGAGTGAAAAGACTGAAATACACTCTGAAAGAAAAATCACCAGACAGGATATTGGAAGTTTCGAGCCAAACAGAACAAAGTGACTCAGAAGAAGATATAGTTCAGAGAACTGAAGCGGCTGAGCACACAGATTGGTGTGGATAAAATACTGTTACAGAATTGAATCCCACAAATGGTTACGAGCCACCTTAATTGAACTGTGTAAAAAACTAGGGTGCAGAAAATTGAAAGTTCAATCGAATGAGTGTGAAAAATTAAAGCAGGAATAGAGTCAAAGGCTGTGAAGATATAATAAAAAAAGAGGGATGAAGCAAGCAAGAAGGCTTAAAAAGTGTTTCAATACACAATTTTTTATTTTTTATTTTTCTAGAAATGGCTGAGGCAAATATTACAGAGACTGGATATCAAAACCGAAGTTTTAAACATAAATGTATTAATGCTGCTTTGTTAGTGTCATATTACTAATGTTGGTTTGGTTCACATTAATTGTTGTTGTGCCTTACTTCATGTATCCTAATAGAAATAATAATACTAATAGTGTGTTGAGTGAGAATGTAGATGTGGATAATCTTAAAGAGAATTAACAAACTAACATGGAAAAGATGATAATGTCTATCACAGTGATAAATCGATTAATTACTTTTTGTTAAATGTTTTTACAAAATTGTTGTATGAGTATGTTGATACGATGGATGCAGGAGATTGTTATGTGTGCATGCAAATACCATCATCTGTCTCTGAGGAATTGACCGAGAATCACTTACCTCTAACCTAAAGGGTTTCTTGTAGTGTTTTAACCAGTCTGTTTTACGAGAGGGGTAGTCTACAATACAATACTACTACTCAAACATGGATCTAGTGTTTTCTGCAATTCCAATTAGAAGGAATATGAATAGAGTGTATAGTGCTAGAGATGCAGAGTTTATGGGTGAATTTTTCCATTCGATTAAAACAATTGATATAGTGTATATGCATAGAAATAACTTGACCTGCAGATTGTGTCAGGAGGAGATTGATTTGATTAATCTGGTAGAAGATAGAAGACAGAGTTTTAAGAAAAGGGCTGCTGATCAGAAGTCCCAAGTACCTCTCTGTGCTTTTAGAGAAGGTGATTACAAAAAGGGTGAGGCATACCCTGCAATGACTGTAGATTGGCATCATAGAGGGAAGCTTTGCGTGCTTGGATTAAAAACTGACTTTAATAACTATTTCAGTGGTTCCAATGAATGTGATCATGTTTTCCTAATTACAGGAGGATAGGGAATAAGAGGAGGTACTGATCCTGTTTTCCCTGGAATCTATTACGTGTGTGGTAAGAATGCCTATTATAGGTTGCCTGCACATCGGTATGGGTGTTGTTATATGGGAATAGTTTTCCCTAAAGTGTACCATTTAGCCAAGAGTCATGGAATCAATGAATAGAAGAGTGAACTAATTCGTAGGAAGAGGGTAATAAGTGTTTCGGAAATTTTGGGAAATATTTTTTGAGCATTGATACCTTTAGTTGTGGTAATTTTAAATTCACGCAAAATTAGAAAACTCTCCACAGTGGTTGATCGTTTATCAACAGACACTGCTGGTGGGTTTTTAATGATTGATACTGTGAAACGTGTAATATTTTACATTAGCATAAGCAACAGCCATTTTGTCTGTGGCTTCCATTTCGTTTCCTTCGTCCTCTGCTGTTCACATTATCACTCTGCTTGTGTCATCAACTTTAGTTGACCTCTTTTGACATGGCTCAGCAATGTATGTGCTGGTGGTTTGTAGTTGCCAGTGCACCTGGTCTTAGTGGCTATCTATTGATCATTTACTGCTGCCCTAAGCATTCTTGCTCCCCTCCCTATTTGCTGGCCAGGTGGTCCTTCATCTGGCCTTGTTTGCCATAGCTATTTCTGTGTCTAAACTTGTTCTTTCCATTTCAGCCCATATGCTTACATTGCAACAGAACTGTATAAAAGGACGATGGTTTGTGAGTTCAGTGTACCTCCTACTGCAACACTTGAGAATGTTGTGTGGACGTGGTCCCACTCATGAGTGATTAATAAACTTGTTGTTTTACTTCGACTCCAATGCCAAGCTCTTTTGTTAGTCTTTGGACACGTGGACAAGAGGGTGACCCTGCACCAGTGAGCTTACTTTTGGGTACATTTCCACAGTTGGTGCCCGGCATGTGGGGCCATTGGAGACGCGGCCATCCGAAGGAGTGGTCTCGACGGAGGATCGAAATATTACTGAGGATGCGCACTGCATGAGGAGACCCGTGTCTTTGCAGGCCAACAAGACTTTTCAGGTTTTCCCGATTTGACCCTCCGGGTGTTGGCAGGTCTCGACTGGGGTTTACTTTGGCGTATTCTGCACTGATCATTAGGTCCACCAGAGATCGGCAGTGTTAAGGTACAGGTAGCCGGCACTGGAAGATCAGAGCTTTAGTGTATGTGCAGACTTCACTAGTTTACTGTGAGGATACTTTTTAGACGGTCTCTGATGCTTGGCTTACTGTTGCTGACCGTGACCACGCCCCCTTCCTTGTTCCTGTGTATCTTCCTGGTTGCTGAACTTCGACTCCGTGTGGAGCCTTGCTTTCGATTCTGGTTTCCACCATTCTCCCCGTTTGCAGTAGGCGACGCTGCTCCGCTCCCGCTCCCTGTTCCCTGGAGCCTGCCAGCGCGTCTCGCTACCCCTCCCCACTTTGCCCTCCAAAGCGAGGACGAGGCTGCTCCGCTCCCGCTCCCTGTTCCCTGGAGCCGGCCAGCGCGTCTTGTTGCTTCTCTCTTAAGTGGCTTAGCTGAGAGGACGACGCTGCTCCACTCCTTTTCCTCTCACCGGAGCCGGCCAGCGCGCCTCCCGACTCCCCCCACCTTGTTCCTCCGTGCGTGTTACAGCTCCACTCTAAATCTTGGTAGAGAGCCGGCCTGTACATCACATGAAAGGAGTCTTCCCTCCCCTGTTTGTAATTGTAGGCAGCTCAGACCCCTTACTACGTGAGCGCCAAACAGCGCTAAACTTTACATCACCGGGTACAGTGCACTGTTTCATTTAAACCTGTATGAGTTGGAAGACAGTGTGTCTGGCCCTGATTTCTTTCACCCTTTGTTATCTTTAATTTTCGAGAAAGCCACCTCTTGCTCTTCTAATCCTGAGCAATCTAGTGTGTGTGGAAGAGAGCTACTTCCCTGTGGTATCCTTACTCCCCCTCTTCACAGTGGGGAGCCTTTCAACATTTCCTGTACAAGTTCCTGAGACTGGGATCTTCCAGGCGGTAATGGGACATGCTGAAGGGTAAGTGAACTGTGAAATTAACTCTGACATGCATTATAGCTCTGAGAGTGTCTGTAGTTCTTGTGTAAGTTATACCCAGCTTGTATTTTATCTTTTAGCACGACTACCCTCCAGTTCCACATAGCAGTGTTCCCTGTTGTAACATCAGGGGAAAGAGTGGTGGTCACTTTATGGTTTATTCCCCTCACTTTTTGGTCACTATTTCTTGTGAGTGAGTTCTCGCCCTCCTCCGAGAGTAGCGGTTGAATAGTGTTGGGACTAGCATCTTCGCTCCTGTGGAATCAGGATTAGATCCATTTGGGTTTTGGATTCAAACTCGACAGAAAGCCAAGCCTAAGAATTTTAATTCCACCAGAGCAAAGATGAATCAGGACGGGGCTAGTTCCCTTCTAGATCCCTCTTCACACCACGCCTTACAGAGTCCTTCAGTAGAGGAATTAGCAATGGCATTAGTAGATTTGCAGTCAGAAGTAGGGAGATTAAGGTCTGAAAACCAGAGATTAAATGCAGAATTAGTACAATTTAAGAACAAAGACCCCGGTATCCAGGGTGTCATTCCAAAGAGTCGAAAGAGTTACACACAGCCTGCTCATTTTACCGTCTCCTCACAGAGCTCTTATTCATCCACATGAGAAGATAGCGACATGCCTCCGGTTCATTTCACTGTGCATACTCCTAGCCCAGTCCCCTTGCCCGTGCCTGAAAGGTTCAATGGAGATAGTTCTAAATTTAGCGTCTTCATGAACCAATGTCAGTTACAGTTCCTATGTAAGGCAGCAGCCTTTCCGGATGACGCAGCTAAAGTGGCTTTTGTTATATCATATTTAGCAGGCACCGCAGCTGACTGGGCTGCCCCTTGGTGGAAAACAACAATCTGCTATTGTATGATTTTACATTGTTCCAGGAAAAGATGAAGAGCTTTTTTTCCAAGCATACCTTTATGCAGGCCAGTGACAATGCTCTTCTTAATCTTAGACAAGGATCTAAAGAGTTGCTTTCTTATATTACAAACTTTAACAGGCTGGTAACAGAGACACATTGGCCGGAGGAGAAGAGAACCTCTTTGTTTTATAGAGGCTTATGTGACGAACCTAAGGATTTATGATCACAAATAATGAACCCGCCTGAAGATTGTCCCTCCTTCATTGATTTAACTGTCAAATTGGATCACAGACTTCACGAAAGAAAGGGAGAAAAAGCACGTCTGAATCCTTCCAAGTATGTAATGTTGAGAACAGAAAAGAAAGAAGTTAAAGACACATCAGAGCCCATGCAGATTGGTGGGGTGAGAAGTCCTTTATACGAGGAGAAACAACAATCTATGTCTGTATTGTGGGAAAGGATGAAATTTAGCTAGGGAATGTCCAGTAAGACCTCACTCCACTACTAAGAATATAGCAAGTAGTCAGAATTACCCTCATGAGGAGGAAAACTAGAGAGCTTGAAGAATGAAGAAACTGATTCTTCAAGTGTTATTTCCTCTAACGTCTCAACTATGAAGAAATATATTCCCTTGGTACCCAAGCATTTCTCCTTGACCGTTACCTTAATCATCTCTTCTCAATGCAGAAAAAACATGTCCATATTATTGGACTCAGGGGCTACAGGGAATTTCCTTGATATTCGAGTAGCACGAGAAGCGGGAATCCCTTTTTTATTGAAACCCCATCCAGAACCGGTGAGAGTGGTGGATGGATCTGAACTATCCTCGGGATTGTGTGTGACAATGGACATTCTGAATCCATCTCCTTTGATCTCATAGATACCCCCAATTTTGGTGCCATCCTAGGGGTCCCTTGGTTGCAAATCCATAATCCCAAGATCAATTGGGTGGCTCGAACTACCACTTTAAATTCTCTTCACTGCCTATTACAGTGTTACCAAGAAGCCAGTGATTGGAATAGTTCTCTTTGTTGTGCCATGCATATAGTGTCAGCGTCTTCTTGTCTGCCATCACTCTATAACGAATACCAGTCTGTCTTTGATGAAGTAAAAGCCACTGCATTACCCAAACATCGGAGTTACGATTGTCGGATTGATTTGATTCCGGGAGAGGCACTACCGGTTAGTCGCATTTACGCTCTAACCGCCCCTGAAACAGAGTACTTACAGAAATACCTTGAAGAGATGTTGGAAAAGGGTTTTATCCGGCATTCTACTTCACCCGTGTCATCCACCATTTTTTTTATACCAAAGCGAGAAGGAGGCCTCCGCGATTGCCTGGATTACCGCGCCATCAACAAAGTCACCATCAAGAACAAATATCCCCTCCCGCTTATTTCTGTTCTTTTGGATCAGATAAGAGGAGCTAAAATCTTCACCAAAATCGATCTTAGGGAAGCCTATCATCTCATCCGTATAAAACAGGGGGATGAATGGAAAACTGCGTTTCGTACCAAGTTTGGGCTATTTGAATATTGCGTGATGCCATTTGCCCTTTGTGAAGCCCCTGCATCTTTCCAGTTCTTTGCCAACGACATTTTGAGAGAATACCTTGACATATTTGTGATTGTCTACATTGACGATATCTTGATTTATTCACAAACGGAACAGGAGCACATCATTCATGTAAAGAAAATTCTAGACAAATTGAAGGCTAACCAATTGTTTGCTAAACTGGATAAGAGCTCTTTCCATACCAATAAGGTGGAATTCCGTGGATTTGTGATTTCTCCAGATGGAGTACACATGGATCCAAAAAGGATTGAGGCTTTGGTGAACTGGCCCAGTCCCCATTCAGTCAAAGAAGTACAATCCTTTATAGGGTTCGCTAATTTTTATCGTAGATTCATTGATCATTTTTCTGACCTCCTTACTCCCATTACTCGACTTTTACGAAAAGGAGTGCCTTTCCAATGGACCAAGGAAGCAGAACAAGCCTTCTGTACTTTGAAGAAAAGATTTACTACTGCTCCAGTCATTAAACACGCTGATAATACACAGCCTTATTATGTAGAGGCAGATGCCTCCCAATATGCTGTAGGGGGGGTTCTTTCCCAACGTGATAAATCATCCAGTGGCATACTTCTCTAAAACCTTGTTGCCAGCTGAGCAGAATTACACAATTGGAGAAAGAGAGTTATTAGCCATCAAACTAGCCTTCCAAGAGTGGAGACACTATCTGCTAGGATCCCCTCCTATTGTTACCATATATTCAGACCATAAGAATTTACAGTTCTTCAGATCCGCTAGAGCACTCACCCCCCAGCAGATGAGATGGGTTTCTTTTTTTAGTGAATATGATTTTATCATCACTTATCGTCCTGGATCCCAACATGGCAAGACTGATGCCTTATCTAGGATAGGCCTAGAGAAAGATATTACACACAAGATGTATTCCCCTATCATTCCTAACAACAAGATTATAGGGGTAGAAAGCCATGGAGGTGCCTCTTCTCTGGATTTTAGAGAACAATTGCAAGAGAGTTATGACTTCATCCCCAGAGATGATTGGATACAAGACCCTGTAAACCAGATCAAAGATCACCTGTATTATCATGACAACAAATTATACATACCAACTGTGACATTGCAACAACAACTGGTCCAATGGTGTCATAACAGTTCATTGGCTGGACATCCGGGAAGTGAAAAGACGCTTCAGACTTGTAAAAGATGGTTCTGGTGGGAGGACAGGGCTAAAGATGTCACTGCTTTTGTTAAGTCATGTCCTACTTGTGCCCGACAAAAATCATCTCATTGTGCTCCCACAGGACTATTGAGACCCATAGCTATTCCTCCGGCCCCCTGGCATTCCATTAGCATGGATTTTATAACAGACCTTCCTCGCAGTCAAGGCTATCACACCATATTTGTAGCGGTAGATATGTTACCCAAAATGGCACACTTTGTACCCTTGAAAAAATTACCTTCATCGAAAGAGTTAGTACACATCTTTATGAATACGTAATTTGGTTACATGGCTTACCCTCTGTAATTATTTCAGATAGAGGGTCCCAATTTGTGTCCAATTTCTGGCAGGGGATGTGTACTGCTCTAAGGATAGACCACAGACTGTCTACAGCATATCATCCTCAGACGGATGGGCAAACCGAACAAACTAATCAAACTTTAGAACAATACTTACGTTGTTTGCTATCCACACTTTCTAGTGATTGGATTCAAGCCCTTCCTCTGGCTGAATTTGCCTATAACAACACCACACATTCTTCAACTGGAGTATCCCCTTTCTTCTTTACTCTAGCTCAGCACCCTAAATTTCTGCCCCTTTCACTCCCCTCAGAACTGGAGGGCATACCAGCCCTCAAGGATCATCATGAGGTACTTTTGTCCACTTGGGAACATGCCAAGACAGAATTACAACGAGCCAAAGAATCCATGAAACAACAGGCTGATAAACACAGGCGTCCTGAACCTACTTACCTAGTGGGAAAGAAGGTGTGGTTATCAACTAGAAACCTGAGATTGGGAGGACCCAGAAAATTACAGCCTTGTTATATCGGTCCTCATACCATAGAACAAGTAATCACTCCTGTGTCAATCAGGTTACAACTGCCCAATGACATGAGAATACACCCTGTCTTTCATTGCTCCCTACTCAAGAGATACATTCCCCCACAAATTCCCGAAACACCACCTCCCCCAATACTGATAGAAGGTGAAGAAGAATATGAGGTGAATAAGATCCTAGATTCACGCAGACACAGAGGACAACTACAATATCTCATGGATTGGGTAGGTTATGCCCCTGAAGACCGGTCTTGGGAACCTGCTGAAAATATTCATGCCCCTTTGTTAATTCGCAGGTTTCATGCACTCCATCCCACCAAACCACGCCGTGGGAATAGACCTTCGGGTGGGAGAACTGTTAAGGTACAGATGGCAGGCACTGGAAGATCAGAGCTTTAGTGTATGTGCAGACTTCACTAGTTTACTGTGAGGATACTTTTTAGACGGTCCCTTACTTCTTTAAAAGGCTGTCCCCCTGGTAAGCCGATGCTTGGCTTACTGTTTCTGACCGTGACCACGCCCCCTTCCTTGTTCCTGTGTATCTTCCTGGTTGCTGAACTTCGACTCCGTGTGGAGCCTTGCTTTCGATTCTGGTTTCCCCCATTCTCCCCGTTTGCAGTAGGCGACGCTGCTCCGCTCCTGCTCCCTGCTCCCTGTTCCCTGGAGCCAGCCAGCGCATCTCGCTACTCCTCCCCACTTTGCCTTCCCAAGTGAGGACGACCCTGCTCCGCTCCCGCTCCCTGTTCCGTGGAGCCGGCCAGCGCGTCTCACTACTCCTCCCCACTTTGCCTTCCCAAGCGAGGACGACGCTACTCCTCTCCCGCTCCCTGTTCCCTGGAGCCGGCCAGCACGTCTCGTTGCTTCTCTCTTAAGTGGCTTAGCTGAGAGGACGATGCTGCTCCGCTCCTTTCCCTCTCACCGGAGCCGGCCATCGCGCCTCCCTACTCCGCCTACCTTGTTCCTCCGTGCATGTTGCAGCTCCACTCTAAGTCTTGGTATAGAGCCGGACTGTACATCACATGAAAGGAGTCTTCCCTCCCCTGTTTGTGATTGTAGGCAGCTCAGACCCCCTACTACGAGAGCGCCAGACAGCGCTAAACTATACATCACCGGGCACAGTACACTGTTTCATTTAAACCTGTATGAGATGGAAGACAGTGTGTCTGACCCTGATTTCTTTCACCCTTTGTTATCTTTAATTTTCTAGAAAGCCACCTCTTGCTCTTCTAATTCTGAGCAATCTAGTGTGTATGAAGGAGAGCTACGTCCCTGTGGTATCCTTACTCCCCCTCTTCAACGTGGGGAGCCTTTCAACATTTCCTGTACTACTTCCTGAGAATGGGATCTTCCAGAGGGTAATGGGACATGCTGAAGGGTAAGTGAACTGTGAAATTAACTCTGACATGCATTACAGCTCTGAGAGTGTCTGTAGTTCTTGTGTAAGTTATACCCAGCTTGTATTTTATCTTTTAGCATGACTTCCCTCCAGTTCCACATACCAGTGTTCCCTGCTGTAACATCAGGGGAAATAGTGGTGGTCACTCTCTGGTTTATTCCCCTCACTTTTTGGTCACTTTTTCTTGTGAGTGAGTTCTCACCCTCCTCCGAGAGTAGTGGTTGAATAGTGTTGGGACTAGCATCTTCGCTCCTGTGGAATCAGGATTGGATCCATTTGGGTTTTGGATTCAAACTCGACAGGCAGGTGGGAGTTGGAGACTTCTGTTTGGTAAGGTCACTGACGCTGCACTCTTGATTTGCCTGGTTTCGTTGTTTGGTTTGGTTTTGGTATTCATTCTTTGCAAAGAAGGAAGGCAGGTAATGTGGAGATTTTTCTCCTTTTGGAATATTTGTTTGGAGTAGTAATATTTTACATATACTTGTGAAAACATGCCTGTTCTCAGCACACTCCATAAGTAGTGTTGCTGCTCTTGTGGTACCAAGAATACTTTAGAACAAAGTCAGCCAGCTCCTCAAGAAGGGAAGCCAAATAGAGAGATGTATATTAAATATGGTATTTGTCCCATAATGTACGGTTCATTCTGGAATAAATACACAAAGAAAGAGTCCAATTTACAATGGCCAGTGAATGGGTCATTCGATTTTAAGAAAGTTCAGTATGTAGAACAGTCTTTATTCAAAAGAAAGAGTAGACAGGATGTGTTTGATTGTGTACGTATGTGGGATAAAGAAGTGCAAGAAAGAGCAAAGAGAGCGGAAGCTATAGCAGAGAAAGAGCAGGAAAAGATGATATATCAGAAAGGGGTGGAATTAAAAGACAAAGAAATTAAGGAAAGAATAGAAAAGGAAGATAGAGAACGTTGATTAGCAATAAATGTCCAGTATCCTATTAGGTGTCCTATCTATCCTCTACTTAATACGTCTCAGGATGATTGCATCCTATTACAATGACCCCCACCCCGTATAAATTTCCCGCTCCAATTGCCCCTGTCGATGAGGCTTCTAATGATGAGCTCTCTTCCTCAGAGGATAAAGATAAAGACAAGCAAGTTGGGCAACACGCTGATAGAAGGCGGAAATTACCTACTGTGGTTTCTGTACCTGGCGGGAGCCTAAGCCCAGGCTGTGCTGCTTTCCCCACCGCATTTCGCGACACAACATGTGCCAGGGCACACCTCGAGCCCAGCCTCACAGGTGCCGCAGGTGAGAGGGGGAGGAGTCACGATCGCTCTATAAAGAGCATCCTCCCAGTCCGCTGCACGGGACGTGCTGATAGAAGAGGGGAATTACCTACTGTGGTTTCGGTGCCTGCCGGGAGCCTAAGCCCAGGTTGTGCTGCTTTCCCTGCTGTATTTCGCAACACAACATCTGCCCAGACTGCTACTTGCCCTGGTGGGACCGCAAGTTCCAGGGCACACTTCGAGCCCAGCCTCAGCCTCACAGGTGCCACAGGTGAGAGGGGGAGGAGTCACAATCGCTCTATAAAGAAAAGCCTCCCCCTCCGTGGCGTGGGACGTGCAGATAGAAGAGGGGAATTACCTACTGTGGTTTCTGTGCCTGGCGGGAGCCTAAGCCCAGGCTGTGCTGCTTTCCCCACCGCATTTCGCGACACAACACCTGCCCAGACTGCTACTTGCCCTGGTGGGACCGCAAGTCCCAGGGCACACCTCGGGCCCAGCCTCAGACTCACAGGTGGCGCAGGTGAGAGGGGGAGGAGTCACGATCGCTCTATAAAGAGCAGCCTCCCCCTCTGCGGCACGGGATGAGCACGGGCCGTGCCCGGGTGAAGCCCGGGCCAAGGGCGGGCCCGTCCCATGCCTGTTAGCACCAGTAAGAGCCAGGGCAGGGTCACCCCCCTTATATCTGCAGTTTACGTCGCTAGCTTATGGTTGGGCCTTGAGGAGAAGTGTGGACCCATCTTGGAAAGTTCGGAAGTCACTGTCTATTGTCGTGCATACCGCGAATACCAGCTTGAAGGACCTTTTTGATTTTATCTGTGGACTAATGCTGTTGCCTGTTGCCTACTAAGATTTTGTTTTTAGTGGGGAGGGGCATACCAGAATGGGCAAGCGAAAGACAATGGAAGGGGGAGGAGGGGGGACTGAGAGTGGTAATCCCAGCAGACCCCACAGAGGGAAAAAAACTAGAAGGATGACCAAGCATGCTGCTAGAAATTGTGTTCTCGATGAAATTGATAGCCTTGTGGAGGAATGTGAGGGAATTTTAGCTTCTGAGCCAATCCCTCAATTTGAGGGGGGTTTGGCTCATCAGAATGTAGTCGGGTTGGGGCTGGAGGGTTCATGTAAGGGCCCTGCCTCTCCAGCTATCCCTGCCATGTTTCTCCCCAAACCAAAAGGCCCAAGGGGTGTGGTACTGAGAGAGGAGGGGCTCCAATAAACGAGAGCCCTACAACTAGTAATACTGATGACCCCTCACTAGTTGATGGTAGTGAATTCCAAACATCTGTACCTTTAGTCCCCTGCACTAATAGCTTCTCTATTTCGGCAACTATATATAGTGAGAGCACTACGCAACAACCCTGTCAACCACCCAAGCTATAACTTCTGCCCTGCCTGTGGGAGTCACAAAGAAACAGCCGCTCATATGCTCTTTGCCTGCCCTGACTATGCCACCCCTAGGAGAGTCTGGCTGAACCCCATGTGCAAACTACTTGGTACAAATAGGAGTGCTGAAGCTGAAAGGCTCATATGGACCAGTACGTTGCCATTCATTACAATAGCTGTAGCTAAATACCTAGGGTGGGTGTGGGTAATAAGGCTGAACTTAATATTTGGGTAATTCTATGTTGAGCAATATTTTTAGTTCCTCAGTCTGATCACAGAATGTGACTGATTCAATATTAAATTGTTCTTATTTTTAGTTGTAAGTCGTTTTTAATGTAAGAAAATTGATAATATGAAATTTCTACCTCTTCCATTTGTTCAGATCCTAGTTTTTAAATTAGGTCTTTTAATCATTTGGACTATGTGTAATCCAGCCAAGAAACTTTTTTAAGTGTGTATAATTAAATGTTGTTTGTTTTGTGCTTTTATGAGTATATCACGAATAAAGTAAAGCTACTTTGGATTGGATTGGACAAGTTGGGCGACAGACACGCTCTACTTTGACTAAAGCAGAAAAAGATACATTAAAAAGCACTGCTAAAGAGGAAGCTCGTCAGACTACTACAGAGACAATCCTCATAAATATGGTTCAACCTTGGAAAGATATAGACCAGTTATATTTCGTCAAAAAGTTCTGTTGGGAGGTAATATAAGGTTGGCGGCATATTTCTGATGAAACAGAACCAGCTGATCTAAACGTTGATTATATGCGGTGGTAGATGGGACTTACCTCTTTTCAGATATACCTGATACGATTAGGCGAATAGTTAAATTATGAAATGAAACATTTCGTTTACGAAAGGAACAGGAATTAGCTAGAAAGAGTAAAGTCATAGAAACAGCTCAATCCCAGGCAGAGAAAACAGATGTTCCGATGGAAGGAGACAATTCCGGTAGTAGTAAAGTTACTATGAAACCAATGCGTGAAGCCGCACCCCTGTATGTTCCACCAAAGGGTGCGGGAATAAATGATGATAAAACTTCGGATAATGCCAATGAATATTTTATATATAATTGGGTTCATACTCCTTGGAGTAGAGCAGATGTTTATGGCTCTTAAGGCTGCTTTGCCCGACCCTCGGAAAAAACCTGCCGCCTTCTATGAGGAGGTGGAAGGAGCCATCAGCTCTTGTACTATGACCTTGCCAGTCATTGATATGTTCTTTGGGCTTATACTGCCCCTTGACATGTGGAGAGCAATAAGTAAAATAAATGACGCTACAGCATTTGGTGATACCTTGGCAGAATTAGAAAGAATAGATACGGACAGAGACCTGCTCAGAAACCTCACCAGGAGATATTAGATCTCCCTAAAGCTTTTGTGACTAAATTAAAAACCCTCATACCTCCCGAGAAAATAGATTGGACTACATTACCATCCTGTAAACAGAAAAAAGATGAGTCAGTTCCTGATTTCTTTTCAAGATTTGAGGAGACATTCCATGATTTTAGCGGCCAATCATTAACTGATGATACAGGTAAGCATTTGTTTGTCAACAAATTTGTCGCTAATATGTTACCGGAAATAGTTAGTCACTTAAAGGCTAGTGAGAGTTCTTGGACCACATCTTCCCCAGTTTCCCTTTTGACCATGGCCCAATATTATGAGGGACAGGAACATGAAGCGAAAGGCAGGGAGGATGAGAAGGCTAAAGACACAAAGACAAAAGTTATGATGGTCCAAGTATATGGTCCACCATTTAGGGGAGGTGGAAGAGGCGATGTGCAATGTATACACCCAGAGCGCTTTCTCTTCCTCAAGCAAATTTGCCTCTTGCTCAGTGTGCCTTGTGTAAAGAGACTGGACATCGGCGTTCTGAGTGCCCTCTTTTGCGAGGTCAGCAGTACCAGCGGGGAAGTATGAGAGGATGCCCAGGTAATTCAGGAAACAGAGGAGGTGCAGGAGCTCGTACAGGTTTGAGGCAGTTGAACAAGAGCCAAATTACTCTAATACTTTTGATAGACTAAATCAATACCAAATGTCTGATTATTCTGCTGACACACTTGCAGATTCCGACTACGCTTAGGGATGCCGAGGATGGGGTAAGGAACCAGTTGAGGTGCCAGTAGATCAAATGGTTGATGCAAATGTCTTGGGATCTACTGATCGGTTTCTGGTTTACACAGGGGCTACCCGTAGTGCTCTGTCTAAAAGATTGGTTCCTAGGGCTCCCCTGTTCGGCACAAGGATAACATCAATAGGATTCGATGAAACGCCTACACCTAGCCCGCTATCACAGCCACTTGAATTTGGACTTGACAAATTAACTGCAGCATGTCCATTTTTGCTTTCCACTAACACACCGGACAGCATTGTGGGTATTGAAATGCTTAAATATTTTTGTGCTACAATACGTTGTTCTCCGGAAGGTGTGTGTGTTATTTTGAATTACAATTATCCAATGGTTGAGAGATCCTGTCTTATCAATGAGGATGCCACTCTGACATCCCTACCTTGTACCTTGTGGGCTAGATCAGATACTGATGTGGGTCAAATGGTTATTCCACCAGTGCAAATACAAGTAAGGGAAGGTGTTTCATTGCCACGACTGCCTCAATACAAAATATCTTGAGAAGGTGAAGAAGCATTAGCAGACATTGTCCAGGATTTGATCAAAGTGGGGGTAGTGGAAGAAGTCCCCTATAATACTTGCAATAGCCCTATCCTTCCAATTTTGAAAAAAGACACTGACACAAAAATGTACAGATCCATTATTGATTTACGGGAGGTTAATACATTTGTAGTGCCCCAATATCTGGTAGCTTATGATATCACAACCCTTCTCACTATGGTCCCTCCCACTGCCACTACATTTGCAGTGATCGACTTGAAAAATGCATTTTTCTCAATACCCGTTCACCCTGGAAGCCGTTATATGTTTGGATTCACGTTGAAAAAAAGATCCTTCCGGTTCTGAAGAGCTCCACAGGGCTATACAGAGAGTCCTAGCATTACAGTCAGGCATTAAAAAGACAGCTTGATTCCTTTCCTGTACCAAAAGGGGTGGCCCTTATCCAATAAGTCAATGACATCTTGTTAGCTGCAGATACCCCTGAGAAGTTTGAAGAAGGAACACTGTAATTGTTATCATTTCTTGCTCCTCATAATCACAAAGTCTTGTGAAAGAAATTGCAATATTGTAGACAGCAGGTTACCTATTTAGGTGACTTCCTGTTTAAGGAGGGACGTGCACTCACACCAGATTGCATTCAGACCATTTTAGATATTCCTGTGCCCCGTACTCAAAAGGATGTCCATGCACTGATTGACCTTACTTCTTTTTTGTAGGCAGTGGATCCCCAGTTTTTCGCATATTATTAAACCTATAGTGGCCCTTTTGACCAAAGACTCTCCGATACCCCTCCTATGGACTGTTGAATGTCAGAGTGCCTTCTAACAGTTACACCAAGCTCTTTGCTTTGCACCAGTATGAGGAACTCCAGACTACACTAAGACTTTCACACTCTATGTACACAAGAGGAAAGGTTGTGCTCTCTCGGTTTTAACACATATACGGTGATAAACAATGTCCTTGTGCATATTTCTCAGCTGTCCTTGACCCAGTTGCTCGCACGCTGACTGGATGTTTCCGAGCAGTGGCAGCAATGGCCTACAGGACCTACAGGATACTCCTCTCTCTATTGTTGATGGGGAGTTATGGGTTGATGGGTCATGTTTGAAATTACTCGATGGCACTATATCTGCTGCCTATGCTACTATGACACTTCAGATAGTAGTTGAGACAGCTCGTATCCCACAGAAGTCAGCCCAAGCGGAAGAACTGATTGCACTGACGAGAGCATGTGAGCTTAGTACAGACTTACTTGGCAATATTTTCACTGACAGCCAGTACGCATTTGGGGTTGCACACAATTTTGCCCGCTTATGGAAAGAAAGGGGTTTCCTCACCTCACATGGGACACAGATAGTGCATGGAGAATTAGTGCATAATCTTCTCACTGTCCTAACCTATCCTAAGAAAGTGGCAATTGTTAAGTGTAGTGCACACAAGAGAGTGACTAATAAAATAGGAGCAGGTAATGCTTTTGCGGATCACACAGCCTGTGAGACCGCAATGCAGCAAAGCACCACATTTATGAATGTGGTTGAGTCTCAAGCTAAACGTTGGTATGATGCCAGGCAGGAAGTTCTGGACATGCAACAATCTGTCTCTGCTGACCAACTAGACCAATGGTCTAAGGAGGGAACTCTGGATGATGAGGGCTGGTAGAGGAATAAAGATATGGCCAAATGGTGGTTACCCACAGCATACTTATACCCCTTGAAACACATGGTACATGGGCCGGCACATGTTGGTGCATCCTCAATGGAAAAACAACTCATGCAAGTTTGGGATCATCCTGATATTGCCAGCACTGCTAACAAGATAGTCCAGTCTTGTCTGGTCAGTCTCCAGTATAATCCTGGAAAGGGAACGCAAACTCCAACAGGAGGGTTTGGGACATCATCTGCACCTTTTGAGGTCCTGCAAATGGACTTCATTCAGTTTGAGCGCTGTAATAATCTGAAATGTCCTAGTAGTGGTTTGTGTCTTCAGTAAATGGGTGGAGGCATATGCTACAAAGGATAATACAGCACTCACAACAGCAAAAGTTCTCTTAAAGGAGTTCTTTCCCCGCTTTGGCGTTTGTCGGGTCCTATGGAGCGACAATGGACCTCATTTTATTGGGCAAGTTGTAGAATTTGTCATGAAAGTGTTGGGGATTAAGCAGAGATTTCATGCTGCTTTTCACCCACAGTCAGCAGGCCTGGTGGAGTGTTACAACTCCACCCTGAAACTGAAATTGGCTAAAATACAGGCTTCCACATTGTAGTAATCTGTGTTTAGTTTAAGTTGGTAATGTATTGTATATTGCTATTGCACTGTGCAAGTTATTCTAAGAATGTTCTGCACTGCCTAGATACTGTGGAATGTTTATTGATTTACTCTTGAGTTAAGATCTGGTGGAGCTGGCTGCTCCTTCGCTAGCTCCTATTCCATGTAACCTACTAATAAACTACTCAAGACATCATCTGCTTCCTGGTTAATTACTACACATGTCTTGGGAATGGCCTGATGTACTGCCCCTATCCTTGCTTTCCATCACATCGATATCACATACACGATCTGGCCTTACGCCACATGAGAATGTCTTTGGGAGGCCCATACATATTTAGGGGATCCCTAAGCCTCACCCTATATGTGATGCTCCCCACATGTTGATGAGTGACTATTTGTCCCAGCTAACTGACAGCTTGTCTTCTATTTATCAGCAGGTACTGGAAGCTCTTCCAGACAGGTCGCAGGATGATTGTCATGTTCTGCGACCTGAAGATTTTGTCTTAAAAAAATCATTTCAACTGACAAGTTGTCTGGTACCTCGCTGGTGTGGCCCAGAGCAGGTCCTCCTTGCTACCAGAACTGCTGTCCGAGTGACCAACAGGAAGAAATGGGTCCACACCAGCCACTGCCGACAGATTCCCCATACCTTCATGAGCCCTGCTGTGCTGACAGATCTCCGCGATATTCTGGTCACCGAGAGAGGACAAGCTGCATCACCTGAAGGGCCTGAGGAAGTTTTCCCAGACCATACGATCCCTGATGCATCTAGATACCTGCTTTGATCCAGAAAGAGAGACACTTCATTGCAATAAGAGACTGTTTGAGCCACTGTCCTGGGTGATTAAAGACTGACTATAAAGGGGGTAGCCTTTTAGTGACTACTCGTCTCAAAGTTAGTGAAGAAACCAACGCCTGCCCGGGACCTTAGGGCATCATCTATTTTGTTGTTTGTCGATGAGATGAACATGCCTGAGGAGAAGAAATCAAATGCTGCAAAGATCTATAGTGGCTGCACAATCTTTATTACTGGATTGACTTTGACTGCTGTTATCATTACTGGGTTAATGTGGGTTGTGGAGGAAGTAACTTTGTCTCGAAACTTATTGCCTGCTACTACTCCTGTTCCCACAGAACATAATTACTTCACTCTTCCCTATCATGAAAAGAAGCATTGAATGTCATATCTCAATAACACTTTCATACAAATGTTGCATCATACTCATAATGCTACGAATACTACCAACTGCTGGGTATGTGGAATGATGCCAGCCCATCAGAAGAAGGGAGAAACGCCTTTCATTCCCCTGTCATTTTCACATAATGGATCTTGTAGAGCCTGGTTCGCACTGTTGTTGGCCTCTGCTGTTAGTAATATTGCTCCACTGGATGTAGGAAGACCTAAAGCCCCGTTAAAGAAGGTTTGGTACCCTGATGATGAAGGCCTCCCACAAGCCAAAGGAACTATATGGGAAATGGAGGAGTATCGCAAAGGAAATTCCTCCGCAAGCTATGTTTTTACACTCGAACGGCCAAGGATAATGGGCCTCTTGTTATCGCTGTTACTAGAGCCCAAGCAAATCTTTGTGTGAGCAGTTTTGGCAGTATCCTGGTTGGAAAAAGTGACTGTACTACCGTGTTGAATATCACTGGAACGAACAATATCAGTTTTCTATCCTCACATAACACTTATTTCATTTGTGGGAGTAAAGGCTTCTATTATCTACCATTTGGATGGTCTGGAATAAGCTATGTGTCCTTTAGCTTCCCCCTGTGTTCTTAGCACCTGCATCCTATCATAAAGACCAAAAATAGTTTAAGGACATTTCCTTCAACCGATTCAAAAGAACTATAAATAATGACAAAGTGGATGAAACTGACACTGCATTACAGCAATATGTTGACTTTATTTGTGACTCTTTTTCTTTTTAGGTGCAGCTTTGAATAGTAAAAAAATAAGACGCTTGACCCTAGTGGTAAAGGCTGTGACTAATCAAACAGCAATGGCTCTTGGAAATATTACAGAAGAACTCCAAATTACGAGAATTGTGACGTTGCAAAATAGAATGGTTTTAGATGTAATATTAGCTGATCGTGGTGGAGCATGTCGCATTTTTGGGAGTAGCTGTTGTGTATAGAGAGCACGAGTGGTGAACCCTGAAACAAACATTGGCAGTGACAAGTGTGTTGGATAAGGCAACAATCATTGTCCACAGCAAATAAGGCATGATATCAGTGGCGGCTCACCTTGGGAGTGCTGCGGGGTGTTGGAGCGGGGCGGGGGAGGGGCAGCATGGGGGATAGTGGAGTACGACATACGACGGACATGAGTAAGGTCAGTAATTCAATAAATAAAACAATTTACCTTGCGCATACTGCTTCTCCAACTCAGTGCTGCAGCGCTTGTAAGGTAAATTGTTTTATTTATTTAATTACTTACCTTACTCCTGTACGTCGTATGTCAGACTCCCCTACCCCCCTCCTCCACCCCACAGCACTCCCACGGCGAGCCAACACTGCATAATATGACAACAATCCTTGGTAATCTACAATAAAAGGAGTATCACACATCACAGTGCCACAAGCAACAAACATTGGCAATGTACAGTAAAGTCATCACACATCACATTTCACAGCACATGATTAACCAAGGACCCCGAGGATGGTGACAGATTACACTGTACTGGGACTGGGGATTCCTGACAGTCCCCCCACCAAGGATCCTCGAACAGGGCAAGGCTTAGTTGGTTGACACAGATGGAACTGCCGGACAAGGAAGGGACATGGACAGCAGTAGCAGGCTCCCAGGAATTTTCATCAGGACCGTAGTCCTTCCAGGCAAGTAAATAGTGTAAGATTTCACTAATAAGCGTGAAATCCAAAACCTTAGCTGATTCAAGCTCCCATTGGCCATTGACCTTTAGTGGAGGTGGCAGAGGGGTACTTATAGTCTGTAGGCAGATCGAGCTCAACTGCTACCAGGTTTATGATCCTCATAATTGTGAATGGACCAACAAAGCGGGGTCAGTTTCCTGGATCCTGCCAATTGGGTGTTGGTAGAGGATAACCATACTTGGTCCCCTTTCTGGTACGTAGGGGCATGCTGTCTATGTTTGTCTTTTTAGTCTTTGTCTGTGTTTGGTATTGCTCTATATGCCGCTGGGCTTGTTAAATGTCTTGCAATTTGTTATGGTACTCCTGCACTGATGGAAGCTTTGCAGATAATTGGGAATCCTGTAATGGGAGCATTCTCGGGCTTTGACCAAACAAGCAATAGAAGGGAGATACCCTTGTGGTAAAATGAATGCTATTCATATAGACAAATTCCGCAAGGTGTAAAGCTTTATCCCTGTGAGTAGACAATGTGGGTAGATGGTATGCAGAGGACAAACGGATGTCCATTCCTACTGAGGAGCAGAAACTTTGCCAGAAACGTGACCCAAACTGCGGTCCGCGATTAGAAACAATCGAGGTGGACAAGCCATGTAGCAGCACAATGAGTTTCTATGCACAGATCAGAAAGGTCAGACACTCTGGGAAGACATCTCAGGGAAATAAAGAGTCAATTTGGTTAGGAATGTCCACTATCACCCAAATAGTAGAGTGCCCATTGGAAACTGGATGATCTGTGACAAATTCCATACTTATAGTATGCCAGGGGGCTGGTGGACCGGGTAAAGGTGATACATGTGCAGTTTTTGCTTAGATACAGGTAGGACAGGTTTGAACATAGTCTTTAACATCTAGTACCACTGTGGGCCACCAAAACCATCTCTGACACAAATCGAGCATCCTTCTTTGCCCTAAATGACCTGGTAAGATAACATCATGTCCCCAATGCCAGTGTCCCGCAGTTCTTGGGTGGGGACAAACAACCGGGGTGTGTAATAAAGCAACCCACCTCTTTCTATGACCTCGGGGGGACAGGATATGGAGTACTATTCTACTCTAAGTTTTTAAAGGAAATCTTGGGAGGAACAAAAAGCTCTGATCTTTTCTGAAGGTATAATGGGTCGAGAGTGTTCGGTGTCAGGATCAGGAAGAGAAAAACCCAGCCTTGACATGGTGTCTGCTTTCTGTTGGGCACTGCCGGGTCTGTATGTAATGACAAAGTCAAATTTGTCGAAAAAGAGCAACCAGCAGAACTGACATGGTGTCAAGGATTTGGTTGACTGAAAAAACTGGAGGTTACAGTAGTCCTAGTCACAGTGTGCCTAGCTCGAAGGAGGTGATGACGCCACTCCTAAAAGACAATCTTAATAGCTAGCAGCTCTCTCTCTACCACTGTACAATCCTGTTCCACTGGGTGTAGTTTCTTACAAAAATACTCCCCTGGGTGAAAGTGTCCAGAATCAGGATTTCGTTGAGAAAGAGAGAAAACCAACTACCGCTATCTGGGAGGCAACAACTTCCATGAAAAAGGGTTAGGTTGGGTCAGGGTGGTGAAGAGTGGGGCTTCTGTGATAATATTTTTCAGATGCTGGAAGGCATTCTCCGCCCCTGATTCCCAATTGAAGGAAACCCCCTTCCACAGTAGACGTGTGATTGAAAATATTTTGGTGGAAAACCAGGATATAACCCACCAGTAGAAATTGACGAAGCCCAGAAATCTTTGGATTTCCTTGATGGATTTTGGAGCTTCCCAATTAAGCATGGCTTGCACTTTTGAGTGGTCCATAGAAATCCCATTGGGAGAAATGGCCTACCCTAAAAATGTGATGGTCATGGCAAACAATTGGTATTCATGGAGTCATTGGAAGACTGCTCACACGTGTTCTATTTGTTCCTCCGTGGAGGAAGAATAAATCAGGATGTCATCTATGTAAACTGTTACATAGATGTCAAGGAAATCCTGCAGCAATTCAATGATAAAAAAAAGACTGCAGGGGTGTTGCACAGACCAAAGGGCATCAAAGTGTATTGGAAGAGCCCAAATTTGGTCTAAAATTGTCAAGTTTAGGCATAGATAGGGTAAGGACATATGAAGAGTGCGAGTTATGGACTACACCTCCCATAATCCCAGGGAGTGCTTCAGCCCTACCTCTTTTCTCTTTCCCTACTTCAGCACTGCCTACTGAGAAGCCGGTGCTTGTCACCTGTGAATATTTGGATTCACCCGGATGGCTGCCGCTATTTCCGCTTGCTGCTGATCTCGCTGTTTGGAGAACCGAGCCCTTGTCTCCACTCTGCTGCAGGATGTACTCGCAGGCGGAAGAGCAATCTGCCTTTCTCTGCCTGCATAGTCTGTTTCAGGACACTCACTCTGAAGCACTGTTACGAGCCGTAACCGGCTCGGAAAGTTTCTGTGGTGCCCCTGCAGATTGGTGGCGCTGGAATGCAGGTTCCTTTTGCCCCTGCAGTTTTGTGGCGCTGGAACGCTGACAACTGTACCTTACCTATGAGAGCCGTTGAGAGGCTCGGAGCATATTTTGTTTCCTGTTTTTGGCCTGCCTGCCCTTTAAACGCGCTGGAACATCGTGTTGTGTGAAAACAAACCTTTTTATTTGTTTCCCTCTGAATTTCTTCACAGACACTGAAGGAGTGCACCGTGTGAGCTAAGTACAGTAACTGTTTCATCTTGCAGGATGGCATAGGCTCATTGTCTTGCTGCTCATTTGACAATACTTTTGAGAACTTGTCATTGAAACCATGCTTTTATTTTCTTTTACACGCGCTGATTGTTTGCTGTGGGGAAACGTTGTTGGGAATGTAAGGCTCGGCGATATTTGGCCCAGCAGTGACACCTGATTACCAGTAGCATTTCACTGCACACTTGTCTTTTAAAATCGTATTTTTTTTTTATAAATTGTTTTTTATTGAAAATAATAGACAATTACAACAAACAAGACCATCATGCAATGGACATCTGCAATACAGTTTCGGCAAATCAGCGTTCCAGCGATACAGTATCATGTAGGAGTATCACAGTTGGGTTCAAGGTGGCTCAGTGTCCTCATTTACTGAATTGGGCTCTGGTGGTGTGCAAATATCTCCTCGGTATACATTCCAGGCATCCCATATCTTTCCCCATTTGCTGGGTCTCCCTCTGGCCACATACACAGCTCTCTCTCGAAACATACACCAATCAAGGTCATCCATCCATTTCCGAACCCGGGGTGCTCGACCGCCCCCCCCAAAGTTGTGCAATGTTTTGCTTGGCAATCATACAGGCAAGTGTTACCCAGAGCCTGCCATGAATCGAAAGATCGGAAGGCTCCCATACATTCAGCAAACAGCGGCGTGCCTCAAATGCAACCTGTACACCCCACACCTCGCTCCTTTTCTCATGAATCTTGGTCCAGTATTTCTGGATATCAGGGCACTCCCACAGAATGTGCATGAAGGTACCTAACATACCACAACCCCTTCGACAGTTTGCGTTTGAGGCGAGCCCCATTCGGCACAACCCCGGGCCCGTGGTGTAGGACCGGTGGAGAATCTTAAGTTGCACCAGCCGAAGTCTCATGGAGATCGCCACTTCTCGAGGGGATGACACAGCTTCCACCCAATTCTCATCATCCAAAATCAAACCATCTGCCACCCATTGCTCACGGACTCTCACCAGGGGATCTTCTGTGTGGTTGACCAACTTTTTGTAAACCAGAGAGATCGCTCTGGTGGGGAGATACCCATCCAGGAGTCGATCTTCCAGTGGGGAGGCCTCCGGCGGTGTCACATCACGAGGGACAGCTGCCGCCAGGGCATGTTTGATTTGCAGATGTCGGAATCGCTCACTCTCATTCAGATGGTGTTTGGCCTGCAATTCCTCAAAGGTCAATTTACCTTTCTTGCCCCATACGTCTCTAATCTGGGAGATACCTATTAGGTCCCAACGATCGAAACCTTTCGACTTCCACAGGCTGCCCATGGCTTCGGAGTTCCATAGTGGGCTGGCCATAGTTATCCTACCCTCCCATTGAAGGGCACGGTTGGCATCATGCCACACCTGTGCCGAAGCCGACACGGGACCCATCAGTGGGAACCTACCTCGCTTGGCATACAATACCCGGGTATACTCGCCCCCTGGCAACTGGGCTCGATCCATTGCAAACCCGGGGTCAGCCGGGGAGCCATAGATCGCATGATTAATGGGGGCCAGTTGGGAAGCCCAGTAGTATTTCCTAATGCTGGGTAGTCCAATCCCACCGTCATACCAGGGTAACATCAATTTAGATAACGCAATCCGCGGCCTACCCGCCCAAAGAAGCTGACGCTGTAGCGATTCTATCTCATTGAAGTAAGAGGAAGGCACGGGATCAAAGAAGTTCTGTAAAGCGTATAAGAACCGCGGTAGCCCCATCATTTTGAACAGAACCGCACAACCCAGTAGGGAGAGTGGCAGTTCCTTCCATTTTGTGATATCCCGGCAGAGTATGGCCAAGGCAGGAACCAGGTTAGCATCGAAACACTGTTTAGGGTCCAGGGAAATGTAAATACCAAGATAGCGAAAGCCCACCTGCTCCACCCTTACCGGGCAGGTTTCTGGCAGTCTGGGGGGGTCGCCGCTCAACACAAATAAGACCAATTTCTTTCAATTAATGGCAAACCCCGAATATCTACTGTATATCGCCAAGATATCCATGAAGACAATGAGGGACTGTTGGGGGGAGGTCAGATACATCAGGATATCGTCCGCGTATAGCGAGATTTTGTCCTCCCACTCCGAAGTCCAGCGTAACCCTTTGATCGATCTATCCCATCATACCCAGGCCGCTAGCGGCTCCAGTGCCAGAGCAAATAGAAGTGGCGAGAGGGGACATCCTTGTCTGGTGCCCCTTCCAAGCTGAAAATCACGGGACTTATGATTGTTTACCACTACCCGGGCCAGTGGAGCAGAATACAGGAGATGGATCCATCGTATGAATTCTGGGCCGAACCCGAATTTCTCCAGCACCGCAAATAAATATGGCCATTCCACTCTGTCGAACGCCATAGTAGCGTCCAACGACAAAAGCGCCGCTGGCTCATGTATTCGAGCCGAACCTGCCACCAACCCATGGAGTCTACGAAGATTAAGGGCGATATTACGGCGCGGCATAAAACCGGACTCATCCGGGTGTACCAGTTCAGTTATAATTTTCACTAGCCGGTTCGCGAGTAGTTTGGCCAGAATTTTAGGCTCCGCATTTAAGAGAGAGATTGGGCGATAGGAAGAACATTCCAGACGGGGCTTGCCATCCTTATATATAACAACAATGTTGGCAATACGTTGGTCATAGGGAAGCATTCCATTTTCCCTGCTCTCAAGATACATGGCCTTCATAAAAGGAGCTATGCGGTCAACGTGAAGTTTATAGAGTTCAACAGGAATACCATTCGGGCCTGAGGCTTTCCCGGAGCGTACCCCACGGATGGCCATCGCGACCTCGTCATTTGTTATATCGGAATCCATAAACTCCCGATCCTAGGCCGATAGAGCGGGCATTCGGATATCCCGGATGACCTCCGCATTCTCTTCCACCGTGTGCAGCCCCGCTGAGGTATAAACCTCCTCGTAATATCTGGCAAACTCGTCCGCTATGTGCTGCGGATCCGCCGTGATCCCCGAGCCCGCAATCTGCAGCTCCGGGACCAGACGGGACCCCCAGTCTCCCCTCTCCAACCACGCTATCAGTTTCCCCGCCTTGGCTCCATGTTCGTAGATTCTGCTTTTTGTGTTAGCGTGTTGTTCCCTCGCCCCCTCTCGCGATAGGTGTTTGAACTCGTCCCTGAGGAGACTGAGGCGATGTTCACCGTCCGGGTCCCTGGTGGTGGAGACCTCCTTTTCCGTCGCCAATAGCTCCGCCTCGACCCTGTCAATTTCCGCCCTGCTCTTTTTCTTCTGCCCAGAGATTAGGGAGAGGGCCTCACCCCTGACAACTGTCTTGTAGGCCTCCCAGAGAGAGCAGTCAGATTTGACTTTCCCTGAGATCTCGCTAAAGTAGTTATCGGTGACACGTACTAGCTCTTTTTTGGTGGCGGGATCTCTCAACCGCCAAGCACTAATTGGTGCAACCCTAGCAACATTGTCCGGTCCGATTTTCAACTACAACCATATCGGAGAGTGATCAGACACTCCCCTGGCCAGATGGTGCCCTTCCTGGACGAATGCCGCCTGAGACGCAGGCAATAGCAGATAGTCAATTCTAGAGAAAGAGTGGTGTGCCTCAGATGTGTGTGTGTATTCCAAGTCTACAGGATGCCGAAGCTTCCACCCATCCACCATACCCGTACCAGTAACAAACTCCGACAACCACCTACTAGAGGGAGGTAACACACGGGAGGGGTATCTATCTAATTCGCCATCCATGACTGCATTAAAATCACCCCCGATCACCATGATGCCAATGGGTAGCAACAAGAACATCCTACTCAGGTCACGAAAGGTGTCTGTCTGCAATGTGGGTGGTATATAAACTGAAAGGAACATAATTGTTCTGCCCTACCACAGCCCCGAGACCCCGATATACCGGCCACGGTTATCAGACCAGGTAGACTGTATGGTGAGCGGGAAGGAATTCTTGACCAGTATCCCCACCCCTCTGGAGCCTGAGGTGAAACTGGCGTGGGCAACCAATTTATACCCACCCCTGTGTAGCGCCATACATCTCTTTACCATGAGATGAGTCTCTTGGAGTAGGACCACATCTGGCAACCGGCGTCTGATCAGCTGTCCCACCATTGCACGTTTGATCTTATCTCCCAGGCCATTCACATTCCAGCTGAGGACCGACATACCCAATCCCCGCTTAGCTGACGCCATATTCGTCCCCGGAAAATCCTAAAGCATTACGCGACATCCATTGCAAGCATAGGTCATAAACAAAACACAAATCAACAAACAAAAGTCCCCACAACCCAGCCCCCCAACCCCCCACCCTGCACCCCTGCTTGCAACTTGTGCACATCCCCAACCAGCAGTGTGCCTGTCACCCCCAAAACTAACTACAATATCTAAACGTAGAAAACGGAGGAGGACCTTAAAACAGGCCACCAGCTCACCCCAACCCAACCCACATATGAACCCCCATCAGTGCTAATGAAACCCCCAGAATATTAACAAAGTCAGCGGGGATTAAGAGATCACCCCCATCAAACCAGCTCCCTTGCCACCCTGTCCAACTGCAACGACCAACACAGGATTATTGTTCCTCATTGTCCATCGGGGTGTCGCCTTCGGTATCAGGCTCCTGGATTCGGTCCAACCAGTCCGATGCCGCATATGGGTGATCAAAGAACCAGGCTTTACCGTCGCGTTCTATCCGGAGGCGGGCAGGGAACAACATAGAGTATTTGAGTTCCGAGGCATGCAGCCGTCTTTTAATGTTTATGAAACCCTGCCTTTGTTTCTGCACAGCCTGGGTGAAGTCAGGGAAAAAGAGGAGAGACGCGTTTTCCTAAGCCAGAGGTCCAGAGGATCTCGCAGTCTGTAGAATAGTGTCTCTGTCCCGAAAGTTGTGGACAATCATTGGGCGAGGGGGCGCCCCTGTCTTCGGGTGGCCACCAGGTACTCTTTGGGCCCTCTCAACTGTGAAAAAGTTGCTGAGACCCTTGGGTTTTAAATGGTTCAGGATACGGTCTTCTACGAACAGGTCCGGGGTCTGCCCCTCTGATCTCTCTGGTATGCCCAGGATACGGACGTTATTGCGCCTCGCCCGTCCTTCGTACTCGTCCAGCTTGCGAGCAAATTGGGTCCGAGACTCCTTCAACTCTCTCACTTCTTGCTGGTGGTCCGACACATCGTCCGTGAGACTCGATGTTTTAATCTCAAGTGATTTGACTTTTTCCTAGGTTTTAGTCAGGTCTGCTCGGATTAGGCCCACCTCGATATGGACAGTGTCCAACTTGGTATCCATCTTACCAAGGGATGACTGAATCCTGGTGATCGTCACCATCAGGTCTTTCAATGTCGGGTCTGCCCCAGATGGGGCCTCCTCATGGCCACTCACTTGCGTGCCTTTCTCGTCCACCGGGGACCCCTTGGAGAAACTGTACTTTTCCAGTCTATTGGACTGGACCGGTTTGGTGTTCCTCAGCGTTTTTGGAGGTAGCTTCTCGGGATCCCCCCTCGCCGCCATTTTCTGTTTCTGTGCGACTACCAACACCGCCGGCCGAATAAACCCCTATTTCGCTAGGGCAATCGGCACAGCTACAGGTTGTTCCGTAGTGGCGTAGATGTGCGGAGTCAATTGGCTTGAGATGGGGGTCCGAGAGCCACTCGAGTGGGAAGCAACTTCCACGGAACGAGTGTCACCGCACACTTCCGGTCCCTCTCGCCGTTGTTGTTGAACTCCAAAGCGGGAAGTGCCACACGCTGGGTCCCGGTGGCGCACCCAATAGGCCCCAAAAGTTCCAGACGATAGATTCAAATCATTCGAGTGCCCAAATCATTCGGAATTTCGCCCAGTGGCTCAGGAGCGGTCCCCCGCCAGATGGTAGGGACGGTGCTCAGGATATTGTGCCGGATGGCAAGTCTGGATGTGGTGGCGGGCGGAGCCGGTGCTCAAGCGGCCATCTTGGTCACTGGCGCAGCTACTCCTCCCCTAAAATCGTATTTTTAAAACTTGCTCTGAATTGCTCATTTGGTCATTTGCACAGTAACTTTTAAAAAAAACTACTTCCTTACCTCCTGCACTCTCCGCCTGCACCCCGGCCCACCACGGGGCTCTCCCGATTGTTGTGGAGGGTGCAGGCTCACGCAGGAAGGCAGTCTTTCCTCGCTGCCAGTGGGGGGCGGAGCACCGTGATTAGTGCTGTGTGTCTGGCTATAACTGTCCGTGTGCTTCCCGTTGTGCAGCGGACGTGCGCAGCGGGTTTGCGGCTGGCGCGCCAAAGGCAAGCCCGTCTGCGCCTGTCCGTGGCCAACTGGGGCCAAGGGCCACACACCCTGCCCGTGCCTCCCTCCGCTATTCATCCATGGAGCTCAAATCTCTCCAGGGAGAATGGCCCATTCACCCAGACCTCGTTGGCACATTACATAGCTTTGGAATCCTGTCCCTTAGACACTCACTCCATAACTTCACCACCGAGCCTCTCCCTCAAGCGACACCCCCGAGCCCAAAGGTCTCCCTCCACAAAACCGCTCCTCATTCTACCTGCCCCAATCAGGACCGCTTGTCCATATGGTATCCCAACACCCGCTCTCTGGTTAAGCACCAACTAGAGATTTTTACCATTTAGACTCAATCAAGCCAGACATACTGCTTCTAGCGGAAACATGGCTCTCAGCTGAATCCACTCCGGACATCTTGGCCGCCATCCCAGAGAACTACTACATCCTCCAGGCCAATAGGCCAGAGGGCAAGGTGGGGGGGAGTCATCTCCCAATCTCATAAATTCACCTCCCTCACCACCTCTAAAATTCCCTCTGTAGACTTCCTACTGTTCAAATTTGAATCTAAAAGTCTCCCTTTCATATGTGCCCTATTTTACAGGCCCCCGCCTACATGCCCAATTTTCTCCAACTATTCAGTAACATGTCAGTGGAGTTGGTGATCAATCACGCCAAAATTCTCATCATAGGGGATTTTAATTACTGGCCTAATGACCCGCACGAAAGCCCTTGCTCGATAAACTTCTCTGAGTTGCTCAATGGCTGGAACTTCACCCAGCACATCAAAGTGGCCACCCACGCTAAGGGACACACCCTGGATAAGGTCTGGACCTCAAACCTTGACATCACCAATCTCCAGATCTCGCCCTGTACTTGGTCTGACCATTTCTTTATTTCCTTCTCTATCACTACTCCCTCCACAACCAAAACCCCCACCCCGACCCTCTTATGATCATGAACTGGAGCCGGGTGAATATCCCTTCCGTCTGTACATTCCTATCTACCTCTACGCCTAGTACCTCTCAGCCCACCAGACCCCCGGTCTCACCACACACTCAGGCTGAAGACCTCAACTCCTGGCTGGCCCGGGCAAGAGATAACTTTGCTCCCCTGAAAAAATTCAAAAACAAGAGGCCTCACGATGCCCAGCATTGGTTCACAAAGGACTTCAAAGACAGGAAACTCGCCCTATGTCAAATTGAGGGCAAGTGGAAACTTGACTACTGTCCCCTTAAAAAATCTATCTTTATCTCAGCTTTAAAGGACTACAAAACCGCCATCCTTATAGCTAACACTGAATACTTCTCCTCCAAGAGCTTGGTCTCGACTAGTAAAGACAAAGACATCTTCTCCAATGTGGATGAACTTGTTAAACCCGACCGTGTCACTCTCAAACCTTCACCATCACAATCTCTCTGTGATTCCCTCAACACTTATTTTATCGACAAAATTACCAACATCAAAACTAGTATCCTCAAGACCGCCTTACCCCCTGATCCCAGCGACGCTCCTCGCAACCCCTCTCTCTTCTCCCACTTCCCTCCGATCACTCAGGAGGCTTTCTTTTCCCTCCTCAAAAAAGTTTGTTCCGGTTCCCCGTGGGACAGCTGTCCCCCTCACATTGCCCGGGAGATATTTCTCAACATCCCTGACCCCCATCTCTCTCTCCTCAATAACTCCCTCACTTCAGGCATGGTTCCCAATTCCTTCAAGACTGCGGTAGTCTCACCCATACTCAAGAAAGCAGGTGCCGACCCCGAGGTGCTAAGCAACTTCCACCCCATTTCGTTACACCCCTTCCTGGGCAAAATCCTGGAGGCCTTCGTAGCAAATTGACTAAGCACTTTTGTGGAAGACTACCACTTTTTAGACCCCCATCAAGCTGGCTTGATGGGGTTCTAAAAGTGGCTGTCCATGACGAACTCAGAAAGGGGGCCGATCAGAACACCTCGCAGGCATTGGTGCTCCTGGATCTGTCAGCGGCCTTTGACACCATCGACCACGCCTTTCTACTCGATCGGGTCGAGAGCGCCGGCATCTGGGGCCCACCCCTGAGATGGCTTACTTCGTTTCACAATGACCGCTACCAAGCAGTCCGCCTTTCCAGCTTCTCCACGAAGAAAAAAAGACTCACCTGTAGCGTCCCTCAGGGCTCCTACCTCTCTCCCCTCTTGTTCAACCTGTACATCCTCCCCTGATGTCCGATCTCCAGAAAATAGCAGTAGTCATTTTTAATTATGCCGAAGACCTTCAGCTCATCTTCAACATTGATCCCTCTCTCTCCTCCATAGAGAACGTTCAATCCACTATGACCTTCATCAGCAGTTGGATGGACGCTAACCAGCTAAAGCTCAATCTTTTTTTTTTTTTTTAAATTTTTGAAAACCTTTATTTGTGTAGGTGGTTGCATACAAATATGGGCCTACAACCCAGAGGCCGGCCACAGAACAAACTGGAAAGCACCAATGTCAATAAAAAGTACAGAGTGGTTACGCAACACTACACAATGCTGCGAGTCCATAATGCTAACTGAGTGCAACCCCCCGGCACAGGATCACAGAAGGTTAATTTTATATTAAAGAATAAAGGATCGGTTGTATAATAAGCATCTTGGTGCGCATGGCGGGGAACAGAACCAACAACATTATAATAGGGAATCCATAGATCTATCATCAGAATAGTCCAAAGCGTTCAAGCCATAGATGCCCTTGCAATTCTTCTTCAGTCAGTGTCCACCCGCAACCTCATGTGCCCAAAGACAAGCAGAACATCACTCTCATGAAAATCAAATTAGCAGTGAGACGGATAAAGTTGCAATCATTATACAGCCCAACCCGGAGAGTAAAAGAAAACGAAAATACTAGAAAAAAGGGAGAGGGGACTCCACGTTACTGTACCCGCCCCACGGCGATAATGGCGATCAACAATCCAGACAGCAAACATTCTTAGGGGCGGGGCGGCTAAGTCAGGATAAGCAGAACCTGAAAGTACCATATTATATGGGAATACCCAAACCTCCCCCCCAGGCACTCACCCCGCGGGAATCACGCACAGTCATGGAGACCCAAGAAAAGGACACAAAAGAGCCATAGAAACAAGTAACTATCTAATAGACCCCAATCCACCCGCCCCACCCTGCACCCCTGCAGAAGGCTATGGCCTACCCCTCCCAGCAGCGTGCCTGTCGCCCTAAACATGAACCCGAAATATAGAATGAGATAGTATAGGGAAAGGGAAGAAAACAGATAAAAAGGGAAAAAGGAAAGCCAGGGGGGAGGATCCCATGTAACAAGGCGCGCGGCCCCCACCCCCGCCCATACAAACAATTAGTGCAGCCCAAAACAAAACTGGCATGTTTTTCAGGTAGCCATACATAGTAAGGATTCGACAAATTATCTCAATTTGGGGCAGTCCATAACTCCGTGCACCGAACAGCAGTCCTCCGGATTAGAAACCCGGGCTCACCCCAGTCCTTTCTTAGCTAACGCTACGATGTATGTCGAAGTAGCGGGCATAAAACAAAGCGGAGAGAAAAGGCTGTGGAGCACCCGCTGAACGGCCAATGGAAGCAACCCATAAGATCTCCTCCGCCGATGGTAATGCAAAAGCTGTTTACGGCAGTCATGTACATCAGTGTCAATGATCCCCAGCAAATCTTCCCGCAGGCGAACCAAGACATCGCTACCCCCACTAAAAAGCGGGAAACAAACAGCCACCACCTCGGGCCCATCAGCATCTCTGAGGGACGGCCCGGGAGCAATGGCGGTTACCACATTGTCTTGCACACAAGAATCCCGGGCCAAGGTCACTTGCCAAATCTTCAGCGCTCGTAGGACGTCGCCAATAGTGGGTTCACGCTCCCCAGTGCAGGCCCCATCACAGTACAGAGGTGCAGCATAGACATCCCGGGGCGTTCCACAGCACACGGCATCAGTCGCCATTTTGCGATTACCGCGCCGTCTTTTTGGAACCAACTTCTGGGGCAGGCTCACAAGCAGGGCCCCAACGGGATCCCCCTCAAGCATCCAAACAGCAACCTCGATGCGAAAATGAGGGCCACAAAAAGAGGGGGACCTGCCGGCGCCACCGCTACGCTGGAGCTACTCTCCACCACCGAGCGATGACATTCGGAATGGCCGGGCTGGGCAACAAGGGGGGGAGCCACCAACACGGCGTCCCCCACACACAACTTGCCGCACCTCACCTCTGGACCACCGGACGGTAGTCCCAGGCACGTTCAGTTGCCTCCGGCTTTTTCGCACAACGGCCTCCTCCGGCCGGTCTCCATCCTCCACCAGAGGCCGCCACCGACACCGTCTCGCCGGCTACTCACTGAAGGCAAGGCCCCGGTCTCCACACCACGGAGGCCACACTTCCTGGGAGGACGCCGCTGCGGACCCACTGAACGCTGGAGCCACCAGGATGGGTGGTAAGTATCAGCAGACCTTCATCTATAAAATGTTATCGTTTTTGGGCAGGATGGGCGGCAGGATAGATGAGTTTGGGCAGGGAGGCCGGCGGAACCGAGCTACCGTGCGGCCATCACGATGTCGAGCTTGGCTCCTCCCCCCCTAAAGCTCAATCTTGATAAGACAGAGCTGTTGCTTACAGGGCCCCCAGGCAACCCTTGGAACTCCAACTTCTGGCCTCTCTCCCTGGGCTGCCCGCCATCCCCAGTCATCTCGGTCAAGAGCCTAGGCATCACCATTAGTAGCGAACTCTCCATGAGGGCCCATATCAACTTGGTGGTTTCTGTCTGCTTCTTCCATCTACGCAGAATCAGGAAAATCAGTAGATTTCTTTCTCATGCGGCTCTGCTCATGTCCAAGTCACCCTGGCACTAGTCATGTCCCACATCGACTTCACCAACTCCCTGTACGCCGGAATCCCCGCATACCAATCCCACCGACTCCAACTAATCCAGAATCAAGCAGCCAGGCTGAACCATGGCCAGCCGAAGTTCAGCCACACCAAGCCCCTCCTCAGGAGCCTTCACTGGCTCCTGGTGATTCAGCGCAGTCTCTTGAAACTTGGCTACCTGATCCATAGAGCCCTCTGATCCCATGGACCCTCTTTCATTGCTTCCCAAATCCATCGATATGTCCCTCCCCGTGACCTACGTTCCTCCTGTCTGAACCTTTCGTCCCCTTCCGCTTTCAAACGAAAGAAACATGTCTGTCTGAGATTCTCCACCCAAGCACCGCTCCTCTGGAATTCTCTCCTTCCAGAACTCCGCCAAATACCCTCCTATTCTCAATTTAGGAAATCGCTCCAAACTTGGCTCTTCTCCCAAGCATACAACTAATTCAAACACACTGCCTTTTTAGCCCCTCCACCCTAGCGCCAAGAAACCGCCTGTGAATATGCGCTCTATAAATAACTCTTATCATATCATTATCCTTATTTTTGTATTTTGTGCCTTTTTGTGAATAGGGATAAGTGTGGCAAATTTAACGTAAGTGCCTTCTCACATATAGTGATATTATAGGAGGTACATAGGGCGGTGACTTCATATGTTTTGTGTTGTGTCTCATTTACAGGGAACACAGGGCTTCCATAGGACTGAAATCTCCAACTCCAGAACCTTTCCCCATTGAGTGTTTTGTCAGTTGCACCGTTATTGTTTCATTCATCCATTTTTTCCCTTTCCCTTACAGTGATGTGGCCTGTGGAGTGCTTACATATACTCGCAGGTGCTTCCATACAAGGGGAAAAGGTTACTTGGCATCTTCCATCGCTCCCGCTGTATTCAGCTTCCAAGGTCAGTTGTTACCCTTCACTATCGTGACAGGAATGCCATCTTCCATTCATTCTCTTCATTACAAGTATCAAGTTGTAGGCCCCCCTTAAGCAGAGTTAGGTGTAGATAGTGGAGTTGCTCACTTTGATTTAAAGGACTGGTATAAGCAGGAGAGGGTTCTTCACTGTCACCTTATTTTCTGCTCGTAAATCAATACACAAGTGCAGCTTGCCATTTTTCTTCAGCACAAAAAACAGAGGGGGCAACACTGGTATTATTGAATGGTGAATGAAACCTTGGGCCAACAAGTCATTAAGGTATTCAAGTAAGTACTGGCTCTGTAGCTCATAAAAATTAGATACCCTTCTGCACTGCAGGCAGCATTCCCCTGGGCTTAAGTGTATATGGCAATCATAAGACCTATGAGGTGGTAGCTGCATGACTTTTTGCTTGCAAAAGACATCAGGAAAACAGTGGTATGTTTCCGGTTTCATCTGTGCTTCCGAAATGAAATTAGGATGTGTAGATATGCAATGAAGAGTAGTCACCAGGTGAGGTGTTTCCTGATAAAAGGAATACCATTAGTGCTTAGAATCCAGTGTTAAAGTTCTGGTTACCTTACCTATTTTTGGGTTGTGCTGTTGTAGCCATGGAATGCCTAATAGGACCCCAAACTCTGTGGTATCAATGAGGTCAAATTGTATGTACTAAGTATGATTATTTCTGAAATGATAAATGGTGTGTGGCACGCCTCTTTGTGTGTAGTCAACAATAAGCTGTAAATGTAATCTGTAGGTAACTGTTTTGGGTGCCTGCGGGTTCTAATCCCCTCTGACCCTCAGGGATTGAGTCGTGAAAAGTCCTCAGTGCAGTGCCGAACCAACGGCACTGAGCCCAGTAGGCACTCTTAATGAGACGCTGTCTCTGAATGTAATCAAATGGTAGCACAATATAAATTGAATTCAATACTCAAACATTCGTAGGTTGGTACTCCAAAAAGTGATGTCTTTATTTTTCAAAAGTTCATTTCTTTATCGCTGTTTTTATAATTCAGAAAACCATTTCTGATAATCAATTGGTAAACAAAACTATCGCTGCCTGATCCTACCGTGCACCCAGTTTTTCTGGAGTGCAGTAGGTCATCGTCAGTTTTGTTGCTGGATGTGTCTTTCTGGAGATGTGTTTTTCTGGAGACAGAAAACATGCATAATATTGAGACATTATGCTTACAGGGAGACCATAAGCACTATGCATCACAATTTTAAGCCACATAATCACCTGACACTCGAGCAAATATCTCTTAGGGTTATCTCTCTCTTAACATCAGTTATTCTGTAGGCTGGGACGGATGATACCTTCTCACCGGGGCTGATTTTACTCAGATGAATAGTTGGCTTTCTTCTGAGGAATCTCACTCAAATGCTCTCACTCAAGGGACTTTAGACGCGTACTCTCTCTTTGGAACTTGGTAGCTTCCTTGACAAATTATAGCCAACTATAACAGAAAATAAACAAGGAGGTTGGCACAAGACCTTTAGCAGGTGACCAACACTCGTAAACCAAAGGCCGAACTTAAACTGAAACAAAGGGAAACAGACTTCAGGTGTTTGCCACTCTCATTCATACCGCAGGCTGTGCACTTCCACATCATTTGACAATAGGTAATATTCACTGAGCAATAGAATCACTGCTAAAAGGTGAATTTATTCTCAAGTTGTCAATGTAGTCTCAAAGTTCTATCTGTCTCTGTGGAGTTTTCAAGTTCAAAAGCACTAGCGTGATTCTTATGCATCTAAAGTGGAGGCTTAAAGCACCCAACAGTCTTTCAGGAAGCGCACTCCATTTATTTGTCAAAACAGCATTGATGGTCTGTTCCGAAATTTCCAGAACTCCGGGGCTGACTTGCTGGAATCCACAGTTCAGGAAACACTAGGTTCAGAGGTGGGGTTTCTGAAGAACTGACCGGCGAAGAGAGGAAGATTCGGCGAGAAGGAAGGAGTCAAGTACAGATGTCTGTGAGGCGTGGGTATTTATAGCCAATATGTATTTTCATTTGGGAAACATGTGGCCAAACACTCCACTGGTTGGGGCAAGGTGGAAGTCGCCTAGAAACAGAGTAAACAGCCACCTCAGGAATGTGCAGAGCACACAAGCTGTAAACCCTGAAACAAATATTGGCAAAGACAAGTGTGTAGGATAAGGCAACAAGCATTGTCCACAGCAAATAAGGCATAATATGGCAACAATCATTGGTAGTGTACAATACAATGAGTATCACACATCACAGTGCCACAACCAAAAAAAATTGGCATCACAGTGCCACAACCAAAATAAATTGGTAATGTGCAATAACGTGATCACACATCACTATGCAACAAGCACATGATTAACCAAGGACCCCTGGGGATGGTCACAAATTACACTGGACTGGGACTGGGGATTCCTGACAGTAGAGTGGAGTTGTGAAGAGAAGAGTGCAGTGGCGCAGTGTGAAGTGGAACAGCTTAGTGGAAATTGGTGCAGAGTGCAGTGGCACAGAGTGGTGCAGAGTAGAGTGGAGTAGGGCAATATGGAGTATGCATGGTATGGGAGCATTATGCCATTACAGACAACACATCTTTAATTGAAATTACCATTATATGTGTACTCACAGACAGTTTTACTGATAAAAGTATACATTGCACAAATGATGTGTAGAAATATCATCACCCAATGTATTGATTTGATCGTCAGCACAGTTAATTTACAGACATTTACATTTTGTTGTATGCTAGAAAGAAACTGCATCTGTACAGCCTTCCTCAAGCAGCCCATACTAGCCAGCATGATTGCCACATAAATCCTCTCACTTTGAAGTCAGAGAAAGAAAAATAAACACCAAGCTACCTGCAAGACACAGCCTGACAATTGACCTCTGTCTTTTAATTCACAGCAAAAGTGACAAGATAAGAACAAGATTTAAAGGCCTGTTTACAGAAAGCAAGTTTTGGGAAGAATAGAGTAAACTAGGTTTGGGCAATGAGATGAACAAACTTGCGCTGGACAGCCAAAAGCAAATAAAGCCAACAAATAGAAAGCCAGAAAATGTGAGTTATAAACCACAAAGGGAGTGGTACGCAATGGGCAGAATGATTTCCTAGCTCAACTTTTTGAATGTCCCAAAGATGTCTTTAGCCACCCAGAAAGCTGTGCTGTCTGGTAGGCTGTGATCTAAAAAGGGGAAAGAGTCTTTACAACACAGCATTTACTATGCATTGCCTTTACCATGCAGGTTTTTATCACACATATGCCTTTACCACGCATGCCTTTACAAGGAAATGGTAAGTGCATATCAGGTAACGGTAAAGGTATAAGTGCACACATCTATAACATTACTTTATATATGTTGCCCGGTTGAAGGCATAAGCCAAAACGCATAGGCATCCTTCTTATGTTGAGTGTTGCTGCACTATAGAAGTAATAAACAGTATTGAGCACGTGGACAGCGGTGTGTCATCTACATGGACACAGGGTGAGAGTGCAGTTGATCATCCTTGGAATGAAGGCTTTCGAGATGGAATATATATGTACCATATAGACACTCATGTACCTACTCATCAACCCATGTATCCACTTACACACTACACGACAGACTGATACACACATTCACACAGATTCGTCACTCACCCATACAATCACTAAGACAAGTTTAATCACTCACTTATAAAGTCAGTCACGCACCCACTACATCATCCATACAGACACTCATACACCCACTCATTCTTTAACAGACACTCATACACCCACTCATTCTTCAGTACACCTTGGTGTGTATGTGTATATATATATATATATATATATATATATATATATATATATATATATATATATATATATATAGCATCAGAAGAAGGTAGTAACCGAAACGCATCATGCAATGTGTTGAATAAATGGAGTTCAAACGTACCTTTGTGCCGCCTCTTCTACTTCCCAGAAAGGAGAATGCTTCGGAATACATTGCGTGAAACCCATTACACGCGGGGCTGGCACCTCTCAGCGAGTGTCTGAAGGAAGGGTGATAATGGGGGTGACCCGGACCGCCGCACAAATCAGAGGCCGCAGGACGACGCTGTTAAGGACAGTTCATACCACATGGAGGGGTTTCTTTACTTCATCGAGGTCCCCGAGCCTGCGAGCCGATGGTACTGTGAGGCATGAGAGTGAGGGAAATTAACTCTGTTTCCCAGAACAAGTGCCATGGCTTCAGTCAGCGAACATTGCTGCTCGGCTGCACGTTGGGACAATGTAGTGCAAGCCGAGCAAACGGACCACCGACCAGCAAGTGTAGAACAATGCCTGCTGGGTAATGTAGTTCTACTAACGGGAACTCTGGTGCAATCCATGCCATGTTTTGCGGACACCCTCAACACTACTTCAGTGGTTGAGTCAGAGACAGAAGCTAATGGCACCAGTGGAACTATGTCTACACAAAGCATCAGAAGAAGGTAGTAACCGAAACGCGTCATGCAATGTGTTGAATAAATGGAGTTCAAACGTACCTTTGTGCCGCCTCTTCTACTTCCCAGGAAGGAGAATGCCTCGGAATACATTGCGTGAAACCCATTACGCGCGGGGCTGGCACCTCTCAGCGAGTGTCTGAAGGAAGGGTGATAATGGGGGTGCCCCGGACCGCCGCACAAATCAGAGGCCACAGGACGACGCTGTCAAGGACAGTTCATACCACATGGAGGGGTTTCTTTACTTCATAGAGGTCCCCGAGCCTGCGAGCCGATGGTACTGTGAGGCATGAGAGTGAGGGAAATGAACTCTGTTTCCCAGAACAAGTGCCATGGCTTCAGTCAGCGAACATTGCTACTCGGCTGCACGTTGGGACAATGTAATGCAAGCCGAGCAAACGGACCACCGACCAGCAAGTGTGGAACAATGCCTGCTGGGTAATGTAGTTCTACTAACGGGAAATCTGGTGCAATCCATGCCATGTTTTGCGGACACCCTCAACACTACTTCAGTGGTTGAGTCAGAGACAGAAGCTAATGGCACCAGTGAAACTATGTCGACACAAAGCATCAGAAGAAGGTAGTAACCGAAACGCGTCATGCAATGTGTTGAATAAATGGAGTTCAAACGTACCTTTGTGCCGCTTCTTCTACTTCCCAGGAAGGAGAATGCTTCGTAATATATATATATATACATATATATGTATATATATATATATATATATATATATATATATATATATATACATATATATATATATATATATATATATATATATATATACATATATATATATAACATTCTTAAACTTTTTAACTTTTTGGAAACACTCAGTCAATGGATGATGTCATTTGAGATGTCATCAGTGATATCACTAACCAGTGCATTGCGGGGACACGAGTTATAGTTAGCACAGCTAACTATAACAGCTGAATTTCTGTGGTTTTGTAGGAGTGAAATGTCAGACTAACTGTAACGTCCCTGAAACCTGTGTTTTTTTCAGTGAATATCTAATGTTTTTAAAATTCGAATCCCTAACTATAATGTCTCTGAAACCTGGCCACTGTGTAGCTTCACATAGGAGTCACGAACGCTGACAGTAAGCATGGGCGAATTTTGCGGATCTCGCGTTTGCGGATTTTGCGGATTTGCGAACTCGCAATCCGCAAAATCCGCGAATTCTCGCGAATTTGCGGATTTTTTTTTTTTATGTTCGCACGGGTTTCTGCAAGTTTGCGAGGGTTTTGTACAATTTCGCAAATTGCGAAATTGTACAAAACGCGTGCAACACAATAATATGAAGAGAAAGAAGCTCCTGGTCACAGGAACAGCACGGGGATTGCGCTCATGAAAGTCAAGGATGCAAAGGCCTCTACTCAGCATCACAGCTGATTTTCCACGGTAGATTTGGGAAGAGGCACACCTGTCCAGCCTCGAAGACGCTCATGATTGTTTTTGGGCTAATGAATGAGTCACTGAATTTGAGCATCAACTAGTTCGAGCGACCATGTGTGTGTTACTATGCAATCGCCCCGAAGGGCGCAGGGGTCCCTTGAGTGAGCTGTCCATCATAGTGGGTGAATGGCGGGAAGACGGTGCAAACCGCGAGTGTATGCTAAAAGACCATGTCTCCACTGAGAAGCACTGTCCAATGGCATAAAAAAAACCAATCTCAACTCTGGCCATCCTAAGCAGCACTGGGTGTAAAATTTAAACTGCAGTCGGTGAGCAGTGAGCGAATTACGCAGTGCTTCTGTATCCGATAACACATGAACGAAATAACCTGCAGAAAATCCTGGCACATTTTAAAAGCCCTTCTGGAAGGAGAATGCCATTTATATTCACAAAAGATTCTAATTTCAACTTTTTCTCAATCCATCTGCAGAAAAGTGCAAATAAGCATATGCTGGGGAAAATGGGTTTCTCATACTTATGCTTTTTCTACCTAAGAGCGCTATGGTGAGCCCACGCGGTCCATATGTTACTGTAAGTGACAAAAAGACCACTGTTAAACACTTTGCAAAACAATAAATACATAAATAACATACTTACGTTCTTGCTTTCACTTATTATCATTCACTTGCACTTTTTTCCTCTTTCTCTCTCCCTCACACACACTCTCATCTACTCTCATTCCCTCTCCCTCCATTTTGTTGCCCAATTTTACGCTTCTTCTTTCCCATTTCGGTTTCTATCTCTTCCTTTCTCTTTTCACTCCCTTCTATTCCACACTCACTTCCTATCTCCCTCTTCCTCCTACTACCACCCATTTTTTCATACCTCCTAACCTCTCTCTTCCTCTGCACGCCTTCTTTTTCTCACCTTTCAGTATATGCCTCTCCTCACTTCTAAGGCCTTGTTTATCCCCTTCCCTCCCATGTTTTCTCGTCCTCCATTATGCTTCTCCCTCTTCCACTCTCCCTCCTCCTCTGCTTCTCCCTCTTCCTCTCATTCTCCTTCCTACACTTTCTTTCACTCTATGCCCCGTTCTAATCCCAGATCCTTTTATGTGTTTCATCTCCTGCCTCCTCTGGCTTGTCTTTAACTGTCCCAGTTCCCTCTGGATGCCAGCAAAGCGTGAGTGTAAATGCCAGGCCGGGTATGATGCCCCTGCCCTCCCGTTCTCCGGACAGATCTGGATCCATAATTGTACCCTTATTAATCTATACTGGAAAGGGCACGGTTTCTACAAGGAGCCCGAAAATCTCTCGAAATGTTTTCATCTTACTGGGTACGCTGTTAGACAAGTATTGGAAGGACTCTGGAGAAGGGGACGCTATTTCCGTGGTGCCTTCACTACCTCTTCATTATTTTTATGCTGCCAGCAGCCGGTGAATAATTTCGCAGATATCACGACCCAAGAACAGGCGCGCAACGCCCATTGGAATTAAAGGGCTTCTCTCGACCCCCCCTCCCCCACCCTTTGAGTACTTCACAGGTCTTTTAAAGACCTTTTGCATGTTAATCAGGCGTTGATGGTTTTCACCCCTTCTTAGGGCCCCTGCAGCTCCACTCTGCCTCTCCGCCGTGGGAAACAATGAAAGGTGACATTTTATGGTGGAGAGCGCGCCCCCCCTGAGATGGCGTCGCGCCCCCCCAGGGGGGCGCGCCCCACAGTTTGAATAACTCTGATCTATAACAACAATCTACGTTTTCACATGCATAACATCTACCGAACTGATGGAGTTCACTTCACAGATGAGTGTTTCTCAACAAGCTTAAGCTGTGCATTCGTACTTACATGTAGCTGCAACAAAGCCAACACAGTCATAATAAACACAACAGCTCTTCTTAGTGCCAACCTATAACCCAACAGTGAAAGTTATATATTTTTATCATATGTACTTATTTATTTTTTTCAGATTCGCGAACCCATCTCGAATTTGCAAAACAAAACACAAATTCAATGTACTACAACACATATAACCTTTCAACTTTAAATTTTAATTTACATTTTTAATATTATATCAAACTCTGACAATTGTAATGTGATTAGGAAGTTCAATCTCAGTACATCTATAAAAAAAAGTCCACAACTATAACATTACCTTCAGAACTAGATATTGTTTAATTATTTATTTAAGATGGATTTTTGAATTCACCACGACGTTACACGGGGGCGGTGAGAGCCGCGATAGGGTCACGACTCATATCACAAGAGAAAAAAATAATACTCCTGTTAGAAATGGGATCCCTGGCTGGCCAGGGCTTGCGCCAAAGTCAGTCAGAGACCACCACTCCTAAGTCAGGGCAAGGGAGTTACACGCCAAGATAACCCCAGCTCACCCTCTAGGTAACGTGGCGCGAGCAGCAAGGCTAAACTTGGAGGCGATATGAGTTAAGTATTTGCGCACGCACCCCAGCAACAACACCCAAGGCCCACTACAAAGGAAACTCCACACAAGGTTATATATAAAAATAGCCTTTGTATTACACCAATACACATTAGATAAAACACACACTTTACAATGTGCCAGGGGCACGGGCAGAATTTACAGGGGATATTTACAAGACAGGGCCACCTGGACCACTGTCAGGAATCAGCACTTTTAGAAGTAACACTTTTTAGAAATAGCACTTAGAATGTAAAATTACATTAGCACAAAATAGCACACAACCAGTAATCACTGGTAACCAGGACCTCACTAGCACCACCTGTACTAGGGAGAAAACAACCACCTAAGTATCACTATACCTGTAGGGGTGTAAGAACATAACACATGATGCAATGCATAACATTCATTCAGTTTTGTAAGGAGGAAAACACATGATGCATCAACAATACATTCAGAGGTGTAGAACAAGGCACATGACGTATAAAAACACATTCAGAGGTGCAGGGCAACACAATAGCGCATAACTCACACTAGTCACCACCTGTGACTGTCCCTAGGCCCTCTGGCCTTGTTGGGGCTCAGGACGCCCTGTGTCCAAAGTCAGGGTCCTAAACGGAGCAGTTGCCCACAAAGTGCTGGGCAACTGTGCAGACAATACTGTGGCCAACGTGGGAGCCTCTCTGGGCTCAAGCACACAAATTGCCCCCATAGCCTCTCAGGGGTTCTAACACAGCAATGGGGGCCAGGAGCCTCTCTGGGCTCTGAATTAGCAATGGGGGCACTCAGGAACCTCTCAGGGCTTGTAAATAAATGTGCCCCTTCGAGCCTCCGTGGTTCTGCCAACAGATCGGGTGCCTTGAGCCTCTTGTGGGCAGGAAACAAAATGCCCTCGCGGCCCTCCCAGGGCTCGTCACCACTTTGCCACCTGAGCCCCACTGGGCTCTAATTAAAGAAATGCCCCGTCGTTGGAGCCTCGCTGGGCTCGGAACACTGCCCCCGGATGGAGCCTCTCAGGCTCGCACAGAAGGCTGCTCGACTCCGTTGGAGTCCCACACGGGGGGACTCAAAAGGAACAACTGCCCCCTCTCCCTACCAGGGAGTCTCGTCGGAGCGGCCCACTGCCTGTCGGGGCCGCTCTGGGAAGAATGCGAGGGGCCCTGCGCCTCCCAGAACCCAGGCCTCCACTCACCGGTGAAGTCCCTCTCGGGGGACTCTGCCGCTCGCCGTGCTCTTCCCCCGCCTCAGCACTTACCGGCTTCTCTCTTCTCTGGCTGGCGGCGGGGACGGAGGCTGCGAGGGCGGTCTTCTTCTGGAGCCTTCAAGGCTCCTCCTCACTCCCGCCTTTCCTGCAAGCGGGCCGGCAGCTGTGGCTTCACGAGAGCTCCCGCTCCTCGGGGCTCTCTCTGCTTCTCCTCTCACCGGAGAGCGGGGTGGGCTCCCGTCCGCTTCCAGTTGTCTCAATGTCCCGCCCCCGGCCTGCCTGACTTCCGGCCGGGCGGCGGCGGCGATACTTGGCACGGCAAATGCTGCAAGGAGCGGGGAAATGCCGGGTGGGCACCGGCTGAAGCACACAAAGCGCTCCCAAGCGCCAAGGACGATAAAGCAGCGCTCCCTAGCGCTACAACAGCAATTTCAGCGCTTCCTGCTGAATGTGAAATCAAGCGCTTCCAAGCGCTTAGGGGGAAATACAACGCTCCCAGCGCTTTAAGGAAGAAATAAAGCGCTCTTAGGTGCCCTCAGCAGGGCAAAGTTCCAGCGAAGTTCTTAGGTAGGCAGGGGGCAAAGCTGGGCCCAGAGCCAGCTCACTGGGTCTCCAGGCAGGGAGACAATCCAAGTGGCGGTCCTCTGGCCCAGCAACAGCAGCAGCCCCCTCAGGCAGAATCCTGGAAGAGAACAACTTCTGTGGGGACACAGCCCCATTTTTATACACCTAAATCCATTGTTTGGAGGTGCAGGGTGGGGGAGAAACCAGTCGCAGCTGGTTTGGGAGTACCCTTGATGGCCCAACCACCCCTTTCTATCACTGGCAGGGCTAGGGTCATCAGTCACACCACAGGGGGGCGGAGCCAGCATTGTGTGGGGAAAAGCCAGCCCATCCAGGACACAGGTACACTCCTCCCACACATCACTCATGCTAATCTCACACTCACCACCGGGCAGACCCACCCAGCCTTCCTGGAGCCAGGCTCACCAGCCAGCTCCAGCCAATCACACGCCAGGCATATTTTACCCTAATATGCCAACTCCTAGAAGTGGCGCTTCCGCACAAGACACAGTCATGCCACATACATCGTTGCGAAGCATTCAATCACACGAGTGTGCACATACCAAACTTGAGCATGCACGCCTCACGCATCAGGAACTAACAGGGACACAGACATTCCCCATGCATTCCTATGGGAGAGCAGGCCAATCTCACACACACACTCAGGGAGCACCCGCACTTTACACTGCGCCACAGTGTCAAAGTGCGCAAAGACCAGAAGTCACTAGGCAAAAAGTTCAGGGGTGAACCTGCCAGAAGGGCCAAGTCCAACACAACCCCCTTCCAGCCAAAACGCAGGGGAGAACAATCACCACCATGATGGACTTCCCTGCTTGAGGCGATAGAACACGGACGCGGGCCCGCACTGCAGGGACACACTCCGGTTCTATGCCACGTTGATCCATAAGCCAAGCACATACTTAAAAAAAAAAACAGGCCCAACTAGGCTACCCCGCCTTGGCGCTTGGGAGCGCTTTGTGTGCTTCAGCCGGTGCCCACCCGGCATTTCCCCGCTCCTTGCAGCATTTGCCGTGCCAAGTATCGCCGCCGCTGCCCGTCCGGAAGTCAGGCAGGCCGGGGGCGGGACATTGAGACAACCGGAAGCGGACGGGAGCCCACCCCGCGCTCCGGTGAGAGGAGAAGCAGAGAGAGCCCCGAGGAGCGGGAGCTCTCGTGAAGCCACAGCTGCCGGCCTGCTTGCAGGAAAGGCGGGAGTGAGGAGGAGCCTTGAAGGCTCCAGAAGAAGACCGCCCTCGCAGCCTCCGTCCCCGCCGCCAGCCGGAGAAGAGAGCAGCCGGTAAGTGCTGAGGCGGGGGGAAGAGCACGACGAGCGCCAGAGTCCCCCGAGAGGGACTTCACCGGTGAGTGGAGGCCTGGGTTCTGGGAGGCGCAGGGCCCCTCGCATTCTTCCCAGAGCGGCCCCGACAGGCAGTGGGCCGCTCCGACGAGACTCCCTGGTAGGAAGAGGGGGCAGTTGTTCCTTTTGAGTCCCCCGTGTGGGACTCCAACGGAGTCGAGCAGCCTTCTGTGCGAGCCTGAGAGGCTCCATCCGGGGGCAGTGTTCCGAGCCCAGCGAGTCTCCAACGACAGGGCATTTCTTTAATTAGAGCCCAGTGAGGCTCAGGTGGCAAAGTGGTGACGAGCCCTGGGAGGGCCGCGAGGGCATTTTGTTTCCTGCCCACAAGAGGCTCAAGGCGCCCAATCTGTTGGCAGAACCACAGAGGCTCGAAGGGGCACATTTATTTACAAGCCCTGAGAGGTTCCTGAGTGCCCCCATTGCTAATTCAGAGCCCAGAGAGGCTCCTGGCCCCCATTGCTGTGTTAGAACCCCTGAGAGGCTCAGGGGGCAATTTGTGTGCTTGAGCCCAGAGAGGCTCCCACGTTGGCCACAGTATTGTCTGCACAGTTGCCCAGCACTTTGTGGGCAACTGCTCCGTTTAGGACCCTGACTTTGGACACAGGGCGTCCTGAGCCCCAACAAGGCCAGAGGGCCTAGGGACAGTCACAGGTGGTGACTAGTGTGAGTTATGCGCTATTGTGTTGCCCTGCACCTCTGAATGTGTTTTTATACGTCATGTGCCTTGTTCTACACCTCTGAATGTATTGTTGATGCATCATGTGTTTTCCTCCTTACACCTCTGAATGAATGTTATGCATTGCATCATGTGTTATGTTCTTACACCCCTACAGGTATAGTGATACTTAGGTGGTTGTTTTCTCCCTAGTACAGGTGGTGCTAGTGAGGTCCTGGTTACCAGTGATTACTGGTTGTGTGCTATTTTGTGCTAATGTAATTTTACATTCTAAGTGCTATTTCTAAAAAGTGTTACTTCTAAAAGTGCTGATTCCTGACAGTGGTCCAGGTGGCCCTGTCTTGTAAATATCCCCTGTAAATTCTGCCCGTGCCCCTGGCACATTGTAAAGTGTGTGTTTTATCTAATGTGTATTGGTGTAATACAAAGGCTATTTTTATATATAACCTTGTGTGGAGTTTCCTTTGTGGTGGGCCTTGGGTGTTGTTGCTGGGGTGCGTGCGCAAATACTTAACTCATATCGCCTCCAAGTTTAGCCTTGCTGCTCGCGCCACGTTACCTAGAGGGTGAGCTGGGGTTATCTTGGCGTGTAACTCCCTTGCCCTGACTTAGGAGTGGTGGTCTCTGACTGACTTTGGCGCAAGCCCTGGCCAGCCAGGGATCCCATTTCTAACATTGGTGGAAGCGGTGGGATAGAAACCAGTCGCAGCTGGTTTGGGAGTACCCTTGATGGCCCAACAACCCCTTTCTTTCACTGGCAGGGCTAGGGTCATCAGTCACACCACAGGGGGGCGGAGCCAGCATTGTGTGGGGAAAACCCAGCCCATCCAGGACACAGGTACACTCCTCCCACACATCACTCATGCTAATCTCACACTCACCACCGGGCAGACCCACCCAGCCTTCCTGGAGCCAGGCTCACCAGCCAGCTCCAGCCAATCACACGCCAGGCATATTTTACCCTAATATGCCAACTCCTAGAAGTGGCGCTTCCGCACAAGACACAGTCATGCCAAATACATCGTTGCGAAGCATTCAATCACACGAGTGTGCACATACCAAACTTGAGCATGCACGCCTCACGCATCAGGAACTACCAGGGACACAGACATTCCCCATGCATTCCTATGGAGAGCAGGCCAATCTCACACACGCACTCAGGGAGCACCCGCACTTTACACTGCACCACAGTGTCAAAGTGCGCAAAGACCAGAAGTCACTAGGCAAAAAGTTCAGGGGTGAGCCTGCCAGAAGGGCCAAGTCCAACAACTCCCCAGTTCCATACATCTATTTCGCCCCAGGGACCCCGACCCCCGGGGCCACAGAATTTCATTATTTAAAAATGTATTTTAAGGAGGAGGACCGTGCGGCCCCTCCCAACTCTGATTACGGCCCTGGGGACCCCAACCCTGGGGCCCGACCATTCCTTTTATTTTGGCCCTCCTGGCCATGTTCTACCCTGGGACCCCATCCCACGGGGCATGGCCATATTTAAAGAGACTCGGTTCAACCGAGTCACTAGATGGCTGCCTGGTTTGAAGTGTTGGCAGACAATCAGATCTCAAGGTCAAGATCGGGAGGGTTCACGGGTCCTCTGAGCCCACAGTTGTATATATGAAAAATCTTTACATTTCTCAGGAACTACTGAACTGATTTACACCATTTAACTAAAATGGCACTTTTTGAACCAAAAGCAACCTTTTTGCCAAATTTGATGTAATTCCGTTCAGCAGTTCGGGCTGTAGCCGTGCCTAAAGTTTCCCATGGAAATGAACATGGGGAAAACACATTTTGGGACCCCCCTTTTTTCTCAGACCCCGCTTGACAAATCACCCTGAAACTTTCAACACCCCAGCTAAAGTGATTGGGCCATTAGGTTTGAAAATTACGTGAAGATTCGTCAAACGGTGCCAAAGATATTGGCAAAAGAATAAATGTATGTATATATTGCCAGTAGGTAGTTATAGTTAGGACCATGTTTCCATAGCAAAAGTGTTTCTTTACTTGCCTATATCTTTGGCACCGTTTGACAAATCTTAAAGAAAGTGTGGCAGTGATTCTTGTTGTGCATGTAAAGTTTTAGGGTGATCCGTCAAGCGGGGGCTGAGAAAAAGGGGGTCGTAAAAAGTGTTTTACCAATGTGAATTCCCATAGAGATTTTAGCCAGAACCATTGGATGGAATTAAACCAAATTTCGCAGAAAGGTAGCTCTGAGTCCAGAAAGAACCCTTTTTGTCATTGTATGTATATTAAAGGTAATGTATATATAGGGACGCTGATCCTCTGATGGTCCAAAAGTCCCTGTGCTTAAATGTGGTTGACTGCAAACACTTTAAGCATGCAGTGTTGACAGCCGTCTTGGGACTCAGCTTCAATCGAGTCTCAACAAAAGATGTAAAAAAAAGAAAAGGGGACAGTGTAGGACTACCCTGACCATCAAGGCCTCCTAGGGGAGTCCCGCAGGGACCCTACAGTGCAAAAAAAACATTTTTTTAGCAAGGGTCATGCTGGATCCATGGGTCCCACCCAAAATTTTTAAAAAAGAAGTGTGGTCTTTTGAGCTTCTCTACTGTTTAGCCTCTAAGTAGGCCACATCCAAGGAGCATGCAGTAAGAAAATGGAGGGGGCGCACGCACGGGCACTTGACCCCCCAGAACCCGGGCACCACACCTCCCTGGGGCAATATACAAAAAATGAATTTGAGGGGCCACGCAGATCCCCCATACCCCCGCCCCCCCCCAGCCCCAGTGATACCACCTCCCTGGGGCAAAAATACACATATTCAAGAGTCCATCCGCGTGGACTGCCGGTCCCGGGGACCACCACTTTCACTGGGCTTTCTATTGTTTTTAGGAAGGGGCCGCGTGACCCCCCTCCTGGGCCATTCTCTGCCCAGGGGACTCCTACCTCCCCAGAGTAGGCCTTTAAAACTGAAAGGAAGGGGCCCATGTAGTCCCCCTCCATGAGCCAATTATGTTCTTGGGGACCAACAACCCCAAGGGCTGGCTCCTGCTTTGTCCCGGGGTGCCCACACTCGGTACATAGCTGTTTGTTGTGACTTGGTGTGAGCTTTGACAGCTCCTGCCAAGCCACAGCAAACACTCCGCTTTCAGCAAGCGAGAGTGGAGAATTACTCTTGCTAATTGGAGTCAGAGCTTTTGTTTGTTTCCCTGCCTGATGTCAAATGGGCTGGGAAACAACAGACAAAACAAATGTTCTCAAAGACAGGAAGCTGCATGTTTAGTAGCTCCATGTCTGTGAGCTGGCATGGGCTGTGGGGGCCCTGAGGCTCCCCCTGAGGTCCCGGGGGAAAAGAGGAGAAAGAGGCAAAATAAAGGTCAGAAACAAACAGAAAGAGGCAGAATGAAGGCCAGAAACTAGCAGAAAAGGCAGAAAAGGGTTAGAAATAAGCAGAAAGAGGCAAAATAGAGATCATAAATGAGCAGCAAGAGGCACAATAAAGGTCAGAAATGAGCCAAAAGAGGCAAAATAAAGTCAGCAAAAAGCTGAAAGAAGCAAAATAAAGTTTAGAAACAAGCAGAAAGAGGCAAAATAGAGGTCAGAAATGAGCAGCAAGAGGCCAGATAAAGGTGAGAAACAAGCAGAAAGAGGCAGAATAAAGGTCAGAAAGAAGCAGAATAATGGGTAAAAATAAAGGTCAGAAAGAGGCGAAACAAAGGTCAGCAATGAGCACAATGAGGAAAATTTAAGGTCAGAAACGAGCAGAAAGAAGCAAAATAAAGGTCAGAGAGAGACAAAATAGATATCAGAAACGAGCAGACAGAGGCAAAATAAAGGTCAGAAACTAAGCCTGGGTGAGCAGAACTCCGCAAAGTGGATAAAAATCTCCACTACGCTACGCGGAGCTCCACAAGCGGAGGAGTTTCTTTAGATAAATGCCGTTTGCTGTGATTTTCATTGCCAGGTGGTGTCTGCACTGTGCGCTCATCACGAACGACACCATGCACTGCGCAAGCGGGCACTGCTTCCTTTCTGCAGCTCAAGTAGATTTTTACTCGAGCTGCAGTTTTCTCAAAGCAAATGGATGGTTTCTCAATGCGAGCGGTCACGAGCATACGCGACCACTCGCAATGAGAAATCAGACCGCCCGCGATGAGAAATCTTGTTGTGAGGTTGATTTTCCATGCTCGTGCTCGCCAACTTGATGGTGACGATCGCTAATGAGGAAAAATCTTGCCAGGAGGTGGATTTTCCTTGCTCGTGCTCACCAACTTGCAGTTGATGAATGCGAGCGAGTGCGTAAAACTCTGCAAACTCTGCAAGCGGAGCAGAGTTCACCACTCAGAGGGGCCGGTTCACAGAACTAATTTAAGACAAAATCCTAAACGTACTACTTTTGGTATTCACGGAAGTTAGGATTTTGTCTTAAGTTTGTCTTAAGACAGACTTAAGACAAAATCCTAACTTAAGTATGTCTTAAGTCTGTCTTAAGTTTGTCTTAAGACAAACTTAAGAAAAAATCCTAACTTCTGTGAATACCAAAAGTAGTAAGTTTAGGATTTTGTCTTAAGTTAGTTCTGTGAATCGGGCCCAGACTTATCAGAAACAAGCATAAAGAGGCAAAATAGAGGTCAGAAACAAGTAGAAAGAGGCCCCCAATGACTCACAGCCGCCACGGGGACTTCATTCCCCAACCAGTAGTGCACCAGGAGGCCCTTTTGCAGAGTGGCTGAGAAAGGGGGTCGGGCTTCCAACGAGGTCTGAGCATTCTCGCTTTGGGGGACATACTTGTTGCAACAATAGGGGTTCTTGGCCTCCAAAGGGCTTCAGCAACCAAGGGGACTTCCTCCCCAACCAGTGGTGCAGGAGGAGGCCCATTTGCGGAGTGTATGAGAAATGGTAAAAAAACAAATCTATCCTGAGCTTGCAACAACAGTAAGTAGAGTTCTTAATAAATCGAGGTCGAGACGATATTCTTATCTTCGTTTATTGTACAGCACTTCTTCATAAGCAATCCTAGCCACCAACACGTGTTTTGTCTTTAGTGGTATAAGCCACAGACTTCCTCAGGGATATTCAAAAAAGTAGAGTTTTATGGTAAAGTCAAAGTGTCAGAAGGTATACAAATAATCACAGATATTGATAGGCAAAAAGGTTTGTGGCAAAGTAGATCAAACAAATGTAAGTATTCAAAATCGATGACAGCAGCTCCAACAAACCTAACAAGCAGCGTAGTCCGGCACGAATATCGGGAAGTGGCGTGTTGTATAAGAAAGGGGATGGGGCATCCAATGAGGTCACAGCAATCACGCTGTGGGGGACTTACTTGTGGCAACAATAAGGGTTCTTGGCCCCTAACGACCCTCAGTTGACAAAGGGACTTCATTCCTCAACCAATAGTGTGCCAGGAGGCCCCTTTGCAGAGCGGTTGAGAAAGGGGGCAGAGCCTCCGATGAGGTCCCAGCAATCCTGCTGTCCGGGACTTACTTGTGGCAATAATAGGGGTTCTTGGCGCTTAATGACCCTCAGTAGCCAAGGGGACTTCATCCCCCAACCAGTAATAAGCCGGGAGGCCCCTTTGCAGAGTGGTTGAGAAAGGGGCGGGGCCTCCGACAAGGTCTCAGCAATCCCGCTGTGGGTACTTACAGTTAGCAACAATAGGGTTCTTGGATCCCAATAACCATCAGCAGCCAAGGGAACTTTATCCTCCAACCAACAGTGTGCCATGAGGTGCATTTGCAACGTGGTTAAGAAAGGGATGGGGCCTCCAATGAGGTCCCAGCAACCCAGTTGTGGGGGGACTTACTAGTGACAATAATAGGGGTTCTTAACCCCCAATGACCCTCAGCAGCCAAGGCGACTTCGTTAGGGGTGGCCGAGCAATACTCTGCACCGCTCATGGAAATCCACAGAATTTGGTGGAGTTTTTTGGTAGCTCCGCAGAATTCCGCTGAATGAAACCCCAAGAACTCCACCCAGGCCTACAGAAAATGAGCAGAAAACAAGCAGAACCTACTTAGGCACGAATGCATCTACTCACACAGCAGCTCAGACACTCTCACAGCTACTCACAGACCCATTCACTCGTGCACTCACTACCAGATGAACTCATATATGTACACCCACTCACAGACACAGGCAGACACTCATGCACCCACTTACAGAATCAATCTTACTCTCTCTTGCACACTCACAGATCTACCCAGAGACTCATGCACCTACTCACAGACCCTCTCAGATACTCACACCCCCTCTCACAGACCCACTCAGACACTCATATACGCACTTACAGCCCCACTCATGCTCTCACCCCGCTTAAATAAAAACTCGCACACTCATACACCCACTGAGACACTCATGTACTCACTCACACAATCAGTATCAAAGGTTAGTGGTTACAGTTAGGAAATAAAATTAAAAAAAACCTTACAAATTCACTTTAAAAAATCAAAGGTTAAAGGGACCTTTCAGTTAGGAAATATAATTTTGAAAAACCAACAGAAGTGACAATGGCTTACATTAGACTACACAAATGAAAATAGCTACAAGTAAACAAATAAACATCCTGCTAGAGGGGCCCCTTTAACAGATAACATCAACCCACCAAAGGGTTGCAATGAAATAGCAATTATGAGTAAAAAGTCTAAATTATGAGTACAACGCCCAGAAGTCAGTGCACCTGCCCACTGGAGGGCACGGCATGGTAACAAAAAGCAGATCCAAACACTGAGAAATTATTATTGTAAACAGTGAAATATTGCTGGGTCACTTTTGAGACAGAATGCTTATTACTTGAATGAATTTGCAACAGTCTAAAAAGACTAATGGGGCTGTAAATTTGCATTTGAAGCCAATAAATGAATATACACTTAATACATAAAGCACTTTTAATTCACGTTAAATTTGCACGCAATGCACATAGCACGCACACTTAATTAAAAACTACAAATCCATGCAATCTGGAGGAAGTTACAAAGCAAAATATATGTATACAAATTGTATACAAATTGCATAAAGACTGCTAGAAAAATATCCTGTGAGCAAGGACCCAAGGGGGCGTTGTCCAAGTCAATTTTTCTGCTAATTGAATAAACAATATTGGAATCCTAACCTGTGAGTGTGACTCGTTTTTTGTACTGGATAAACTGCACTTGTGGCAAAGATATTTAGTGGCATGGCACCTGCAACAGCGGACCGTGGAGAGTGTATATATATATATACTTATGTATATATAAGTATGATATGTACTTATCATTTCTTTGTAAAGTCATACGTGGTAAAGGCATATGTGTGGTAAAGACTTGCGAAGCAAAAGGCAATGCAATGTAAAAAAAATGGCATTGTATGTAAAGACTGGTAAAGGCATGCATGGTAATGGAATATGTTGGTCCTTTGTGCATCCTGTAAAAAAGAGTTGAGATTGATCTACCTTAACCAACTCAGTATATCACATAAAAAATTAGGTGTGCAAAACAAAGTATTATTTGATGAAACATTTTTGGAAAATTATTTACAATTATGAAAAAATTTGTAAACGACCCAAATTGTTTTTGCCTGTATTACATATGACATGTTCACAGAAGGATTTACCACACATAAAAAGTCATTCAAGTTACCAGTAGGTTTGAGCAGAAAATGTCTCTGTTGAGATGAAAAAGTACACAAATTATGCAAAGCAAAACTTTGTAAATTCCACAAGTTTTGCTTAATATGAAATTCATGAATGTTGCAGCTTTTATGACACTAATTAACATTTTGGAATGGCTTAATCAGAATCAGTGCAAATTGAAACTGTCAACCTAGTATGTCACATGCCGGGCTAATAATTCTGTAGCAGCATCAAATATGGCCGAATATAGGGATCATAGTGAATGTTTGCCATTATTTATCTAAACAGCCAATTCATGTGGATCTTCCTGCCCTGGATCAATAATGGTGAAAGTTCACAATACATCTAATTAGAATTGCTGTACCACACTCTTATGGATAGGTATTATATTAAAATCATATTGGTCTGATATCTTTCATAAGATTGACTTCATTGACTTCACTGCTGACTTTAAATCTCAAAATATGACCTTACTTATGTTATTATATTATTATGTGAATGTATTCAGTTTGAACTGGAATCACATGGAATTGCTACTGTGAGCGGTATGAAAAGCTAATAGAGGTATCCTGAGACCAAAGCAATCTACCTTTATCGATGATATGATTCAGTACCTCTGTAAGTTGAAAGCTGTTATTAGATTTAATGTTTGTGACTATTGTAAAGTGCAAGATACAAAGAAAATGAGTACACATTTTGTACACGTTTTGTTAAAATAACCTCTATTTCAAAGTGAAACTGCTATACAAATAGAACACAATTTGTGGTGAGTCTAAATCCCTTTCTGCTGGAAACATTATCTGCTCATTTTAATTGATCTAATCTATTTATCTTGCAGTGTAGCACATTTAATTTATTCTCCGTTTTTGCATTTTTAGTACTATATTTATTCAGGGCCTTATTTACATGTTGGTGTTAATCAGAGTCTGCTGCAATGGAAAAACATCCCAAGAAGTGCGAATTCGTATTGTGCAACATTGTTCACAATTGAAAAATAAGATCCTCACTGCCCCAATGGTTGAACATTCTACAACTCTAAACCACAGATTTGATGATTTTACGTGGACTATATTATCATTGATAATTAAGAACAGCCAAAGAGGTGGGGATCCAGAAGTATTACTGGCACAGAGGGAGGCATTCTTAATTATGAAATTCAACACGGCACTGCACAGCCTCAACAAGTTGTGTGAAGTCACAAAACTCTAAAAGGCAACAGTCTGAACAAACATGAACTTCATGTCCCACAATGCCCGGAGATGCCTGACCTCTCAGTTCCCCTTCCAGGTTGTATTAAAGGAACCAGTTTTGCAGTGGCTGCATTGCTGCTGGTTTGGAAGCAGAGTAGTATGTTGGATTGATATTTCCTGCAGCATAGAGAAAGAATTACAGGCAAGTGACACGCTGCCACTGGGGGAGGAATAATTGCACACGTTCATTCAAGAATCTTACCGAAATTATGCTTCCCTTTCGTAGGAAACAGATACGATTTGGGAGCAGCTGCTGTTTAAAAGCGTCCGCATCAATTATTGTTTTTTTTTCGATTTTAAGGTAACAGTGCAGCTGAGTTAGTTTTGCATTGTCACGCAGCACCATGCGCGCACTGAATTCTTTTCTCACAGCGCGCTCACAGTCATTTTATTCATTGTTTGCAGATAATGGGCTGACACCACTGAGTTGTCCCACACGTCACATACATTTGAAGGTAGGATCTCTTCCCTTTGGTCCTCTGTTGCACAAAGAGCTGTCCCATTCAGTACATTTAATTGCTAATGCCCTAATGTTTAACCCGCTGTAGCTTCGATTACAATATAAGATTTGAAGCAACATTTCTGGACATCAGTTCCTGTGGAACAACTGCACACCACAATTAATGTACCTAAAATATTCCCTGTCCGTAAAGCAGTGCAATGTGTCCAAAACGGAGGTCATGTTGTTTGGAGGGGCCACTCTGCTCTGGTCGCCAAATTGGTGGCCACTTGAGCTAGGACCTGTCCCAGCGCCCAAACTGACCATCAAAAATCTGGGAGTACGCCTAGACCAAGCTCTGATTATGAAAGATCACGTCAATCAGGTTACGGGAACATGTTTCCGTACAATAGGTCTTCTACGACGTATCTTCCCCTTCCTACCCAACATCTATAGGAAAACGCTGGTACAGGCACTAGTCCTTGGACGAGTGGACTATTGCAATAGTCTACTCATTTCCGCCAACCAGGAACAACTACGCAGACTGCAGGTGGTGCAGAATACTGCGGCAAGACTCATCCTGAATGCCCCCCCCCCGTACCCCTTCCCGCCCTCTTCTCTCCCACCTCCATTGGCTCCCAGTGCAGCAGCGTATAAACTTCAAAATCTGCTGCATTATGCACAAGTGCATATATGGATCTGGCCCCAAATATCTAAGAGATTTTTCTTCCCTATTCTCCTGGTCGTGCTCTGCGCTCCAGCAATACCATGCTGCTGTATGTTCCTAAAGTCTCCAGAGCGAGACAGGGGGGGCGTGCACCCTCCTATAAAGGCCCCTTGTTGTGGAACTCTCTTCCACCTCAGCTGAGGCAAATTTCCAACCTCTTTTCCTTTAGAAAAAAATTAAAAACTCACCTGTTCTCACACGAATAACCTGGCCACTCTCTCTGTCTCCCCCCCTACCACAGTCTGCCCAAATCATGCAAAGCTACGCGCGGAGATACCCCTTCGGGGCTGATTCAGGCGCGATACAAGACCATAAATAAATAAATAAATAAATGGAGGTACACGGGGTGTCAGAATGAAAACCAACAATATTTCTTTTAATTTTGCAGAGCCAAAATACCAAGTCCAAGTCCTGAAGAGAAACCCGGATTTGTTAGGGATTCGAAACGTGTTGGCTTTGAGTATGGGGGACTGTTGATGGGGTGTGATGAGGAATGTTAAATAATATTTCCCTCAGCAGCTTCTGACAACATCCACCAGTAGGTTAGGTATCCCTATCCTCTCACAGGCAGGACAGGAACCATGTGTTTCGAAAGAGAGTAACTGTCCATGAGCCATCAGAGAACTGGCTATAGGTCCTTCCTCCCTATTTGAATAGGCAGACATACAGATAGTTTTAACTGCCGTCATCGCAGGAAAACCCTGGCAGTAAGGGGCAGTGAAAGACAAACATTCCCCACACACTGTGGGAGATGACCCCCATGGGGAGGGGGGGATTTGCTTTTTCATTTTCAAAAACAAAAACCTACTTTGAGGTTCTGTTTTTAAAGAAAAATGCATTCACAGCAACTACCTTGGTGACAATTTCTGTGAATACTTGAAATGTCCTTTGAGCTGAGAGACATTTCAGAATTTGGTGTTTGGGACCTCCATTGGGTGACTGATAAATTACTCCATCGCCCTAGCGGAGAACTGCCCAACTGCCAAATTAAAATAGGGCCCTTAGTCTGTATTTATTTATTGATCTTATTTTTGTTTGTTTGACTGGGTCTAAGTCACAGTGTTGGGAATTCTTATGAAATTAGTATGCACAGGTGACTATATGTAATGTTTTGATTTTGTATGACCTTCCTGCTACAGCACTTGTTAATAGTACTATAGCAATAAGAATAATGTTTATTATGTTTAGCCTTCTGTTGTATTTGTGAAATTGATATGCCATGTATCTTTAAAAAAAAAAAAATTAACAATAAAATGCAAAAGGAATAGCTGCATCAAAGACAGATCTACTTTGTCAACACTGCTGGCTGGTGATTTCGGTATTCTCCCATTTCTGTAAATATTTGAGTTGTGTTCATTAGCCCTCCCTTCATGTAGTTCACCACATTATGAGGCATTTCAATTTATATTAAATGGCTCTTTATTTCTTTGCTATTCTGTGGTATTCTCAGCACCCAAATCCCATAAGTTTACCATTAGATGTTTATAGTTAGTAGGATGAGACATAAAATTGTCATATTATCTGATGCTTTGTTCTTGGGTGTGATACAAAATTCTCAGACATTTATCTATTTAGGATTGTAAGGCACAGAAAACTATGGTAAAGTCGTACATGGAACCACGCTTTTAGAGTAATTGTAGGGTTGAGCTTTAGCTGGTTTTGTGGTAAGGGAATCATGCTATTGGCTTCCAACCTGCAACACTGTGGTAGAACACACTGAGGCCAAGGTAAATCCAGGGTAGGGTAACCAATGCTGCACCCTTGAAGTTGGACATAAGTGTCAGAATGCCATTCTTCACTGTGTTTTTAAAGCCTTGCTACTTCAATCAAATGTAAAGTCATGGGAATTTCAGTTTTACTTTTCAAATAGGCTCCTGTAGCTCTACTTAGCAAAGAGTGGAAAGAGTGGAGGGGCAGTTTGAAATAAGTACTTGTACTTTTAAGTCACTGATAGTATGCACACGTCCCCCTAAAACCATCCAGGGATGTAGCTACAGGGGTGCATTTAGGATGTCACACACCCCTAAAATATGCATTTTCCAGTTGAAAGTTGAGTTCATGGTAGGGTAATAAGATTTTGAAAAGCAAAAACTGAGACATGCTACAAATAAAAGTAGGACTAAAGCCTTTAGTCTAACTTCTATGTCTGGTCCCAAAACACATTTTTCCCATGAACTTTTCTATAGGAATTTTAGACACAACTACAGCCCTAACCACTGAACGAAATTACACCAAATTTCGCAGAAAGCTAGATCTTGATCCAGAAAGAGTGCTTTTTGTAATTTATTGTAAACATGATTAGTAGTTTTGGAGTTATTGAAGAAAAAAGATTTATGTACATCTATAGACGTGGATCCACCACTGTGGATCTGCGGATCCACGCGCCAACAGCAATGCCACGATTGGTTGGCCGCAACGTGAGAGAAAAGTTGCCACTGCCAATTTGTCAATTGGGACATAGTTTACGGGGTTGGGGGGAATAAAGTATAAATAGTATATAAGATGTCAGGATAGAGGTATCCTTACTCCATGGGACTGATGGAGGAGTCTGTGAGGGACTCCTCATGGATAAGAAATTGTCAAAAATGTGTTATTATTGGTGTGCAAGGATCTGTGGATCCATCATGACACTCAGTGCGGCCCTCATGTGAGTCCACAGCAGATCTGCAGATTCATACCTGATCAAAAAAACATATACACCCACTCACAGATCCACTCACACACTCTCTCACATACCCACTCATCCAGTCCAACATTCACGCAGCTGTTCACACACTCACTCATAAACCCACACAGTCACTCACACACCCACTCACACACCCACTCAGAGAACAAGAGAACCACTCACACACCTATTCACAGACCCACATAGGAACTCACACAACTACCCACACACCCATACAGCCACGCACCCACCCACTCAGTGACCCTAAAAAACACTCATAAACCCACTCACATACCCACACAGGCACTAACACAACCACTCACACACATCTACAAACAGTCACAGACCCAGTCACACATCCAAGTAGCCACTTCAACACCTACTCATACCCCTACACATCCACTCAAAGACCTAGAGAACAACTCACACACCCCCTCACAGACCCACACAGGCACTCACACTCCAATACAGCCACATACACACCAATATAGCTACTTGCACACCCATTCACAGACACACACAGCCACTTACATACCCACTCACACACCCATACAGATAAACCATTGACACACTCACACACCCATACAGACACATATATACTACTCAGACACTCACACAGCTACTTACACACCCACACAATCACTCACACATCCACTCACTCACACAGCCACTCACACACCTACTCAGACCCAGAAAACCACTTGCACACCCATACAAACACTCACAGACCCAGTGACACATCCATTCAGTCATTCACACAGCTTCTCACACACCCATACAGTCACACACCCACCTCACACATACACTTACACACTCACAAAACCAGTCCCATCCACACTCATACACCCATTCAACCAGTCAAACACCCATACAGCCACTCACATACCCACTTAAAGACCCAGAGATTCACTCACACACATCACTCACAGACCCACACAAGCCCTCACAGAACTACCACACACCCAGTTGCACACTCAAACAAAAAAAGGTTACAGGCATGTTTTAGTTAGGAAAGAGCATTTAAAAAACATAGAAATTCAGTGAAAAAACGATGGTTATAGGGACAATATATTTAGGAAATAGAATTTAAAAAAACCTTAGAAATTCACAGAAAAAAACAAAGGTTACAGGGACATTATAGTTAGGTTCAGATTATGCACACACAAAATCATAGAAGTTCAGCAGTTATACTTATCTCAAGTAACTATAACTCATGCTCTAAGGTAACTCGCGTCCTCACAATGCACTGCTAATTCCCCATATATTACATCACTCATGACATTTTCTATGAAATTATTAATAATATCACTGCAACATTTGAAGTGAAATTATTGATGAGAAAACTGTGCTTTACATAACTATAACTGCTGAATCTCAATGAGTTTGTGTGTGTAAAATCTGAACCTAACTGTAACGCCCCTGTAACCTTTGTTTTTTCAGTGAATATACAAATCTATACACATACACACATATTTACAAGGCTATGTTTGCTAGTATTAGCTGTGTTAGGACCTCCACCCTGAGCTCCCCTGCCCTCCACCCTACTCTGTCTCGCCGCTGCTGGGAGCCTGCCACCGACCTGAACAGGAAAGAAACAAATAAACTAATTCAGACAATAAAGGGGACAAAGGAAAGAAGGCATATGTTTTAAATTGTCTGCTTTGTACAAAAAACGGGGACTTTCATTTAAAATTAAGAAAAGTCTCAGGACACTCGGAAAGTACTGTGAAAAACAGAACTGTCCAGGGAAATCCAGGACAGCTGATCACCCTCTTCAATGGGCACTAAGTTGAGTGTGTCAGTGTCTGCATCAGGTTACCTTGGTCTTATTACAGCAGAGGCCAATGTCCCTTTTAACCCAAAAAACTAATATAAAATAAAATAAATGACTCAACATGTGCCACTGACGAGGTCAAATAGAGCATCTTCAAAACCCTACTGTGATGGAATGTGTGTTTAACCCCTTGCATGCTGATGACGGCCCCATCCGTCATGCACTACAGCGCTCATGTGCTGATGACGGCTGGGGGCCGTCATAAACCCGCCCACTTGCGATTTTGCCGCGGCAGACTGGGAATACTCATACAGACAACTAGTAGGTCGAGATAAACATCTTGATCAAATGACATAAATAGTTGCAACACATCAAAAACTATTTTGAGGCCTTTTGCGACTTGCAGGAGTGACTGAAAGGCAACTCCTGTGAGTTACAGCCAGCTATTCATGTACAGTGTCACACATAGGCAGGTTTTTTTTAGCACTGTTAGAAATGGGGGTCTCTGGTTGGCAAGGGCTTGCACATTTGTCCAAGTAGGGAACCTTCTTCCTAGTCAGGATAAGGGAGTTACACTCCTAAAATAACCCCTGCTCACCCCCTTAGTAGCTTGGCACGAGCAGTCAGGCTTATCTCAGAGGCAGTGTGTAAAGCATTTGCATATAACCAACAGTAATACAGTGTAAGCACTACAAAAGGACACCACACCAGTTTAGAAAAATATCCAAAATTGTTATATACTTAGAACAACCAAATACAATAAAAATCCACCATACAGTACTTTAAAAATAGTTAATTAGCAAGATGTGTTTAAATTGCAAAAATACGCTGAAAACACAGTTCGGACGAGTCGGTAGCTCAATCTGAGCCTATAGCGATGCTAAAAACAACAGAGTCTCGCAGTTCCAGCTGACCACATCGGGACGGGCCAGCAACTGCATGAACAGACTCGTTAACAGTACCTTCCTTAGTTAGGCTCACAAGGAGGTGCGAGTCGGTCTTGGCATCCATCGCGGTTGCGATGCAAAGTGGAAGCGGTGCAAGGTGCAGTGTCCTCTCGATGCAGTGCGAGCAGCGGCTCGGTGACGATCGGCCAGATGGCATCGTGAGATCAAGGCTTGTGGTGCAGGGCGAGACAGTGCTCGATGCGGTGCTGGCAGGTTGCGGTGCAGGTGACAGAGCCGGTCATGGCGTCCGTCGCGGTTACGGTGCAAAGTGGAAGAGGTGCAGGGCATAGTGTCCTCTCGATGCGGTGCAGGAAGCGGCTCGGTGACGATTGTCCAGACAGTGTCAGTGAGACCAAGGCTTGCAGTGAAGGGTGAGACAGTGCCCGATGCAGTGCTGGCAGGTTGCGATGCAGGCGACAGAGCTGGTTGGCGGGAATTGGCGCTGGCCGAGCCGGACAGCTGTGCATGATGAGGCGTCACGGGTGTTGAGCCAGCGTCGATCGTGTCAGTGAGACCAGGCCAGCGAAGTGAAGTGAGGCAGTGCAGCCTGCGGTGCCTCTCCATGTGGTGCAGGCAGCGGCTCAGTGACGATCGTGCAGACGGCATCGGTGAGACCAAGGCTTGCTGTGTAGGTGAGAGATGGTGCGGCCTGCAGTGTCTTCATGACACCAGGCCAGTGACGGAGTCGGTGACAGAGTCGGTCGCGGTTCCCTCTTCTTTGTGGCACCTGAAACAATGGTTCCAGGAGCAGTACCCACAGGTTGGTGAAGTCTTTGCAGCCCCTGAGACTTCTTAACAGGGGGCTAGCTCGGTTTCAGGCCCTTGGAGATTCTCAGCACAAGTAGAGAAAGTTCCTCCAGTCCTTTCACTACCCAAGGCAGAAGCAGCAGCTGCAGGCCAACCCAACAAAGCAACAACACAGCAAAGAGGCAGTACTCCTCCTGGCAGCTCTTTCAGCTCTTCTTCTTGGCAGGTTCCTTGATTCCAGCGAGTTCTAATATCTTGGGGTCTGGGACCCAATATTTATACGAGCAATTCCTTTGTCCTCTGAAGGCAGAGGGGACTGGACCTAGTTCAAACCAGTTTTGAGTGCATCCTGCCAGTGTGCACTTTCTTCTTTTGTCAGTGTGGGCCAGGGTCCTCAGACGCACCACAGGAGGTGGCGCCAGCATTGTGGAAGGCAGGCACAGTCTCATTCAGAGCCTTGTGCTACTCCTCCCCCCCATCTATGTGCAGATAGGTCTATTCAGCCCTGTGCTGACTCGCCCTGTCTTCTGGAGTCTCCCCCAGCCCCTGTCACTCACAAACCAGACAGCTAATACACAAGCTAGCAGAGGCAGGCAGGATGGTTAGGTCAGAAAATACCTACTTTCTAAAAGTGGTATTTTCAAACACAGAATGTCAAAATCAACTTCACTAAAAGATGTATTTTATCATTCTGAGTTCAGGCATCCTAAACTCGAATTTCTACCATGTTCCCTGGGTCAGTTAGGATTATAGCATGGTATAGTCAAACTGCCCATTCTGGCCTAGAGGGAACAGGTAGCCTTGCAATCGTGAAAAATGAATTAGGCTGTAATTCACTATCAGGACCTGCCACACACACCAGGGCATGTTCTACCTTTCACATGCAATGCACCCTGCCCATGGGGGTACCTTGGGCCTACCCTAGGGGTGACTCACATGTAGAAAATGGAAGGTTTAGGGACTTGCAAGTGTGTGCACTTGCCAAGTCGACATGGCAGCCCCAGGCTGCGCACAGGCTCTGGAATGGCAGGCCAGAGTTACACTTTACGGGCTGTTTGCGTGGGTGGCACAATCCAGTGCTGCATCCCACCAACAGCTTTTGATTTATAGGCCCTGACACTCGCAGTGCACTTTACTGGTGACTGACACATAAATCAAATAGGCCAATCATGGAAACAGCAATCCATAACACAGTTTACACAGAGCGCATATGCACTTTAGCACTGATTAACAGTGGTAAAGTGCCCAGAGTCCTAAAACCAACACAAGCAGGTCAGGAAAAAATAGGAGGAAAAAGCAAAAGGTTTGGGGACAACCCTGTAAAAGGGCCATTTCCAACAAGCCCCATGAGTTATGGTACATTGCAAAGATGGACAGAAGTGTTATTGTCAGTATTCTTGTGACATCCTTTCTATTGGACTCATTATCATCCGAGGCAAAGCCCACTGTTAAAAACAATGAGTCAGTCCACTGTACTATCCTATTCTGCAGCTTCTACACCGAGCTTAATTTGTAAAAACAAAAAGAGAGAAGTGCCAGGGCACTCCTCAGGAGGTCACTGCAGCTTGCACCACCCATTGGCCCTGCCAGTCCTGGCAATGACAGACCAAACACAACTGCTAACAGTCACACTACTACAAGAGTGACTATTCCAGCCTCCCGAAGCTATGAGGATGGCTTGGGCAGCAGGTGTTAGTCCTCCTAAATGTTTATTTAATTAATAAAGAACTGTTATGTGCTCATCTTTAATGTAGATAATCAGTACTACCATGTGGCAGACTGTCATAAGTACTGGTGTTGGCAATTAAATGCCGGTGCCGAGCATCTGAAACCACCGGCTCTAATTAAACACTGCTTCAACATCACTTTCCTGTTGGTACTTTAACTTAAAATTCCCCAAAGACTAAAGAGGTGATTTGCTGCATTTCATTGTACAAGGAGGAGAAGGTAGTGCAGAGGCATGTTTATTAAAAATAGCCCACTACAGTTATTTTTTGCGTTGGAATACCATAAAGGCTTCCATGCACCATGATGCAGTGGTGTGTGTGTGTGTGCTGTCTAACACAGGATTTATACCGGAAGGATATAACATTTTTTCTTGTCAGCTCCTGTTTCAAGGAGACATTAATGTTTGACACAAAGTCCAGCCTAGTTTTGTTTGTAAAACAGGCTTTGAGGCAAAAACTATGAGTGCTTACACAAGCAACAACCAAGTTCCGCCCCTTTGACACAAGCTCTGCACTGTGAAAAGGGATATCGGTAAGTACCACACACTTAAACCCCACACTTGACTTTACCATGCATACACAATGAATACACTTACAACTCATTCACATCAAACCAATTAGTTTTGCTAGTACCACGCAACACACAGACATTCATTTACTTTCCATTATTTCACATATATGCACCCACACATATATGAGTTTATATTTATTTACAATTCATATATATATCTATATATTTGCATGAATGAATATAAATATAAAAGAAATTTAACTCCTAATACCAATTTTCCCTCTAATTTTTTTCCTCTGTGTGCGGCAGTGTAAGGACTCTGTGCACTGCAGCTCAGGCTATGAACGCTGGGAGCCAGACCGCGCGTGTGGGTGCAGCGCCAAATATCAATCCAAATATTTGCTTTAAAAAGTGAAAGGGTGGTACATTTCCACACCTGTAGCACCACATGAAGGGTATAAAGGCAGATTACACACCATGACATGAATTGAATTGGTTACACAGGCAAGTACACATTGGGTTTAGAAAAGCATAGGACTCCAACGAAGGTACCTTAAGATTTTGCTAAAGATCCTCAACTTGAGCACTGTTCATAGGGTGGGAAAATGTTGGGGAAATGTTGGGAGCCTGTACAAGATCACATATATACAATACACATGGATATGGCACAAGATTAAACTGGCTGTGGGTGGCTTGGAGACGCCTATAAATACACAAAGTGCAAGCATTAGGTCTAGCCTCACAATGACCCCGGAGCCTTTTCTTATTTTCCGGCTCCTGAAACTACTGAGCTTAAACACTGAGTTACATCAAAACGTGTTACAATACTGCCCCGCACATTAGCTTGCAATGCCAAAGGAGTGCGTAGTAATTACAAGGAGACTGACCCAGCATCACCCAGATTGTCATTGAGTTGCCTTACACAGTGTTTGGTTGAAGTTAGAACACCCTTTCATGGAATATTACAGTAAATTACCTTTCAAAACAAAGGTTTAAGTTACGATGCCATTCTCTACTCCAAAGGGCGTGAAACTGCGGCATACGCATAGAGCAAATCTCAAAGGTCAAGTCTCAGTTGATGTAGGCCCACCAGCACTAAAATGGTAGCTAAATGCATAAGTAAATTTATCCCTTCCTCCTCTTTACACCACTTCATACTTACCTGCTCCTACAAGACCACAGCAGTAAAACCACCCACTAGACATCAAGCACAACACCAACACAAATCCCACATAGGTCACACTCTTCACCCACACTCTACCAAACAACAACAGTATTTAGAAACATAAGCAAAGCTATAGCTATCTCCTTTTTGCTCCACTCCATGCATGTCATTTAAGACACACCCCTCAGGTCCTTATGCATGAAACCAATGTCACATAGGCCACACTATACACATTAATTATCGAGAAGGCCACTGAAGTTGCACCACTAGATAGCAGTGCTTGAAGTGCAGGGCTCCCAGGCCTCCCTGCTCTGTGGGTACTTTCAATTTGGAAAGGAAAGTGCTACTCTGCCAGATTCATTATTTCAAATTAGATCCCCTAGCATGGCATCCAGCATGTGGAAGAGGCTCTTGGATCTGGGAATTGGTAAGTTTGAGAAATAGTACAGTGATCTTGACAGCATCACCATTTTAGTCAGGTATGCAACAGACCTATTATGTCTGCTGTTAATGTAGAATTAACCTCTCTCCTCCTATCATCAATTATATCATTCCTGCTGTCTCCTGCTGGTATCTCAGTTCATGCAGCATGCCACACTGGTACTTATGCTCCTGTTGCATCTACTGCTGGTATAGCTGTTTTATAGCATCTCACACTCACCCAATGTAATTTCTGCATCTCCCACTAAAGTAACTGGTCCTGGTGCCCTTGGTTTTAACTATCCTTCACCCACAGTAGTAACTGCAATTCAAGCACACTGAACAATGTTGAAGGCTATCCTTATGCCTCTCTTAGGTGTCAGAATCATTCCCTTCTTCTGTAGTACCTGCCTTTAACTACGGCTGGGTGGAGGGATGTGTGGTTGGTATTGTGGTCACAGCCTCTTTCTTTCTTTTAATTTTAGTTTTATATAGCACAAACTCGACCCAAAGGTATTAGGGCGCTTTACATGAGCACCAGTTGCCTTACAGAGTGACACATTATTCTGTTAGGAAGGGGGAGATTTAGTAATTTGCTCAGAACCACAGGATGTTGACCGTCCCTGCCCAGACTCGAACCCGGTTCCCCACCTTCGAGGTCGACGCTCTAGCCATTAGGCCATATCCTCTCCCCTAGCCATGCAGCTCTCATTGCTTATCATCTATGGCTCAGACTCCCTAAACAAACCCAAGAGTGGAAAAACACAAGTATAACAAAGATAAGCGAGCTAAAACAAAAGGAAAGGTTGGTGGTATCAAAGTAGACATCAATACAATATCCAGGTAAGTCGGAAAAAAGAACAAGGAGAGTGAAGGAAAGGGTACTAAGAGGATTAAGAGAGAAGAAAAGAGAAAAATTAAAAGATAACGAAGATGGGAAAGGGGAGAAAAAATAAAAGGGGACTTAGAGAAAACTAACTAAATAGGGTTTCTCTGAACAGGTTGTTCTGGCACTATCTGTCACAGGTAGCAGCCCCTCCAAGCTCCACTTTCAGACATTGTTAGTGACAGAATTCAAGCACTGATAGAATATTGAAATGCACACATTCTGCTGTGCTGCACAAGTTAGGTTGGATAACTGAGGTAGAGATAGCAGGTGTCCCACAGACTTGAGTTACCCTGCAAGAGTTGCGACTCGGGCACATCCTTTGCGAGCACCCCCTCGGCCATTTCCATTACTATTTTGCAGACCCTGTACCAGATGTTCCAAGATTCCTGCCAGAAGCTGAGGGGACTGTCGATTCAGAAAAGGGGGTGGTGATGAACAGAGTGTCTGAATTAAGCAGACCACTCTTACCCAGTCCAAAGATCAGGGCTTGATCCATCACCGTTATTTATCTCACTGCCCCATCCCAGCTCAGAACCTGGCTATATGCAAATTAGTCTGTCCCTGGCCCAGTGCATCATGGGAACAGGGCAGACCAAACTACCAAGCCAATTCTTCACCAGAAAGGAGACAAGCTACCGGGGACCGGTTTCTGGCATTTCAGCCGTCTTCGGCCCGGCTTGCTTGAATCCTGATGGAGCAGTGAGAAAGGGACTCATGTCGGAGTATACCCTGCCACACCTATAGTGGCCAAAAACGATTCAGAAAAGGGGGTGGTGATGAACAGAGTGTCTGAATTAAGCAGACCACTCTTACCCAGTCCAAAGATCAGGGCTTGATCCATCACCGTTATTTATCTCACTGCCCCATCCCAGCTCAGAACATGGCTATATGCAAATTAGTCTGTCCCTGGCCCAGTGCATCATGGGAACAGGGCAGACCAAACTACCAAGCCAATTCTTCACCAGAAAGGAGACAAGCTACCGGGGACCGGTTTCTGGCATTTCAGCCGTCTTCAGCCCGGCTTGCTTGAATCCTGATGGAGCAGTGAGAAACGGACTCATGTCTGAGTATACCCTGCCACACCTATAGTGGCCAAAAACGATTCAGAAAAGGGGGTGGTGATGAACAGAGTGTCTGAAGTAAGCAGACCACTCTTACCCAGTCCAAAGATCAGGGCTTGATCCATCACCGTTATTTATCTCACTGCCCCATCCCAGCTCAGAACCTGGCTATATGCAAATTAGTCTGTCCCTGGCCCAGTGCATCATGGGAACAGGGCAGACCAAACTACCAAGCCAATTCTTCACCAGAAAGGAGACAAGCTACCGGGGACCGGTTTCTGGCATTTCAGCCGTCTTCGGCCCGGCTTGCTTGAATCCTGATGGAGCAGTGAGAAAGGGACTCATGTCTGAGTATACCCTGCCACACCTATAGTGGCCAAAAACGATTCAGAAAAGGGGGTGGTGATGAACAGAGTGTCTGAATTAAGCAGACCACTCTTACCCAGTCCAAAGATCAGGGCTTGATCCATCACCGTTATTTATCTCACTGCCCCATCCCAGCTCAGAACCTGGCTATATGCAAATTAGTCTGTCCCTGGCCCAGTGCATCATGGGAACAGGGCAGACCAAACTACCAAGCCAATTCTTCACCAGAAAGGAGACAAGCTACCGGGGACCGGTTTCTGGCATTTCAGCCGTCTTCGGGGACTGAGCTGAGGGGACTGTCAGCATGAAATCCTGAGGACATTCAATTGCTGCTCTAGATCCAAGAAGAGTTTGCTGCTCACGTTTGAAAATTGGGATTTAAGTAGGAGTACCTCAAAATACATCTTGTGGACCCAACACACACACCCACATGCAGATCCATGCGCATTGTCTCTTAATGCGGTGCATTGTTCTACCACGTAGTGTGCAGCAGGCAGGATATACTCCAGAATGAGGAGGCAAAGTTCTATGACCTCATGGTGATCCTTCAGAAATTTGAGCCACTTCCCAGTCTGGCTGGAAGGTATCATTGGGTCCTTGTATGCATGGCTGTCTGGTCCTAAGTATAGGTGTTGGAAATTTGACTGCTGATAGCAATTGAGGTATATGAGCAGAGTCAACATCATCAATATCTATAATGGAATCTACTTATGTACATTCTGAGCAGATGGTAAATGCCAATGCAGAACCCTGATTGGCTGTTGTGCTTGACAGTGGAGAGCTGTTGGAAATAAAATCTTGTGTAGGAAGATGGCATCTACAGACATGTGAAATTTGGCCCCACATGAGGCAAGATCATATCAGGCAATCAGGAGGGGCTTCTCAATTTGAGCGGAGGAGCGTCGCCCCACAAGACCCAGAGTTGAAAAATAAAATGTAATAAAGGTTATTTATTATTGTTTTATTTTTCAGCAACCCGTCCCTAACTAAATGTCAGGATCAGGTGAGGCTAGTGTTGCTGAGTGTCAGCAGCAGGGAGCTGTGTGCTTTAAAATGTGCATGTCTGTTTGACTGGCTGTCTTGGTACGGTCAGCGAGAAATGCACATTTTAAAGATCTCTAACCTAGCTGTTTTAGACAGCTGGGTTAGGGAAAGTGCAGGCCTTCAGTGCTCTTAGGAATGCTGAGAGAGCCTGCTCTATCCAATCCTGGTGCAGCTTTCATGCTATGAAAGCAGCGCCAGGATTGGGTAGTGAAATTTCCTGCATCAGGACACCCAAGGGATTAGGACGTCGTACTGCGGAGGTAAGTGTATTTCTTTTATTTATTTGTTTGTTTTTGTGACCGCCCCACACACCCTCGGTACAAGCCAGCCGCCACTGGAAGCAATAGTAGGAATATGCAAAGGAGTCATCATTAAACAAATTCCAGAAAAGAGACCAAGGATGAGGAGTCCAATAGAAAAGAAAATGTCCTGAAAAAAAGGACAAGCCCATTGACCGTTCAGATAGAAGTTATAGCGCTCAGAGTGGACCATCCTACTTTAGGTGGAAACATACCATGCAAACTGGTAAGCCAAATGGCAAACTTGATAAAAACAGGTTGAAGAATAAAACTACCTGACAAAATGCTTTAAGGGGTGACTGCACTGGAAGAAAATTGTCTACCCACTTGGACACTCTGCCATATGTTGGCGGTCATTTAGTGAATTGCATAACTCTTTTCATTCACAAATAGACTAAAAACATAGGAGCATCTATTGAAAATCTCAGGTGTCTCTTCTGCCATTACAGGGCTCTTCGACCTCCAATAGCCTCAACAGATGAGGAAGGCTTCTTATAAAGGATCAAAAATTACAAGGGTTCTATAGGGTATGTTTAGGGATGAGTGTATCCGAACAGCAAAGGAAGAACTTGAACTTTCAATAAGAAATTAAGCATATCCTAATCAGTCGACTAATACAGATATCACTGGTTTCCTGGATGCAGTGGCAGCTGGTTGTCTTTGAAAGCGATGGAGTAAAATACTTACACTGAACTCCAGCGAGCAAGTCTGACTTCTTGTGGGGACTTTGTGGTAGTGTTCTTTTACCCTGAATTATTTTTTAAAAGGGGGTTAAATAGTGCATTTTAAAGCAAAAAAACAAACATAGGTTCTATAGGGGTGATGATGAAATATTCCAGTAATTTCAGGGTCTGCCTCAGCCCCCTCAGTCATCCTCCTGTCAGCTTCAGAGGAAGCTGTTGATCTGTAGCAGACACTGGTGGCTTGGCAGTGTTTCTGAAAAATCCATAGTGCCACGAACACTGATAATGAAAATGTAGAGAAAATATGAGCACTGGCCAGGGACAAAATGTGGTGACTTATAGGTGGCAGGCATTGACATTAATTGGTCCTTACAATTGCTTCTGCAGAAAATAAAAGTAGCCTCTTCTTTGAATTGAAGTGCTGATGCCTCCAAGCAAGCAAAGCAAGTGAGCCAAACCCTCAATAGAACAGCTCCCTTGCCTCTGCCACCCATGCACCTATCTATTCATTCTTTCACCCTTCCATCCACCTACTGGCATCCACTATTTCACCTTTAGATTCTATCATCCATTCATTCTTTCGTCCATCATTCAATGTTTCCCCATTCTATCCATCCAATTGGCCATCCATCTATTATGCCATCCATCTGCCCATCCATACAGTCTAAAAACCAACCATCCACTCTGCCACCCATCGATCCATTCACTCTGCCATCCATTCTCTTTGCAATCCATCCTCCACTCTGTTATCTTACCATCACCTCTGCCATTCATCGATCAGCAGCCATCCTTTCATCAATTCATTAACTGTTCCATTCATCCACTCGGTCATCCATCAGTCTACTCTGCCATCCGTCCATCCTCCTATTCTCTCTTTCATCCATCCATCAATCCACTCTGTCATTCACCCTCTCTGCCATCCACTCTGCCACCCATTCACCATACATCCACTCTGCCACCCATCCATTCATCAACTCTTCTATCTATCCATTCAACCACCCATCCATTCTGCCATTCATTCATCCATCAATACATTCACTCTGCTATTCAACCACCCATTCATCCACTCTGCCATGCATCAATCCCCTCTGCCATCCATCCACCCTGCCATCCATCTGCTCATTCATCCATCAATTCATCCACTCTGCCATCCATCCTGCCATTCATTCATAAATCCATTCACTCTGCTATCCAATCATGCATTCAGTCACTTTGCCTTTAATCCATTCACGCTGCAACACATCCATCCATTTACTTTGCCATCCAATCTGTCATCCACCCATACATTCATTCACTTTGCCATCCATCTATTCACCCTGCCATCCATGCATCATCCATCCACTATGAATTCCATTCAGAGACCTTTTTGCCCACTCATCCATCACTTTATTCTATCCTCCTTTCAGCTGTCCCTCCACCTATACATCCACTCAACGATTCATCACTTTGCTCTGCCATCCTTTCACTTGTCCATACACCTATCCATTCACTCACTCACTCACCCATCCATTTACTTTACTATCATTTCATGTTTCCATCCATCATCATTCACTTCATCTTTCACCCACTCATTCATCCACCTATCCATTCATCCTCCTACTCATTCATCCCTACTCCCTTTTTTTCACCCTTTTCTTCCAGCATTCCTTCTTTCTTTCCCTGTTCTATTTACCCAGCTGTCGGTTTTCAGCGCCCCTGCTTGCTCTTCTATTCAGGCTGTATCCTGCATTAAGGATGAGCTTTTGACTGCCGAGCGGTAGATAGAAGTTGCCCATAAAGAACGACAGCTGTGAGTGTGTTGGGGTGGTGGGTGTACATTACATTCAGTGACTATGTGCCCAAATAAAACCTGGGCTGGCCACCAGTGCCACGCAGCTGCCGCCGGCCGCCATCAAAATTGTGCCCCCTGGGGCGGACTCCCCCCTAGCTACGCCAGTGGGTTTGACCCTGTATTCGTTTTCCTAATAGTACGTGGCTGAATGTGGGCCTTTGGGATAGTATTCTTGTTAATTGCAGTGCACACCAGCGCTGCAATTAACAAGAATACTATCTCACAGGCCCACATTCAGCCCCGCAGCTGCCGACTTTTAGCTAAAGAACTGCTGGGTCAAACACGACGTGTGCTTTCAGATGATTCTGAAAGCACACGTTGTGTATGGCCCTGCATTCTTATGACCCTGCATTCCTTTTGCTAATAGTGCAGGGCTGAATGTGGGCCTTTGAGATAGTATTTTTGTTAATTGCAGCGCCCATATGCACTGCAATTAGCATGAAAACCATTTCCAAGGCCCACATTCAGCCCCGCAGATGCCCACTATTAGCACAGGAAAGCAGAGTCAAACACAACATGTTTTTTCAGAATCATCTGAAAGAATACGTCACTCTTTAGATTGCCAGATTCCTTTTCTTAATAGTCAACTGCGGGCCAGATTGTGGGCCTTTAAAACTATTCATGTTAATCGCAGCGCATGATGGCACTGTGGTTAACATCAATACTTTCACAAAGGCCCACAATCTGGCCCGCAGTGCACTATTAAGAAAAAAATGCAGGAGGCGCCACTTGCTCGTAAACCCGAGCCTTCCATAACCATGCAGGGCATAAGGGAGACGCTTTCCTGGCTTGGCTGTGTCCTTTTCACTGTTGTCTCCAGCTCTGCCTCCTGCAATCCGGAATTTACAATTTTTAGCGCCGCTCGCATTTTAAAAGCGGCGGCGCATAATGTCTTACGGCTGTGTTGTGTGTCTGCGCTCTACAATTGGGACACTGCGCGCTCGGCGTGACTTCAATCCTCGCGCGCTCACCTGCGCACGTTCTAGGGAACAGTGCCTAATATTATCCTTCCTTCAAAACCCTTACTGCCCATTCCACACTCCTAAACATCCGTTATTACCCCTTAAGGCGTCAAATATGGCAGAATATATGGATCATAGTGAATGCTTGCCATTATTTATCTAAACAGTCAATTCCTGTGGATCTCCCCAGCCCTGGATCAATAATGCCTTACTACCCCTTAATGCTACCCTTTTCCCTGAACCCTAAACACCCCTCACGACCTCTTAACAGTACCCTTCACTGAACCTTAAAACTCTTATCACCCTTTCATGCTATACTTCCCTTAACCCAAAAAACCCTTACCAATCCTTAATGCTACCCACATCTGAACCCTATACTTCATTTACTGTCTCTTTACACTACCCTTTGCTGATCCCTAAAAAAAGTTGCTGTCTATTACTGCTTTTCGTCCCTGAACTGTAAAAACACCTTTTTACAGGTTTACACTGCCCATCTTTGAACCCTAAAAACCCCTTCCTACACTTTAATGCTGCCCTTCCTTATTCCCAAAAAAAATCATTTTTACCATTTGCCACTATCATTTCTGAACCCTACAATCCCTCACTACACTTTTACACTAACCTTCCTTCATCAATAAAAATTCCTAACTACGCTTAAACTCTAACCATCCCTGAACTCTAAAAATCCCTTTTTTGCTCTAAACACCATCTATCCCTGAGAGCTAAAATGCTGTCCTACCTCAAAATATAGGGCTCTACCACAGGGAGATATTCACGCTGGTGGCAGAGATCACCAGTGGTTGGCTATGTGTGTTGCTGGACGTACTTCAGCTCTGAGCTGGAGGAAATTACTACATTTTGAGTCCCTGTTTGGCTAGAGTAATTTTAGAAGCAGAGTTTGTGAATATGTATGGGATTACTCTTTTGTGGGTGGGTACACATCCCTTCTTAAATCACTGCTGACCTTCTCTTAACCCCTTCCTACTCCTCCCTATTCCTCTCCAGTAGTAAGTATTCCCCATTTTCCAGCCACTCCCATCTGTCATACCCATAATTACTAATAAAATGTATACCTCTGTGTGCTGTAGACTCCACACTTTGGGAGGAGATCTTCGCACATAAAAAGATAGGAAAAAGTGGAGGTGTAAACTTCACACGTAGGTTTGTGAATAGCATTTTGTAGTACATATCATACGTTCTAAAAAATGGTTTTGAACAAGGACTCTAAGCTTTCTAACACCTGCCAACACTAAGGAAAGAGGTCTCCAAATGTCCACCTTTCTTCCTCCGTATCCCTTGCAAGTCTAAAAGCAAATCCATTGGTCCCTTGGCACACTGCTAATTGTGGATTGTCAAAGTCAAACAATTTTCTTCCTTTTAAAAGAAATCATCCTAACTTGAAACAATACAAGTTATTTGACATTGCAAAGCATTCATTGAGGCCATGGTGGTCCCTTCATTCAAATTTCGATATCAGATACAATACATTTTCCTCCCAAATGCTGACTATAGCATGGAGACAGGCCGAAAGATCATCTGACATCTCAAAACAGTTGATCTACATGAATCTTAAAAAGTCCAGAATACTATAAAAGCAAGGGGTTTCACTACCTACCTCTTGCTAAGGCTAAGAATTCATAGCTAGGTAGCTCAACCAAGACTGCTCCTTTTGGAATGGAGTCAAACAAATTTAAATAAAGTTGACTTCTTCCTGTAATGGCACATGGTAAGTGGTAAATCATAAAGCAGGCCCACAACGAAGAGCTAAATCATTTAGAAGCAGCACCTCAAGGATTATCACTACCCTGCAGAGGTAGAACAGTCCTCAAGCCCTTTCAAACAAGAGATCACTGACTGGTTTTGAGATGATCTGAAAATAAGTCACTAGTTTGAAGTGGAAGGTGAATTTTGATCATGTCAGGCTTCAAGGATCTAGAAATCACCAGCAAATACGGATATTACTATGATTCCACTCCCTTGATTAATCGTGTTACAACCCTTACTCCAGAATACCTCTTTTAAAGTTATACAGTTTGCTTATTACTGTCCATGGTTGCCACAATCCTTACATTTGGATTTCTTTGCTATTTGATCCAGTCTCGCTAACTTCCAAAAATGTCATCTTAGTCTGACCTAGGGTCTGAGGCGAAAGATTGTGGCTGGTGTAGTTTATACATCCCGTAGGTAATAATGTGGTGCTATAATTGTGATAGGCTGTAGTATATGGTGCATAAGTGAGGTAGTGTTTGAAGTGGTTGAAAGAGTAAGTGGTGTAGTTTAGAGATGGCATACAGTGTTGTGTGCATGTGTGTTTCTGTAGAGGAAGGGGTTTATTTATGAGATGCTTGCGCTGCCGGAGCATCACTTTTTCTGATGCTCCAGTGGTGCAAACCTCTCAACCATATCTATGAGGCCACGCAAAGCCACTTTATGTCTCTTTGCACGGCTTCATAGATATGGACTGGGACAAAGCAGTGCAAGCTGCTGAGTTGCCTTAGTCGGCGCCAGAGAGACATTCCATAGGCGTTACGGTGGGTTTTTCCACAGAACACCCATGAATTTTGACGCTGCCCCAGATTTACTTAATCACGTAAACCTGGAGCAGCTCCAAAACCTTGCGCCTCTCCAGAGCAGGTGTAACAAGGAAAAATAGTTCTATTTCTCCTCATTATTCCCTCTTTCCATGTGTGATGCATTTTGCAACACGCAAACAAAGAGGAAAATATCTCTCTGGATTGCAGGAAGCTGCACAAAAACAATCCAGTATGCAATGCAGACAACCTTATACCATGGTGCAAGGGTACCTGCATTGACGCTAGTCAGCAAACGGTGCACCAGCGCAGGGGGAAGGACGGGAATGCACCATATTTCATATATATGGTGCATTCCTGCCTTTCACATTGGCAGAGTACAACACAACAAGAACACTTGCGCCATTGCCCTCTGCCAATTCCCCACAAATGAGGCCCAGTGTATGTTGTTGGTGGTGTACAGTGCGGGTGGTCATATAAGTTGCAGATGATGTAGAGTGTAGTGGGTGGTAAGTGGTGTAGGTTGTGTGCATGATATAGAGGTATAGATGATGTGCGGTGTAAGAGCAGTAGGCAGTGATGAATGTGTAAGGTTTAATGCTATACGGCGGCAAAGTAGCTCCTTGCAAGTAGTAGTGCTTTTTTAGAATATGGAATGTGTAGTCTATTGGTGGTTGCACAAGGTGTATGGGTGTATATGTTGGTGTAAGTTATAACTTTTGGTGTAGAGATCTGGTCTTGTTGGTGTCAGTTGCAGGTGATATTGGTGTATAGTGTTGGTAGCCATGCTGGTGTAAGGTGGTAGCGTTGCGGAGCACATCTTATACAGTGAAATTCAGTGATGTAAGTTGTCGGTGGGGAGGCTCTGAGGGAGGTTGGTAGGCTAGAAGGTTAACGGTATTGGAGATGCCTGTAGGATGAAGGAGGAGAGAACAAAATCATTTACATTTACCCAGCCATTGAGCCATCTGTCTCTTGTATAAAAAGAAGTTGAGCAAAGCTGTCTACAGAATTGAGACTAGAGCACATGCTACGGAAACTGTATGGCCTGCAGGTGTGCAATCCAAATACCAATGAGACAACGCTGTTGATGTGTAACTCACAAATATAGTTATAAATCTGATCCTAAAGTTTTTCTACCTCTCTTGAGGACAGATTAGGGAATATAAAATCAATAGATTCTCTGCAAAAGTTTGTGAAAATTACATGAAACTGTATGACATTTTGTGAAATTAACTTGGCAATACCTTGTGCTAAAATTGTTCTTGAGTGCATATCCCATGTTCCAAAGTCATGGGAGATAGCATCAAAGAGAATGGTTCTAAGACAAGATGGCAGCCATAAGAAATGTTGAACTCAAACAATCTATGCACCCATTTTAGCCAGGGATACTTTTTGAAATTTTGCAAAATTCATATTTGTGAATTTTGCAGGTGTTATTACAAATTTCACACTACCCTAGTGCAAACAAACAGACCTAGTTGCAACTTTCCAGTAAATTCTTCCCAAAAATTCACGAGTACACTTTGTCATTGGAATTTTGGAATTTTTGCATGCAAAATTGTATATTGTATACAATTGTTGAAATGCCAAAACATTTGTGTAATGGCACAATTATGTGGTTCTCCAGAGCAAAATTAGTTTTCACCGTAAAACCCCTTCACCTATCCACTCTTAAAGTTTTTGGGATGTTAAGTTCTGCTTCCCATTATGGAAAGATATGTACTTCTGACTGTGAAAGGGACATTTACAGGGTGGAAAAGGCTTACAGAGGAGTTTGTGAATACCCATAAACTCACACATTTGTGATTACTGACAAACTTTCAAAGCGATCCATGCCTTGAAATGTCCACTTCCAGTCTCATACATTTTATTCCTGTGCACTATTACACCATCATGGGGTAAGATATAAGAGATTTAAAGCAATTAATGATTGCACTCTCAGCTTTCCTGAACTCCTTACTGTCATAACTCAAGCCATTAGCTGATTTATTAGTGTCAACGGCTTTTGTAAATTGGGCCCTAGGAGTTTGCTGCCCAAATCTATGTAACTTGCAGGTAACAGATTAAAAGGCCAGTAAAAAGCTTGTGGGTTAATCATGTGCTGCACATTGTGTGTGTGTGTGCATGTGTGTGTGGGTGTGCTTGCGTGTGTGCGTATGCATATGTGTGTGTATGTGTGTGTGTGTGTGTGTGTGAGAGAGAGAGAGAGATGTACAGGTATCTACAGCACAGACAGCTGAAGAAGATCAATAAATCTAAGGGGCTGATTTTGAGTTTGGGTGGTGGATGGTACTCTGTCTGGAAGGAGGAAGACATTGCCCTCACCATCTCCAGGGATCGCCGCCTGCCAAATCTAGAGTTGTCCACCTGTCCCGCAGACAAACTCTTAATATTGACATCCTCATCATCAATTTAGAGGCTGGCGGACTTTGAATTTGGAGGAGAGGATACGCTGTTGCTATTGCGACAGAGTACCCTGTCTTCCAAACTCAGTCAGTCAAAGATCTTTATTCGGCTAATTTAGCACCAAAAGAGTAATAAAAACATTTGAATTACATGATTATACATAATAAAATTCATATTTGACAAAATCAAAACACTGGAATCATTTTTTAACAACTTTACGAAGCCGAACAGCAGAGGAAATATACCTATACATCATTAGGCAGGTAAATTCATCGTTTAAAAGAAGTAAGTGACATAGCGCAGATTGGCACTTTCTAATATTTAAGAATCTTAGTAATGGTTTTTAAAAAGTATGTCTCGGGCCAGAATATAATTTACAAAAAAACATAAAATGTAAAGTGCTCTGTGCAGAAAAAGTATCACATGGGCACAATTCTAGTTTACTATCGCAGTATGCATCACATGGGTACGACACCAGGAGATGAGCAATACCCATCCTGAATCTGATCAAATAAAACATTTTAGCCTGATTGAAATGGAAAGAGAGGTATGGTTAAATTTTTGGGGAGCTGACTAATAATGAGTGCTCTACAACCCTTTTCTGCCATCTCTTACATGCTTCAAATAAAGAAGAAAATCCCTTTTCAGATTGTTTTTTGGGGTTTCAGAAATGTCACCCGGGGTGCTGAAACAATTCTCCATACCCAGTTTCCGTAATTGTTCTTGAATATAAGATAGCCAGGGAATCTTTTTTACAAAATCTAATTTCAAGCAATCCAAAATGATATCGCGATTCAGGACTGGTTCCTCCTTGGTCCATATTTTATGCCAGAGCTTCAGGGGAGCTAGTTGTGTATGAAAAGTCAACGGTGTTAAATGTAATTTGTTGTGGCACATAATGACAGGAGTACTTTGAGGTAATGTCAATGTGGGTTTTAACATCGTATTTTCTGCTTACTGAAGCCCCAGAGTATTAGTGAAGCCCCAGACTCCTGCTCCATACAAAGCGATGGCACATGTCCGTGCTTTGTAGATGTCTATTATGGCTTTAATTTGACGGGAGCCTAATTTCTTTGTGAATCTGAAGGTGGCCTCTGCGTTTTTATTAAAGCTACCAATCCTTGCATCCACTAGATGTGTCCATGAATTTTTTTCATTAAAAATATGCCTAAGTAAGAAAAAGTTGATACACGAGACAATATTTAATTATTTATATAAAACGTTTTTGTTTTTGTCGGAGATTTAACTATTACCATTACATGTGATTTTGCGACATTGGTTTTTAGGCCAAGGTCACTCATAAAATCATTAAAATCAGTCAAAAACCTTTGTAATCCCACTCAAGTCCTCGATATTAAAACACAGTCATCAGCGTATAATAGGGCCAGTAGAGACCTGTTACCTATTGTTGGTGCATCTATATTACCAGTTCTGATCTCACTTTCTAAATCATTTATATATAAGCAGAATAAAAATGGAGCAAGTACGCATCCCTGGCGGACCCCACAATCCATCTTTATTGGAGGTGACAAATCACCAGCTGCTCCATAACGTACTCTCCCTGTGACTCCGTGGTGCATTGCTGCTAGGTAATGCACAATGGATGGACTTATGCCCATAAGTAGCATTTTTCCCAGAGTCTCCCTCTCTGCACCCAGTCAAAGGCAGAGGTTAGGTCCATAAACCCAAGGTAGATGGTCCCTGGCTTCGCCATGGCGTATTTGCCGATGACTAGGTGCAGATTGAGGCACTGTTCAACAGTGCCCAGACCCTTTCTAAATCCATACTGAATATTAAAAAATTTCCCATTTTCTGCCATCCAGACCTCCAATCTCTCCAATATTATTCGGCCCATTATTTCACAAGAACAATCAATTAGGGAGTTTGGTTGATAGCATTTAGGGTCTGATCTGTCTCCCGTTTTATATATGGGCCCTATTATTACCGATCTCCAAGAATCTGGTGGACCCAAAGCCGCATGGCAGCCTAATATATTTGTTAGCACTGGTAACCACAAGGTTGTATCTGCTAGAAATAAATCCGCAGGTACCCCATCAGGCCCGGGATCCTTGTTCTTTACAGTCTGGCAAAGTGCCCTATCTACCTCGTCTAGGGTCGGCGGCTTCAGGGAAGATGCCTCATATTCAGTGTCAAAGCCACTAGTTCATTCGATGCTGTTACCATAAAGGTCAGTAAAATGTTTCACCCATGTTTCCGGCATAATAGTTACATCAATAATACAATTTTGTGTGTCACGGAAATATTCCTCATTAACCGTCTGCCAGAAGAGTCTGGAGTGTTTGCTCTGTGACGCCTGATGTAGTTTACCCCATGCATCTTTCCTGATCTCCATTTTACGGTGCTCAAGAGCACTCCTATAGTCTATGCGAGCCTGCTTAACTGCCTTCTTAACACGTGGTCAGTGGCGGTTTCTGAGTGAGGGAGTCGGGGCTCCACTCCTTTTACTTTCACCACCCAAGGTCGCCCATTGCAAATGTGAAAAACTGTCTTTATCTTTTTTTCATTTAAATGAACACACATACCTCTTGTTTGTGACTGTTGCTGGCGATTTCATTGAGATGATTGATGAGTCTCATGTTATGCCAGTGATGCCGATCCATTGAATTCCTGAATGCTACCTGTGGGCGGATCCTAAATCTACAGTATTTGATAGGCTGATGAGCTCACAGCCCTGAGGCTTGTGAGGTCATCGGCTCAGAAAAGACATTGCTTTGAGGACCGGTCTCCACCCCCTGATGGCGTGTGGGTAAAGATAGTCCCGGGTGCTTCAGGCTGAAGCCCTGAAGCACCAGGGGCTTTATGTCAATCAGGGAATGGAGAGAAAGGCAACCCACCCTTTCCCAACTCGTCATAGGGGCTTGGGTCTGCCCTGTGACGCTTCGGTTAAGGGTGGGGTAGAGGCTGCAAGCCAACGGGAAGCCGAGAAATCGAATCTGCGCAGTTGGTCATCAGTATTTGTGAAGATACATGCGCAGACTCGAAGTGTCTGCTTGGCGCTCTTCTCTTAATTGCTGGCGGGTGGATTTTTCACAGCTCCAGACCAGCATCTGTGTTTGGCTGGCAGTAGCAGACTGGAGCTGAGAAGCAGCATATATGGTGGTGCCAAAGGTACCGGTGTTTATTGTGCAGTGCTTTCTGTGAGAGAGATGCAGGTGTTTTTGTCCACATCACGTAACCTTGCCAAAAATGTAGCGTCCATCCGGGCTAACAGCTCGTCTGCATGGTGTTGAAGAGGTTTTTTTTAAAATGTATTTATTTTATTTAATGCGATTTTCTATAGCGCGAACTTTACTCGAAGGTGCCATGGCACTTTGCATAAGAACGAGTTGCAAAACATAAGGACTTAGAATTACATGCGTTACATAAAATATACAAACAGAAAAAATTGCAAATGTACAAGATGTAAAGTCACACAAGCAGTAGATACAAACAGAAAGGAAAATTGCAAATGTGCAAGTAGTAAAGTCACTCAAGGAAGAGATACGAATGGATATACTCTAAGAGTCACATAGGAATGGTAGATAGTACAAAGGTCTACTGCATATACTAGTGATTAGAGTTATCTCTATATACATAAGGAAGGGATACACATGGATATACTCTAAGAGTCGCATAGGAATTGTAGAGAGAAGAAAGGTCTACTGCATATACTAGTGATTAGAGTTATCTCTATATACATATATATACACATAGAAGATTTTCTCAGGGAAAAAAACCCAGAAAAGCAGAGTTCCATTAAGTGGGGTCGGAGGGGGGATGCAGTCACAGCACCAAGGGAGGGTGGGAGGGATACAAGGGTATGGAGAAAAGGTAAATCAGAAAAGGGAAGAAACATTTGAGGATTGTCAAGGGGGAAACGAGGGAAAAGGGTAAAAGATGACGTAATGGACGAGATGTTAAGTCCGGGTCCAGAGAAAAGTGGCCGAGAGCAGCAGCAAAATGGCGGCCAGGACAAAAGCAAAAGTAAAGAAGTCCATAAGAGTCCGTGGCGGGAAGGAGACCATCTCCAAAAATGGCTGGATGCACAAGTCACCAAAGTCAAGAGTCCAATGAGGAACCCAGAAAGCCCTCTGGTTCAGGCCCTTGTGAGAGAAGTGCTTGCACCTGGTGGTGGAGGGAGTCTGCAGTAGTTGGGTGCCAGGTGATTTGTGGTGAGAGTGTGCGCTGTAGCACTGGATTGCGCGCACAGGGTCTGGCCGGCGTTGGCCGGATGAGCGCCCGTTACTCACGAGCAGCAGGGGTGGCTTGAATCTCCTCCTTGCCTGGCGGCCAGTGTCGCAGTCACCTCCGTTTCCGCCCAGGGCCGCCCAGACCTTCATCATTTGATGGACCACGGCAGGCGCCTCCTACATGCCAGGAATGGGCTCCAACCCTGCGCCTCTGCCCAGCAAGCTTCAGTGGACACTAGCACAGACAGTCTGCTCTCCTACCTTCGGCGTTTGGTCTTTTCCGCTGCCCGGAACAGTGCTCCAGTGAATCCGTGTGCTTGTCTCTATTCTCTCGCAAGTCCCCAGATATTCCCTGAAAAGTCTCCGAACAGTTGCCATTGACGTGTAGGCTGGGAGCCGACTATCCCTCTTGTTGGGGCAGGGTCTGCTATAGTACTCGGGCACCGCGTTCCTGGGCACCGCTTGCCAGTCCATCCTGCCAGGGAGCGGTCTCTCCTCCCGGGGGTCGAAGTTCCACATCTCCTTGAACTTCAGCTCTAACTGTAGTAACTGTTAACTGTAGTAAATATTCTCCTTTCTCGCCACATTACACTCCAACTTTCAAGTGAATATCGAGGGTTAAATGACTTCACCACCTTTCTACTGACTTAACTTTACAAAACTTATAGCAATCAAAATGCTTGACTTGATTGTTTCGCGCTGGGGCATCATTTACTAGATTGCCCTTTTCAGCCTGGAAGCGAGCGATGAAAGGAGACAGAGCGTTGTTGGCACATAAAGTAAATAAGATGGTGAGCGGAGATCAGATGGCTAAAAGTGTCTCTGGGGCTCAGGCTGCAGCGTCCAGTTATGAGCAGGGGTGGGGGCTCACCCCTGATTTCAACGCGCTCATAATGTCTCCTCAACATAAAGAAGTGCTTCTAATGAGGTGACAAGTGTGTCCGAGGGAAAGGTGGCCCAGTATTGTATGTGGCGCCATCCAGCAAGCACAGGCTTTTTAGCCAGCTGCATTTTATATGTTGGTATTTTGAGACTGTGCGATGTTAAAGAGAAACTTCAAGTCCCAAAATGCAAAGTCCGGTTGACTAAAATGTCTGGACTGGCAAAAAGATCACACATTACAGCGGGGATAAGATACAGCAGAAAAGCTCTGATATAAGTGATCAAATGAACACATTTCACAAATACGCTTCCAACACTTTATCACATACATATATAGGAGCTTTTCTTTGTTTGCTTGAATATAACCGCACACTGAAACGTCTTCTTAACGTTGCATGACAACAACTACAAGACTGACTTTCTGGGGTTAAAATACCCCAAGCTTGAGCCATTGTTTGAAGACTGGAGTGTCCATGTCAGGGGGAAGGCTTGATATCAACAGTCATACCATGTTGGCCACGAGCTAGCTTTAAAAAATGTGTAGGACTGATAAACTGAGCTCAAGATGACTCAGTTGTTTGATGGATTGCCTTTCCCTACAGACTCACAGTACTTCATCATAGTCATATTTGTATAAATGGGCTCCATGGGCGATTAGCTGTGCCAACTACTGAATTTGTGTTCTATGCCCATTATTTTTGGTCAGTTTTGCCTGCATTATTCCACTTGATTGGCACGACTAAAATTGACATTTGAAAATAGTGTATCTTTGGGTTTTTTAAAAGGCAAACAAAGTGGTGAAGTTTCATATTCACAAAAAAACTGAGAAAAGTCACTTAAAGGACTGCGAGACTCTTCTGGCATATCATTATTTTACACTAAGCACTATTGGGCCAAGAATAGGAAGTTATTGCTTGAGTGGGGACTGATGTATTCACAGTGGGTCTTGTACAAGTGAATCTTTGAATTTCCACCTTGTGAACCTGTTGAGGAAACTGGTATGGTTGCAGCTGTGCAAATTATATATTTTCCCTCTCACTTCCCTTGTTGTGCCCCACCCTGTGTCCTTTTCGTTTTCAGTAGCATTATTCTTAAGCAAAAGTATTGTTGCTAAAAGGGCCATGGGACCCATTTGTTGTACTAACTTGGGATGCTACCTCACAGTTGATAAGCTTCTGCTTGATGTTACTGCTTCTGTGAATGTAATGTATCAATGTTCTCATTTACATTGGGATTTTCGAAAGATACAAATGTTCTGAAGGTTCGTGCTTGGAATAGTTGGAGACGCTTGCTCCATTTAGGTACCAGGTGATCCCTTCACAACAGGTGAACCCCCTCCTAGAATCAGTGTTGAAGTGAATAATGCACTTTGTGATGCCCAAGGGTGTTTTGAGTAGTGAACAGCATGTGAATGGAACTTACTAGAAGATGTATTGGGGTTTACACTTCACTATGCTCCAGTGTGAATTCCTCCCTCCATGGCGCACCTGGGTGGCCTCCTAAAATAGGTATCTTGAGTGAAGTTGCACTCTGTGGCATCCTCTTTGGCCAGGTTTTGGGATAGACACTGAGGGATGAATACCTTGCTTTGTGGAGGTGTAGATTCAGTCTCTTAATGTTGTCATTGCCCTGTCACAGGTTGGACGATTTACTCTGTGGTACCAAGAGATGGGACTTGGAATGGGACTCCTGGAATAGGTTTTGGGGTAGAAACATCTGTTAGTAGTGCTCCTGGGTGAGCGACTAGCTTTGTGGTACCCTAGAGTGGGATATCCCAGCTCTCTATGGAGTCTGTGCAAGTGGTTGCAGAATGAGTGGCTTGGCACGCACTATTTCAAGAGTGTTCAAAGGTGACTAATGAGATGCCAAGCATACAATGAGCATCATACTGGTTTCAGCACGGAAATTGCCCTTCTTGTGGTATCATGGCTCCTTCTTAGCATGGGCGATAATGTGGACCATGCAATTTTTGCTGTTGTAGAACAGGCCTACTAAAATAAGTGGCTGGGTGAACATTGACCTCCACTGTGTTCCAGGGTGACTACAGTGAACATGTCCCAATAACCACCATCTTCCTTGGTGCAAAATAGGTTGAATTTGACCGGTGAAGGTAAAGAACGCACTACAGGGTAACTCATTGTTGGCTCCCCTTCTGCAGAGACAGTTTCACAATTGCTTTATTAACCTTCTTATTATGTCAAATTTGATTGACAATGCACCATTTGCCCACTCATTTAAAAAATTTTGCCGGGGGAGTCCCCCCCGAGCTGCCTTATGGCAGCCGGGCTCGCACGCTAGGCGTGCTCACGACAGGGCTCTCCTACCAAATGTTTACGCTTCACCACTTTCAAATGTCACCAGCCGCCACTGCACGTGGTGTAGTTTTTAAAGTTGTAATTAATTTATTATGCATGTGGGAGCATTCTCTATTGAACCATCTTTTATATTTTTGTTTCCCGTCTCGCTGACTCTTGGTTAAAAGTTCCCTAATTGTCTTGTTTATAGCCTTGTATGATTTAATCATGACTGGGATATTTAATTTTACGTCCAGGCACTCCAGAACTTGCTCAAGATTGCACTTTATTATCTCTTCTAAAACGAGGTCTGGGTTAATAGTGGACCATTTCCTTATTAACCACTTGTTTTTAGAATAGGACAGTGGTGTTACTCTTTGTGACATAGTTGGCTCATCGGTTGGGACCGTCAGAGTCCATATTAGTCCAAACTCTAAATTGGCACTAACATGTTACTGGGACCTTACTAGACCATGCCACACAATAAGCTTACATTGCACATGTTTGCAGGCTCCAAAGTCAAAATGTACATGTGTAGTATAGTCATAAGGAAAACTATTTAATGCTTCCTGTTCCACTCTTCCACTGCCCAAGAATAGAAAAAGGTGTCTTCCAATAATGGCAGAATGGATTTTTTAGATGAAAAAAGAAGTAAAATAAATCCAAGGGATCTATACACATATATCTTACAAAGATCTGACACATGGTTTATCTAACTAAAGAAAGGAAACTGTGAAGTGTGAATATATATATATATATATATTTGTTTACGTAGGAGAAGGCGATGGAGTAAATTGCGACGTAGGCAGCTTAGATGGTAGAGTGCTTGTAGGTGACAAGGTAGGTGTTTGCAGTGGTGCGAGAATATTGTGGTGGTATAGGGAGGGACTATAAAGTGCAGGTGATGGTCTGTGGTGCATAATGTTTTGGGGTGTATAGGTGACAGTCCAGATATTGGTGTAGGGCATAAGTTATGTCGTTTTAGGAAGAGCTTCCCCTTTGGGAAATATGTCAGAGGCTCCATAAGATGGTTTCCCAGATGATTTCCCTACTGGAAAACCATTTCTTTCTCAAAGCAGCACCTGTCCATTTAAAGGACACAAGCTGCTTTACAAAACGTGGTGCTAATTTAAAAATACAAATACAGGAACAGAGATCTGCTGTCTCTTGCTGGATGTAATTTCTCAATTTGCAATCAATCACAGGGGAGGGCAAATTGCGACTACCCTCATAGTCCGTTTTGCAGTCCTCTGAAAATGGAAATGTTTTGAAGGGATCTATTAGTACATTGGTCGCATTGCAAAATGGCATATACTGATCAGACCCCTTGTACTTTGGATAAACAGCAGACTACTTTTGCTGCTTTTTCAGGCAGCAGCCTGGACCAGCTCTGACGTCAGTGCTCTTATGGGATGGTGGAAAGTTCATCACACCTTGATCCCTTTGGAAACTTCCATTGGTACTATTTTTAGAACTGGAAAATGCTTGTCATACTCTTGTCAAAAGAAAGTTTAGTAAATCACTAAAAGGCATGAAAGATATCCACGTCACAGGTGTCTCTGGCACTAAACAATAATGTCTGATGGAAAGCTTAACATGCAGTACTCGTGAAAACAGAAACACTCAGCACACCTTTTGGTCAGCAGGATCTGCATAAACAGGCTTCCTTTAAGCCCAACAATAAACTCCTCTAAGACATACTTGAAGCAGTTTAATATATGAATAAAAGTCCTACCCTTTGGCAGTGGGTCTTCAAGTAAAAGCAAGCATTGGCAAAGAAATTAGATCTGGTATTTGCTGCCAGACTGCTGGCTTTGTCCTTGCTTGTGTTGTTTTGTCATAGTTTCGCAAAACTTTATTGCTGGGGAACTGCATGACTCTTGTCAATATAAGGTCCAAAAAGCACTAGCTAAAAGCAAAAATATGTTTTAGTCTCTAAAAGAACACATTGCCATAGTAGTTCCTGGCACTAAAGAGAACAACTTTGTGTGTGGATATGTTCCTTATGGAATGACAAAATGCTGTCACTCAAAGTGGAGTTATTCAATGACTGATGTGAGCTGACTCACTGCCCACTACTGTATGGGACAGAAGAAAGATGTGAATGACACAACAACAGACCAACAGATTAAGAGGGCTGGCTGAAAGGCCAGAAAAATAAGATTAGACAATAATTTTAGAAAAATAAAAAGGTCTTGGCTAAACCTAACCCTAAAAAAAAGGAGTTGCTTGTACCTGGAGTGCTAACAAGTGAATATTCAAGATCTTCTTAGGAAAGGCCCTATATGCCAGTTACATGGAGGAATTTGCCTCCTAAAATAGATTTATACAAACTCCCTTTGTTCTTGCAGTCTCAGAAAATTCTTACAGGGATTGTGGTCATAACATGCTACAAATTAGCCTGCATCTAATCTAATCACCTCTGGCAAAGAAAGTCAGATAAATGTATTGCTGAATTGCATACATTTGCTAAGACTTTTGTCTTGCACTTTGCCAATAATTTTCTGAAAGTGCAAAGCATGCAAAATTACAAAGCTTAATCAAGCTTTAGCAAAGCAAGATGCCTCGCCTTTATAATGTGGGTGACAAGCTCTTGGCTTTGCTAGTGCTTGTCCGTAAGGTATTGTTTAAAAAACAAAGAACAAGAAAAAACATTTCAAAATACTGGTGGAAAAGCAAGCACATATTTAATGATATTTCAGAACTGTACATTGAAGTCAATGTTTTAATCTTTATAAATGTCCTAATTTATTTTTCAAACACTTTTCACTCAAGAAACCCTGAACAGAATTAATAAAAAATAATAAGGGGTTGTGAGAATGTAAAGGGAAACACTTGCCAGGCTTAATTTACTTTTCATATGATTTAGCTATTCGGTCTTCTGCATTACCTCGGGAAGTAGATTTATGGGCCCCAGGAGATGTGTCATGGTCACTACACCTTCTTCCTCAAAGAAAAAACTGACACTTGCCTCAGCACCATAACCGCCTTTGTGTGCAAAAGCCTGTGTTTTCATACAATGTGTGGAAATCGGGAGATAATACAAAAAACAAAGCACTTAAGTCTGCTCTTCACCCCTATCCATAGCAAAAATATCCCTGTTGCTGTGCTTTTACAGATAAGCTGTAAGGGGTGAAAAGCAATGAGGCATGGTGGTATGTTTTAGGAAGTGAATCAGCACATTAGGGAGAGAGATAGAAAACACATGCATTCTTATGGAGGGCTGAAGAATATTAACAAAGTAGTCCCCTAAATGTGAACAGTAGAAGGATACAAGTCAGACAATCAATTAAAGTGATTGTGAAGAGGTTAAACTCCAGGGAAATGACAAATACAAAAAGAGGAAACCCAGCAGTCAAATAAGAAGCATGAAAAAGAGAGTAACAATACAGCACACCACTGTGAGGCAATCTTTGGATTTTAAGCCAACTGTGAGTTCGCAAAAGGTCTTTTGCAACCGAAAAGCTTGCTCTGTCTGGTAGGTGAGACCTAAAATAGCTGTCGGTTGTGTGTAGGGTAGTGGGGGTAGGGTCTATGAGGTTTTCTAGTGTATAGGTATGCACAGGTTAGATGGTGTTGTAAGTGTAGGGTGGTTTTGTGCGATTAGGTAGTAGTGTAAGTATAAGTGGCGATGTTGGTTTCTGATGACACTTATGGCAGTGAATAGGTAAAACTTTTCCACTCAGGAGAAGTGCCTCAGCTCCTTACTTGAATGTTTGTGGGTAATCCATAAAGTAGGTGTGTGAAAAAGGAAGGGTCTCAAAACACTTTTTCCCTATGCAATTACCATTCGGAATATTAGACAGTGAAACAGGAATAAATAGCTGAACAGCATTGCACCAAATTTCTTAGAAAGTTAGATCTTTACTCCATTCGCCTCTACCCAGCCCTGTTTCCTAACCCCTAAACCCTCAAATTATCTTGCCTCCCTTTACTCTTACTCAACCTCTAAATCCAAAATTCATCCTTACCGCTACCCGCGCTTTAACCCTTTATTTTTTGTATATGTGTGGAGACTTCAGGCATGGCAAAGGCTGTGTGGTAAAGGCTGTTTCCACTAGAAACTAAATCTAGCTATTTCATCTTGCTTATGTTAGAGAATAAGTCTAAGTGAGTATAGTCTAAAGATATTCTGTATTCGGCTACCATTTTAAACCTATTCATGGTTTTCTTTGAAGATTACGCTCAAGGAAATTACCTCAGAATTCTGCTCATTTGAAAGATGTGTGATTGTTGTCTATAGATCCCTGCCCTTTGTGTCTGAAGAATAGGCTTGGGAGAAACTTTCATTACACTGGCAAAAGTCATATAAATCCTGAATTTCGTATCATGCAAAATTCCTGGAATTACTTGAAAATTTGAATCATGCATTTTCTCATATTATTTGTGCACAAGATCATTTGTGCAAACAGTATTTTGTTTGTCTTTTTCTTGCCAGTGTCACAGAAGAATTTTTCATCCGAAGTGCACACTAGTGCAAATAGTCACATGACATACCCGCAAACACAGCAAAAAATTTAATTTCACACTGTCTTTATGGAATTTCATGAAATTTTAAATAAGGAAACAATTACACTATTTCAACTGTCTTTCCTCAAGCGATTGAGCTCTTGATCAAGTTGACCAAATTCTTCCTTGGGGTGTTTCCCATCTAAACTAAAAGTTTGTTATGAATGAATGAGGGACAAGTCAAGTCAAGTCAAGTCAAAAATGTGTATAGCGCGCTACTCACCCAGAGGGTCTCAAGGCGCTTAAGGGAAAGGGGATCATTACTGATCGAACAGTCAGGTCTTGAGTTGCTTCCTGAAGGAGAGGCGGTTCTGGGTAAGACGGAGGTGAGAGGGGAGGGAGTTCCAGGTCTTGGCCGCCAGGTATGAGAAGGATCTTCCTCCCATGGTGGCTTTTCGGATGCGTGGGATCACGGCGAGGGCTAGGTTGGACGAACGTAGTTGGCGGGTGGGGGTGTAAAAGGATAGGCGATTGTTGAGGTAACTGGGTCCTAGGTTGTGGAGGGCCTTGTGTGCGTGAGTGAGGAGACGGAACGTGATTCTCTTGCTGACAGGGAGCCAGTGCAGGTCTCTCAGGAGTTCTGATATGTGGTTGTGTCGAGGTATGTCCAGGATGAGTCGGGCGGAGGCGTTCTGAATGTGTTGAAGTCTTTTCTGCAATTTGGCTGTGGTTCCGGTGTAGAGGGTGTTTCCGTAGTCTAGTCTGCTGGTGACAAGTGCTTGGGTGACCATCTTCCTAGTTTCGGTGGGGATCCATCGGAAGATCTTTCGGAGCATGCGTAGGATGTTAAAACATGATGATGAGACGGCGTTGACTTGTTTGGTCATCGAGAGGGAGGAGTCTAGGATGAATCCCAAGTTGCGAGCATGGTCCGTTGGTTTGGGTGCGCGGCCTAGGGCCGGGGGCCACCATGAGTCGTTTCAGGCAGAGGGGGATGATCCTAGGATGAAGACTTCCGTCTTGTCCGAGTTCAGTTTTAGGCAGCTGTTCTTCATCCATTCGGCTACGTCTTTCATCCCTTCGTGTAGGTTGGTTTTGGCGGTGTTTGGGTCTTTGGTGAGGGAGAGGATCAGTTGAGTGTCGTCAGCGTAGGAGATGATGTTTAGGTTGTGTTGGCGTGCGATGGATGCGAGGGGGCTCATGTAGACGTTGAAGAGGGTGGGGCTGAGCGAAGATCCTTGTGGTACTCCGCAGATGACTTCGGTGGCCTCTGATCTGAAAGGGGGAGACGGACTCTCTGGGTTCTTACGGCGAGGAACGAGATGATCCAGTTCAATGCCTTATCTTGTAATCCGACGTTCCTGAGGCGTTGTACTAGGGTGCGGTGGCATACCGTGTCGAACGCTGCGGAAAGATCCAGGAGGATGAGGGCCACTGTTTCCCCGTTGTCGAGCAGTGTCCGGATGTCGTCTGTGGCTGCGATGAGGGCGGTCTCGGTGCTGTGGTTAGCTCGGAAGCCGAACCGTGAGGGGTCAAGGGTGCGGTTAGACTCAAGGAAGGCGGCGAGCTGGTTGTTGACGGTCTTCTTAATGACTTTAGCATGGAACGGGAGGAGAGAGATGGGGCGGTAGTTCTTAAGTTCGGTGGGGTCTGCAGAAGGTTTCTTTAGGAGGGCGCTGAGTTCGGCATGCTTCCAGCTTTCAGGGAAGGTGGCGGTGTTGAAGGAGCAGTTGATGATATCCCGGAGTTGGGGTGCGATGACGGAGTTGGCCTTGTTGAAGATGTGGTGGGGGCATGGGTCGGTTGGAGATCCGGAGTGGATGGAGTTCATCATGCGGATGGTGTCTTCGGTGCTGATTGGGGTCCAGGCGCGGAGGGTGGTGGTAGAGGGCTTCAGTTCAAAGGTAGGGGGAGGGGACTGGTCGCCGAAGCTGTTGTGTATGTCTGCGATCTTGCTGTGGAAGAATGAGGCTAGTGAGTCGCATAGATCTTGAGAGGGAGTGATGTCGTTGTTGCCAGCGCTGGGGTTGTTGAGCTCATTGACGATGCTGAAGAGTTCTTTGCTGTTGTGGGCGTTGTTATCTAGTCGGTCTTTAAATGCTGACTTCTTAGTGGTGCGGATCAGCTGGTGGTGTTTGCGGGTGGCGTTCTTGAGGGCGGTCATGTTGTCTGCGGTTGGGTTTTTTCTCCAGGTTTTCTCGAGGGTGCGCCAGTTCTTTTTGGAGTTCTTGAGGTTGTCGTTGAACCAGGAGGCTTTTTTGCTTCCTGGCTTGTTGGGACGGTTTTTCAGGGGTGCTAGTTCGTCAGCGCAGTGGGTGATCCATTGTGCGAGATTAATGGCTGCTTGATTTGGGTCCGTAGATTTGGTGGGAGGGTTTTGGTTCAGTGATGTGGTGAGCTGGTCGAGGGTAATTTTGTTCCAGCTTCTGCGGGAAACCTGTTGCGGGTGGTGGTGGGTTGTTGTCTTTCTGAAGCTGAAGTGGACGCAGCTATGGTCCGTCCAGTGGAGTCCCGTGGTGTGATTAAAGGAGATGTGTTTGCTGGCGGAGAAGATTGGGTCGAGCGTGTGTCCGGCTTAGTGGGTGGGGGTGTTCACCAGTTGTTTGAGTCCGAGATTGGCGAGGTTGTCCAGTAGGGTGGTGGTGTTGTTGTCATTGTTATTCTTCAGTTGAAAGTTGAGGTCTCCTAGGAGAATGTAGTCCTCTGAAGGGAGGGCGTGTGGGCTGACAAGGTCAACGATGTCTTCGCAGGATTGTGTACGGGGTCCTGGGGGTCTATAAATGAGGGTGCCTCTGGGTGTTGTCTTGGGGTCGGTGTGTATCTGGAAGTGGAGGTGCTCGGTGGCTTTGAGGGTGTCGTCGGAGCTGGTCGAGATGCGGATGGTGTTCTTGTGGACGATCGCGATGCCTCCTCCTGTTTTGTTGATGCGGTCCCTTCGGATGATCTTGTATCCGTCCGGGATGGCTATGGCGATGTCGGGTGCTGATGAGGCGTTCATCCAGGTTTCCGTGAGAAAGGCGACGTCCGGAGTTGTGGTGTCGTGTAGGTTCCAGAGTTCAATGGCGTGTCTGTGGACCGAGCGGGTGTTGAGCAGGATGCATTGTAGGTGGTTGTTTTTGGAGCTCTGTATGGCGTTTGTGGTTGTAGTGTGGGTCCTGATGCAGCAGAACTTGCAGGATTGGCAGGTGAAGGGACCATGGGTGTGTCCTGGGGCAGCTCGGTGGCAGTCGGGGAGTCTGCCGGTGTTGAGGGCAGTGAGGGTTGCGGTGTCGTATGTTCGGTGGGGGGGATGGCCTCTGCGGGGGCCAGGGTTCTGGCGCTGGGCACGGTCCAGGTGCGGACGGGAGCAGACGGGCTTACCATTGGCACGCCTTCGGCGCGCATATGGCGCGCCCACTGCACGTGAACGCTGCGTGTTTGCCACATCTGTCATAAGTGGAGAGTGTAGGGGGGCGGAGCAAGGGAGGAACAGCTGGGAGGCGGGAGCGGGGTGGCGAGGTCTGGGGATGCTGGAGGGAACGGGGTGGGGCCGCGGGGGAGCAGCAGCAGGGAGAGGGGAGGGTAAATAAGCACAACAAATGGCAACAAAACAATGCAGGCGAGATCGGGGCACAAGTAAGGCACAGATACAGCTGAATACGATACCAAAACAATGCAGGCGAGATCGGGGCACAAGTAAGGCGCAACAAGGAGCGAGTGGAGTGACCGGTTCTGACCAGGTCAGGACGGTCACAGCTCTTTAACTCGCGGGACTTCCCTTATGTTTACCAGTGGGAGGGAGGAGCAGCTGGGAGGCGGGAGCGGGGTGGCGAGGTCCGGGGATGCTGGAGGGAATGGGGGTGGGGCCGCGGGGGTGCAGCGGCAGGGAGCGGGGAGGGTAAATAAGCACAACTAATTGGCAACAAAACAATGCAGGCGAGATCGGGGCACAAGTTAGGCACAGAAACAGCTGAATACGATACCAAAACAATGCAGGCAAGATCGGGGCACAAGTAAGGCACAGATACAGTGGAATACGATACCAAAACAATGCAGGCGAGATCGGGGCACAAGTAAGGTGCAACAAGGAGCGAGTGGAGTGACCGGTTCTGACCAGGTCAGGACGGTCACAGCTCTTTAACTCGTTGGACTTCCCTTATGTTTACCAGTGGGAGGGAGGAGCAGCTGGGAGGCGGGAGCGGGGTGGCGAGGTCCGGGGATGCTGAAGGGAACGGGTGTGGGGCCGCAGGGGAGCAGCGGCAGGGAGCGGGGAGGGTAAATAAGCACAACAAATGGCAACAAAACAATGCAGGCGAGATCGAGGCACAAGTTAGGCACAGAAACAGCTGAATACGATACCAAAACAATGCAGGTGAGATCGGGGCACAGGTAAGGCACAGATACAGCTGAATACGATACCAAAACAATGCAGGCGAGATCGGGGCACAAGTAAGGCGCACCAAGGAGCGAGTGGAGCGACCGTGTTGATGTCCAACAGCAGACAAGGTGCCTTGAAACAATTCTGAAACTATCCTCTGTGAGTTTGCAAACTCATCAGTATACTGAGAACTGAGTAAACATTTCTCAAAAAACTGCCCGTTTGCAGCACCTCTTTTTCATAGGTTGATGCAAATGATATGTAAGGCATTAATATATGTATAGGTTTACAAGGTTCACCTCTTCGGTAGGAAGTGACCAGGTTAGACAACATTGGATCTCACCTTTTAGCGCCAATATATGAAGCACTAGTCACCAAGGATGTTCACAATTCTTTCCTAGCAGTCATAAATCTCATTTTCCTAAACGCATGTATATCAGTTGTTTCAGAGGATCTGCTTGGTTTATATAATTTGAACTCTAGGTCAGCCATAGGGAAGGGGTTCACCTACTAAAATCCCAGATGATAATGACCGTGTCTTTAGTCTGGAGGTTAGATCTCATCACAGCAGTGATAATACTAAATAATATGTTTTTTAGAGGTCATTTTACAAAGTACTTTGGTACATATGACTCAGGTCAATGCAAGTATACAATCAGAGGTTTTTTCAAATGTATAATGTGGGTCTGACAGACCACTTATGAAACTACAGTGGCAAGATCATAGATCAAATATTCTCACCAAAAAAGAACAACTCATCTATCGTAAGACACTTCTAGAATTTCAGCATAATTTACATCAAATAAAATATATTAGATGTGATATTATCCCCATGCAGGGGAGGAGACATATTAAATGTCATGCAAGGACAGGAATGAAATTAGACGGCCCACCTAGAGGTCATGATCCAGAGTGGGGTGAGCAAAGAAAATAATTTCATATTTAAATTGTATTGGGGACTACTTTTAAAACTAAATAAGATGTCATAATATACAATAATGGAACAAACTATAAAAACAGATTTAATCTCATTCCAGGAATACACTTCATAGATCATAAAGAGAGAGAATGTTACGGGGATAGTCATGGGACACGTGATGACATGGCTCACGTCATCAGGAATATAAACATTATGTGACAGGAAGTTGATCAGTTGGACACCTTCCTGCACAAAAACAATCCTGAGAGCAATATTCCTCTATCTGTGTGTGATGAAGAGTGCAGCACACATAGAAAGAGGAAGAGTAACAAGGAGGAATATAGATATTTCTCCTTATTATGCCTCTTCTGGGAAGGAGTATCTTTTTGGCGCATTCCCAGGTTTACCAGTTCTGGTAAATCTGGGAATGCATCAAAAACAATGGGAGTTGCATGGGAACACCCAGGACAGAATAAGGCAATGGAGAGATTTGTGCTGAGCTGTCTTCAATACTGAACTGGCTGTACAGGGTTTCAAGTGTTTTCCCCTGGAAGCTGGATGAGTCTGGGGTGCTTATGTTATTGGGGGCCGGTTTTGTAGGAGTGCAGCAGCTTTAAAAGTGTTATATCCTATGGTTCCTAGTCCTGGCTGCTCAGCCTGCATGACTGTGATGTCATAGAATGTTGGGTGTGTGTGCATGCTTTGAATGAGTGACCAATTTTTAATTTCAAAAATCTTTATTCGGTTTTTCAAGCAGAAAAGAACCATAAAAGCACATTGTCCAATAATAAATATTACATTGTAAAAACATGGTAAATGAGCATAAAATACCCAGATAGTACAGTATATATTAATGACACCAATCACAGATGAGCAGGTATGAAAGTGAAAATAGCAGCAGTACTTATACAGTTAACTTTCCCTACTGTTTCTAAGTCTTAGGGCAGATTTTAAAAAAACAGTCAGGAATAAAGTGCTTTCAGGGTTTAACAATTGCAAATAGTAAAGGGCTGGTCTGACCTGAGTAAAGTTCACGTTTTTCAGGAGTGGCTTTAAATAGAACCTCCGTGCTAAATCGTAAAATGGACAGAAAAATAAAAAGTGCACCAGGTCCTGCGGAGACTCATTGTCGCAGCCGCAGGATGGTAGCACTGGGCCTCGGTGAGAACCCCTAGGAACAGCTAACAGGAGGTGATAATAATTCAGACGAAACCTAATTAACAAGTGCCGCTCAAAGCTCAACATGGGCCAGGATAGATAAGGCTCCATTGAGGGTGTAGTTTTCAGCATAGCATGGTTTCGGACACTGGGTTTAATTAATTCCACCTCTTCCCGATTCATTTGTAGTAACAAAGAGAAAGTTTTCCTCACAGACTCTACATCAGCGAGTCTAATTGAGTCAGGATTTGAGAAGAGTTCTGGGCAGCCCACTGAAAAAAAACATACTTTTAAATATTTTAGCCACGGAATTTTGAGCATGTTGTCTAGAGATAGTGCTTCCCTAGGGAGTAGATGGTTTAAGTTCAAGTCTTTGTTTAGCCAACATTTCCGCCAAAAGATTAGTGGCCGTAGTGCTAAAGTATCACTAATGAATGGTGTGCCAGTTTCATCATGCACTATTACGCTGGAAGTCCCCTTTGGTACCCCCAACAGTTGCTTCAGAAAGATGTTCTCTGCCACCACAATATCATTAGCTGCCGCGTACCCCCAGAGTTCGCTACCGTAACTCCCTATAGCCCCGCTCTTTGCCTGGTAAATCTTTAAAAGTGCGGCAATAGGTCATTTACGCATTTTCCTGGCAAAATTAAATATAGCCGCGTTTGCCCGGGTTATCTCCCCCCTTTTCCTTTGAATTAATGGTCCCCATTTTAACTGGTTATCGAACAGGACTCCCAAGTAAGAGAACGTTCTGGTTATGGGGACCCGCTCTGTGTTAACCCTGAATAAATATGGCTTATTGTTGCGCTGCCCCACCTACATTATGTATGATTTGGTGTTGTTAATAGATAAGTTGCGGGCATCCATGCAATTATAAAAAGAATTAGTAGGGTTTGTAGGCGTCTTGAGGTCCTAGCCAGGAGGACGGCGTCGTCCGCATACAATAAAACAGGCAAACCCTTAGGACCAACATTGGGATAATCAGCACCAGTATTTAGTAAAAACTCCTCCAGATTATTAATATGTAAGTTAAAAAGAAAGGGGGCTAAAATACAGCCCTGCCTAACACCCCTGCAGACACTAAAGTCCCTGGACACCCTTAGATCTTGCGAGTACCTCACATTGACCTTAGTATCCTGATGCATCTCCCTCAGGAGGTTGACCAGATTAGGCTCCACCCCCATGGCGCCCATGGCCTCCCAAAGTTTCCCCCGGTTGACACAGTCAAACAGGAGGAGAGGTCCATGAACGCCATGTAGATGGCACCCTGCCTGGCCAAAGTATACTTCCCCAGGACCATGTACAGATTGAGGCACTGCGCTACTGTGGAGTGGCCAGGCCGGAACCCATATTGGATTTTAGAGATGACCCCATGTTCATTGGCCCAGGTTGTCAGTCAGTTCAGGATTACCCCTCCCACTACTTTGACCACAGAGTCAATGAGTGAGATAGGCCTGTAACAGGTAGTGCTATTACGGTCACCTTTCTTAAATACTGGCACTATCGTGGATATACCCCAGGATCTAGGGCAGCCATGCACAGCTGCTGCGTTAAGCACAGCGGTAAGAACCAGCGCCCAGAGGGATTCATTCGATTTGAATAAATCCGGGGGCATACCATCTGGACCTGGAGCTTTATTACAAGATAACCCCAAGATGCCTTTCTTAACCTCATTAATAGTAAAAAGTGGGGGAGTTACACTTCGTTCCATCTAGCCACTTCTGGCTGCGGAGTATTACTGTTAAAAATGAGACTAAAATGGGATACCCACTCAATGAGTGACCAGTTAGATTGAGTGGGGCTGAGCAGCAGGATGCTGCTCCCGGTGGGGCACCCTGTACCAACTTACCTGCACCATTAAATCTATTTAACTACATCTCTGGCTCCTGGTCTACCTATGATGACAGTACTTTCTTCAGATACAAAAAAAGGATGGCACTGTCCCTTGTATATCATACAGTTTTCAGGCAACAATAACAGTGCCAATATAACTAGTGATTATTGTACCTGCTGGAGAGGGATCAGAGCTTTGTCTAGTGGCAGTTTTGACTAGGGTAGCACAGAGGGTTAATATGCCTGCTGCAAGGAACGTCTACTATGCAGATTACAGAACAATATTGTATGTGCATAGCTCAGTGGGTTACTGCTTTTGTCACCGAGATCATTTTGTTACTGTGCAGTTCATTTTGTTACTGTGCAGTTCATCGTTTACAATAGAAATCTAGTTTTTTTACCAGTCTTCATTATTCTAATTTTTCTAAACAGGGTTTGTATGGGTAGAAATAAATTCTTATTTGTGAAGTCAACCCTAACCACTGTGTTATGTTCTGAATCCTGAGTTTATGCTTCCCAAGACCAAACACTCTTAAAAAATGCCTACCCCATAGGATGACATGTGAGTCCTATACCTTGAACAAAGACATAGGACATGTGAGTCCTATACCTTTGTTCCCCTTTGTCTTATGTAACATTTTCTATACACTGATTTACACATCTATGATTCGTTGTCTTTGTATGTGTGTGTGATGTAAAATGCTCCCACACTCTACACTAGTATGAGAGGCGCTATAAAACAAATGAAATACATGTGAGAGAGGGGTTATGGAGAGATGAGATGCAATGTCAAAGGGTGATAGTGAGGGAATCATTGAAGAGCGCCAACATAAAGATTGCTGTATCCTGGTGTACTGTGAGGTCATTATTTATATGCTTTAAAAGTGAATACAATTGAATATATAATGACAAATGTTTTGTGGAATGCACCCTTTTTGCCATTTCTTTCCAACTTTTATTGGGGGTACGAACCCCTCCAAACCTCCTTGTAGTGGTCAGCCTTGTTTGCTGCACTCTTTCGCTATGCCCCGGATGGGGGGTGGTCTGTCAAAATTCGCTACAGATGCTTTTGGTTCCCTGTCCGGTCCTGGTTGCCTTACTCCAGATTTATGGAGCCACTCAGGGCCACGCAAAGAGGCCTTGCATGGTTTCATAAATCTGTCTTAAGGTTTGCGTCACTCTTGCAGCACATTGTGTGGTGCAAGAGCAACTCAAACCAGCTCGTAAATTGGCCCCACAGTTCGGTATTCTTTGTTGCTTTACTAACATGAAAGCTGTGCAGACTTGCGTATACTGTTCAGACCAGCAATCTTTTTTTGTTTTATTTTTTTAATCTATGCTATTTAAAAATGGCATCGCTGTGTTGCTCAAATTACTGAGTTCAGGAAACTCAGCAAATGCGTAGACAAAATGACCTTAATTTAAGTTGCACTGATTTCTCTACAGTGTGCGTGTTAATCCACTGAGCTGTCTGTCTATGAAGAAGTAGTGTCTGCATTGGGACCTCGGCGGCTTCATTTCTGGTGGTTGACTGGTCTGTCTTAGGTAGGGAATCGACAGTGTGCGGCAATGGTTCGACTCTGCACCCCCATGAATATGCGGAGTGCTGCAGTTGCTGGTTCAACTGTTTCACCTGAACTATATCTGACCGGGTTAACATCAATCCACTGCGCACAAGGTTGCAGGGGGTATCTAGTGCTTCACCATTTTTTCAGGACAAGAGTGTACACTGAGAGTTGGATAAGCAGACATCGATAATGATCAATACATAGGGTGATAGCTCAGTAGGAAGTCTGCCTGTAGGACCACTTCTGAATCTCTGCTGACTCAGTCTTTCATAGAGAAATACAAAGAAGGTCATTGCAACTACTAGGAAAGTGTCATGGGGCAATTAATAATGCAGTGTGTGCTGTACACAATGATAGCAACTCATTAAAGTCAACAGCAAAACACCAACCACACTATACTATCGCAGGCCAAACCATAACATACCATAATATACAATGCTAGCCCATACAATACCATATAATTACAGGTCATACGTACCATACCAAACAATGGCATACCACAACATGCCATACTATACAATGGCAGGCCATACCATAGAATGAATGACTGGCCATGCCATACCCTACAGGTCATACCACAATATACAATGACAGGACATACCACATCAAAAAATGACATACCGTAATATACCATAATATACAACGACAGACCATACCATGCCATACCGTACCACAACATACCATTCTATACAATAGCAGGCAATCCATACCAAACCATACTATACAATGACAGGCCATACGAAACCATAACATACCATACCATGCCATACAATAACATAACATACTATGCAATAGCGGGCCATAACATACCATACTATACAATGGTAGGCCATAACATACCATACTACACAATAACAGGCCATACCATACCAAACTATACAATAACCTGGCTCCTTTAAGGGCTACACTGAACCCAACTACAGGACTCATCACAGGATCAAGAAAACGTCATCATATCACATCAGATCTAATGCAACTCAATTGGCTCTCTCTCAAACCAAGGATTCAGTTTAAAATAGCCTGCTTGACACACAAAGCTCTTCATTATCAAACTCCATTTACCCGGCAAAGAAACTCAAACTACCTTGTATGAGTCGGTCCCTAAGAATTTCAAACTCTCTACTGTTGAAACCACAGAAATTAAAAAAGAAGAGAACATTTAGCCGCTTCTTCTCTGGTCTTGCCCTGAGAATATGGAACGTACTTCCTCCTGAAACCAGAGCTGACCGTTCGACCTACTCATTCGAAAAGAAGTAAAATAGTTGCTCCTAAATAAATACCTTCAACAATAGACCTGAAGCCACTCACATTGACTATAATTTCATGTATACATCCCTGAACTTCCAATCTACTATGCGATTTTGTTACTATATATCTACTATGTTTCTTGTTGTTTCTTTTCTCATTGTGTATGGTTAACCTGCTGTTATATGTATAATATTTGCTATTTGTATCTATACTTGTTTAACATGTCTGCTCCTTTGTACAGTGCTCTGTTACCCTGAAAGGTCATGTTCGTGTTATATGAAACTTCTCAAATAAAATAAATAAATTAAATAAACAGGCCATACAATACTATACAATGACAGGCCATACCATACCAAACAATGACATACCATACTGTGCCCTACTATACTATACAATGACAGGCCATGCTATACCATACAGCATGTCATACCATACTATACAATGACAGGGCAATCCATATCAAACAAAGACATACCATAACATACCATACAAAACAATGACAGGCCAAACCATACCATGCCACACAATAACAAACATCAACATGCCATACTTTACAACGGCAGGCCATACCCTACCATACTATACAATGACAGGTCATGAAAAAATATAAAAATGACAGGCCATACCATATTGAACTATGACATACCATACTATAAAGTACTACATAATGACGGCCGATACAATATTATATTATACCATACCATACTATTCATTGACAGTCCATAGCATACCATACTACACAATGACAGGCCATACCATACCATACTATACCATACCGTACCATGCCAAAGAATAACATACGATACTTTACAATGACAGGCCATACAATACTATACAATGACAGGCCATACCATAAGAAACAATGACATACAATCCCACACCATACAATGATGGGCCATACCATACTATACAACGACAGGCCATACAATACTATACAATGACCGGCCATACCATACCATATTAAACAATGATAGGCCATACCATACCACACCATAGCATATCATGCTATATAACGACAGGCCATACAATACTATACAACAGGCTATACCATACCAAACATTGACGTTCCATACCATACTATACTTTACAATGACAGTCCACCTCATACCATACCATAATATACAATGGCAGACAGTTCCATGCCATGCAATGACAGGCCATACCTTACCATCCTTACCATACACAACAAGAAAACACAGACAAAGTCAATATATCTCACATAGGTGAGACCTATTGCCTCTGTCCTTGCTTGTTTAACAGAGGTTTCACTACAGCCATTTTAAACTTATTGAGAAATAGGTCAGTTGTTAAAGATTTGTTTAAAATAGTTCATAGTGAATGCTGAAATGAGGAGGTCATGTACCAAATTGAACAAGGATTCTGAAGAGCACCTACTCCTAATAGCATCCAGAAGTGGTTCTATTGAAAGAGTGTCAAAAGCTACTAGACTAAGCAGACAAAGTTCAGAAGCAGTCTATGTATGAAAAAATGATCTGGAATTGATTCCATTACGATTGAAACCCTGATGATGGAGATTCTGTAGAGGAAAAAAATCTAGTTTGTTACACAAAGATTCAGATGAAGGAAGCTCCTTTGGCGGAAGTAGTGGAAAATTGAAGTTCCTTTTTGTGAATCAGTTCTTTAGGTAATTTAGAGGACTGAAAGATCATATTTTGTATTCAATTGGCAAGCTTGGACGAAATGAAATATTGCTTTTATATATTGATGTATTGCAGCACTTTCCTCATATCACGATAACTGTATTTTTTTAGTTATGCTCTGATATGTTCAACTTCAGTGGCTTTCACATTTCAATCTTGTGAGATGCATGTGAAAGAGGAGATGGGGTTTTTCTCTACCATAGTAGCTAAGGCCACATTGACCTAAGCCCTAGGTTATTCAGACAATACATTGTAAAATGGTATATATTCTGACTGGCACACTAATGTGCTTTTAAATTTCTAGTGCCTTCACTTTGCATAAAAAAAGTCATCCAATCTTCTGATGATGGGCAAAGACATCTTTGATGCCTTAGCTATTGTTTATATTTAAGGAATAAAACACTGTCTTTAAAAGGCTTATGTGTATAGGATTCTATTTTATTTAACTTCATAATACACACGTGTATGGCAAGTGTGATCATAGTCTTTAATTAGCAATAATATGGCTTAATTTATTAATGCTCCAAGTTTCATGATCATTGAACGAGCTTATACTTTAAAGTCTCTGTAATCTCCCTTCCCAATCATCTTAATTATCCTTGTTAGGTGTAAGCCGAACCCGATCCCCGCCTAAACAAAACATCTATACCTCTAAAAATTGATCAATGCATTATAAAAATGTTTTGCCGAAGTTGGCATAAGAACTCTTCACTTGGAATAATATTTGCTTGCCTTTTAGGAATCCAATGAACCATTTCTGTCACTGAACTAAACACAATCTTAGGTGTAAGCAATATCTCGAAGGACTCAATACCTTTCCCTACACTCTTTACTGATAACTGCAAAGGACCTGTGTAATCCTCTCCAAACATCCCTTGTAATCAAGTTATCTTCTCAATTTATGTTCTTCTTGCATGCTTTCTCCTTACATCAGAGATGTGGGACTTTATTAAACAGTGTTGCTAAAATGTGTAATATTTTTAATTCCCCAGGCCAGGGCACCATGTACTAAAAAATCTATCGCTCGTACTGTAGCTCCTATGTGGAGGAAGAGATCTGAAAAGTGTCCATACTTTTTCTAATCACCCGAGCCCTATATGGATACTGATATATAACTCTACAACCTTAAACAATATTTTTTGCATGAGGCCCTTTAGGATGTTTCAATACTATGACCAGATTGTATCGTTAATTCAAAGTTTATTTCTTCATGATTTGTAACTCTAATGAGGTCCACATGAAGAAAATACCACACATACATAATACATCAGGGTAATACCATGCACAGTATCAACATAAAATCAATAATACCATGAATAGTAACATCATAAAATAAATAACCCACCATAGTACAGACAATGTTATTATCTAAGACTATAAGATTATAAAACGTCTAAAATAAATAAATAAATATCCACAAATTTAATTCAAATTTAGGAATCCTTTAAAAAGGTAACCGAAAACTAGGGAAAAAACATTTCATTAAGAGTAGGAGATAATGGCTGACTGGCAACAGCTGTTGTTCAAGAATGATACTTGTTTTATGGATGGAGGTATTATAATGGTGAGACAATGTAATACAGCGGGACAAAAAAACACCACATCAATCACACACACCATGGTAAAATCAATTTCATAATCTAATTATTTATAAAATTGCACACAAAAATTAAATACAGATTTAAAAAATATTTTAAAAAGTTAGAAACTCTAACACAGAACATTTTATTTGGAGGAGAAGAGTTGTATAGCATCAGCTGTCATTCGAACTTGATATTTTAAGAACATAGGTCTCATAAAAGTGTGTTGATATAATAACAGGGCGGAACAAATAAATAACATATGTTTCAAATCTTGGACACTATTATTTCAAAAATTGCTTATATTAGATGAATTATACCATTTAGAAGTTAAAATTTGTAAGGGTAATATAGTTAAGTGTAATAATGTGTAGAACCGCCTGACACACTGATACATGTTCTAGGTCAAAAAATGTTGCTCTTTTTTCAAGATACAAGAATTCCTTGCCCTCTCAAACTTTTCTTTTTTTACCACAAGCCTCTGTGTCAAATGAAAACTTAAGTAAGGAGAGGGGAGGTTGAGATGCGATTTTAACTGAGTTACATATATAAATGACATCTGACCCAGGTCTAACTTAAGCAAGCTGAAAGCATATGAGATATTCCTAAAAAACTTGGATTTTTCTTTTTCCATCACAAAAATGTCTTTGCACATTTTATTATTCGCTTATTTTCCTTACAATAAATAAGCCTATACACACAACATATCTGTTGGATTTAACTGCCTATAGTACTATCCAAATTTTCCTTTCCTACCTTATATGAGGCAAATATAATACTCGAGAAGACACTATGTGTGAGTATTATTCCATCATAAATGCCCTGCCAGTGTTCCAAAACATGCCTGGAGAAGAGAGATCCTTTTTATGCATTCTTCCAGCTTGTGAGAACTGCTACAATGATCCATACATTTCAGAGACCCAAACTATCCAGGGAGCTGCGCCTATAAGGACACTGCCGTCTTTTGCATGCAAAGCTGAGAGCTGTTTCGGGGCTGAGTACCTCTGTCTGTGCTACATATAGAATATATACCACCAAATTTAGAACTTTGGTTTTGTACCCTACATGCTGTCTTTATACATGATGTTGATGATATATTTGTGATATTTGCCACTATAAGGCCTCATATACTCTGTACTGGGTTGGTATACAGTAAAGAACTTCATCATACATATCTATATGTCTTGTGTTAACTTTGGAAGCTGGGTAAGGGAAATCCACCAAGAACCAGCTGACTCCAGTTGTACCTGATGTGGTCTGAGGCTAATGGGTCAGGGCCACCAGTCTGTTTCTTTTACTCTTCGGGATGTACATAGTATACCTTTATGACAGGAGGGCAAGAGGAATATGCTGGGTGTGTCCACAGTTGCGTCACACTTTAAGTTGTATCACCACATGTCCTCTGTCAACGGGAACTAGAGATGTCGCTTGGGATAGATAAACTGCAAGAGTCCCTGGGTAACAAACTCAAAAGGCAGTTTGTTTCCCCAAAAAACTTTTAAAAAGCGAATGACTCCTGCATCTTGGGGGTTAGCACCCTCTGTCTGCCAGGGTTTTCTTGAAAATACTTCAGCCATCCGCTCTAAATATTGTGGGCGGTCTGATGTCCTTATTAGGACGTCTCCTATTACGTAGGTCCTTCGCAGCACATTTTACGACTGCAGAGCTAGGAAGGTGCACCCATGTTGGAAAACTGACGGTCCACCCAAATCAGAAGAGAGCAGGTGGACCGCCAATGTTTTGTGGCAGATTACCCTGTCCTCCATACCAAAATGAGACCCTACACCTCTTTTGAGAAGCTTACTAACTTGCGACTGACTGAGCCCCACCGCTCCTAAATAAAATATAACAGTTCCTGTGAATGCTAGTACATATTTGACTAGAAAGTGCAGAAGTTCAAGTGTTCTCGCCAAGCATGCTCGTTTCTAAATCACTATTTGAACTCAAACGTTTCTTGTTTTAGAATACATAAACCCTGAACGTTTTCAGATACATCTACTTAGTACATGCATAACAAGCTATGAGGATTTTTAACAAGTCCCATTGGAGCTTTGCGCCGCCTTATAATGACCCCCTCCTCCTTCCTCGCCTCATCAAAATAGCAGCCTGTGACACAGATGTGGTGGATTCCCTGCACAAGAGGGCACTTGCATAAGCTCCACTTTAAACAACGCCTGTACCTCGTTGGGAGAATTCGGTATATTTTTGGTGTACCCAAGATGTTTGTGTAAAGTCAGCCCTGGCTCCCCTGTCTATTTTTAGACCTATCATCAGACAGACTGCAGACCCTGGCAGGCTTTCTGGAGGTGATGCTATACTTTCTGTTAACGACTAGGTTCGTTCCTTAGAAAAGCATTTTCCTCTCTCTAATTGCTTACCTCTGGCTCTGTAAATAACTATAAACAGGGTCGGAGCTGAGAAAAGGAGGCCCGTGTTTGTAGAGGTATGCAGAGAGAAGGACTTTTTCTGAAGTATTGTGGACTCGTCGCCTTTACTCTCTTCATTGCTACTTCTTTTTTTTCATCAATATTTTTAGGATCTGCTCAATCCCACACATTTTCAAAGATGGGAGAGGCCTGCTCTTTTTCTGAGATGCCAAAGCCATTCTTTGGATAGAACCAACAGAGGACCAGGCCTTTGTTGCAATGTTTTGATTAAAGTGAACCAGTGTCTTGCAGTGAAAAAGAGTAATCACGAATTATTACTTTCTTTGTATACAATTCGTGTCTGCGATACAGTATTGAATGTGACAAAAAGTATGATGATTGAGTGCAACTTTCAGATGTAAAACTGTCCCTCACACATTCCTCTGGAAGCCGGTAGACAGTGTGTCAAAAATACGCATCTGTTCTGTTCTAAGATGTGATTGACAAATTTACAAGCCAATGGTTGAAGAGGGCTCCTCCAAGCAAACCAACGGGTCAGCTGTGGCTGACCCAAAATCTACTCTGTGAACTGAACACAACATTTTGACTTCACTAAACCCAAAAATCACACCTTACAGTAACCACATACACCGACTGACAAATTTCATTAAACTCCTCTGAGAGTTCAATAACACATTGCTATGTGGGTCTAATAAATCTTTAAATAATTAGGGGCTTTGTGAATCACCAGACTAAAAGCATTATCCCATGAGTTCTAGTTGTAGCTAAAAATGGATTCGATTTTTTTCCTGAATTAACTTTAAAATCGTTTTTCTCCTGATTTTTAAACTGGGCGGGTGTGGTAATGTTTAGTTTTTATCAAAACAACATGAAAGAGATGTGAAAGTCCAAATTTTAACGAGAAAACTCACATGCAGAAAACTATACCAACTACATGTGGTATTCCTGTATTCACAACAATTGCAGAAAGTTTGCAAGAGAAAAACATTGCAACTCTGTGCCTTCCTGGAATTCTTCACTGCAGGTTCAGGACTACAAAGGAAAACAGGTGGGCACGTTTCAAATCAGTGAACCACATGAGTTGTTATGCGGGTTTTTCCACCCAGATCCTAAAAGAAGCATTGCATTCCAATGTCGGACAACATATTAGGCTTGATTTTGATTTAGGGAGATGGCACTCTCTGTCTGTCGTATTTGTGGGTGGTGATTGGCTGATGATGATGCACTGGCTCCAGATATAGGAATACACTGCAGTAAGAGAACAAAAGAAATGTCACAGGCATCAAGGCATTATGGCTGAGGTGCGGGAATCAGATGGTCAGTGCCGAAGGCAGAAAATTAATAATGCCAATAATCATTTGTTTCTGCTGGGAACCTTGTCCAAAATATGTTTTAATTTTTTTGAATGATGAAACTCAGGGGCATAAATGTGTATTTAGTCAACGAGATGGGCAACAATGTCATAATGTATCACTTACGTAATGATGCATGAATGAAGTGGCTTTAGTGGGGTTTTGACGCACATTCTAGCACATCTTTGAAGTCCATCATGATAGCCACAACTTTCTTTCTGGCATTGGCAGTGGCATTTTAGGGAGGTGGAAGAAAACTCACCAGTGCATAATTTTCTCTCATGGAGCTCTATGGTATCCATGTGTAGCAGTGAACTTACCAGGAAGAGGATGTGTCTAGAAACAGAAGAGGCGATTGTGTCAATTTTATGAAATTCTCCTTTCACAATCACGATATATCATTTATCACAGGCAAGGTGTGCTATGCATCTGAACAGCTCAGTGGGTAAAAGCAGAGGGCATTTCATACATAGGTATCATTATCACAGCACACTCATAAAGGACTGCTTGGACACTGTCTTCTAACTTCGATTCAGTGCCTAAATAAATCTCCTTGTCACAGACATTGTTGGGAAGTACCTACTCTTGCAAACAATGAAATGCATGTGTAGTAAATCTCCCTTTTCTGCAGGGTCACCATTGGTTGTTCGCCTTTTGAAGGACTCTATATTTTTGCTAGTTTTTGGAGCTCTCTGCATTTTACCTTTTCTAACCAGTAGTAAAGTACCTGCACTCCCTCTTTAAACATGGTCACATTGACCTATTCCTAATTGGTATATATAACATATATAAGTCCCTGGTATAAGGTACAAAATGTATACAGGCCTGAAAGTTAAATGTCATTAGTGGATTGCAACACCCATTGTGCCACCTGCTATAGGGACAGTGTGAAACATGGCTAGGTAGAAAAATAATGAAACAACTATTTTTAATAGTTATTACAAATCCAGTTCAATGGTGAAGGTGGATTATTAATAAATCTTAACAAAAAGCAAATTTTTTAAAGTTACCTTTTCAATACCGAACGTTCCTGAAGGCTAAGTTTGCGTTTCATCTCCCTCTTCTGCCAGACAGTAATTAGCATTTGAATAGGTGTGAAAAATGTGTGAAATGCTTCCCAAGAGCAAAAAAAAGGCTAACTAGAATGGGCAGATATACTTCTCTAAACTTCATAGAATCAGTGTGAGTATCTTTTTTGACACTGAAGTGTCAAACCTTGCTTGAATGTGAAATCCTGCTTGATAGGTCTGTTGTGTTTACATGTAACACTTAGGGCCCCAGGAATGGAAACAAGATGCCATAGCAATTCAAATTTATCCATTGTCTTGTTGCTGGAAACTCCTACTTCTTTTCTACCAGACTTATGTTTCTGGGTTCAATATTAGTACAGTGACTGACTCAAACTGGACATTAGTGTCAGATATGAGAGGAGACTAGGATTAACATAATGCACATCCCACACTCACACCACCTCTCAGAGCCCAAAGTTAGTGTGTCTAATGAATTTCGCCAACTTGAAAGTGCTCAAAGTAAGTAGGGTTGACCACAGGAACTTTTACCTCATTGGTTAGAGTATGTCCAGGAGCCATTCACACGCACTGATTTATGCCAGGTAAAAATATAGCACCTTCAGACACCCACTTCAGACCATTCCAGAACCTGAGGAGGCCAGAAGATTACTGACCCTGCTGTCTGTGACCTGAGAAGATCCCTGAAGGATTGGGCCTGCTCTCTTCTGTGCCCAGGAATAATCAATGAACTCAAGCGGTTGTAAGGCTCACCTCCTGTTGAGGGACACAACAAGCTACAAGAGGCATTTTCCTGCAACTCTCCAGCTGACAAGAGCAAATGGACCTGGACTGGACCATACTGGAAGCCTCTAAGTGATACCCTGTGAGCCTCTAAGTGCCTACCACGAGATTCTGGGGATCTTTAGAAGTGTACTCCTGTAGTGGATTGGGACTTAGAGGAGTAAAGTCAGCAGATAAAATCTTTGACCAAGATTAACCTGGTTGATGTGTCCGACCTGAACTCCATCACGGTGACCATCAAATTGCGCCTAGGTCCCAATCTACGGCGACCATTCACTTTCATTGCATTGTATGCTTCTTGGCACTATTCCTACGTAAACCTTTATAAAATCATATCTCAGACACTCCTTCTTGGATTTTAGTCATTTCTGTGCAGTTTTGTTTATTAAATTGTGCACTCTTTTTCTAATTCAGTTTAGGAGTTTCGCTGTGCTGCATTTTGGCTTTATTCCTGTGTTAGGACAACATAATACTTTACACATTGCCCTAAGTTAAGCCTGTCCTGTGCTGGAGCCACCAGGGGATTAAGTGTGAGTAGTTGGCCTGGCATATGATGTCAACTATTCTAGTGGGCACCTTGCACCAGTCCAAACAACCCTTATTGATGATAGGTTTAGACAGCCTTTATAAAAAGCAATCCTAGTGGTAGCTGTGGAGAGCAGCCTTCAGGCTAAGTCCTGAAGGAATGTAAAGCAGCTTGTTTTACCAGTCTATAATCGCTTGAATGATCAAATGAAAGTACACTACTGCAGGTATATATATATAAAATATATGCATTTATTCTAAACACAACCCCTCTAGTCTCTTCATGAGGCTAGAGGCAAAAGTACAATACAAGAACTTAAATAGCACACAGTAAATTAGCACAGTATACGTTTTGCCCTAGGGGCCTCACAAACAGAATACTAAGAAAGTGGTATAAGTGCCGCTCTCACCACAGAGACCAGGCCTAGAGCCTGTAGAACCACTGGGGCAACCAGGAACCACCCAAGGTAGGGACACAGGAGACCCACGGGGAACACGGGCAGTGTCTAAACACAGGCGCGGATCACCATTGACTTCTATGGAGAAAGTTTAAGTTACAATTTTAAAGAATAAGGACACTTAGGTGTGGACTTTTGTTAAACTCTTTCAGTACTGGACACTTTGAGAGTCAAGACCCATGGGAGCACCGAAGTACTTGTGTTACCTCACCCAGGGAAGCCGGTGCATAAGTGTCTTTTCCTGTCGGGTTTCGTCGTCGATTCCAATGGAGAGCTGCAAAGAAGTGCTGCAGGCATCCAGGTGAAGAGTGTCCGGATGGATCCAAGGGTGGATCGGAGATCTGAAGAACCTGAAAGCAGAGGGGACAGAGTCTGGGTCACTAGCAAGTGACCAGGATGCCAGCCGATGTCGGGTTCTTTCAAGTGAAGTAGGTGAAGCTTGTCTCTTCAGCCACGAGGTCTAGGAGGCGTCGACAACAACCAGGAGCTGGATTCGAGCTGTCCCATGTAGGATGTCGGGTGCTGCAGCGTCGGTATCCGGATTGAATCCAAAAACTCTTGGCAACAGCAACACACACAAGATAACAAGATTGGCTTTGGTGCACACCAGCAAGGTCTGAGGGACTCACCCTTTGGAGGGGAGTCAGGGCATGTCTTGAGCAACCAGGGAAGCCCTTGAAAAAAGTAAACTCCTTTGTGGGGACCCACTAGCCAGCGGACTAGGGATGGCGAAGGCGCCTTGAGCGGAAATGCTGAAAGCGGGCCCACGGAACACTTGTGGAGTGTAGGCCCACAATCTTCGAGGCAAAAGGTGCTCAGGGCTTGGACTACAAGGAGCCTAATGCAAAACTTCAGGAATGATTGGGAAGTCAATGCACTAGCAAATGTGCAGGATGTCCAGGAGTTCCGATATCATGTCTCTCGTGATAGCTACAGGTCTCAGCTTTGCTGGAGACTTGTGTCAGCCTTGGAGATGTCTGGAAGTCCATGTCCTTTGTCGCAGATTCTTTGGAATCTGTCAGGAGCCTTGAAAATGCAGACCAGCAAGATGCTTCTTTGGTGCCTGTTTGAACACGGGAGTCACTCCTTGACCCCAGTGGAGATTTCTTCCGTATTCCAGTTGATATGGAATGTCAAAGGTTTAAGATTTCTGTATCAGAGTTTCATCTAGGGTAATCTAAAGTCCTAATGACTGGGTCCCTATACTTATACCAAGTTTAGGGGTTGGACTAACTCTATGGTCCCACCTATGGGAGGACCTGGAGAGGGGGTGGTTACACCCCTTCCACTTTGTCCAGTTCCGTGCCCCAGCAACCAGTTTGAACTGGGAAATGCATGGGACACCTTGTGTGCCCCAGGCAATGTCTGAAAAGCATTCACTGAATGCAACCCACCCTGCCCCAATACACTAAGGCATGTCTGGGGAGGTGCTGGCACCTCCCTGGACAGGAAACCTCCCCTGTTAGAGTTTCATCCAGTAGCAGGAGGTCAGACTCATGTCTGTGGCAGCAGCATCCATTTTGTGATGCTGAGGCTCTTTTGAACATTTATCGGGTAAGTAGGTGTGTACATGTCTTCTCCCTCTAGAAGGGTGGAATTCTACCCCCGCCGCCAGAACTGGTGGTGGGGTAGGATCCCAAAGTGTTTGACACCAAACACGACATGTTTTGATAGCCATTCCAAAGTTAGCATTAACCGCGAGGATTATAATGCACTTAAGAGTATATGGTATGGCTATATCATAGAACAGATATGAGGAAGGGATTCCACAAGCTGCAGAGGGGCTCAGCGCATGCTAGGGCACCCTCTCACACAAAACCAAGCACTCTGCCTTCAGGATTGTCAAGGTCTGCCATAGGAGTGACTTATAGGTTAATATGTGTCTATATATATATATATATATATATATATAGGTAGATATAGGTATACTATATCTAAGCAAGGGTGTTAGAAAGGCGATTCTAAGGGGAGGCAGAAGTTGTCTGGCCGACCACCCCGAGACCCACCTTTCCTTCTGGAGTTGGACGAGCGCCATCAAGAGGCCTCCTGGCGAGGTTCCTCGCCTAGAATCGTACAGCCGAGCAATCACACCACTACAAAGGGACACCACACAAGGATAGATTCTTAGAGTCTTTATCAGCAATCAAGGCAGGTTCTTTCAGCAATATGTACAATCGGATCGAGGGATCCTTAATGTCTCGGTAAATGGGGGAATAGGGTAGGGGGACATTCTTAGTACCAGCCTGGCACAGGGACACCCTACACTCAGCTCGCGGTCCTTGAGCTGGAGGTTCCGCAAGGTCGAGTCGCGACGTCGTCAGCAGGGCTCCGAGATGGTTCAGCGGTGTTGGGCCGCGGCAGCGCCAGCAGGGCTCCGAAGTTGGTTCAGCGAGGTCGGGCCGCGGCAGTGCCAGCAGGGCTCCCAAGATGGTTTCAGCGAGGTCGGGCCGCGGCAGCGTCAGCAGGGCTCCAAAGATGGTTTCAGCGAGGTCGGGCCGCGGCAGCGCCAGCAGGGCTCCGAAGATGGTTCAGCGAGGTTGGGCCACGGCAGCGCCAGCAGGGCTCCGAAGATGGTTCAGCGAGGTTGGGCCGCGGCAGCGCCAGTAGGGCTCCAAAGATGGTTTCAGGGTTCAAAGTAGCGAGTTCTTCTCAGGGTCTCTCGACTCCAGGATACAACTCCCCACCCAGTCCAGAGCTGCCCCAGATGTAGGTCTGGTCCTTTGATTTCCGGACCCTCGCGCCTGGGGGTCAGAGGGGCCGGGATGAGAGTGTCCAGACACCCCGCAGGGGGGTGGAGCCAGCGCCCAGGGAGGCCGGAGGGCGATTGAAACCCGGCGTCCGGGGACGGCTGGAGGGCCATCGAAGTCAAGTGGCCGTTTTACCACCTGGGCGGATCTTGGTGCCTCGGTGTCGGGGCTTCGCTGGGGCCGCGGCCGAGATCGGGCCGAGGCCACGGGGCCGGATGTGGAGGGTCCAAGATGGAGTCTGGGCCTGAGCTGGTGGCCCGGAATAGGGGTCAGACCCGCAGAGTGGGGCGGGTAGGGGACGCCGTGTTCCGGAGGGGGAGAGCCGGGGGTCGCCAGGAGTGGCGGCTCTCGTAAGGTTGGAGGGGGATAGCTTCAGGCTGGAGGACAGGGGTCGATGTCGTCCAGGGCCCGCCATGTGGAAGGAGGGTACCACGCCATGAGGCCGGGTCCAACAAAGGGGTGCTTACACCACCAAGTGCAGACCTGTGGTACAATTTTGGAAGGTTTTCTAGGGGTGGCATAATACATGCTTCAGCCCCTGGTAGGCCTCTGGGGTACCTATGCCCTTGGTACCTACGCTACCTTATACTAGGGACTCACAAGGTTAACCCAGTAACCAATCTGGAGTGTACCTAATGTACAGGTAACCAATTTAGAGAGAGAACAGCTAGGCTGTGGTCCAGATTAGCAGGGCCACAGCCAGACTAAAGTCGAAAACCAGTGAAACACAGGAAAAAGGGGGGGTAACCATAGGAAGCAGATCCTACTCTCCTACACCACCCCCCTCCAAACGCAGGGACATTAAACTAACCTTGACCAGTTGAATCTTCATGTTCTAAGTGGAAATATCTAGAGAGTCCATCTGCATTGGCATGTTTACTCCCAGGTGTATGTTCCACTGTATAGTCCATCCCCTGTAGGGAAATGGACTACCTCAAAAGTTTGGGGTTTTCACCCTTCATCTGTTTTAGCCATAAGAGGGGCTTATGGTCTGTCTGAACTGTGAAGTGAGTGCCAAACAAGTATGGCCTCAGCTTCTTCAGAACCCAAACCACAGCAAAGGCCTCCTTCTCAATAGCTGACCAACGTTTCTCTCGAGGGGTCAGCCTTGTGCTAATGAAAGGTACTGGCTGGTCCTGACCTTCATCATTCAATTGTGACAGCACAGCCTCTACCCCCAACTCAGATGCATCTGTTTGGACAATGAATTCTTTGGAGTAGTTAGGACTTTGAAGAATTGGTGCAGTGCACATGGCCTGCTTCAGGTCATCAAGTGCCTTTTGACAGCTGACTGTCCACAGAACTTTCTTAGGCATTCTTTTAGAAGTTAGGTCATTCAGGGGTGTCACAATGGATCCATACCCCTTGACAAATCTTCTATAGTAACCAGTCAGGCCCAAGAAAGCTCTGACCTGAGTCTGGGTGGTCGGAGCAACCCAGTCCATTATGGTCTGGATTTTTCTCTGCAATGGTTGAGCCTGGCCTCCACCTACAAGGTGGCCCAGGTACACAACCTGACTCTGCCCTATCTGGCACTTAGTAGCCTTGATAGTTAGGCCTGCCTTTTGCAGGGCCTTCAAAACATTTTTCAGGTAGATCAGGCGCTCTTCCCAGGTGGAGCTAAAGACAGCAATATCATCTAGATACGCTGTACTATAGTCTTCCATGCCTGTTAAGACTTTGTTCACCAACCTTTGAAATTTGTCAGGTGCATTTTTCAGACCAAAGGACATTACCACAAATTGATAATCTCCACTAGGTTTTGAAACTGCTGTTTTGGCTTTGCATCATCAGCTAGTCTGATCTGCTAGTAGCCAGCTGTTAGATCAAATTTGCTCAGAAATTTGGCAGATGCCAACATATCTATGAGCTCATCTGCTCTTGGTATTGGATGGGCATCAGTCCTAGTGACTGCATTGAGACCTCTGTAGTCTCCACAAAACCTCATCTCTCTCTTACCACCCTGGGTGTGAGGTTTGGATACTAGGACTACTGGACTAGCCCAATGGCTATCTGAGGCTTCAATCACTCCCAGATCCAACATTTTCTGGACTTCTGTGCTGATACAGTCCCTGACATGATCAGGTTGCCTGTAAATCTTATTTTTAACAGGCAGACTGTCCCCAGTGTCCACTTCATGAGTGCACAAGGTAGTCTGACTTGAAGTCGGTGAAAACATATGTCTAAATTAATTTAGAACTTGTCTGCAATCAGTTTGCTGCAGGTCAGTGAGGCTGCCTACCAACTGATCCATCATAAGGGTTCTGAGAAAGCAGGTCTGGGAGAGGGTCACTCTCTTCCTCCTGTTCTTCATCAGTAGCCATGAGCAAGCCCATGTGTTCCCTGTCAACATATGGTTTCAATCTGTTTACATGAAGCACCCTATGGAGGCTTCTGGGAGTTCCCAAAACTACCAAATAGGTAATGTCTCCCTTTTGCTCAACAATAGTATGGGGTCCAATCCACTTGTCTTGAAAAGCTGCTGGGGCCACAGGCTCCACCACCCACACTTTCTGTCCTGGCTGGTAAACAGTCAGTACAGCCTTTTGGTCATGCCAGGCTTTCTGTAATTCCTGGCTAGCCTCAAGGTTTTAAGTTGCCTTTTTCATGTACTCAGCCATCCTGGAGCGGAGGCCAAGTACATAGTCCACAATATCCTGTTTAGGAGTTTTGAGAGGTAACTCCCATCCCTTCTTCACCACACAAAGTGGTCCTCTGACAGGGTATTAAAACAGAAGTTCAAATGGGCTGTCGCCAACCTCCTTCTGAGGAACCTCCCTGTATGCAAACAAAAGGCAGGGTAGCAGGATATCCCATCTCCGCCTGAGCTTTTCTGGGAGACCCTTAATCATACCCTTTAAGGTTTTGTTGAATTGTTCAACTAAACCATTGCATTGTGGATGATAGGGTGTGGTGAGTTCACTCCACACTCCTTCAACATTGCAGTCAAGTAGCTAGACATAAAGTTTGTATCTCTGTCAGATACTACCTCCTTAGGAATCCCAACTCTTAAGAAAACTCCCACGAGGGCTCTTGCCACAACAGGTGCTGTAGTGGTCCTAAGGGGAATTGCCTCTGGGTACCTAGTGGCATGATCCACTACCACTAGGATAAACCTGTGCCCAGATGCAGTTTGAGGATCCATTGGGCCAACATTGCAATCCCCACTCTTTCGAAGGGAACCCCCACCACAGCTAGTGGTATCAGGGGGGCCTTTGGAGTGCCACCTGCCTTACCACTGGCTTGACAGGTTACACAGGAGCGACAACATTCCTTTGTGTCTTCAGACATGTGGGGCCAGTGAAAGTGAGGGACAATTCTGTCCCAAGTCTTGTTCTGGCCTAGGTGTCCTGCTAAGCGAATATCATGGGCTAGTGTCAATATGAATCCCCTGAATGCCAAAGGTATAACCAACTTCCTGGCTGCACCAGGCTTGGGTCTCAACTCTCTGAATAAAGGAGTCCATCATCCCAGTAAATGTTATGGGGGCCACTAGCACTCCCAGCAGCCTCAGCAACATCTTGCTGTCTGAGGGGATCAAGAGAAGGGCAGCTCAACTGCGCCTGACTCAGATCTGCCCTGGAAGGGCCTCCAGTCCCTAAGAACTCAACCTGATCAGGCTCAAGCTCCTCTGAGACAGTTCCTTCTTCAGGCTCACAATCCATTTCCTCTGAAGACTGATCCTCACTCTGAGTCAGGGGGGAAGGCACTGCCTTAACCCTACTGCTCCATTTCTTGGAAGGCAACTGGCCCATTATTCCAGAATCCAGTGCCTGTCCAGTGTTAGACTTTCTGACCTGTGACCTAGTCACAGCAAACCATGTGCAGGGCAGCATGAGTCCTGAACTCCACTTCAGACCAGGCTGAAGTCTCTAAGTCATTGCCAAGCAAGCATTCTACAGGGAGGTCTGCACTGATCACAACCTTCTTATGGCCAGTTACTCCTCCCGAGGAGAAATCAACAACTCCCATGGGATGTTTCGTCCTGACATTGCTGGTGTTGATCACTTGGTAAGTCTTACCAAGTATGACTTGTCCAGGGTCCACAAAGTCTGGTGTCACCATTGTGACACTTGCCCTTGTGTACCTGTAGGCCTCAGCCTTTTTCTCATTAATCAAAGGCTGTTGTCTGTACTTGCCCAAGTTACTGAGACTCACAGAGGAGGTCATATCCATGTCTCAATCACAGATCAATACAGCCTGAGTTGGAATTCTGACTAGGTCAGAGTCCATCTCAGATCCCAGGGTTAACCCTACTACACCCTTCTACTAAGGACCACCACTTGTAGCTAAACCAGGGGGAACAGTTGCCTTAGGGGCAATGGTGGCTGGAGCTGTCTCCTTTTTGGTGCAATCACTGGTCCAGTGACTATTATTCTCGGGGTCGTGGCGCAAGGGGTGCGCGGGAGCCGGGTCCCTCCAGGCTGCGGACGGTGAGTGACACTTTCAAACACGGAGAGGACACGCGGGGGTAGGGTGACCAGGCGTCCCCGTTTTGCCAGGACGGTCCCTGTTTTTAACCAGCTGTCCCCCATTGTATTTCTTGCAGCAGTGGCAAGATGGCGGACGCAGCAGCGTCCGAGTGAGCACCAGGCGTGGTGCTCTCGCCTAAAATCGCTTTCCCGTTGCAGTTTCTTTCTGTAACATGTGTGGAAATACGGAATACGGAGCGCTGAATTGCGAAGCAGAATTTGAGACCCTTTAAGGCTGCCTGGGATATCGTTCGGTAGCAGCGGAGAGTCTACAACGGACCAGATCATACCTGGGTGGAGTGAAGTTCCGAAGCCGCTGCTCCAAGTTTGAAGCACCTGGGCGGATTGAGGCAGCAAGCTCCGGGGCGTGTGGGAATGCAGCTTTCTTCCGCGGAGATACGTGCGACTTGCTGAGGCTGTTTGGACCTCACCACACGGTTTGGAGCAAACTTTGAGGCAGGGGATTTATGCACGAGCGCGGAGCCTTGTTTGTTTGGAGGAGAGAGCCCACTACGGAGTAAAAGCATACCTATAACTACGGAGCAAACTTTGAGGCAGTTCGAGGCTGAGACTGCTTGTGACAGCTTGTAGGGAGTGAGCTCACGACGGACTCGAAGCACACTTGGCTCGAGGTGGAAACTGGGCTGTGGAGAGTCGGGGAAATAGCGGAGCAGTGGTTGAATATCGGAGCACCAAATACAGAACATTGATGGGGGGCACAGACATCACCTGGCAGCCGTAAGGGAAACGGCAGGACTTACCACTCGCCTGCACCCAAACTACAAATCCCGGCAGGCATTGGGGGTGTGACGCGCACTACTGACGACGCCAGCGCGCCCGGAGGCGCTACAAGTGTCAGGAACACCACTCGCCACGCGAGTCGTGCCCGGGACAAGCCCGGGACAAGGGCGGGGCCATCTAAGGCCAGAGGAGGTCGGGGCGGGGCCATTCCCCTTGGCTCAGCACGAGGAGATGCGGAATAATCACTAAAGGTACTGTTTCCCTTTACACATCCCCCTTAACAAATAGGTCCTTCCTATTTTGTCTACAAAGTGCCATCTCTGATCTGTTTATATTGGAAAAGATGGCTGATGTCTTCACCTGCACGGGGGGTTCCAGGAACGATGCCTCGCACAGTGGCATGATCAGAGGAACATTGGACCACTATTTAAAGAGGGTAACGCTCCCCATAATTAGGGACTTAGAGCGACTAGAGCGATCTCCTGCCCTGGATAGTTCGCTCAATATGTACTCTCCTTTACAGTTTGTTGATCCTGCTCCCGAGATATCATTACTGGAGGAACTAAACAACCTGTGTAAAACTACGTATGAACATGTGATACCTGTTAATGTGAAAACTAATCCACCCATCTGCGCCATATCAAATATTAGCCCTCGGCCTTGCATTCAACCCCAATTATCCCCTAGTAAACAGGATGAGCCCCCTCTAACACGATCAAAAGTGAATTCGCCTTTGGCATTGACCCCTCAGCCTACCATCCCCAAAAGGAAGCGAGAAGGGGTCAAACACTTGGGGAGACGGGCCAAGAAACAGAAACCAAATCCTCATCCTGTATCATCTAATACCCCTAACACTGACACATTGAATCCACTTATTCACGCATCCTTTCTGGCTTCAATCGAGAACATAATTAAGTCTATATTATCCCCCCTGATGGACAAAATGGTCAGTCTAGGGGATAGGCTTATGGCCGTCGAGGAAGCAATTAAGGCCAATCCACATCCTGTAAAAACTATAACCATAGCTACTCAATTACAGCCTTTAGTAGCCACAAAATTGCCCGACAACCCCGTACAAAGCAAGACCACCCATTATCAGTCAGCAACTCATCATGTGAAAAGCTTGGATCCCCCTGTTAAAATTGTACATAGCTCCCGCCCTACAGTAGAGCTAAATAAACAATTGCCTTTAAATAAGGAAACCGTGGTCATTCGTAATAAAATGTCGCCCACATCCAAGCATCTACATTTGCCTCCAGAGGCCGCCCCTATTGTGTGTGTGCTTTCAGGAGTACCTGAACTTACAAGGGGGAAACATGAAAGCCATATGGACCTTAGAAACAAGGTCTCATTTTGGCTATCCAAAAATAGACCTTTACCGCCAAATATTGATGGGACCATACTTAGTGTCAGAAGGGTGGGCTGGCTAGGACCTCTACGCAAGGACTTGGTGGGCGATCTGGTACTTGTTAAATTCAGGTCTAACTATGTGGTTCCTTATCTCCAATCCTGCAGCCTCAAATAGGAGATGGTCCTATATCCATATGGAGCATATGTGACTTTTATCCTAGCTCATTATATGTCTAGTTGAAACGTATAAATACATAGCATGGTTCCCTTAAAGTGCGTCTGTAGAAATATCGCTGTTCTTTCTTTCTTATTTTGAACATCCAGAGAAAATACCAGGTATCATGCAATTATGTATTATGTTGGTTTTAATAATGTATTGTATGTTTTAAACTGTTTGCTTTTATTTTGTGATGTCTTTTATGGTTAAATGTACCGAATAAAGACTTGTGTGAACTGAACTGAACTGATTATTCTTATAAACTTTGCACCAGGATTTCTTTATACCTTCTTTCTTTTTGGAAGATTGGGGACCTCCACCATTAGAAGCTTTTTGGGGACCTTGTGAAGACTTCTGGTCTTCACCTTTCTCCCCACCCTTTTGATCGTGCTTCTTTTGGTCACCAGCTTGGTTCTGTCCCTTCTGCCTCACCCTGGTTCTGACCCATTTGTCTGTCTTCTTTCCCAATTCTTGGCTAGAGGTCAGATCAGAGTCTACCAAGTGCTGATGCAACAGCTGGTTCTGACAGTTATTAAGAATTGGTTCTCTCATGATTAGATTATACAATCCTGTATAGTCACACACTTTACTGCCCAATAACCAGCCCTCCAGAGCCTTAGTAGCACAATCTACAAAGTCAAACCAGTCCTGAGTCTGTGCCTTCTCTGTGTCTCTGAACTGTATCCTGTATAAGCATGGGCGGAAAATCCGTTCCGCTCGCGGATTTTGCGCATTTTCGGTAAATTCGCAATCCGCGAACTCTCGTGAAATTATCAAAAAATCCGCAAATTCGCACGCAGCGGATCTTTTTGCTTGGTGATACAATATTGCGACGTGCGGTGTTCACTTACCGTCATTCAGCGTTTGCCGAGTTGTTTTTCTCGATATTTTGCGAGTGCTGCGCCATTTTGGATCTTGCTGCGGGATCCCACGGGAGTTTGGCGACGCATCGCAAGAGTTCGCAATTGTGAACATGTAGATGCGGCGGGCAGCAACAATCTCGCAATTCTGCACAAGAAATCCACCAGCAAGCAGCATAAACCTTCTGAAAATGATGATTTTTATCAGAATAACTCCTCAGGTTGACATTTGCCTGCACTTTTTTGGATTTGAGGCCTTTTTGACTTTCTTTGGATCACTTTTGGATTAGAAATCAACTTTCACAAGTAAGTTTGTTTGGGGCATTACAGTTGCTGTTCTGCAGAAAAACAAGTTTTGCAAAACTGAAAGCACTCAGCAGGTGCAAAAGTTCACTCATCATTAGTAACCATTCCCTGTAGTGCTTCCTGAGGGGCCCCTCCAGAGTTCAGTTGCCTAAGTTTGTTTGGGGCATTACAGTTGCTGTTCTGCAGAAAAACGAGTTTTGCAAAACTGAAAGCACTCAGCAGGTGTAAAAGTTCAAACTCATCATTAGTAACCATTCCCTGTAGTGCTTCCTGAGGGGCCCCTCCAGAGTTCAGTTGCCTACTTGCAACTATTCTATGACCCTGCTCTGACCCTCACAGCAGGCTCATAGATTAGCTACAAGTAGGCCACAAATGTCCTGGGAAAAAAAATTGCACTGCAACAGAAAGCAAATTACAGATAAGGAAGCAGGTGCCAGACAGGAAGTTTAAATTCAGTGACACATTAATCAACCCCAAATTATTTCATGTCAGTTGAAGCAGGGCAGGTGTGCTTGCTTTCCCCCCCCCATAATCTACAGTGATGAATCAGAGGGTGGCAGTGGTGAAACAGAGGGTGATGTGAACCTGTGATGATGAACCAGACGTAGAAACAACAAAGTCGCGACCGTTGCGAGCCGACAAGTAAGTTCGCAATTGCGAACTGGTACAAAACCCTCACGAACTGGCAGAAACCCTTGTGAACAAAAAAAAATAAATCTGCAAATTCGCGAGAGTTCGCGGATTTTGCGGATTGCGAGTTCGCAAATACGCAAATTCGCGAACGCCAGATTCGCAAAATTCGCCCATGCTTAATCCTGTACTGTTCAGTGGTTAAGCCAAACCCATCTATCACAGCACTCTTCAGGAGTCAGGACCTTATAATCATCAGCATCCTCTTCTCTTACAGTGAGGAGCTTGTCTTTACCTTTGTCTGCAAAGGATAACCATAAGATTGCTGCCCACTGCTCCTGGGGTACCTTCTGTACTTTGCAGGCCCTCTCCAGTGCATTAATCCATTTGTGGATGTCATCTTCAATCTGATAGGGAGGGACAATCTTGTTTAAGTTTCTATGGTCATAAGACCTATCCCTACCACTAGGGATATTGCTGCCACCATGGGGCTCTAGCCCCATATTTTTTCTCTCTTTCAAGAGCTAGGGTCTCCTTTTCTAAGGCTACTTGCTGTCTCCTTATTCTCAGCTGGGCTTCCTTCATCCTAGTATTATTTTCCCTCTTCTCAAGTGAGGTACCCCTCCTATGTGAAGAGGCAGAGGACCCTATAGATGTACCAGAATGATTAGACTCCTGTGAAGGAGATCTGGTCCTTCTTGGCACACCACCAACTCTACCTGGGGGGACAAGGGCAGGGCCACCTTGGCCTTTCACATCTCCGGGCAGGACTGGATTCCACAGGTCTAGCTCATTATCTATTTCCTGGTCTCCGGCAGAGTCCTGGGGATGCACCTCACCAGTGTTCTCTTCCTCTGATGTACCCACCTCATTGCCTACCCTTGCAGGATCTGATGCTTTCATAAAGTCATCAACCAACAACACCTCTATAAGGCATTGGGTGTTGGGATTAAGTCCTGGCTTCAATTTTCTCATGGCACACAGTGTCCTTAACTCTTGGAAAGGGAATGTGTCATACTTAGATGTCTGTCCTTGACTGACATCTGGAACAGACCCACTGGGTCCCTCCTTTGAAGACATTGTGAGAAAGTGCCATCTTTCTTGCATTGGTATGCCCCCATATTTTGCTGAACGGCTGATGTGCTTTGACTGAGTGTGCCCTTGGCTCCTGCCAACCAGGTACCCAGGGCCTGTGTTCCTTCCCTAAAACTGTATTGAACAAAACCCACTTGGCATCTCTGGCCACCTATCAGCCCCTAGTAAATGGTACCCTAGGTACCCAGGGCCTGGTGACCAGAGAAGACCCCTAAGGGCTGCAGCACTTATTGTGCCACCCTTAGGGGCCCTGTACCCTGACACCAACACACTCCCTTTGCAGGCTGAGTGTCTAAGTACAGAACTAATCAGAGTCGACATGGCACACATCCCTGTGTGCTATGCCCACAGAACCCACTGCCCTGGCATACTTCAGTCACCCCTCTAGCTGGGTGCCCTATGCCAGTGGTGTGGGCACAGGTACATGAGCCCTGTGCCCCTACACTACACAGAGCCATTCCTGGGCACTGCAAGTGCAGTGATACCATTAAGAGTATATGGTGCTAGGAGGTTGTCATTACGAACTCCACAGCACCATAATGGCTACACTGAAGACTGACAAGTTTTGTACCAAACTTCTCAGCACATTAAACCTGCACTGATGCCAGTGTGGGATGTAATGTAAAATGCACCAGAGGGCATCTTAGAGATGTACCTTGAAAACTTAACCTACAATCCACATCTGGTCTGAGTGGCTGCAGAGGCTGCCACACAGCAGACATGTTGCTGGACCCCTGGGTGGAGAGCCCCCGAACTCCTGGGCCTGCAACAATGCACATCCTGGGCGAGGTGCTAGGTCTCCTCTCCCAGGATGGGCAGGGGGAAGCTTCTGTGAGCTTCTCCAGACCATTTGCTGTACTCAGCAACTGGCCCCGACCAGTTCGAACCCCCACTCCGGCCGGGAAGACTGGCGAGAAACCCTACATCAGGAAGGGGGGTTTGCCAGCCTGTGCCAACCCCACCCCTAAGGTGGGAGTGGCGAGGTGAAGATGACCCTGGGCTGACGATGGGGAGCCCTGCCCAATCACAGCTAGGCTCCTGCCCCCCTCTCCCAGGAGAGGAGCAGTTAGGGGGTGTACCAATCCCACGACAGGGACCTATTGGTCCCAGCCCTTGCCCTACCTGTAATGCCACTAAATTTAGTATTTAGGGGCACCATGAACCTTCCTTCCTCAGATCCCGAAAATAAAAGAAGAAAGAAGATCAAGAGGAAGAAGACCCGCCGAGCAGCAGCTACCCACAGGACGACACCAACTGACTTGGCCCCAGCCCTACCGGCCTGTCAACCCTGGAACCTGCTCCTGCCCAATACAGGCGACTTTGGCACACCCGGAGGACCTGCCTGCCTTGACCCTCTTAAAGACTGGGACTCCCATAAGCAGAGGCTCTGCTTCAACAACCCTACTCCTGGTGCCAGCCAAGAAGCACAAGACCAACCCACTCTGCACCCATCGAGCCCGGCCCGTGCCCGAGTGATCCAAGACCACAAGGTTGTCCCCCGGTGATTGGGACCCAAAGTCCAGTGCCCAAAGACCCTCCTCGATGACCCAGACGACGCCTGCAGCCTCAGAACCGGCGACCCCCCCACCCGCGACCAGCTGAGGGTAAGATTCCCGACACCAAAAGAAACCCCTGCACTGGCTCCCTACAGCCCCCTGTGCCTTCCTTTGGGGTACCTACCTCTTCTCCAGGATCCCAACTTACCTCTCAAAGTGGTGGTCGCACCTGAAGAATCACCGTCCCCGAGTCTGCAGCCTTTGTTCCCTTTTTACCTTTCCAATTGAATAACATTGAGCGCCCGAAACTCAAAATCACCCTGCCCCCAGCCGCCCGAGTGCCGCTGGCTGTGCAACCTTTGTCCTATCCTACTTCCCCCTTTGCCCTGAGCAAGTGACCAGGAGCCCAGCTCCCTTAGCCGCGTGGCCTGCTAGCCAGCAGCCACCAACCGGAGGCCCCTGCCCCTCTTTGGATAACATTGGGCCTAACTACCTCTGCACCCCGCTGCCACTGTGCCGCTGAGGGTGAACCAACTGTACCTACCTGACCCTGGGGACCCCTGAGTCTATTTCCAGAACCCTAACTTCACCAGTCGAGTACTCACCTGGAAACCAGTAACTCATTTACCTGCCATTGGATAACATTGACTGGTTTGACTCGAAAAATCTTCCAAGTGTGAAGTTTTGAAAACTTAAAATATTACCGTAAATCAAATGAATTCCGAAGTACTCACCTGTGATCAGGAGAAAAGCCAGTACTGCATCATGTAGCACAGTACTGAACCGCAAAAGTAATCCTAACCGGGTTTACTAGTAACTTGAATTTTCTCCATAGGAATTCATTGTGTGCTTTTCTGTGACATTTCTTCTAAGTGTCTACTTTTGAAAACTTGAAATATTCTTTAAAAATCATACCAAATAATGAAACTTAATTACTTATTTGATTTAAGTTGATACCTCAGTGCTGGACCTAGGAGCCCAGGATTGGATTACAAAAGTAACAAGGTCGTACGTTAACTGCAACCTGAATTTTCTCCCAGTGGATAACATTGCCAGATTTTCATTGAAAAGTTTCTAAGTGTGAACTTCTAAAATAGCTTTATATTCCTTAAAAATCACTGCAATAACTAAAATGCTTTTACTAAACTGTTTTCAGCTTAGATCCCATGACTGAACATAGGATCCAGTCCTGGAACTACCAGAGTAATCTACAAAGTAATCAGCTGCCTTTATATAGAACAAGCATTTACAATGCAATGGTCTCGGCAATATTATAGGTAGAGCTATTGGTATTGCTCATTATTTTTTTTATCTTTTTTGTATCCCTAAATAAATGGCATTGTCATTTCTATCGGCATTAGCTTTTTTTGCATATGTGATACCTATTGCATTAGCAGAGAGAGAGTGAGGTAGTGAGAGAGAGAGAGTGAGGTATTGAAATAGAGAGAGAGTGAGGTAGTGAGAGAGAGTGAGGTAGATAGAGAGTGAGGGAGTGAAAGAGTGAGGGAGGGAGAGGGATGTTGTGAGGTAGTGATATAAGCATAGAGTGATGTAGTGAGAGAGAGAGAGGTAGTGAAAGAGAGTGAAAGTGAGTTATGTTATTCTAAACTTTTTAAGCGCACAGACACCCAGGGGTTTCATGGCGAGTTAGTGAGATAGAAAGAGTGAGGTAGTGAGATAGAGAGTGATTGAGGTAGTGAGTTAGAGAGAGAGAGTGAAGTTGTGAGCTAGAGGGTGAGGTAGTAAGAGAGTGAGGTAGTAAGAGAGTGAGGTAGTGATGTTTTGAGAGAGAGAAGTTGTGAGATAGTGAGGTAGTGAGATAGAGTGGTGTAGTGAGGTAGAGAGAGTTATGTAATGAGAGAGAGGTAGATAGAGTGAGGTAGTGAGAGACAGAGACTGAGGTAGTGAAAGAGTGAGGTAGAGGGATGTTCTGAGGTAGTGAGATAGAAACAGGGAGTGAGTTTGTGAGGTAGTGAGATAGAGAGAGAGTGAGGTAGTGAAAGAGAGTGAAAGTGACTTAGTGAGATAGAAAGAGAGAGTGAAGTTGTGAGGTAGTGAGATAGAGTGAGTTAGTGAGGGAGTGATGTAGTGAATTTTTGAGGGAGTGAGTCGTGATATACTGAGGTAGTGAGAGTGAGATTGAGATAGAAATAGAGTGAGCTAGTGAGATAGAGAGAGAGTGAGATAGAGAGTAAAGTTGTGAGGTAGTTGTGAGCCAAAAAGAGGGAGGGATAAAGCAGCCCTGGTTGTAATGCAGTGGTTGTAATGCATTCCTATATGAGCCACAGTATTGCCGCCTGATTGTCTGACTTTATATAAACTCTGCAGAAATAATCTGAAAACAAAGGGGAACTTATAGTAACGCATTCGTGGCTCAGTTTGTTTGTCACCAACAGACTGCTTTGTAGATAGATGACAGGGTTAAGGGACCTGTTGCACAGATCTAGTCTAGCTGCAGTAAGCTTCCGGGCACTGTACTGGGGAGGTATGTCCAGCGTTAATGGACTTGCTCTGGTACCACGTTTGAAACAACGTGAAGCAGCTCCGAGTGTTGATGTGCCTGTTGCGGGGGTCGTCTTGTGACCTGCAGGTGACACGTGCCAGGTGTGGTGAAGAAGCTCAGCATGTACACTAACAATATAGTCTGGAGCACCAGCCAGTTAGGTTAGTAATCCCAGGATAAACGTAGACTCAGTTTATTTTGCCTACAGGTAAACAATGCAACAAAGAATGCAGCCTTCCATCTACACTGCATCCTCTTCCCCCTGCTGATAGAGCACCACACAGAAATGCTTAGACTAGAACGCTAAGTGGAACTTTGGACATGTTTTGAACATCTAGCTCACATTTTCTCAGCATGTATTCCAAACACAATGGAGTGGGAGGCAATCTCTGAGTTCAAGGATACTACGATCAATGAATTACCAATCTTTTGGAATCAGAACAGTAATCAATGGGATATTCTCGGGGTCAGTTGCCCCAACATCTAGCTAACAGTTAATCTCATCCAAAAAGTTTAGACACGAACCTCAGAATTCCATTTGATAGCTTCCTCGCATGTACCTTAGCTTCATTTTATCTAAGTACCATGAACATCAGTTAGGCACCATCATCTGAGTGCTGCTTTTTGGGAAACAACCAATATCATAGTTGGTACCATTTTTCGTACATTAAACTGCAGCTTTGACTAGGTCTTTGTCCTGGAATCTGATTTTCATAAGGGGTTAATTCTCTTAGAGTCATGATATGCCTCAACACACTGCTCTGAACATATGCAGATTTATAAAATATTGCGAAAATAGATTTGATTTCTCAATCATTTGTGAACCTTGCCAGTCTGGTGCCTGTCCAGCTATGCCATTTGATTCCTGGACTTGCTTGGATATTCATATGTTTCAGGGGAATTGTTCCTATAATCTTCATTCCAGTGAGAATTCCCTCTAGTGATATATAGATCCCCCAAATCATTAGACTTTCATCCAGGTCTCTGGTGGTCAATACAAGAAGGGTGCTCCTAATTATAAGAAATGCTTCAGTTTCTACCCTCTTGGTCATTACCACTTTCCATACTCTGTCTACTCTACACCATAGGAGGTGAAATCGTCTCTTGCCACAAGACCTAGAAGTTTTCATACATGTGGATCGATTAAGTCGTAGGCATTACAAGTACTATATGATCCAAGACTTTTTCCCTTAAGTAATAAGCCTTACCAACTAGCATGCATTTTCCCTGCAGAAATGCATACCGACTAGCCCGTGTTTTGTTTCTGGTAGAAATAACGGGTCAAGCCTTGGAAACACAGAGTGTATGTCTGGACAAAAGCAAAACAGGATTTCGTTAGTTGTGATCATTTCACACATTCTTTAAGTCGACTGGCTCAGAGAAAGGTACTATCTCTGTGGGGTTCCCAAGTACCGGTCACATTTCCTCTAGTCTTCCAAGGATTAGACTTGTGAAAACTTATTATTGAAGTCTCCTACAACGGTTAGCATACTCCGAGTATTTGAGAGCAGGATCTGTATGGAAGAGAGCTGGAATGTCAATCTTAGGATCTAATCAAGAAATTCTGGTGACAATGGGAGGTATACATGTTTGGAAGCGTAAAGGGCAGATCCTACCATGAGCTTGTCACCTATTGACCCGCTTGATCTTGTGACGCCTAATCAATTGGCAAGAGAAGTGATTTTGTAAAAAAACGTAGCCACGCCCCTTAATCCACTTACGACCCGTGTGTGTTTCTAGAAAGTCACAAATACCTAAGAGATAGTGCTATGAGGTATGGTTTAGGTCGTCAAAGATAGTGAAAATTCCTCCTCTTAGTGTTGTCTCCTGGTTATTTACATTTCAGGTAGGGGCATTAGATCTGGGCACCCTCCCCTGTTCCAGCAGTAACTACCTAGCACTCCAGCGAACCCATCAACCAAGAGTGTGAGGTTTGTCATTTTGAGCTTGAAGCTTAGTAAACCTTGCGTGGATGGAAAATTTACCACCGGCCCTGTACTCACCTGGTTTTGACAATATTTTTGCAACCAAATGAAACAAAATTGATATTTTGACCTCACTTCGGAACACTTTTGTAGGTTCCACTGCCCTATCTTGCAAGATCTCCTTACTTTTATGTAATGCGCTAGTTCACAGTTTTGAGTCATTTTCAAGAGCTGTAAATGACACGTCTTACTATTGCCGCAAGTATTTAAAGCATTTAATTTATGTGCCTTGGAAGGATGAAAGGCCGAGTTGATTATGCCATCTGCAAATCCCAACAACTGTCAATAGCAAGTGCTTAATTTGTGTAATCACTTCTCAGTGTTGGCAACTACCTTCTTGAACGTGTTTAGTTGAGAGCAGCTAGCATGACATTACTCCAAGGGGGGGGGCAGAGCAGGACGACGGAGCTGCGGGCGGAGGGAAGGGGGGGCAGAGCAGGACGACGGAGCTGCGGGGGGAGGGAAGGGGGGGCAGAGCAGGACGACGGAGCTGCGGGCGGAGGGAAGGGGGGGCAGAGCAGGACGACGGAGCTGCGGGCGGAGGGAAGGGGGGGCAGAGCAGGACGACGGAGCTGCGGGCGGAGGGAAGGGGGGTGCAGAGCAGGACGACGGAGCTGCGGGCGGAGGGAAGGGGGGGGCAGAGCAGGACGACGAAGCTGCGGGCGGAGGGAAGGGGGGCAGAGCAGGACGACGGAGCTGCGGGGGGAGGGAAGGGGGGGGCAGAGCAGGACGACGGAGCTGCGGGCGGAGGGAAGGGGGGGCAGAGCAGGACGACGGAGCTGCGGGCGGAGGGAAGGGGGGGGGCAGAGCAGGACGACGGAGCTGCGGGCGGAGGGAAGGGGGGGCAGAGCAGAACGACGGAGCTGCGGGCAGAGTGAGGGGGGGGCAGAGCAGGACGAAGGAGCTGCGGGCGGAGGGAGGGGGGGAGCGGGACCGGGGCGAAGAAGGGCTGCGGGCGGAGGGATGGGGGAGGGGGAGGGGGGCAGAGCTGGACGGAGCTGCGTGCGGAGGGAAGGACAGAGCTGGACTGTGAAAACTTATTATTGAAGTCTCCTACAACGGTTAGCATACTCCGAGTATTTGAGAGCAGGATCTGTATGGAAGAGAGCTGGAATGTCAATCTTAGGATCTAATCAAGAAATTCTGGTGACAATGGGAGGTATACATGTTTGGAAGCGTAAAGGGCAGATCCTACCATGAGCTTGTCACCTATTGACCCGCTTGATCTTGTGACGCCTAATCAATTGGCAAGAGAAGTGATTTTGTAAAAAAACGTAGCCACGCCCCTTAATCCACTTACGACCCGTGTGTGTTTCTAGAAAGTCACAAATACCTAAGAGATAGTGCTATGAGGTATGGTTTAGGTCGTCAAAGATAGTGAAAATTCCTCCTCTTAGTGTTGTCTCCTGGTTATTTACATTTCAGGTAGGGGCATTAGATCTGGGCACCCTCCCCTGTTCCATCAGTAACTACCTAGCACTCCAGCGAACCCATCAACCAAGAGTGTGAGGTTTGTCATTTTGAGCTTGAAGCTTAGTAAACCTTGCGTGGATGGAAAATTTACCACCGGCCCTGTACTCACCTGGTTTTGACAATATTTTTGCAACCAAATGAAACAAAATTGATATTTTGACCTCACTTCGGAACACTTTTGTAGGTTCCACTGCCCTATCTTGCAAGATCTCCTTACTTTTATGTAATGCGCTAGTTCACAGTTTTGAGTCATTTTCAAGAGCTGTAAATGACACGTCTTACTATTGCCGCAAGTATTTAAAGCATTTAATTTATGTGCCTTGGAAGGATGAAAGGCCGAGTTGATTATGCCATCTGCAAATCCCAACAACTGTCAATAGCAAGTGCTTAATTTGTGTAATCACTTCTCAGTGTTGGCAACTACTTTCTTGAACGTGTTTAGTTGAGAGCAGCTAGCATGACATTACTCCAAGGGGGGGGCAGAGCAGGACGACGGAGCTGCGGGCGGAGGGAAGGGGGGTAGAGCAGGACGACGGAGCTGCGGGCGGAGGGAAGGGGGGCAGAGCAGGATGACGGAGCTGCGGGGGGAGGGAAGGGGGGGCAGAGCAGGACGACGGAGCTGCGGGCGGAGGGAAGGGGGGGCAGAGCAGGACGACGGAGCTGCGGGCGGAGGGAAGGGGGGGTAGAGCAGGACGACGGAGCTGTGGGCGGAGGGAAGGGGGGGGCAGAGCAGGACGACGGAGCTGCGGGCGGAGGGAAGGGGGGCAGAGCAGGACGACGGAGCTGCGGGGGGAGGGAAGGGGGGGTAGAGCAGGACGACGGAGCTGCGGGCGGAGGGAAGGGGGGGCAGAGCAGGACGACGGAGCTGCGGGCGGAGGGAAGGGGGGGCAGAGCAGGACGACGGAGCTGCGGGCGGAGGGAAGGGGGGGGCAGAGCAGGACGACGGAGCTGCGGGCAGAGTGAGGGGGGGGCAGAGCAGGACGAAGGAGCTGCGGGCGGAGGGAGAAGGGGAGCGGGACCGGGGCGAAGAGGGGCTGCGGGCGGAGTGATGGGGGAGGGGGAGGGGGGCAGAGCTGGACGGAGCTGCGTGCGGAGGGAAGGACAGAGCTGGACTGTGAAAACTTATTATTGAAGTCTCCTACAACGGTTAGCATACTCCGAGTATTTGAGAGCAGGATCTGTATGGAAGAGAGCTGGAATGTCAATCTTAGGATCTAATCAAGAAATTCTGGTGACAATGGGAGGTATACATGTTTGGAAGCGTAAAGGGCAGATCCTACCATGAGCTTGTCACCTATTGACCCGCTTGATCTTGTGACGCCTAATCAATTGGCAAGAGAAGTGATTTTGTAAAAAAACGTAGCCACGCCCCTTAATCCACTTACGACCCGTGTGTGTTTCTAGAAAGTCACAAATACCTAAGAGATAGTGCTATGAGGTATGGTTTAGGTCGTCAAAGATAGTGAAAATTCCTCCTCTTAGTGTTGTCTCCTGGTTATTTACATTTCAGGTAGGGGCATTAGATCTGGGCACCCTCCCCTGTTCCAGCAGTAACTACCTAGCACTCCAGCGAACCCATCAACCAAGAGTGTGAGGTTTGTCATTTTGAGCTTGAAGCTTAGTAAACCTTGCGTGGATGGAAAATTTACCACCGGCCCTGTACTCACCTGGTTTTGACAATATTTTTGCAACCAAATGAAACAAAATTGATATTTTGACCTCACTTCGGAACACTTTTGTAGGTTCCACTGCCCTATCTTGCAAGATCTCCTTACTTTTATGTAATGCGCTAGTTCACAGTTTTGAGTCATTTTCAAGAGCTGTAAATGACACGTCTTACTATTGCCGCAAGTATTTAAAGCATTTAATTTATGTGCCTTGGAAGGATGAAAGGCCGAGTTGATTATGCCATCTGCAAATCCCAACAACTGTCAATAGCAAGTGCTTAATTTGTGTAATCACTTCTCAGTGTTGGCAACTACTTTCTTGAACGTGTTTAGTTGAGAGCAGCTAGCATGACACTACTCCAAGGGGGGGGCAGAGCAGGACGACGGAGCTGCGGGCGGAGGGAAGGGGGGGCAGAGCAGGACGACGGAGCTGCGGGCGGAGGGAAGGGGGGCAGAGCAGGACGACGGAGCTGCGGGGGGAGGGAAGGGGGGGCAGAGCAGGACGACGGAGCTGCGGGCGGAGGGAAGGGGGGGGGGCAGAGCAGGACGACGGAGCTGCGGGCGGAGGGAAGGGGGGGGCAGAGCAGGACGACGGAGCTGCGGGCGGAGGGAAGGGGGGGCAGAGCAGGACGACGGAGCTGCGGGCGGAGGGAAGGGGGGCAGAGCAGAACGACGGAGCTGCGGGGGGAGGGAAGGGGGGGGCAGAGCAGGACGACGGAGCTGCGGGCGGAGGGAAGGGGGGGGGCAGAGCAGGATGACGGAGCTGCGGGCGGAGGGAAGGGGGGGGCAGAGCAGGACGACGGAGCTGCGGGCGGAGGGAAGGGGGGGCAGAGCAGGACGACGGAGCTGCGGGCAGAGTGAGGGGGGGACAGAGCAGGACGAAGGAGCTGCGGGCGGAGGGAGGGGGGGAGCGGGACCGGGGCGAAGAAGGGCTGCGGGCGGAGGGATGGGGGAGGGGGAGGGGGGCAGAGCTGGACGGAGCTGCGTGCGGAGGGAAGGACAGAGCTGGACGAAGGAAAGCGGAGGGAAGGGGGGACGAGCAGAGCAGCTCAGAGCAGCTCTGGAAACCACCACCGTCTTTCTCCGAGGCAAAGCAGAAATGCCTCGGAGAAAGCATGGTCATTTTCGCATTTGGGGGCGTGTGTTTTGCTGTTCTGAGTGACGGACAACGTCACTGTCTAAAGAACGCAAAAAATCACGCCCCCAAATCCGAAAAGGACGGGGCTACATTGGAGTGACTGATCTCTCCTCCAATGGCTGGCCTCCTTTTAGGAAGCCAGCCAATGGGGAGAGACAGTGCAGGGAGGCGGGTTCTGAAGCCCCACTAGAGGACATTAATTCTCTGACCGGAAGCTGCTTCGCAGCTTCGTCCCGAGACCTAAAAACCAATTGAGCTCAATGCTAAATTGTGTTTAGAATTGTGTTGCCTACTGCAACCCCTGTACCTTATGGTCCTCATTTATGAGGCCTTGCGTCAGTTTTGCGCTTCCGATGCGTCACTTTTTGTGACACATTGGTGGCGTAAAACATGCCTCCTGTTGCGTGCTATTTGCAAAGTGACGCATCTAAGCAGATGCGTCACTTTGTAAAACCCTGCGCTACATTATACCTGCGTCAGGTATAAAATATGCAGGGGGGCGTTCCCCCGCAAAATGCCTTGTAGAAGTGACGCAGGTGGGGGGTAGGATTCCACTCCTTTAGACTCAACCCTACTGGTTGAGTTACTAACTTTTGAAAAAGCGGTCATGGAAGAGTTGGCAAACTTACCCGTGAATGACACAGATACCTTCCAAAACACCTCTCGGGTGAAGAATGAAGCCTTACGAGAACTAGCAAACAACCCCGACATAGTTATAAAACCAGCAGACAAGTTTGGTGCCATTGTAATCCAAACCCTAAGTAACTACGACACAGAATGTAGGAGACTACTTAACGACCAAAGGAACTATGAAGTCCTGTGAGAAGACCCAGCAGAGGAAATCCGGATACGAATCTTGATGATGGTGGAGGAGGCAATTGCTCATGATTGGATCTCAAAGAAAGAAGCTGATTTCCTTATGCAAAAAACACCAAAACCCCCATATTTTTACACCATCCCCAAAATCCACAAGGAGGCGGCATACCCACCAGGTCGCCCTATCGTATCTGGCATAGGCTCAATTGTGGAACCTCTCTCAAAATTTGCGGATGCCTTTTTGAGACCTCTAGTCCAAAAAACAAATACCTACTTGAAAGATATCAAGGCGGTACTTCAACTAATTGAAGACCTTCGTTTTGACCCAGACAACAATTTACTACTAGGACTTGATGTTGAAAGCCTGTATACCAGTCTACCCCACAATGAGACACTTGATATCATTGAAGAAGTCCTTTTTTCAACACCCTGGGACTACGACACACAGAGGAATGTTGTTATGGAGTGTATTACCCTGGCACTAAAGAACAACTTTTTTCTCTATGAAGGGGTACACTACCTACAGAAGCACGGGACCAGCATGGGGAGCACCTTTGCTCTGAGCCTGGCTGGTCTCTATGTACACCACTTAGAAACCACCAAAATATTACAGCAACAGAACCCTTTCCACAACCAGATAGCTATCTGGAAACGGTACATCGATGATGTCCTTGTCATATGGAAAGGCAACAAGGAGTCAGTTGAGGATTTCATGATATGGTTAAACCAACAAGATGTGTTCTTAAAATTCACTCACACAGCCTCTAACAAAAACCTGGTATTCCTAGACCTAAATATCTACCCAGAAGAGGGAGATTAAAGACCAACACCCATTTCAAACCCACCACAAAGAATTGCCTCCTTTTGTACAACAGTTTCCATCTGAGGCATTTGCGAGACAATCTCCCTTATGGGCAATTTCTTCATCTTCGAAGAAACTGTTCAGATATCTCAGAATTAAAAAACAAGCATCAGGCCTGGAAGTGAAACAGCTAAAAAGAAACTACCCCAAAAAGATTGTGCAGAACGGTCTAGAAAAGAGCAAGAAATAACAACAGGGAAGCTCTACTAGAGGACCATGCATCAAAGGAACAAGAAAAACGCCCTATCTGTGTCACAACCTACAACACTAACTCTAACAGAATTTCCAAAATAGTCAACAAGCACTGGAAAATCTTAAATTGTGGCAAGCTGGATTTCCCAAAACCTATGTTCTCACATAAAAGGGAACGAAATTTAAGGGATATGTTGGTTCACACGCGACCTAAGACCATCCAAGGACAAAACCCCCGAATCACAGGCCTACAACCTATCAAGGGACATCACCCTTGTGGCACTTTTCGTACTTGTGAATTGACAAAGAAAAGCAAAATAATTAGATTCGCAGAGGACCTTAACAGACAGCAATAGTAGAAACGTCATCTACATGATCACGTTCCCATGTGGTAAAGAGTATATTGAAATGACATCCAGACCCGCTAAAGTCCGGATCGGGGGGCACAAGAGCAATGCACGGCGTAAAAAAAGCACGCCAAAAATGGCTGGCCACTATTTGACTATGGGACATGGCATCAAAGCTTTGCAGTGGACTGTGATCGAGCAGATCCAGAACAAAAGGGGCCCACTTGAAAAAGAACAGCGTTGGGTGTTTCGCCTAGGAACACATGTAACAGGGCTCAACAATTACATCACTTGGGCTCAACTAACCTTGCACTCCACACAGAAACACACAAAAACCTAGTGTCTGATGTCACAATAAAGGTTCATAAATATATACAGCAACAGGCTGCCAAATGTGTGTATAGCGGTTATCCTCGTTGACGACATCCCTTGGGCTCAACTAACCTAGCACTCCACACAGAAACCTAGTGTCTGATGTCACAATAAGGTTTCATGAATATATATGACAGCAGCAGGCTGCCTAAATGTGTGTATAGCGGTTATATACGTTGATGTATGCCCTCGCACCAGCCATGCAGATGAAATATCACTCTACCTTAGAGTTCGTAATACGAGGTTTCTATTCGCCCGAGCTTTACGTTTATAAATCACAACTGGATCCCCATAGTGCTAAAAACACTTTGGTTCAACCGTTCTCCTTGATCTATGAGGATAGAAACTGAAGGCACTACAGAACCACCTTAAGCAAAGAGCGTTCTAGTTAGCGCACACGCCACGGAGTCAACACTGGGCGTTACTTCCGTACCGCTCAACAGCTAAACGGGCCAGCGCACCAGCCTTTCCACTACAAAGTTGGCTGCACAGTCTCCCTTTGTTCTAACCAATTGGGCGCCACTTCCGGGTATCCATGTAAAAACAGGATAGTGCTCTAGCGTGTTTTAACATGGCTACACGCCTTTTTCTACACCAGGTGCACTCATTTCCAATTATTAAGACCAATTAACTAACATATAAATACCCCACCCTGCCGCCCTCTCTTTTCAAACCACGGGATGGCGAGAGAGGAAGCGAGGACTTCACAACTGTAAGTGAGTACGGCATAGCCGTCTCGGGAGGGAACTGATTGCTATTTTCTCCCACGATGAGAGAGACAAACTGCTGATAAACTCCATTTCCTTTCTGGGACTTAACAAAACAAGGCATTTTTTATTTTCTTCCCCATATTTCCTCACGAACAGATGACCGTGTCAAATTACCTCTCGACCCGATCAGAAGGTTCATATAGCACTGACGCCTTACGTTTCTAGTATGTACTTTTTCAGCCTCATATTCAAGCAAACATCTTTTAAGACACACGAAATAGAGTGTGTGCTTTCCGTTTCATGTATGTTTGTTATGTGTATTGTCTCCCCCTTCCCCCCTTCCTTTACCTGAACAGGTCACAGCACCAATGTTTAACTGTAGTATATAACGTTTACAATGTTCACTATGCATCACCTTTTTCTTTCCCATAGGTGATTCGTATTTGCGCATTGTGAAGCGCACGTGAAGTAACTGTGCTCTTTTTTACAGGCTTATTTTCAGAACTAATGACAGAGCTTTAAATAAAAAAACCTTACCAACTAGGTATCGTATTTTAACATCACTTTTGTATATATTCACAGATTCTTTCACAAATTGATAGCAACATAGTGAGTGACAAAGGGATCATACTCAGTCCCGATGAAGATGCCTTGAAGCTTCGAAACATGTTGACTTTCCCAGGAGAATCAGCACATTACTAGCATGATGTCTCCGAACTACCTTTTTAACAGTACCAGCCTATGACCAAATAAAGTTTCTTTAGTCCATAAGGCCAGGTACCTTTTAATATCACTCTTTTCATCCACCCCTGACCCTTTCCACTTACAACAAATACACCTCACATAGCACTACATAATTAAGTGCTCCCGCGTAGTCGCCAGTTGTAGCACGCCCCGTCCCGCAGCAGGCGGGAAGACCCCGATGATGAAGCATGACACCAAGGACCCTTTGGGTGTGTGAGGGGCATTTTAACAAACACAGTGTATGCCTCAACTTCTAGACATACACACCCCCCAAAAAAACCTCTCTGAGGTGGATCCTTTTTATATCATAGAACAGCTATAAGGAAGGGATTCCAAAAGCTGCAGAGGGGCTCAGCTCATGCTAGGGCACCCGCTCACACAAAACCAAGCACTCTGTCTTCAGGATTGTCAAGGCCTGCCATAGGAGTGACTTATAAGTTAATATGTGTTTATATAGGTAGATATAGGTATACTATATCCAAGCAAGGGGTGCTTACTCCACCTTACCCAGGCTGCAAGTGCAGACCTGTGGTGCCATTTTGGAAGGCTTCCAAAGGATGGCATAATACATGCTTCTGCCCCTGGTAGGCCTCTGGGGTACCTATGCCCTTGGTACCTAAGGTACCATATACTAGGGACTCACAATGGTAACCCAGTAACCAATCTGGAGTGTACCTAATGTACAGGTAACCAATTTAGAGAGAGAACAGCTAGGCTGTGGTCCTGATTAGCAGGACCACAGCCAGACTAAAGTTGATAAACCAGTGAAACACAGCAAAAAGTGAGGGTAACCATAGGAAGCAGATCCTACTCTCCTACATTGAGCTCACGTTAATTTAATGAATTTGAGGGTACACCATGACCAGGGTTGTGATTCTTCCTTGAGGTGGATGGGTAGTGACCCCTAAATCTCTGAATAACAATACAATTTCTCACAGTATGGCTTTAAATAATGCCCTTTTATAGGCCATGCCATTTTCCCCTGTATAATGGTTCTTCATATGTGTGTCAAAGAACATTAGGTGATCATCTGGGGAGAGTTTCTGTTGGTCTTCTCTGTAGTAACGGTTTCTCTGTACTTGGCACAGCTTTACAGTGAGTCTTGTTTGGTGGTATTGGGTCTTTAGTTGTTCCACTGTGTGAAATCTCTCATTCTGACGATGCCTGGCCACAATTTAAATTACAGCAACATAATTAGGATAGTTTGAGAAATTCTGCCTTAAGATTGTTACATCAAAATACGTCATTATGCCACGTCACATATTTACGCTCCATTTATAGTACAAATTTACCATGAGTGTGCCATTCTCAGTAAAAATTTACTTCAAATGAACTGGGAACAACAGAACGCAAGCGGCTGTTGATTGCAGTGCTTTTGTTTTTTTGCACTATTTTTTTTTAGCTCAAATGTGCCCTTGTGGCAAAAATTGATGCAATTAATGCATTTCCTATTAATATATAGCACAAAATGAGAAGTGTGAATTTCACCACAATTACTCATATTAATTTTTTCTTTTTCCATAATTACTAAATACAAATTGCATGATTTTTGCATAGCCCTAATTTTGACCTCAATGGTCGAGCAATTTTTCCTGGTCGGTCCTGGGTAGGTACTGTGTCCTGTATAGAAATGGAGAGGCCCAATGATTGGATGGTGTTGACAAGCATTCCTTTGAATATCACTTCATTGGAATATCACTTATGTTTTAAGTTGTTTGCAGTAGAGTCACTTGCTGTCCAGAGATTCACTTAGCTATCAGCATGTGAATGAATGTTGGTATTAGTACGAATTGCAGCATGATCCACAGGACACGCTGCAAGGGTATTCCTGTAACATGCACCACAATGGTAGATTTGTGTCCTGTATAGCATTTGATGCTTTGTCTCCATACTGTCAGCAAGAATGTCTCATGATGATTATTGTGATTTCTGTACCAAGAATTCAACTGTACACTTGATGTTGGTAATTGAAATGCTAAGAGAGGATTTACACGAAGTTTTTTTAAGCTCCTTTTCAATACTTACTGAGAGTTTTACAATTTGTTGTCCTCGATTGCTCAGCCAAGTATGTGCAGCTGCAATCCTACTCACGGGCTTTTTGTACATGCATATCACAAGAGGTATTGGCTTTGATGATAGTTACCTTTGTGCATTGTGTTTTGATCTTCATAATTTTTATTGTTGTGGTTCATTTCTGAATTAATGTCTAAATGTTGCTGCTCAAAACCCATGTGTAGTGTAATATGAATGGATATGCTGTTCAGTAGTGTATTCATTTAGTTTTGTTAACAGAAAGTAATTACTGGCACTTTGTAATTTTGTTGTGATGAATGTGCCTCTTTTGTCTTCTCTACAGGCTGGATGAGGTTGATTTAGGTTGGGACACTGAGGGTCCATCAGCGACAAAGAGTCACGACACCCTCGCCTCACCCATTACCCATTACCAATGAGGTGGATAGAGGAAAACAAGAAGGCTCAATGTAAGACACTGTCATTTACGATAAAATAATCAGTGTGAAGACACGTAAGTAGATACTTATAAGTAGGGCTCCCGGTTTTATGGTATTTATTTTTTTGCCATTTCCGTCTGTATTTATCCATATTTATTTTTGGGGCATTTTATCTGTATTTATCCACATTTATTTGTGCAGCAATCAAAAGGCAGCGCTGCAGCTGGTAATTTTCCACATTTAAATGGACAATGTACACCGTTTCCCTTTCATTTCTGTTTAATATGGGTGATGTGTGAAAAGCTACAGACATTTCTCTTAGATTAAAACAGACCTCACCTATTAAAGATGGGCAGGTGTCACAGTGATTATTTGCAGTAAAATTAATAAGCTGCTGCTGTTGTGCACTCAGGTGGATTTTCTTGCAGCCACATTTTGTTGCAGATTTAAAGAGCACGAACTCGGCACTGAGGTATTTGAGCGCTTTACCTTTCCGCACACATTTCATATTAGGGCACATTCATTTCTGTAAGTCACGGGGAGATTACGTGACAGTACACTGCACTGCAAGAGGCTCCGAGCAACTCAGCCAAAAACACATAAAGATTCCAGCCCCAACCACGATTGGCTCAGGGGCACAGCAGCAGGTCCTTATTAGAAGGAATCTCCAGCAAATCACAAGCCCTGCAGCCAGGGTCGCATTAGAGCCAAATTTAGTGGGGGGTGGGGGGCTGGGAAAACATTTGGGGGGCGGGGGGAGGCTGACTCCAGGCCCGGACTGGGAACCCAAAGCAGCCCTGGCAATTTTGCCTCATGAAGCCTGAAACAACTAATGAACTTTCTCCTAGAGTGTACAGTAAAATAAAAAACACCTAAAGAAAGTTATGAATGTGTTTCTTTAGAGCTCACCCTGTATATAAAGCACATTTCCAATGTGTTTGGAATGCTCAAAGAGTTCCTGGTACAGTCATGTAAATCTAGGCCAGTCGTTGATTTAATTGACTATTCTACACCTATAGCACAAATCTTTCTCTATACAAAATTACAGAAGATGTATATGATTGTGTGCGCGTAAATGCCACACAAAACTAATATGCTTTTGTTTGCACTTGTTTAGTTTCTCACCTGTGTAATCATTTTTTTTTCCACGATGAAAACTTTCCCGGATCCCCCACCATTTTTGTGTGTTTTCTCTCCCCATTGCTGCAATGGAAGAGGAGCCTTTATCTGTAGTATAAAATGTGCATGCATGTCCGGGATGGGTAACTGCTTGGGTAGGTAGCTTCTCACAAACATACGAATTTGTGAGTATTCAATCATTTTCCCAAGCGAATCTTTCCAGAAACTCCCACAAGATGAACACAGGTGCTCACAGACCTTTAAGAGTCGGGTCCACTGTGTGAATGCTCACCCACGTGCCCCCGTTTGTCCAGAAAGAGCCATTTGAGTCAACCTTGACATTACCTTATGGCCTCCCGGGGTAAACTCTGTCATCCATTTTGGTTGCATTTGTTTTCGTATCGTTTTAATAGAGGCATCCCCAGTGTCCCAGCAGCTGAAGCCATGCTATGGTGGCTGCGAGTTTCCACTGTGAGCTCAGCGTGGTTCCGTCACGGTTCTTAATAGGTGTGAGTTGCTTTCCCTGGACATAAAGGACTAGACGTGTAATTTGGGTTACCAATAACAAAATGCATTTCACGATGGAGTTCTCTCAAATGAGAGTATTCGACTCTCCCAGCAATAGTTAGATTGGAGATACAGAGGCTCTAGAAGTGGTGACAAAACAACAAAGCCTCGTTAACAAGTTAGAGGTCTTTTAAAGACCTGTGAAGTACTCGGGTACGGCTATGCCCGGGAAGCTGACTCAGCTCAGGCAACCACACAAGAGGTGGGGGCCTGTCTGCAGCTGAGGGACGTGGCAAGTCACCTCGGCTGGAGCACGGCAGCACTCACAATTTACTAGTATTTAACCGCATCTACATATAAATACAGATAAAGGAAAGGAAAAATAGTTTTCCGTCTGTATTTATGTGTAAATATCAATTTAAACGGAAAACCGGGAGCCCTACTTATAAGTCACAACAAGGTGTCTGTCGATATCTGAAGCCGGTCCTGGCAAAGGCTTGGACCCTTTTGGGCAATAAAGGCCAAAACATGTTGACCGTATACAAGTGATGCTTAGGACATTTTACACGTCCGAACAACATTATCACCTCACTTTTTATTCTCACCCCTATATACTGCACTTACAATAAGCATCAATATTTAGATATAGGAGGTAATTTGAACTTTTTCACTACATGGATTCCACAAGTGCTTTCCCTTGAGAGGATGCAGTATTCACCTAGCGATGCGAGTACATCGATACGAAACGAAACCCAATGATGATGCGGCCCGATACTACATCATAGTGGTGACCATATAATACCACCAGTGGCCAATATAGGTTGAGGGTTTTGGGTAGATAACTGGCACACGAATACCAAGTAAATCATTAAGTTAACTCTCTTTTGATTATAATATGAAATGTCTATGTACTGGACAATTTTCTTTTTGCATTTTAAATTCTAGGTGGTCACATTGTAAAATAGGTACGATTACTTATTTAAAATGTAACAAATTGATTCAGCTTCATTGTTTCCTCCTTATAAGGATGATAAACAATTTAACTTTATTCATTAAAATTAGAGCTGATTCGTTGAAGACACATACTCGTCTCTTTTACTTGTCCCAATCATTGGTTGTTCTTGCCTTCACTTGAGTCTTCCAACTTTCCAAGTAGCATTCCGAAATTATTTGAACATCTGTATCAATCAATAAAATAGTCTTCATTCGACCTAAATGAGGTCATAAAAGAAAACAAAGAAAAATGCAATTCAATTTAAATAACACATTATAAAATTCTTTAACAGTAAAAACACATTTAATGAGACAGTCCATCTGTCAATTCATTGTTTTGACATATGAACTGCCTCATTAAGTGTGTTTGAACATCTGTACGTAATCATTGGTCGTTCTGGAAAGTAAGAATTCAATTTATTATCCATTTTAATAAGTTCACAAAGTCTCAACATAATATTCTCAAATGAATTTTGTTAAAAAAAATTACGCAATTACTCATTCTAGCAGAATTATTTTTGACTGATAACGTTGTAAGAATCAATCAGAGATCTGAGCATCAGTGTCTTTGAGAACTACTGAATTGATGGCTCTAGCTGATGATCAGTCAGTGCAGCAGCCCAAAATCGACTTAAGTATAAAAGATCTTTGTATTTAATGAACTGTTCTTGTTTAAAGCATTCTACTGATCCATTTGTCTTATAAAATCTGATAGACATGTCAGGCTGAGAACCAATAGCAGGCATGAAAATAAAATCTAGTAAGACCCACCATATATTACACTTGTTAGAAATGGGATTCCTGGCTGACTGAGGCTTGCGCCAAAGCCATACAAAGACCACCACTCTAGTTAGGGTAAGGGAGTTACACTCCAAAGATAACCCCTGCTCACCCCCTTGGTAACGTGACACGAGCAGTAAGGCTGATCCCGGAGGCGTTGTGAGTTAAGCATTTGCGCACGCACCCACCAACAACATCCCAGGCTCCCCACAAAAGGAACTCCACACAAGGTTATAGCACGAATAGCCTTTGTATTCTCAAAACACCTTAGAGTCGTAACCACATCATGTACACTGTGCCATCTGGCAAGGGGCAATATTTACAAGGGGATATTTACATAGGACAGGGCCACATGGACCACTATCCGGAATAAGCACTTGGTCGAACTAGCATTCTGTAGAATTAGCACTTGGTAGAATTAGCACGTTGTAGAATTAACACTTCGTAGACTTAGCACTTAGAACATGGAATAATTGTAGCACCAAATAGCAAATGTAGCACACAACCAGTAACCACTGGTAGACGGTAAGCACATCCTACACAATCCTAACCACCTTAGGCCTATTTCACGCAGGGAACCGTGAACTCACTAGCATAACTATACTAGGCAAACCCACCTCCTAAGCATAAACACATTTAGAGGCATCGGAACACAGGGTGCGCAAAACATACTACACACAGTACATTTCCTACCACCCCAAAGCATTAGTACATAACTCACATTGGCACATAAATCACGATAGGCACCTAAATCACATTAGGCTCCTAAATCACATTAGGCACATAAATCACATTAGGCACATAAATCACATTAGGCACATAAATTACATTAGGCACATAAATCACATTAGGCACATAAATCACATTAGGCGCCTAAATCATATTAGGCACATAAATCACATTATGCACATAAGTCACATTAGGCACATAGGTCACATTAGGGTCCATGATGCGCCTCTGCGCCAGAACCTAAATGTAGCAGCTGCCCACTACTTGCTGGGCAGCTGAGGGCGAGCACAGGGCCTAAACGCTGCAGCTGGCACTAAGTGCTGCACAGCTGTGGAAGGCCAAGGTAGGGCAAAGGGTAAAGGCATGCATCTCACTCCTAGAGTCAAATTACATGTCCCCCTAAAAGAAAGGTCTTAAACGGCGCAGCTGCCCACTACTTGCTGGGCAGCTGTAACTGTAAAACTGCGGCCGGGGCCCTCAATGGCCCATCGGAACAGATATGCTAATGGTAGATCCACACGTGGCTCTTTAAAATAATGGGCAAAGCATGGGGGAACACGGGTCCCTCTGGTCTTTTAAGTGTGGAAGCCCCACGGGGCTCTGAGGAACAAGTGAGACCAAGCGCCTCACGGGGATTTTAACCAAATGGGTACGGGTGCCCCGGTACTCTCTGTACTCCCCCGGGGGCCATTAAATCTTCAACCACATGGCAGGGCCCCATGGGCTCCTCTGGTCCAAGTACATAATGGTGCCCACAATGTGGCCGCTCGGGGCACGAAAACTAATCAGGCCAACCGTTGGAGCGTTCCAAAATGGCGGGTCTGCTCAGGGAGACTCGGCATGGTTTCTGGCCAGCACGGGACCCTCGGGGTCTTGGGACCCTCACGGGGGCCCAGTGAAAAAATGCAGCCTACGTTGGAGCGGCCCACTGAGCACACGGGGCTGCTCGGACTGTCTCTCTCTCCCCGTGCACTCCCTCATGACTCACCAGCTCTTGGCAAGGGGGGGAAGCTCCTCAGCGCAAATGCGGCGGTGCTGGCGCTTTTCTCAGCGTGGCGGCAGCGGGCGGGGCTCTCCCGCTCCGAAAAGCCTGGTCGAGCCTTGCTGCGCAGAACTTCCCCAGGGACCCCTTCTCGAGGAGGCAGGGCTCCCCTCGCTAATGGGAGCCCTGCCGGTCCGCCATGCTCCTTTTTTCTCTCCTTTCGCCCAACACGCCCAGGCCCAGCTTCCTCCCCAGGCAGAGGGGGGAATTGGAGACGAAGTGTGCGAGGCCCCGCCCATGTCCCGGGCGAGAGGCGCCTGACTTCTGCCCCGGCCATGGCGGTGAATTCAGAGGAATAGAGGGGTAGGCTCCCTCGAGCAAATTATAAATAGCAGGGTGGGCACATGCAAAAACAACCTGATAAGTTTAACAGAGATCAAATGAGGGGTAGGCTCAAACACCCACAAGGCAAAAAGTTCAGGGGGGAACCTGCAAGAAGGGCCAAGTCCAACACAACCCCCTTCCAGCCAAAATGCAGGGCAGACCAATCACCACTGTGATGGGCTTCCCTGCTTTGGGCGATAGAACATGGACGCGGGCCCGCACTGTAAGGACACCCTCCGGTTCTACGCCACATTGTTCCACAAAACAAGCACACAAAAAAAACAACTAAAAAAAATTCAGGCCCACCTAGGATACCCCACCAGTAGCCCTTAGTTGTCCACGGCTAGGACAAGGCCCTAGGCCACCCAGATACCACTGGTCCTTGCCCATCCACAGAGTGGTGGGTGGTAACCCCTGGCATATAATAGCCATTCTCCACTCCCCTTCTCAGAGGAGTTCCAAACTACCACTGATCCCTCAACCTAGGGTCCGCACCCTCAGGCTGACCAGAGGTCACAGGCAGGAATGCCCCACCCTACCTCTACTTCTGGGGTTGCGCACTCTCCCAGGAGAAGCACCCTCCAGAACACAACTCTCCCACCAGTTCAGGG